>NC_060142.1:331626449-332967819 GCF_021461385.2 Schistocerca piceifrons | reverse complement strand
ATTAGTCACCAAAATTACTGAAGAAGAATCTTATAGCCTGAAAAGTAATGAGGAATAGAATACCCAGCCATTCATGATGACATGAGAAAATGAAGACTTAAAGGTTATGGGCACATTAAAAGAATGACACACAATAGATTGACAAAACAAATAGTAGAATTCTGCGAAAACAGAAGTAAGGCCATAGCTGAACCAATCAAGTCGATCGCTGCGACTAAGGAGGGTATCATAGTAGCCGGTGTAGCTCCGGTATAACTCAGGCAGACGTTACAGATATAAAAACATTCAGACAAAAGATATTTGATTGGAAAGTTGGTCAGAGGATTCTGAAAGGATGATACAGATTTGAATAAAAGGGAAGGCTAACCATCAAAAACGATTTACCAGATATAGACTGGGACACTCAGATGTTTAGGACGGGTGGTAGGGACAGAGCATCGAGTGACATTATACTGAGTGCACTATCCGAAAATTACCTCGAGCAATTAAACAGAGAACCGACTCGTGGAGATAACATATTGGACCTACTGATAACAAACAGACCCGAACTTTTCGAATCTGTATGTACAGAACAGGGAATCAGTGATCATAAGGCCGTTGCAGCATCCCTGAATATGGAAGTTAATAGGAATATAAAAAAAGGGAGGAAGGTTTATCTGTTTAGCAAGAGTAATAGAAGGCAGATTTCAGACTACCTTACAGATCAAAACGAAAATTTCTGTTCCGACACTGACAATGTTGAGTGTTTATGGAAAAAGTTCAAGGCAATCGTAAAATGCGTTTTAGACAGGTACGTGCCGAGTAAAACTGTGAGGGACGGGAAAAACCCACCGTGGTACAACAACAAAGTTAGGAAACTACTGCGAAAGCAAAGAGAGCTCCACTCCAAGTTTAAACGCAGCCAAAACCTCTCAGACAAACAGAAGCTAAACGATGCCAAAGTTAGCGTAAGGAGGGCTATGCGTGAAGCGTTTAGTGAATTCGAAAGTAAACTTCTATGTACCGACTTGACAGAAAATCCTAGGAAGTTCTGGTCTTACGTTAAATCAGTAAGTGGCTCGAAACAGCATATCCAGACACTCCGGGATGATGATGGCATTGAAACAGAGGATGACACGCGTAAAGCTGAAATACTAAACACCTTTTTCCAAAGCTGTTTCACAGAGGAAGACCGCACTGCAGTTCCTTCTCTAAATCCTCGCACAAACGAAAAAATGACTGACATCGAAATAAGTGTCCAAGGAATAGAAAAGCAACTGGAATCACTCAATAGAGGAAAGTCCACTGGACCTGACGGGATACCAATTCGATTCTACACAGAGTACGCGAAAGAACTTGCCCCCCTTCTAACAGCCGTGTACCGCAAGTCTCTAGAGGAACGGAAGGTTCCAAATGATTGGAAAAGAGCACAGATAGTCCCAGTCTTCAAGAAGGGTCGTCGAGCAGATGCGCAAAACTATAGACCTATATCTCTTACGTCGATCTCTTGTAGAATTTTAGAACATGTTTTTTGCTCGCGTATCATGTCATTTCTGGAAACCCAGAATCTACTATGTAGGAATCAACATGGATTCCGGAAACAGCGATCGTGTGAGACCCAACTCGCCTTATTTGTTCATGAGACCCAGAAAATATTAGATACAGGCTCCCAGGTAGATGCTATTTTTCTTGACTTCCGGAAGGCGTTCGATACAGTTCCGCACTGTCGCCTGATAAGCAAAGTAAGAGCCTACGGAATATCAGACCAGCTGTGTGGCTGGATTGAGGAGTTTTTGGCAAACAGAACACAGCATGTTGTTATCAATGGAGAGACGTCTACAAACGTTAAAGTAACCTCTGGCGTGCCACAGGGGAGTGTTATGGGACCATTGCTTTTCACAATATATATAAATGACTTGGTAGATAGTGTCGGAAGTTCCATGCGGCTTTTCGCGGATGATGCTGTAGTATACAGAGAAGTTGCTGCATTAGAAAATTGTAGCGAAATACAGGAAGATCTGCAGCGGATAGGCACTTGGTGCAGGCAGTGGCAACTGACCCTTAACATAGGCAAATGTAATGTATTGCGAATACATAGAAAGAAGGATCCTTTATTGTATGATTATATGATAGCGGAGCAAACACTGGTAGCAGTTACTTCTGTAAAATATCTGGGAGTATGCGTACGGAACGATTTGAAGTGGAATGATCATATAAAACTAATTGTTGGTAAGGCGGGTACCAGGTTGAGATTCATTGGGAGAGTGCTTAGAAAATGTAGTCCATCAACAAAGGAGGTGGCTTACAAAACACTCGTTCGACCTATACTTGAGTATTGCTCATCAGTGTGGGATCCGTACCAGGTCGGGTTGACGGAGGAGATAGAGAAGATCCAAAGAAGAGCGGCGCGTTTCGTCACTGGGTTATTTGGTAACCGTGATAGCGTTACGGAGATGTTTAATAAACTCAAGTGGCAGACTCTGCAAGAGAGGCGCTCTGCATCGCGGTGTAGCTTGCTCGCCAGGTTTCGAGAGGGTGCGTTTCTGGATGAGGTATCGAATATATTGCTTCCCCCTACTTATACTTCCCGAGGAGATCACGAATGTAAAATTAGAGAGATTAGAGCGCGCATGGAGGCTTTCAGACAGTCGTTCTTCCCGCGAACCATACGCGACTGGAACAGGAAAGGGAGGTAATGACAGTGGCACGTAAAGTGCCCTCCGCCACACACCGTTGGGTGGCTTGCGGAGTATCAATGTAGATGTAGATGTAGATGTAGACTATTGTACCTCACGTGGTCGTATTGGGCGCATAAGTGAATAATAATAACAAACATCCCCGTCCCCAGAGGTGATAGTGGTACCTTAGACCAACACTAGCTTTCTTTAAAAGAAAAGTCATATTTTGTTGAAATAGCTCCTGACGACCTAGATGATGGTAGATATTAGCTATTGTTTCTTCAAAATAAACTTCCACCTGCCTCCTTGCAACCTATCTTCTTCCACTGGCCTCCACACACACTCTCCGTCTTTCACCCACTACCCTTTCCCTCTTTTATCTGCCTTCACACATGCCTCCAACATGTCCCCTTCTCTCTATTCATCAGCTCCTCCTCATACCTCTATCCTCTTCCCCCCCCCCTTTCTCTTCATCTCCTCTTACCCCCTATCATTTCCTAACTCCTCCTCCCCCATCTTCCTGTACATCTAATCCTCCTCTCTCTCTGTTCATACCCATTTCCTTCACTCTCTGTCTATCTCCACTTTCTCTCCCCTCTCACTGTGCATCCCTGTCTGTCCATCTCCTATGTCACCCCTACCTCCAAAAGAGCTAGGTGGCTCTTACCTCTAAAGTATGTACTTCCAGACAGTAAGTGTTAGGTGTACCAAGTTTGATTAAAATCTACTAAGGGGCTTAGGAGGGGATATGGAACGTACATACATATAAACACTCATAGATAAAGACGTACTTACAGGGTATTTGTTTTAACTTGAGACAACTAAATATATCGAAAACGACACATCGTACGAAAAAAAAAATATTTTGCTGTCTCAAATTAAACCACAATATGTGGTGGACCATTTTAATCCATAATAGGGAATAATTGAGGATAGAGATGTGATAAAGCGAAATGTTTTAGATAAAAGCTATATATGCTTTTATCGATACGGAGTTATTTTATCATTATGTACACTGAAGAGCCAAAGAGACTGGTACACCAGCCTAATATCGTGTAGAGCACCCGCGAGGACGCAGAAGTGCCGCAACGAGACGTGGCATAGACTGGAATAATGTCTGAAGCAGTGATGGAGGGAATTGACACCATGAGTCCCGCAGGGCTGTCCATAAGTCCGTAAGAGTAAGAGAGAGTGCAAATCTCTTCTGAAAAGCACGTTGCAAGGCATCCCAGATATGCTCAAGAGTGTTCCTGGAGCCACTCTGTAGCAATTCTAGACTTGTGGGATGTCGCACTGTCCTACTGGAATTGTCCAAGTGGACAAGAATGGGTGCAGGTGATCAGACAGGATGCTTACGTACTTGTCGTATCTAAACTAACCGTCTCACATCACTCCAACTGCACGGGTCCCACACCGTTACAGAGCCTTGCGTAGTCCCCTGCTGATACGCAGGGTCCAAGGATTCATGAGGCTGTGTCCACACCGGTACACGCCCATCTGCTCGATACGCTTTGCAACGAGACTCGTCTGACAAAGCAACAGGTTTCCAGTCATCAACAGTCCAATGTCGGTGCTGACGGACTCAGGCGAGGCGTATAGCTTTATGTCGTGCAGTCAAGGGTCCGCGAGTCGGCCTTTGGCTCCGAAAGCCCGTATCGTTGATGTTTCCCTGAATGGTGCGCACGCTGACACTTGTTGATGCCCCAGTATTGAAATCTTCAGCAGACTGCGGAAGGGTTGCACTTTTGTCACGTTGAATGATCCTCTTCAGTCGTCGTTGGTCCCGTTCTTGCAGAATCTTATTCAGGCCGTTGCGATGTCAGAGATTTGGTTGTTTTACCGTTTTACTTGTTGTCTTATGTAGACGTTGCCGACCGCAGCGGTGTACTCTGCCTGCTTACATTACTCTGTATTTCAATACGCATGCCCATATCAGCTTCTTTGGAGCTTCAGTATACACTGAGTAGTTGCACTTACAATGTCTTCACTTTTATGCACGCTGTCATACGCAAAACGTAAACTGGAGGAAGCAGTTTCTTGAATTTTATTGAACAGTTCACACTTGTTTTCATCTTCAGCCATAAATGTAGACTATAAAATAATAAATGAAAAGCACCAGTTTGCTTTTGTTCTACAATATTACTTTTATTGTTAACCGGTTTTCGGCTTACTAGGATATGTTCAGACATTTACTGAGTATTATCACCAAAGAAGTTAAATGTTAGCAAACAACAATGGAAGAGAAGTAACACATCTAGACTGAAGTAGAAACATACAGTAAGTAAAATCTTTGCAATGGAAAAGTAAAAACTGAACAGTACATAAATAACAATGGAGTAGACAGGAAAACCTTTAGCACAAAATAGGAATAGCATGCCTACATAACAGTTTCATTAATAAACAAAACTAATAAAATAAAATAAAATTAGTACTAGACAAGGCTGCATCAGGAGGTTTCATTTATTATAATGTTGGTTCAAATGGTTCAAATGGCTCTGAGCACTATGGGACTTAACATCTATGGTCATCAGTGCCCTAGAACTTAGAACTACTTAAACCTAACTAACCTAAGGACAGCACACAACACCCAGTCATCACAATTATAATGTTGTTCTACCAAGAACCGACGGAAGATTCTGCTAATACTATACAACAACTTGACGAAGCCGTCACATTCCCACAGAGTTTTATTTGACTACGGCCGTGGAAGAGCAGTTAGTGCAAGCGTGCTCGGAATTTTGAGAGTAAGGTTTCCTGAAATACCTTTGTCTCTACCATTGGCAAAACTTAGCAAGAGGTCCACATCGACAAACGTTACTCTGCTGGTCGAGTGGGAGATTGCAAGCGAGCTCCTCGGTGGATGAATCATCCTGTCTTAGGTTTCATCTGGGAAATCTCTTCTGGCAACTTCTGCTCCACCGCTAGAGTTCTATGACAATTTCACCTTAAATCAATCCTTATAGATACTCTCCGGCATTTGACGAATGGTGCTAATTTTGGAGTATGTTGGGTGGTCTAGCAGGCGATATCTGCCTTTCCATTCTGTTATACTTTTAGTTGCAATGTTGTAGAGTGACGTACTATTTTTGAAATTGCTTTTCACCAGAAGCTGTATTAACAGAGTTCAGTTTGCTGAAATAAAATTACACCTGTTGCTTGTGACTTCTCGTCTGACAGATAAGAAGCTGTTTTCGTTTATGTATCATCTGATGCGATAACAGGCTGCCGGATGGCGCCAGATTCCTGCTGACGACAGCACAAGCAGACAGTGCGGCTGCAGGCAGCTGTCATCTCTGACTGCAGCGGCCGGCGAGCTCATCTCTCAGGGCTGCTAGTCAGTAATTGCGAGCTCACTCCCACAGATTACGGGGCCGTCTCTGCTGTAAGTGATGTACCATGGTTTGCTGTACTAACGCGTTCCGCTCCATACTAGGACACCACCGATGCATATTCATTACAGCGGGTGTTCAAACACGGATTAATTTTCGGCGTGCTCACAAATTATTCTGCTTCGAGCAATACAATCTGTCTTGCGGCACTGATTAGTTCGTTATATTCCGCAGACCATATCGAGATAACCGTTATGAAGTGCAACTAGTTGTTTGGATCAGGTTGATGTATTATGACTACAATTTATTTCCAGATCTGCACTGATTAAAACCAAAGCATAGGTGTACAATGCATTTGCACTTCTCCACAATTCCACTCTCACTTCTACAATTCCCTCTTCCTGTAGTGCACAAACAACAGTCCTCTGTTACCTCTTACTCTCTTTCTCTCCCTCTTTTTTTCTCTCTCTCTCTCACACACTTTCATCTAATAGCTTATCTATAATCAACTTCTCTACAGAAAAGGTATGTCAGGGGTTTTATTTTCTTGGGAGTATAGCGCTGTCTACGTTCGAGTCCTGCCTTGCGCCGGCCGAAGTGGCCGAGCGGTTCTAGGCGCTACAGTCTGGAACCGTGCGACAGCTACGGTCGCAGGCTCGAATCCTGCCTCGGGCATGGATGAGTGTGTTGTCCTTAGGTTAGTTAGGTTTAAGTAGTTCTAAGTTCTAGGGGACTGATGACCTCAGAAGTTAAGTCCCATAGTGCTCAGAGCCATTTGAACCATTTGAACCTGCCTTGCTCCCTGCAACACTTCGCGCTTTGCTTAGGCAGACTGCACCTAGTTCACATTAATGATGTGCACTCGTTTGATTGGCTACACTCAACTACATCGATTTTCTACAACGAGTGTGTCACATATGATCTATTTTTTTAAAGAATTTTTGTCATTTATATGAATGCATGGTGCCTGTTCGGATATGTCCGAGAGAACAGACACCACGCATTCCTATCATTGATTCACCTCGACGGGAAATGGATCCACAGCCTCCAGTGCGGATGCACATTTCGTTCGACCTCCAGCGGCGATCAGAAAATTAGAGAGCGTGGAGGACACGGAAGGGCTCTGCAGATAGGTGGCGCTAGTTTGGAATTTTAGTCGGCTTGGGAGCCTGCCGAGGTAGTTGGCGCATTTTTTATCAACAGCGTGTCCAGGCGGCGCAGTGGGTAGCGCAACTGCCTAGTAAGCAGGAGGTATCGGGTTCGCGTCATGGCCCAGCACATATTTACACTCGTCTACGCTGATTCAGCACCAAGTCCCGATGCAGCTGATCTCATTAGTTCTTTCTATTTCATTTAATTTCTCCACCGTCCACCTTCAGTTACATAATTTTTATCATCATTTATGTTTTTCAGTAGCTAATTATTTCAAAGTTTTTAATTGTTATTGATTTATAAATGTCTCCCACGTAAGTAGAGTGTGTGGAGTGCTATCATCTAGATGCCAAGGTACTCATCTACTTATCGATTGTCAATCAGGTACTAATCCTCAGTACTTAATTGGTGTTACAGTTAAAATGGCTGCCTGCCTTTAAAACAGTTAAAGACCTGTTGTACAGGGACGTTTTGGTGGACATTCTTCAGCAGGTCCAACAACTCCTAGGGGTGCAAGGCATGCAAGGTTCACAGGAGAGCTTCTGTGGAAGGTAGGAGACTATGTACTGGCGGAAGGAAGATGTGAGGACCGGTCGAAAATGGTGCTTGGTTATCTCAGTCGGTACAGCACTTTTCCGCGATAGACAAAGTTCCCGAGTTCGAGTCTCCGTCCGGCACACAATTTTAACCCGCCAGAAAGTTTCATATCAGCGCACACTCCTTTCATTCGTGGCTTATTTGTGCTTGATATATGTAGTAGTAAACTTCTATCGCAATTTGGCTATGTATTAGCTGAATGCCACTTTGATGATTTATTATGGTAAGGTAGCTGACTTTAAACAGCATATTGTGCATATATTGAATATCAGAAGCCACCCATAAAATTACCGTATCGCGTAGTTTAGTCACCGATTACACCAAATCTCCTTGCAAGGACACCTCCAGCTGGTTCGTCGTGCATCCAGCGCTAGTCACAACTTCATATTATCACGTCTTTGTGCTCTCCTCTGATGTCGGCGCTTGATTGCTCACTCTAGAGATAACAGGCTATTTATAAAACCGATTTATGTGCTTTTCATTGTCTAATCACCACTTGGCAGACCAGCCTAGTGTTCCATGTAAGTGTATTTTCGTATAACGATCCTCAATGTAAAATTCTTTGCACCTTACAACGAATTTTCATTCAGTACAATAATCTCCTCTTCATCGAAGAAGAACTAATATGTTGATCATCTGTAGAACCTAATAACGAACGTTTCAGTTTCTTTTTGTTTGTGACAGTTAGCCTTAGTGTTACTAAATGCAGTGAGATTCGTATCAAGTGTGTCAGTGGATAATCATGCCTCTCATTAGAGGATGAATTTTGATACCTTATCGATTCGACTTTCATGATCAGTGATTAATTTTCTGTATCAGTGAGATTAGCTAGCGTTAGGCAGAGAACTACCTCGACAATTATATGTTAGCGGGCCAATCGGAACTATCTTAACCTGTGTCAACATAGAGCTCACTCAAGGTACTTAACACGAACTTCTGAGTTTTTGCTTGTTGTCTTCACTACACTATCGTGTGTAGCATTCGTGCAAACTGGCACACTTTATGGAAAGTGGACGGTGGCTAGCGATGCAATAACTGATTCATAATTTAGCTTGAAAACAACTACGCAATTAAACATCTGTCAGCACTGATAATGATTCAATAATTAATTGGAAATAAGCATATAACAGCGATCGTCTGTCTTGGGCTTGTTGGGTCTCGCGCACACACACACACACACACACACACACACACACACACACACACACACACACACACGCTCGTGCGCACGCGCGATTTTTTTAAATGTTTGCGTGAGGCATTGATCAACAGTTTCCAACGAGAAATTTGAAAATAATTTCAATCGCCCAGTTCAGATAAGATTATCGGGAGGTTTACTTTGGTTACTAAGCTGTCCCGAAAAAGGAAATATTCCTTTTCAGGAATTCGTCAGTATTTTTGTACTGATCGTACCTGATATCAATAGAGCATTATCGGCTATATGTCTATACGGTAGTAATTTATTTTCTACTCTTAACTTCCTCCTCATTCGTGTGAAGTGAGTACATCAAGTGCAACTGATTGTGTATGTACTACGGTTTGTCTCCATCTGCGTGAAGCTTAAATAACTCGTAGAACCTTTCTGTCTCAATAATCTCTAACGGAGTACCGGCATTTGGTATGGAGAAAATCCAAGCTTGGATGTGAACACCACAGCAACACTTTTGTAGAATTTGATTCTGACCTTCTATACTTTGTACCAATTGCTCATAGCGTCTAGAAGTTCATGCCATTCCTTAAAGGCAGGATTTAGTTGCAGAGGTGTGTCACCCACCCAGAGAGCAGACCACCACTATAGGCACATCGTATGCATAGTCAGTGTAATAAGTGTGAGATGGGACCTAAACCAAGAGTTGTGGGTAATCTCAAGCCACCCTTACATAGGGTGAGACGTCTTTTTCACCTCAGTTTTAACTCATGAAACATGTATGATAATCACTTGACTCAGAGATAGACAGTGATGAGGGGGATCATTAAACAAAGACAGGCATAAATTCCGTCTTTTTAAATGGAGCTGTGGTATTTTTTGCTTCAGAATATGGGATCTTTATGAGATGAATTCAGTGATATAACTCTTTTGTAAGTCTGATCGAAGTATATGTATTATAATGATTTTGGGCTGTTGTTTCGGCGGTTTCAATATCGCGCAGTCAATTCACTCTTCATCTGTCGAAAATGGCGTATACATCACCTATAGTTTGTCTCGGCGGTGATAGTTTCTATTGAGACAGTGGTTGGGAGACAGGTTTGCTGCATTACCCCATGCTGACCTGACTTGTGTAAGCCTCTTTACCTCTGCATCTCTGAAACTTAAATCCCTTTGAAAATACATATTGTAGTCAAGCTCTACATGTACATCTACGTGGTTACTCCACAATTCACACTTAAGTGCCTGGCAGAGGGGTCATCGAACCATTTTCATACTACTTCTCTACCATTCCACTCTCGAATGGCGCGTGGGAAAAAGGAACACCGAAATATTTCCGTTCGAGCTCTGATTTCTCTTATTTTGTTATGATGGTCATTTCTCCCTACGTAGGTGGGTGCTAACAAAATATTTTCACATTCAAAAGAGAAAGTTGGCGACTGAAATTTCGTAAATAGATCTCGCCGCAAAGAAAACCGCCTTTGTTTCAGTGACTGCCACCCAAACTCGCGTATCATATCAGTGACACACTCACCCCTATTGTGTGATAATACGAAACGAGCTGCCCTTCTTTGCACTTTTTTGATGTCCTCCGTGAATCCTACCTCGTAAGGATCTCATACCTCGCGGCAATATTGCAGCAGAGGACGGACAAGTGTAATGTAGGCTGTCTCTTTAGTGGGATTGTCACATCTTCTAACTGTTCTGCCAACAAAGCGCAGTCTTTGTTTCACCTTCCCCACAATATCAGCCATGTGGTCTTTCCAATTTAACTTGCTCGTAATTGTAATTCCTAGGTATTTAGTCGAATTGACAGCACTTAGATTTGTGTGATTTATCGTATACCCAAAATTTATCGGATTTCTTTTAGTACCCATGTGGATGACCTCGCACTTTTCTTTGTTTAGTGCCAATGGCCACTTTTCGCACCATAGAGAAATTCTCTCTAGGTCATTTCGTATTTGGTATTGATCATCTGATGATTTTACTAGACGGTAAATTACAGCGTCGTCTGCAAACAATCTAAGGGGGCTGCTCAGATTATCACCTAGATCATTTATGTAAATTAGGAACTGCAGAGGGCCTATGACACTACCTTACAGAAACCCAGATATCACTTCTGTTCTACTCGATTATTTACCATCTTTCACTACGAACTGTAACTTCTCTCAGAGGAAATCACGAATCCAGTCACACAACTGAGACGATACTCCTCTGCACGCAATTTGATTAATTGTCGTTTGTGAGGAACGGTACCAAAAGGCTTCTAGAAATCTAGGTATATGGAATCGATCTGAGATCCCTTGTCGACAGCACTCATTACGTCATGTGTTGCACAAGAACGATATTTTCTGAATCCTTGTTGGTTATGTATCAATATGTCATTTTCTTCAAGATGATTCGTAATGTTCGAGTACATTATATGCTCCAAAATCCCTATTTCCTTTTTTTAATATTGGTGTGACCTGTGCTACTTTCCAGTCTTTGGGAAAAGATCTTTCGTCAAGTGAGTGGTTGTATATGATAGCTAAGATAGGCGATATTGTGTCTGCGTACTCTGAAAGGAACCTGATTAGTATACCATCTGGAACGGAAGACTTGCCTTTCTTAAGTGATTTGAGTTGTTTCGCAACACCTAAGATATCTAATTTTATGTCACTCATGCTAACAGCTGTTCTGGTTTCGAATTCTGGAATATTTACTTCGTCTTCTTTAGACGAAGTTACGGAAAACTGTATTTAGTGGCACTATCATCGGTAACATTTCCATCGCTATCGCGGAGTGACGGTATTGACTGCTTTTTGTCACTGGTTTACTTTTCATACGACCAGAATCACTTTGGGTTTTCTACCATATTTTGAGACAATGTTTCATTGTAGAAACTTGTAAAAGCATCTCGCATTGACGTCCACACTAAATTTCGAACTTCTGTGAAACATAGCCAGTCTTGGGGATTTTGCGTTCTTCTGAATTTGGCATGCTTTTTTCGTTGCTTCTGAAACAGTTTTCCGACGTGTTTTGTGTACCATAGTGGATCAGTCCCGTCTCTTTTTAACTTATGCGGTATGAATCTATCTATTGCTGTCGATACTGCATCTTTGAATTTGAGTCATATCTGTTCTACACTTAGATAATTAGCTTGGAAGGAATGGAGACTCTCTCTTAGGAAGGCATCAAGCGAATTTTTATCTGCTGTTTTAAATAGATATATTTTGCGTTTATTTTTAGTGGTTTTGGTTGATATGGTTTTGAGCTACAATGACGTTGTGCTCACTAATCCCTGTATCCGTCATGACGCCCTCTATTAGATCAGGATTATTTGTGGCTAAGAGGTCAAGTGTGTTTTCGCAGCCATTTACAGTTCGTGTGGGCTCATGAACTAATTGTTCAAAGTAACTTTCTTCAGTACAGAAAAAACAATTTACTAATACTTTTGGCTCTATGCCCATTTGCTACATCTACTAGGGTGATCCAAAAAGCAACAGCAAATTGTTTATTGCAAAACATATATTTCAGTTGCATATACCAAAAGATGTCATTTTCCAACATAACTACCCCCCTTTTCGATACACTACTCATACCGTTGCACCAGTTTTTCCATTCCATTCGAATAAAAGGTTTTCGGTTGTGAGCGCAACTAAGAGTCCAAAACTTCTTCAACCTCACTGTCACTTTCAAATCATCGTGCTCTAAGAGTGTCCATCAGGGGTCCAGACACATAGTAAGTCGAAGGAGCGAGGTCGGGGTTGTATGGGAGATGCAATACGACCTGAAATCTCAGTCTCCGCATGACGGCAAAAGTTGCACCATCGTCGTAAAGAAGAAGAACGCCTCCAGATAGAAGTCCTCTGCGACGGCCCAGTATTGCTGGCTTTACCTCATTTTCCAACATGGCGCTGTACCGGTGACGCTTCAATGTTTCACCTCTTTGCTGATAGTGCTCCAATATCGGCACATTCATACCCTGGGTGAGGGTGAGAAGAACCTTTCCGCTAGAGGGCTGAGACCTGAATTTCTTCTTGGCTGGAGGAGATGCGTGTCACCATTCTGAAGACTGTCTTTTCTTTCTGGTTCATAGTGATGTGCCCAGGTTTCGTCTTCCGTGACGATACATGTCAGAAAATCGTGTCCTCCAGTGTTACATCGTGGCGGCCTGAATACGCATCATCTTGTGTTCACAAGTAGGCATCCTAGGCATCCATTGGGCACACAGAAAACAGTGTGAGGACCTGACTAATAATAGTATGAGCAGATCAGACACTGATAATCAGTTCCCTGGCTAAAGCTTTTACAGAAATACCCTGGTTCTCACGAATAATGGCAACAATGCGTCCCACTTTCTCGTCCATAACTGGGATGACCAGAGCGTTGCTCCTCTCTGACTGATGTAAGTCCACTTGTAAAGGCATATACCCACTTGCACACACTTGTTTCACTTATAAAGCTATATCCATACCTTTCCAACATCCATCTTGGGTATGTCGACATTTTGCGCCCTCCGTCCACAAAAATCGTGTTACTACTCGCTGTTCTTCTACGGTGGACACAACTAGGCATGCAGCCATTTTGTTTCAACTGCCTTCCCTATTCAGCTTGTCATGCCATCTGTCAGCATATGGCAGAACTTTCTCAAAACATGCAGCTTCACTTCCTTGGAGTTTCAAATGCTTGAGTGTTATTTGCTTTTAATACTGATAATTTACTGTTGCTTTTTTAATTGCCCTTGTGCTTCAAGGATTGAACTCCATACACCCTCCTGAATTATATCTATTGTTGTTGTTCTGGTCTTCAGTCCCGAGACTGGCTTGATGCACCTCTCCATGCTACTCTATCCTGTGCAAGCTTCTTCATCTCCTAGTACCTACAGCAACCTACATCTTTCTGAATCTGGTTAGTGTATTCATTTCTTGGTCTCCCTCTACGATTTTTACCCTCCACGCTGCCCTCCAGTACTAAACTGGTGATCCCTTGATGTCTCAGAACATGTCCTACCAACCGATCCCTTCTTCTAGTCAAGTTGTACCACAAACTCCTCTTCTCCGCAATCCTATTCAATACCTCTTCATTAGTTATGTGATCTACCCATCTAATCTTCAGCATTCTTCTGTAGCACCACATTTCGAAAGCTTCTATTCTCTTCTTGTCCAAACTATTTATCGTCCATGTTTCACTTCAATACATTGCTACACTCCATACAAATACTTTGAGAAACGACTTCCTGACACTTAAATCTGTACTTGATGTTAACAAATTTCTCTTCTTCAGAAACGCTTTCCTTGCCATTGCCAGTCTACATTTTATATCCTCTCTACTTCGACCATCATCAGTTATTTTGCTCCCCAAATAGCAAAACTCCTTTATTACCTTAAGTGTCTCATTTCCTAATCTAATTCCCTCAGCATCACCAGACTTAATTCGACTACATTCCATTATCCTCGTTTTGCTTTTGTTGATGTTCATCTTATATCCTCCGTTCAAGACACTGTCCATTCCGTTCAACTGCTCTTCCAAGACCTTTGCTGTCTCTGACATAATTACAATGTCATCGGCGAACCTTAAACTTTTAATTTCTTCCCCATGGATTTTGATACCTACTCCAAATATTTCTTTTGTCTCCTTTACTGCTTGCTCAATATACAGATTGAGTAACATCGGGGAGAGGCTACAACCCCGTGTCACCCTCTTCCCAACCACTGCTTCCCTTTCATGTCCCTTGACTTTTATAACTGCCATCTGATTTCTGTACAAATTGTAAATAGTCTTTCGCTCCCTGTATTTTACCCCTGCCACCTACAGAATTTGAAAGAGAGTATTCCAGTATTTCTCCAAGTTTACAATTGCTAGAAACGTAGGTTTGCCTTTCGTTAATCTATTATCTAAGATACGTCATAGGGTCAGTATTGCCTCACGTGTTCCAATATTTCTACGGAATCCAAACTGATCTTCTCCGAGGTCAACTTCTACCAGTTTTTCCATTCGTCTGTAAAGAATTCGCGTTATTATTTTGCAGCTGTGACTTATTAAACTGATTGTTCGGTAATTTTCGCATCTGTCAATACCTGCTTTGTTTGGGATTGGAATTATTATATTCTTCTTGAAGTCTGACGGTATTTCGCCGGTCTCATACATCTTGCTCACCAGGTGATAGAGTTTTGTCAGGACTGGCTTTCCCAAGGCTGTCAGTAGTTCTAATGGAATGTTTTCTACTCCCGGGGCCTTGTTTCGACTTAGGTCTTTCAGTGCTCTGTCAAACTCCTCACGCAGTGTCGTATCTCCCATTTCATCTTCATCTACTTCCACTTCCATTTCCATAATATTGTCCTCAAGTACATCGCCCTTGTATAGACCCTCTATATACTCCTTCCACCTTTCTGCTTTCCCTTCTTCGCTTAGAACTGGGTTTCCATCTGAGATCTTGATATTCATAGAAGTGGTTCTCTTTTCTCCAAAGGTCTCTTTAATTTTCCTGTAGGCAAATCCTCTACATCCTTACATTTGTCCTCTAACCATCCCTGCTTAGCTGTTATGCACTTCCTGTCGATCTCATTTTTGAGACGTTTGTATTCCTTTTTGTCTGCTTGATTTGTTGCATTTTTATATTTTCTCCTTTCATCAATTAAATTCAATATTTCTTCTGTTACCCAAGGATTTCTACAAGCCCTCGTCTTTTTACCTACTTGATCCTCTGCTGCCTTTACTACTTCATTCCTCAAAGCTACCCATTCTTCTTCTAATGTATTTATTTCCCCCGATTCCTGTTAATTTTTCCATTATACTCTCCCTGAAACTCTGTACAACCTCTGGTTTGGTCATTTTATCCAGGTCCCATCTCCTTAAATTCTGAGGCGAGTCCAGCTACAATTGATTAGCAGTATTGCCAGAAATGTGTAAATCCCAAAGCTGGGATTCTGGATGACTGTTGCACACATGGCCTTTATGTAGGAGATGTACCCGAAATGTTGAAATGTCAAAGAATCTTGAAGATGCTAAGTTACAGCTCTTTCAGAATCTACAATAATTCAATGTCAAATGTTGATACAATGCTGAATACATCTGCGATCTCAGAAGAATAAGGCGCATTCAGAGAAGGAGGAATACTTTCAATATCTTTAAAATTACAGAAATTAATATTTCACATTGAATAAACATTTTCACAATGAACCTCAGCGTTAACAACTTCTAAATGCTTCATGTGTTGTTAACAAACCATATCTCAGATGATGGCATTTCACAACAGATATCGTCCCAGAAAAGCACTCATCTATATCTATCTTATTTATTGACTTATAACGTCTTTTATATATTTTTTACTACACTAATGTTCCTCAGAACATTATATTCTCCACAATTACACAGAAAATTAATACAGCATGGATACCTCATCTGTTGTCATAATTGTGTAATTATTTAGTCATCAGCTCGATACTTTGCTGGCAACTTAATTTCGATGTTGATTGCAAGCACTATTAAAAAACTGTGCTTTAATTTAAAAATAGTCATTTGCATGTGTTAACAGGCATCACAATTGAAAAGAGAACCAAAAGACACTTACGTAAGAGGAGCAGGTAGTGCTTGTGGATGGAGCAGGAAATAGTCTTGATAGGGATGGGGAGTATGATATAGGTGGTGACCTGGTAAAGTTAGCTACTCAAATTGCTGGCACTGACGTGCACTTCGTGCAACTGTTTCAGCCTCATGATTTGCCTCAGCTTAATGTGACTGTTAGGCGTGTTAACATGGGGCTGGAGAAGTCGCTGATGATGGAGAGCATGGATCACGTTGCAGTGGTGCCAGTTGAGTCTATCACTACATCAGATTTCACTAGGCATGGCCTGCACTTCAATAGGTATGGTAAGGGGAGGCTTGAAAGCTTATAGGTGACTGTGTAGTGGGCGGTGGTGGGATCACTAATGGAAAAATTCCTGTAGTAGTTGATGTTATAGCTGCACCTTTCTTAGACTGTAGTCAGTTGAAAGTTATCCCTGCTTAAAGGAAGTCACTATAACTAAGGAATCACCTTCAGGGAGGTGAGGTATCCAAGTAGAGAAGGAATTAGCATATTTCATCAAAATATCAGAGCTATTAGAGATAAAATTAGTGAACTGCTTGTAGATGTTGAGTCTTACATTATTGGTATATTGGAGCACCATTTCAATAATTTGACAGTTCAGAGGCATCCTTTTCCAGGACACAGATTAGCTGGCTGTTTTTCAACGAGTTCTTCGTGGAGTGAGGCAGTGGCCATGTACTTAAAAAATCAGTATTCTATTTGAGTCTGTAGACGTATCATGGCACTGCACTGAACAGGTATTTGAATGTTGTACAGGGGCAGTTGAATTTAGAGGAACAAAACTGATTATTGTTGTTTATAGATCCCCTAACTCTGAATTCAGAGAATTTCTGCTCAAGCTGGAGAGGTTTCTTGGTTCACTTTTTAGGAAGCACCAAAAATTATTTATATGTGGTGACATCAATATTAAGCTTGTATGTGATTGTGCAAGGAAAAGGACGTTGGAAGATCTCCTGAATTCATACAATCTGATGTAGAATGTTTTTTTTGTTTTTTTTTGTTTTTGTTTTACCAAGGTGCAGGAGAACAGCAGTACAGCCGAAGACAATATTTTTTTCATTCTTCATTGCTAGATGGTTGTTCTGTTGTGAACGAGTGAATGGCCATTCAGACCATGATGCACAAATGTTATATATAATTACTAACTATGTAGAAAAGCTAATCCAACAGCAATAGAGTTTTTTGAACCTCATTAAGGAACAAGAGTGGCAGTATGCTTTTAGTGCCAATAACATAGATGTCAAATATAATGCTTTTCTTAAAACACTTCTCATTATCTTTGAAAGTTGTTTTCCATTAGAACATTCGAAACAGGATACTATGAGTAAAAGGCCAGCCTGGATAGCTGTTTAGTTGCATAAGGATATCATGTAGATCAAAATGGGAATTATATAAAAATGTTAGAAGTAGTCACAAGCAAGCTACCATAGCCCATTAAAAACAGTATTGCAAGATGCTTAAAATGTTGTTAGGAAGGCAAAGAGTACGTGGTATGCAAAAAGAATAGCTAATTCACAGGATAAAATTAAAACCATATGGTCAGTTGTGAAGGAAGTGTGTGGTCAGTGCAACAAGGTCGACAATATAAGGTCAACTCGTAGTAAAAATGAATCTCTTACTGATAAATCAGATATATATACAATATTTAACAATCGTTTTCTGAGCATTGCTGGTGAATTAAATAAAAACTTTGATTCTACAGAAATCATATAACTCTCTTGGAAAATGCCTTTTCGAGACTGATGACTGAAGTACCCTCTGTGATACCGACAAGGGGGAAACTGAAGAAATAATGAAATCACTGAAAAATAATGACTCTCATGGATATGATGGAGTGCCTAGCAGAATATTAAAGTACTTTGCTGCACTTGTTAGCCCTGTAGATAGCCGTATTTGTAATTTTCCCTTTAAGAATGATCAGTTTCCTGAACGATTAAAGCACTCATTAGTAAATGCACTTTATAGAAAGGGAGAAAGGGATACTGTAGATAATTTTAGATCTATTTCTATGCCATCAGTTTTTGCTAAAGTTATTGCAAATGCTGTGTATGTAAGAAAAATTGATTATTTTATTTCACATAATCTCCTATCGATTGTTCAGTTCGTGTTTAGAAGTGGTTTAACAAACTGAAAATGCTATATTTTATTCTCTGTAAAGTACTGGGTGGATTAAACAAAGTGTCTCGGAGCCAGGCATCTTTTTTTATTTACATAAGGCGTTTGATTGTGTTGATCACAAAATATTGCTTCAGAAGTTGGACCATTATGGAATATAGGGAGTGGATCACAGTTAGTTCACCCCATTATTCACAGTGTTGAGAATGGTCTGAGTGGACACAATCAAATGGGGGGTGGGGGTGCTGGTGCCAATGCTGTTCCTTATTTATATAAATGATATGCCCTCTAGTAGTACAGATAGTTCCAAAATATTTCTGTTTGCTGATCTCACTAACTTGGTAGTGTGCAACATTGGCTCTGTTTCAAAGAATCCATTTCATCACATGTTCATGGCTTGTAAAAAATAAACTAAAGCTAAATCACAGTAAGACTCAGTTTTTTCAGTTCTTACACACAATTCAATAAAACCCAAAGTTTTAATTTCACAGAAAGGGCATATGATAAGCGAAACAGAATAGGCCGAGCGGTTCTAGGTGCTTCAGTCCGACACCGCGCTACTGCTACAGTCGCATGTTCGAATCCTGCCTTGGGCATGGATGTGTGTGACGTCCTTAGGTTTAAGTAGTTCTAAGTCTAGGGGACTGATGACTTCAGATGTTACATCTCATAGTGCTCAGAGCCATTTGAAACGGATTAGTTCAAGTTTAGATGTGATCAGATTGATAATAAACTGTATTGGAAAGACCATGTTCAGAATCTTGTTCAAAGACTTGATGTTACCATTTTTACTATTTGAACGATATCTGAAGTAAGTGATAGTTTGACACAGAAAGTAGTCTACTTTGAGCATTTTCATTCGCTTATGACGTATGGTATTATATTTTGGGGTGACTCTTCCCATTCTCAAATGATATTTTCAGCTCAGAAACGGATGGTTCGGACAATAAGTAATGTAAGTTTGCGAACCTCTTGTCGACCTCTATTCACTAGTGTGGGTATTCTGACATTGCCCTCTCTATATATATATTATTTACTGTCGAGTCTTCTTAACAATATCAGCTTATTCCCAAGGATTAGCAGCTTTCACTAAGCTAATACTAGTCAGAAATCCAATCTGCATTTGGATCGGAGTTCTTTGACTCTTTTGTGGAAAGGTGTGCAGTATACTGCTGTATCTATTTTCAATAAGCTACCACATGAATTCAAACATCTTAGCAGTAATCCACACGCTTTCAAATCGGAACTAAAAAATTTGTTTATGGGTCACTCCTTCTATTCTGTCGAGTAGTTTGTTGACAAATTAGGCTGATTCCTGTGTTATATTGTTGACTGCGTTTACATAAACTTATGGCTTGTCTTTCTTTGGCTTCATAAACATTTTGTTTTATCTGTTATTACATTTATGTTGTATTTTAATGTACTAACACGTTCCATGACCTTGGACGTTTGCTCGTCACTTTGGTCCCACGAACCTAGACGTGTAAAATAAAATAAAATAAATAAAAAGTAGGACTCTAACTCTTTCTGCTTGTATTACAGAACTTAGGATAGAAAGAGTATGAGTTTCTTGAACTTCGAACTGCTTTTAGCTGATGAATATTTGGTTTATTGCGATCATGAAATGGACTTAGTTTTCACATATCTTTGATAATGTTAAATGACTCTTGGTTTGTCACACTTGGAGAGTGAAATGAGACGCCAGGACGACAGTATATTTGTTCAGCTAATTTATTTATTCTGGCCTTCGGCCATAGTATATCAGGAGAAGTTTTGTGGAGACATCCAGTTGCCTCTCATGCAAAGTAACAGACATCTGGCATACCTGGCAGCATTAAGAGCAGGGTCGAGCGTGGCATCACTCGAGTGCTGTTGCCAGCGATGTCTCCAGCTGCGACCGTGACGACAGTGTGTGGCGACGCAGCTGATGATGGCCATAAGCTTCTTACAGCGAGTGGGGAGCTCCATCATGACTCAAGGCTGGTGGTCTTGTAGTCGAACAGCGGACCACGCACTGAATTCTGGGATGTCGCTCTGGGTGTCCAAGGGTAGTGGCATATACTTTGATAGTGAGACAAGTGCAATTTAGAATGCGAATGCCTGAGTAGTTATACCCTCCAGGCTATGATCATTTGGGGGTTAAGACACATACTCTAAACACGTCTCTGGTGGCAACTGAGGAAAGGCTTCCATCCCTCCGCTAGTGTACTGCAGCGTTGGGTGTTGCTATACGGTGCCCAGCTGACTCTGCTTTGCAGTTCCAGTCGGCTGTGTTTCGCTTTGCAGAGTGTAACACAATTGCTTGCCTGTGGCTGCCTCTGCAGCTCTGCAGCTACTCACTTCAACTATGGCGTAATTTTTGACGGAATATGGCAGATACGCTACAATAACAATTTAGTTTGGGATTCTGCTAACGTTCACATAATACTCTCAAGGTAGCTTTAGTGCACTTGATAAAGGTATTTTCTGTCTGTATTTTAAATAAATATTGTATGACCATTTCGTTTATTTAAGACCTTCTTTCTCGAATAAACATTATTCAACATAATTATCTGTCATCTTTATCAATTAAGACATTAGAATGGAACCCTTGATATTAAATTATTCATTTAACTTTGTTTTGTATTTCTGTGTAATTTATTAACTCGCAATTATACCCAATGCACAGATTATTTGACTGTAAGATTACAGCCACAATTTATTATTTGCAGCGAATTAGCTGGGGGGGCGGGGGAATGAAAGGAGGCATGAATGGCTCAACCTTATGATTACAGCTAGCTATTTTTTTACCAGAACTGTTTGTAACCATTAGATACCATCACACTCAAATGACATGAATCTTTCTTAATAATGACATCAGGGAAAGTAGGTTTATCAAATATTCCAAAAAAATAATTACTACCTTTCCTAGTAACAGCGACATATAAGGAATTTGATGAACTGTTCACTTCCACTTCAAAAATGAATTTAATGTAAGGGAGCATGAAGCTGATATAGGTACATCGGCTGGAAATATCCTCTAACATACTTCATACAATAATAAAATGTCTTCTACATAACGGTAATATGGTGTAATTTTTGATGTGAACTCTGTATTGTATTTAAAAAATGTGCATTCCAAGTGATTTACAAAAATCTTATTATTTAATTGATGTACTTTACAATTTTATCACAATGTGGGTTTGTTCTCATTCCTTGGTTTTCGGATTATGGGCACAGTAATATAAATTCTCATCTTGAATATAGTTACATTGCATGTGCATTATGCTGTGCTTAACATAATGAACCTTGGCTATGGTTAACTACTATTTAAAAAGGTAGGCTACCATTTCAAACAGCTTATTTTTGATACAATATATTTGTGAGCTTTTGTACTATTAGATATGTTTCACATTACCATTACATATAACAATATGTACAAACGAAATACATTATTTCTGAAGTAGTATGACCACTATTTCACCATTAGGCATGCTAAAGTATCAGTTTTGTCAACTAATGAGCCTAACTTGGCATCCTCAACCATACCGTGTGTGGATGTTTTTTGCGACCTCACACATCTACTTAAGGCTAGACTGTCATTACATGACAATATTAGACCATTACACTTTAAAAAATTAAGAAGATATTTTTCATTTTACATTAGCTTCTACTTTGCTACAAATTATTGCCACTCATCTAGGTTTACCTATGTGGTTCTGTTTTATATGCTTGACTATTATAATATGACTACATCTGGTCATACTCATGCAACATTTTAGCTTGTGATACTCATAAACTTATTCTTTTACAACTTATATTTTACTTTATTTCTTGATTATATCGATTTTATGTTTATACTGTACTACACCACTTAATGGTTGCAATGTATGTCTTCTATTGTACTTACTGATTAATGAGTATTTCTGTTATGTTGTTCACAATGTTACCTTGCAATACACATTTGATGCAACTTAAAATTTAAATAATGTCAACATGTGAGTTTTTCTCTATAAAAATAGAATAAATATATCGCAGTCAAGTTGTCCATGCTATTATATTACAACATGTACTTCGTCTCAATATAAAAAAAAAATATTCATTGAGAAATAAAGTTTTTGTTTTTACAAATAAGATAGTTGTCTGTCCATATATAACACTGTACTGAAGGAGCTGTTAATATAGTGATATCAGACAGAATGTTTCCCTCGCAATGTAATTCTTTGGTTTCATTTATATTGTCAATGCTAGCGCCATCTACCAGTCTTGGTTTGCTTCTCAGATAACTTAATCGCCACAGTTAGTTTGGCATTGGTTCTTTTTGAACATACATCACTGTCAAATAAGCCTGTTTGAGATGAGACTGATGTTACATTCAGTCTGTGTGCCCACTTTTTCTAGCCTTTTCCTGAAGTTTTCTTTAAATGTATATTAATTGTGAATACTGAAAATTTTGTATTTGGATCATATTTGTGCTTACTTAGGTCAGTATATGTATATTTTTGCTATCGTTAATTTCTTTGTACAGTTTATCCACAGCTTCTGTCTGATGATGAAATTTTGAAATGCATAATGGTTAATAATGGATTGTGCGCTCAAGACTATTCCATGTTTCCAAATTTTGTCATATTTGAATATTTGACTGCCTCTATATGGATGTATTTCTCCATGAGGTAACGGGACTCTGGGGAGGGAGAGCTGTCCTTTTCCCAGAGAGCTCCACCAGCAGTGGTTGGGTATGGGAACGGCCACTCTGGGTTTCCTGTGCTGGGAACTGGCCAGCAGGGTCAGATTTATTCTACTATATACTACAGACGTACTTCAGTCACTACTGTTAGGCGCGGCTGTGGAACGTTGTGTGTTTCAGAGAATGGGAACCATGGCTTAATAACGTGGACTCTGAGGAAGACATACCTCTACAAAAAAAAAAAAAAAAAAAAAAAAAAAAAATCCTCAATCAAAAAGGTGTGCTACGTGCCGATGGAGTGCATGGCTGTTGAGAGAAAAGAGTTCCTAGTGGGCAATCTTTGGGGCTCCTGCTGCCCCTGTTGTATAAGGCTTGCACGCTGGTCTCTGACTGGGTCAACTTTTGTTTACCGAGAGCATTATGGGATCCCTGCGGAACGACGTCAATTCACATCTGCTCCTGACAGGGCGGGTGTACCGTCAGACGGTACCTACGTCCACCTAACAAAGAGAGCTGAGAAGTATAGCAAAAGGGCACCAGCCTGCCGTATTACTTTCATCATAATCAAGAGAGTAGAAAGAGTCTTTGAGAAGGTCTCCATTTCTATATTCACAAGGAGTTGGAAGGGACTGCTGGGACCTTAAAAAGCGTTAAATAACTTCCTAATGGAACAGTGGGCTGACGAAAAGTCTGCAGATTGAATACTTATGAGACACTAAATTTTTCTGTTTAGGATATTTTTGCGAGCGAGAAAGCTTCGCAACTCTGAAGTGTACCAGTTTTATTCTTACTGTGTAATCGAACGTCATGAAGTAAATTACAACCAGATGGCAAGTAATTCCTGCAATTTATAGTTATCTCAGTGTTGTAGCTCTCCTCCTTTTTGTAGTCTTTCGTGGGTGCTAAATTTTAGTTTATTAAGTTGGCGAGTGACGATGTCTTCGATCTCCAGGGTCGTGTTCAGTTTATTTTTATTTAAAGTTTGAAGAACAAGTCACAAACTTCATTAAAATCTCTTAAAACAGTAATAGCGGACGTAACGTAGCTTGGCATCGTCATAAATTGTTTATTCACAAGCCCTTATAATTCGCGTTAATTAGGTTTCCACGTCAGGTTACACGCTGCAAGAGGTTGCTGCAATGTAGTCGGTGAAATTCTTCAAACAAATGACAGTCAGTCTATCGCTCGGTGCTGCGATCGGAAGTTAACTTTTACATGAAAATTGTTTGACTGCTGCTGAATTGAGCCTGACTTCAAAATTATAGTAAACGCAGTCTAGTATTTTTAAAATCAATCAGCAACAAAATTACACTTTTCAACAACAAACATAAATGTAACAGAGATTCTGAGAGAGAGCTAACAGAACAGAATATATCGCTTCGGTCTAAAACATATACTTCTAAAAACAAAACATTGAACAATATAACATCTATCTGTTATTCTGAAGCCCTTAGCTTCCTTGAAAAATTGAAATCATTTTATTATATTAATACACTTATAAATTTCAAACAAAAATTGACATCATAACTCATCTAAACAACTCAAATTAAATAAAAATAAATATTTCAATTACTATACTACTAAAATTTTGCTTCAGTGAGGTGGCAGTAATGGCGGCTATGCAGGTAGTGCCCAAGCCGGATATTTCTTTCATACAGTAAGACGCACCTACACTTTCACGGTGCGAATCCTGCCTCCGGCATGGATGTGTGTGGTGTCCTTAGGTTAGTTAGGTTTAAGTAGTTCTAAGTTCTAGGGCACTGATGACCTCAGATGTCAAGTCCCATAGTGCTCAGAGCCATTTGAACAATTTGGTGTTTATGTTGATCTCTATTCCCATTTTCTTTACAGGTTCCGGAACTCCCGGAACCGAGGTGACGCAAAGCTTTTTTTGATATGTGTATATTCTTTCATCGGGTTGTAGTTGATTGCTTCATTTATGAGGTTGTGCTGTTTATTTGTCCTCGTCCGCATTTCTCGTAGGGTGATGTTTTCCTGGCTCGCTAGAGTTCGCTGTCTTTTATTATAAGATTTGTCGCAGTTCTTGATTCTTCAGTCCATTTCGTCGCTCTTCGGTTTCTCTGCTTTTCAGATGCTCATTGTCATTCACTGGGAACTTAAACGTCCTTCGTGCTCTTAGTGTATTTCGCTTTTTCTCTGTTGTTTTTGCTTTCAGCGTTTTGCTTCAGAACTGGCAAGGTCTCCTACTCTTTTACGTTTAGGCAATGTTTAAAATATTAACCAAATCAACATTTTATTAACAAATCCACTAAGTACATTTTACACACTTTTCAGATTTTGTTTTCGATTTATATTCAGTCACTGAATCACTTTAACTGCTCATACATCTCTGTTCATTTTTATTCACTCGCTGCACTACTTTTTTTATTCCTCCCTTCGCCACTGACGTTCGCACCCACGAAAGGTCCTGCTTCATATACCCCTAAGAATGGCTAGCTCCACCAGTGGCGAATTCCAGAATATACCAAAAAGGCCTCGAATGGTTCGTGATGTTCCAGAACATTCCACAACATTCGGGAGTGTTCTGGAATGTTGTACAATGATCTGGGATTTTCCGGGATGCTCCCGAACATTCTTGAATCTTCCCGAATGTTCCAGACTATTCCTGAACGTTCAGGAATACCCTGGATCACCGTGTAAAATTTTGGAACGCTCTGGAATGTTTTGGAATATTCTCGAATACTTTCGATAGTTCTAGAAATTTCTAGAGGGCGAAATTTTCCAGCCCTTTTATCTTCAAAAGCACGCCCTTCAGGTGAAAACGGGAACTTCCTCATGGATGCGTGAGTTGTTAAGGTGATTGTGCGATAATACTCGCACTTGCCGGCTCTTACCATCTTCGGAACTGTGTTGATGATGTTTTTAGGGAAGTCAGATGCTATATCCCCAAACTCATACATTCTACACACCAATACGAATAGTCGTTTTGTCGAAATTTCCCCCAATGATTCTAGAATTTGTGATGGAATTTTATCAATCCCTTCACCTTATTAGATTTTAAGTTTTTCAGAGTTCTTTTAAACTCAGATTCCAGTACGGACCGACCTCTTTTTTTTCTGTCACATCATCAGACAAGTTCTCCAATAGAGGCCTTGAATGTATTCTTCCCCTCTATCCGCTCTCTCCTCTGCATTTAACAATGGGATTCCCATTGCACTCTTTATGTTACCACCCTTGATTTTACTTTCACCGAAGACGGTTTCGACTTTCCTATATACTGAGTCAATACTTCCGACAATCATTTCTTTTTCGATTTCTTCACATGTTTCATGCAGCCACTTCGCCTTGAGTTCCCTGTAATTTCTGATTATTTAATTTCTAATGACCTTTTTTTCTGTATTCCTGAATTTCCTTGATCTTTTTTGTACTTCCTCCTTTCATCGATCAACTTAAGTATTTATTCTACTAAACGTGGTTTCTTCCCAGTTTCCTTCTTTGTACTTATGTTTTTCTTTCCCACTTCTGCGATTGTTCTTTTTAGAGGTGTTCTTTCCTCGTCAAGTGAGATGCCCGCTTAGCTATTCCTTATCGCAGTGTATTTAGCCTCAGAGAACCTCAAGCGTACCACTTCTATCGTTAGTACCTAAGTATCCGACTTCTTTGCGCATAGATTCTTCCTGAGTAGTCTCTCAAAGTTTAGCCTTCTCTTCGTCACTACTAAATTGTGGTCTGAGCCTATATCCCCTCCTGCGTACGTCTTACAATCCAGTATTTAATTTGGGAATCTCTATCTGACCATGATGTAATCTATCTGAAATCTTCCCGTTTCTCCCTGCATTTTCCAAGTATACCTCCTCCCCCTGTGATTCTTGAACAAAGACTTGCTAGCTGAAATTTGTTGCAGAACTCAATTAATCTATCTCCTCTCTCGTTCCTAGTACCAAATCCATATTCTCCCGCAACCCAAATCCATATTCTCCCGCAACCCTTACTTCTACTCCTTCCCCTAAAACGGCCATCTATTCCCCCATGACTATTAGGTTTTCATCTCGCTTTACGCACTGAATTACCTGTTTATTTCTTCATGTTAGGCCTAAGACGCCGGAATGTATACGTGAACTATTGTTGTCGGTGTTGGTTTGCCGTCAATTCTGGTGAGAACCCCCTATCACTGAGCTGTTCAAATGGTTCAAATGGCTCTGAGCACTATGGGACTTAACTTCTGAGGTCATCAGTCCCCTAGAACTTAGAACTACTTAAACCTAACTAACCTAAGGACATCACACACATCCATGACCGAGGCAGGATTCGAACCTGCGACCGTAGCGGTCGCGCGGTTCCAGACTGTAGCGCCTAGAACCGCTTGGCCACTCCAGCCGGCCACTGAGCTGTTCACAGTAACTCACTCTCTTCTCTATGTGTAGGTACATGATGAAAGAGTCCAAGGATATCGTAAAGTTAAAGTTTATTAAGAACTAAAAGTGAAACACCGATCGACCATACGCTTTGGCAAAGACGTTAATTATGAATGCGCGGTAAGGCGCAGACAAATGAAAAAGCCATCATTCATTTTTTATGTGGTTTTGTTTCTCACTCACTAGTATGTAGAAGTTCTGTTAAAAAGCGCTGTTAGAAATATGACGGGCTACGAGTGTTTTTTATCATACATGTTTCAAAATAAGAAAATCTTTGATACCAGTATTAAGTACTTTTTATACAACTGAAGTGAAACCAAGTAAGGAGGATTTTCTTATTTATGGAATGCACTGGTGTACTTGAAGACCGCTTCCGGCACCTACAATTGAAATGTAAGAGAAGAAGTCCGATAGCTTAAAAATTGGTACAGGTACAGAACATTTCTAATAACGGAGTTGTATTTTCCCTTTTAAGTATTTCTCATATTTGTATGTATATTTTTATTTACTTTTTTTAAAATTACATACAGCTTTCGACCTGTGTGCCAGGACTTCAGGGCATCGGTTGTGAGTAGATTTTTTTAACTATTATTATAGTAAGAAATTTCTATGACATTGTTATGGATCATAAAAACTAATTATATGTATTTTCTGTTTGCATGAATCACGACGGGGAGCAAGTAAAGGAAAACGGCACAATTGTGGAGAAATTTTGGAAAGTAATAAGGATTGGACGCAGGTTACGTAAAATTTTCCATAGTAAGCTGTTTTGTCCGGCGCAGCAAAGGTAGTAAGGCTACGCAAGTTGCTTTGTATGGTTGCGGTTGGTAGCGCCTTTCTTGATGAATATGGAAACCTTTTCCTCATTATTCCTTTCCTTGAAATTTATTGCGAAAAATTTAGAGGAAATTTTCAGTGTGGTACACATGGTCAGTAAAACAAAGAATTTGAATACAATAGTTTGCGCATCAAAATAGACGCAAATTATAATTATTAAGTGTAATAATTAGCATGTGAAATTTTAACATTTTTCTGCAAATTTTGTTTTGGAATATTCATACAACATGGCAGAAAATATATGCCCATTGTTGATAGCGATAGTGGAAACGAAATCAGCCAAGATGGCGCAGAATTGCGTTATTGAACAATAGACGTTCAGGCGCCATGCATGCCTACTCCAGAAAATTTAAGTAGAGCTGACTGTCGCTGGTGTGACAAATGATAGCGACGCTCCACAGTAGAAAAGACTTGACGACACAGTGTTCAAAACTGACGAGACACCGTCACGCATCTCCCAAAGCGACATACCGCTCATGAATGAAACACTGGAGAGCGATCGCAATATTAATCTTGGCAACACATTACAAACACCACTTGGTCACAACACAAACATTAACTTGGAAAGTACAACTGACAGCAACCACAATAGTATAACTGGAGCACTGCTATGGCAGTTATTGTCTAACATAAACACGAAATTTAATGATATGAAACACAATATGAACCCTACTTTCAGTGATATAAAACAAGATATCAATACCAAAATTGATAAATTTACACACAATCTGAACACCGTCACGCAAGATCTAAATATAATGAAACAAGATCAAAAACAAATATTCAAGGCCTTCCAAGACACAGTCTCACAGAAATTCAATGACTCAGCCAAAAATTTTCGCACTGAAATCAACGAAAAATTGAATGATATGAGAAAACAAGTAAAGGATGAAGTACTTTCTTAAGTTAACAGTAACATTACGGTGTTAAAACAGAAGGTACATTCTTTTTCCGACCATCATGTGATAAAGAAATTCACAGACGCAAGAGACACAAAACAAGGTAACCGCTGTAGTTAACAAACTAAATAAAGACTATGAATTTGCAGCTCTAGCTGTAGAAGAGCTTACTTTAAGGGTAGCAACATCAGAAGATGACTCAGCATTTGCTTTAAATGCTAGTGAGAAGATCAATGAAAATCTGAGTGATATCGTTAGCCGAGCTGAAGCAGGTATGTTAGATAACGGTAATACCACTGCAGAGAAGTTAGTAACAGAGTGTAACCTATACACAGATGTGGTAGAAAAGGCTATTCAGAAAAAAGAAAATGAAATAGTGAAAAAGGTAAACATAACCTACAAGCCACGGAAAACAGGATCCGCAATCTGTTAGAAGAAAATATTATCTGATCTCGAAATATGCACGTAAATAATACACAGGCTACAGTGAACAAATCACAACCTGTAGGTATTTATCCAGAAATTGTCACGAGTCCCACAGCAGATACCAGTGACAGTTGTAGAGTGCAAAATGTAGCCACACCCACTTGGTTAGGCTCACTGAAAATGTGCTTCAACGACTTGCAAATTACAGAGTTACAGCCAATGTAGAAACGTCTAGTTTTGTTAGGCAGCAACTCAAATTTTTAGGACATGTTGTGTCAGAACAAGGTATATTACCTGATCCGAATAAACGTGATGCCATACCAATTGTCCAGCTCCAAATAATAAAAACATCTGAAAGTTTTCCTAGGACTAGCATTTTTTTTCGTAAATTCGTACCACAGCAACTGATGAACAGTGATGCATTGCTAAACTTGTTACGAAAAAATAGGCCTTGGTTATGGGATGATAAGTGTCAGGAGAACTTTCAGAACACCAAGCAGGCATTAGTTAATGCGAACATTCTTTGCCGCGCTGATATGTCGAAGGATTTTTGTCTATGTACAGATGACTCATCTCAGGGGTTGGGGGCATACTTGTTCCACATGCGAGTAGAAGGTAAAGAAGTACCCAAGGTCATCAGGTTTACTAGTCGCACATTATCAGAAGCAGAAAGATTTTACTCTGTGCAAGAATTGGAAAGTTTAGCTGTAATATGGGCATTTAAAAAGTTTGAATATTTTTTTGGGGCAAGAATACAAAAGTTTACTGTGACCATCAGTCAGTGTCATTTCTTTTAACACGTAAACTATTGCACTGTAGATTAACTGGGCGGTGTCTATATTTACAAGAATTTGATTTCAAGATCATTTATATTAAAGGATGTCTGAATGTTATTGCCGATGCGTTGTCCAGGTTACCACAAGGTTTAGAGGAATTTGGTGAATTAACAGAGCAGGATGCAGAAATCAAAGCATTAGTAATGCAAGGTACAACACAACAGTCTAATTGCCATAAGTTTTGTAAGCAAATGAAAATTATACAACAGCAAGATCATAGATGGAGTAAACTCATGAAAAACCTTAAGCAAGATGAAGGTCGAAAGGTAAGTAAATGGTATCAGAAGTACAAGGGTGTTAAGTTTCATGCGAAACATGAAAAACCTAATCAATGGTGTGTGTATTCCTGAAGATTATGTCGACGAATTTATAAGACACACACATGAAATATGGTGACATTATGGAGTAAAAATGTACTGAAAAAAATTGCAACACTGTTATTTTCCAAATCTGAGAAGGCGAGTCCTACAGGTATTCATAAAATGTGAAATATGTAAAAAAATCAAAACAGTGAAATGTGTCAAAATATACGGAACTATACCCAATAATCACAAAAACCTTCTAGATATAGTATCCCTGGACATAGCTTGTCCATATCCAAAAAGTAAAGAAGGAGTAAGATACGTAGTAGCACTATACGATATTTTTTCGAAACACATCAAAATGTACGACATTAAAAAGGCACCAGCCACAAATATCAGAAAAAGAATTGAGGGAGACTATTTGAGAAGATCAGGTAAACCAAACGTACTAGTAACAGATAATGTTTCATATTTCGTTGGGCAAAAGTGGAAACAATATATGACCTCACAGGGCAAAAGCACATATTAGTAAGCTTTTCTCACCGACGAGCAATCCCAGTAGAATGAGTTTTTAATTTAACAGGTTTATTAGGACATTCACCCCTCACACAGATACCCGATGGATAGAATACGTAACTCCTTTCATGAAAGTTGTCAATAACCTTCCACATTTTTCAACAGGTTTTGCATCGTCGCCCATACCAAAGGTACCCACTACAGAAATGACACTACAAGACAAACAAACCATGATTACACTAGAAAACAGGGACGATTATAGAAAGAAATTTTATAATAAGAAACTGAAACGCGTTAACACAATTTTTTGAAGTACAACGAGACGTGACAGACTGGCAGAAGGTGCAACCAAATAGGAATGCCATATGTACAAGTACTTAACTTATATACAAAGTAAACGGAAATACTACGCAATTAGATCTACTGCATAAGAACTAAGGAACCTATTGATATATGTACACAGAGATTTAATTAAGTACTAAGCTATGTACAACATATTTACGAGAAAAGGAAGCATTATTAAAAATTATGCGAGGCGCGTAAGCTAAGGATAAACGACAAAAGACCGCAAAGAATGCCAAATAATTTTCTTTGTGGGTTAAATAATCACAAAGAGTAACAGAACAAAGGAATGTCTATGAATTTAAACAAAATATGGAAACATTTGCGGCCGGATGAAATGACGAAATGTATCCGTGGCCACCGAGCTACGCAATGAAGTTAGTTTTAAGTTTTTTTTCTTTCAGCGACCAGTGCATCGACACGGCGCAGAAGAAGAGAATTACGTCGAGAGTAGCAGGTACCAAATGAGGAAACCGGCCGCACCTCGAGTAAACAATTTAGTTATAAGGTTATTTATATAAAGACCGTAAGGCAAATGAAAAATGAAATATGCATCTTGGCAGTGTAAGTCCGTAGCAATTATCAGTACCCAATCACTGCAGAGAACACATAAACATTGAAGCACGAGATTTTGCAAAAAACAATTAATTTTTATCTTGTCACATAAAAGCTCGAATAATGACATATCCAGGTACTTGGGAAACAGAAGTCTACGATGGTTAAAACTTCATATTTCACACTAAGCTACACGTGAATTGAAGTAAACGGCACTAGCACATGAAGAAAAACATGATACTAAGTTGCCTAATACGTTAATTATGAATGCGCGGTAAGGCGCAGATAAATGAAAAAAACAATCATTCATTTTTTTGTACATGATTTTTTTTCTCACTCTCTAGTATGTGGAGGTTCGGTTAAGAGGTGCTGTTCGGAGTATGATCGGCTATGTGTGTTTTGTGTCATACATGTTTGAAAATAAGAAAAACTTTGATACCAGTATTAAATATTTTTATGCAAGTGAAGTGAAACCAAGTAAGGAGGATTTTTTAATTATGACACGCTCTGGTGTACTTGAAGTCCGCTACCTGCTTTTACAATTGAAATGTAAGAGAACAAGGCCGATAGCCTACAAATTTGTACAATTACAGAACATTTCTAATATCGCAGATGTATTATCTTCCCTTAAATGTTTTTCGTATGTATATGTATATATTTCAATTAATTATTTTTTTTATTACGACACACCTACCTCCCTGCTTCATAAGGAATCCTACTTCCGTTATACCATTTTCTGCCACTGTTGATGTTACGCTCTACTCATCTGCCCAGAAATCATTGTCTTATTTCCATTTCACTTCACTGACCCTCACTATATCTAGATTGAACCTTAGCGTTTCCCTTTTCAGCTTGTCTACCTTTCCTACCATGTTCAAACTACTGACATTCCACGCACCGACCCACAAAACGTTATCTTTTCAATCAGAGGTCACATGTACTGTGGATACATATTATGTGTCTTTAATGCTGTGGTGTCCATTGCCTTCCTCATCCTCATGCCGTTGATCATTGCTGACTTTTCCATCTTTAGGGGCAGTTTATTACCCTAAGGGCAAGAGAATGCCCTGAATCTCTGTCCGCCCCTCCACCCTATTTAACAATGCCGTTGGCTGAATGTGGGACGACTTCTTATGCCTTAAGTTTTCAGCCGGTCTGCTGATGTTCTTTATTTAAGCTTTAAGCGGTGGCGGGGTTCTGATTCGGAACCGAGAACATTTTGATTACTAATCTAAGGAGCTGGTCCTCAACCAAGGTTAATTTCCTTATGATAAAGATTAAACTTAGGGCTGGTGTATGTGAAAGTTGGAAATGCTTTTCCCATTTCCCTCTTGATGTACCAGCTTTACCATTTGCATTGCACTTGAAGTATTCATATGCAAACGTCCATTAGCAGCCGTTAATTATTATTTATAGAGCAATAACGCCTTCACCATTTCCTTGCCCTCTCGTCCTGTGGCCTTCTGCGCATGCAAAGCCACGCTATTGCCAGTTTCTCTTTACACAACTTCAAGTACTGAATTACTCTTAACAATGAAAACAATTACTTTTGTCACTGTTCAGATACATAATGTGCGTTTCCATGCAGTTCGTAGCACTTTCAGATTGATCATACTACACAATTCTGTTTAATCTGTGGACATGCAGTGAAATGATATTAGTGCAACCACGTGATATTTTCATCATATATATATATATATATAAAAAGACGAGGGCTAGTAGAAATCCTTGGGTAACAGAAGAAATATTGAATTTAATTGATGAAAGGAGAAAATATAAAAATGCAGTAAGTGAAACAGGCAAAAAGGAATACAAACGTCTCAAAAATGAGATCGACAGGAAGTGCAAAATGGCTAAGCAGGGACGGCTAGAGGACAAATGTAAGGATGTAGAGGCCTATCTCACTAGGGGTAAGATAGATACCGCCTACAGGAAAATTAAAGAGACCTTTGGAGATAAGAGAATGACTTGTTTGAATATCAAGAGCTCAGATGGAAACCCAGTTCTAAGCAAAGAAGGGAAAGCAGAAAGGTGGAAGGAGTATATAGAGGGTCTATACAAGGGCGATGTACTTGAGGACAATATTATGGAAATGGAAGAGGATGTAGATGAAGATGAAATGGGAGATACGATACTGCGTGAAGAGTTTGACAGAGCACTGAAAGACCTAAGTCGAAACAAGGCCCCCGGAGTAGACAATATTCCATTTTAACTACTGACGGCGGTGGGAGAGCCAGTCCTGACAAAACTCTACCATCTGGTGAGCAAGATGTATGAAACAGGCGAAATACCCTCAGACTTCAAGAAGAATATAATAATTCCAATCCCAAAGAAAGCAGGTGTTGACAGATGTGAAAATTACCGAACTATCAGCTTAATAAGTCACAGCTGCAAAATACTAACACGAATTCTTTACAGACGAATGGAAAAACTAGTAGAAGCCAACCTCGGGGAAGATCAGTTTGGATTCCGTAGAAACACTGGAACACGTGAGGCAATACTGACCTTACGACTTATCTTAGAAGAAAGATTAAGGAAAGGTAAACCTACGTTTCTAGGATTTGTAGAGTTAGAGAAAGCTTTTGACAATGTTGACTGGAATACTCTCTTTCAAATTCTAAAGGTGGCAGGGGTAAAATACAGGGAGCGAAAGGCTATTTACAATTTCTACAGAAACCAGATGGCAGTTATAAGAGTCGAGGGACATGAAAGGGAAGCAGTGGTTGGGAAGGGAGTAAGACAGGGTTGTAGCCTCTCCCCGATGTTGTTCAATCTGTATATTGAGCAAGCAGTAAAGGAAACAAAAGAAAAATTCGGAGTAGGTATTAAAATTCATGGAGAAGAAATAAAAACTTTGAGGTTCGCCGATGACATTGTAATTCTGTCAGAGACAGCAAAGGACTTGGAAGAGCAGTTGAATGGAATGGACAGTGTCTTGAAAGGAGGATATAAGATGAACATCAACAAAAGCAAAACAAGGATAATGGAATGTAGTCTAATTAAGTCGGGTGATGCTGAGGGAATTAGATTAGGAAATGAGGCACTTAAAGTAGTAAAGGAGTTTTGCTATTTGGGGAGCAAAATAACTGATGATGGTCGAAGTAGAGAGGATATAAAATGTAGGCTGGCAATGGCAAGGAAAGCGTTTCTGAAGAAGAGAAATTTGTTAACATCCAGTATTGATTTAAGTGTCAGGAAGTCATTTCTGAAAGTATTCGTATGGAGTGTAGCCATGTATGGAAGTGAAACATGGACGATAAATAGTTTGGACAAGAAGAGAATAGAAGGTTTCGAAATGTGGTGCTACAGAAGAATGCTGAAGATTAGATGAGTAGATCACATAACTAATGAGGAAGTATTGAATAGGATTGGGGAGAAGAGAAGTTTGTGGCACAACTTGACCAGAAGAAGGGATCGGTTGGTAGGACATGTTCTGAGGCATCAAGGGATCACCAATTTAGTATTGAGGGCAGTGTGGAGGGTAAAAATCGTAGGGGGAGACCAAGAGAGGAATACACTAAGCAGATTTAGGAGGATGTAGGTTGCAGTAGGTACTGGGAGATGAAAAAGCTTGCACAGGATAGAGTAGCATGGAGAGCTGCATCAAACCAGTCTCAGGACTGAAGACCACAACAACAACAACATATGCGCCTTCATTCCTTCCTGCTGTGGCAGTGCGTGTTTCTCGTTTTTGACGCGCTTTACATCATTCTGTTCTCGTACCAACTGTAGAAGTACAAAATGTTAATACAGACAATGTACAAAGAGAATATATGAACCCACTTTAGTTGTAATACTAATGTGGATTCATATAGTCTATTTGTACGTTATATATATTAACATTTTGTAAGTATGTCTACAGCAATACAGACAGAAAACCATAATTATTATAACTTCATAAAATTACATAAAATATTTTCGAAGAATCATCTGTTACAAACCGACCTGCACCATGAAGTGATACCAGTGAAATGCGCCTGTCTTTGTCAACCACGTGACGTTTAACATTTCTGGCATATAAAAAGTTTCATCGCACGATTGTAAAATCGTGTGACATCACTGAAGAGCAGAGAATTACAAGACGAAATGGATGCTATTAAATTTTCTGCATTGATCTGCGACCAGTAGCCTGCGTACGTCTTTCAAAATGTGCGTTTTATGCTTGGTATGCATCCAAATTAATATCTCACAGATGAATCAGATATATTTTGCAGAAACGATGTATAGGAAAGCATGTCAATGCGGCGAGATTTCGTTCGTGTTTTGTACATGATGAGAGAAATATTAATCTTTTGCCTGTTTCTATCATAATTTTCGCCCCACTGACTACGAGAATGTTCATGAATAGACGATCAATTAGGATTGCGCAACATTATACTTTAGGTGTACTTTGGATTACGTAATCATGGCGAAAATAACTGTCAATATATTACGTATTCTTAATTGATTATTAATCACACCTCCCGACGTTTTACTGTAAAACAAAGGCAAAGAAAGTTATTACAGTTATCAGAATATTATCAGATACATAAAGAAGTATCGAGTGGAAGGTACACAGAAAAAATAACTAGTGAAAGAAAACCACGACCGAGTAACGAACGTGGAGCAGCAGTTTAGCAGTCTAGTATCTTAAACACTCGACCGCCGGCCTCAGTCTGGGAGCCACTGTAGTATGATGGGTACCCTAGCTACAGCATGACGATGCAAAAACATTAATAAACTCTACATTATCAACTTTGAACCTCATAGTAAATAAAAATGTTTGTTTTTAGACGATCTTTCGATGTATATAATTAAAATCTGATTTTCTGTTATAAACTTTGACCTCGATTTTTTCGAAAATAAGAGAGAATCTAGAAAAAAAGCCAAAACACATGTCTCTCTCCTTTCAGTACAGATTGTCCTTGCAAAACTTGATCGAAATCAGTGACCCACATGTCAGACACTGCTATTTTGAGTTTCGGCAAACTACTGTTTACAACCTGTTGGGCGTGATGGTTTCAGATAACTCTGTGTCACTGACGCGTTAGAGCGTATGACAGCCAACCACACCGGCTTCCAAGCTCAGCCTCTTATACTGGTAAACGTCACCGTCTCACCTGTCCAACTCCCACACCCACTACAACTTCTTACCTGAGGGGTGATCATCTCTTTCCTGTGCCCTTCTACAGCAGGTGAAAAACTTTGAGCTAAGTTAATAAGGAAGAGATAAGAACCCTCCCCCCATAAAAGACATGCAATGATGAGAATGCGTGAGAATTATCTGTCTGTACTCTTCTGGGAAGAGTGATGTCAAGAGTCGCAGCTGGAACTGGAAACCCGTGCAGAGCCGCTCTGTGACGTCTGCACAGATGTCCCGGCCCTCTCCAAGGTGGCGGACAAAGTCTGGAGCCCCCAGGGAAATTATGTGGCTCCCCGTCTTAAGTGGTTTCGAATAATTTACTTTTGTCTGTGAGACGTTGGCGGCGAGCTGCGACGCAGTCTTTGGGTGCGGCTGCGTAATTGCTGGCGCCACGGCGCCCACTGCGACCTCCGTAACACTGCCCCTCACACTCTCACCCTCCCTGCCTCACCAGCAGTTCTTCCACACAGTCTACTGCAAAGGCACGCCTCTTCCTCTTGCAGACATTGCACTGTAGGCAGCCGCAAGAGCCATTAATTACGATTCTGCTATTCTAACAGTCGGTGACAGAGCGAGCAGGCACAGGAACTGGTTACGAACCTCATAGGGCTGTGTGTTGACTTTTGGTGGAGTGCTGCATCTACTGTATAACCTCCATGCTCACCTGTGCAGGCCCTGTCTGTATTTGGCACTTTCCTCGAAGAGGAACAGATTATTTTAAATTAAAAATTACGAGTACACCTGTGTATGCAAAGATTTGTTCTTCTCCATTTTGTTATGTCGGATTTAGATAACGTTGCTAATCTATTCACTGTGAGTACGCTAAACAGTAGGAGCGTGGTGCCTCACAAATTCAGTGGTGTGCAAAGCTTAAGGATGAAAGTAACGTTTGAATGATGTGTCACTGCCAAGTAAATATAGCTCGATGAAAATCAAACGCTTCTCATCATTCTTCTAATCCGATTTCCTTCCACATGGATTCCTGCGACTGATTCTCTCAAGCTTCAGTCTGCTCTTCACCAACACTAAATTGTGATCTGAGTCTATGTATGCTCCTGGATACACGCTACATTCCAATATCTGATTCCGTAATCTCTGTCTGACCATGTGTTTCTTCAACAGAGTATTTCTTGCTACCATCTGAAATTTATTGCTGAACTCAATTAATCTTTCTCCTCTCTCTCATTCATACTGCTAAGCTCATTTTCACCCGTGACCTTTTCTTCTGTTCCTTCCCCTACAATCGTGCCCACTCCCTCATCACTATTAGATTTTATTCCCCCTTACATAATGAATTACCCCTTCAGTGTTCTCACATACTTTATTTCTTCATCTTCTGCTTGTGGTGTCGGCAAGTGTAACTGAACTATCGTTGTCGACGTTGGGTTCCTGTCGAATCTAGTGACAACAGCCCTATCACTGAATTGTGTACAGTAACTCTCTCTCTGCCTTATCATCCTATTCATCACGGATCCCACTCCCGTTATACCACTTTCTACTGCTGTCGGTATTATGCTACATTCGTCTGACCAGAAATCTTTATCTTCTTTCTATTTAACTTCACTGATCCCACTATATCTAGATCGAGCATTAGCATTTTTCTTTTCAGATTTTCTAACTTTCCTACTACTTTCAAACTTCTGATATTCTAAGCTCTGACTTGCAGAATGTTATCACTACGTCGGGGATTCCAAATTTTTCTCAAGGTCAACTTGCTTCGGCAATCTCATCCCAGAGGTCCGAAAAGGCGCTATTCCGGAATATTTTGGCACTACAGAAATTATCACGAAATTTTTGCAATTACAGCCCACATGTTCTGTGGATATACACTATGCGTCTTTAATGCAGTGGTTTCCACTGCATTCTGCATCCTCACGCCGTTGATCATTGCTGTTTCTTACGCCTGTAGGGGCAGTTTCCCAACCCAAGGGAACCTCTTTCCGCTCCTCCGACCTCTTCGATAAGGGGATTGGCAGAACAGGGGTGAGTTCTTATACCGGAAGCCGTCAGATATCATTGCTGGTTATTGTTAATAAAATCTAAGCAGCGGTGGTGATCGTACAAGAAGATTTTGATTGATAGTCAAAAACACTATTCATAAACACGAGTGACTACTGTCGGCCTGCTATCAATCATATCTGCAATGTTTTTGTTTGTGATTCGTTGCTGGGAGACCAGTGGACGCCTGGCCGCTGGAGATCGAGTAAGAAGCGGCCAACTGGGATATACAGGTGTTCTCAGCTAGGTATGGGGATGTAACTTGTTGGTACCAGTGGTCAGATGGAGGTCCACGTTTTCCGAGGCCATGTGAGGGTACGAAACATAGCTGGAAGGCGATGGCTGGCTTGTTTGTAGTGGCGGTCGTAAAAACACTTGAGACATTTGCTACAGCACTGAAGTGCGTACTAGCAAACATAGATTTACTTCTGCAGGAGATCGAGTGGATAATACAAGACACAAAATGTTAGATCACTTTATTAAAGTTTAAACAATGTGAAATGGTTTAAGTTAGATAGAATCCATGTACCCAGAACTGTATAATTTTTTGTTGTTGTCGCTGTATCTATAACTTATCACTTGATACATTACAGAATAATAGTCTCATCTCGATATTCAGTTGACTATTAACTTCGATACAATTCTGTCTTCTAAAATATCTCGAGCTGCTGGATCTTAAATAAGACGATGTTGTCGTCGTAAGTGATGACTGCAGACTGGAGCCGAACGGCACTGTGCTCTGACGTAAGTAATCTTCCAACAGCGGCGGAGTATGTTACCTCCTGAGAGCGTGTCAACGCCGGTGTCTATCAATTGTTGCTGCATCAGGAAGCGATTGTCATTACTTTTGATTGCCTTATGCGGTACCAGCTTTGACATGGGACTCTTTCTTCGGATGACACCACACTGTGGAGTGTTATTGGCGCCATCACGCCGGTTGATATTTAGCTGTCAGTTACTCGATGGTTGAAGCAAACGAGCCTGATTAGGGAAGTGTTATGTGTCCATACTATGGACTGTACGGCGAGGGCTTTCGTAATGGGCAGTAATTTTGTTCTCAACCCCTGTGTGAGCCACAACATCTTAGTTTCCTTATGTCCTGTTTGATATTTGTGTCGTTCCTCCGGTCCGCTTTTGTAAGCCATAGGCGCTCGTTTTTCTATTTTAAAATTTTATTTTATTATTTGTGCTACTGTGTTGCGTCTGGGCGATTTTCTGCACACATATTCGCGATCTGTTCCGAAATTCTAATAAATTTTAAATTTCGTCGTCTGCTCACCACGTTGCTGATCAGTGTGGCTGGTTTGTTTGTGTGCGCAAGATGTGCTTTCTGTCGTATTACTCTGTAGGTTACCTGCCTGATTTTTTAAAATTACGCCTTGCTTGCCAGCCTTCTTTAACGTGTCTTAATTTGATTAAAGTGGTTTTTAAGATACTTACTGTTAAGGTTATCTGTATTCTCCCCGCCTGCCATACACTACTGGCCATTAAAATTGCTACACCAAGAAGAAATACAGATGATAAACGGGTATTCATTGGACAAATATATTATACTAGAACCGACATGTGAATACATTTTCACGCAATTTGGATGCATAGATCCTGAGAAATCGGTACCCAGAACAACCACCTCTGGCCGTAATAACGGCCTCGATACGCCTGGGCATTGAGTCAAACAGAGCTTGGATGGCGTGTACAGGTACAGCTGCCCATGCAGTCCATGTCGTGATACGATAAACCGCAATCGCGATAGGCTACAATCCGACCTTTATCAAAGTCGGAAACGTGATGGTACGCATTTCCCCTCCTTACACGAGGCATCACAACAACGTTTCACCAGGCAATGCGGGTTAACTGCTGTTTGTGTATGAGAAATTGGTTGGAATCTTTTCTCACGTCAGCACGTTGTAGGTGTTGTCACCGGCGCCAACCTTGTGTGAATGCTCTGAAAAGCTAATCATTTGCATATCACAGCATCTTCTTCCTGTCGGTTAAATTTCGCGTTTGTAGCACGTCATCTTCGTGGTGTAGCAATTTTAATGGCCAGTAGTGTGTTATCTGATATCTTGTATTTTATGAATGTAGTGTTTATTCAATATCGCCAGCCTTCAATTCGATGATGGTTTTGGCATTTCATTAGAATACTGTTTGGTGTTCAGTGCTTGCCAAATGACTTAATTCATTGACGTGCAGACGTTTTTAAAATAAAGTTTAATTCTTTCAATGCTTGTCAAACTTGTTCTGTGTATTCTTTTTATATTTAATAAGAACAGTGTTTAATTCTGTCTATTCTGCCTATATGTTTGTGTTACAGGACAAATCAGCCATCATTTAATCCATTATTTATCAGCGGCCTCATTGTATGCTCTAGTCGGTCTGATGACGCTCACCAAACGATTCTGTAATACGTCTGTGGGAAAGGTATCTATTTTGGTAAGACAGTTGGCCAGCTGATTACCTTCGGCTTTCCTATTATCCGAACTAGCTGCCTGTGTAAAAATTATGTCGTCATTTATTTATTTACTGATTCTGTCGACAGGGTTTCGTTGATTTTGTTTGTACATTTGGTCGGTTATTGCCTCTGTTTGCTTTCCTTTAACCTCTGAAATAAAGTGCTGTCCTTGCTTTGGTCTTATATATATCAATTGTACATGATTTAATGCAACTGATTTCTTCTAAATCCCGTTTGACTATGCTTAAGTGATACCGTCTGGAGGCGCGCTTCAGATAAGTTTAACCTGATGTTGTGCTCTAGAGCGTTCTGTCCTTAAGCTTAAGTTTCACAAAAATAGTTACTGATTTCTGTAAATCCTGAAGCACCGTCATGAATTGCAAAGTTGCTATATTGCCGCCAGCCGTTAATTGTGTTATTCCGTATTGTTTGTCAATACTATTAAGGCCCCCTGTAGAGTAATTCTGTCGACTTAAGTTTTTAGCTGTTATCATTATGACCGAGGCACCATATCACTTAACGAAAATTTTATGTAAAATTGCACTACTTGAAATGGCTTCGCAGTGGTACACAGTTGTCATTAGGTATTTAGGCGTTTGTGCCGTTGGTAAGAATAATTATTTGATTGGTCTTGACCTGTAGTTTTTTGTTAACCATCTGTACTGCAACAGCTCAAAACTAACAGTTACTTTGGCTTCGCCGTAGAAGACACTTATCATTGGACAGCCGCTGAGTATAGTGAACAGATGTTCAGGAATTAATCGTTAACGACCAACGTCGTAGGGAGATTAACACTTTGGTAGTACTTGAATAATATGATACTTACATGCGGAGACTTCTTGTTTTTTTTTTTTATTGTCATCTTACGCTTATTTATCTCAATGATTGTATTTAAGTGTATATTTTCTCATTCTTACAGTTTTATTTCTTTGTTAATAAACCGTTGAACCCTACTTTAATTGGTGTACCCAGTACCTCTCCACTTCCCAAATAGCTCTCTACCGCACATGGCGAGAGGTGGGAGCACATACTGCGAGCAGCAACATCGCCCAGCATGATCGGTTTGGTGGTCCAGGTGTTATGGTAGAGGGCATAATGTTGTATGGGCGTACTGACCTCCAAATCTTTGAACACGGAAGACTGTATGGTCAAGGGCATTGTGACACAATACTCCATCCCTTTGTGCGTCTTTTCAGGGGTGAATTCTGTTATGATTTCAGTTTTATGAACGATAATGCGTGAACGCATCTAACCGCGCAGATCGAGACATTCATGGATCGACAGGATATTTGGAGAATGGCCATTGTCTTGACTTAAATTCAACTGATCATGTGTGGGATGCGTTGGGGAGACGTATTGCAGCACATCCACACGCAAGTGGAGGAATAGAATTACTCACTAACTTTGTAGCCAGGACGGGAGCGTGTTGCAGAGGACACATTGCCGTCTATGCTGATCACATATCCTACTAAGAACCATTTCTATGGGACCATATAGTTCGCAGTGACATCAACGTAGTTGTTGTCTTTGAACACAAGTGTCATTTTTGTTTATCTCATTGGGTATTTCAGTTACTTGCTGTACGGTACCGTAGCAGTTCGTTCTGAATATGGTCCAAGTTTCGTAGTGCTATGTTACTTCGCAGTGGCACATCGACAAAGTTTATGATTGTGCTATTTTGTATACGCAGTACAATTGAGCTATGCCTGTCTGACTTCTAAATGTGCTAAGGAATTCCGTGAAGATGAAGTATAGGGGTTCTGTGCATATTTTCAGTGTGTAAGATTGTGCTTTGAGTTTTATGTATGTGTGTGCTATTGTCTCTAAAGTAGCACGTAAGAGATAATTTTGGGCGTTTGTGAGAAACTTTTGGTGGTTCTTGTCCTAAATTTAGAGGGAGACTGTGGGGTGAAGTTTGTGTTGTTTCGTAACATTTTGAGGATTTATTCTAAGTAAGCGTGTTGATCGTGGGTTGGTCTGAGAGGTCTCTTATTGTGTGTTGGGGAAGTATCTGCCAGCACCTGAGATGACACGGAGAACTTTGATTAAGAGTCTTATTAGTGTTGTGTTTGAACGCCATAGACGCATTTCCGAGCCATAAAAGATAAGCTGGAACCAGGAGTTTGCACTGAACGGTTAGTCCATCGCCTTTCAGGACTGGGATAATCTACAAAAAATGTGCAGCCTTTGTTTGCTGCAGTGGTGAGATGCTTGTTCCACGTTAGGCATCGATCAATCTCAATGCCCAGCTAAGTGACAGTGGTTCTCCAAATCAGTTCGCTGCCGTCAATGGCGAAGCGACGATCAGGGAGCTTGACTTTGTGGTAAAACAGATCACCTAGCACTCTTGGTCTTCCACTTGTCCAGATTTTGCTGACAGTTGCGGCGTATTTGGAGGAGACTGTGACTACTTTCATAAATGGCGGTGTCATCAGCATAGAGGGTAATCTCTCCTTCGATTTTTTTAGGAACGTCATTCGTTTTTCTGGTGTAAAGGACGGGACCTAAAACCGAGCCTTGTGGGTCTCCTGCCGCAATCTGCCGTGTCTGGCTGGACTTATCTCCGTTCCTTGCGAAGAACCGTCGTCCTTAAAGGAAGGAGTCAGTGATCCAGATTATGTGTCCTGGCCACCCTATTTGATGTAGCTCCTAAATTAGCCCTAGTGCTATACACTGTCAAATGCCTTCTCTATGTACAGGAACACTGTACCTGTTGCTTCTCTCCATGTCCCGGCCAGACAAATGTGTTCTACCAAGTGAATGGATTGCTGGATAGTGGAACGTTAGCGCAGAATCCAAGCTGTTTGGGCATAAGGGTATTATTTTTCAGTCAGGAATGACGGGGGGTAAAATGATTAGTTACTCTATCATTTTACTAATGCCTGTTAGGAGGGAAATGGGCCTGTGGCTTTCGGGAATGAGTAGACTTTTATTAGGTTTGGGTAGGGTAATGACCTTTGCAGTTTTCCACGTTGTGGGAAGTATGTTAGCTTCAGGGAAGGGTTATAATCGGTTTTATAGCTATGCTACGGCGGTAAGGAGACGGTGCTTCACGAGTGCATGGTATGGATGCGGTTGGGGCCACGAGTCTTGTGGTTACCCTGACGCTTGATAAGTGGACATATTGTCGGCTCGTTCATGGCCGCCAATTTCTTATGTGAGCCACTCGTCCGGTAAGTATTATCTCCTGCCTATCGTCCTCGACATCATGGATGACGTGAGTTAGCAATTTTGACTCAGATGATTTTGCCACTACATCCGCCTTTTCTTGTTCATCATATACATGGACATTCTCGCCATGAAGTGGCTTGTTGTCACTGGTGGGGGCTTTCCGCTGCCGAGTTATTTTCCATATTTTGCTTCTGGATAGGTCTGTTTCGGTGGATCTTAGATACTCCCCCCCCCCTCCCCAGCAGCGGCTGCTGATCTCTTGTAATACTTGTTTCACCTGCTCCACTAGACACAGGTGGTGGTCGACTGGATCGCGATATCGTCGCCACAGCCTACGCCTTCTGCGTTTGGCAACTACGAGGTTCCAGATGTCAGGAGACTGGTCCCTGGTTTCATGATCAGTGGTAATCCATGCGGAAGTTACTTTCGTCCTTACGTTTAGTACGTCTGCCGCCTACTAGATGGCGCACATACGAGGAATTACTTTGTGCTTCTTCTACAAGACTTACTTCATCCGCCAAAAATTACGTATGCAATCAGAGAAACTATCTGATGCATCTACCAAATAGCTCACACATCTGATTCATCTGCCAAATAGCTCAGAGGACGACATTTAGACGCCGAGGGCATGATTTAAGCGAGTGCACGCCGACTCTCGGCCAGTTAGAGTTCCAGTTAACTTTAGTTCCATTTGCCGGCCGAAGTGGCCGTGCGGTTCTAGGCGCTAAAGTCTGGAGCCGAGCAACCGCTACGGTCGCAGGTTCGAATCCTGCCTCGGGCATGGATGTGTGTGATGTCCTTAGGTTGGCTAGGTTTAAGTAGTTCTAAGTTCTAGGGGACTGATGACCTCAGATGTTAAGTCCCATAGTGCTCAGAGCCATTTGAACCATTTGAACTCCGGGTGTCAAACATTTTTTAAGTGATATCCACAGTTGTTTGCTATTGACAGACTGTACTCAAACTCTCTGAACTTGAAATCGTCTACTGTGCTTGTTAGGTTAGGTTCATCAGTTGCACGTCTTATTACAAAGGTAAGTTCGAATATCTGTTTTGTAACGTACTTTTCTTGTAGTAAATGCTACTCATGTTTTGCTGCTGTCGATTCTGTTCTAGATATTGTATATGGCCATGTGAAGTGTGTGTAGCTGGTGTGCTGGCAGGCCACTTCCATTTAGCTACAGAGCTGTAGGTAGGGGAAACCTACTCCAGGTGTACGGCAGTGTGTTTGTGACTAACAGTGGTACTGTATTCTGCTTTTCACAAGTGTAAATACTAAATTGCAATTATAGTATTCTGTAAATAAGGTTATCCAATGACCCAGTATTTATCTGTGTCAAGTTTTTCCAAAATTAAGATTTCGTTAATATAGGAGAATGTGAGCTGCTGTGTCGGAAAGAGAAAATGCAAGTGTGTGTGAAAACGGAATTTGCTAAAATTTTAATTTGATTATCAGACGTTTTCGTTGCTGGTTGGATTCTGGACTTTGAGTAGTTTCAGAAGTGGTCCCTAAGATGGCTGTACTTGGTTAAGTGAAAGCGACCTACATGCTATGGAATAGTGATTCTTTACACCTCTTGATCATGCAAGTGAAGGTTACTTCTGTGTGAAACCTGAAGCTTAAGAAGCACATGAAAGGGAAAACAGTCGTCTAAGAAATGCTATTGACAGTAAGTATATGAAGATGAGTTGGGAGATACGATATTGACAGAAAAATTCCATAGAACACTGAAAGATGTCAGGGAGTGGCTTACCCGACCTGCTCTCGGATTTCCCATGTTTGAATAAAGTTCAATCAGCTTCGTTTTCTGTGTAGGATCGTCGGCTTTGTTGTTATCTGAGTCACCTCTGCTCTCATAGTTCATAATTTGCAACGCCTCCATTAATGTCACCGCTGTTACTACCCTTAGTCCGTCATCTCCAGGGAGTTGTGTTCACCTTACATCTGTAGACTGTTGCCGTAATTCCCCCGTCGTCACCCCTTATCCCCTCATTATCGCGTTCATAACATGCTCACCAATACGACACCAACAATAATGAACGGCCTCTTCTATTTCACTCCTGCAAGCACATTCATTTCCCACCTCCTCTTCCTTATTCATGTCCACGTTTCCAACCAATTCCTCTTCTATGATAGTCCGTTGAGACTTTGACCAAAATACGAAGCATCAATCGAATCTGCTCTACCTTTTCCTCTATCAGAAGCATCAGACCAATTGATGAATGTCCGGTTGATCCACTTGTTCAAGGACAAGCAGCACCAGTGATACCAGGACCAGCGGTTTCTGTAACAACTGAACTTATAATGTCATCCAGTTCAAGGCAGACCTAGATGGTGAAGTAAGGAAAATTCTATGCTTATGCAGTATTCCAGAGTTACTTACGTCGTTAGACAGTGTACGGAATTATCAGCCTCTGTCCAGGAATGGTGCAAACATATAATCACAGACATAGGGTGAAACCATCGAGACCAGGCCAGGAGCACATCACTGCCGGCGAATCTTGGTGTATAACGATATGTTTATTTATTTATTGAGTCATCAGTCTTCTTACTGATTTGACGCAGCTCGGGCGTGAGTCGTGCTTCGGTAGCTCAGATGGTAGAGCACTTGCCCGCGAAAGGCAAAGGTCCCGAGTTCGAGTATCGGTCAGGCACACAGTTTTAATCTGCCAGGAAGTTTCATATCAGCGCACACTCCGCTGCAGAGTGAAAATCTCATACTGGAAACATCCCCCAGGCTGTGGCTAAGCCATGTCTCCACAGTATCCTTTCTTTCAGGAGTGCTAGTTCTGCAAGGTTCGCAGGAGAGCTTCTGTAAAGTTTGGAAGGTAGGAGACGAGATACTGGCAGAAGTAAAGCTGTGAGGACCGGGCGTGAGTCGTGTTTCGGTAGCTCAGATAGTAGAGCACTTGCCCGCGAAAGGCAAAGGTCCCGAGTTCGAGTCTCGGTCGGGCACACAGTTTTAATCTGCCAGGAAGTTTCATATCAGCGCACACTCCGCTGCAGAGTGAAAATCTCATTCTGGAGTGCTAGTCGTATTGATACAAAGCAGAGCAATGGCAACGATAAACTAAGCAACAATTGCATTACATCTACAACAGTTGCCGAAGTTGACACTTTGTCAGGAAGGAACCCAAGGAACTTCGCAGAGTGAGAAAGATGCGTTAGATGAAATGTTAGCTCTATTGCAAGTCAGTGGAATGTGTGGCGTCGTATACGCTCGACTGTGCAGACAATGGACACGAGGAGTAGAATGATGACTATGTGTGCTTAACAAGTGAAAGTGATAAAGAAACTACTGTCGAGTCATGTAGTTCAGCATCCTTGTCGGACAGGGAGTCATAAAACCAGTCTCCAGTAGAACGAAGTAAAGGACAATTGTTGTCCAAGGAGCGAGTACTAAACGTAATTTCTTACTCGTACGTGAGATCATTAGCAGCGTATTAAAATACAATTATGAACAGATATCGAATAAGTCCGCAGCATATGACCGTGTACTGTACAAGAAAAGCTACGGATGTTCAATGAAGAACAATGCGCACTTATCACCAAAACTGGTGGTTACGCGTTTCAAGGATGATCTGTACAATTTACAGGATGTGCACGACGGTAACCTACAACTTTTTGCACATCAAACTGCGCGTGACACAGATTACAGTGATTTCAAGTGAAGCAGTGGACGCTTGCATAACTTCAAAGATAAGGAAAAATTTCGAACAAAATAACAACCTGACGATACACAGCAAACTGTGGAATCGGACCGAAAATTTGAAGATGAGACAAACTTATCCCATCATTCGATAACAAATTTGTTTTCAGTTCCGACCAATCGGGATTTGAAGAGGAAATGCATATGAAAGGATTCTTGGAAATTAGAGGTACCAAGAGAGTTGTCTCAAGGTCAACAAACATCAGTGCCTTAACGGATTCGTATACAATTATGCCGACTGTTAATCTGGATGGTAAATGGTCTGGAAGAAATTGAAGGTGCTCAGCACCGTACGATCCTTTCTTGTGTGCGTCATCTTGGAAAAGCAGTGGAGAATATTTATGTCACAGGAAACAAGAGTGGGGAAATGGGCGTAAGAGAACTACAGGTATGGTAAGAGCATTGCTTTCGGCCAATAGCTGGTCAAAATAGCTTGCTTTTGCTTGATTCCTTGTCTGCGTGTAAAAGTCATACTCCTTTAGGGTAAACTATCACTGCTGAATAGAGTGTGACATTGCAGTTTATACGATCTGAAACCACCGGACAAATTCAGCCATGGGATGCTTGTTTCTTCCGAGCATATAAAATATATTACCGCAGTATTTGCAGCTGCGCCTTAAAGGACAGCCAGTTTCACGATAAGCTCCACGACATGCCGTTTCGCGTTCAGTTGCATGCCATTACACTTTATATGTCTCATCATCCTATGTGATTTTTAAGAATGGATACCTAACTGAACATCCTATAGGTTTGAAAGTCCCAAGGAGTCCGCCTTCGAGCTTGATGATGCGAACCTTTGAGATAACTGTGGCATGCCCCTTTCCATTGGCCTTTACGGTGCAAGGTAATGATTTGTTCAGAACGTTTCTTGAATGTCGACTATGCCCATTTTGTGAAGTGTAATACGTACATCCCATAAAAGTTTGATCTCTACGTATCTCGTACACTCATTTTCTGTCGCGCTGCTGATGCACATGGTGAGTCATTAGCAGCTAATACTTTCCCTGCCATAACTGTTAACACAGCACTTTTAACTGAGCCTTGCTAAAGTTTGAACGTGCGATCTGGCACTCAAGAGACACCTTGCTAGCTATATCGTCAATTATTTGTTGGGTGTATTCCTATTTCTGTATTCCTCTTCAGTTTTTACCCGCTACAGCTCCCACTAGTTCCATGGAAGTTATTCACTGATGTCTTAATAGGTATCCTGTTATTCTGTCCCTTTTTCTTGTCAATGTTGCCAATATATTCCTTTCCTCGATGATTCTAAGGAGAAACTCCTCGTACCTTACCGTATCAGTAAGCCTAATTTTCAGCGTTCTTCTGTAGCATCACATCTCAAATGAGTCGATTCTATTCTATTCCTATTTTCCCACAGTCCATGTTTCACTACCATACAGTGCTGTGTTCAAAATGTACGTTCTCAGAAATTTCTTCCTCAAATTACGGCCTATGTTTGCATACTCGTAGACTCCTCTTGTCCAGAAATGCTTTTTTTTCCCGCGCTAGTCTGCTTTTGTCCTCCTTGCTCCGTCCATCATGCGTTAATTTGCTGCCTAGATAGAATTCCTTTACTCCTCCAGCTTCGTAATCCCTAAATCTAACTTTAAGTTTCTCGCTCTTTTCTTTTCTGCTACTTCTCATAACATTCGTCTTTCTTCGTTTTATTAGACAATTGTAATTCCAATCCTCCAGTTTCCACTGCAAAGAACCCCACTTTCACAAGCAATGGTTCAATCTCATCTCTGTCCTCCCTTCTACACAAACCAACAATACATCTAACAAACACTATTCTGTATTTCTCAGAAATAAAATTTAAAACTTCCGCGACAAAACCAGACGGCAATATACCAATCTTAATAGCCGATGCTGCAACCTAAACAATTCCCTCTCTCCTGCAGCCATGTCGTGAGACATTAATCATTTCATTATGACACAATGACAGCTCGTCAGTCCTTACATCACTTGGAAAACCCCATTCAGTTTTCCATGTGAAACAAAATAAAATAAAAATTGTTACCAGAGCCAGATCCAATTTGTTTTCAGTCGACTCAACACTGTTGATTCTCAACCAGTATCAACATACATCGGCCTTGCACTCTAATAATCCATTCCTCGTAAGCCATTCCAAGACCTGCCACATCCGAGAAAACAAAGCACTCTCTACTATTCGCACAATCTCACATCGACTTCTGTTCGTATGTTACTTGTTCGCAGCCGACAGAAGTTAATGATTTGTAGCCACTGATTCGACTGGTACAGTCGGAAATCATGGAAGAATTGTAGTCTCACCATTCAGAATACTACTCTGAACACCAACCGCAGAGCTAACAACAACATCAATAGAGAGTTTAACGGCGTTAATAACTTCATCTAAAGAACGATCACTCCTCATACCAGTGTCATCACATCGAAAATAAAAAAATGGCTCCGAGCACTATGGGACTTAACATCTGAGGTCATCAGTCCCCTAGAACTTAGAACTACTTAAACCTAACTAACCTAAGGACATCACTCACATCCATGCCCGAGGCAGGATTCGAACCTGCGACCGTAGCAGTCGCACGGTTCCAGATTGAAGCGCCTAGAACCACTCGGCCACACCGGCCGGCACATCGAAAATAATAGCCTAGTACGATATATATGCATATGACAGTATATATTCTGCTTTGTTCAAATAAATGAAGGTATAGGTATATGTTGTGTGTGAAGAAACACGTACTGATATTCCGACTGCAGAATGACGCGATATGAGACATCAAAAACTTTCATATTTCAAATTAATAATCAGATATCGAAACGTGTTAGTCCACACATCTTCGAGCTGGTATCACACTTTGTCTGGGTCCTGCATTTGTTTGGTGTAATTCCGTTCCTTTCTCAGCTAACGTTATTACGCTGTAGTTAGATGTCAATAGACATATCAATCCGTAGTTTGTGTATGAAGTCTCAACATGGTGATATTTTTGGATATGCTGGATGTATTCCGCATTTCATTTAAGTCGATGTTGCCATATTGGAGAAATCGATACAGTCCACGGACGTTTCTACATACAGGCACTCAGGTACGTTTATCCAACTTGTATATCTATGCACAGTGACAGAACTGGGTGGCATAATGTTATCTCATTCAATTCAAAATGCACATTTATTTGCATCTACATTTTTCCATCACAAGAAAGATATAAAAGTGGTCGTCACAGGCCAAAATCAATAGTAAACCGATGTACGTTTGCGATCAGCCACTGGGATTAAAGAGAATTAGGATCAACTTTCGCCGGACTTCTGTTTCTCTTGATACAACTTATAGACTACTGTTACAACAATGCTCTGGACCTTAATTATTGAACTGATTATTAGAAAGGGGGGAGTGACTGTTAAAACTAACTTTCGGAAAATTTAAACAGTGTAGTACAGCCAGTTTAATCTTTAGAGCTGTCAGTCAACTTTAAACGCAATGTTTAATGCTGTCAGCTAACTTTACACTGTATATTCTGATGATGTTGTTATTCATTTGAAGAGCGAAACCGCTAAATAAAAATATACGAAGTGCTGTTTGTGTGTTTTGAAACCTTAGAACAGATATTTGTTTTTCATTTAGGGCACTGTCAGTGTCAGCCAATGTGTTTCATACAAATAAATTATCGATAATCCCCTAAGAAATGGCACCTGTATCAGTTTATCAACAAGCTATGTGCAGGACTTTTATTCATCTCCAAAAGAAGGCACCGTGCTGAACGCAAACCGTACTTGGAGTGTCGCCCATCCGCCGGATCGCACTGAGAAGTATCTTTTCCTCACGTCGTTAAACTTAACGGTGTGACGTCGTTAGGCAGCTCGTAAACGCCGACTACGCCTCGCTGGTAATCGCCTTCGCAGGCAGCTTTTGTTTCCGTTCCACACTATTTACTGACAATACACTTCCAGCCACTTCCTTTATTTTCTGCTTTCCTCATTCTGCTCTTCAACTTGTAAACTTAGTTTTCCATTGCATTTTTCCTTCTTTTAGTCTATAAACATTCCATTTCCTTCTAACCATTTCTAAGGCTAGAAAAAATGAGAGAATTTATGTTACAGCTGCAATGCACTATAACCAGTCTCCCACTATAGGCAAACTGCATGAGACGCAGTTACTAAATCTCGACGCTTCTGCATCTTTCTGAAGTACAGCTAAGATTCTTCCTTCCTCTCGTGGCTAGAACATTAAACAGGGAAGATTGATATACAAACACTAAGAAAAAAAAGAAAAGAAGAAAACACAACAGACCTCGGAGGAATTACCCAAATGGGAAAGAAGTCGGTAGATGTGATTTACTAACAGGCACGAACAAATGACTACAATTTCAAAAAAATTGAATGATTTATCCAAGAGAAAGAACTTCACAAAGTAGGCAAGTGAATAATGTTTTGGTCCACCTCTCGCCCTTATACAGGCAGTTATTCGGCTTGGCATTTGATTAACAGAGTTGTTGGATATCCTCCTGAAGGATACCATGCCATATTCCATCCAACTTGCACTTTAGATCATTAGAATTCCTAGCTGATTGGAAGGCCCTGCCCATAATGCTGCCCAAAGGTTCTCAACTGGGTAGAGATCTGACGATCTAGCTGGTAAAGGTAGGGTTTGGCAGGCAATCAGTAGAAACTCTCTCTGTGTACGGACGAGTATTATGTTAGGTCAGGATGGCTTGCTATGGAGGACAACACAAACGGGGTGAAGAGTATCGTCGACGTACCACTGTGCCGTAAGGGTGACGCAGATGACAAACAAAGGGTTCCTGCTTGGAAAAAAATAACACAAGAGACCATCACTCATTCTTGTCGGGCGACACTCAGGTCGGTATCCCACCTCTGTCTGGGTCGTCTCCAGACACGTCTTCACTGTTCATTGCGGCTTAGTTAGAAGCGGGGCTCATCACTGAAGACAATTCTAATCAAGTAGGCTCCAGGCCGAAGGCGTGTCTAGTGACACCCCGAGCAGCAGTGGGATACCAAGCTAACTGTGCCCACCATGCGACCCGACGAACCTGGAGTGATGATTCTGGGTGTCATTTCTTTTCATAGCAGGACCCCATTGGAAGTCATTCGCGGCACCCTTACTGCACAGCGGTACGTCGACGATACTCTACACCCCGTTTTGTTACCTTTCATGGCAAGCCATCCTGAGCAAACTGATAGATGTAACTAGGTCAAACAGGGATACAGTCAAAGACAGTGCCATGTCAGAGGTGACTTACAGTGCATGTTAGTAATTACAATATCAGTTCATTAACAATAAGAGGTACATTATAATCTTTGGTTCCAAGTAAACACTGTACATTAGTGAGCTAGACCGTCAAATTCCATATATACAAACGTAATACACTACTGGCCATTAAAAGTCCTACACCACGAAGATGACGTGCTACAGACTCGAAATTTAATCGACAGGAAGAAAATGCTGTGATATGCAAGTGATTAGCTTTTCAGAGCATTCCCACAAGGTTGGCGCCAGTGGCAACACCTACAACGTGCTGACATGAGGAAAGTTTCCAACCGATTTCTCATACAGACACAGCAGTTCACCGGCGTTGCAGGGTGATACGTTGTTGTGATGCCTCGTGTAACGAGGAGAAATGCGTACCATCACGTTTCCGACTTTGATAAAGGTCGGATTGTAGCCTATTGCGATTGCGGTTTATCGTATCGCGACATTGCTGCTCGCGTTGGTCGATATCCAATGACTGTTAGCAGAATATGGATTCGGTGGGTTCAGGAGGGTAATACGGAACGCCGTGCTGGGTCCTAACGGCCTCGTATCACTAGCAGTCGAGATGACAGGCATCTTATCCGCATGGCTGTAACGGATCGTGCAGCCACGTCTAGATCCCTGAGTCAACAGCCGGGGACGTTTGCAAGACAACAACCATCTACACGAACAGTTCGACGAAGTTTGCAGCAGCGTGGACTATCAGCTCGGAGAGCATGGCTGCGGTTACCCTTGACGCTGCATCACAGACAGGAGCGACTGCGATGGTGTACGCAACGACGAACCTGGGTGCACGAATGCCAAAACGTCATTTTTTCGGATGAATCCAGGTTCTGTTTACAGCATCATGATGGTCGCATCCGTGTTTGGCGACATCGCGGTGAACGCACATTGGAAGCGTGTATTTGTCATCGCCATACTGGCGTATTACCCGGCGTGATGGTATGGGGTGCCATTGGCTACACGTCTCGGTCAGCTCTTGTTGACGGCACTTTGAACAGTGGACGTTACATTTCAGATGTGTTACGAACCGTGGCTCTACCCTTCATTCTATCCCTGCGAAACCCTACATTTCAGCAGGATAATGCACCACTGCATGTTGCAGGTCTTGTACGGGCCTTTATGGATACAGAAAATGTTCGACTGCTGCCCTGGCCAGCACATTCTCCAGATTTGTCACCAACTGAAAACGTCTGGTCAATGGTGGCCGAGCAACTGGCTCATCACAATATTTCAGTCACTACTCTTGATGAAGAGTGGTATCGTGTTGAAGCTGCATGGGCAGCTGTACCTGTATACGCCATCCAAGCTCTGTTTGACTCAATGCCCAGGCGTATCAAGGCCATTATTACGGCCAGAGATGGTTGTTCTGGGTACTGATTTCTCAGGATCTATGCACCCAAATTGCGTGACATTGTAATCACGTGTCAGTTCTAGTATAATGTATTTGTCCAATGAATACCCGTTTATCATCTGCATTTCTTCTTGGTGTAGCAATTTTTAATGGCCAGTTGTCTACATAACAGCGACCTCTTCAATCCAAAATACATCGCAACTGCCGCAAACAAATCAGTTTAAACCACAGAAAACCATTTAATGGCATCAGTACACCTGGTGAAGCCACACTGACGAAATATTGTATATTACAAAACACGGTAATTGCCGAAAAATAAATAAGCTAAGGCAGATACTGGTCTAGGATATTGTTAACTTGACAGATGAAAACCAAAATAGCATATACTAGCAAGTAAACATCAGCTCATAAAATGACACACCATAAAAAAGAAAGCTAACCTCCTACAGCATCCTACACCAAAATATATTGCAACACTAACATTCATTCCTCTTGAACATAGAGATTAAAACTTTATTACACTTTTAATTCCACCTACCCAATGGAAGATGTTGAGGGGGGGGGGGGGCTGGTTATGAGAGGGGCGAGACTTTTCTAAAGAGTAGAATTTATTTGATGAAAATGTGATTACATAGATGAAAATTTTATTACACTCTTAATTCCGCATACCCAGGAGAAGATATGGGCGGAGGGGTGGTGGTTGTGTGGGTGGGGGGATCTTTCTAAACAGTAGAAATTTGTTGATGATTGTGAGTATAGAATACACTAAAGAAAAGAAGGAAACAGTGTTACTTTTTTCCCTTAAGGGAGGGTTGTAAGTAAGGGGGACGATCAGGTGTTAGAGCGATGGAGATAAACAGTCAAGTGCACCTACAGCTTAAATAGTTACATAAATGATTTAATTTTAACAGTCTCTTAGCAGGTGGGAAAAGAGGGGGGGAGGGGATAGGCAGAGTTTTAAATTAAAAGCAAATTAAGCCACGGTGTTGAAGTATTCCACTTTCTTTGTGCCTTGGCATGAAAATGATTAGCGTAAACATCAGATTACTGTTAACCCTCTCTGCGGTCGAGGGCTGTGGATAATAGAGGTGGTGTTGATGTACCAAACAGCATTCCTACAACAAAATCTCCTAAATTCTCTACTCGTAGATCTGATGTAGGAGCATTGACAGTCACCAAGGATTTAGGGGAGAAAATGTTGACTAAACGCCTAATAGTCAATTGGTACTAGGTATGGCACATTTACACTCATCACAGTCCCCCTCCAAGCACTTGACATGCTTTTGTAAGAAGAGCTGCTCTCTAATATTTCGGCTGTTTTGTATACTTCTAAATACCCACCAACAAGGAATTACGGATGCAGTGAAACACAGCATGTACGAGCTTAGTGGGAAGATAGATTTTCAAGTTTCCATCTTTCTTGTTCCTGGGGCAAACTAGGCGTTTATTCAAAGGATAATCCTAAAGCTGCTCACCCCCACATAGACTACTCTTCATAGAAGACATAGCGGGATCCTCACCATGTTTCTGCTTCAGATTGGAGATTAAGTCCGGGACCTCGCTAGATACAACACCCTCACACGCGTCCTGATAATTATCGTCCCCTTCCTCACCATGGACGTGCTCCCAACTTGGTTCTCGGTACCCTTTAACATGCCGGACGGTAAACCTGAAGGCAGATATTCGGTCTTCCTTGGCCTCTCCAAAACCCAACTCGCTGCCGATTATTGGTTTCCAGTTGGATCTCCCTCTGCTCGAGATTAAATTTCTCTACTGCAATTAGGACAGCGAGCGCTTCCCATTCGTAAAAGGAGTATTTGAGTCCTACAGGAGATAACCTTCTCGGAACAAAGGCTACGGGACGACGCTGGCCCACATGTTCTTGTAGGAGGACAGGAGCAACACCCGCATTGAAGGCACCAGTCTGAACCGTAAAAGGAAGCTCAAAATTCGGAATTGATAAGACTAGTGGATTGCTAAGTGCTTCCTTAATAGCTTCGAACGAGACTTGTTGGCTCTCGCCCCAGACATAAACTTCTCCCTTTTTGCGTCACTAGGTTCACCATCAATAGTCTGAAATTGTGGACAAATTTTCGAAAAAAACTGGCCGCGCCAATGAACCTTGCTATCCTGTCTTGCTTTTGAGAGGAGGGTACCTGTACATAGCACGCGTGCGCTCCTGTTAAATCCTTACTCCCCTGACAGACATCAAATGCCCCAAAAATGAAACCTGCGAACGAACTAAAATGATCTTAGACTGTTTAAATGTGAGCCCTGCCTTCCCAAGGCGGGTAAAAATCTGTCGAGGATGCTGCAGGTATTCATCAGTGATGGGACTATTAACCACTACATCATCAATTTAGTTATAGACACATTTAAACTTAACTTCTAGTAAGCAAGACAAATCTGTTTCTCCAGTGGATAGCCCAAAGTGGTAACGGGGGGTGGGGGCTCTTACTCTTGATTATTAAATCTCTTTCAGTGAGGACTTTATTTTGCATTTGTTACTAGTTTCTGTAATGTTATTGAACAGGTTACGTTCCGTCTGCTGTTAGTCAAGGATTCATTAGCCAACCGAACGCATTAGCTTTGGGTTTAGTGTTCAGCTCCTCGTGGCGGTAACTTGTTTACCCCTCGCTCACATGGCGCGAATTCAGTACATTTTGTGGTTGGCAGTAGATCTTCCTGTTCGGAAACTGTATTATGAACTGTGTTTCAATTTTGGCTACCTTAAAAGTTTCCCCTAGAACTTAGAACTACTTAAACCTAACTAACCTAAGGACATCAGACACATCCATGCCCGAGGCAGGATTCGAACCTCCGACCGTAGCGGTCACGCGGTTCTGGACTGACGCGCCTAGAACCGCACGGCAACACCGGCCGGCGAATCTCTCTTATTGTGTCCTGGTAAAACAAAGAGAAAGATCACATCACGAAGGATGTTCAGTCTCCCTTTGGCCCTGTCCTTCCTACTACAGACAGCCTGGTGTGGATGTTACGTCCCATTCTGGTAGCAAGAGCGTGGTTGTGAAGGTCTGAGACGTATTATTATATTACATTTAGTTACAGTTTAATACTCTATTTTGTGTCATTCCTGTTTAGACATAACTCCTGTCGTTTTGAAATTTGGGTTCCAGGTGCGCTCGATTCCACATGGAGTCTAGACTGGTGGTTGGAGTAGGCTGTTTGTGGAAGAAACAGCTGAAATATGAGTGTGGATCAACTGAAGTTGGAGACATTCCCGAACTATCGGTGCGACTTCGCTAGATTCTGGAACCACCAGTCCAGGTGACGACGGAGCAGACAGGACAGGCGAGCGTCGCCCTCGAATACGGTGCTCCTCCCTGTCTGAGCTCCAGGGAACCCTTCAGTTGCTGCAACCAGTGTTTCACCCTGTGTCCAAGTGTATCGAGTGGAGGCGGTAATTGCGTATTGATTAAGGCGGGTTGAAAATTTAGCAAAGGGGGTCACTGATCTTCAGCTCAAACCTGAGATTGAGTGGGTGTACAACAGGCTGGTCAAATTGCAGATTGATTCAAAAGTCTTATAGCGGGAGAGCGATCTGGGGAGTAGCGAGTCCAGGGAAACCAAATTAGAGAACTTCAGGAATTCTCCCCGTAAGCCAGAACTGATGATACAGAGCAACCTCGAGTCGGATTTCCTAAATTGTCCAATTCTTTCCTGAGAGTGTTGCGTGTTATAGAACGCCTGGATGTTGACACGCAGCGGGAGTTAGCCAGTTGTTAGTGGTTTTCCGTTAAACTGCAGGAGCAAGGTTTTCAAGATGTCGTGGGAAACCGTTTTCCATCTTATCTACCCTTTGTGTCAAGGGCCCTTGGCCGAAATCGTCGGCGCGGTTTTAAATAATGAGGGTCCTTTAAAGAACTGCGTGCGCAGTTCCTGAGAGAGCATTTGTCCGACGGGGTAAAGAAAGACCTAGTCAATTATTTCTTTCGGGCTCCGAAGGGCTCTGAGGACCAAGTTCATAATGTTCGGGAAGTACGTGTGGGATCAGTAGCTTTTGACCTACAATTGTCTGTGAATGAGGTTGTTGACAGTATGGATAGTCTGGTTACTCTCGTGGAGCGGGGATAAGCCAGCCGAGTCTGCAAAAGGGCGTCTTTTGCCAACTGTACTCCAAGTGGTAGTTCCGCTAGTAAGGCCGTGGTTGTGGTCGGCAGGAACATTGTATCTGCCAGTGCGAGTCGGGCGGCAAGGATTGTCCCAACAGTTGACGCCAAAAGAGGGCCTGGCGTGATACCGTATCAGTGTTCCCTCGTCAGTGTAATAAATCAAGCGGTGACCAATAATTCTTTTCCTTGTGTTAGTTCTTAAGTTAATCACGAGCCGCTGTGTGCTTTATTTTACTCTGGTAGTAGTGTTTCGCTAATGAGTCGTTGGTGGTATTGGAAATACTAGTACATTTGTAACCTCCCCAATTCAAAACCTGTGGTCATATCTTGTAGGATAGTTAATGGTCACGCTCTTCCCCTCTCTGGCCGTGTACGCATTTCATGTCAGACTGGCTTGTTTTCTTGTTCTATGGAAGATTTGGTGGCGAAGTGTCTCAGTACCGATTTCTGAGTACCGACCCTTTACTGAGATGCGATTTTGTTAGTCGAACTGGGCTCATGTTAGATTATGCGTGCCGTCGATTTTATTTTGCATCTGAAGTGAAGTTCCATTTGTACCAACATTCTAAGCAGGTGAACTCGTGTAGTAATTGTATTCGTAATATGGATTTCGATGTGGTGCACTTGCCTGCCAGTCAAACCCATGCCTCGCTACACATGTTGTGTAGTTTTTTCCAGGTATTGACTGACAAATTAGGTGTTACCAACAGAATTAAATATCGTATTTTCTTGTCTGATCAGATTCTTATCAGACAGCCACCGTATCGGTTGTTACCACCCAAAATGAAGATGATGCATAATTTAGTTAAAAAATTCTGGCGGAGGGGCTTACACGGCCGTCCGTCTCATCATGGGACTCTCCAATATTTTTGGTCACAAAGAAAAATGGAGGGAGTTTCCGTCTGGTTTGGACTACCGTGTTCTTAATCACAAGGTCAGCTTGGAGTCCGTTCCCCTTCCCGATTTGCACGAGTCTTTTTCTTGGTTTTTGGGTGCTGTTTTTCGGTTATCGAATCGAATCAAGCCTGCTGCCAAATTCCTTTGGCCGAAGAGTCCAATCGAAGTGTCCATTGGAACTTTCGGCCAGTCTACCGGTACAGCAGTTTTTTCCAGGTAGCTTGATTCCGTGCTTGGTGACCTCAAATTTAAACCTAACTATCTGGAAGACGTCGTCATTTATGGTGCTACCTTTGACCATCATTTGTAGCGTCTGTTTCTTATTCTTGAGCTTATGAAATAATTGGTTCTTAATGTCAAACCATCTAAGGTACCTTAGAATGGCATGGGGTATGCTTTCTTGGACATTTAGTTCTGGCAAAAGGGATTAGGACTGACGAGTCAAGGACCAAGGCCATTTGTAGTTTTCTGCTTCCCAAACTAAGAACGGAATGGCGCATTTTATCGGGATGACAATTTTTTTCGGAAATTTTTCTCCATATTAGTGGAACTGGCTGCTCCCTTGAACATTTTGCGAAGTAAGGGTAAACCCTTCACTGGACTGATTGTCAAAAATCGCATTGACTTGCACTCTAGTTCTGGCGGCCACTGCCTTTAACCATGCATTTATAGTTCAGACTGATGCCTCCAACTCTGGGGTTGCTGCCGTGCTCCTTCAGCAACAAGATAGGGAGCGGAGGCCCTTAGCCTGTGCCTCTATGTGCCTCTCTCCCAGAGAACAGAAAACTTATGAATTGGAAGCGCTAGCGGTTCTCTTTCCATTGAAGAAATTCAAGTTTTACTAGGAACACTGGGAGTTCACCTTGAAACAAACAATCGAGCACTTAGTTTGGTTTTAGCTCGTCACAGTTACACAGGTCGTGTAGAGCGATGGTCTGTGTGTATTTCCGCCTTTCAGTTCATCGTGCACCATATCAGGGGATGTGACGACGTTGTTGCCAATACCCTGAGCTGTACGTTCGAGGGTTATGAGGAGCGTCATCCATTAAGTGAGGACGACCTGTGAGAGGTTTCTGTGAATTCTATGCTCTACTTACTGACAATCGCGTGCTATTTGGAGGCCTCATACACCGACAGCAGTGTGACCGTAAACTAGGCTCTATAAGATCAATTCAAGTTAAGGCAAGCCATTTCCAGATATGAGTTGCGGAACGACGCACTGTACCACAGGGGTCCTCGGGATGAAGAAGTTTGGATTTACCTATCCTCCGTTTTTGTTCCCTCTGTATTCAAATATTTTCACAGCTCGGTGGGGTGGGTATTTGGGAATCTACAAGAACATCCACGACATATGTGTCTCTCACCTGGCCCTCCTTGTATCGGGATGTCAGGAATGTGGTTAACCGGTACCGAGAATGTCAGATGGTCAAGCAAAATTCGGATGGGTGAAGCGGCTTGATCCAATCCACCTGGGAGGGGGAGTGACATAATCGATGAAATACGCTCCATGGACGTCTGCCCATGGAGCGTATTTCATCGATTATTTCACTCTCCTTCCCCACACCCAAGGTGGATATCGTTACATATTTGTCGCTGTCGATGAGAGTTGTCAAGTAGGGGCATTATAGAGAGGCAAAATATTAAGAATCTAGGCAAGACGTTCCTTTGTTTTGGGCCTTCTTGAATCGCTGATAGCGACAACTCTCCACGCTTCATTTCCAGAAAATTTCGGGACTTTTGCTTCTGCTCTGGGATTAGACATGTCACCAACACCATGTATTACAACTAACCTTCATTTGCGGAGCGCGTAAATCACAACCTTAATTCTTTCTTAATCGCCTTCCACACCTTCAACACCACCAAGCAAGAGATACACTGAGACACTCCTGCCTCACTCATGTGAAATAAAAGTCACAAGGACTTAAGTCGTTTTACTGTTCGTTTTTGGAGCAATACCTGCGACCAGCTTTGCGAAAGAAGCGGCGACACTTTCTACACAACCCACACATCATTTTGTACGAAAATGTGTGAGCGCATACAGCGCAAGCTGTGGCTGCTCTGTTCGGTCGATGGGACTGGAAAGTACTGTACCATCCACCATACTCAGCGGACTTAAGTCCTTGTGACTTTGATTTGATTCGTAAGATGAAGGAACTACTTTGTGGCATTCGCTTCCGAACTGTTCCAGAGATTCGACAGGCAATAGACCCCCTCCATTCGCACCATCAACAGAAGAGGCTCTGCTAACGGTATACTACGCCTTCCACGCCGCTGGCAACGTGTTCTACACAACGATGGTAACTACTTTGAAGGACAGTAACAGGTGCAAACATATAATTCTTTTGTATCGTTTGTGAATAAATAGTTGCTACAATTTAAGTTCCAACCCTCTTGTAAATGTCACTGTCAGTTGTTTCACGCACAGCAATTTCATCTTTCGTTTCTTAAACATAGGGAAGTCCCGAAATCGGAGATACTCGTTACTGAGAAAGAGCGCTCTTAAGTTTAAATAACAACAAATATTTCATAAAAAGGCTTAAATTTGTCGATTAACGAAATCTCAGAATGTGTTAGAAACACGAAGAGGAAAAAAAAAAAAAAAAAAATTTCGAACCCAGCTGTATGCGAATCTACGACCTTCGACAAGGCAGTTCATTGCCTTACCAGCTTTTTTTTTAGGGTATAGTAGATCAGGGGGCAGAGTGGGTAGGGGTAATGCTTGGAAACTTGGCCACGGTGTCCCCGTCTCCTCACAGGATAAGGGAGAGGCAGCGGGAAGGAAACATTGTACATATATGTAATTCTTTTTTTATTTCTTTATTTAATTTTAATGTCCCAATTTGGCTAACAGAGCTCGCATGTTTGCCGCTCTTTATTTTAAATATTTCCAGCCGAGAGAGGCGCAGGCTGACTTCGTTGCTGAATGATGCGGGCATAAGCCGTAAACGCATGAAATTTTGGAAGGTTTCCTCTATCAGGCTTCACAAAACTCCTTTGCATTGTTACTTTAAAGTTTTAAACCCGTTTAGATAGTTAATAAGTAAACAATTTGCGGAAAAAAAGTATGCTATGTCACTAGTAATGACAGCTAACAGTCATGTGATGTACGTAAGCAAAGCTGCCCTATGAAATTTAATGTTTTTTTTTAAAAAAACTCTTAATTATATAAAAATTACATATATTTTCTGTGAGAAAATTGACTGAAACTTTTTTTAATATCATAGTCATTCACAGTACCAACAATACAAACCATATTTCTAACAAAGGAAAATAATCGATTATGAACTCACTTTCTACCCAGACGCGTCCTGGTCATTCTTCAGTGACACAATCGCTAAATCCGAAGCTAAAACCGCTCACTATGTTTAAAATAACAAATTCTACGTGTAAATAAACCACATCGAACTGAACGAGAGGGCCATGTCGTAATCCAAAACCTCTCGGTACAGTTGTCGAAAAATCGGCAGAAGGACCGATTGGTTACAGATATCACAAGGTTACTGACTAGAAACTTCGGATAAAGAACCGAAAATGACGTTACTATCGAGGCTAACCTACTGTACTGATCGGTATGAATGATACGGAATAGGGCCCCAGGCGGCGGATCGCCGATGTGTCGAAGCTGTGTATCGGCTCCATGCTTTCCTTCCTGGATCGTTGTACGGATGTATCTGGTGAGATTCTGATCTGGTTTATCGGATATGGGTGAGCCGAGCATTGGCAGTAACCTTAGCCATAATTACTATTTTCTGTGCAAGTATCGAAATTGTTCAGTTCAGTAGTTTTTTGGTTGTGTGTTAGAGGTTTACGTTCAATTCTACATCAGACTTCAGGTTATTGATTCCGCTTCTGTCTCTAGGCAGGAAGCTTGTGTGTGCACTCCTATAAGACAACTGAATATCTTTCTTTATTGAATGCTCCATTCTGAGTGCTATTTACCAGGTTTGGTTTCAGATCCCTGCTTGGTTCCTGTATGGTGTCGGATTTGTGGGGGCACGCATTTATATATCAAGTAGATTCATTTCATGTGCCACGTCCTGCATGTACTATTACTGAAGCGCCGAAATTCATCTGTTGTCTTATTGGGTATTTGTACTACCAAGTTTGACTGTTTTCTTTTTTATGGTCTGTAAGGGTGGGGCCTCTTAATCTTAATTATTAAAACTCTTTCAGTATCTGTAACGTTATTGAAAAGGCTATGTACCATCTGCAGTCAGTCAACGGTTCGTTAGCCAACTGAACGCATTAGCTTTGTGTTTATTGTTCCGCTCCGCGTGGAGGTGACTTGTTTACGCTCGACCAAGTGGCGCAAGTTTAGTACAATTTGTGGTTGACAGTCGAACTTCCTGTTCCGTAACTATATTAGGAACTGTGATTAAATTTTTGCTACCTTACAAGTCTCATTGAGTTGACTCTGTTAGCTCTTTGAAAAATTATGTATTTCTCTTGTTACTATAATTCGACTATCGTGCGGCGGCGTTCGGTCTATAGTAAAGGCCTGGCCAAATTCCTGTACTTCATTCTGTATTCTTCTATTAATTAGGCTACCATCTGCGTTTCTTTTGGTGGGACCTGAGTGAAATCTGCCTGGTTGATAGAGCAGGCGCAACTCCAAACCGGAGCCAAGTCCGCGCTCGACCAGCCGTATGCAGGTGGTCCTGCACCACTTAACCTTCCCGAGGCCACTACGCCTTGCTAAGATTGTGTTGCATAGCAGGTCGATGTATTTACGTGTGTCTTAACCACTGCGTGCGTAGTGCAGCTCTCCTTTTATTATAATTTTATTCTTAGCTGATATAAATTGTTGAAGTATTAACCGGCTAATTTGACAGATGAATAATTACCAGATTTATTTACTTACGTGTGTGTATGGCAGTGTTGCTCGGACAGCTGAATGGTTATTAAGCTTATTCCTTGGAAAAATAATAGTTTTTTTGTACGGGCCAGACACTAGTTGAAATAACATGTGTTAATTTTATGAACGTTATCAGTGACTTTTTGTACCATGCAGGACGCAGTATTTAACATCAATGTTGTCTGGTTATTTCTGTTGTGTGTTTGCTCACCTCCGCTGTCGGCGGTATAGTAATTTTCTTTTGTGGTGCTTATACTTCTACTTTGGATTGTATATCTTTCGAGAAAGAATTTTTAACTCTTTAATTTACTGCTACAGTTTATGATATTGTATTTAATTTGTTTGCTATTAATCAGTCTTGTACACTTTTATAGTTGTAAATTATTCTCTTTCTCAGCAGTCATTACCACTGGAGGTTTATTCCCGATATGTGTTTAATAAACCTAATTTAGTGTGATCTTTTAAAATAAAGGGAAACTTCAGAATGCTAATGATGTTCAACCTCCGTTGCCAGCTTCCTTCCTACGACAGACAGCCTGACGCTAGTATTGCGTCCCACAACAATTATAAACGTCTGGCAGGGGAACAGACTCCAGAAAATCCTTCTTGTTCAGTACCCTAAAATCGAAACGCCCCTATAATCACCACCCTCTTTGTTTGACACCAGAAAATCCGGAGAGGCATATGGGGGAGTTGATGCTCTAATTACCGTTGATTAACCCCCTTAAGATTATCATTTTGGGCGGAGCTAGTCTGTACGGGCTCTGACTAACAGGAACTTCATCGACAAAGCACTACTTATACTTGATTTTATTTGTGTCGCCAGATTTATTAGTTGATAAAACAGAAAAGCCTCTAAGAAGCTCTAATAGTTTTCTCTGCTCGACGGACCTCAGGTTATTAAGATCAAATTCAAGAGCCTGCGTCTAAGTCATAACGATCCCATTAAGCAATAACACAGCCCTACGCGAGCATGAGAACGAAACTTGGAAAAAAAAATACATTGCTGGAATAATCTAACACCAGTTCAGTGCGTTCTGTGAAGTCGCACCCCAACAACAAGTTAACCGAAATTCCTTTAACAATGAAAAATTTAATCGGCCAGGAAAATCTCAGGATGCATAACTGTTCCAGATCCTCACCGAGCTGAGACAACTTTCGTCCATCCAGTCCGATATCTTTGAAACGTGGGGCACGAGGGAGGCATCTCGCAAATATTTAGAAATTCTAGATACCAGTTACAGTCTAAGGACAAACTACTGCCCGAATCCAGCAAGACACAGACGAGCTCCTGGTTAATATGCTTCTGAACTGCAACTGCTTTAATACGCCCACAATGCTTAGGAGACTTTAGGGCGATGTTTCTCCCTCGTATGTTATGGCATGAGCTGTTCGGACGGTTATTCCGCTTTACGGGACAGTCACGCACTACGTGTGCCGTATCACCGCACCGGTAGCAAAATCGTGTTTCATACTGAACAGGTGAGGTCTTGTCCGATTCCTTACGTTCCCCACGGGCACAAGAATCTAAATATTAAGTCTGTCACGGCTTTCATCGCCAAGTCTTAGCCCTTCAATAGTGTCAATTAGCCGTCCAGTTCTTGCAAGGAAGTAAGTTTAGTAGATTGTGCGAGAACGATCTTCCGGTTTCATTCCTTCCGAGATATTCTGCACTATTCCCCCTTCTGCGAACTGAGGTTCTAGCACGGCAGCTGAAGTACGGACGGGTTCGATATAATTCTTGCGGTGACTGTACCCGCTTCTGCTCTAGCTCACACTTGATTCAAGGAGTCTCCTTAAATTCCTTACGGAATCGTGATTCTGTAACCCCTCGGCAAACAATCTACTCAATAAGCTCCGAGTTAAGGGATTCAACAGATGGAAAAAATGCCCTGCGAGACACCTAACGCATTAGCATGACATTCAAAACAGACAATTAGCCATAAGAAAACTTCTGCTTGACTGAGATGCCTATAGAAAGCTCAGTAATACCTTGCAACAAACGCATGAAGAGGTTGAGTCACCTAGCGAATCCTTCGATAACCAGTGTATTCCCGACCTTTCTCCTTCCGTAGCAGTGCATTGTGGTATCTGCCGGCCGGCAGGACTCTAACGATATAACACCCCAACCCTTAAACTAACTTATGAACGGTCATATTGATATGAATTTCTTTAACCTGCTAAAGAAGCCTTTCCACTAAATTACACTCATCAATATTTAACGGTAGTTGTCTCAGATTGGCAAGACGATTACTCCAGTGCGCGAGCATGCACACGAGAGAAAAGTTTACCGTTGGGTTGACAATCCAGGAGGAATTTTACATCACGAAGTAATTCTGCGGCATCAGAAGAATATAAATCAATAGTTATCCCTACTTGACCAATGGTATCCGTCCTGGTGCATAAGGGATGATCAAGAACCAAACGCAAACGAGCTGCCAACTCGGGAACAGTTCCCTCACATGGTTGTTCACATTGGAGCTGATTCCTTCGGAGATAAGGAGGCCTAATACAGGGAAAGGTTCTCACCTCCATACCTACAGAACAGTGTATCTGCCAAAACAAAGTAATTAGCAATTTGTCAAAATACAAAATCTATACAATCCAAGAAGGTAGACGGCGAATGAAGGTTTTTAACAGGGAAGCTAAACCTCCCCACACTTCGCCAGAGCGCAACCACAGTCTGAAACAACCATTTCAGGAAGGACTGGACCAGGGATTTGCAAACCTTCATTAGCATTTTTGTTTCAGTTTTATTGACCATTAAATTTAACAATTTACTCGGAAATGAAATATCTTTGCCAAAATGGTCACCAAACAATCTTACAGTGTTAATGATCATGAGCAGAGATTTTGCAAGCCGTAAGTTAAGAAACAATTAATTAATTGACACGAAAGGCACTTAAATCCCAATGAAAACAAACCCAATTAGTTAACTGTAATTATAACATTAATTTAATCTTCGGTAAAAGCCTGGAACAGAATTTATAAAAAACAGACGTTACGCCTTCAATCCCGTTATAGAGCAAAGGAGGATCTAAACTTACAATGGCACAAGCATCAAGGCGGAACATTTTCCAGTACGCAAATACTCGACAGTACATGAATATTACGTTCCCATTAATTAACACGATAAATAATATCGCCAACAGACCTCCCACAAAGGGAATTTTAACATACCGAAAGAGCAAGGTTAATAGTGGCCCAATAAAGATATTACAGTTAATGACAATGTTCTTGTGATTCTTGAGTTTCTCCCGGCGTATTTGATAATCAAAATATCCACGGGTATGCTGCCTGTCTATAGTGTCCATCGGGCACAATATTTGCCCGTTGGACACTATAGACTGGCAGCATACCCGTGGATATTTTGATTATCAAATACGCCGGGAGAAACTCAAGAATCACATCATACACCTTTACGGGGAGGAGATGTATCGCAGCATGATGAAATTTGAAAAGTTGCGCCACCGTAGATGTCGTTTGCTAAGTACTCTTGCCTTTCCAAAGAGATGTCGTTCCGAGAATGTTGTTCCAAATTTTGCTAAGGTTATGCATCACATCGATTCTGCAGCAGCTAAGAGAATCAAGAAACGAGCCAGCCTCGCATTGGTACGTGAGAGAGTGCAATTCACCCGCCGGAGCCTTGAGTTTATCTCACAGGAATTACTCAAACTACATTTGCAACTGGCTAGTAAGTTCACTTCTTGTTCCTGGGATTGGATTGATGGTGTCACCTGGGTGTCAGCTGATTCCGCCCATAAGAAGGCTACAGGACGTCAAACAGCTAAGTTCTCACGTCTCCTTGACAAACCATCCCTGCAGGTTCCGTGCAAGACTGTCATCAATTTGAGTGGCATGGTGTTGAGTGATGATGCGGTCTCAGTTTTGCAGAAAGGTCTCAACTTCGCTCCCACCCCCAAGTTCACTCCGGTCGCAGAAATTGTTAGTGCTGTTGAACAGGTTGTAGCTCGACTTCCGCCAGAATCAGCCGAGGAAATACGTCGTGAAACTTGTCGTGCGTTGACGAAATCCAAGCCGATGAAGTCAAATATTAGCAGTAAATAGAGGGCGGCCATTCGTGATCTGAGGGAGCGCTCTGAATTTGTTGTCTTACCAGCTGACAAAGGCAATGCTACAGTTGTCTCCCATAAGGACTACACTGATAAGATGCAGAGCCTGCTAAATGACGATTGCTACCGGAAGATCAGCGTTGACTCTACAAAGAAGGTGGAGAACAAGACGAGGGCGCTTCTCAAGGACGCAGATTTACCGGAGGGTGACGCTAAGAAATTGTTACCCCAAGGTCCGGTACCGCCTAGACTATATGGACTCCCGAAGGTTCACAAAGAGGGGGTACCATTACGTCCCATTGTCAGCAACATCAGGGCACCTACATATTTGTTGGCCAAATACCTGACGGGAATATTAAGTCCTTATATGGGTAAATGCCCTCATCACATCCGTAATTCCGTGGATTTTGTTAAACGCCTTGATAGCTTCAGGTTGGATGAGTCAGATATCATGGTGAGTTTTGACGTCGTTTCCTTGTTTACGAGGGTACCCCCGCGAGAGTCACTAGAATTGATTAGTCAGAAGTTTGACGAGAAGACCACTGAACTTTTTAGGCATGTCTTGACTTCCACGTATTTTCTTTTTAATGGAGAATACTACGAACAAACGGAGGGAGTCGCCATGGGTAGCCCACTCTCACCGGTGGTAGCGAATTTGTACATGGAGAACTTCGAGGAGGAAGCCCTGTCGTCATCCGTATGGAAACCTACTTGCTTTTTCCGTTACATGGACGACACGTTCGTCATCTGGCCACATGGTATGGATAAACTCCTTGACTTCCTTACACATTTAAACTCCATACACCCCAACATCAAATTCACTATGGAGACTGAAACGGAGGGTAAATTACCTTACCTTGACGTCTTGGTCAAGAGAAGGGCTGACGGCACCCTAGGTCATGGGGTGTATCGGAAGGCTACGCACACTGATCTGTATTTGCATGCAGACAGCTGCCACCACCCTTCACAGAGGAATGGGGTACTTAAAACTCTAGTACATAGGGCGCGCACTATCTCTGACGCAGAGAGTCTACCCCAGGAATTGGAACATCTGAGAACTGTATTTCGAAAAAATGGGTACTCAGAGTGGCAGATTCAACGTGCTCTCCGCCCAACCACTGCAGCACAACCTGTTGAGATGGATGAAGTCACGAGGGAGGAGGTAGGCACTGCATTTATTCCATACACAGGCGCACTCTCGGGGAAAATCGCCCGCATTCTGAAGAAACACCGGGTCGGAACTGTGTTTTGTCCTCCAAATAAAACTCGTGCACTGGTGGGGAGCGCCAAAGATGACCTCGGTTTGAGGAAGGCCGGCGTGTACCAGATTCCGTGTCAATGTGGCAAGTCGTATATTGGTCAGACAATGCGTACCGTCGAGTATCGATGCCGTGAACACCAGAGGCACACTCGACTGATGCATCCGAGCAAGTCGGCGGTCGCTGAACATTGTTTGTCGGAAAATCACGCCATGGAGTATGACCGCACGAGGATTCTGGTACAGACGTCGAGATACTGGGACAGCGTTGTTAGAGAGGCCATCGAAATTCGCACCAATGACGACCTCATAAACCGTGACTGTGGCTATAATCTTAGCAAGGCTTGGGAACCAGCGATCGGGTTAATCAAGAGTAAATCGAGCAGACGTATAGTTGTGACGACCACGGCGGACAGAGCCATCACACCGACGTCATCTCAGACGCCGTCGCAATCTGTTCCACCGCGCGACCGTGGCGCTGGGCGCGGACGGCGGAGGGAGCGCGCCGCGGGCGGAGGGTATTTAAATCGGCCGCCGCCGCGACCGAACCCAGTTCCTTCTGAGCAGCCATAGCGTACGGATCTCCGTGCCGGCACGTTCACAGGAGCTCAGTCCGTCAGTTCACCTGATGATGGCGACATGTTTGATCGCCGAAATATTGTGCCCGTTGGACACTATAGACCGGCAGCATACCCGTGGATATTTTGATTGACAATGTTCTTAGTTGATCTCTTGATGTATTAGAACAAGAGAACTTTGGCGTGGTTGGACTCTAGTAGCTGACGCTTAAATATCCGATAAGATCCAGTAAGTAACTTAATTTCCATCCAAGAACTGATATAGCTTGGCTTAGTCCTAAGATCCGCGATCGAGCACGAGACTACGGAAATTCTAGAGTGGGCAAAACTAGTCCGCGTCGTAGTCAAATTCCATCCGGCCGCTCACGAAAGACCAAACAGGAAAGGTAATGCAGAGAGAAAGCTGGTCACGCGATGCGGAACCACCAGTCCGGGCTAGGACTAATGTAATCGTGAGGCAGCAACTTGGCGTACAAACCACAGCTCAGTATATTGAAATAACAGGGTTAAAACTAGTATGCAAAGATAAGATTTAACAAACAAGAACGCACTAGAAAATGTATCATAGGATTCGACACTTTTGGCCATCGTGCACTATTCACTTACAACCGATCACAAATACAAACCGAAACCTATGAAGCAATATGCGCTAACACATGAACGCACAAAAGCCATATTATAATTAATAACAAGGTCTGCTTGTGGGCTAGGGCGAACGGAATAAAACATTAAATATGACTCAAGGTGAGGCAACTTTACCTAGTATAGTACAAATTTGCAGTTATTCAAAAACAAAAATATAAATTTAAAACCAAACTTTAAAAAGACTTAAATAGCCAGATTTGACTATAATCGTGGCTTACTGCAGAGCCACACGAGTTCCAAGATTTATGATTTATGAACTTGGTGTAACTGAATGCATACGGCACTTAATCTGTTATATTAAATGTTACGTGCGATAATTGTTCACAAGGAGAGAGACTATAGTCAAGTATTTTAAGCTTCTAAGTAGGAGAAATAGATTAACAAATATATCACCTGCTTTCCGGTACACAAAACAGCCTGCAACAGACTAAATAAAGACTTTAGAATAAAACACTAACACAAACAAATTCGTAAAATATACCTTATAAATGACAGCATATGACAAGCAGAGATTTAATAGCGTGACAAATCACTTGATGTAATTGCTCGGGGACAGGCTAACGGACCAATCGCTTCCTTTACCGTCGCAACGTATAACTAACGGTTTATTCCAAATGTTACGATTATGTTAGAGACAGGTCCACTGCAGTTGTAGGTACGGAGGCTATAAACAGAAGCATTCACCGTCACCTAAACGTGTGACTTCGGTTCCACATATGGCAATCTTGCTGAAATCAACAGCAGTCCTTCAGTGACGTAAAATGCCAGCCGGACAAACTACCCCACTGGGCTCAAGGCAGACAAGCAGCTCCCCTTTCTCTGTCTCTGTCTCTGTCTCTCTCTCTCTCTCTCTCTCTCTCTCTCTCTCTCTCTCTCTCTCTCTTCTCTCTCTTAACCACGGAGTAATCCGCTTCCCCCCTCCGTGCCGATTGCTAGCTCTGGTCTTCATTGTGACGGGGCCTAACTTTTAGCATCCTCCCTGTCGCCTCCAGAGCGAGCCAATACCTGTCTGCCACGCCCTCGAGGACAAACCGTGAATGAAGTTAGGTGAATAATCGCAATCACTCAAAGGAACTATAAAAATGTAGCGAATGAAGCAGGTAAAAGCGAATACATACGTCTAGAGAAGTTGACAAGAAGTGCATGACAGCGAAGTAGAAATTGCTAGACGAGAAATGCATGGCTGTGGAAGTATACATGACTACGGGAAATAGGTGACAAAAGTCATGGGATATCTCCTTTGGTCCGGCGTAGTGCAGCAACTCGACGTGGCACGAACTCAACAAGTCATTGGAAGTCCCAAGCGGAAATATTGAGTCATGTTGCCTCTATAACCGTCCATTACTACGAATGTGTTGCTGCTGCAGGATGTTACGCACGATCTGACGTATTGGTTATGTCCCATAAATGTCCAATGGGATTTGTGTCGTTTGTTGTGGGTGGACAAATCATTCCCTCGATAAGTCCATACCGTTCTTCAAACCAATCACGAAAACTGGTCGCCCAGTAACACGACGTCGCTGTTTGGGAACGTTAAGTTCATGAATGGCTGCAAAAGGTCTCCAAATAGCCGAAAATAGCTATTTCCAGTCAATGATCAGTTCAGTTGGACCACAGGACCCAGTCCTTTCGATGCTAACACAGCTCACACTATTGTGGACCCACCACCAGATTGCACAGAGCCAGGTCGACAACTTGAGTCGATGGCTTCAAGGGGTGTGCATCACGCTCGAATCCTACCGTCAGCTGCTACCAAATGAAATCTGGACATCTGACCAGACCACGGTTTTCTAGTCGCCTAGGGTCCAAACAATATGGTCACGAGCCATGAGAGGGGTTTCAGGAGGTGTCGTGCTGTTAGCAAAGGCACTCGCTTCGGTCGTCTGGTGCCGTAGCCCATTGGCGTCGATTTTAGCTGCACTGTCCTAACGGATACATTCGTCGTTGTCCCATATTGACCTCTGCGGTTATTTTACGCAGTGTTGCTTGTCTGTTGGCATTGACAACTCTACTCAAACGCCGCTAATCTCTATCGTTCAGTGAAGGCCGTTGGCAAATGTTTTGTACGTGATGAGAGATAATGCCTGAAATTTGGTATTTTCGTCACACTCTGACGATGTAGATCTCGGAATATCGAATTCTTTAACGATTTCCGAGATGGAATGTCCCATGCGCCTAGCTTCAACTACCATTCCGCTTTCACAGTCTATTAATTCCCGTCTTGTAGCAACAATCACGTCGGAAACCTTTTCACACGAATCACCTGGGTACAAATGACAGCTCTGGCAATGCTCGGCACTTTTATACCTCGTGTATGCGGTACACCGCCATCGGTACATGTGCATATCGCTATCCCATGGCAATTTTTACTTCAATGTTGATGCTCTTTAAGTCCACAACTTTAGAGTTCTGAGCACTTGTTCAATAGAAGAGATGTGTTTCACGTTAGCGAAACTGAATATGTGCCCATGGCTCTTAACGTATTCATTTTAGAGCTCATGTTTACTGGTCTTTTTCTACTTCGAGTAGTCGTTCTTGTCATATCCCTGAACATTGACCATTTCTCCTGGCAATGAAAGCCTCCAGAGGAAAGGGAAATTCATGATGAGATAAAAGATGTTATACAGCGACAAGAATTTGGTACGTCAATGGAAGAGCAAAGTCGTAAGAAGACGCTAGGAATGCATGACGTTATCTCAGAATTATTGAGATCCTTCGGAGAGCCATACAAAATTTCTTGTTCATCAAATGACGCCCATAGCATCTGAAGATGACCTTTAAATGCCGAAACCGTTTATGATGGCATCATAAAAAGTGCTTGTGTCAAATAATAATAATAATAACAATAATAATAATAATAACAATAATAATAATAATAGTGTAAGTAGGCTGTTTAGGTTTTTATGTTGGCAACGCCACGTAGTTGGCTGTGCTGTGTGCAGTATGTGGCTGGTTGGCATTGTTGAAATATTCGTTATTGTAGTGTTGGGGAGCTGGATGCGAACAGCGCGTAGCGTTGCGCAGTTGGAGGTGAGCCCCCAGCAGTAGTGGATGTGGGGAGAGAGATGGTGGAGTTTTGAGAGCGGATGATCTAGACGTGTGTCCATCAGAGACAGTAAATTTGTAAGACTGGATGTCATGAACTGATATATATATTATGACTTCTGAACACTATTAAGGTAAATACATTGTTTGTTCTCTATCAAAATCTTTCATTTGCTAAGTATGCCTATCAATAGCTAGAATCTTTTATTTAGCTGGCAGTATTGGCGCTTGCTGTATAGCAGTAGTTCGAGGAACGAAGATTTTTGTGAGGTAAGTGATTCGTGAAAGGTATAGGTTAATGTTAGTCAGGGCCGTTCTTTTGTAGGGATTATTGAAAGTCAGACTGCATTGCGCTAAAAATATTGTGTGTCAGTTTAGTGTTGATCAGAATAAGTAAAGAGAGTAATGTTTGAGTACGTTCAGTTTTTCTCAGCTGTTTAAAAATCAAATAACGTAGAGGATTATCAGCACAGTAATTCATTAATTTTTCAAAGGAGATGTTTCAATAGGTTACAATGAATCAATTGTCTTCCATACAAAATTATTCCACGTATTATATAAGAGACGTGAAACAGCTTTTAGAATAATACTGTAATTTCACTTCTAAAGAAAGCAGGCTCTAAAAGATGTGATTTCTATCGAACCATCAGTTCATTAAGCGAGGATTGCAAGATACGATCGACAAATACTTACAAAAGCATGGAAATACCGGCAGAAGCTGATATCACAGGATGGTCAGTTTGGTTTTTGGAAAAATGTCGGAACAGGTGAGGCCATACTGACCCTATGGTGTATTTTAGAATAGACTGCTGCACACTGACAAATGAGCGATATCGATGTTTGCGCCACCGGTATTGGTAAACAGTTGAGGCTACTTATAGCGAACGAGTCACAAGTCCTTGACTGAATTCCAGTTAGACTGGAAGATGGCTGACTAAGCCCACTATCATTTCTCTTGTATATGTTGTCAGTAAATTATATTGTTTTTCTGTTTTATGTAAGCCGTTGCGAAGATAATATTATTGATATTTTTTATCTTGTGCACTACCTCACTTCCTCTCCTCATTCACCATTTTGCAAAGATTATTTTTTGTATGTATGAATGTGTGGCAGCGTGCAGTTCAAATCTATGGGCGAGGAGACAGACAATTTCTCGAGATTTCTGGTAGTGTAGTGGCAAGCTTGCTAAACTTCGACCATAGTAAGTGATATTGTCCGCTGCACTTGGTTTTACTTCGTTTTTGTTTTCATTTTCGAGTCAAAGTATTCGCATTTTTTTTCGGAAGTACAGCAGTGTGCGAATAAATTGGGTAAGACAATCTGTAACAGCGCACATTTATTACTATGTGTGTATTAAACTTAGTATTAACAACTAATGTATCTTTCGTTTGATTTAATGAGCTTTTGACCACTTTGTGACATAGATTCGATCAAGTTACAGGAAATGATTCGTAGTTCGTCGTCATGAAATCGCACTAAATTCTTTTGTTGAACAGTCCATTTTACCATGAAGTCTTTTCACAGTACTCCACAAGTTGCCCATAGGATATAAGTCTGGTGAGTTGACAGCCTACTGAAGCATATTAATGTTGTTTTCTTCCACAAACGTCTTGCTGATCTAGAAGTGTGACAAGAGGCCACATCATACTGAAATATTTCTCCAGTACCTCGAAAGGTCTGTAGGAAAGGCACAATTCTGAGCTTAATTATTTCCACATTTCTGGTTGAACTCACCAGGCCATCAACTGGAACAAGTGCCCTAGGACTACTTGCAGTGAAGAAATCGCAAAACAATGTTTTGGATGGCCGCTGTGGCGAACGGTTTTAGGCGCTTGAGTCCGGAACCGCACTGCTGCTACGGTCGCAGGTTCGAATCCTGCCTCGGGCATGTATGTGTGTGGTGTCCTTAGGCTAGTTAGGTTTAAGTAGTCTAGGGGACTGATGACCTCAGATGTTAAGTCCCATAGTGCTTAGAGCCATTTGAACCATTATTTTGAGATAGTGTTTAACACTCTTTTCAGTAAGCTCAGCTCTTGCTGCGTTTCCAGGCATTAGAGGTCTAAGATTCATATATTTTGGCCCATACCAACCGATTATTCTTCGTGGCAGGTGCTAACAGCTGGTTCTCTTTTCGCTTTTGTGCCTTTCGGCTACAATCAAGAACCGAATGCCGTATCGTTGAAGAGTCCATTTCAAACAAAGCAGCCAATAAATCTGTTTGTAGGTCCTTACTTGTCTTGTGAGGCTGAATTTACTGTTTCTAAGTAGCGTTTTGTCAGTACTAGTGGTGGTTTTTCGTTTTCGTCCACATTGGCCTTTCTCTTTGAAGACAATGAGACATTATCAGTACTAAGTCTTGAAACTAACAATAGAGGAAAAGTGCAACAGTTTCGGCCTGCTTCTTAGGTGAAACGTCTAGTTCAACGCAAACATAATTTTCCTGCCGAGAAAACAGAAATAAGACACATTATTGCTACACATACAAGCAGTCAGCTGAGATGGAGTGGTTCTATAATTGTTGTGCATAGTCAAGGCAAAAACAATCCGCCAAGAGACCAACAACTGGACGGATGAAATTGGTTGCAACTAACCAACTTCAATTCCTTGTAATATGTGAGCTTTTCCGAATTAATTTACACACTCCACTTAGAAAAGACTGGTCACAACGACCGCTGGTGGCCAGACTGTTTGAGCGCTTGACATACCTGCTTTTGTGTGAATGAGATCATTTTCCGGTCTTCCGGTTTCACGAAACGCTGGCTATCCAAAACCCTACCCTCTTAAAACAAAGGTGCCCTCAGGACAACGGCCACCAATTGGCATGTTGGGATATTGTTTGGTTCACTTTGTGTATCGGTTAGTGAGGGCAGTTTTCCCCATTTATAATCGTGAAGTTAATTTTTTTTGTGGCGCTTCTTGCGAATTGTGCCTGTATTTCAGTTCTCCCTTACCGAAGCCATCTTCTTTTCTGGAGAATAACGTGGCATTTATTTAAAATCATTGATTCCTTCAATCTGGGAGCATAACGACACTGAATCAATTAATTCCTTGGTACGAGCAGGTTGGTGATTTTGAGTAACGTCATTGAAATTTGTGTCAGTTGTGTCGGACAGAGCCTTCAGTGACCAGCTCATAATCTGCAAGTGAGTTTCCACCGCGAAATTTACATTTTGCTCTTTTGTTATTGGAGTAGCAATTTCTGCGTGATCCAGCCGCCAAGTGAGCACAAAATGAAGGTGACGCTTGTAGAGAGCTTCGTAATGAGTGGGACAAGTAGTTCCATGCATCACGAACCCAACCAAATCTATATAACGTTTTTCAAGTATCACAGCAATTACCGGATTAATGAAATTTGATAGATAAGCTATAGCATTGACTTATGGCACTTCGTTGCACCTTTGGCTTTTTGTAATTAAATAATATTGCAGAAAGTTTTATTTCTTTCTGTTACTACGTTGCGTGTCTCTATTTTCATAATAATTCAGAATTATTCTCTCTTTTTGTGTGAATTTCCAACTTTCGCGTCACTAACTTTGAGATCATTTGCGATGCTGTTTCCTTTCTACACTATTATGGTCTGACTTCTACGAAAGTGAGACTGTATAGATTTGATTGTTAATCCAAACTTAGTTCTTTAAAACCATACTGGATAAATTTATAGAACTTTTAACGGAAGAAGAAGGTGCAATCATCATGCTGCCATCGTCGTACACTGAAGCGCCAATGAAATTGGTGTAGGCATGCGTATTCAAATACAGAGATACGTAAACAGGCCGAATATGACCCTGCTGTCGGCAATGCCTATATAAGACAACAAGTGTCTGGAGGAGTTGTTAGACCGGTTACTGCTGCTACAACGGCAGGTTATCAATATTTAAGTGAGTTTGAACGTCATGTTATAGGCAACACGCGAGCCATGGGACAGAGCACATCCGAGGTAGCGATGAAGTGGGGATTTTCCCGTACGGCCATTTCACGAGTGTATCGTGAATATCAGGAATCATGTAAAACATCCCGCAAGAACGGGACCAACGACGACTGAAGAGATTCGTTCAACGTAACAAAAGTGCAACCCTTCCGCAAATTGCTGCAAATTTCAGTTCTCGGCCACCAACAAGTGTCAGCGTGAAAACCATTCAACGAAACATCATCGATATGGGCTTTCGGAGCCGAAGGCCCACTCGTGTACCGTTGATAACACATGACGCGTAGCTTTAAGCCTCATCTGGGACCGTCAACACCACCGTTGGACTGCTGATGACTGGAAACATGTTACCTGGACGGGCGAATCTCGTTTCAAATTGTATCGAGCGGTTGGACGTGTATGGGTATGGAGACAACCACACGAAACCTTGGACCCTGCATGTCAGCAGGGGACTGTTCAAGCTGCTGGAGGCTCCGTAATGCTATGATGCGTGTGCAGCTCGAGTGACGTGGGGCCCCTGATGCGTCTAGATACGACCCTGACAAATGAAACGTACGTAAGCATCCTGTCTGATCACCTGCAACCATTCATGTCCATTGTGCATTCCGACGGACTTGGGAAATTCCAGCAAGACAATGCGACACCCTACACGTCCGGAATAGCTACAGAGTGGCTCCAGGAACGAAGACCATTGAGTATATCTGGGATGACTTGCAAAGTGCTGTTGAGAAGGTATCTCCACACCCTCGTACTCTTACAGATCACACTTACGGATCTATGGACAGCCCAGCAGTATTCATGGTGTCAGTTCCCTCCAGCACTACTTCAGATATTAGTCAAGTTCATTCTATGCCGTGTTGCTGCACTTCTGAGTGCTCGCTAGGGTCCTTCACGATATTTGGCGGGTGTACCAGTTTCTTTGGCTCTTCAGTGTATAACTCGCGTAGGGATCACGAGGACAAGGTAGGAGAGATTACGGCTGGTACAGAAGTATATAGACATTCATTTTCCACTCGCCCAATATGCAAATGGAATAGGAAAGAAAAATCGATACATTTGCACAGTTCAGTGGTTTGTGTAGTATACAGGGCAAATCACCTAAAACTAGCACCTCAAATACTGCGGAAACGGAGAGTGCTGTTGATGTGTGGTCTTCACAGAATGGATTGGTAGTCATGGCCTTGTATTGTTAGCCAATGAACAGATTGTAAAAATACTTAGAAAGTGTATTTTTTGTGCAAATACACAGATATTTAAATAGATTAATGCCTGTTGAAACTAACAAAGGAAAGGTGGCTAAATTAGAATGTCAGTGATGTTTGTTGCAGGTTTCTAGTGCGAATCGTTATGAGATATCCTATCTTGAAAAGTTCCCGCACCACCATTTGTACAATATGAGATGCCCTGTTAATCCCGCAGGACAGGTAGTTTAAATTGTGGGAAGGGGCAAAAGTTAGCGCCTGTCAGTTACACTCGAACATACGACCTTATTTATTTGGCCAAAAATTACAAGAGCCAAGAAAATAAAAAAAACACAGCATTAATTTTTGTAACTTAATTTCCGGCTGAATGTGCCATACAATCTCATGCCTTAAGGGCAAGACCACTTTAGTTTAAAATCGGCTGAAAGCTAATAACTTAAGACACAAACCAAAATCAGAAATATAAAAGGCAGAAGGCCTTACCTTAAATCAGTTCTTTAAATTAGGCTGAAGGCCCAAACAATCTGACACCTTAAGAGCAAAGCAACTTTAATTTAAAAATCGGCTGAAGGTCCATCACTTAAGACTCAAATCAAAATAAATTTTTAAAAAGCCAAATGCCATACCTTAAAACAGTTCTTTAAATTGGGCTGAAGGGCCAAACAATCTTATGCCTTAAGGGCAAAACAATTTTAATTTAAAAATCGGCTAGAGACCATACAAATACAAGTAAAAACAAACAAGAAAAGACAGTTCACCCAACGGCGCCCAGAAGTTTCCGAGGGTCGTCCTGGAATTCAAACACTAACGCTCGCTTAGGTGAGACAGGCAGCCGGCCCAACCATTCTCGATCCGACGACAACGCAACCAAGAGACAGGTAACGGACCCACCGACAAGATAACTTCCGCTCCACCCGATCAGCACACAACAGGGAGTTCAGTTGAACAACGTAGAAGCTATTGGCGCCCACAGCCAATTGTATATTGAGCTGTCAAACTACACACCGTGCTGGACAGCGACAACACGATGAGGAAAATCCACTGCCTGAAGTTATGTCAACGGCCAGGGCAGGTAAGCGGAAAGTTAACGGCCACAAGGCAGAAGATTCCACTGGTGCACCTCAATTCAAAATAAGCAACTACAGTTAAACTCCACGGGAGGGTGGCTAAAATCTGCCAACCTGAAAACACACATTGTTGCTCGCGGGAATGTCCCAACAGCCGACAACGAAATCCAAACGACACAATGTGAACAGTCATGACTTGCTGGTAGATTAAGTCAAAACTCAACTTTCGTGTCCAGGATCGGTGAGCCACGAAACTCTTAGCACCACACACTCCGACCGCGCGTGGACGCCGCCAGCGGCCGCGGCTAAACTACGCGCCGCGGAGATTTCCACGCTGCTCCACACCAAGCGACCAACTGCTCGCACATTGCACAGCCGGAAAATATAAGCACTAGGCCAAAGATAGTACAAGGTACGAATATCGATACACATAGCTGCTGCCAATCGCGGAGAGAGAGGATAACAACATAATCGCGATAACCGCGGGAGACTAAACAGTCAAAGTTTAATACAACTCAACATGAGCCAGCCACGTCTCACGATACCTGTTATAGCACACACTAAAGAACCATACAAGGGCATACACTACTTATGTAGATTCTGATGAATAACAACACAGTTGACCTTCACATTTGTGTCCAAAATGACCATCGGCAGCGGTAATACACACTTCCAGTTTGGCATGGAACAACAACTGCACAAGCGCTACCATTTCAGTGGAGATGTCAGCGCAGAAATGTAGTAATACATTGTTGCATATCATCGAATGCAGTTGGTATGTCCTCTTAGACAGCGTCTTTCAGCTTTACCCACAGAAAAAGGTTTACAGGCGTCAAATCAGGGGAAAGGGCCAGTCGAGGTACAGGTCAACGATTTGGAAACTATTCGTGAAGATATGCTGTAATACTTCGTACACTATGGGCTGGACAGCCATCATGCTCGTACCAAAGATTCCTTCTACCTCCGCAGAGGAACGTCTTCTAACACCTGTTGGGAGGCTTCGATATTTGTGTGCGTTCAGTGTTCCGTCTATGCAAAACGGGCCTATGAGCTGATGGTTCACTATCTCACATCACACATTTACTCCATGGACGCCAATGGGGATTGTTAACAGACCAATAGTACATGTTTCGACTGTTTATCTGGCCATATAATTTCATTACTAAAAGAAGATGCTTGATACATCTTTAGCATCCTACTGGCCCATTTCCATGATTTGACGCCTGTAAACTTTTTTCTGTGGGCAAAGCTGAAAGACGCTGTCTAAAAGGACTTACCAACTGCACTCGATGATATGCAACAATGTACACTCCTGGAAATTGAAATAAGAACACCGTGAATTCATTGTCCCAGGAAGGGGAAACTTTATTGACACATTCCTGGGGTCAGATACATCACATGATCACACTGACAGAACCACAGGCACATAGACACAGGCAACAGAGCATGCACAATGTCGGCACTAGTACAGTGTATATCCACCTTCCGCAGCAATGCAGGCTGCTATTCTCCCATGGAGACGATCGTAGAGATGCTGGATGTAGTCCTGTGGAACGGCTTGCCATGCCATTTCCACCTGGCGCCTCAGTTGGACTGGCGTTCGTGCTGGACGTGCAGACCGCGTGAGACGATGCTTCATCCAGTCCCAAACATGCTCAATGGGGGACAGATCCGGAGATCTTGCTGGCCAGGGTAGTTGACTTACACCTTCTAGAGCACGTTGGGTGGCACGGGATACATGTGGACGTGCATTGTCCTGTTGGAACAGCAAGTTCCCTTGCCGGTCTAGGAATGGTAGAACGATGGGTTCGATGACGGTTTGGATGTACCGTGCACTATTCAGTGTCCCCTCGACGATCACCAGTGGTGTACGGCCAGTGTAGGAGATCGCTCCCCACATCATGATGCCGGGTGTTGGCCCTGTGTGCCTCGGTCGTATGCAGTCCTGATTGTGGCGCTCACCTGCACGGCGCCAAACACGCATACGACCATCATTGGCACCAAAGCAGAAGCGACTCTCATCGCTGAAGACGACACGTCTCCATTCGTCCCTCCACTCACGCCTGTCGCGACACCACTGGAGGCGGGCTGCACGATGTTGGGGCGTGAGCGGAAGACGGCCTAACGGTGTGCGGGACCGTAGCCCAGCTTCATGGAGACGGTTGCGAATGGTCCTCGCCGATACCCGAGGAGCAACAGTGTCCCTAATTTGCTGGGAAGTGGCGGTGCGGTCCCCTACGGCACTGCGTAGGATCCTACGGTCTTGGCGTGCATCCGTGCGTCGCTGCGGTCCGGTCCTAGGTCGACGGGCACGTGCACCTTCCGCCGACCACTGGCGACAACATCGATGTACTGTGGAGACCTCACGCCCCACGTGTTGGGCAATTCGGTGGTACGTCCACCCGGCCTCCCGCATGCCCACTATACGCCCTCGCTCAAAGTCCGTCAACTGCACATACGGTTCACGTCCACGCTGTCGCGGCATGCTACCAGTGTTAAAGACTGCGATGGAGCTCCGCATGCCACGTCAAACTGGCTGACACTGACGGCGGCGGTGCACAAATGCTGCGCAGCTAGCGCCATTCGACGGCCAACACCGCGGTTCCTGGTGTGTCCGCTGTGCCGTGCGTGTGATCATTGCTTGTACGGCCCTCTCGCAGTGTCCGGAGCAAGTATGGTGGGTCTGACACACCGGTGTCAATGTGTTCTTTTTTCCATTTCCAGGAGTGTATTACTGCAGTTCTGTATATGAGCATCCTGTCGTAATGCCCATGTGCAGAACTTAATGCGATTCTCAAAATTGTTTCCATGCCGCTCTTGATGGAGAGAGATGTGATAGGGGAAACCTATGTCGACGGAGAATGAGTACGACACTCGCCTCATTCATGCTATTTCCTCGTGCAATTGCGTAGGAGCTAACGTGATGATCAGCTGCAACAGCAGCAGAACATTAATTTCTGCCCTTCTGTCGTCAGTTATTTCCTTCTCTTATGTCGTTCAGGTATAGGCTACCATTTTCATGTAACTGTTTTAAAAGGCTTATATATAACTGCCGAGATGGTTGACGTATATTAGGATTTCTTGCCACAACGAACTACATTCTTCCTACACACTCCATACTCCACGAGCACGTGGGCCTTTTCTCCATTTGTGAATCCCATCGTCCATACACGACTTACTGCTTGGACATTCACACGCCAACTGATTAGCAAGTCACACTGCACTCCAGGAACACACAAGCACACAAGCACACAAGCACAACATCGTACCTAGCAACTACACAGGTTGAATGGCACAAACAAGTGTCGGTGGAGAAACTTTTCAAAGTGCGATATCTTATAAACGATTCACACTAGAATACTGCGACAAACAACACTGACATTCTAGTTTACCCTACCTTTAGTTAATGTCAATAGGCATTGTTCCATTTAATGTAGTGTATGTTTGCACAAAAATACACTTTCTAAGTATTATTACAATTTGTTGATTGGCTAACAGTGCAAGCCCCTGACTACCAATCCATTCTATGAGATTTGCACACAAATAGAACGTTCCATTTCCGGTATATTTGTGATGCAAGTTTTAGTTGCTGGTATTATATCGCATTATACGATTTTCATACATGCGGCATCTGAAATCAGTACATACAAATGTGGTGTATTTTGTGGAGAATAAAACAAGAAGAGTGTGACCAACGTCGAGAATATGCGTAAGTATCAGATAAGTACAAAACGGACCGTGTATGTAACAGTTATGCAAGATTTCCGAAGTAAGATGTGCGCTAAATTGCGTATGTTATACACTGAGTAGGTTAAAAACTAAGAATGGTAAGTTGGATCCCAGTGAAACGCAGGGTTTTCAGAATTCTGTAGCTTGCATGGAGATGTTAATGCAGCGATAATAATAAGCGTTGCAAGCGCCGGAGTCGAGTGTCCCTGAGGAATGCGCGCAAAGTGACAGCACGTCGAGAGCGGTTGCCTGCCCGCAGGCGCCATTCCACACAGCTCTGCGGCCGGCTTGTGGTGCAATCATAGCGAGCGGGCGACACACCACCGTAGCACTGTTTGCCAGCCGGTGCCCAACTTTAATTAGGAGCACAGCTGTCCTGGTGTGTAGCGGGCAGGCGCTTCCCCTTGCCTCTGGCATGCACACGCAGGCAGTGCGGGAGACAGGGCACGTTAGCAGGAGGCCTCGCCAGCGTCGTGTGGGCGGAAAGTACAGCGGGGTAGTTCATTACGTCTGTTTGTTCAAAGAGCAGACAAGTCGGAAAAATTATGAAGTGTCAAACTAAAATAAATGACTCAGGGAAACTGGAGAGCATGCCACAGAACGTAATTTCATTGAACAAATTTTTAATTTTTGTTGGTGTCTGAAGAAGAATCTTACAGGAGAGTAATTTAACTGAACATTAAATCACGAAAACTTCATTTTCGGAAGACATCTTACGATTTAGATTACTACTACTGTCGTTCAGTCAATTTCTGGACTTACAGAGGAGCCATAACTTTAAATGAGAGTCCGCAGCTTGTGTGAATTGTTTAATGGACGTCATTTTCTCGTTTCAGAATTTTTTATTCTGCTATTGCAATTTCCGTATTACTCCATGGTTAGGCGTATAAAAACACAGGATCCAATATCTGTTACTAAGTGTATGTTAAAAGGTTCCAGAGTTTATTATTGTCAGTCATAATGCCGAAATTAAAAAAAAAATTAAAAATCTTCTACATTTATTAGCGGAAAATGAAGTCCTTTAAACGAGCCATGATTCTTTCTTCTGCAAACATTTATGGTGAGAAATTTACATCTATTGTCAAGGAAGCATTCGAGAGTCTGTCGAGTACATGTTCTTGTCATTCATACTTAAGCATGTCAGCACGTTGACGTAAAGGTGACATACAGTGAAGCTCGTGGTACATAGAGTTATAAGAAGGGGAAATGGCGCAAGAGACTTACGCTGTACGTTACTTAAAGAAGGCGCTGCCATCTTAGATGCCCCAAAACATCAGCAGACCACTATTTACGATTGCTTCTTTTTCTTATTTCTGTTGTGTGCACTCAACAGTTGTTTTAAATAGCAAATGTTACAGTGCTTTCATGAAGAACACAGTTCCAGGAAGGCATTTTCAGATGTTTTTCTTTTCCTAGATTCATATTTGGTCCAGTAATACGACGCTTTTGGTTCCGTTAATGTAACTTTCTTTTTGTTATAATTTTCGAATAACCAATAAGAGAGATATTTTAATGATATCCTATTCACTCAAGATTTATTGTTGCAACAATGCATATGGATTACATGAAATTGTTACATTTGCAGATGAATACCACAAGCGGTTCTGAGATACTAGGAATCGACCCAAGCTGAAACACCCATATTAGTACGTGGTGTAGCCCCCACGGGCGCAGTGTAGGCGCTGACTCTGGTAGTCGATCCTACAGATGGCGAATGCAGTCCGGGGTACGTAATACCATGCTTGCTCAACCTGTTCGCGTGGTCCTGTAAGAGTTGTTGTTCGACGAGTCACGCGAGTCACTTCTTGTTCTACCATATCCCACACGTGCTCTATTGGAAACAAGTCTGGGGCTCGTGCTGGCAGGGGATGTTGCTTCACGACTTGCAGAGCACATTGAGTTTCACGAGCAATGTGTGGGTTAGCATTATCCTGTTGGAAGAATATGTCATCCCCCTTTCGCAAGAACAACAAAAACACTGTTCTAACAACATTGTGTACGTTAGAGTCACCTGCAGAAATGCCAGAGCTGAACGAGAGGTGTGGCTTATCGCAGCACAGATCATAAGGCCTGGTGTGGTACCAGTGTGTCTCTGACGAATGCACACTACGAGACAGCTCTCACCAGGTCTACGTCGTACGCGCGAGCGTCCATCACTTGCGTGCAGGCAGCATCTGCTTTCATCTCTGAAGACTACGGCACGCCATTCCAACTTTCAGGTGATCCTCAACGGCACCAATCGAGTCGCGCACAACGGTGCTGTGCCGTGAATGGAAGACGGGCTAGAGGTTTGTGTGCCCGAGTACCACTGCTAGTAACCGGTTCGGCATCGTGTTGACACGTCTCGGCTCGCAGGCCCCCTTTCTGTGCTGTTCGCTGTAGGATCTACCACTGCTAGCCCTCGTCCCCTCCTACAATATGACGATTCTGGCTGTCGTTTTTGCTGTGAGTCCAGAACCTTGTCTATCTGTTGAGAACATTCACATGACCACTGATAACAACATCGTTTCCACAACTGACGCAGTACATCCAACTTCTCCGGTAGCACCATCCGAGGACTCGGAACGCCACAAGGTGACCCCTTTCAGACTCGCTCAGTTGACTGTAGCAAGCACGAGTGGGCCTCTGTGGCACGGTTGCCTGCTTGCTTCACATGTTTGCACCACACTGAGAATCTACATCTACATCTACATCTACGTCCATACTCCGCAAGCCACATGACGGTGTGTGGCGGAGGGTACCTTCAGTACCTCTATCGGTTCTCCCTTCTATTCCAGTCTCGTATTGTTCGTGGAAAGAAGGACTGTCGGTATGCCTCTGTGTGGGCTCTAATCTCTCTGGTTTTATCCTCATGATCTCTTCGCGAGACATACGTAGGAGGGAGCAATATACTGCTTGACTCTTCGGTGAAGGTATGTTCTCGAAACTTCAATAAAAGCCCGTACCGAGCTACTGAGCGTCTCTCCTGCAGTCTTCCACTGGAGTTTATCTATCATCTCCGTAACGCTTTCGCGATTACTAAATGATCCTGTAACGAAGCGCGCTGCTCTCCGTTGTATCTTCTCTATCTCTTCTATCAACCCTATCTGGTACGGATCCCACACTGCTGAGCAGTATTCAAGCAGTGGGCGAACAAGCGTACTGTAACCTACTTCCTTTGTTTTCGGATTGCATTTCCTTAGGATTCTTCCAATGAATCTCAGTCTGGCATCTGCTTTACCGACGATCAAACGAGCATGGAACAGTATCCTTTGTCACATCTTGTAAGAAATTAAAATGCATGCTGCCACTGATAGAATGAAGTGATTCTGACTGACTGAGCTACCTGAGCACGACTCACGACTCGTCCTCTCAGCTTCACTTCCGCCAGTACCTTGTCTCCCACCTTCCAAACTTCACAGTTCCTTACACACTTTGCAGGACGAGCACTACTAGAAGAAAGGATACTGCAGAGATATGGTTTAGTCACGGCCTGGGGACTGTGTCAAGAACAAATTTTTGCCTTGCAATGGAGGTGCCCCGATTTGAAACTTTGAGGAATGCTAGTCCCACAAAGAATGCAGGAGAAATTCCATGAAATTCGGAAGATCAGGTTTGAGTCACAATCTGGACACAGTTTTAATCTGCCACAGTTATCCTTAGTTGCATGGCAAATAAAACTCATTCCTGGACTCTATCATAATAGCAATTTAATTAGCCTATTTGCTAGATTGTGTCACAAGAAGCATGGTGTAACATGTCAACGAAAGGAGAAATGCAGAAGTTTCTCAAAACCTGTCACTGTTGTTGATTCTCTGAATAAAAATGCATAGCATGTTTGGGGAAACATGTTACCAATTCTGTTGCAATTCTGAGTTACTATAATAATGAAAGGACGAAAAGAAATATTTACCAACAGATTTTCTCTCTCTGCAAACTCGAGAAGTAATTTACAGCAAATGTGCTATAACCATCCCTTCCTTTTTCTACCTTTCAATTTGCCCATGTTTATGCCCCAAATACAAGGCCTTTTTCCAACCTCCACTATTAAAATTCCTCTGTCCTATTGCTCTATATCTAGATGACACAGAACAGAGAACACAATATTGCCTGTGTCAGATGGAATACCTCTCTCAGTGGTGATTGCCATTAGCTGCCCCCATTTGCACACCACCCGTATGAGCTGTCAAGTAGAATCTGGCTTTGAGCAGTTCCTATTAAAGGTAGGCACAGATGGCACTTTCGTAGCTATGCCACTACGCTGTGTGTTGTATGTGTTGGCGGACGACGCTGATAACATTATCAGTACATCTACCACACCCGAGGTGGCACATCTCGTCATCCGATCAAAATCGTCATTCCAGGTGTACTAACATTTATCTGGCAGTCCTCTTCCCGAAAATGCTGAGAACATATTTAGCAATATTTTGTCGGTTTTCAGTCTTTCCTTCTGGCAGCTTTCAATAAGAGAACTTTTTGAGTTTAATGGTATGAATTTTAAAATCAAATGACAGAAATCTAACCACTACAGTAAAAGTAAACAGCTCAACAAAATTCATGTATTAAAAGAAAATGTCGCTTGAGAAAGTCCACGTACGAATGAAATGTGATCATTTACACTTTAGAATATAACCAGAACGGTTAGTACACCCGTAAATGACGCAAGAGGGCAGTTTTGATCAAAACACTTCCAACCGAAGCTAGGCACTGGGGACGTCGACTTAAAGTTTGTGACATTATAATCACTTCCCTTCTTAAACCTCCATTCTTTGACAACTCTTGTCATTTAATTCATAGTTGACATAGCAGAATCATGTTCAGGATAAACTTACGTAGCCTAACAGAAACTGACTGTCAGATGAAAAGGCGCGAGCGCTGTCTGTTAACAAAAACCTTTGACTAGAAGCTGTAAGAATGCTGTTATTCACTATACAGGAGGGAGGGAGCCGTCGTTCCAGTTCTTGTGGCCACTGAACAAACGTAGTTAAATCACTTTCTTAATAGCTGTATCGCAAAAATATGAAGCTTGGATTAAATCTCAAAGAGTCATGAGTAATTGAATTGGCCCATACAAACATAATGGTCAGCAACAGCGATTCTGAAGAAGGCTTGTGTACCACGGATACTTGATGCATATTTTCTGTATTTTGCTTGTGGTTCTTCATATATTAAAATGCGTGCTTCAGTACATGTCTTAATGTGTTTCTTATATAATGTTAATACTTTCGGAAGAAATGCGAGGAAGGGTGCAGAAACAATCTTCCTCGAATACCAGTCCTCTAAATTTTCCTCGCATGTTTCAGCGGGGTTATGCCACTTTCATTCAGAGATTTCAACGACCGTACCCTCAGCTATTTTCTTACGTTTCAGTTTGGGTTATATTGACCTCCTATGATCCTAACAGTGATGTTTCAATTTCTTCGATATCTGCTGTAATGAACTCAAGACACCTCAGAATGTGTCTTGAATGTACTACTCTTTCTCAGAAATCCATCCTCTCCCCTCCTCCCTAGACAAAAACGATAATGAATCTTAGATGACCATTCGGCTTTCCTACTCTTGAATTCACAAGGTCATCCAATTTTATACTCTCCAATATAGCAGTTTAAAAGATGTGCCAAGGAGAGTTCTCGCATACTGGAGTTGCATTCGGTCAGTACTCCGTCCTCTCCCACTCCTACACTATTAGGAGGAAGTGTATGAGATACAACTATATGTGGAATCGTGCACCGAGACGGGAACAACGGAGAGGAGAGTGCAAATTAATGGGAGTATTTTTCGGTGGAGAACAATAATCGCCTTTTAATTTTACAAATAGCATAATTCTAAATTTATTATTTTACTACGAATGGAAAAAAATACCTATTCACTGAATATTTTAATAACGACAAAACGATGATCACAGCTACACATTTACTGGACCATACAGTTTGCATACGCGTATTCTACACTGAAAATGATGTTCTTAAGTTCTACATCAACATAGATAATCCGCAATGCACCGTACAGCGCATGGCGGAGTCTATCCCGTTCCACTATTAGTCGTTTTTTTGTTCCACTCCACGATGGCAAAACGACTGTCTGTGTTCCCCCGTATGAGCATTAATTTCTCGTATTTCATGTTAGTGGCCCTTACGCGCAATGTAGGATGGAGGCAACAGAATCGTTCTGCATTTAGCTTCAAATGCTGATTCTCTAAATTTTCTTAGTAGTGTTCCTCGAAAAGAATGTGCCTTCCCTTCGGAGATTACCATTTGAGTTCCTGAAGCACCTCCGTGTCATTTGCTTGTTGTTCGAACCTCCCAGTAACAGCAAATCTTGCAACCCACCTCTGAATTTCTTTGATGTCTTCCTTTAATCCAACTTGGTACGGATTCCAAATACTCGAGCAGTAATCAGGAAACGGTCGCACCAGCATCCTTTATGAGGTTCGTAGAATTCTCCCAATGAACCGAAGTCGACTATTCGCCTTTCCTGCTACAACCGTCACATATCGGTTTGCAACTTCGCCCGGATATTTAAACGGCGTGGCCATGTCAGGCAGTACCCTAATTCTGCTGTATCCGATCAGTATGGGTTTGTTTTTCCTAGTCATCCGCATTAACTTACATTTCTCTACATCTAGAGCTAGCTGCCATTAATGACACAAGCTAGAAATTTTGTCTAAGTCATCTTGTATTCTCCTACAGTCACTCAACTACGACACCTCACCGTACGCCACAGCATTATCAGCAAACAACCGCAGATTGTTGCCACCCTACTGGCCAAATCATTTATGTACACACAGAATAACAGCGGTCCTATCACTCTTTCCTGGGACGCTCCTGACGATACCCTTCTTTCTGACGTACATTCGCCGTCGAGGACAACATACGAGGTTCTATAGCTTAAGAAGTCTGCGAGTCAATTACGTATCTGTGAACCTGTTCCATAAGCTAGTTCCATAAGCTAGTACCTTCTTTAACAGTTTGTGATGGAGCATCGTGTCAAACGCTTTCCAGAAATCTAGAAATATGAAGTCTGCCTGTCGCGTTTCATCCGCAGTTCGCAGTATATAACGTGAGAAAAGAGAAAAATCAGATTATGCTTTCTAAAACCATGCCGATTCGTTGACGAAAGCTTTTCGGTCCCAAGAAAATTTATTATATTCGAACTGAGAATACGTTTAGGGATTCTGCAGTAAAACGATGATAGGGATATTGGTCTGTAATTTAACAGGTCCGTTCTGTTGCCTTTCTTATACACGAGTCACCTGCTTTTCTCTCCAGCCGCTCGGGAATTTTCGCTGGGCGAGAGATTCGCGCTAAATGCGAGCTAAGTAAGGGGCCAACGCCGAAGAGTACTCTTTGAAAAACAAAACTGGGATTCCATCCGGACCTGTTGACTGATTTACTTCCAACTCCTGCAGTTATTTCTCTACGCCATGGATGCTTATTGTTATTCCGTCCATACGGGAGTCTGTTCGATGGTCAAACAACGGTATGTTTTTGCGTTTCTGCTGCGTGAACGATTTCTTGAACGTGAAATTTTAAACTTCGACTTTCGTTTTGACATATTCAACTTGCATACCAGACCGGTAAACAAGTGAGGGGATGGAAGCCTTAGACCCACTTAGCAATTTTATATAGGACCAGAATTTTCTCGGGTTCTCTGTCAGATCTTTCGCCAAGGCATGACGGTGATAGTAGTTGCTTGCCTCACCCACAAATGTTTCCATAGGCGCATGAATCTCTACTAACTTTTGCTTGTCGTTATTTTCGCGTTCTTTTTCTAACCGAGAGTGCAACAACCTCTGCCTCCTCAGCAGGTTTCAAATCTCGTTATTAAAACATGCTGGGTCTTGCTGTCCCTAATTCGCTCATTAGACGCATAATTCTCTAGACCACCATTTACAATCTCCTTAAACTTTGTCCATAATTCCTCTACGACCATCTTGTTGAAACTCAGTGATGTCAGTTCGCTGTCTACGTGAGATGCTAACACCAGCTTATCTGCTCTTTCGCAGACATACTTTCTAGCTTTCTTGACTAATTTATTAACTTCCGTAATCCTAATTCCTATAATTACATCACTGTCGCTAATCTCCGTATCTATGCTGACGTTGCCGGTAAGGTCCAACCTGTTTGTAGCTACAAGGTCTATGATATGTTCATTGCGTGTGGGTTGCCGAACTAGCTGCTAAAGACAGTTTCCAGAAAACTTATTCAAAAGTGCTTCGCATGGGTGTTTGTCTGTACCACCTGCAATAAATCTAAAGACATCCCAGTCTATACTCCAACTAGCAGTGCATGTTCTGGGTATTTGCGCGCTAATGAGTGTAGGTATTATTTGAATGACTTTAGAACTGTCAGAGCAGTATTGGGTGGCTGGTGAAAACATTCAACAATTAACTTTGTTTCCATGTAACTACATTGTCTCACTTAACCTCGACCTCAACAGACACAATATTTTTGTCAACTGCAATGAACACTCACCCCTCCTCCCCCCTGTGGCCACTAATCTATCTTTCCAATAAATATTCCATGATTCGCTAAATGTCTCCGAGCTTTCCATTTCGGGTTTCAGTCAGCCCTCATGTCATGGATTGTGTGACCCCTCCCGCCTGAGGTTCGAGTCCTCCCTCAGGCATTGGTGTTTGTTGTTCCTAGTGTAAGTTAGTTTAAGCAGTGTGTAACTCTATAGACCGCTGACCTCAACAGTTTTGTCCGTTAGGGCTTCACATACATTTTGAACACGAATGGACGAGGCTAGACGATCAGTCTCCACATTGACCCGCCTCGGGCGACGTGAAAGCGCTACCACCCGCCATTCAACTCTGCTATGAGGGTGGATCCACCGTTTTGGGTCACTAGGAGGAGGGAAGACGAGGCTGGAATACATACAGCAAATAACTGATGATGTAGGCTGCAAGTTCAACTCCGAGGTGAAGAGAGATGTTGGCACAGGAGAGGAATTCGTGGCGGACAGCATCAAACCAGTCAGAAGACTGATGAGCCCCCACGTCCTTAGCGGAAAGAAAAGGAGGTGCCTCAGTAGCGGAGCCAATGGGCAAAACAAGCGACACTTGAGGTGTCTCATGACGCGCGCCGTATTCTCCGCCACCGCTACACGCATGAGAATTAAATCCCTATGATATTCGTGTGTTTCGCACAAAGAAAAATGTTAGGTGCAGGATCCTATGTACTTCAGTCATCTATTCAGTGTGCATTACAGAGGCTGTCATTAATATTCTATCACTGCACTGTTTTTAGTAGCATGTCTTTTATTTATACGTATACATCCGACGAAGAAATAAAATTTCAATTAATGAGAAATGTATTGCTTTTTCTTTCGAGTCATCAATCTTCTAACTGGTCTGATGCGGCCCTCGACGAATTCCTATCCTGCGCCAACGTCTTCATCTCAGAGTAGCACTTGCAATCAACGTCCTCAATTATTTGCTGAATGTATTCCAATCTCTACCTTCCTCTGTAGTTTTTGCCCTCTACAGCTCCCCCTAGTACGATGGAAGTCATTCCCTGATGTCTTAAAAGCTGTCCTGTCATCCTGTCCCTGTTCGTCAGTGTTTTCCAAATTTTTTTCCCTCTCCGATTCTGTCCAGGACCTCCTCATTCCTTACCTTATCAGTCCACTTAATCTTCAACATTCGTCTGTAACATCACGTGACAAACGCTTCGATTCTCTTCTGTTCCGGTTTTCCCACAGTCCATGTTTCACTACCATACAATACTGTACTACAGACGTAGATTCTCAGAAATTACTTCCTCAAATTAAGGCCGTTATTTGATATTAGTAGACTTCTCTTGACTAGGAATGCCTTTTTTGCCATAGCTAGTCTGCTTTTGATGTCCTCTTTGCTCCGTCCGCCATTGGTTATTTTACTGCCTAGGTAGCAGAATTCCTTAACTTCATCTACATCGTGACCATTAATTCTGATGTTAAGTTTCGCGCTGTTCTCATTTCTACTACTTTTCATTGCCTTCGTCTTTCTTCGATTTACTCTCATTCCATACTGTGTAATCACTAGACTGTTGCCAAGCGGGATTAGCCGAGCGGTCTAGCCGCTGCAGTCATGGACTGTGAGGCTGATCCCGGTGGAGGTTCGAGTCCTCCCTCGGGCATGGGTGTGTGTGTTTGTCTTTAGGATAATTTAGGTTAAGTAGTGTGTAAGATTAGGGACTGACGACCTTAGCAGTTAAGTCCCATAAGATTTCACACACATTTGAACATTAGACTGATCTTACCGTTCAGCAGACCATGTAATTCTTCTTCACTTTCACTAAGGATAGCAATGTCATCAGCGAACCCTATCATTGATATCCTTCCACGTTGAATTTTAATTCCGCTCCTTAACCTTTCTTTTATTTCCATCCTTTTGTTCCTCGATGTACAGATCGAAGTAGGGGCGAAAGCCTACATACTTGTCTTACACCCTTTTTAATACGAGCACTTCGTTCTTGGTCGTGCACTCTTACTCCCACTTGGCTGTTGTACATATTGTATTTGACTTATGACACGTCCCTTCCTATAGCTTACCCCCTACTTTTCTCAGACTTTCGAACATCTTGCACCATTTTACATTGTAGAAAACTTTTTACAAGTCGACAGATCGTGTGGACGTGTCTTGATACTTCTTCCTGTTGCTTTCATTATCAATCGCAACGTCAGAATTGCCTCTCTGGTGCCTTTATCTTTCCTAAAGCCAAACTGATCGTCGCGTGACACCAGTTTTCTTTTATATTCTTCTGTATATTATTCTCGTAAGTAACTTTGATACACAAGCTGTTAAGCTGATTATCGCTAATTCTCGCTCTTGTCAGCTCTTGCAGTCTTCGGAACTGTGCAGAAAGTCAGATGATACATTCTACACACTAACATGAATAGACATTTTGTTTCCACTAATCCAATGATTTTTGATCCTGATGGGATGGTTTCTATCCCTTCTGCCTTATTTGATCGTAAGTCCTCCAAAGCTCTTTTAAATTCTGATTCTAATACTGGATCCCCTATCTCTTCTAAATCTTCTTCTGTAACGCCAGATAAATTTTCTCCCTGGTGAAGACCTTCAGTGTACTCTTTCTACCTACCCGCTCTCTCCTCTGCATTTGGCAGTGGAATTCCCGTTGCGCTCTTGATGTTACCACTCTTGCTTTTAACTTCACTGAACTTTGATTTGACTTTCCTATATGCCCATTCAGACCTTCTGACAAACATTTCTTTTCGGTTTCTTCACATTTATCATGCAGCCATTTCATTTTAGCTTCCCTGAACTCGATATTTATTTCATTTCTAAGCGACTTGTATATCTGTATTCCTGAATTTCTTTGAACATTTTTGTATTTCCTTCTTTCCTCGATGAACTGAAATATTGACCATGTGACCCACGGTTTCCTCGCAGTTACCTTCTTTGTACCTGTTTTCCTCGCCAGCTTCTGGGACTGCCCTTTTTATAGATGTCCACTTCTCTTCAACTGTCCTGCCTACTGAGCTGTTCCCTATTGCTGTATCTATAGCCTTAGAGAACGTCAACCGTATCTCGTCATTCCTTAGTACTCTTTATCCCACTTCTTTGTGTATTGATTCTTCGTGATTAATCTCTTACACTTCATCTTATTCTTCATCATTATTACATTGTGATCTGCCTCTAAACCTGCTCCTGGATACGCCTTACAATCCAGTATCTGATTCTGAAAATCTCTGTTGTAATCCTACTGAAATCATCCCATATCGCCGGCCGGAGTGGCTGTGCGGTTCTAGGCGCTACAGTCTGGAAACGCGAGACCGCTACGGTCGCAGGTTCGAATCCTGCCTCGGGCATGGATGTGTGTGATGTCCTTAGGTAGGTTTAAGTAGTTCTAAGTTCTAGGGGACTGATGACCTCAGAAGTTGAGTCCCATAGTGCTCAGAGCCATTTGAACCATCCTATATCACCCGACTTTTTCCAAGAGTACCTACTCCTCTTCTAATTCTTGAACGGAGGATTCACTATTAAGACCTGAAATTAGTCTTTCTCCTCTCTCATTCCTTGCCCCAAGCCCATATTCTCCCGTAACGTTTTCCTCTACTGCTTCCCCTTTCAACCGAAAGCCAGTTTCCCATGACTATGAAATCTGATATCCTTTTAAGTACTGAATTACCTATTCAGTAACCCCATATAGTTTCTCAATCTCTTCATCTACAGCTTGTGACGTCGGCATGTATTTCTGAACTATCGTTGCTGGTGCTGGTTGCCTGTCGATTCTGTTGAGAACAACCCTATCACTGAGCTGTTCAAGTATCACACCCTTGCCCTACCTTCCTATCCAAAACGAATCCTATGCTCTTTATATCATTTTCTATTGCTCTTGATATTACCCTATTCTCGCGTGATCAGTAATTCTTGTTTTCTTTCTATTTCACTTGACTGACCATCAATATATCTAGATTGAGCCTCTGTATTTACCTTCCTTCAGATTTTCTAGCTTCCTCACCACGTTCAATCTACTGACAGTCCACACCCTGAATCGTAGAACGTTATTCTGTCATTGGTTGTTCAATGTTTTTCTCATGGTCATCTTGCTCTTGGCAGTCCCTTCCTGGAGATAAGAATGGGGGACTGTTCCGGAATATGTTGCCAACGGAGAGCTCATCATGACACTTTTTTTAGTTACAGGCCACATGTCCTGTGGATACACCTCATGTGTCTATAATGCAGTGGTTTCCATTGACTTCTGCATCCTCTGCCTTTAGGAAGATTGGGTTGTTTTGGGGAAGGAGACCAGACAGCGAGGTCATCGGTCTCATCGGATTAGGGAAGGACGGGAAAGGAAGTCGGCCGTGCCCTTTGAGAGGAACCATCCCGGCATTTGCCAGGAGCGATTTAGGGAAATCACGGAAAACCTAAATCAGGATGGCCGGACGCGGGTGTGAACCGTCGTCCTCCCGAATGCGAGTCCAGTGTTTAACCACTGCGCCACCTCGCTCGGTCTTTAGGAAGAGTTTCCCACCCGAAGGACAAGAATATTTTCTGAACCTCTATCCTCTCGTCCGCCCTCTTTGACAAGGCCGTTGGCAGAATGAGGGTAACTTTTTATGCCGGAAGTCTTCGGCCACCAATGCTGATTATTAATCAGAATTTCAACGGTGGCGGCTTTCGAACGCGGGACTGAGGACGTTTCGATCTCTAATCAAAGGCGCTCTCCCTAGAATCACCTATTGTCTTAATAAGTGTTAACTATGACGTGTAATTTCTTAAGCAACATAATACGACACTATTTTCTTAAATGTTATATCGCAGCTAAACATGAAGCGCTTTAGCGTACTGAAAAAAAGAAAAAAAAAACCAACCAACTAACCAAAAAAACAAAAAAATAGCTAATGCTACAATTTCAGTGTCTGAAGGCCAAATATACAGAAAATCAAAGAATACACAAGAAAGATAAAATGTAGGACACGACTAAAATCCATAACACGCCGTTGAATATATTGTGATGCAAGTGTCAATATTAAGTAAACTGTACACGCAGGTATGTAAATCGTCCTAGTCTTGGGCTTTAGATACTATAGATATCCCAAAAATAAGAGCGTACTCGGTACGCTTTTGGATAAGGAAAACCATGCAGCAGGAAATAAGCAGGATAATCTGGAAGGCCGGCCATTGTGGCCGAGCGGTTCTAGGCGCTTCAGTCTGGAACCGCGCAACCGATACGGTCGCAGGTTCGAATCCTCCCTCGGGCATAGATGTGTGTGATCCCCTTAGGTTAGTTGAAGTAGCGCTAAATTCTAGGGGAGAGATGACCTCAGATGTTAAGTCCCATAGTGCTCAGAGCCATTTGAACCATTTTTTTAAAATCTGGAATTGTTTCCTAGTGGCTAAAAATTACAGTTATTGAACCTATTGGTTAACGGCAGTTAATGGAGAATGAACAGAGTGAGTTTAATTTGAATGAGTAGTTCGATGTATGCGGGTACCTGCTAGCTGCATTCAGTAACGGCTTGACAGGAGGCCCCGTACACTGGCCGCAGGCAGTACGAAGGGTGGGCCTCGTCCTCCTCCCGCAAACACCATCATAGGGAGACAAAGAGATCCACAGGGAGGCTGCGATACGATGCCAGCTGCTCAGTCTTCTGAGTGCGCTCGAAGTGGTATGGAGCTACGATCTGGGAGGAATAAGGTGCTGAGTGTAACTAAAATAATCTTTAAAAATAATTGTTCATTTACCACAGTGGCCAAGCTTTACAATTACGAAAACAATACTTGTGAGCCACAGAGGCAAAACTTGAAATTACAAGGACAAGCAGTGTTTATTCACAACATAGGCCCGGTTGAACATTCTAAATTCTGGTAAATACTCCAAAAAATTATCATAAGTTTTAAACAACGGCTTCTGTAACACACACCAACATATAGCCGAAACTAAAAAAAACCTGACATACTCGTCTGAAGCAGATAGAGCGGACTGTTGCATCGCTAATTATGAAAAAACGGAGATCAGAAAATTTGTAATAAACGTTAAAAGATATTTGTACATTGCAACAGCAAGAGGTGGTTGTTATCTAACTAATATACGCAATCATAGAAAGCAGAAAATTTAAAATAATGTACACGTCTGTGAAGCAGACTACTGAGGTCATCAGTCCCCTAGAACTTAGAACTACTTAAACCAACTAACCTAAGGACATCACACACATCCATGCCCGAGGCAGGATTCGAACCTGCGACCGTAGCGGTCGCGAGGATCCAGACTGTAGCGCCTAGAGCCGCTCGGCCACCCCGGCCGGCTTTACCAGGTAGTTTTATGAGCAATAAAATCCCAGTTAAGTGAAGCTCCTAGAGCACAAGAACTGCACAAATACAGTAGCCGGCTCGCTTTTGGGCGGTACCTCAGACCCTTGCTCTGTGTATCACGGAGTCTAAAATTTATACACAGTATACTAACTAAATTTACACCTTAATTCGACGACTGGCAGCACGTGAGTCCCCAAACACGATAGAAACATCAGGGCATACAACTCAGCCCGTTTTGGGCACAAGTACTAAAAATAAAAAAAATAAAAAACTAAAACTAAAAGGTAATAAACTACAGTGAATAACAGATATTAAATCTTCACATCAGAAAACATGCACATATTGTGCAAAATGAAAACAACTTTGGAATGTTAGTTAGGTTTTCAGTGCCAGGACAGAGATGCACATTAAAGGCATCGGCCAAACTGTGGCCAGTAGAACAGCACACAAGTACAGAAATCGATATAAACTGGTGCACGGCTCAGTGTTATCGCTCACCGAGAGATTTAACTACAAAGTCATTGGATCATGCATTTATCATTCACGCAACGTCAAATTTTATTTATTTTGTTATGGTCAACGATTTTCTGTTAGTAGAATGTACACTGCCTTTCACACGTTTTGCTGTGATTTTATGTATGGGTTCTTTTTTTAGTTCGTTTGGACCATCTGTGGAGTACGCTGCTTGTTTATTGCTGTATTGTTGAAATCTTCCATTTCTGGTGTTCACGGCGTAGTTTAATAGCTGTTTTATAGTTATTACCTTGAGTTTTTACGTTAGCCCATAATCCCGCTGAACTCTATTTTCTGTTCCTCGGAAAATTTCCTGACATCACTGTGCTTAACTTCTGTGAGAGATGTTAGGAAGAGTCTGGTTTCAGTAGCTAACTCAAAAGAGCGCAAGTGGAGCCACTCTGCAGCAATTATGGACGTGTGGGGTGTCGCATTGTCCTCCTGGAATTGCCCAAGTTCGTCATAATGCACAATGGACATGAATGTATGCAGGTATCAGACAGGATGGTTACGTACATGTCATCTGTCAGAGTCGTATCTAGACGTATCAGGAGTCCTATATCACTCCAACTGCACACGCCTCACACCATTACAGAGCCTCCACCACCTGCTGACATGCGAGGTCGATAGATTCATGAGGTTGTCTCCATACCCGTACACGTCCATCCGCTCGATACAATTTGAAACGAGACTCGTCCGACCAGGCAACGTGCTTCCAGTCATCAACAGTCCAATATCGGTGTTGATGGACCCAGGCGAGACGTAAAGCGTTTTGTTGTGCACACACCAACGGTACACGAATGGGCCTTCGGCTCCGAAAGCCCATTTCGATGATGTTTCGTTGGATGATTCGCACCTTGACTCTTGTTGATGGCCCAGCATTGAAATCTGCAGCAATTTGCGGAATGGTTGCACTTCTGTTATGTTGAACGATTCTCTTCAATCGTCGTTGGTCCCATTCTTGCAGGATCTTTTTCCGGTCACAGCGATGTCGGATTCCTGATATTCACGGTACACTCGTGAAATGGTCGTACGGGAAAATTCCTACTTCATCGCTACCTCGGAGATGCTCTGTCCAATCGCTAGTGCGCCGACTATAACACCACGTTCAAACTCACTTAAATCTTGAGAACATGCCATTGTAGCAGCAGTAACCGAGCTAACAACTCGGCCAGACCATTGCTGTCTTATATAGGCATTGCCGATCGCAGTGCTGTATTCTGCCTGTTTACATATCTGTATTTGATTACGCATGCCTATAACAGTTTGTTTGACGCTTCAGTGTATTTGTTGATGAGGGATATTCACTGTCTCAACAATAGAGGAAACAACTGTGCTGCATGAAAGTCAAATGACCGGATGTAAGACAGACATTTGCAACCACTTTGAGAGATGTCAGTCTGTCGTGAGCATGACACAATTAATTTTTGTTATTCTACTTCAGTAACTCATGTTTCCTTTTCCGGCTATTAGCCTTCTTTATTCTAACCAAGTCGTGCACAGCGACTGTAATGTATCTCAAAAAACAGAGGGAATACAGTAATGAGTTCGCAAATACAATCTGTGTTTTTCTTGCATATCTTTCAGCTATTTGGCAGCTATTCAGGACCTGACATCTAGGTGTGCAATAAAAATGTAGATTGGTTATTGGATTTACGACTGATTACTGACTCTTTTTTTGTGTACATGTGTAATGGTAGATTTTGTTTGCGAGCCTCGCTCTGTAAAGCCAACAGTTAACCACAACAGGTACAATGGGGTGAAATTACCACTGTGAGATTCCCAAAGGACACAGACAGGCATCTGAGACCCCACTGACAGGAGGAAGGGTAATAGTTCTAGCTATTCGGCCCAGCAAAGCTGCCGACCTCCTTTTATTTTGTCCGGCGCTCCCTTGTTGGCCGCCACAAACTTTTTCCATAAGCTGTATGAAAACAATGCACAACGCTGCGCCTATCTGAAATGTTTACGCAGTGAACCGTGGAGACTCGCCGCAAATAGCCACTTTTATAACTAATACCAGGTACGTCAGCCCGCTCTCATGTTGGCTTGTGCACAGTCTGGTAACTTCTCGGAAGGCAGTTTGGGCGTGGGATCATTTAAACAGATTATAATCTCCCTGACAGACTCAAACAATGCCTACTTATAAAGTTTTGTTTCCTGTACTTTTCGTCGTTGCGTGAATGCACGTTGCATCCAGTTGACAGCAACCCATAGTAGGGTGAGGGATTCTCCCACCAACGTGAAAAGGAGGACCTTGTTGGGCACTCTTAAAAGCACTATTGAGAGTGGGAGGTTGGGCCTTTACTCCTGAAATTTGAGTGCAGGAAGACCTCAGATTTGTAGGTTAAAAATGAGAGTCAGTGTTGCCTAGAATGTTCTCAAAACAGCGTAGGCGAAAATTCCGTTGTTTGGTGAACGGTTTCTACACACTTCTTTGGAGGGAGAATAATAGCAGCTTAAGAACTACGCCATAGGACAGTGCTGCACAGAACTTTTTAATTGATGGATGTATTTTTGGCGCAGACTCGGTGTACAACAGGAACGGGAAACGCGGTTTAGACGCGACTTCTTTCTCAGCCTTAGAGGAATGCAGACTCTTCTGTTTCTGACTACGAGCAGTAAAAATTGAATCCAGAGCTACGGTTCATCTCAGTATTCAAAGAAATTAAAGATATTCGCTGCCATCGGGAATTGATTTATATCAATAGGTCATGTTGAAAATTAGGATCGGACCAGGATGCACAAGCGGGTTTCCCGCTTATCGCTATCTTGCGCCTTACCACTAGGCTATCCTGTCTGATCACCTGCATCCATTCATATCCGTTGTGCATTCCGACGGACTTGAGCAATTCCAGCAAGACAATGCGACACCCGAGACCTCCATAATTGCTACAGAGTGAACCCAGGAGCACTCTTCTGAGGTTAAACACTTCTACTGGCAACCAAACTCCCCAGACATGCATGAAAATTATTATTATCTGGTGTCAGTTCCCTCCAGCACTACTTCAGACATTCGTCGAGTCCATGCTGAGTCGTGTTGCGGCACTTCTGCGTGCTCGTGGGGGCCCGACACGTTTTTGGGCAGGTGTACCAATTTCTTTGCCTTTTTTAAAGGCAATTTCTTTGCCTTTTTTAAAGAGGTTCCTTGTGAAATAGAGAATCCGGCTCCGTTTCCTTTATTCACGTTCTTTTTTCTTGTCACTCTTCCGTTGCACCGCACCGTAACCCACCTGTTTATTCATTTACTTCGTTACCACATCAAAGGAGAAGCCAGCTTGAAATTTTAGACGAGTCAGTCAAAAATTACGTTTAATATTTCTAATGATTAATCACTTTTATCTTTCATTCAGCATCGTCTGCTGCCCTCTTTGGGGAAAATATTCTACCAGATACACCTCCTCAAATTTTCTTATAATATCTCCAACTGTACTTCGGGAATATCCATAGTATTTCTGTGAATGCAACCTCTCGTACGGTGAAAAATTACAACATGTCGCTTTTCAAACGATCTTGTAGAACACACGACCAGATGGCACAATAACAACTGAGTGGTCAGGGAGAAACAGAATGAAAACAGGTCGTACCGTACTACATAGGACGACGGTTTATAGAAATCAGATTACGAGTTTTTGTTCAGTCATTAGTCTTCTGATTGGTTTGATGTGGTCCGCCACAAATTCATCTCCTGTGCCAACCTTCTCAGCTGAGAGTACCACTTGCAAACTTCGTCCTCAATTATTTTCTGAGTGTATTCTGTATTCTTCAAAGATTTTTACCCTCTACAGCTCCCTCTAGTACAAAGATGTTCTATCATCCTGTGCTTTCTCCTTGTCAGTGTTTTCCATATATTCCTTTCCGCTCAGATTCTATGGGGAAGTCCTCATTCTTTATCTTACCAGTCGGCTTAATTTTCAACTTTGTTTTGTACCACCACATCTCAGATAGATCGGTTGTCTTTTGTTTCGGTTTTCCCACAGTCCACGTTTCACTACCATACAATAATGTGCTCCAAACGTACATTCACAGAAATTTCTTCCTCAAATTATAGTCTACGTATGATACTAGTAGACTTCTCTTGATCAGGATTGCCCGTTTTTTTTCCAGTGCTAGTCTACATTTGATGTCCTACGAGCTGCCTACTTAGCATAATTCTTTAATCTCGCTGTTCTCATTCCTTCTACTCCTCATTACTTTCGTCTTTCTTTAGTTTACTCTGAATTCATAAAATGTACTCAGTAGACTGTTCATTCCATTCAATATATGCCGTAATTCTTCTTCTCTTTCACTGAGGATAGCAATGTCGCCAGCGACATTTGTCACTGATGTCCTTTCAATTTTAATTTTAACCTCGCTCTTGAATCTTCCTTTTATTTCCGTCGTTGCTTGTCCGAAGATTCAACAGTGGGAGCGAAAAATAACATTCCTATCTTACCCTTTTTAATCAGAGCACATTGTTCTTGGTCTTCCACTAATATTGTTTCCTCTTGGTTCTTGCACATCTTATAAGTTACCCATCTTCCCCCATACTTATCCTTATTTTTGTCAGAATTTCGAATATCTTGCACCATTAGATACTTTCGAACGCTTTTTACAGATCGAGATCCTATAAATGTGCCTTGATTTTTCTTCACTATTACCTCCATTATCAAGACTAATTTCAGAACTGCTTCTCTGGTGTGTTTACCTTTCTTAAAGACAATGTGATCTTTTTTTTAAATTTTTTATGGCTCTAAGCCCTATGGGACTTAACATCTGAGGTCATCAGTCCCCTAGACTTAGACCTACATAAACCCAACTAACCTAAGGACATCACAGAGCCGGCCGGTGTGGCCGAGCGGCTCTAGGCGCTTCAGTCTGGAACCGCGCGACCACTACGGTCGCAGGTTCGAATCCTGCCTCGGGCATGGATGTGTGTGATGTCCTTAGGTTAGTTAGGTTTAAGTTGTTCTATGTTGTAGGTGACTGATGACCTCAGATGTTAAGTGCCATAGTGCTCAGAGCCATTTGAACCATTTTTGACATCACACACATCCATGCCCGAGGCAGGAGTCGAACCTGCGACCGTAGCAGCAGCGCGGTTCCGGACTGAAGCGTCTAGAAGCGCTCGGCCACAAGATCATTCTTTCCGAAAGTCTGATATCGCGTTTCATTCGTTCTACACACCAACGGTAATCCTGGTTTTATTTTATTTTTTATTTTTTTATTTATTTTTTATTTTTTTATTTATTTTTTATTTGCGCTGTTACGTGATGGATTGTTAAACATTCGCGCCTTTCTGACGTTTTGACATTAATTTCAAATATATGTTTACTTATTCTTTTGTTGATTCAATACCGTCTTGTTACTTAACATGTCCCTCTTTACTGACCCGGAGCATTTTCATGTACGTTGGGTACATAATCACTGGATAAACATCGATAATTAATAAAGACAGAACTTAACCGAATATTAATGGCGGCTTCTGTAAGTGGACCATGTCAGACGTATTGGGAAGATAGGTGAGATCTCAGCGAGAACCCCAAAAGAGCCCAGACAGGAGGGTCATCAGACTGGAGGCATCGAAGGAGTCCGTAACTCGTCACGGCGCGCTGTGGGGCAATGATTTGTGTAGGAACAGCGAAGCCAGACAGTACCGGCGTGCTACACGGGGGAGGCCGGAGCATCGATCGCTTACGAGAGTGGGGCGGCCGTAACTGAATGCCGCTTTGCGGACAACATTGCGCCAAATGGGAGCAGCGGCTGTTGCGGGCCGGACACAGAACGCGACTCCTGGCTTCTGCCGCCTGTGCTGGAGAGCAGCGGACCCATTCTTCCCTTCAACTGCGCCACTGGACAGCTGACGACGCTCCTGGAGATTCCCTTGCACGGAATGAAACCGTCATATAGATTAGTGACAATTGTTTCTTGTAAAACAAGTGTTTTTTTCCCTCTGCTATGAATCTGTAATAAACAAATTAGCTTTTGCAAGAGGAATACGGCGCTGTATTAATTAGTGAATGAAAAATTCTTTGGCACCGTTTCATTTGCAGCCATAAATGTAATACAGCTTTCAACTGGAATTGTCCTAGCCTTTCTTATTACTATACAGCGTGAACACAATAACGCTAATAATAAATTTAGAGCAGAGTAGGAGACGTCAAATGTAATATTTTCCGATCACAGTTTGCAACGTCAGTATACTTTGCTACGTGACAACCTGCGTAAACGGCAAGGATGTGCCTGTAGTTCCTCCACTGACTAAATACGTTTCGATTGAACTTGTTATATGTCTAGGAACACAAATCGAGTTCTCCAGAAATTAGGTATAATATATCATGATTAGAAGTTCCTTATAAAATAAAGCATTTCCGTTTAATTCAAAGGGTAATGTATGGCTTCAGATCTTGTCTGTGTAGCAGGCAGACCAGATCAGTAAATAACTGATCGTGGTAACATTATCTGTGACACACTGTAACGATATAAAACTCTCCTGTATTACAATCGTTGGGGAAGTGGCAACAAAATGACTGTTCGCGTTGGCGTATAGAATGTATGAGACTGCTGATATAGCATCAGACTATCGGGAAACATCATCCACACAATTACAAAGTTTGCAAGAGCCGACAAGTGCGAGAGTTGTCGCACATTAGCAGCTCATTCAACCATTTTGTTCACTATAGTAGTCTACAGAAAAATCCAAAAGAAATCACAGCAGATAGGAGACGTCAGTCACATAATGTAAAAAATCCTAAGCACGTTTTCCATCCAGCTACTGTGCCTTATATTGTGATAGGTAAAGCTAATTTCACTCTGCTGCGTGCAGTCACGGAATGTCCTGAACACATATAACCTGCAACTAAGAATTTTATGTAAAATGATATTGTCGTATAGGAATTATCCGTGCAATACACATGTATAGTCTGTGTAGCTTGCAAACTTACATGAATATATTAATGAGCAAGAAAATAGGATGCACCATTGACTGCAAGACATGAGCATATTATTTAGTGTTTAAAGTGAAGCGATATGGTTCTAACTCAAAGAAATGTACTGTATCTAATCACTGGATGCACTGTTGGTCGACTAACCATGTGAGGTTGAAAATTAAAGGTGAGCAAAGGATTTAGCTATGCAGCTACAATGAAAGCCATCTGGAGGCAAAAGTACAATTAAACAGGGCTACATGCGTAGCACTGACTGTTACAGGATTGCGAAGGAAAAAATGTTTGGAAATTTGTGGCAAGGTCTTATGGGACCAAACTGCTGAGGTCAACGGTCCCTAAGCCTACAAACTACTTACTCTTATACTAACTTACGCTATGGACACCACACACACACACTCCTGCCCGAGGGAGGACTCGAACCTCCGACAGGGGAGCCGAATGACCGTGACAAGGCGCCTGAGACCGCGCGGCTATCCCGTGCAACAGCTTTTAAAGCCTTTGGATATGTGATAAATCGGAGAAAATCACTCATACATGGACGAAGTTTCTTTTAGCTTCTGTACATACGTAGCCAACAACATTTTACAAAATAAAACTGGTATAATTGACAATGTAAGTGATCCAAGAAGAGAACATTAAAGTCCGCTAGAAATAGAAATATTAAGACTGAAGTTCAGCGCAAGAAACGTGAAAAAATAGTTTCCTCAGTTGCACAAGGAAAGACGAGTATTCATAACATTTATCAGAACATTTGAACGTAATGCTCAGCAGAAAGCCACTAAAGAATTAACTGATAAACGTCACACTGAGAGAGACAGCGTAAGCATTAGACAAGAACGGATAAAAAAGAAAAAAGAACCAGCATGCGTATCTGTCTAAATCTGCGCCCCTCTAGTACAAAAGTTCTCTGACGATTCATTAAAGTAAAACCCAGACCTTTCAAACTTTCACCAGACAAGCCGCGAGAAGCCGCCGCTCCAAAGAACTCCGTGAGCTAATTCTGTCACCCTCGAGTGCGTCAAACCAAACAGTCACTCAGCGCATATCATCGCTAGACTCATGCACGCACCTGTGAAAATTTCGTCACCTTTAACAACTTACACTATGTAATTAAATTTTTCGAAACAGCAGCCAGATTTCAAGAGTCTCGGGAGTGGCTAGCCAGAAGATCAGAACATTGACGCAAGCGGACTTCCGTGAACAGCAAGGACACCTAGTGTACGTCATTTACTGTGTTGGCAGATCACAAAAACAGATAATGAGTCTAATAAACCAGTTATATAAAATTGCGTTTATGAGAAGGCTACAGTAGCTTAAAATTCAGAAAAGAGTTATAAGTATTAACAAAAGCAAGTAGCATGGGAGACTGTCGACCCTGAGATTTGTTGGTGCATCTTAAGAACTGCTTACTTATCAGAACGTACCACCTGACTATGATTCTCTCTTACTACCGGTGCAGAGGTAGTAAAGCTTACTTCCCAGGCAGACGTGCTAAAATTCGCATTTAACGTTCACTTTGAACATGAGAGCTTAGTGCACCGGTGAAGTGATATGCTGCGTTGATAACTGGTAACGTTTTTGGAACTTGTTTCTGCCTGCAAACCGTAAGACGCATTTACATTTCTGTTGCAATTGTGAGATGATTGTGCCTGGACCTACAAGGGAATGGTGCAATAAGACTTGTCGAAACCTAACCTGAAATTTTTTACGCAGGTAGAAAACAGCGAAAGAAATGCACTGTAAAAATTTTAGCAGCTAAGAGGCACTGCAAGTATTAAAAAAATAGCAGAAAATAGCCAAACTCGTAGCGCGCGAGGCGGTGGTAGAAATGTACACCACTACTGGCGCTGTAGTAACTGCGCATGCGCAACTAGGCACACACACACACACACACACACACACACACACACACACACAGAGAGCCGAGGTAGGCGGTACATTTGTAAACAGGAAACACGACACAACCCAATCATAATTTGTGAAGGACGTTTCAGGTTACCGTTCGTTGGTAGATTCTCTAACACTACAGCACACTGTTACTATTCTCTCCAATTATCCACTCAACTAACATCTATTACAAATTATCAGTTGCTTTTTGCATTATTGGTAAGTACTGACAAAACAGATAAATCTGAATTAATATTTATTGTTCTTTCGTAAGTCATGGCTGCTAGTAGTACCATTTTTTCTTCCATTTCACAGTAATGTGAAATCCAGTGAACGTTCTCAATTTAGCAATGATGAAATATGAAGAACGTGGTTTCCAGCCGAAAACACCACTTCTCCTGAAGACATACATATGTGTCACTTGTTAGATGATTTCCCTGACATTCATTAGAATAAAAAAGTAAATTTCGTGTGACTAGGGCCTTCCTTCGGGTAAACCGTTCGCCGGGCGCTAGGTCTTTCGATTTGATGCCACTTCGGCGACTTGCGCGTCGATGGGGATGAGATGACGATGATGATTAGGACAACACAACACCCAGTCCCTGAGCGGAGAAAATCTCCGACCCAGCTGGAAATCGAAACCGGGCCTTTAGGGTTGACATTCTGTCACGCTGACCACCTTTTTTTTTTAATGTTTTGCATTTTGTTCGGTATTGTTCGTCGCGTTTAGTCTGGGCGGACGTCACAAGATATTTGTTCAAGATTATCGTTGCCCACTCATTTACTTGGGGCGGACATTCATTCGAATGATATCGACGTTTCTTTTGAAATTGTGGATACGTTAGGAGAAATAGGAAATAACCATGACGTTCCATGAATTGTGGTTTGGACGACGTGAGTTGTGCCAGTAACAGTTCAGAAGATGAATACCTTCAAAGACTAAAAAGAAACCACGTACTGTGACAGCTTTCAGCGAAGAAATGAAGGCAGTGAATGATCGGTTAAACGAAGGAAGAAAAAAACTCTTGAAGTTAAGCAGTGTGCAAAGGTGATTTCGTTTCCTAAAATCAGAGCGTGAACTAAACAAATGGGAAGAATGAATTCACGAAGTAAGAAATATGCGCCAAACGGAAACGCGAAACCATCTGAATGAAAAACTGTTCGAGAGATTTAGAATTGCTCGTGAGAGGCTGTGCACCGTTATCGATGGAGATCTACGAGACAGGCCCCCCGAATTGCACTTGACACGAACAATGCTAATTTCCAGGCTTCGTCGACCTGGCTACACAGGTTCAAGAAATCGTACAGAATACCAACTTCACGTCATGTAAACGTGTAGAGCAGCTGCCAGTGATAGATAATGCTATAGAGAAATTCATAGCTGACGTAAAGACGAAACTTGCTGTTGTCCCCGCAGCTACTGTTTCTAACGCTGATCAGTCAGGTTTCATGAAAGAACTGCGCGCACACCGCACTTTACCCTTTCGGGGTGAAAAAAAGACGGAGTCGGTTGCCCAGTCAATGACTGCAATGACACATTCTTATACGATAATGCCAGTGATAAGTACGAGTGGTTTACTTTTTCTGCAGCTGTATGTCTGTCTTCAAGATCTGCAAGGCAAGTTAGGACCAAAAATAGAAAATGGACTGTTGGTTGCAAAAACCTCGTAATCGACGTATCAAAATTTGGAAAAATGGGAGAGAATAATTTTCAACATTTCGTTAGAAAAGAACTCCTTCTAGCTGCAGAAACTAATTCATTGCTTTTGTTGGATTCATGGTCTGGACATAACGACGCCTCAGTTTTTGTGGAAGACGACGAAAAATCTGTAGATGTTATGTGGATTCCGCTTGGAACTACTATTACTATCCAACCTCTGGATAAAGAATTTTTTCGACGCTGGAAAGCAATTTTCAGTAAATTATCAGATAACATAATTTCTGGTACCTCTCCCTTATTTCAGGTTTATCAGCAGAACGGTATTCTTAAGCTCTAGTCATTTGTGCACTACCAGTTTTCTTCGCGACGCTTTACGAATTTGATAAAGTATGCCTGGTATGCAGCGGAATATGCAGAACAACAGCCGGGACTGTTTCTGGCTCCACCCCAGTTCTGGCTAAACAAAACTAGTGGTTGTTATGAAGTGCCTGACTCTATCAACTTTTCTTTTTTCCGGTGCGCCTGGTACAAGAAAAATGTTTGTTTTTGTCATTCAATAGACACTTGGCATTTTTGTGTCAACTACAGAAAATAAACAAAGAAATATGTCACCTATGTCAGTTGTACAATATTCAAACATGATTATCAAGAATGGTATACAGGAATTGTTATAAAATGTAGTACCGCATGACACATTTCATTTCAACAAACTACAAGTCCTCATTGATTCAACTGGACGCCACGGGAGCTACTTACGTGTTCCTAACCTCACCCAGATACCTAATCGGAAAACCGGACACTTGCCGTTTAACGTGGAATCCGAACCACATGTCTTTCGTGGCCACTTCAACATCTGTGAGAAGTGAATGCTCGGTTAAAAATCATCGTGAAAAAGTGTTGTCTGAACGGGATTTGATCGCCCGCTCTCTGGTTGACGAAGCGTGCTTTGCCACTAGACTATTCTTGAAACTTCTAGCAGATTAAAACTGTGTGCCAGACCGCGACTCGAACTCGGGACTTTTGATTTCCGCGGGCAAGTGCTCCACCATCTGAGCTACCCACGCACGACTGAGAATCCGCTTTCACAGCGTCAATTCTGCCAGTACCTCGTTTCCTACCTTCCAAACCTCACAGAAACTCTTGTGAGAAACTTGCAGAACTATCACTCCTGGAAGAAAGGATTTTTCCGTGACATGGCTTAGCCACAGCCTGGGGGATGTTTCCAGAATGAGATTTTCACTCTGCAGCGGATATGAAACTTCCTGGCAGATTAAAACTGTGTGCTGGACTCGAACTCGGGACCTTCGCCTTTCGCAAGTTCGCAGAAGAGCTTTTGTGAGGTTTGGAAGGTAGGAGGCGAGGTACAGGCAGAATTGAATCTGTGAAAGTGGGTCGTGAGTTGTCCTTGGGTGGCTCAGTTCATAGAGCACATGACCGTGAAAGGCAAAGGTTCCGAGTTCGAGTCTCGCTCCGGCACACAGCTTTGATCTGCCAGAAAGTTTCATATCAGCGCACACTCCGCTGCAGAGTGAAAATCTCATTCTATAGGCTATTCTTGTTTTAGAAAAAAAATAGAAAAAATATGATCATTATACCTTACACGTGTAGTGGAAACGCTAGCCGTGTCACCTCCCGAGATAATGCTCGAAGTCGGTAACTAGTGTTCTGTTTATAAATTACTCCTAAATGGTAATGAGAAGCCAGGGAAAAATGAAAGCCGACATACAAGCAAAATTTTGGAACAGTGCTAAGGAGAGATGGAGATGCAATTCCGTGTAAAGTGCACGATCTCCACGCATGTCATGCTTCCGTACAAATTGAGACGCTTAAATTCTTCCTTCCCTGTACCATTTTGCATACTCCGTCACGAACAGTACGCTCGCCATGCAAAGTTTCGCATTGTGGCTCTAACAAGATACAGTTGTATCCTGTATGCCGAATATTAGCTCCAAAACTAAAAACTAATAACACAGTCTTCATAGGCAATGTTCGCTACCTCGTGTTTTCTTTTGTTCCCTCTAGTATAAACGATTCTACCCATATACAACCGAATGATGGCGAATTTTCTGCAAATGCTCATTCGCACGCGTTCTCCTCCGTTCATTCCATTGTAAACCAGGCTTTAGGTGCTTAAAATTGGTGTCTGTAAACTCCGGATAATTCCGCTACGCGGCGCTGCGTGAGTGATTCGGCAAGTCGCGCGCTAGGCGGGCAGGGCTTTAGAAACCGCTCCTATAAGCTGTTCTTCGCGTGGAAAAAATGTTCAACTTCAACATTTTTTACAAAATACGTGCAGCGCCTCTTAGCAGGTAAAATTTTGGCAGTGCATTTCTTTCGTTGTCTTCTTCCTATGTAAAAAGTTTCAGGGTAGGTTTCGACATGTGTTATCGGACCATTCCCTTGTTAGTATGAGCAATACACTGACGGTTCAAAACATTATGACCACTGATTAATTGGGTGTTGGTCTACCTTTCGAATGCAACACAACATCGATGATGCGCGGCATGGATTCGACAAGTCCTTGGCTGTTTTCCAGTGGTTTGTCTTACCAGGCGCCTAAGCTCAGTTCCTGTAAATTAAGAGCCGGTGGTCTGCAGGTGCAGAGCTTGCACCCGACAGCGTCCCAGATGTAATCGCACCAGGCGAATTTGGTGGCCAAGGCATTCTCCTCAAACCACTGTAGCACGATTACAGCCTTGTGACCCAGATAGATACCCTGATGGAAGATGCCTTCACAGTCGTAGAAGACATCAAGCAGGAAAGCAGGCACTGATGTTCGTATACCACACAGCTGCTCTTAGTTACTACCACAGATAATGTCCACCGTAGCATAGTACTGACCCCACGGCCTGGATATGTGGCACAGTGTACATACCGAGCAGTCGTTTGCTTGGATGACGGTGTATCCGGACATGAACGTCGAACAGGCGACCGGTTTTCATGATCCACTGTCTAATTTCGACGAACCCCAGGTCAGCGTAATCCTATCTGACAATTTCGTTGAGTCCACATGGAAACACATAGTAGTCGTCTGCTGCAGCAGCTGCTGCTGCTGTTGATGATGATGACTGATGTAGGGCTCTCAAAAGCACGGTCATCAACGCCATTACTAGATGTTATCATGCAAATCTCGTCGGGGGAGCGGGACAGGCGACGGAAGATGGATGTTCCAGAGACCACATTGCTTATTAAGGAATTCAAATCCACTCAGTATGTGTAAAAAGTGCCTTCAAGATGCACTAAAGTATGTCTGGTGCGTAGTCCCATATTCAGAAATATGCACGAAACTTCGGATTCCGAAACACTTGTGTCGACACCAGAATAAGGTGTCGGCGAAAGAAATTTGTGACGATTCAGTTCCGTCACGGCTGTGAGAACTATTTGGGTGCCTTCTGACCGGTGCCGACGCGATCAGCACCTCCTGCTAGATAAGTGTCCGCGTCGGCTGCAACTGCCGAGAAGGCGCTCTGTGGCTGCTTCTGTGCCGCTGCCTTGACGAGCGGCCACAATTCCTGTCTGGCGCCCACTAACATCTGAGAGCGCTTCATGGCGACACGTTGCTCCATGTGTCCAGTGCGAAGTGGTAACGATCAATGGATCATCCAGCCAAAATATGGCCTGTTTACCTAACCATAAGCGGTGTTCAGCTTGCTAGAAAGTTGTATAGCGCCAAGCTGCACTGTGTTACTTGCACTGTTGTGTAATTACACAAGATGAATGTGCTCACTACAGACTGATGCAATTTGTTATAAGTTGAAACAAAGAGATTCGCAATAGCTTATGATGATCGTCACCGATCGTTCAAGAACATTTTTAAGATTAATCAATTACCTTAAAGTTCACTGTGCGTCCTGTGTATTTTGTTGGACCCTCTTAGTCACACTGAGGTTCTGTCACCATCTCGCGGTGCCGGTAGAAGTTTATTCGTTGTAACAGCCACCTTAAATTCAACTTATGTAAGAGTATTATATAATGTTATTGTAATAGTGCTGTTTTATATTGGTTTACATAATTTTACACTTGGGGTTGTTACATACGGTCATAATAAAATGAAATTTGGAGATAGCCCTTCGTTTGGATATTGGTTTTAAGTGGATGATTTCTGTGTAGATAAATAAAATTTTGTTATTTGTGGAATGTTGTTGCAAGCACTTGACGAATACAGCACCACTAGCCTACCTAACATCATAAAAACTCTAACCCTTAATTTAGTAAAACTAACTGCAACCAGTCACTTTTTTGAATAAATATGTTTTATTCCATGAAACGGTTTTTCAGGTTTCAGGAAGTTACATTATTACTGGTACCATAATGCTGGGTGCTGGCTCTACGGCAAAAAGATGGGTCACACTTTAATGTATCGCCGTGACTATAGCTTATCTGTCGATATGGATGTAAATATTAAAAAAAATTTTTTTTTTTACTGTGACAGTATAGGCGGCTTTTTTTGGTTATTGACTTCAAACATACTGTCACCTACTCGTGATTTCCCCGTAATTCTACATCTACATGCATCTACATATTTACTCTGTAATTCACCATTAAGTGAGTGGCAGAGGTTTCATCGAACCACCTTCAAGCTATTTCTCCACCATTCCACTCTCGAAAGGAGCGCGGAAAAACGATCACTTAAATCTTTCCGTGAGAGCCTGATTTTTCTTATTTTATCATGAAGATAATTTCTCCTTATGTACGTGGGAGTCAACAGACTATTTTCACAATCGAAGGAGAAAGTTGGTGACTGAAATTTCACGAGAACATCCCACAGCAAGGAGAAACGCCTTTGTTTTAATAATTTCCACCTGAATTTAGGTAACATGTCCGCAGCACTCTCAACCCTTACTTCGCGATAATACAAAATTAGCTGTCCTTCTTTGAACTGTTTCACTGTGGTCCTGAGCCATGACTGCTAATACAGCGATATGATAGTCACCTCTCATTCTTGACCACAGGGCTTTGAAACGTGTAAGGCTGCAGCTGGGGTGACCGAGGCGAAACGGGGTTTTTGTTTGTCTTGGTCGCAGCAGTATGGGTTGTGGAGCGGAATAAAAAACAAGTTTTCTGACAGCGAATGCGCTATCCGTGCAATAGGGGAAAAACAGTCCCAACATCGTGGCCTGGAGGAATCTTGAATTCATCGTTCGGAATCTTCGAGGAACATTGAGTTGGTTACAAGGGAGGATATAGGCTTCCAGTTGCGTGCTCACCATGACAGACAGGCGTCTTTCTGCTGTGTTCGATTCGTGGCTATTTTCATCTTCATGGTGGCAGACTGTAGTGGCTTTCTGTGAATAAGAGAGCAAGTCGATATTAAGGTATGTATATCATACATATGTCATTTTGAAGAGAAATCCTGGAAGTTTTTTTATGTATAGCGACACAGTATGGTTTGGTAATTTGCCAATAGTCAACGCCACTCGCAAATATGGCGAGTTCAGGTGCGGAGCGAGCTTTCTGTGTGTTGGAATTCGACAAAATGAAGTGTGCTACAGCTCTTCAACAGATGGTTAGAACCAAGTACTGTAAGAAGCACCAACAAGGAAGGCCATTTACCACTGGCACAAAAAAATTCATTAAAACCTGTTGCTTGCGCCTGGAAAAGAGAAGCGGACGTCCCAGTGTGAGTGAAGTGAATGTGGAGCACATACGAGAGACATTCATAAGGAGTCCAAAGAAATTGGTGCGTCTTGCATCCTGTTAACCCGAAATGGCTCCAATGACAGTGTGGAAGGTCCTGCGGCAGAAGCTTTCCATGAAACTATTCTTATTGAAGCTAGTGCAGAAGCTTCTGACTCGCCACTCCTTTTCACGTGTGTCAGATATCAGCAAAAACACCCTATAGTGCATTAGCGTCTCTAGAATCAGTGACTGGGGTTAGGAGTGCACTCTTATTCTAGGACAGAGCACATTGGTGTTTAATTTCAGAATTATTGTCAAAGAAGTACACGAATTTACATAGGTTGTGACATGACAATGTTAGAACTGTTGTCCAGATAACGCATTACGTCCTGTTTAGGCGAAATTACACTGAACACAACAATATCAAATTCAAATAGAAGGTTCTCTACAAGTTGAAGTTGGCCAATATTAAGACAAACCATCCGATTCCGGTTCTAAGTTCGGTACTATTTAGGATGACAATCAAGTCTACTGAGAATAGTTAGTTTTTGTGGCAAGATGAACAAAAGATTACTCAAGGTTGCTCGAGTTCACAGCAGACCCAAGCTGGTGAACCAACAAGTTTACGCCTCTGCTTGCTGAATTTACCTTAGTTGCGATTTACTGTCAGCTGCAGGGCTGCTCTCACCCTCTGAAAATACTATGAAAAAGCTAATCAAAATCTTTTGTGATTTTATCAGCAGAAACTGTCCAATATTTCTCATTAGGCGAGAGAGCATGCACTCATCCCTAGTCTGGAAATATAGCGACATACATGTGTATAGACAGAGTAGCGTGTATACAATAATTCCCTACGTGGCTATTTTGTTTCTCCGCTTTCAGAGCTCAGCGACTCTTCAACTAATTTCTAGCTGAATGTCATCCAAAGTCAATGCAGTGTTCACACAAAATTCCTCTTTTGGCGTCGTACAGAGTATGATACGCCCTGTTCTATACTTGATGCTGGGTCAGAGGAGACTCCTCGAAGTTTTCGGGCTTGTGTCTTTCATAGCGAACTGACCCCCACCTGTGTCCTTTCGTGTTTCGCGTCATGTCTTTTTCACACCATTGGGAGCGTTCCTTTCATCTTGTGGAAACTACCTCTGCCAATCGCCAAGGGTCTACCTTCAAACCTTCAAACTTCATCAAAGTTTCACCCCTTTCTACTCCTTCTGAGTTTATTCCAGCCAATTGAACATTTATACCGCTCCTGACACCTAAAAGTTACATATGTACATCACTAGCGCACCACAGGCATTTCACATGATCAACTGCGTTGCTGGTCTCTTTGTATCCATCCGAAAATTCCCCAATGCAGTTTTCTAAGGAATTTCTCCGTAGCAAACAGCGCTGGCCCTCTCCCTGCTTTCCTCGATGCCTCGCCCGGCACATTCATTGTCCCTCTCGCCAAATGTCACCAACCCCTTTTTAAAAGCGTACCGTTGTACTCAGGCCGTGATGGTGCAACTCGCATCTGCCGCCAAACTAAAACGTTTCCTCCAGCAGCATTTTTTACTTTTTCCTCATTGACATGCAGGATTTGGGTTCGCTGTGTGAATACTGTCGAATCGAGTGTCATCACTTTGCATTACATGTTGTACATTTTAATTGGCAAACATGCTCATTATCGCTGAAGTATGTCTGGTGACATACTCATTTACTTATTATGTCATATAACATCTTTCATGTAAAGTGCGAAATTGACTTCATTCAATCTGGCGCCTTACATGTCCTCCTCCTTCTGTGTTCAATTGTGCGCTGTGTCAATCAACAGTTGAGAAACTGATTGAAGTCAGTGCAAAATTGTTTTCAACTGCTGACTGTAGCAATTGTTATAAATTTATATTGACCAACTCTCTGTTTTAATATGGCGTAATCAAACAGTTGTTCTTTCAATCTCTTTTTCGTTATTTTTCCACTGCAACAGATTTTCTGTATACTACTGATTTGAGCACTAAAGTAATGTTTTTCCAAAATTTAACATGTTTGTACTAATTTTCTGATTCAGTACAATTATTTAAATACTATGAGGCTCTTTTCTTTCTATTTTGTAGTTGTCTATATTTTTATTTTAAATTTAAACAAATTAGAGATGCCCTACAAATTTTTACCAACTTTTTTTGAGACTTTTTATTTTTTTTTTATTTTTACATCGAGACTTATGTTAAATGATGATGGAGTTGTACTGAAGTTGAGGAAACTTTCATTTAAAATTATTCTCCCCTTTTTCAATACTTATGTTTTAGTCTCAATCTTAGTTTAGCATGTCAATTATAATTCAAGAAAGTTTCATCTCTTACAATAATTTCTTAATTTATGTTATACTTAACAGCACCCTTCTCATAACTTTACAAACACAATCCCATTCACGAACATATTTATATTTCCCCAAAAGTCTTGAACTTATGCACTATAACTGTACAGATAAATTAAACAATTCCTTGACTTTTACAAGAATATTAGATTTCTAATCCCACTAATTACCTTGTAAATATTAAATCAACATCATAGAAAAGCAACTGGAATCACTCAACAGAGGAAAGTCCACTGGACCTGACGGGATACCAATTCGATTCTACACCGAGTACGCGAAAGAACTTGCCCCCCTTCTAACAGCCGTGTACCGCAAGTCTCTAGAGGAACGGAAGGTTCCAAATGATTGGAAAAGAGCACAGGTAGTCCCAGTCTTCAAGAAGGGTCGTCGAGCGGATGCGCAAAACTATAGACCTATATCTCTGACGTCGATCTGTTGTAGAATTTTAGAACATGTTTTTTGCTCGAGTATCATGTCGTTTTTGGAAACCCAGAATCTACTATGTAGGAATCAACATGGATTCCGGAAACAGCGATCGTGTGGGACCCAACTCGCTTTATTTGTTCATGAGACCCAGAAAATATTAGATACAGGCTCCCAGGTAGATGCTATTTTTCTTGACTTCCGGAAGGCGTTCGATACAGTTCCGCACTGTCGCCTGATAAACAAAGAAAGAGCCTACGGAATATCAGACCAGCTGTGTGGCTGGATTGAAGAGTTTTTAACAAACAGAACACAGCATGTTGTTATCAATGGAGAGACGTCTACAGACGTTAAAGTAACCTCTGGCGTGCCACAGGGGAGTGTTATGGGACCATTGCTTTTGACAATATATATAAATGACCTAGTAGATAGTGTCGGAAGTTCCATGCGGCTTTTCGCGGATGATGCTGTAGTATACAGAGAAGTTGCAGCATTAGAAAATTGTAGCGAAATGCAGGAAGATCTGCAGCGGATAGGCACTTGGTGCAGGGAGTGGCAACTGACCCTTAACATAGACAAATGTAATGTATTGCGAATACATAGAAAGAAGGATCCTTTATTGTATGATTATATGATAGCGGAACAAACACTGGTAGCAGTTACTTCTGTAAAATATCTGGGAGTATGCGTGCGGAACGATTTGAAGTGGAATGATCATATAAAATTAATTGCTGGTAAGGCGGGTACCAGGTTGAGATTCATTGGGAGAGTCCTTAGAAAATGTAGTCCATCAACAAAGGAGGTGGCTTACAAAACACTCGTTCGACCTATACTTGAGTATTGCTCATCAGTGTGGGATCCGTACCATATCGGGTTGACGGAGGAGTTAGAGAAGATCCAAAGAAGAGCGGCGCGTTTCGTCACAGGGTTATTTGGTAACCGTGATAGCGTTACGGAGATGTTTAACAAACTCAAGTGGCAGACTCTGCAAGAGAGGCGCTCTGCATCGCGGTGTAGCTTGCTCGCCAGGTTTCGAGAGGGTGCGTTTCTGGATGAGGTATCGAATATATTGCTTCCCCCTACTTATACCTCCCGAGGAGATCACGAATGTAAAATTAGAGAGATTAGAGCGTGCACGGAGGCTTTCAGACAGTCGTTCTTCCCACGAACCATACGCGACTGGAACAGGAAAGGGAGGTAATGACAGTGGCACGTAAAGTGCCCTCCGCCACACACCGTTGGGTGGCTTGCGGAGTATAAATGTAGATGTAGATGTAGATGAAATTGCAAAACCTTTTTATCTACATAACCTATATTTTATCAAACACATTACATACTAGAATCTTAGCCTCTAAAGAAAATATCAGTATTTGGCTTTCTTAACTTAGATGTTTTAGTTTTGTGAGGGGTCACTTGGTAGTGTCTTTGTAGTAGTTCACGTCTTAAGGTAACTATCCTGTACTGCAGTAATATGTCATTGAAATCTTTCTAAGGGGATCATTGGTGACTGGGTTCATGTGGAAGTGGCCAACTCAACCAGAGGCTGTTGGGCAAGCTGGTCCCGCTAGTGTGCCATCCTGGAGCTTAAGGACGGCCGTGGTGTCTGTTCTCCTGCCACCACACATCTGCTGTATTCTGCCTTGGTCAAGGTGGGGCGCAAGCCACAGTTCCACTCATCTATTAAGTTATCGTGATTTGAAGGTATCGGTTTTCTAGGCCATCCATGAGCGGCAGCTTTCAGGAGTTCCTGAGGTCTCTAATGATCAACCTATTTAAGTGTGTTCGCAGCCATTCTTATAGGCATTCTATCATGGCTAAGTTCTTTTTTGGTAAATTAATATTTATTTGGAAGTATATCTTGGTATCATCTCTAAGGTAGGTGAATTTAACTTAATTTCTTGTTGATTTAAAACTGCAGTGTAAGTGGTATTTTGCTAGCAGGTCTCAAGGCTGTGGGGAGCGAAAGGACCAAGTCCATTGAGGATTCCCATTAACAAACTTTATTTACCAGGCATCGAAACAACCAACACTGGTAACAGCACAGAGATATAATGATATTAAGCAATAAAAGAAGTTTTAAGAAAAGACTTTACATATATTCAACTTGTTCGATAGTAACAATAAGACTTCACTCACTAATGTGGGACATTGCGGAATTTGCACCTTAACGTGTCAAGCCCAGTCAATTATTTACATATTTGGTTGCCATTAATAAATAGATACAATGTACAAACAAATAAATTTCCTTACAAGTAAACATTTCATGAAGAATACTGATTCATTGAACATAATGATAAAGTCGCAGATGTACATAAGGCAAGACATACACAAATAAATGAGGATCAAAATAAGTAAACAACACATGAGGAAGACACGTAACATTGAACAGAATAAATATGACAACGTCATAGACGTACATATGACGTATGAAAAATAAACATGTATTCAAGACGTGTGTAAATCAAAAATAAACCACTGACAAGAATACTGTTCACCACATCACGGATGAGAATATTATACATCTACGTGACACGTAAAGTTATTATACATCTACGTGACACATAAAGTTAAGACACGTGCAAAAAAAGTGCGCTTTACAACACAATAATACTTCTAAAAGAGTTATATGTCAGAAATGCCAACATGGAAAATACCAAGACAGTTAGAATTACGGCAAGTGTCATAAAGTTTGATCTCAAGTGGTACTGTTCATCAAAGAACTCTACAAAATCGATACAAAATAGGGGTCAGGTCAAACATCTGGTTACACAAAACAATAAATTTTTCGATGACATACGTCATTGGTCTGATGTGGCCCGTGCCAGATAGCATGGGATAAGTTGTACCTTCCCATTTTTATCAACAGTGGACATGTTTCCTTACCTTATGAGACACAAAAATAAGATTGTTACCTTGTTTTCTAGCATAGAACCCGTAATCAATATGTATAACATACACATCCTTGGGAGGCCTCATTTTCATTTACTAGGTTGCATAGTGTTAGCTGCGCGAGCCGTGCAAACGATCTCGGATGTCAACAATCTAAAAACTTATCTTTCGCGTACCTAACTTTGTACACTCGCGAGATTTCAACCAATCCTTAAATTCTAACATGCTAAATAAACCAAACATAATTCAATCAAACGTTTCATGCACTGAGAGGTACCTTAGGTATGCCTCTATATGCCGTAACAGAAATCTCATCAAATGTTGTTGCATGCCTGGTTTTCTTTCACCTTTCACGCCAGAGTTATCACACTGAACACCTCACACGGTAATATAATAAAACATGGATCAATCACACTGCACTACAGTTAAATATATACAACAACTAAACAAAAATGGAAAGACATGGAAATGGCTGTCCGCTTGCGTGACCTGCATGATAATCTCGCGCTACGGGAAGTATCATGCTGTCGAATCCGGCGGCTCCTCTCAGCTTTGCTATGCCCATCGCGACGGCTCACGGAACCCAGGCACACACATACGTCACCTCTCCACTTCCACCAAGTGTTCCACACTTCAGGTACACGCATAAATGACTGCTCAAGCACAATAAATACGTACCAACTACTACAAGAGAAAATATATTCACACAAAACCAGCGTGTTGTTAACAGATATCCACAATTTTCGATACAGCTACTGCTGTATGACGCTCTATTCAGCTACATACGCCATCAGCCTGCGGGCGTTAAAAATCCCAGCCTCTCGCTCATCATCATAAACCGAGTAGATATTCGGTACTACTACCCGTCGTACCGAGTATTGGCCTTCGTACAGGTGAAAGAACTTTGTTATCTTTTTCTTTTCGGCATCCAACGCCTATGCATTCTTACGCGGACTCGGTCCCCGACCTTGTAAGTCTTCGTCCTTTTTCCGTGCTGCCTTTCGATTCTTTTCGTTGCTTTCTCCATCATGAACTCTCGGGCTCGAATTACGAGTTGCTGGTGTGCCTGTTCCTTTCGTCCTGTCGGCTGTTTGACAATCCTGTCAGCTGTGGTCTTCTCCGGTTTCTGGAACTGTAGGTCTGCTGTTGTGTACTGCAATGCACGGCTTCATTGAAGTTTCTCCCTGTCTTCGGTATGTACTGCACCTAGGCACTGTGCCTGTTAGAAATCAATATTCTAAAGAATACTCCCAGCTGGCACATGTATCGTTCTGCAGGACTGGATTGATGGTTTTTAATTGAGGAGAACGTCACTCTGATCCCTTCCTTTTCTAATCCTGCCTTCCATCTCGGAGATATGAAAATTGTAACATGATCTGGGAGGACTCTCGTGGGCCTGCTACATGTGTGCACATAATCCTCCGTCAAAATTTTTACACAGCGGTTCTTTGTGGTGTAAAGCCTGATGTAGTTAGTAAGTGCGTCCACAACAACAAAAATACACTGCCTCCGGAGCTGTCTCTTCGACAGAGGGCCGTAATGATCAACACACAAGAGGTCATTTGGTGCTTCTGGTGTGATGGCACGCAATTCACCTCACACAATCGCGTTCCATGTTTTACACTCTGCCACATGTCGCATTTCCTAAGTATCTCTGCAATTTGCCGTTCGAGAACGGCATGTACCTATTTCTTGGCGACTGTCGCATACACCTTCGTCGCTCCGCAGTGGCCAAGGTGCTGGTGATAGCGCTCGATCCAATATTCCAAAAGTGAGCCAGGGAGAAAAATGTTCCACTTTTGTTCTTTCACATTTCATCGTGCAAAATAGAGCAGTGTTTTTAATTCATACGTCCTCTCCACAGACGCCGTTCGTCAGGAAGTCCTTTACTCTCCAGATTTCAGGCTGTCGGTCTTGTGATGTGGCTAACTCTCTTCTGTATTGTTAGATACATGCCTGGTCCCATTGTTGTAACGTTGTCATCATTACTTCATTATTTTCTCACACGACATTTTCGACGCCGTCTTCCCGCGAAGGATTTTAGCTTAACCAGTCGACAAATTTGTTGTTTTTCTCCCAGCAATAAGCGATTTCCAGATCGAATTCCTGAATCGGCAGGGACCAAGACATCACGCTGTTACTCGTGTATCTGACGGAGCGTTCGAGCATGGTGATCAGTGCATAAACGAGTTTTCTGGCCGAGCAGGTAACTCCTGAACTGTTTTGTCGCATAGACAACGGCCAGCATTTCTAATTCTGTAGTGAAATACCGTGTCTCCGTGTCCAGTAGCTTCTGGCTGCATGAGGCCACAATTTGCACATTCCCATCCTTGTCTTCCTGTTGTAGACGTCCCCCAATGTCTTGCGCATTTGCTTCCGTGAAGAGTTGGAAAGGAGCCGAGAAGTCAGGATGTGCCAAACAAATACCGTCATGCAACGTAATCTTAATCTTCTCGGACGCATTTTCCCTCTTCGTTTCACCATCTCCAGTTCTTGCCCTTCTTCAACAACGCGTATAGAGGACTCAACATCTGCGAGAAGTTGACGATTGGCCCCCTGCAAAATGGAATCAACCCCAAGAACTATCTTAATTCTCGCATGCGAGAGGGCCGTTTCATTTTTATGATTTCCTCAGATATCTTTCGGTTTGATCTCGAGCTGTTTGCGCGTAGGTTCGCTTTGTCAGGCCAGAGCGTCACGCCATATCTCTGGAGTACCGCCAGCAGCTGCTTTACGGGGCACATGTGTTCTTCAAATGTTGTACACGCGAAAATTATGTCTGAGATGTAGGCAACAGAAAATCACTCATCTCTGATACGATTATACCATTCAGAGCCCTCACAAATGCCGAACTTGAGTCCTTAATCCCGAATTGTACTCGTACTGTTCACTTTCGAATATCAAGGCTGTTTTCGGCAGGATGGATCGATCTCAACTTAATTGAAACGGCCTGTAACGCCAAAGGTTGACAGCCAAATTTTTCCCAAGAACTGGCGCAGTATGTCCTGGATAGGTTCCGTCCTCGTTCCGTCTTTCTCAATGTATTCATTTAACACACTTGCATCGAGGCAACAACGAACCTATCCGTATTTCTTAGGCACAAAAATTCCGACGCGGCCGGCGACCTGACTGCGGCTTCCTCCATCGCCTGTATCTCTTCCTGGTGGCTTTTCGGTACTTCCAGGCCACTGGGTACGCTTTTCTTGTAGGCGACACCACGTTACTCTAAACTTGGTGGTCGCTCTCCGAAATCTTCCCGTTGGGAACAAAAATCCCTGAATTTCAAAATTGTTTCCTCCGCTTCCCGTCTCTGCTGCAGGTTCAACCATGGGAGCTTGAATACTAAGTATTCCCATCGGATCAACCTCTGCGTTATCCACGCATACTTCTGGCTGATTTTCTGTTCACAGGACGCCATCTATCGTGTCCTTGTTTCTGAGTGAGAGGTGATCAATTTAACTCGCCACTTCGACGTTGGTTCAAATGGCTCTGAGCACTATGGGACTTAACATCTGAGGTCATCAGTCCCCTAGAACTTAGAACTACTTAAACCTAACTAACCTAAGGACATCACACACATCCATGCCCGAGGCAGGATTCGAACCTGCGACCGTAGCGGTCGCGCGGTTCCGGACTGAAGCGCCTAGAACCGCTCGGCCACACTGGCCGGCCACTTCGACGTATGAAAACACTACAGTCCTCCGAATACCGTCTTACTTTCCAGATTTTGCGGCCGTGAAGGGAACAACATTCTCATCTACTGTTGGCGAGTGTACGTTAGTACTTCTGTGGGGCACTTCACCGTGCTTCTCTGCCACTCTGCAATCGCTTTCGCAGTTTACACTCCACATACGCTTCTCTGTTGCTGTGTGGGCTTCAACTACAACGGTTTTCACTGTCTCTGTGTACTTGTCTCGGAATTTGACTGTGGCCTCTCTCTCCGAATTATTATTGTGTTGTCACCGCCAGACACCACACTTGCTAGGTGGTAGCCTTTAAATCGGCCGCGGTCCCGTAGTATACGTCGGACCCGCGTGTCGCCACTATCAGTGATTGCAGACCGAGCGCCGCCACACGGCAGGTCTAGAGAGACGTCGTAGCACTCGCCCCAGTTGTACAGCCAACTTTGCTAGCGATGGTTCACTGACAAATTACGCTCTCATTTGCCGAGACGATAGTTAGCATAGCCTTCAGCTACGTCATTTGCTACGACCTAGCAAGGCGCCATTATCATTTGCTATTTATCTTGTGATGCATGTACCGTCAGACCGATGTTCACCAATTGTGGATTAAAGTTAAGTATTCCAGCAGCTACGTACGTTATTGGCTATATTAATTACCTTGTCCTGTTCCAGACCTCACGCCAGCCTGCGTGAGATTAAACGCGTGCCTTTCGGCTACCCGTCACTGTGGATTGGCTGTCTTGCCAGTCCACAACAATTATGTTGCTTTTGGAGGCCGGCCAGTGTGGCTGAGCGGTTCTAGGCGCTACAGTCTGGAACCGCGCGACCGCTACGGTCGCAGGTTCGAATCCTGCCTCGGGCATGGATCTAGGGGACTGATGACCTCAGATGTTGAGTCCCATAGTGCTCAGAGCCATTTGAACCATTTTGATTTTGGAGCATGTCTTCCATACTCGCATGGGAGGCTTGGGGTGTCACTGAAGCGTACTCATTAACGGCCTCTGCCCCTCTAAATGCTAATAGTACATGTGCGAGGTTCTCTAGCTCACGACCAGGCTCAGAGTCTGCTGGCATTCTTGATTTATAACGAACGTCCTTACTGTCGAGAAAAACATCTTCTCGAGAACGCTGGCTTCCTTCACAAGCCTCCCTGTGCGAATTCTCCGCGCTTTTTGTGCGCTCCTCCCTGTACCCATGGGGTGCTGGAATTTTCGGTACATCCCTGCTTTCAGGCAAAACGACTGCTGATAGGTCAGAAGAACTCACATGCTTTCGTGCTTACATCCTTGATGTTCCGTCGTAATGGTTTCAGGTGTCCATCAATTCTCAGAATGCTTCTCGGTCAGTTAGGCCCTTCACAAAGCATCCCTTCTCGAGGTTGTCTGCCCGGCTTGTCACTATGTGCTTGCAGAATGGCTGCAGTGTCCTCTCTACAGGCGCTGGCGCGGGGTGTCCAGCTCCCGCCCCTCTTCGGCCGCTGGCGCTGCGAATTGGCGAAAGTGGCCACGGCTGGAGATATAACACAGGTAAACAGTCAATAAGCCCGAAGTTCGTAAAGCAAACTGCAATACGTTAAAGCGCGTGAGACATTTTCATTGCAACTTTAACCATCTAATGATTTAACCCTTAACTGCTCTAGTGGGGTCCCGGAGAACTTCAGACGATGGAATACAATACATAGTACGTGAACGGAACAACAGATGGCACCTGTGTTCTTGGTAATCCTCAGTGAAGTGCTGCCTTTTAACGCGGTGTGTTGAATGCGGTGTTTCCAGTATTATTGTGTGAGATAAAGAAAAAGAGGTCTCAGAATACCCCACCAGAGTATTAACTTAAGTTGTTTTTGACTATCTCAATTAGTGTTTTACGCGAGTGAAATCTTAGAATACTTCGAAAACAGCACACTTTCCATGATAACGTTAATTGTTAAGGTTATGTGAGTATGAATGCATTATTTTTCAGAATGGCATCATCGAAGTCATTAACAGATGACGAGTTGGAAAGAATAGTGAATGATCCTGCGTTTTTGCAATCTGATGAGGATACCACAGCAGATGAGGATGAATTTATACTAAGTGATCATGATTCCACCTCTGAAGCTACATCAGAAAGTAGTTGTGAAGAATCAGATGAAGAAGTGTGTATTAGACCTTCCGCTGACAAAATTTTTTTTGGAAAAAAGCAGTGCTACAAGTGGTCAAAAGAAGCTCCTCCTACAAGTCGTACCCGTGCTCACAATACAGTTAGTCATCTTCCAGGTGGTAAACGTGAAGCAAAAACGATTGCTTGAACTGACATATTATCTGCTTGGGAACTGTTCATTAGTGAAGATTTATTGCAGCTAATACTCACCAATACAAATGTCAAGATACATGACATGTCAAACAAATACAGAGCTCTTAAGCCAGCGTTCATAAAGCCGCTATGTATAATAGAACTGAGAGCATTTCTAGGTCGGCTTTATTTATCTGGAGTAATGAAATCCAATCACGAAAATGTTGTTGGACTTTTTGCTAATGACGGAACTGGTCGTGGAGTGTTTCGAGCCACTATGAGCGTTCAGAGATTTTTATTCATTTTGTCTTGTTTGCGATTCGATTGTGCTGCTACAAGAGATGCTAGGAAGGCAGATGACAGACTTTCAGCTATTAGAGATATGTGGGAACTCTTTATAGACAAATGTCAAAAGTATTATACTCCAGGAGCGTACGTGACAATCGATGAAATGTTAGTACCCTTTCGTGGAAGGTGCAAATTTCGCATGTATATGCCCAAGAAGCCAGCCAAATACGGCCTCAAAGTTATGTGCCTTTGTGACTCACGAACATTCTATTTATGCAATGCATTTGTTTAGACAGGAAAAGGGACAAATAAAAGTACATTATCAATCCCAACATAGGATGTTTTGAAATTAATAACACCAATTGAGGGAAGCAATAGACATGTGACAGTAGATAATTGGTTGTGTTATCAACTAGAAGCCAAGAAGTTGACTGTCTTAGGCACTCTAAAGCAAAATAAACCGCAGATCCCAGAAGAATTCAAACCAAACAGAAAGCGCCCAGTAGAATCTGCATTATTTGGGCATAACGAAGGAAAAACAATTTGTTCTTATGTTCCTCGGGAAGGTCGAGCTGTTGTGTTGCTTTCATCTATGCATCACGATCAGAAAATTAGTACTCAACAGAAAAAACTTGAAATGCTCATTGATTACAATGCCACAAAAGGAGGAGTGGACGCACTGGACCAAATGTGCGCCAACTATTCGTTATCACGGCGAACACGCAGATGGCCAATGTCTGTATTTTATGCCATTCTAAACATAGTAGGAGTCAATGCTGCTGTCTTGCTTCAGTGCACCAAACAACTTGATGAAACAAATGATTTAAAAAGAAGAGAATTGCTACAAAAGCTTGGAATGGATTTAGTAAAGCCCCATATACAACGTCGAGATGTCCGACCCCTTTCTCGTGAACTGAGAGACGTTGTGAAACTTAGTGGTACTCCTCTTACCTCAACATCTTCAGAGCCAGAACCCATCAGGAAAGCAGGATGCTACATGCGCGCAAGAAACGTGGACAAGAGAACCAAAATAGTGTGTGAAAAATGCTCAAAACATGTTTGCCCCAACCACAGATTTTCAGTGTGCCAAAATTGTTTGTAATCATATCTCAAACATGTAAAAATGTTTATAATATTCAGTCATAAAAGTGCAATCCAAAATAAAATTTACTTAAATTACAGTTTCGTTTTACTTATTGGGGTACTCCGAGACCCCACTAGAGTATTAGTGTATGAGCATTTCATTAGAGTAGTTAAGGGTTAAGTAGGAGGCTTATTGAACTACTCTAGCGGTCCACAAAGTTGTAAAAGCACAGCTCATTTTAGGGTTAAGATACAATTGCACCTTCAAAATTGCAACTAAAACGACAGTGCATAATTTGAGTTGCCTGCGATCACAGTTGAGTAGAGGTAACCGTTACGTAATTAAGTACTGCAAGAGTCACCGTTACCATAATTTGACTGACTCACAGTTAAGACTACACAAGCTGCTGTTCAATACAACGTATTTCAAAGAAAATAACAGACTTTACAATAGACCCGCACATAGAACTTGCTAGGCATTGAGCTTTAAACAGATTACTCCAGCAAAATTTCCCAGACGCATGCTCTATACAGTTTGAACAACTTGCACGGCTTTCGTAAGTTAGAACTGATACCTCACAAAGTTGAAAAGGACCCTTAATGAATATACAATTGCCCTAAATTGAAGGTAAGCTGAAAGCTATTGCAGATGTCTATCAAAGTCAACAAAGAACAAAGAGGCAAGTTTCATAGTGATTGGAATTAACTAATGACTGTGGATCAAAGGAAAGGCTCGACAGTTTATACTGATAAGTAAAATGCCTTAAACTTAACACACTCAGAAGCAGTTATAAGGGTGCAAGGTCTAAGCGTGTAATGAAGCAGCAGGTGTAGCAAGGAGGAACGTTAAAACTTGCAAAACAAATTCACCAAATACGGCTGACTATTGGCTATGACTAATCGGCGACACTCGGCCGTGGCGCCCATCAAACTATCAACTTTGCTGAACTTGAGCCACCACGACCTGGCTGGTAGAGACACTGGACAGCCGCAGTCCCCCAAAGCAGCAATTTGCCAGCCATGTGCCCTCGAATCAACTCACCATCCAGTCAACAACACACGTTCGGGACATACATTCAGATCGATATCGGCAGTGCAATTAGGTAGTGGAACCAGTGGAGTGCCATACCTCAAGATCAAAGCCGCCGCTGCTCAAGACCCAATAAATTACGCTATAGACTCAGGTAGTACTTGAAAGCAAAACGGTACCTACAGAGCGAGGAAGTCTCACACACTTCACAAGACAGCAGATTTGAGGCAGCACAGCTCAACGCAAAAGTCGTAAAGGGCCACCTAACAATCTTGTAAGACATTTCCGGGGGCAGATGTGGACTCTGACCACAATCTATTGGTTATGAACTGTAGATTAAAACTGAAGAAACTGCAAAAAGGTGGGCATTTAAGGAGACGGGACCTGGGTAAACCGACTAAACCAGAGGTTGTACAGAGTTTTCGGGTGAGCATAAGGATACAATTCACAGGAATGTGGGAAAGAAATACAGTAGAAGAAGAATGGGTAGCTTTGAGGGATGAAATAGTGAAGGCAGCAGAGGATCAAGTAAGTAAAAAGACGAGGGTTAGTAGAAATCATTGGGAAACAGAAGGTATATTGAATTTAATTGATGAAAGGAGAAAATTTAAAATGCAGTAAATGAAGCAGGCAAAAAGGAATACAAACGTCTCAAAAATGAGATCGACAGGAAGTGAAAATTGGCTAAGCAGGGATGGCTAGAGGACAAATGTAAGGATGTAGAGGCTTACCTCACTAGGGGCAGGATAGCTACTGGCTACAGGAAAATTAAAGAGACCTATGGAGAAAAGAGAGCCACTTGTATGAATCTCAAGAGCTCAGATGGAAACCCAGTTCTAAGCAAAGAAGGGAAAGGAGAAAGATAGAAGGAGTATATAGAGGGTCTATACAAGGGCGATGTACTTGAGGACAATATTATGGAAATGGAAGAGGAAGTAGATGAAGATGAAATGGGAGATATGATACTGCGTGAAGAGCTTGACAGGGCACTGAAAGACCTGAGTCGAAACTAGGCCCCCGGAGTAGACAACATTCCATTAGAACTACTGACGGCCTTGGGAGAGCCAGTCCCGGCAAAACTCTACCATCTGGTGAGCAAGATGTTTGAGACAGGCGAAATACCCTCAGACATCAAGAAGAATATAATAATTCCTATCCGAAAGAAAGCAGGTGTTGACAGATGTGAAAATTACCGAACTATCAGTTTAATAAGTCACAGCTGCAAAATACTAACGCGAATTCTTTACAGACGAATGGAAAAGCTGGTAGAAGCCGACCTCGGGGAAGATCAGTTTGAATTCCGTAGAAATGTTGGAAAACGTGAGGCAACACTGAACTTACGGCTTATCTTAGAAGAAAGATTAAGGAAAGGCAAACCTACGTTTCTACCATTTGTAGACTTAGAGAAAGCTTTTGACGATGTTGACTGGAATACTCTCTTTCAAATTCTAAAGGTGGCAGGGGTAAAATACAGGGAGCAAAAGGCTATTTACAATTTGTACAGAAACCAGATCGCACTTATAAGAGTCGAGGGGCACGAAAGGGAAGCAGTGGTTGGGAAGGGAGTGAGACAGGGTTGTAGCCTGTCCCCGATGTTATTCAATCTGTATATTGAGCAAGCAGTAAAGGAAACAAAAGAAAAATACGGAGTAGATATTAAAATCCATGGAGAAGAAATAAAAACTTTGAGGTTCGCCGATGACATTGTAATTCTGTCAGAGACAGCAAAGGACTTGGAAGAGCAGTTGAACGGAATGGACAGTGTCTTGAAAGGCGGATATAAGATGAACGTCAACAAAAGCAAAACGAGGACAATGGAATGTAGTCGAATTAAGTCGGGTGATGCTGAGCGAATTAGATTAGGAAATGAGCCACTTAAAGTAGGAGACGTGTTTTGTTATTTGGGGAGCAAAATAAGTGATGATGATCGAAGTAGAGAGGATATAAAATGTAGACTGGCAATGGCAAGGAAAGCGTTTCTGAAGAACAGAAATTTGTTAACATCGAGTATAGATTTAAATGTCAGGAAGTCGTTTCTGAAAGTATTTGTATGGAGTGTAGCCATGTATGGAAGTGTAACATAGACGATAAATAGTTTGGGCAAGAAGAGAATAGAAGCTTTCGAAATGTGGTGCTACAGAAGAATGCTGAAGATTAGATGGGTAGATCATAACTAATGAGGAGATATTGAAAAGAATTGGGGAGAAGAGGAGTTTGTGGCACAACTTGACTAGAAGAAGGGATTGGTTGGTAGGACATGTTCTGAAGCATCAAGGGATCATCAATTTAGTATTGGAGGGCAGCGTGGAGGGTAAAAATCATAGAGGGAGACCAAGAGATGAATACACTAAGCAGATTCAGAAGGATGTAGGTTGCAGTAGGTACTGGGAGATGAAGAAGCTTGCACAGGATAGAGTTACATGGAGAGCTGCATCAAACCAGTCTCAGGACTGAAGACCACAACAACAACAACAATTAATCGTACATATACGATCCTGGATGAGAGAGTTCACACAGCTGAAGGTGGCAGGAGTCTTGGGACGGTGATAGCGTGAAGGCGGTTGTATTCGGGTCTCTGCGCGGCTACGCTGTCCTCCAAACGTAGCAAGACCCCAGTTCCGTAATTAGTGTGAAGACACACGATTGTCATCCACTCACGAGCGTTGCTTCTGTACTCGACCAAAACAAACTCTGGGCTCGCACCGCCCATAATCGACCACGGCACGACCAGTACTGCAATGACGACGAATCGCAGGGTCACTGGCCTCTCCGGCAACCAGCTTAACTTCCACCACGTCTCGATACTGCGCCGACTCCTCTTAGAATCGTTCCGTGCGCGCCTAAATAGGCGATCGCGACCAATCAAACCGCGGCAAAGCGCGGGCACAAGAAAAAGCCGACACAGTAACCGCTCCAGAGGTAAGTTACTACTCAGTAAATTATTATTTATTTAAATGAAATCGGATGTTCCTATATTAAACGCTTTGTTGAAAGAACGCTCATGTCCGTTGTTATTTGGAAGTAAGTTTTTAAATTTGTATTGTGTATTACTGTGTACTGTGTGTTCATGTCATTCAGGGACATTTGCATATGGGTAATCCATCAGTTCTAAGTTATAGCTAGTGTTAAAATTGTTAATCATTTGTATTATAAATGCTTATAAATTTTTTAAAGTAGCTTGCTACTTGGTGTAACTGCTCTGTTTATTATATTGTAGTTCGTACCTCATATTAAATTTATGGCCGAGTTTATGTAATTTGTAAAGAAGATTGGTTTATAAATTATGCATGTGCATTAAACAAGTGAATAAAGCATTTGAAATCGCTTAATCCCGGTCCTTTCCGTTAAATCTTATGACCACTTAAGACGCCGTAATTTCCCATTTTAGCTCCGTCAGTCCCACCTGATGAGGATCGCACACCTCACAGCAACATTCCAGAGCAGGGCGGACTAGCGTGGTGTAAGTAGTCTCTTTAGTAGACATGTGGCCTCTTTCTAAGTGTTCTGCAAATAAATCGAAGTGTTTGGTTTGCTTTCCCCCTAGCATTGTCAAGGCGATCGTTACAATTTAAGTTATTTTTAATTGTAATCCCTAAGGATCTAGCTGAATTTACAGTCTTTAGATTTGTGTGATATATCGTGTAACTGAAATTTAGCGGGCTTCTCTAGCACTCAGATCGATGGCTTCACAATTTTCAGTATTTAGTGTCATTAGCCATTTTTAGCACCTTACAGATATCTTGTGTAAATAATTTTCCAGTTGATTGTGATCACCTGTCGACTTTATGAGACGTTGAAGGACTGTGAAATCTGCAAAACATCTAAGACGTCTGCTCAGGTTGTATCTATACGTGTTTTATATAGATCGGGAACAGCAGAGGGTGTATAACTCTTCCTTGGGTGCACCAAACATTACTTCCGTTTTAGTCAATGACTTTCCGTCAGTTGCTATGAACTTCTTCCAGAAAATCACGAACCCAGTCACAAAACTGAGACGATACTACATAGGCACCCAATTTGATTAGAAGACGCTTGTGAGGAACGGTGTCGAAAATCTTTTAGAAATCTGAAAATATGAGATCAACTTGACATCCTCTGTTGATAACACTGATTACTTCGTGAGAATAAAAGTTAGTTGTGTTTCACGAGAACGATATTTTCTGAATCCATGCTGACTATTTGTCAATAAATTGTTTTCGTCGAGGTATTTCATAATGTACAGGCATAGTATATGTACGAAAATCCTATTGCAAATCGATGTTAGGGATTGGGTGTGTAATACAATCGTATACTTGTGCAACTTTCCAGTCTCTGGGTATTAATCATTTTACGTATATAACTGCTAAGTATGAAGCTATTGTACCAGCATAATCTGAAATGAACCTGATGTGTATACAATCTGGACTGGAGACCTTGCCATTATTAAGTGGCTTAAACTACCTCGCTACACCAGGGACCTCTGCTTTTAAGTTTTCCTTCCAGATTCGATACAGAGTTTCGTTGTGGGAACTATTAAAGGCACCTTGCATTGAAGTTCGCGCTAAATTTCGAGCTTCTTTGAAATTCCCCCAATGTTGGGGATTCTGCATCCTTTTAAGTTTGGCATGCCTTTTCGATACTTCTACAACAGTGTTCTGACGTTTTGTGCACCATGAAGGATCAGTATCACCTCTTATTAATTTATGTGGTTTATATCATTTGCCGTCGATACTATTTCTTTGAATTCAAATCACAGCTGGTCTACTCTTACAACACAGTAAGATCGGGAGGAGTGGACATTGCTCTTAGAAAGGCGTCCATCGAATTTTTATCTGCTTTTTCATGTAGATCTACTTTGCGTTTATTTTTGGTACGTTGGATGTTATGGTATACAGTCTCGCTACAGCTTTCTTGTGATCACTAATGCCTGTATTGGTAGTGCTGCTCCCTATTTCCTCAGGTCGAGTATGTTTCCGCAACCATTTTCACTTCGAGTGGGATCCTGAACTAATTGTTCGAAGTAATTTTCTGAGAAAGGATTCAGTACAATTTCGATTGACGTTCTTGTGCCTACCACCGGCTTTAAGCGTGTAAGTTTTGCCAACATATCAAGGGTAGATCTAAGTCATCACCAACTACAATGATAAGCCAAAGTATTATGACCATTGCCCACTGCGACGTTGGATGTCGCCTGGTGGCGTTGCGGGCAGGTGATATATATATATATATATATGCGGAGCAGACACGGGGGATCACCCTAGCGAAGATATGGGCTACAAGTGGGGAAATCAATTGAGATAAGCGACTTTGACACATGGCAGATTATCATTACCCAGAGCCTGTGGTCGAGTATCTGGAAAACGCCGAAGCTGGTCGAATGTTCACGTGCTACTGTCTTGGGAATCTACGGAAAGATGTAGATGAACAGTGGAACTACCACTAGGCGCTAAATGGTTGGACGTCCACGACCCTTCACAGAAAGTGAGGTTCGGAGGCTTGTCTGTTCTGTAAAGTATAATAGATGGTGACATGTGGCATCTCTGCCGAAAGAGCACAGTACTAGTGCACGCACAAGTGTTTCGGAGCACACCGTTCATCGTACATTGTTAAACATGGAGCTCCGCAGCAGACCACCCCTTCCCTTCGTGTTCACATACTGTGAAAGTTATATACACAGGGTAAATTAATTCAAGTTTCTCAAGAAAAATTATATTGAGCCAGAGATGGTCAAATGCAGTATTGATTTTGGAATAGTAGATTCAGTTTTTGTGTTAAGTAAATTCATGCAGTTTTGGTTTGGATTAAAGTTATTGACAGTTTACATTCTCGCAGCTAAATTAAATTTACATTCTCGTAGTCAGAAAACTTCACTACAGGTCAAAGCGCACAAGCGACGAGATAAAATACACGTTCACAAGCCATTCCCATTCTACTAGTTGTGTTTCAGACTACTGGCAGTTACGCTATCTCAGTAATATTTCAAACGCACATGTTTCAGTTGATCCAACGATGTCAATTACAACTGCAGTGGGTACAGGACCATCAGGATTCGACCGTTGACCAGTGGAAACGTGTCGGCTCTTCGGTTAAATCACGCTTTTGCTAACGTAAGTTCGGTGTAGTGCGCCACGGTCCCTTCAGCTTGTTTACTTATTTGTTGTCTAGCCTAAGTGATACCTATGGAAATCTAAGGTTTTCATGATGACCTGCTTTAGAATAAATCTACCTCAACGCGCACTAAGCTCTTTAAATTCCTCTGTGACAGAAATGACTTTCTTCAGCTGCTGATGGTCTAGCGTGTAGAGACCGTACCGAGTAACGCCGTATGGTTAATGTGGTTTGCTGGGCACTAGTAGATCTGTGTTGCGTGTTGTGTCCGGTGGTATGGGTTACCAGTATTCCTACACATGTGGTGTAATTTGTTATTGTGCAGTGGGTCTCGTAGATGGCGACAAACTGAAGAAATTCCGATTTCACTAGCCTTTGATTATTTTATGGCAGAAGCCGGATGAAAGTGAAAGTTAATTATTTACACTAATCATAAAATTTTTAATGCGTACTAACCCAATAAAAGTGTAAACTAGGAATCACTTTTGAATATTTTTATTTAATGAGAATCTGTGGATTTTAGACAGTTTTTTTCTAATGGAATTTTGTTAATAGTGCATTTATGAAATTTTGAATGTAAATCCCTTCAGGATATTTCTAATATAAATTTGTCTACGCATAAGATATTCATCTCAAAAATTGTGTTGCCTTCCATGTTTAATGCATTAGTGACGTGATTGGTGCGTCGTTCTTATACCGATCTCAGTTACAGAGGGGTGTCTGTGGCCATTGCTGTGGGGTCGGTGGTACACAAAATCGCCTCTGAAGCTAGTGGTCCCGCGCTCAAGACTGATCTCCATTGTAGCCCTCAAGATTGTTGAGCCTGCCGCAAATGAAAGTCTCAGTAAATGATATTCAGCTGAAGCTCGTCAGTTAATAAGCCCAGCCCTCTATCCCCAACCATTAAAACCTTGGTTCAGTACTGTTGGAGTATCCCTTAAGGAGTCATAATTTTGGATTTTGCCTTTTGCATTATCTAGAAGCTCCAGGCAACTGTGCGTAAGCAGACACGTTCTGTTACACTGATGTTTTGTCCGCCTCTAACAGATTCACAACAACAAATTTACTCCCGTGACCAGCTATTTTGTACATTGCAGGTATGTTGAGTGCTGTAATTAGTTTAATACAACATTTAAGAATATAGTTTCACACTTGCACTACAAGGAATGAGAGTGTGCTGAAAAGTAATGCCTACGAATTTTTTATGTGGAAACTCTTTAAAAAGAAAAAGAAAACAAACTTTATTAACATCCTGAATTTTTATTCTTCATGTCTACACTTCCTTTTCTCAGTATAGTCACTAAGACGATGAACACGTTTCTCCCAAAGAGAGAGCAGTTTGTTGATACCGTCGCTGTAGAATGTTTGACTTCGTTAACGGAGCCACAGCCTCACCTCTTCTTGCACTGCTCCATCACTATTGAAATGAAGTCCTCGACGGTTTTTTCCTGGAAAGAGATGGAAATCGGATGGGGACATGTCTGGACTGTTTGGAGGATAATCAATGACCGTGAACCAGAAGTGTCGAATGGCTGAAGACGTCGAAGCACTCGTGTGCGACCTGGTATTGTCATGCTGAAAGAGAGGATGTCCATGTGTGGACAGACTCATCGAAATCCTACTCTCAAGTTTCTGAGTATCTCGCAGAGTTTATAGTATTGCCTTTAGGCATGAACTGCAAATACACCGCACCTTTAACATCTTCCAACATTATGAACATGAGTTTGGTTACTGATTCTATGGATTTGATTTTTTTTTTTTTTTTTTTTTGCGTCTTGATCCTTGTGAGGCGGAACTCCGTTGGTGTTCTCTCTATCCCGGGGTCTTAATGGTGAATTCAGCTTTCATCACCTGTCCTAATGTTGTTAAGGAACCAACCACACTCACGCTCAAAACGGAAAAGAAATTTCTGACTGATATCCCATCTGTGTTTCATACCAAGAGTCGCGATTCGAAGCAACCACGGTGCACACAGTTATCTGTACCGCTGTTCTGCTGTGACGGCCTCGACACATTGTAGTGAAATGCCGCACTTATCTGAGAGATGTGCCTGTGTTATTCGACGATTTTCTCTGATGAATTCATCAAAACGATTCCGATGAGTCTCTCGTTGGTTGCCCTACGCGGACGTCCACTTCGTGTTCTGTCTCACACGTCGATGTTAGCACCACCGTTTCCTTGACGGCGAGCATGAACAACCCAATGTCACACTTAATGATGTCGGTCGAATCAGAACCCTACACAGCTTTCATTTTTCTGTAGGCTGGAAATTGGTTGATCGTTTTTCATGGCTAGAAACTCAATTACAGCACGCTTTTTCTCATCCACTGACATAGTAATGTTAGACACCGCCATATTACACCCTACAATTCAGAGCCCTCTAGCGGCAGTGGGTTGCAACTTGTGACAACTAAGCGGGAAATTCGACCAGTTAATGTACATGACATGTAATATCTCAGCCGATATTGAGGAGAGAATAAAAACTTAAGCGGCATTCCGTTCCAGTACTCTCTCGTAATCTGAACTAACATTCGTCTTCAAATTACTTACCGGAATGGAGCCAGGTGACGTCGGCGATAACCACCAATATTTCCGCCATTTTCAAGGGGAAATTCCAGCAACTATGCGCTGAGAAAGAGAATTTAAAACCTCGGTTTTCAGAGAAACTCCGGAAAGGTAGAAAACACGCACACACACACACACAGACACACACACTGTAAATACTAGTGCCAGCACAAATCGAAGATGACTGACGTCAGAAGTCTCGATAGTAAAATTAATGATCAACGGGTGAGGTAGCGTATACTATGTCCCTCTGGTTTTGACAAATAAGAGAGCAGGATTCCGTGCAGAATTTGAACAGTAGCCATCATCTCTGTTCATAAGGTTACTTGCTAATTTAATTTCAACAGCTTCCTTAATAACACTATCCCAAAAGTTGGAAGTGCATGCCAGAATCTCCGTGTTTTATTCTCCTTAGGATGACCGGTGTCAAGACAGTGTTCTGCAATAGCCGATGTTGGAGTGTGTGTCGCTTATACTCAGTACACCGGTCCTCCACAGTCCTTATAGAATGACTGACATATGACACGCCACAACTACAAGTGATAAGGTAGAGCCCCGTCTTACGCAAAGCAGGATCATCCTCTATGGAACCAAAAAGGGGTTCGAGATGACATAGGCCCTTCGGTTTGTGATGGCGCTAGTGTTTATAGTGTGCTTGTGTTTGTGTGTGTGCTATCTTTCGAGTTTCTCTGAAAAACGATGTTTTAAATCCTTTTGCATAGCTCTTACTTGATGTAGTTTTGCCTTGAAAATGACAGGGCGTACTCATGTCGAAATGTCGGCTGTTATTTACGACGTCTCCCGGCCACTTTCCGATAAGTTATTAGAGCATTGTATACGCTGGGAGAAAGTCAAGTCTAGCATTAATCTATGCTGTCTTTCGAGAGAGATAATTTAGAGCCGAGTATCACTTAGCTGCCGCTACAGTATGTGGGTAGCATATCATACAGACAGTGCTGTGTTAGCAGGTCATTGCAGTAATAGCGTGTCGTGGGAGTATGTGTATGGGTAAAACCGCAGCCTCTGTGGAGCTTAACTCCTGTGATAAATAGCGTGCGGATTACGGGCGCAGTACTCTAGTTCCGGTTATCAGTAGACAAATGGCCATAAAATCGAAATCGAAAATAAAGCCGTCTACAAACGGACAACGGACCTCCGACGCTCAGTGCGCTTAGTTCATGGATTTTCTACAAAGTTAAATGTAAATACAATTATACGTAGTGTTTGCTAATATACGGGGTTATTACAAATGATTGAAGCGATTTCACAGCTCTACAATTTATTATTTGACATATTTTCACAATGCTTTGCACACACATACAAAAACTCAAAAAGTTTTTTTAGGCATTCACAAATGTTCGATATGTGCCCCTTTAGTGATTCGGCGGACATAAAGCCGATAATCTTCCTCCCACACTCGGCGCAGCATGTCCCCCTCAATGAGTTCGAAAGCATCGTTGATGCGAGCTCGCAGTTCTGGCACGTTTCTTGGTAGAGGAGGTTTAAACACTGAATCTTTCACATAACCCCACAGAAAGAAATCGCATGGGGTTAAGTCGGGAGAGCGTGGAGGCCATGACATGAATTGCTGATCATGATCTCCACCACGACCGATCCTTCGGTTTTCCAATCTCCTGTTTAAGAAATGCCAAACATCATGATGGAAGTGCGGTGGAGCACCATCCTGTTGAAAGATGAAGTCGGCGCTGTCGGTCTCCAGTTGTGGCATGAGCCAATTTTCCAGCATGTCCAGATACACGTGTCCTGTAACGTTTTTTTCGCAGAAGAAAAAGGGGCCGTAAACTTTAAACCATGAGATTGCACAAAACACGTTAACTTTATGTGAATTGCGAATTTGCTGCACGAATGCGTGAGGATTCTCTACCGCCCAGATTCGCACATTGTGTCTGTTCACTTCACCATTGAGAAAAAATGTTGCTTCATCACTGAAGACAAGTTTCGCACTGAACGCATCCTCTTCCATGAGCTGTTGCAACCGCGCCGAAAATTCAAAGCGTTTGACTTTGTCATAGGGTGTCAGGGCTTGTAGCAATTGTAAACGGTAAGGCTTCTGCTTTAGCCGTTTCCGTAAGATTTTCCAAACAGTCGTCTGTGGTACGTTTAGCTCCCTGCTTGCTTTATTCGTCGACTTCCGCGGGCTACGCGTGAAACTTGCCCGCACGCGTTCAACCGTTTCTTCACTCACTGCAGGGCGACCCGTTGATTTCCCCTTACAGAGGCATCCAGAAGCTTTAAACTGCGCATACCATCGCCGAATGGCGTTAGCAGTTGGTGGATCTTTGTTGAACTTCGACCTGAAGTGTCGTTGCACTGTTGTGACTGACTGATGTGAGTGCGTTTCAAGCACGACATACGCTTTCTCGGCTCCTGTCGCCATTTTGTCTCACTGCGCTCTCGAGCGCTCTGGCGGCAGAAACCTGAAGTGCGGCTTCAGCCGAACAAAACTTTATGAGTTTTTCTACGTATCTGTAGTGTGTCGTGACCATATGTCAATGAATGGAGCTACAGTGAATTTATGAAATCACTTCAATCATTTGTAATAGCCCTGTATATAATATTTATATACGTTTGTAGAAAATTATTGTGTTTATATAATAAATACAATAATTTTCTATAAACGTAACAACACAATTCTAATTCATTGTCTTCCTGTTGTGAGCTTAATGAGACAAAGAACAAAAAACAGATGTACGCTCATGCTCAAAAGTATCCAAAAGACCTTAATTTGCATTTCGCCTGATTCGCATGCAACCCGCATAACGCAGCTGTCTAGCAGGTCCTCTAATCGCTCCTCGGTAAAGTCGTTTGACTATTGAAAATGGTTCCAACAAATCACCACTAGGAAACACTGCTCTATATCGCAATAACTCAAGATGTAAAGTAATACCACGATACTACAGATATCAGGGAACACCTTAAAACATATAAGACCGTCCTTAAGGCTTGCAAGCTTACATTTATTACAATAAATTACATACCTGAAATGTTACCACTCTCATTATAACGACAGATAGGTAATGCACGTAGAAAGTTCGTCGTATTCATGATTTCCTCTTCAAAGTAACATATACCGTACTTATTATTTAACACAAAAGACGTTAAAATTTAAGTTATTCACGAGCAGCTAGCTGAGAAAATGTATGAACTTCAAATGACACGACGAACCGTCTCGTTCTGCATATAGATTCAAACCCAGGTCATGCAGACTAAGCAAAGATTTCTTGACTGACGGAAACGAACAGTCCTTCCTGATTAGGCATACAGAGAGTGATATACCTCGATTTTAGGCAGTACCTGTTAGCAAATATCAACTTTAAATTACATAACGTAAAAATTTTTAACGGACGCGAATTCCTACCCAGCATCTATTGTCCCTGTTAACGAACAACGAGAGATGTTAAATGTTGCTTCTTCACAAGTAACTTACTTGAAATGCCGTGAGGTAAAGCTTTGTGTCGGACAGGGATTCGAACCCAGAACCTTAATGGGATTGTTATCGAAGCACAGTCAAATATAACATATCGGTTTTTCTCGGCAGTAGATAGATGTTTTAACTGAAATGACGAGACGAAAGATCAATTTTTTCCTTCCCAGCACACGAACCCGGCACCTATCGCTGTTGTATTCTAGAGCTAACGAACGTTAAATATGGGTTTGTTACACCAGCAGCGACAAGTGAGCATATTTGAACTAGAAATAATACGACGAAGAGCTCAGTGCTGACGGTGAATCGAACCTAACACATATCGTTGTTGACTACACACAAAGAGATGTCAGCTACCAAATTTTTCTCCACCAGCAGCTCGGAATAACATCCCTAAACTTACAGTGATCTCGCAAATAGTTCTGTGTCTCACTGGGAGTCAAAAAGTCAGATATCGTAAGTGTTGACAACGAATGAAAATACATTAAAAATCAAAATTATTATCCAGCAGCAGATAAGTGTTCTCATGCTAGAGCTTGATAATACATAATGAAAACGCTAGCGCCTTGCCAAGATTCGAACACATTCACGTGCAATATGGGTAGATGTTGAGGAATCCGCAATTTTGAACAAACAACAATATGTAGTCGAGCTGTTTTGTCACGAACGGATCAAATTCTACGTTAAGAGCCGTGTGACTTGCATTCCCAATTGAGAACCAAATTTGTCGACGTACAGGAGCTCATATAAAAGATGGAATAAGTGTCCTGTGACGCTACATAGCGTTAGTTTCGTCACTAGAAGTAAATAACTAGTATAAGAAAGATGAAAACGTTAGCGCCTTGCCAAGATTCGAATACGTTCACGTGCAATATGTGTAGATGTTGAGGAATCCGCAATTTTGAACAATCAACAATATGTAGTCGAGCTGTTTTTTCACGAACGGATCAAATTCTAAGTTAAGAGCGGCGTGAGTTGCATTCCCAAATAAGAACCAAATTTGTCGACATACAGGAGCTCATATAAAAGATGGAGTGAGTGTTCTGTGACGCTACATAGCGTTAGTCTCGTCACTAGAAGTAAATAACTAGTATAAGAAAGATTGCTAGTGATAGAGTTTCGACATGTCGCCAGTCCTGACTTTATTATGGTTCAACATAACGTCTACTTGGTAGAGAAGGAATATCACGTTTAATGTGAATTTCAGACCACAACGTCATTATACCTTCTTAACTTGGCGGAGCCGGAAGAGAACAGAATCTGTCTCTCCCAATCAAAAACCGTCGGCAGTAGTTGGAATCGAACCCAGACCATACATATATGAACCAATCATCAATCCAACAAACCACCAAATCCTCTTCTCTACAGCTTCCTTTTCTATCGTAACGCTGTTGCGCCACACTGGATGAGAATTCTGACACACAGGCTCCCTGTAGTGGTTTGCAGCATGTTCAGTACATTCATTTACTTGGTTGACCGAATCGCCATTAACTATCTGCCTCGGCTAACCAGTGCATACGTTCGACTCTATTTTGTAATCACCGAAGTAAAATCACGTAACTGCCACCTACACAGAACTGCCAACAGTATTGGATGCTGAAATAAAAATAGGAAGTGTTCCTTTCCACTTGAGCTACTCTATTGCGCTATCTGGTTGTTGAAACCGTCGTTCAGTGCAAAAGAAATGCTGTAACTGTCTGTCTCTCAGAAATCTAGATCCGTCCATATGCATTTTCTCACAGCACTGTGGAATGCGGAAATTCTGGAGGAATTGATATTGTCTTCTGGAGGTGCTGTAGATACATGTCGGCTAATAACATAACGGTAAGTGTCGTGCGCCGTAGATAAGGCGTCGCGAGTTCGAGAACATTCACTGCTACATTTTTTAAAACGCAGTTCTGATGTCTGCTGAAGTTATCAATCTAATGGAACTTTGAACATAATTTCCTTCACTTCTCAACCCAAAATAGTCGCATGTGGAAAAAGGGCTAACTTTTCTTTTCTGGTTTAATAGATGGCCAGGCAGCAGATGCATCTCGAAACTTTTGTATTATGTATGGGGAGAGAACATCGTGCCAAAATACGTTAGAAAAGTGTTTTCTACATTAGCTGTCTTGTGGTAGTGGCATTTTATTCTCCTTCAAAGCTTGTTTGATAGCTTTAACTCAGAACAAGTTTCCTACATGCATGTGGTCAATACACTGCCTTTGCGTTGTCAGACTATTATAGATAACATCAGAGAACACGCGTGTATCAATGATGGTTAATTTCTCTCTCATGTTTACTGTTGCTTTAACAACACTGAAAGAAACCTTACGAAAATTCTGCATTGTAGTATAAAAAATGAAATAAAACTACCCACAATAACCTTACGTCGAAAGTATGTTTTAATAAAGCTGAGTGTCTCTACAGAAGTGTGCCTCTATCGGCACGAATTAGTAAAATACTACTCATTTAGATTTCGATTGGGTCTGTGTTTAATTGGTGTGCTGTGTCATCAAGAAGTATGCAAACGTGGCATTTCATAAATAAAGTTATGAATTCCTAGAAACCCAAAATTTGTTTGTCAGCAGCGGAAAGAGGCGTGACCTGTTGTGCAGCATTGTAAGTTTTCCACCATTGCACTATGAGCCGAAAGTATTTTCTTGGGATGTCTTTATCGATGTTTGATCTGACTGCTTGTAGCTCTTTCCCAGAAGGGATAAAAGCGTAACATTCAGTGAGAGTGCAACCGTAAACCATAACCGAAACGTTTTCACAGGTCAGCACGTTACCACAGAGCTACGGGAGAGGTCTCTGTCTTCGCTTCCTCTTATGAGGCCAATAGTGCCTAGAACTCGTAAACCGCTATTTCAAGGATGAGATTAGTTGCGTTTTCCGCGTGCAACGACTTTCCTGGGCTGAAAACCGTAAATTTACAATCTTAAGTTACACCTCAAGCGATAATAACTCAGATTATTTAATGGAAGTGACAGGAAAAGTCAAGTGAACTTCGAGGCTTAATTCCGTGCACAGCAGGAAGTAACTCGTCGATCACAGAGGTTCCTTGTTGCCAAATTTCAGTTACAGTGCCAGCACGAAGAAGACGAACCGATGTGTTCCTACAGCGGGCGGGGAAGTGACCACAGCTGGCGTCTCAAAGTCGTGGCTGCCACGGCCTGGAATATGTAATGCGTCTGATTCGCATTTCTGTAACTAGGTTTAGGGACTGGTGCGTAGTTACTAATAATACTCATAACTGAATGCAAACTAAGCATCATAAATCAGCAGCTCTCATAGTTGTTTTTTTATTTCTTTCGTAAGTGTATTCAAAACTAGGAAACTCATTCACGGACGTTTTTGTGCCTGGCCTCCTAGGCGGATGACCTGGAACGGGACTTAGCTGCTGCACGAGGTGCCAGGCGGTTCGCGCTAAGTTTTAACTAAGCGCGATCCGCAGAATTGCTCGACTTCCGGCGCCGCCATTGCGGTTTATCGTCGCGCTACTTCCTGCCGCGCCCAGTCTTATCAGTACGCACATCCGCTGTACAGGCAGCTGCATGCTCATTCTACTCGAGGCAGCCGCACTGAGCACACAGCCATGCCGTACAGGAGGAGAACATATACAAGGAGATCAAGAATGCCTGTGTACAAGACCGTCGATACATTTACTTTTGATTTGAGAGGAAGTTCCGACTATACATTTGCGTATGGTCTGAATAAAATGAGCACTGAATCCCATCTGTTGCATTACAGTTAATAGAAAGTGATGGTTGATGCGGTCAAAAGCCTTATCAAAGTCTAAAAACATGAGACCAACAACGCATTTACATAGCCACGACAAATACATAATATCCCTATATTCACACAAGGGTGAAGATTTTATAGTCGGGATTGAGCAGAGTTAGTGGTCGAAAATCCTTCAGCGTAGTGCTATCTGATTTTTTTTGGGATCAGGACAATCAGTCCTTCCGTAAACTGAGATGACATCGGCAGGTCTCCCAATAATTCATCGCATATTTTGGTGATCTCCGGTCCTATGATGTGCCAAAAACAAACATAAAATTCTATGGGTAGGTCGTCTAAACCAGCCGATTTCATTCTAGGCGAATCTTTGGTTATGGTAACTACTTCTTCCTCAGTTATGTTGGCTACATTGTCGGCGTTGTCAGTCGGAACGACTGTGGGTTGAATGTAGGATAAAAGGGGCTCACTTGCCGTCGAATCAGTCTCCAACGTGGCGTAAAAATCTGTATAATGTTGCACCCCCTAGTTTTTACAGTGACTTGTTGATCGTATTCGTTCCCCTGTTCATCACTGAGAGTATGGAGTAACTTTTGTTTACCTCTCTTGGCTTCCCGCATCACGTGATATACGGACGTATTCTCCAGCGTCATTTAAAAAAAAGTGGTTAAAATGGCTCTAAGCACTATGAGACTTTAACATCGGAAGTCATCAGTCCCCTAGAACTTAGACCTACTTAAACTTAACTAACCTAAGGACATCACACACATCAATGCCCGAGGCAGGATTCGAACCTACGACCGTAGCAGTCAGGCGGTTCCGGATTGAAACGCCTAGAACCGCTCGGCCACCTCGGCTGGCGGCACCAGTTCAATCGGAGGACGCGCTCTAACATTTTTCCCCCTCTAGCGATTTTCGTACCAACGCGGTTATTCTTGCTTCAGTGCGTTTTATTCTAGAGCTGTTTGCTATTAATCCCATGGGGTCGTCATATAGTTCGCGGAATCACTGAAAGGTGCGTTTTCATCAGTACGCTTTCATGCGACCATATCGTGCGATGCCTTTTTTTATCTGCGGTTTCGCAGACTGTATCCACCACATGATGCGTGTTGGATATCTGGAATGCGACCCAAGGCATCGCTGCCTTGTATGATGGATCTCCTGTTTCACTTCTGCGTCCTCGAAAAGTGACACGTTTAGCTGCCGTACGTCTCTTCCCGGGAATATTTTTCGTTTAGTGTGCTGCACCGTTGTATGAAATGCGCAGTCATACGAGAAGTTATGAGGCCAAATTTCGCAGTCAATTACATCATGGATAAAGCCTTTCGTTACATACAGCCTGACTAGTCTGCTTGCCGAATTACTGGATACGTACGTGTATAATCGGATGTGCGGACGAAGATGGCAGCAGGTATCTATCATATCTAGCCCATTAGTTAACAACAACAGCTCCTGACAAAAGTTAAAGTTCGGGACTTGATCTTCTGGACGCAGTATGCAGTTAAAATCTCCACTAAAAATTATGTGCAATCTAGGATCCGTTATTAATGGGACAATTTCGTCTCGGAACAGGCTGCTCCTTGCTCGTTTTCCGCTGGATCCGGAGGGAGCATATACACTAATAAGAAGTAGATCATATGTTTGTGCAGTTATGCCTCGTCCAGATTCAAGTATAGCTTTTGCTGTACATGATATGCCGTGTTTGAACAATATTCCCGTTCCACATTCATTGCCTATGTTTATGATCGCCTCATATCCGTACACATCCGCTATTTTGGTCGTAACTACCTCTTCTATCATCGCTATGTCAATGTCGGCGGCATGTAAGCAGTTCTTCACAGATTGTAACTTCATGTCCAAAACTATTCTGTTTACATTGAGCGTTGAAATTTTATACGCCTGCGTCACTCAGTAGTCCTACTTATCGCACTCAAAGCTTTCCCCCTATCAGGTCCACGGTGGTCAACCGTTTCCATTGGTTCTTCAATTGGAGGGGCGAGATTCATAGGTACGTCCTCATTCCGGTTTGGCGTGTCTGGTTTTCCGACGTCTACCACGTCTTAATCTCTTCAGGGCTCTGTTTTGTGTTTGCCGTTTAGGTTTCACCGGCAGCTGTCTAATGTTGACTTTCTCAGTAGTCTTCAAATCTTCTAAGAGGGTGGTTGGTTCAAATGGCTCTGAGCACTATCGCACTGAACTTCTAAGGTCATCAGTCCCCTAGAACTTAGAACTACTTAAACCTAACTAACCTAAGGACATCACACACATCAATGCCCGAGGCAGGATTCGAACCTGCGACCGTAGCGGTCGCGCGGCTCCAGACTGTAGCGCCTAGAACCGCTCGGCCACTCCGGCCGGCTGAGAGGGTGGTGTTTCGAGCCAAATCGTCGCCTGTGCTCTTAGTGGATGATGGTGTCAATACAGATATCGGTTCACTATGAGGTTGCTCGTCAGGGATGGTTCTTGCATGTCATTCTCAACAGCGGAGGAGTCGGAGAATTTGCGGTGGTTCCCAACATCTTTTGGGGTCTGCTGTGTTGAAACCATTACAGCTGTTGTGGTAGTCGTGGCAATCTGGGATTCTGCTCGGGTTGGATGGTTCTTCGTGTTCAGATTAGGGCTTTGGGTCAGGACTTGGCCGCGGGCAGCAGTATCTTAAGTCGTTGGCAGCGCAGTCATAGCCGGCGGTCTCGGCGTCTCGCCAGCCGGCAGCTGCGCCACTCGCCGCTGTAAACACTCAGCACAGGCGTGGCCGGGAGAGTTGCACGCCGCACACGTCCTCGGCTGGCTGTCGTATATAACGATGCGTCGGTATGCACAGGCGCTGATCTATGATGGTACATGTTTGTGCAAATCGACCTTTAATTGTCTCCGTTGAGAACTGGGGATTTGCGTGCGTGGGACCAATGTTCGGCAACATTACTGAAAACTTCCCCGTACGGCGCTATTGCTGCTTTTATCTGTTCCACTGGTACTTCGAATGGCAGTTCGAACATCCTGTTCGTCTGTATTCCAAACCCTGCATGGATTATGATGACTTCGCCTACGTTACCATCACGATGGTTAAACTTCATAGTCCGCAGCTCGTGGTCGTGCGGTAGCGTTCTCGCTTCCCACGCCCGGGTTCCCGGATTCGATTCCCGGCGGGGTCAGGGATTTTCTCTGCCTCGTGATTACTGGGTGTTGTGTGCTGTTCTTAGGTTAGTTAGGTTTAAGTAGTTCTAAGTTCTGGGGGACTGATGACCACAGATGTTAAGTCCCATAGTGCTCAGAGCCATTTTTTAAACTTCATAATTTCTCCGCATGACTCAACTATTTTGTCGCATAAGATAGCATTCTTCATTTTGACAAATACAACGCTTCTCACTATAGAAAGACACATTCAAATGACATCCTATAAATCAAGTTTCAGTGCGTATTCTAACCAATCTTCGATTTTGTGTAGTTTAGGTCGGGCGTAATTACAATCAAACGAGAATCTCAAAGTATCTTTTCTGTTCAAGTGGGCCATCATGGTATCGTATTTCAATTTTCAATAAGCGTAGAATTTCTGCAATGATGCGAGAAGCACTGCGACTTACCACGCCGAAGCACAGCAGACTGCGGCGCACAAAACTCAGCACACGTCCGCACACCACGGCTGACGCGGCGAGACTGCCTACTAGCTGACACGTAGCTACAGCAGCTCCAGAAGTCAACAACAATTCCTCCAAAACTTCCGCATTCCACAGTGCTGTGAGATAATAGATATGGACAGATCTAGACTTCTGAGAGACAGACAGTTACATCTCTTCTTTTGCACTGCACGACGTTTTCAACAAACAGATAGCGCAATAAAGTAGCTCAAGTGGAAAGGAACACTTCCTATTTAAATTTCTGCATCCTACACTGTTGGCAGTTCTGTGTAGGTGGCAGTTACGTGATTTTATTTCGGTGATCACAAAATATAGTCGAATGTATTCACTGGGTAGCCGAGGCAGCTAGTTCATGGCGATTCGGTCAATCAAGTATATGAGTGTATTGAACATGCTGCAAACCACTACAGGGAGCTGTGTGTCAGAATTCTAATCTAGTGTGGTGCAATGGCGTTATGATAGAAAAATGAGTCACAAAGACGAGGATTGATGATAGCTTCATACACTTATGGTTGGGTTCGATGCTAACTTCTGTTGATAATTTTTGATAGGGAGAGAGAGATTTTATAATGGTATTATAGTATATTATAATGGTATTATAGTATAATGGCACTGTGGTCTGAAATTCCCTCTCTACCAAGCAGACGTTAGGATGAACCACAACGAAGACAGGAGAGGCGACATGTAGAAACTCTACCACCAGTGACCTTTTTATATTGGTTATTTATTTGTAGTGACGAAACAAATTCTATGTAGTGCCACAGGACACTTATTCCATCTTTTATTTGAGCTTCTGTATGTCGATGAAATTGGTTCTGAACTGGGAATACAACTCAGAGCGCCCTTAACGCGGAATTTGATCCCTGCATGACAATACAGTTTGATTACAATTTGTTGTTTGTTCAAAATCCTGTCCCGGCACTAAAGTTATCATTATGTATTATCAAGCCCCAGCATGAGAACGCCTATCTACTGGTGGATAATAATTTTGATTTTTAATGTATTTTCATTCGTTGTCAACTCTAACGATATATGACGTTTTTGACTCCCAGTGAGACACACATCTATTTGCGAGATCACTTTTAGTTCAAGGATGTTATTCCGAGCTGCTGGTGGAGAAAAATTCGGTAGCTGACATCTCTTTGTGTGTAGTCAACAACGATATGTGTGGGGTTCCATTCCCCGTCAGCACTGAACTTTTCATCATATTATTCCTAGTTCAAACTTGCTCACATGTCACTGCTGGTGAAACAAACCCACATTTAACGTTCGTTCTCTCTAGAATATATCAGCGATAGGTGCCGGGTTGGAGTCCTGTGAAGAAAAAAAATTAATGTTTCGTCTCGTCATTAGCTACTGCCGAGAAAAACCGATATGTCATAGTTGATTGTGCTTCGAAAACAATCCGATTAGATTCTGGGTTCGAATCCCTGTCCTACACAAAGCATTACCTCACAGTTTTCAAGTAAGTTACTTGCGAAGAAGCAGTATTTAACATCTCTCTTAGTTCGTTAACAGGGACAATAGATGCTGGATAGGAATTCGCGTCCGTTAAAAATGTTAACGTTATGTAATTTAAAGTTGATATTTGCTAACTGATACTGCCTAAAATCGAGGTATATCACTCTCTGTATGCCTGGTCAGGAATGACTGTTAGTTTCCGTCAGTCACGAAATCTTTGGTTCGTCTGCATGACCTGGGTTTGAATCCATATGCAGAACGAGACGGTTCGTCGTGTCATTTGAAGTTCATACATATTCTCAACTAGCTGCTCGTGAATAACTTAAATTTTTAATGGCATTTTGTGTTAAATAATAAGTACGGTATATGTTACTTTGAAGTGGAAATCATTATTACGACGAACTTACTACCTGCATTACCTACCTGTCGTAATAATGAGAGTGGCAACATTTCAAGTATGTCGTTTATTGTAATAAATGTGTGCTTACAAGCCTTAAGGACAGTTTTATCTGTGTTGAGGTGTTCCCTGATATGTGTAGTATCGTGTTATTACTTTAAATCTTGAGTTATTGCGATACACAGCAGTGATTCCCAGAGTGACTTGTTGGAACCATTTTCAATAGTCAAACGACTGTATTGAGGAGCGAAAGAGGACCTGCTAGACAGCTGCATTATGCGGGTTGCATTCTAAACAGGCCTAATGCATATATATATATATATATATATATATATATATATATATATATATATATATATATTCTCTGATAAATGTGTTGCAAATAGCCGATATTAAAGACATAATAAACATGCTGACTTGTGAAATAAAAGTTCTTTACGTACACTGTAGTGCATGCAGAGTGAGTAAAATTTTTCATAGAAACGTTATGATAGTGCGATCCTCAGGAGATCGAAAGGTTGACTACACATCTAAAACCTCAAGAGATTCGTTTAATGGATGTTATCCACTTTCATAACTCTGGGCTGGTGCAGAATGAAGAAGAAGAAGACGAACGTATGTGGAATACCTGTGAGTGATTTTCAACAGTTGAGTCAGTATTGAAAGACAATGAGTGTATTGGTTGAGACGTAGGACGAGTTTGCCTTACAAGGACGACTTGCATGTTGTAGTTAATATTTGATGCCAGTAGTGAGATGCACTGAGCGCCGAGCCAATATGGATTGTTAGTGTAAAATACACCGGTAGTATGAGGCACCAAGCTGCTGTGTAAAAACTTGCCACGTCAGGTAAAGGTACGTGAGATCAAGAAACTGAAGACGCAGAACTTGTTTCACTATTTTGTATCTACTGTTCACAGGGGATGCAACTGTCATCCGGTGGAAGCCCACCTTTGCAATGTCAAAAGAGTTTGACAGCAATACGAGTACCTCTCTTGGATGCAACGGTTTGGCGAGGAACAGTATAATGTGAAAAATGGATGTAACTTGAGCTCACAAATACAGTACGGTAACTACAATGAGGAAATATTTTGCAGTTGTAATGAATATCATGATAATGCCTTACGCATTTTTATAGTATCAACGTTGTGCACATGTACCCTTGTGTGGTTCAGAAAACTGGTACGAAACAATAAACAAAAGAGAGCATCAGAACAGAGAGAGAGAGAGAGAGAGAGAGAGAGAGAGATAGAGAGAGAAGGACAGGGAGAGATAGAAAGAGGAAGGCCCTCCATGATAAAGAGGTAGTATGTAAATGCAAAGTACTATCTCAGTGCTTAGCTATATGGCGCGTCAGTAATTTATACATCGTGAATGCACAAAACACGTGCACGAAATTCCGTTTAGCATCCGTGGATACCTCAGAAAGCTCCCCTAATTTGTCATCTTTCTTCCAGTGAACCTCATCAGTAAGATTTATAATAGTTTAATTAGTATAGAGCCAGTATTATATTTTGCTCGTTAAATGTTTTCAATCATTTTTAAGAGGTCCAGAAGGCTAAGGCTAGATGTTTCAATTTTAAAGGCCCTGGATCCCAGACACGTCTGTAAAGTAAAGTACAAAAATGGTTCAAATGGCTTTGAGCACTATGGGACTTAAAATCTGAGGTCACTAGTCCCCTAGAACTTAGGACTGCTTAAACCTAACTAACCTAAGGACATCACACACATCCATGCCCGAGGCATTATTCGAACCTGCGAACATAGGTGTCACGCGGTTCCGGACTGAAGCGCCTAGAGCGGCAGTAATGGACATTTCATTTTTATAATTTTTAAATCTGAGGCCAAAGGGCCCCATTTGGTAGTCGCTTTAAACAAGATAATTGTATGTAATGGTTTTACATATATTTTATCCAGCAAGTGTTCTCGAGTACTGCTGCTTCAGGGTTTTAAAAGTAATATGAGGTACACGACCTGCACGAAAAAATGAGGCAGATGTTCTGAGCAGAAAAACTTCATGGTATGTCAGTCCGTCAAGGTCGAATAACTTTCTCTGGTCTCGCGTGTATGCATATACACTCCTGGAAATGGAAAAAAGAACACATTGACACCGGTGTGTCAGACCCACCATACTTGCTCCGGACACTGCGAGAGGGCTGTACAAGCAATGATCACACGCACGGCACAGCGGACACACCAGGAACCGCGGTGTTGGCCGTCGAATGGCGCTAGCTGCGCAGCATTTGTGCACCGCCGCCGTCAGTGTCAGCCAGTTTGCCGTGGCATACGGAGCTCCATCGCAGTCTTTAACACTGGTAGCATGCCGCGACAGCGTGGACGTGAACCGTATGTGCAGTTGACGGACTTTGAGCGAGGGTGTATAGTGGACATGCGGGAGGCCGGGTGGACGTACCGCCGAATTGCTCAACACGTGGGGCGTGAGGTCTCCACAGTACATCGATGTTGTCGCCAGTGGTCGGCGGAAGGTGCACGTGTCCGACGACCTGGGACCGGACGGCAGCGACGCACGGTTGCACGCCAATACCGTAGGATCCTACGCACTACTGTAGGGGACCGCACCGCCACTTCCCAGCAAATTAGGGACACTGTTGCTCCTGGGGTATCGGCGAGGACCATTCGCAACCGTCTCCGTGAAGCTGGGCTACGGTCCCGCACACCGTTAGGCCGTCTTCCGCTCACGCCCCAACATCGTGCAGCCCGCCTCCAGTGGTGTCGCGACAGGCGTGAATGGAGGGACGAATGGAGACGTGTCGTCTTCAGCGATGAGAGTCGCTTCTGCCTTGGTGCCAATGATGGTCGTATGCGTGTTTGGCGCCGTGCAGGTGAGCGCCACAATCAGGACTGCATACGACCGAGGCACACAGGGCCAACACCCGGCATCATGGTGTGGGGAGCGATCTCCTACACTGGCCGTACACCACTGGTGATCGTCGAGGGGACACTTAATAGCGCACGGTACATCCAAACCGTCATCGAACCCATCGTTCTATCATTCCTGGACCGGCAAGGGAACTTGCTGTTCCAACAGGACAATGCACGTCCGCATGTATCCCGTGCCACCTAACGTGCTCTAGAAGGTGTAAGTCAACTACCCTGGCCAGCAAGATCTCCGGATCTGTCCCCCATTGAGCATGTTTAGGACTGGATGAAGCGTCGTCTCACGCGGTCTGCACGTCCAGCACGAATGCTGGTCCAACTGAGGCGCCAGGTGGAAATGGCATGGCAAGCCGTTCCACAGGACTACATCCAGCATCTCTACGATCGTCTCCCTGGGAGAATAGCAGCCTGCATTGCTGCGAAAGGTGGATGTACACTGTACTAGTGCTGACATTGTGCATGCTCTGTTGCCTGCGTCTATGTGCCTGTGGTTCTGTCAGTGTGATCATGTGATGTATCTGACCCCAGGAATGTGTCAATAAAGGTTCCCCTTCCTGGGACAATGAATTCACGGTGTTCTTATTTCAATTTCCAGGAGTGTATATATATATATATATATATATATATATATATATATATATATATATGCATACACGCGAGACCAGAGAAAGTTATTCGACCTTGACAGACTGACATACCATGAAGGCTGCACCCCGCAGAGCGACTTGTGTCCAGCAAACAAAGCCGTTCTCACCTCAGCTGCCTGGAGAGAGCCACGTATCTGTCGGCTCATGCCTGCTGGTACTTGAGGTAGCAGCTCACCCCTTTGTGACTGGTTCCTTGCCACGAGTGGCAGCTCGCTGCGGTCGACTTGAGACCCCATCGCATCGCAGATGCTTATGGCTTGCTCGACCAATTTACGACAGCTTCGTGCCAGCCATCTGTCAGACAACGAGGTTATGCTTCAGAGGTCGTCCAACCTATGGCTGTGGTTACAACTCAGTGAATGATTTGCTGTTGCAATATGATGACTGTGAATGGAGTAATTAATTGTAGATGGAATTGAGTATCTGTGGATTGTGACAACAAGCCACTCATGTGCGTCAGGCCAGGCCATCAACGCACTGCCTTCATTCATGAGTATCCTCAGAACGTTCAGATTCTGTGTAATACTGTGCGCCTGCTGTTCTTCTTCTTATTATATGTATCCAGAAATAAATTTACCGGTACACCAGTACATAAAGGCGAATGTGAGGAGGCTTGTAGACAAGAGCGCTTCTGCATTTTCTTGGTATTTACTTTAACGGAATGGATAGTGTCTTGAAAGGAGAATATAAGATGAACATCAACTAAGTAAAACGAGGATAATGGAATGTAGTCGAATTAAGTCGGGTGATGCTGAGGAAATTAGATTAGGAAATGAGACGCTTAAAATAGTAAAGAAGTTTTGCTATTTGGGGAGCAAAATAACTGATGATGGTCGAAGTAGAGAGGATATAAAATGTAGACTGGCAATGGCAAGGAAAGCGTTTCTGAAGAAGAGAAATTTGTTAACATCGAGTATAGATTTAAGTGTCAGGAAGTCGTTTCTGAAAGTATTGGTATGGAGCGTAGCCATGTAAGGAAGTGAAACGTGGACGATAACTAGTTTGGAGAAGAAGCGAATAGAAGCTTTCGAAATGTGGTGCTATAGAAGAATGCTGAAAATTAGGTGGCTAGATCATATAACTAACGAGGTGGTATTGAATAGGATTGGGGAGAAGAGAAGTTTGTGGCACAACTTGACTAGAAGAAGAGATCGGTTGGTAGGACGTGTTCTGAGGCATCAAGGGATCACCAATTTAGTATTGGAGGGCAGCGTGGAGGGTAAAAATCGTAGAGGGAGACCAAGAGTTGAATACACTAAACAGATTCAGAAGGATGTAGGTTGCAGTAGGTACTGGGAGATGAAGAAGCTTGCACAGGATAGAGTAGCATGGAGAGCTGCAACAAACCAGTCTCAGAACTGAAGAACACAACAACAACTTTGCAACTAGCTTTACCCTTATAATCCAAAGCATGATATTCATCAGACGATGAGTACGTGAAACGAAAAGCAAAATGATACCCATGTCCCAGTTAAATGCACATCCTCATGTTCAATGTTGTCGACCCTTTAATGCACCCTGCGGATGATATTTAGTATTGCCAGTGACTGCACAGCTAAATTAACTCTTCTCTTACATTCCTTTGATAACAGTTAAGGCAGTCCTTGACGAACTTGTGCTACGGCTGAAGCTCAGCACAATTTGTCCGCAGCTCGTGGTGGGGTGGTTAGCGTTGCTACCTCTGGATCACGAGTTCTGGATTCGATTCCCGGCCGGATTGGGATTTTCTCTACCTGGGGACTGGGTGTTTGTGTTGTCCTCACCATTCCATCGTCACCATCATCATTTGTGACAGCGGTTGGCTTGGATTGTGTAGAAGTTGTACCGTGCAAAAATTGGGACTTCTTAAGGGCGCTGATGAACGCGTAGCTGAGCGCCCCACAAACCAAACATCAACACAATTTCATTAGCATCCATTTTATTCACAATGAGAAGGTGATGTTACAGAACTGTTTATCCCTAAACTCTTACGAAGCGTTTAATGTCATATGCACATCCTCATGGTCAATGTTGTCGACCCTTTAATGCACCCTGCAGATGATATTTAGTATTGCCAGTGACTGCACAGCTAAATTAACTCTTCTCTTACATTCCTTTGATAACAGTTAAGGCAGTCATTTTCTGCAGTCATGGCGAGCTTTTTGTATGTGGCTCACAATAAGGGAGATTACGTGAACGATCAAGCAGAGTAATAAATTCGTTCAGTGCTGAAAACTATCCTTGAAAGCAGCTAAAGAATGCAGAAATCGCTTGGTCCCAACTCCCCTCGATGGGCGACTGAGGGGCGGCTATCTGCGTAAAAGACAGTCTTGCTTGAGGCACTGGGAGGATTCCTTTGAGGAAAGATTGAAACCTAAGCCTGATCAGCTTTCAGAGAAGGTAGACCGTTAGTAAAACCGTTAGTCCCAGCAGACGTGCTACGCAGGAATGTAAGTTTAAAATACTTGTACCCATTTTCTGACTGCAGGGCACCTTGTGTGTACCTACGTGTAAGTCTTTCAATTCGTCAGCTAGAGAACCCTGTCATGGACTAGGAGAAGTTTTCTGTCTTCCTCCTGATTAATGATAACAAAATCCGCAGAAGTACGAGTTTATTTAACTTATGTATAAAACCATTACTGAACGGAACTCGAGCGTCCGCTGCAATTTGCTAGCGATTTTCCTACACTTGTACAAACAGGCAAGTTACAGGTGGTTAAAATAGATCACACTTACTGCTAGCAGAATGAAGAATAAATACTTGCGGACAGGCGACCGAGAAGAAAATACTTGCTGCCAGATAACACTTGCACACATATGGATGTTTCCATTGTAGTTCCGAGTCCAGAGGTCAGGCCAGACTCAATTATTGTCACCGCTGCCTACTGCATTCATGCTGTATGAGAGTGGTAAGAATGAGCTTTCAATAGAATCAAAAATGTTCAAATGTATGTGAAATCTTATGGGACTTAACTGCTAAGGTCATCAGTCTCTAAGCTTACACACTACTTAACCTAAATTATCCTAAGGACAATCACACACACCCATGCCCGAGGGAGGACTCGAACCTCCACCGGACCAGCCGCACAGTCCATGACTGCAGCGCCCTAGACCGCTCGGCTAATCCCGCGCGACTTTAATAGAATCACCAAGTCGATTGTAGCTAACTTCCATGAGGGAGTAACTGCACAATTTTAACATTCTCAGCCATATAGTTCCTTGTGTCTCGCACTTTAATGATTCAGCTGGTGTTCGTTCTTATTTTTCCGGTTTCTTGCTTTTAACAACATCCTATTTTTGCAGTATCCACGATTTATTCTCGTGATTATACATTTACTGTGCTCACTCACCTGACACAAAGTTAGATTTCAAAAATACAGTCCTTCGTTCTTTCATTAAATGTTCACTTGCTTCTCTCAGTGAAACGTATGTTGATGCTTCGTGATAATAAACTTTGAGTCTTACAGTGACTGCTCTGTCCTTTACGGATAAAAATCCCCCTCTCAGTAATATATGCATGTGTAGTGTGGTACCTATAGAAGCACAACAGTATTTTTTATTTACTTTCTTGATTGAATGGAATTTATGTCTATCTGGAAAAGATATAGTATGAAATATGTTATCTGGCTTTAAAATGTAAAATCATGAAAGTGATACCAGTCTAAATGTAGCGGAATAGAGTGACAAACGACGATCTTTGTCAAATTAATATTCGTGGTTTTACTGACATCCTTCACTCGTCACTTTCCCCTTTATGTTTCCTCCTCACTGTAAATGTATTGGTGGAAATAATTGTCTATTTTACACAAGTAATGAGTTTATTTTTATTGTTTATTAACGTTAATCTGTCTGTTATATTGTTAACAATTTAACAAGTGGAAAGTGGGTGAGTGTTGTATAAACCTCAGGACACGCAGTTAGGTTTTCATGTATTTCTGGTGTATTATTTCATGCACCACTCACTTGTATTATTTTATCCGTATTTTCAGAAAACAAGAATATTTATTTAGTGTAATTTTATTCATTTGCTTTTATGGGCAAGGGTTGGTTGGTGGGAGTATATATTTCGTTTATCACTCAAAAGTATTTAAGAATGTTACCTAAGGATGCAAAGGAAATTTATGTCATGTACACATATAACGATAAAGCTCTCATCAACCTGAAAAGTGGTTCGAGCTCCACAGTAATTTTCTAGCCATGGTCCCGTTGCTTTCTGCGACTTCTCAACTAATTTATCCAGTCTGTTGTAAGCGGCCCTCCAGGTTAACAGGGAATACGAGTGATAATTCGACCTCGCATTCCTGACAATGACAAATCATTGTCGAACGTGAAAGAACAGTTACGTGTAAAAAAGTCTTTGGGCCAATCCCGGATTTGTACTTGGACCGTTGTGATTTGTATTCTGACATTTACCCACTGTACCGTCGAGCAAATTGGAAATAATAATATTTACACTTTTATTAGTTATTGAAACAGACCGTCGCACATTAATAAAGTTAAAAACTCATGTGAATTTTTTATAATGAAATATCGAAGGTATTTTATGATGAAACTGAAGCACTTCACTGTAGGCAATTGATAGTAGAACGTCTGCTTTGAAAAGATAAGCTGGAAATAGGACGATAAGCTTAGGATCGCAATGGTGAGGGAGCAGGGGTATTTGGGCTTGACAAACCGTAACATTTTGCTATATACCACTGTGGTAGGCACGTAGACTTTTCTGTTCTTATCCAATTACTGTTACGATTTGCATCATCTGTGTAGGCAACTACTGTTTATTATTTCTTAGTCTGAAAGGTTCAAAATTCGTCGTTACATGATGAAGCAGTAATTCTACTGAGGTTGGGTGAATGCGACTAATGATCGACTATTTACATTTTAGATGTTCTCCACAAAGGGGATTTACATTAAGTTACTTCCACCTTTCCTTACTTAACTAAATTTTCTTTGGAGCTAATCTCTGCACAGAGTGTTTCAGATGAAAACACATCCCTTTTTTTTCTTTTTAGTTGGCTTTTCAGGATTACTCCGTTATCTTTGCCCGGTGTCTCATTGCAGTTGGAAAGCTCTACACATCTATGTATACTGTATATTGTCTACATTTAGCAGTTGCATAGCGTTTCCTGCAGCAGTTGACGTAGATATTTGTGTGATGCCGTCACTAGTTCACATATCCCTGTTAAGCATTTAGGTGTGCTGTGGCAGTGGAGCTACGTTACATAAGCTAGAAGAGATGACAAAATAATCTTAACTGCGTGTCGGCACCTCTCTCATCTTACTCTCCTCCCCTTGCCAGCCGCCGACGGGAGGTCGCATTGGCAGTTGGTTCCCCTTGTTCGTAGTAGATAGCGAAATGAGTTACTACAAAGAGAGTAAAACTGTCACAATACGACCCATCATTTGTAGTGACTAATCTTTCTTAAAAGTATATTTGTTACATCTTTCAGTTTCTGGCATTTGCTATTGCTATTGGTATTGGTCGGCCAACATACAGACGGTTAATCCTGGTTGTCGAATGAGGCTGGAATTGTCGCCCGTAGATGTCCCATATTGCTCGACTGGAGACAGATCTGGTGATCGAGCAGGCCAAAGCAACATGTCGACATTCTGTAGAGCACTTTCGGTTACAACAGCAGTATGTGGCAGAGCGTTATCGTGTGGGATAACACAGGCCGGAATGCTGTTCAAGACTGGCGTACAGTGTTGTAGTCAAGATTCATGGGATGACCACAGGAGTGTTCGTGCTGTCATACGAAATCGCACCCCAGACCGCAATATCGCAGAAGGAACATCCAGCTTTTCGTACCCCTACTACACTGTCTCATTCTTACTGGTTGTAGAGCTGATAAATGTCTCTTGGCTAACATCAACTCATCTCGTTTAATCTCAAAGGTAACTACCGCTCACAAAATTTTCGGTGTGTATTTAAAAGAAACATGATTCGCGTTCTCATAGTGGCGCTGCTGGATTGTTTCAGATTTTTCCGTCAGTGTACGTGGAATAAAAGTGGCTATTGCTAATGTGATCCGTCACAGTGACATATCTTCCATTTCCATGACGGAGAGACTCAGCGAAAGCTATAGGAAGTTAATACACCAGAAATGTGTTTGTGGTATTACACAGAAAAAATGTTGAATGTTCACTGCGCTGAGAGAATTACTTTTTGAGCGTGTGAAAACATTTAAACACATTATGTGAATGCGGGAGAAAGGACACGAGCGTGCGACGTCGCTTCGAAGCGATGCTATAATCGGAAAAGCTGCAATATATATTTAACTTATTAAAAATTTTATTTCAGTGGTCGTTTAACAATTTCTGTCGTCGTTCCTATAAAATTTTGTGCTCTGTTGTCTCTGTGTTGGTCATAGGGTATGCTAACAACAATGCTGTGTCACCTAATCCATCGAGGACCGTTGCCTAGCAATTACTTCCGTATTCTTTCGAGTACTAGAAGTGCCTATCCGAATTCGCTGTGTGAATTATTGAGTGAAACAAGCTTCAGCTTTGATTCAAGTATTGTAGAGTGAATTTTGTGTTTCGAGAACAACTATCGAAACGTCTTAAAGTTCTTGAGGAGCTTTAGAAGCTTTGAACGAAGCGAACACCGAACTGCAGAACCGAGGAACATTGTACCTGCAAGAGGTATGAGCTATTCGCGCATCTGTCACTTATTTATTCACCTTTCGGAATCATCTGTAGTTTGAATATAGTAGAAGCCTTCAATTGCCTATGTACTTAGTGGTGAATTACTAGCAGGTTCAAACATATGATAGAATGTGACGTGATTACAGAACCTGATGTTATTAACAGTATATAACGTGAAACACCATTTTGTTTCAATTTTTCATGGAGATTCAAACATTAAGTGCTTGCTTTTTCAGACATATTTCTAGACTTTCTATTTGGCGTAGTTCATGCACTTTCATTTTGTATTCTCAAACTAATTTCTTAGTTTCTCAGTGGCAAACGTGTCAAGCGCATTGTCCTTTTCCACACGTTTGCTTTGGCCCATGACATCCTATGTGACGTCATGACTTTATGTTGGATTGGAAGTAATCAGACTGATCAGACTGTTATTAAAAGGTAGCCTGTGAGATTAGCCCAAACGAAATTGCATTGCTGGTGGTAACGTATTAATAATTTTTTAATTTACAAAGATCTGACCGTTTTTCGAATGTGACTCCTTGAGACGCTGCGCTTAGGAAATAAACTGTTCCTAACAGGCTCAATTTGTATTTACCGGTCGCTCATTCGTGTTTTGCATAATTTTTTTTGTGGTTTGTAGTATCTGTTTAGCTGATCTGGATCGAGGTTTTGGTATTTATTGGTGAATTATTTGTTTTCGGTTTTTGAGCAATTTATTTCCGTTTGTTGTGTGATTCCAGTTTTTTGTACTTCTTTTCTTTCGGTTTATTCTAAAGGAATGTGTGAATATACACTCCTGGAAATTGAAATAAGAACACCGTGAATTCATTGTCCCAGGAAGGAGAAACTTTATTTACACATTCCTGGGGTCAGATACATCACATGATCACACTGACAGAACCACAGGCACATAGACACAGGCAACAGAGCATGCACAATGTCGGCACTAGTACAGTGTATATCCACCTTTCGCAGCAATGCAGGCTGCTATTCTCCCATGGAGACGATCGTAGAGATGCTGGATGTAGTCCTGTGGAACGGCTTGCCATGCCATTTCCACCTGGCGCCTCAGTTGGACCAGCGTTCGTGCTGGACGCGCAGACCGCGTGAGACGACGCTTCATCCAGTCCCAAACATGCTCAATGGGGGACAGATCCGGAGATCTTGCTGGCCAGGGTAGTTGACTTACACCTTCTAGAGCACGTTGGGTGGCACGGGATACATGCGGACGTGCATTGTCCTGTTGGAACAGCAAGTTCCCTTGCCGGTCTAGGAATGGTAGAACGATGGGTTCGATGACGGTTTGGATGTACCGTGCACTATTCAGTGTCCCCTCGACGATCACCAGTGGTGTACGGCCAGTGTAGGAGATCGCTCCCCACACCATGATGCCGGGTGTTGGCCCTGTGTGCCTCGGTCGTATGCAGTCCTGATTGTGGCGCTCACCTGCACGGCGCCAAACACGCATACGACCATCATTGGCACCAAGGCAGAAGCGACTCTCATCGCTGAAGACGACACGTCTCCATTCGTCCCTCCAGTCACGCCTGTCGCGACACCACTGGAGGCGGGCTGCACGATGTTGGGGCGTGAGCGGAAGACGGCCTAACGGTGTGCGGGACCGTAGCCCAGCTTCATGGAGACGGTTGCGAATGGTCCTCGCCGATACCCCAGGAGCAACAGTGTCCCTAATTTGCTGGGAAGTGGCGGTGCGGTCCCCTACGGCACTGCGTAGGATCCTACGGTCTTGGCGTGCATCCGTGCGTCGCTGCGGTCCGGTCCCAGGTCGACAGGCACGTGCACTTTCCGCCGACCACTGGCGACAACATCGATGTACTGTGGAGACCTCACGCCCCACGTGTTGAGCAATTCGGCGGTACGTCCACCCGGCCTCCCGCATGCCCACTATACGCCCTCGCTCAAAGTCCGTCAACTGCACATACGGTTCACGTCCACGCTGTCGCGGCATGCTACCAGTGTTAAAGACTGCGATGGAGCTCCGTATGCCACGGCAAACTGGCTGACACTGACGGCGGCGGTGCACAAATGCTGCGCAGCTAGCGCCATTCGACGGCCAACACCACGGTTCCTTGTGTGTCCGCTGTGCCGTGCGTGTGATCATTGCTTGTACGGCCCTCTCGCAGTGTCCGGAGCAAGTATGGTGGGTCTGACACACCGGTGTCAATGTGTTCTTTTTTCCATTTCCAGGAGTGTAATTTATGGATTAAGTTGATGCTTTGTGGGTGTTGTTTTGTATCTCTGTCCTCGGTTTAGGAATAGAATTCACACGAAATATGACACCAACTGTCCATGTGTAGGTCTTTTTGTTTCTTTTGTTCCCTTCATTCAGGAGAAATTCATGTGCGGCATCCTTGCATAATGAGATTCGTGTGTGTGTATATGTATGTGTGTGTGTAGCGTTTGGGTTTGTGTGTGTGTGTGTGTGTGTGTGTGTGTGTGTGTGTGTGTGTGTGTGTGTGTGACTGACAGGCAGGGGGGGGGGGGTCTGGCATATACTGCGATATCATTTGTGTGTTTTTTTTTATATTTTTAGGTTTATCGTGGAAAAGTTCCTATGCGATATTTTTAGATTATGACGTTTTTTGGAGCTGTGTATGATATCGCTGTCTTCCTTTCAGCTACAGGTCAAGCGAAAAATTCGATTTCAGTTCTGCCATTTTTGCAGTTCTTTCTATTTATGTTAGAGACATTTGTTGGGTATCTGTTATCGCAGTTTGTTAACGCTATTCAGGTACAGCGTACGCTACGATTAGGCTTGTTTTATTGTGTTTTCGTTTGAGTCATTCCGGAAGAATGAGTGTGTGTGCTATTTTCCAATTATGTTGTTTTTAGAGGTGTCTAGTACCAATGTCTTCATTTCATCCGTATTGGTCAAGCGAATTATTCGAATCCAATTTTATGTTTACTATATATTTTAGTTCGGTTTATTTTAGAGAAGTTCTTAAATGTTCTTAGGTTTAGTAACCTTTTTAGTATGTCCTCATCCACATCTCTCCCATTCCTGCGATTGTCCCGATAATTTCATTTCATATTGTGATTCAAATAGTTCCCATGGTTTTTTGTTTGTTAAGAAGTGCGTTATACAATACACATCGGTATATTTTAACAGAAACGATCGATTTCGATCTAGGACCAGACCATCATCGTGTCTAAAAATCGTATCAGCTATCCGTCTGAGTAAATGGAATCGCAGTTGTAAGTTGTACATTGTTCCGTCATTGATACTAGCTGTACATTCATAACATTACGTCCATTTAACCTCGTCAACGTTTTTCCCAATATTCGATATATACAGACAATATCAATCATGGAACTTTGTACATCTGCCAACTGCTGTTCCAATTAAACAAAAGCATAGGAGAGATTGTTTTTGGACCTGATGATTTTCTGGTTCTAGATCGAAATCGATCGTCTGTAATATAATATGCCGTTACAGATGTGTGCTGCATATGGCAATCCTTAACATTCATTAAAACTGTACAGCATCACCTACACAAAATGTTGCTGTCGCCGTCTTGAAGAATGTCATCGGGCTCTTATTAAATGTTATCTGTGGTTGTCGTGGTATCTCGTGTAAATTATCCACTTTACCCCAGATATGACGTCGTGGGTCAGAGCAGACGGATAGAATTGTAGCATGCTCTGTTCCCTTCACTTGTTGAGATTCACAACGACAACGATGTTAGCGATCTTTCTCGCTTGTCGATTACACATACATAGTGTCTGTAGTCATAACAGGGTCATGCTGCTGGAATTTTCTCCCGTCTGTGAATACGAACACGTTTTGGAAGCGGATGCCAAATGTTTTGTGTCATACTGAGTTGGCCACCGTAACAAACGAGTATAACTCTCTTATTAGTTTAAGAAATTGAATTAAGAGCTTGGAGTAGTTTTAATTGGTAAGTCCTTTGTGAATTTATTAGTTATTCGGCCGTTTTCATCCTTTAGACACTGCTGTATACCTTTCAGTAGCAAGGCATGATTATTTCGTCTGACATATATTTAAATTACTAAAAATTTACTGCAGTGCTTGTTTATCTATTTATATCGACGTTCCTATAAAATAATGTGCTCTGTGTTTCCTGGGATTGCTATTAGTCGGGTTGCTATTGATCAGAGGGTGTGCTAACAACAATGCTATGTTACGTAAACCGTTGAGGACCGTTGCCTAGCAAGTACTTCCGTAGTCTATCGAGTACTAGTAGTGCTTATACAAATTAGTTCTGTGAGTTATTCAGTAAAAGAAGCTTCAACTTTGATTCATGTGTTGTAGCGTCGAAGGTGGTGTTTCAATAACAACTAAGGAAACTTTTTAAAGTTCTTGCGGAGCTTTATAAGCTTTGAAGTAAGCTGACACCCAGCCTCACAGACGAGGTGCATTGTACCCGCAAGAGGTATGAGCCATTCACTTAAATGTAACCTATTTATTTACCATAAAAAGCCATCTGCAGTTAGAATATCGTACAAGTATTTAAATGACTGTGAATTTAGTGAAGTATTGGCAAGTTGAGGTTTTATGACGGATCGTGATATGATTTCGGAACACGTAATTAGTACAATGTAACACGCGAAAGATCCCTTTGTCTTAATTTTTCATACAGATTCGTAAATTAGGGCCTGACTTGAAGAGAATAACCACTTTACTGAGTTTCTGACGAAGTTCACTTACGTTTGTAATACCTTCACAGATTAATCACTTAGTGTCCCAATGATAAGTGTCACCAGCCTCCTTGATTCTCAATTGTACATACATGTTGGCTGTGATCATTTCACAGTGGTGCCGCTGGAACTTTCTTCCGTTTGTGAAGAAGAAGGCGCTTTGGAAACTGATGGCAGCTGTGTAGAGTAACATTTAGTCCAGCTAGCTCTGTAACAAAAGAGTTTTCGTCTCCTGTTGCTTCAGGAAATTGAATCAATACCTTGGAATATAGTTAACTGTTAAATCCACGGGGAGTTGATTAGCTATTCAGGTTTTTTCATTAGATACTGCTGGATACATCTCAGTCGCAAAATACCATTATTTTGTGGTACATACAACGACTTATTTAAAAATTTTCAGCATTGCACGATTACCCATTCCTATCGACTTTGCTAAACAGTGTAGTGCTCTGCAGCTACTGGCGTTGATGTTTAATGTTGTTCACAGAATATGCTAATACCGATGCTCTGTTACCTAGACCGTAGAGGACCGTTGCCTAGCAATTACTTGCGTATTCACCCAAGCACTTGAAATAACGACACGAATTCGTCGTGTGAGTTATTGAATTAAAGAGGCTCCAGTTTTGATTCATATATTGTACTGTTACAGTTAGTGTTTCGAGATCAGATAACGAAACATTTAAAAGTTCTTGAGGACTTCTAGAAGCTTTGAACGAAGCGAACGCACAGCTTCAGAAGCGAGGTGCAATGTATCTCCGGGAGAGGTATGAACTACTGACTTAAGTGTCCTCTGTTTACTTACTGTGTAGAATCAGATGCAGTTTCAGTATCGTATTAGCTTATAAATGACTGGATGTGTAGCGGCGAAGTACTGGAACACTGAAACGTTACGACGTAGTGGGATGTGATTTCGCGGTATGTAAAATGGGGGGAGGGAATTAGTTCCATTCACATGCCAGTACATTGTTTCAATACGTCATGCAGCTACAAATGTCACGAGAGAGCGTGACTTATACGGACAGATCTCTTTGCTCAGTTTTCCACAACTTTAGTTGCTGGAATCGTCTATTTTTTAACTTATTAGTTTCACAAGGAGAGCGGCGTCACCTATCTCTGTCACCAAATCTGTTATATTCTACCTTCTGTGAAGAAGAAGGCAATATGTAAACAAGTTCCAGCTGCGTGCAGTCATAATGAGTTGGCATGGCACCATATTAAAAGTATTTTCTTTTTCTGTTACTCAAAGAAATTAAATTAATATTGTGGAGCAGCGTTAAATGTTAATTCCGCTGGGAGTTTATAAGCTGTTCTTCATCCAAATGTCGCTGGCTAAATTTCAATCGTAAATATGGTTGTTACGTCGTATATGTTGTTGAATAGTTCACTTGGGTCTGAAGAGAGATTCTAGGTTGAGTGTTGAACTTAGGTTGTTGATGACTCTGCCACAAAGAAGGAAAGGCGCATCCCGCTGAGAATACACTGACTCAGACAACGGGTATTTGTAAAAATCATAATCTCGTCAGACACTGCGGAGAGATTTGGCATTTAAACCACCACCCTTTTGCATAAATTATTTACGAGAAACTTCATATCACCAACAACATGTTCGCTTAAGTACACACTCATTACATTACCGATCCTGCATCATGGTACCATATTGAACGAACGGATGGTAGTAACCAAATCGCGGCGTAATATTTGTCCAAATGCGAAGTTTAAATAACTATACTTGGTGTATATCTGAAACTAGTGTAGCGATGCTCTGTCTTGATAATAGTACTGTCTGTTTGTCTCATAGTGATAGCTTTAAACAACTGCTATCGAATCCAAGTTACTCATTGCAGAATAAATGTGCCACGTAATGAACACAACTTTGGCTGACATCGAAGAAATAGTGTTATTTTAATTCATCTATTAGGAATTAATAAAAGGGAATTAAAGTAATGAATTCCTCACCAGTCATAAATGGATAATATCTTTCAAGTAAATCAATGATATTTAATCGATCTGGACGTTACAGATCCTTTGTAACTTTGAATGCTCTTATTTTTACAGAAGGTCTCAGGTTTTTCCTTGCGATGGACTTGTGATACATCGCAATAAGATTTACTCGTGGACACAGTCTGGTCGTATCTTACATGCTGCCCGTTATCGTTGCAGCAATGTTCCGAAGCATCAAAACGTTTTTCTCCCGGTGTGTGGGTGGGGAGAAAGGCGAAGGTCTGCGACTGGACAAGACCTTGGTCGCTGCTCGACGTGCCTTTGAGGTGAGCCACGTCACGTTACATTACTGATATCATAATATGCAAAGCTCTTAAGTTTTATAGCTATTTCATTGTCGGTGTGGTCAACAGGTATTACAGACTGTCACGATTTACTGTAAATGAGTCTGCGGTTCGTTATAAACATCCCATGTGACATTTGATTGTGAATAATACAGGGTGATTCAAAAAGAATACCACAACTTTAAAAATGTGTATTTAATGAAAGAAACATAATGTAACCTTCTGTTATACATCATTACAAAGAGTATTTAAAAAGGTTTTTTTTTTTTCACTCAAAAACAAGTTCAGAGATGTTCAATATGGCCCCCTCCAGACACTCGAGCAATATCAACCCGATACTCCAACTCGTTCCACACTCTCTGTAGCATATCAGGCGTAACAGTTTGGATAGCTGCTGTTATTTCTCGTTTCAAATCATCAATGGTGGCTGGGAGAGGTGGCCGAAACACCATATCCTTAACATACCCCAATAAGAAAAAATCGCAGGGGGTAAGAACAGGGCTTCTTGGAGGCCAGTGATGAAGTGCTCTGTCACGGGCTGTCTGGCGGCCGATCCATCGCCTCGGGTAGTTGACGTTCAGGTAGTTACGGACAGATAAGTGCCAATGTGGTGGCGCTCCATCCTGCTGAAATATGAATTGTTGTGCTTCTTGTTCGAGCTGAGGGAACAGCCAATTCTCTGACATCTCCAGATACTGTAGTCCAGTTACAGTAGCACCTTCGAAGAAAAAGGGACCAAAAACTTTATTGGCTGAAATGGCACAGAAAACGTTCACCTTAGGCGAGTCACGTTCATACTGAGTTGTTTCCCGCGGATTCTCAGTGCCCAATATACAGACATTGTGAGGGTTGACTTTCCCGTTAGTGTGGACAGTTGCTTCATCACTAAACACAATCTTTGAAACGAAAGATTCATCTGTTTCCATTTGAGCAAGGATAAAATCTCAGAAATCGATTCTTTTAATCTTATCAGCTGCAGACAGTGCTTGAACCAATTTCAGACGATAAGGTTTCATAACTAACCTTTTTCGTAGGACTCTCCATACAGTTGATTGTGGAATTTGCAGCTCTCTGCTAGCTCTGCGAGTCGATTTTCCTGGGCTGCGAAGAAATGCTTGCTGGATGCGTGCTACATTTTCATCACTCGTTCTCGGCCGTCCAGAACTTTTCCCTTTGCACAAACACCCATTCTCTGGAAACTGTTATACCAACGTTTAATACACCACCTATCAGGAGGTTTAACACCATACTTCGTTCGAAATGCACGCTGAACAACTGTTGTCGATTCACTTCTGCCGTACTCAATGACACAAAAAGCTTTCTGTTGAGCGGTCGCCATCTTAGCATCAACTGACGCTGACGCCTAGTCAACAGCGCCTCAAGTGAACAAATGTACAACTAAATGAAACTTTATAGCTCCCTTAATTCGCCGACAGATAGTACTTAGCTCTGCCTTTTGTCGTTGCAGAGTTTTAAAATCCTAAAGTTGTAGTATTCTTTTTGAATCACCCTGTATATCTAAGACGGGAACCACTACTAGACTATTGACTATAATATCGTGTGTTGGTTTCCGTGCAAGAAAGCAGTACGTTTAGGGGAAGAGTGAGTTTCAATGTGCTAAAACAGTAAAAATTCAAGAAAGAATTACAATGTAAAATATGTATATAAACCGTACTTACACACGCACGCACACGCAAGCACGCGTGACTACACACACACACACACACACACACACACAAACACACACATGATTACAAAAATTATATTTAATATCATTTCGATGCCTGGTAAAATGTGATTGCGTTTCACTAATTTAGTAGAATGTTGTAAAGGACCAACTAAGAAATTTACTACGTCAGAACGCGCCTCTGAAGGCCCAACGGTCCTGACCGACCGCCACGTCACACTCAACAGATAGGCTCCACTGGCTGCAGATATGGAGGGATCATAGTCAGTTTTCGCGACCGTATCTAAAATACAGCCACAGATGAACGTCATTGGCGAGTGGATGCTTTTCTTGATCACTGGAGGGAAATGGAATTTGCTGGTCACTCAGAAACACACCAAAGCCAAAATTTACTATATCTCGACTTCAAGTAAAATAGCCGCCCGAAGTGGCCGAGCTGTTCTAGGCGCTACAGTCTAGAACCGCGCGACCGCTACGGTCACAGGTCGAATCCTGCCTCGGGCATGGATGTGTGTGATGTCCTTAGGTTGGTTAGGTTTGAGTAGCTCTAAGTTCTAGGGGACTGGTGACCTCAGAAGATAAGTCCCATAGTGCTCAGAGCCATTTGAACCAAATAAAATAAATGGCTCGTCTTCTCTTAAATTCACTTCTGCCTTCTGATCAAAAGATAACGTGCACAGAAAACATGGCGTATAAGAATATTTACGCCACAGCCATTACAAATTTAACTGTCTCCTCACCAGACTATGAAGACATTAGTTAGAAATGTAGCCTATTTGGATAGGAGTCAGGGTAACTTCAGCGTGCGAAAGTGATGTATATAAGGTCGGACTTGGTCTGATGATTGGCCAGTCACACCTATTCCAACAGTCGTATGTCTTTCTCACCTGCAGGATAATGACACTTTGTCTCGATGGGTTGGTTGCTCACAGGCTTCCTTGGCTGTATGATATGCTTGCTCTTTTCCCCAAATCCCACAGGCTCCTGCTTGTCTCCTCCATGTTACTAGCGTATTATATCCCCACTTCTGGCATTAGATAAGACGAAGTTGATAGTCTAGCCGGAAGCCGATTAAATGGTTGCAACAACTCTACTGACGGCCATTAAAATTAACACTGACCAACCGGGAAGTTGTGTCTGGCATTAGTTAAGAATGCCTGGACTATGATGCTGATACGGAGGTGCTTGAGAATGGAAAAGACCCTAATACATTCTAGAGAATTATGCTGTAATTTCTTGTAAGAGCGGAGCTTAACATAATATACGTCCAAGACAAGTGGCTGGCTGAAGACAAAACTACAAACCATCTGGTTGCTCTACGAGTTACCTGCTAACTGCGATTAATACCTCATGACCAGAGGAAATGTATTCCTGAATTTCAGACTTCGAAGCCTAATATTGGTTTCGGAGGAGACAGAGAATAGAGAAACTGTAACTGTCAGTAAAAATTGTCACAGTTCCACTTCCATTCCTTTCCAGAGAAAGAACACAACAGAACAGAGAATAAAAGGGTCATGGCGACACTGTATCTCGAATAATTCTTCTGTATCCCTCCAGCTTAACAGTTCGCCCATAACATAATTGTAGCTATTATAGCCAAACACTGTTTACTCAGAATCGCTATCTACAGGCGCATACATTCTTAATAAGTGTTACACTTCGTAACACGTGTACATATTTAGAAGTATCGCTATATCTGAATTATAAAAGTGTTATTTATGATAAAATGATAAAACTAATAATTTCATTTCCAACAGGGGCGGCAGTTTACACTTGACGTGTTCTTTGTCGAGCTGCTGCAGAAACGGCTGCAGGAAGAAGAAGATATCCGTGCTACTCCGGTAAGTGTAAATTAGATCTGTATATGGAATAATAGCGCTTGGTTTCAAAGTATATTTTTCGTTTCCTGTTCACATGATCACTGACTCACGAACGTGATACTAGTTAGTGCGCTTCTTCCGGGTATTTTGCCGAGATATTGTTTATATTTTGTGCACAATTCTTCGATGATTGTCCCAAGCGTCTTTTTCGGATGCAGAGAATTTTGCTGTTACGTGCACTCACTGCCTGCACTCCAACCAGTCCGAAAACGCCACTCGACATGAGTAAGACGGCTCCATCAGTCGTTGAAATATTGTGCATTATGCACAACAAAATTCCCGGAAGTATATCATTAATCAATCGCGCCTGGTAAACCTTAGATATCACGAAATATTAGTTGTTGTTTTTGTTGTGGTCTTCAGTCCTGAGACTGATTTGATGCAGCTCTCCATGCTAATCTGTCCTGTGCAAGCTCCTTCATCTCCCAGTACCTACTGCAACTTACATCCTTCTGAATCTACTTAGTGTATTCATCTCTTGGTCTCCCTCTACGATTTTTACCCTCCACGCTGCCCTCAAATGCTAAATTTGTGATCCCTTGATGCATCAGGACATGTCCTACCAACCGATCCCTTCTTCTAGTCAAGATGTGCCACAAACTTCCCTTCTCCCCAATCCTATTCAATACCTTCTCATGAGTTACATGATCTACCCACCTAATCTTCAACATTCTTCTGTAGCACCACATTTCGAAAGCTTCTATTCTCTTCTTGTCCAAACTATTTATTGTCCATGTTTCATTTCCATACATGGCTACACTCGATACAAATACTCTCAGAAACGGCTTCCTGATACTTAAATCTATACTCGATGTTAACAAATTTCTCTTCTTCAGAAACGCTTTGCTTGCCATTGCCAGTCTACGTTTTATATCCTCTCTACTTCGACCATCATCAGTTATTTTGCTCCCCTAGTAGCAAAACTCCTTTACTACTTTGACTCATTTCCTAATCTAATTCCCTCAGCATCACCCGACTTAACTCGACTACATTCCATTACTCTCGTTTTACTTTTGTTGATGTTCATTTTATATCCTCCTTTCAAGACACTGTCCATTCCGTTCAACTGATCTTCCAAGTCCTTTGCTGTCTCTGATAGAATTACAATGTCACCGGCGAACCACAAAGTTTTAATTTCTTCTCCCTGGATTTTAATGGTTCAAATGGCTGTGAGCACTATGGGACTTAACTTCTAAGGTCATCAGTCCCCTAGAACTTAGAACTACTTAAACCTAACTAACCTAAGGACATCACACACATCCATGCCCGAGGCAGGATTCGAATCTGCGACCGTAGCGGTCACGCAGTTCCAGAATGTAGCGCCTAGAACCGCACGGCCACCCCGGCCGGCCTGGATTTTATTACCTACTCCAAATTTTTCTTTTGTTTCCTTTACTGCTTGCTCAATATACAAATTGAATAACATCGGAGAGAGGCTACAAACCTGTCTCACTCCCCTCCCAACCACTGCTTCCCATTCATGCCTCTCGACTCTTATAACTGCCATCTGGTTTCAGTACAAATTAGAAATAGTCTTTCGCTCCCTGTATTTTACCCCTGCCACCTTTAGAATTTGAAAGAGAGTATTCCAGTCAACATTGTCAAAAGCTTTCTCTAAGTCTACAAATGCTAGAAACGTAGGTTTGCCTTTCCTTATTCTTCCTTCTAACATAAGTCGTAAGGTCAGTATTGCCTCACGTGTTCCAACATTTCTACGGAATCCAAACTGATCTTCCCCGAGGTCGGCCTCTACCAGCTTTTTCCATTCGTCTGTAAATAATTCCTGTTAGTATTTTGCAGCTGTGGCTTATTAAACTGATAGTTCGGTAATTTTCACATCTGTCAACACCTGCTTTCTTTGGGATTGGAATTATTATATTCTTCTTGAAGTCTGAGGGTATTTCGCCTGTCTCGTACATCTTGCTCACCAGATGGTAGAGTTTTGTCAGGACTGGCTCTCCCAAGGCAGTCAGTAGTTCTAATCGGATGTTGTCTACTCCCGGGGCCTTGTTTCGACTCAGGTCTTTCAGTGCTCTGTCAAACTCTTCACGCAGTATCGTATCTCCCATTTCATCTTCATCTACATCCTCTTCCATTTCCATAATATTGTCCTCAAGTACATCGCCCTTGTATAGACCCTCTATATACTCCTTCCACCTTTCTGCTTTCCCCTCTTTGCTTAGAACTGGGTTTCCATCTGAGCTCTTGATATTCATACAAGTGGCTCTCTTTTCTCCAAAGGTCTCTTTAATTTTCCTGTAGGCTGCATCTATCTTACCCCTAATGAGATAAGCCTCTACATCCTTCCATTTGTCCTCTAGCTATCCCTCTTTAGCCATTTTGCACTTCCTGTCGATCTCATTTTTGAGACGTTTGTGTTCCTTTTTGCCTGCTTCTTTTACTGCGTTTTTATATTTTCTCCTTTCATCTATTAAATTTAGTATTTCTTCTGTCACCCAAGGATTTCTACTAGCCCTCGTCTTTTTACCTACTTGATCCTCTGCTACCTTCACTACTTCATCCCTCAAAGCTACCCATTCGTCTTCTACTGTATTTCTTTCCCCCGTTCCTGTCAATTGTTCCCTTATGCTGTCCCTGAAACTCTGTACAACCTCTGGTTTAGTCAGTTTATCCAAGTCCCATCTCCTTAAATTCCCACCTTTTAGTTATGTATTAGAATTACTATTTGCTGAGATGTGTGGAAGAGTGACGTTACTTGGATATTAAAGTGAATCACTGTATGCATCAACGTAAGGATGCGCCTGTGCCCTTCTCTGCCAGGGTTTCATCCTCCCTGCATTTTAACTCTTCCCCGCTCTATCTTTGCTGTTTGTTCACCTTCATTTTGTCTCTTGTCTATCTTTGGTTCGCTAGCCTTGTGGTTTTAGGTTGGAGATTTTAGGGTGTTTCAGAGTGGCTGTCTCATTTTTTTTAATCTTGCGATCAGCTAGCCCACGCCGTCTGCTATATTTTTTAATACTTTCTACGGCATTTATTTCATTTAGTTCACGTTTTCCCCTTTAAGCTTGCTTCTTCCGTTTTCTCTTTGAGTTATGTTCCCAGTTACTTTTGCGACTTTTTTACTTTCCCAAATTCTTTTGCGGAATGGTTTCAACGTGTAGTATTCGTTTCAGGTTCAGATCAATACTCTCTTACGGACATGACAGTAGTTAGTGCCCTGCTTCGGATGTTTTGCCGAGTTGTTAGGATTTGTTCAAAATGCTTCAATGACCATGACTGGAGTGCAGCGAGCTTTGCCGTTATGAGCACTCGATCCCTGGACTCCATCTAGTCTGGGAATGTCATACGACCTGAAGGACACGGCTCGGTCGGTCGTTGAAATATTCTGCATACAACAGGAACAACAACTCGGCATAACTCACAGAAGTACTTCAAGAAGCAATCGCACCAACAGAAAACTTGTACATCATGGGACATTAGTATTTGTTTAGTATTATTAGTTGGTCGGACATGGACTGAGTAGTGATGTTACTTGAATATTAAAATCGATCACTGTATAAATATTATCAGTAAATATAGCTATCAAAATTATTGATAATTGTAGCACATCGTGAAAAAGCTGCCATGTTAGAATCTAGAACATATTCTGTGTTACCCCACATGCTGGATATCAGAAAACTAATAATTTCTATTCCAACAGGAGCGTCAGTTTACGCTTGACGCGTTTTTTGAGGAGCTACTGCCGAGACGTCTGCAGTGAGAAGAGGGAAGCCACCCTGATACAGGGAGTGAAACTTCGATATGTAGATTTTATTTTCTAAGTGTATTTCTGGTTGCATGGCCACATCGTAACTTCTTTCAGAACGGTAACCTGCGTTTGCGTTATTGTTCCGACTCTACAATTGTATGTTTTAAATATCACTAAAATGCTGTCAGCTTAGGAACATAGACAAGCCTACAAAAAGCAAAGTTCTATGGTCGAATCGTAAATTTTCTTGTACTGAGCTGTGGGTGGCTATCACGATGGTTGCAGTATTGTTATTCTCTAACAGTTTTGAATTGTGAGCGGATACGCAGCCTTTTTCGACAGTGTATTATTTCGCCCTACTATTGCTAGGTTCTATGTAATCTTAAGAATTAACGGTACAATATGCTTGCCTACCCTTTCACAGTCCATGAAAGAGTTTCAAGTTTTCAGTATAGTTCCACGCTGATCATTGGACCCTGGTTTTTTGGTTCCGTTCTATTATACTGCATCAACGTTTACTTTTCTGTCATATAATTATCAGTGACATTTCAATTCAACATTTTGGGAACTAATTTTAAGAAACTACGTTTCTGGCAAAAGTCCATATACCAATAGTGTCAGTTGCCTTGGTTGCTTTAGGCGTAGAACGTACTTCAATCTAACGGTTAGTATCAATGTAGAAATATTCTCATACCTGTGACAGCCACCTGCCATCATGATACAATGATCAGAAGGAACTGTACTCTGGGAACAGGACGGAGGCAAACATTCATAGCTGGGAGTTCTCACATTTAAATTCTTATTTACAACACTTAGCAATCTTGAGCTGATGAATTGGGGAGACAGAAACATCCCTTCACTATACCCATGTCTGGGACACAAAAATATTTATAAAATATATTGCCATTGCACTCTTTTACTACACTTGTGCCAATAGTTACAAACTAGTAAATCCATTTCGTGTCTAATTTACAGTCTCAACAGTATCGATACAGAAATAGATCCTTTATTAGTCTCGGGTCCTATGACAATTTTGCAGTTTTCGTTACATATATCAACTCATCATAATGTGATCAGATTTTTAATTCCGAAATTTAAATTTGTCGACAGGTCACTCCAGTGGCCTCCCCGCCAACCACGGAGGCTCAACACTCCACACCATGCAGCTCTTCATAACCAACTGGAGGCGCCGTCGTCAACTCGGCGCGTGGAGAAGACCGTCTGGCTGTTAAACTATTCGACCAAAGTTGCCGATTCAGTTAAACGTCGGCTTAATGGGATAATATAGTCTCGTTATATATTCTAGTTCTGGTGATGTGGCATTATGGTAACACTTGAGCCTCGCATTTGGATTGACAGTGGTACAAGTCAATAATTCGTCCATCAACATCTATGGTTTCCGTGGTTTCTTTAAGTAGATTAAGGAGACCGCAAGAATGGTTCCCTCGTAATTCGGCTCGTACGATTTTCTCCACAATACGAGCTCCACTTGTCATTACGTCTTCTTTGATGGGCGTTAGGCCCGAATAATTCCTACATCTTTTCTTTATTGAGTAAGAGATTAATTAAATTTTTTTAAAAAACAGTTGTTGTAATATCGGTGCACCAATACAAGCATTCAGAACCCTTTCAAAATTTGATTAGTAAGTTCATCAGCAAATTCATTCAAACTAATAACACTTAAAGGAGTAATGTGACTAAAAGATCTCTGCATCCAAGGATAACAAATTAGTGCCTGTTATCCCGACGGTTACTTATTATCTCAGTGCGCCACATGTAATATAACCCTAAGCTGTGCAGAAACTACACTATAATCAACATTTGACATCGTCAGTATACATTGTTATCGGCACTCGGTTAGTTTGTTTTCATTAATGACCCCATACTAGTTCCTACAAAACTATATAGGTGCGAAATAGAAGGTACGTCGACACACTAAGCAACTGGTCATAAAAGTAGCATTTGCAACTAGGAAACATAAGTTAAAGCACTCTTCGTGTAATCCAACTGATGCTGTATTTCATTGTACTCTATAGTGCGAACAGTAATTGGTTAGCATAGTGATGCAACTACAAACAAGTAAACGAAGCATTTGTGCTACGAACGCATGGCTCACCCGTAAGACCTATAAACAATCACAGTGCATGCGTGACCATTACCGCTCATAGCGCGGACGTCGCTTCTTATTGCGTACCCTTTCCCCTGTGATTTCTAATACTTTACCTTTCACATTGAGCACTGTAGTAGTGTCCGAGAAGAAACGTCTGTAGCAGGAGACTCATTTTTACTTTTTCTTTCCATTTCCCCGAAAGTAATGAGATGGTGCTCGTCTCACGGAAGACTGCAAATATCAAATGAGGTGGGGAAATGAAAATGCAATCGATCTGCTCAAGCTCAGTGAATAAGTGGATCAATGTTAATCACAAGTGAGTTGCACCTTAGCTCAAAATACTTCATTCCATGATCCAAAAAGAAAAAAAGAAAAGAAACAAAAACATTCATCTACACAGTTCCTCCCATGACTTAACTGAAAAACACTGATACACTTACTGAGTGTGCTCACACAGATCGATTGCGTAGCAATAGGAAGCAGAGAAATATTTCACTACATTTTCTTGTATATCATGAGTTGTGACGCTGTCCTTGATTTGCAGATACTAGTACAGATTAAATAGCTACGACTCAAATAAGGAGCAAATAAATCTATAATTCCCTTTTACGGCATTGCTTCGCTCTTTCTTCCGAAAGTATTACTTCGAAACATGTTGTCTGCCTGCTGGTCTCTCATTGGCTGCGTAACATGAACAGCTGACACGCCTTCTTTTGCTCCCATAGTACATCACGGTAAGCACTGGCAACAGTCCTGCACGAAACACGTAAGTACGGCACTGACCCTATTCTAAACTTTTTGTGGTGTCACCGCCAGACACCACACTTGCTAGGTGGTAGCTTTAAATCGGCCGCGGTCCATTAGTACATGTTGGACCCGCGTGTCGCCACTGTGTGATCGCAGACCGAGCGCCACCACAAGGCAGGTCTCGAGATACGGACTAGCCCTCGCCCCAGTTGAACGGACGACTTTGCTAGCGACTACACTGACGAAGCATTTCTCATTAGCCGAGCCAATAGTTAGAATAGCCTTCAGCTAAGTCCATGGCTACGACCTAGCAAGACGCCATTAGTAACATTGCATGTATCTATGGAGTCTCACTTATATCGTCAATAGCGATGTACCAAGGATGGATTAAAGTTAAGTATTAGAGAAGCTACGTACTTTTCTTTATAGCATTCATTACGTATCCTGTTACAGACCTATAACTTGCCTGCTAAACGCGTGCCTTTCGGCTACTTCCGTGGCGTGGCTGTCTTACTACGCCACAACAGTTGGCGACGAGTCAACGGAAAGGGTCTTGTTCTTTCTAATTGCTTACATTTACTTGTGTCATGGCTTCGCCAGATGTACTGTCCGAATTTTATCGCATGCAGAATCAGCAGACGCAGGCGTTATTGGATGCCCTTTTACAGCTCGTCCAGGGTCAACGTGCACTGCAAAACGATGCTGCAGCCGCCGCTTCACCGCTACCGCAGCCACAACACGCAGTTGCGCCCCAGTTTCGGCCTTTTGATTCAGCCCAGGAGTCATGGACGGAGTGGTCACGCCAGTTTGTATTTCATCTCGCCGCCTACAGAATTCAAGGTAACGATCGGCAGCCTCATTTATTGGCGTGTGTAGGGGTGCAAACGTACCGTGTGATAGTGAAATTGTTTCCTCGACGCGACGTAGCAACTCTGTCCTACGAAGCTATTTGTTTTTACTGTAATAAAAAAGGACATGTTCAAAGTGTTTGCCAGAAAAAGCTCAGATCAGACACTCTTCATCATTCCAGGCCCTTTGCTTCGCGCCGGAATCGAACCAAGAATACTCAGGCTCGTGAACCTTCGCCCATGGACATTCATGTAGTTAATTCCACTTCGTCCAGTGCCACTGTCTCTAACAGTGACTGTGTTCGTCCCACAAATACTGTGCGTCGACGTCGCCGGAAATCGCGTCAAGTCGCAAGTGCTTCTGTACCAGTGTCAGTTCACATTGCACAAGACAGTCGCTCTTGTCGTCGGCAGGACAATAAACTTTTTGTATATTTGGACTTTAATGGCAAGGTCATACCATTCCAGCTCGATACCGGAGCTGCAGTTTCATTGCTCAATCCCGACACATACAAACAACTGGGCAAACCTCCGTTGCGTGCCGCAAATGTTCAGCTAACTAGTTATTCAGGACAGCATATCCCTGTGTTAGGACAGTGCACTCTTCTTGCAACATACAAGGGACAAACAAAACTTGTGTCATTTTACGTTCTTCGTTCTTCTTCTGCAGTGAACTTATTTGGTTTAGATTTATTTCAATTGTTTGACTTGTCTATAGTCAATCAGGTACTATCGGTGAATCAGACTGTGCCTTCAGACAGTGTTTCTCGTCTGTGTGAAGAATTTGCAGACATTTTTGCACCGGGCTTAGGTTGCGCTCAGAACTATGAAGCACATTTGGAACTGAAAGCAAACGCGCAACCGAAATTTTTCCGAGCGCACAATGTTCCCCACGCATTGCGTGATGATGTCGCAAGAACATTACACGATTTAGAATCACAAGGTGTAATTGAACGTGTGCAAGCTTCTCTCTGGGCCTCACCCTTAGTAATTTTGGCGAAACCTTCCGGAAAATTGCGACTTTGTGTGGACTTCAAGGCCACTGTGAATCCACAACTAGTGATTGCAACTTTTCCATTACCCCGCCCGGAAGATCTTTTTGATAAACTGTGCCCGGGTCGATACTTTTCGAAGTTGGACCTTGCAGATGCGTACTTGCAAATACCAGTGGACGAAGAATCCCAGCGCGTCTTGGTGGTTAACTCGCATCTTGGTTTGTACCGATTCAAAAGACTGCCATTCGGGTGTGCCTCCGCCCCTGCATTGTTTCAGCAATATTTACAAACTGTTTGTGCGTCGGTCCCTACTGCTGCGAACTATCTGGACGATATTGTGATCTCCGGACGGACAGCCGACGAACATTTAGCAAATCTAAGAACATTATTTCAGGTATTGCGCCAAAATGGTCTTCGCTTGCGGAAGGACAAATGTGTGTTTTTTGCTCGTGACTTGCCATATCTGGGACATGTAATCAATGCCCAAGGCATCCATCCCAGTCCAGAACACCTCCGTGCCATACAAGAATTGCCTTCGCCGCAGAATTTCAGTCATTCAGCCAGGCCAGTGGTATTCAACATCTGACGTCCGCGCCGTTTTCGCCTCAGTCAAACGGTGCCGCTGAACGACTGGTCCGGACTTTCAAGTCACAGATGTTGAAGTTGAAAGAGTCGCATTCTCGGGAGGACGCATTGTTGCTCTTTTTGTCATCGTATCGCTCTCAGCCCCGAGATGGTCGCTCGCCGGCTGAGTTGCTCCACGGTCGTCCTCATCGAACCTTGATGTCTTTGCTGCACCCACCGCATCAGGTTCCTGTGCAGCGGCAGACTTCTGCTTTTGCTCCAGGCGACGTTGTATTCTATCGCAACTATCGAGGTTCACGGCGTTGGCTTGCAGGGCGCATTCTTCGCTTCCTCGGCCGCGGGATGTATTTGGTTTTGGGGGCCTCTGGTGGGGTGCGTCGGCATCTCAATCAGCTGCGCCTCTGTCGTCGCACGGGTTCTGCCGCTCCCCGTCTGCTTTCAGCGACGGTGCCGTCCGGTCAGCGCCCTGGGGACCCATCTACTGGCTCGCCTCATCCCTAGGTGTTACCGACGATGCCTTCCATCTTGCCCCATGGCGACGCGCCGCCGCAGCCGCCGCCGCCGCCGCCTGTTCTCCCGCCGGCGCCGCCCGCAGTGGACGCTTCGCTGCAGCCGCCAAGCACCTCCCTGGGTCACGCGCCGCCGATCGCTTCCCGTTGAAAGGGTACGGTACCGCCCGACATTGAAAGTAGGTACAACATACTTCATTATTTTTGTCAGAACAACACTTTTTTTTGTAAAATAACTCAATTTCAATTAATACAGCGAAGCCGGATACCAGTGTGGGAAAGAATGACAATTTATTTATTTAATTGATCACATGTGCACTCCCACAAAGTAAATCCCTACATCCAGTTTGGTGAGATCTGTGAAATGAATGAATGTATGGTCGTCTGCTAACCGCAGATAGTGAATGTGAATATATGATCATCTTTGAGTCGATCCTTTGGCCACCTTTGGTGGGACCAAAGAGATGAAATTTACCAGAGCTTTGAGCGCCTGAAATGTGGCTGACCAATACGATAGCAAGGTGCTTCCCCCACCTCGACAGAGATGGGAGAGAACCTCAAGAACGGCCATGCTTCAGCACTCTGCCGCTGGATCCTGTGCTGTAAGACCTGTTTTAGTTGTGCTCCGTAATGACGAAAGAGTGGAGACATGGTATGCATGTGGAATATTTAAGAGTAGTTTGAAATATTAATTTCTCTATTTCAGGAACTTTTGTGGGGAGAATTAAATGTCAGGCAGGTAATATTAATAGGATTGTAGGAATCTTCAGAAGTGACCAACAGTCACAATGAAACCACGTGTAGCATTAAGTTGAAATACTTCCGTGTGCTTAAGTTAAGCTGAATTACTAGCATGTGTACAATAAGTTGAAATATTTAAGAAATAGCGTGTGTACCATAAGTTGAAATATTTAAGAAATGGCGTGTGCAGGACTTGAAATTAGAGATGAGTAATTCCACGTGGTGAGTACTGTGTGAGTCTCAATCTGTGTATGAGACAAAGGATAAAGAGAAGTACTCGTCCATGGTATCAGTTGAGGACTCGCGTGTGTGATGTTCTTAATATTACTTTGCCTGATATGATTCCGTGTGATGCTTGATTCAAACTCTGAGAGAGAAGCAAGGTGAGTCGGCCGTCTATCCAGCAACGCCACTTGGCTTGCATTGCACAGGAAGACGGGCATGTATCTCCAGAGTTCATAGTAGGAAAGTAGAATTACGAAGTGGGGCAGTGTCGTGTGAAACTGGGATAAATATTAATTGAAGTGGGAAAGCCGAAAGTGATAGTGTTGTGACTATTTAGTGTTTTATATTTCTTATTGCAGTGTGATGTATGTCATGTAATTTGGGTATGTGTGGTTTGCACGGGAGAGTAGCGAGGTAGTTTCAAAAGATTAGTGGGTTATGCTTGTTCCTTCGGTACCGCTCGGTCTGGAGGAAAGTTTAGTGATGATGATTGTGAGAGTCGAAGTGTGAGGTACAATAAAAGATCCACCATCCTATCCAGAAAGTGCACTGTAGCGTTAAAAGTAATTACGAGACCATAATATAGAGATTCACCATTGTAAAGCCATGCCCACTGGGCGGAATTTCTTATGTGTTATTGTTGTAGGTTGTAGAATTTGTGTGTTTAGGTTAGAGAATTTATCGGAATAAATAAGATAGTGAAAATAAAAAGATTGGTGGACTTTTACTTCGAATTGTATGTTGTCATAATGTCCCGAATTTATAATGTGTGCGGTGGCCACGTGTTGACAAAAGCCGTTAAATAAAAGACAAAATAGAAAATGTGGTATTGCCAGTGCGTAGTGTACAGTCAGAGTTCTGTAAATCACTGATAGTCAGATATGCGTTTCCATTGTGTATTAATTATATAGGAGGATAATTTGTAACTAAATTGTGAGTACGAGAGTTCATGTTACTCGATAAATTAAGAACGAATCCACTCGCTTGGCAGACCACTCATCTTGCAGGCCTGACTGCTTGATGCCACAGTATGAGCAAAGCATGTTGGTGCCTCTCACCGTGACCAGCTGTCCTCCGCCATGGAACTCTTGCCCGCTCCGGACCACATGACGCCATCGCGCGTCGGATACTCCGACGCCATGGAGGTCGACCCTTCGGCCCCTCCTGTCTCTTTACGGGCGCATACACCGCATGTTGACGTGCACCCTGGACTAGGTTTTCAGGCGTTTCCTCGATCCCCTCGGACCGAATGGCCGGGTGCGGGTGGCACAGCCTCGCCTGTTGTTAGGCTCCCCACCTCATCGCATACGTCAACATGGGGTCCTCCCCACGGCGGGCGGAAGCCTTATAACACGACCGTTCGCCGATTTGCGGGGGAGGAATGTGGTGTCACCGCCAGACACCACACTTGCCAGGTGGTAGCTTTAAATCGGCCGCGGTCCATTAGTACATGTTGGACCCGCGTGTCGCCACTGTGTGATCGCAGACCGAGCGCCACCACAAGGCATGTCTCGAGATATGGACTAGCACTCGCCCCAGTTGTACGGACGACTTTGCTAGCGACTACACTGACGAAGCATAGCTTTCGGCTACTTCCGTGGCGTGGCTGTCTTGCTACGCCACAACACTTTTCCTGAAACATCAGTCGACGTATATAACTCAACTGAAAAACTAGTGACCACCACAAAGAGCAGAAAGAGATACCAATATAGAAAGCCAAATATTGATGACAATACATACGGCCAAAAGTCGCTGAAATTGACGGAACGTGGTAACAAGAACAACATTTGGAATTACCGCAGGCTACGATTCCAAACGTCTACTTTGACCTACGACGTTATACCGGGGATATAAAGCGAACTTCATTTATTATGACAACCACAGTTTTAATAGCAGGCCACTGGGGTACTTGAAGATTACTACCATAAGATAGACGATTATGGTCGTAAACGGACATAAGAAAGATGCGAAATATTTCAGTCTCTTAATGAAATGAAACTAACAGGACAACCACGGGAATTTGGGAGTTCTGGGCGGGGCAAACTAAAAATACTACAATAAGACTAACATCACTCCAAGAGAGTCACATAATCCAAAAATAACTCACGAATTCCTCCACAATTAACTCAACCAAAAAGTACAAGAAACACACAACTGGAATAGAATGTATTTCTAGGCCTATGTAGCTCAAACGAAGACAGTGATACAATCCTCCCTCCCCCCCCCCCCCCACTCTTCACCCACGCCAAAGAAGGAAATCAGTTCTGATCAGTATTGGAAATTTCCCTGACATACATAGCTGAAACGAAGACAGTGATGTAGAGAATCCACCACCAACAAAGCTAAGAAGGATAACGAAATTCACTATATCTATTCAGCGCCAATGAAGACATCGGTTCCATAACTCCCCTCCCCCCTCCCCCCCTCCACCCCACTCCTCTCAAATAAATCTATACAAACACAAATCTAAGGACCTCATTTCAAAGAAATATCCTTTCCATAAGCAAACTACGATCTCATACTAAACAAAAAAAAGTCATAAAAATGTGCTTACCAATCATAGTCCAGTACTGCTCTGTATTCACTTGGTGTTAGTATGTTTGATTCTGAAAGTCCTGTGTCGTATTTTTATATTCCTGACGCATTCTAACCATTATTTAAGTAATGACGAATGTTACGTTGTGGGTTAAACCATTTTAACCCTTATCCTTGAAGATGGAGGATGACTGAAATAAAGTCGAGATATATGGGTTTAAAATAAAAGTAGCTGATGGTCAAACATTTTATACATTACTTGACGGCCGTTGAGAGTCACCTTCCAAAAATGTTTAATCAAAGTGGCCCCAAAACACACACACACACACACACACACATACACACACACACACACAAACACAAACCATACTGCAAACAACAAATTATTTAAACACAACTCCAGGGCAAAATGGCCGGCCGCTGTGGCCGAGCGGTCTAGACGCTTCAGTCCGGAACCGCGCTGCTGCTACGGTCGCAGGTTCGAATCCTGCCTTGGGCATGGTCGTGTGTGATGTCCTTAGGTTGATTAAGTTTACGTAGTTCTAAGTCTAGGGGACTCATGACCTCAGATGTTAAGTCCCATAGTGCTCAGAGCCATTTGAACCATTTTGAACCAAGGCAAAACTCCACACAAACACACAACTTTCACTCTAGAGTACCAAACTGTAAAATAAAAGCAACAGTTCAAAAATAAGAAACAATTAGATAACCAGTAACTACTAAAGACTCGTTCTCATTGAACTGCACCTTTATTATAAACCGAATCCATCCCAAGCCTAAACGTCCACCACAAAGACTCAGCAACCGCCAGCAACATGTCTGCACGACGTCACATTCGAAAAAAAAATCTTTAAGAATCAAGATTATAAATATGATCATAACTTGTTTCTCTTGTAACAATCTATGCTGTGTTCCTAGGTTAGTACCTAATTCAAAAAACAAGTAAATATTTGAGGGAAGCGTGGTTAAAACATCACAAACCGTTTCTCTCGCAACAATTTAAGCCCTGCCCTTCGTTTCCTGTCTAGCCTTACCCTCGGAACTCGTGGCACATACGGAAAGAACAGCCAGACATTTGGGGATTGGCGCATGGTCTGATTCCACCAATCGGCATTGATCCATGACTTCTTCTTTGGAATAAACAGCATATACAGTTTACACCAGTCACTAAGGCCAAACCGCTCGTATCCTTCGCATCCTAAACTCAAGACGTCAAACACAACGTCACTGGTCAAAGCTATGGGGAAAATCGCAGTATCGAAAACATGGATTCACCAACACAGCGCAATTTAAAGCAGCAAACTCAATTGGAGGGGAGTTGTACGCCCTAATCTGGACCTGGAAATGGCGAATTACTTTATTCTATTGCTCTTTACCGTCTTATCAGCTGTCCAACACGAGTAAGTCTGGTACACCGTTATAGATCACTTTCAGTTATTAATATCGCATGTTTTACACTTACGCTAAAGTAGTCAATTATTGTTTAGGATTAAATTTCTGCAGACTTACGCATTAAGTAACCATCGAAGTATCACCTTTTCTTATTTGAGTGGTATTACGATTAATGTTCATTAAGTAAATTGAGAAGAATGAATTCCGACAGGAAGACGCATTTACAAGTAATTCCAAGTACACATATGGGGTCTAGTTTATCAGGGGATACAACCCGTCGGCTTTGACTAATGACGTCAGAATTCGCCAGAGAGCATGTACTACAAAGATGAAAGAGCCGAGAAGAATATTCAGAAACAAAGGAATGCGAGAGAGAAAAACTGTATTTCACATATATAAGGGCCAGTAGTATTTTCACGTTAACGATATCGCGTGTTTGTATCTTAGTATCTCTCCGCAAAATACAATGGAAAGAAATGAATGAAATATATTACTAACAAAGACTACATCACGTTACATGTACGTCAGTTGTATCTCGAAACTCTTTCGAACTGTATTGCGTAAGTGCAGTAATGGATACAAGTTTAGCGTACGTCGATTTCTTATTTTTAACTAGCATTGCTGCCCTGTTGTTCACTTGAACTATGTATCGCCTGCTTCACTAAACCGTAAATGAAACACCGGATACAAATTAAAAGCTCATTCGAAGCGTGTTGTCTAAGTGCAGTACGGAATGCGAGTTTGTGGTAAGTCGATTTCTTCGTTTTCACTAGCATTACTGTCGTGATCTTCACTTTAACGATGTATCCTTCGCTTCAGTAAACCCTAAATGGAACACGGGATACAAATTGATGTTTTTATGTTGTCTCCGCTATTACCAACAGTCTTTGCTTACGTACATATCAGTACTACTGATGACAGAAGGACGTACGTATGTAATATATGTATACCAGACCTCCGTTGACCTCTTTATATGTACACTGGTAACAAAATGGTGGAAATAGACGTACGTTACATTTGCAACCTGTACCTCAATTGAACTACACGCAGACAAGAAGACGACACATGTACAATTTGTGTCCCGTACGTCACTATGGGGTACAGTTTTTTGTTGCCTTGGACGCCAATAGTATCCCATTCGTTGCATGAGCTATATACCTGTACGCAAAATTTGTATCTTGCTCTCCAATTGACATATATAGTGTCAGTGTGAAGCCGAAGTGAAGGACGGGATACAAATTGTAGTTGTGTGGGGGTTTCGCAACTACACATTCAAAAATGTCGTACTGATAGTAGTGCTGGGAAACGAAAGAAGATCGACAACTGAGAAATTTTGTTACGTACTTCACAACATGGGCAACGGCCTTGCCGCAGTGAATACACCGGTTCCCGTGAGATCACCGAAGTTAAGCACTGTTGGGCATGGCCGGCACTTGGATGGGTGACCATCCAGCCGCCATACGCTGTTGCCGTTTTTCGGGGTGCACTCAGCCTCGTGATGCCAAGTGACGAGCTACTCAACCGAATAGTAGCGGCTTCGGTCAAGAATACCATAATAACGGCCGGGAGAGCGGTGTGCTGACCCAAGCCTCTCGTATCCGCATCCTCCACTGAGGATCTAAAACGCATAGGAGAGATAGCTTTTGGACCCGCTTATTTTCTGGTTCTAGACCGAAATCGATCGTCTGTAATAAAATATGCCGTTACAGTTGTGTGCTGCATATGGCAGTTCTTAACATTCATTAAAGCTGTACAGCACCACCTACACAAGATGTATTATGTTTGTTTTTGATTGTAATGGTCTATGTTGCTGTCGCCGTCTTGAAGAATGTCATCGCGCTCTTATTAAATATTATCTGTGGTTGTCGTAGTATCCCGTGTAAACTATCCACTTTACTCCAGATATGACGTCGTGGGTCAGAGCAGACGTGTAGAATTGTAACATGCTCTGTTCCTTTCAATTGCTGAGATTCACAACGACAATGATGTTAGCGATCTTTCTCGCTTGTCGATTACACATACATAGTGTCTGTAGTCGTAACAGGGTCATGCTGCTGGAATTTTCTCCCGTCCGTGAAAACGAACACATTTTGAAACTGATGCCAACTGTTTTGTGTCATACTGAGTTGACCTCCCACCATAATAAACGAGCATTACTCTCTTATTAGTTAAAGAAATTGAATTAAGAGCTTGGAGTATTTTTAAATGATAAATCCTTTGTGAATTTATTAGTTATTCGGGCGTTTTCATCCTTTAGACACTGCTGTATATCTTTCAATAGCAGGGCATAATTATATATTCTGACATAGTGGATACACCGGTTCCTGTGAGATCACCGAAGTTAAGTGCTGTTGGGCATGGCCGGCCCTTGGATGGGTGACCATCCAGCCGCCATGTGCTGTTGCCATTTTTCGGAGTGCACTCAGCATCGTGATCCCAAGTGAGAAGCTACTCGACCGAATAATAGCGGCTTCGATCAAGAATACCATCATATCGGCCGGGAGAGAGGTGTGCTGACCCAAGCCACTCCTATCCGCATCCTCCACTGAGGATGACACGGCGGTCGGATGGTCCCGGTAGGCCACTCGTGGCCTGAAGACTAGTGCTTTTTTGTGTACTTCACAACACGAAAATACACATATTGGTGGAATAAAACAGTGAAATATGTCAAAAAAGTGAAATACAGTGAAAGAAGCAAATGGAAAAGTGAACTTACGACACGGAAGTATCGAGGAATAACCGAAGCTCGCCTAGACAGACAGTAACAAAAATCACATACCTACACTCACAACAAACACAGCATTACGAAACCTCTCTCTCTCTCTCCCTCTCCCACACACACAAACACACACACACACACACACACACACACACACCCACACTCACACTCACCAACCCCCCCCCCCCCCCCTCCACTGTGAAATTAGCTGAGATGTCTGGGACAGTACATTTTGTCAACATGTTTAATAAAACATTTAAACGGACAATATGTCCGCGGAATACTTTGTCTCAACGAATACTCATCTAGGTGACTTTGAAGAGCTGAAATCTGACCTTTCCCTATCCCTATAAGAGATTTTACCGCTGACCAGTACCCCTCCATACTGTTAGTGCAGGCGCCTGTGGATAATGATCAAAATTCAATGTTGTGGTTTACTACAAGATGTTGATAACCCCTATCCCCTAAATCCCTATATGAAGAAAACCCATCTGAAATAACACTAGTACCCTCTGCAACCTGATCTTCAATTAACCTAACCAAAACTTCGTTACTTCTATTTGGTACTACTCTGAACACGACATCGTCACAATACTGACCTGAAACTACTGCCCCCCACACCCATAACCCCATCGGAGGTTCCCCCCTGTTGTACTTCCTTTTCTCAAAATGCGACTCGTCAGTTTCGACCATAACACCCCCCCCCCCACCCCAAAGGCCACTTATATTTCATATATTCCCCACAAACGTCCCTACAAAACGAGTACCAGTCCACTACCGTACGCTTACTCACACGACATTCATGCACACACAGCCACACAGGATATCTTAAATACCAACAGCAAGTGATTTTCATTATGTCTCTCAGGGCGAGCTTAGATTTCTCGAAACACGTTCCCCTCCTAATGGATCGCCAAAACCGGTCTCTGCTGCACCTCCATGCAAATAAGTCGTGAGTACGGCGACTTGATACACTGGTGAGGCGCATATACATCGGACGTATTCAGCAATAAGATCACAAATTTGCAAGAAACAAATTGTGGTCAATATATCTTCGCCCATAGCTTCTCTTAAATCGTCAAGATTCATTGCAACAGGCAAATACATCCATATAAACGAAAATAATACACTAAAAATTGTTCTACAATAAAAAAACTAATACTCCAAATTACCTCAATATCATTACGAATAAAATTAAGTACCGTTTGAATTAGAAACAACCAATCAATTTAATTAAATCACACGATGAATGATTTAAGGAATACCAAGCGATCGCTTTTAGATTCACATTCAATTATTTTAATGTACAATGATAGCGCTTATCCGTAACACAGAACTCTTTTATTATCTATGCCTCGAAAAGAAGACATTACTATGACTAATGTATGACGTCATTGGTCAAAGACGACTGGTTGTATCCCCTGCTTCACTAAACCTCACATATGTTGTTAATCACTGTTTACTCTCGTTACTAAGATAATAATAATGAGATCAAAGATAATCTTTAAGCTCTGGCTGGTTGGGAGTGTAGGCAGAGTCACAGTCGAACATATACAGTCGCGACACTCCACCTCTTTTCTGTTGCCCACCGAGATTGCAGCGCGCCAAGCGGGCAGGATGTTATACTGTAGGGTTCGCCTAGGTTTAGTAAAAGAGAAAGTTAATCTTAACTGTTTATATTGGTCTGTAGAATGGCTTTTACAAACAGGAGCGTCTGCACCGCAATAAATTGCAGTAGCAACAAGAAGAAAGCAGTATATTTGCCATTTTTTTGGTTTCTTATCAACCCTAGTAGGTGTGAATCGCTATGTCACAGAACAGTTTATTTACGGCTTTCTTCTAACCTAAAGGTATTTACTTGAGAATTTCGCGTTCCTTAAGAACGGAAAATGTGCTAGTAAACAGCAGCAGACCTGACCTTTTGCAGAAAGGCGTCGTATATTTGCTCTAAAACGTAAGTTTTCTTCGCTACACTTCCAGTCAAATCCTTGAATTTGGAGCGAAAGAAACCAGTATGGAATGCAATACCTACATTAGTTTATGTAGCAGACAAGCTAACACAACTGTAGCTGGAGAAAAAACCCACACAGATGTGATAATAGAAGAAGAAATAGCAATCAAACTATTTCCCAACACAAAAGAAACCAATCCCACAATTGTTGCTGCATCTGAGCGACAAATGGCAAGAATCATCAACACATTTGCTGTTACAACTAAAGTAATTACATTTACAAAGATATTTATGTGTTTAAAATTCGATGACGTGTAAGACTGTGCAAAACATTAGGTTCCATAATAAGTTGTTACGAATCAAGGAAAATGTCTGGCATATTACGAACAGACAAAAAAATTATTATTCTCATGCATGAAATGTGTGTTTATATGGTCTTGTTTTCAGTAGAGTAAGCTACAATTATACACTTATTCGAAAGTATTTCTGTATAACTACGTTGTAGCTTATGTCACTGAATCAAGGAGATTCGGTCGTTTTTACAGGTATCTCATGATCATTCATGTCATATGACAATTTAATAATTATTTAGCTAATTAACCAGAAAAATGATTAAAAACGAATTATAATTTTACCGCTGCTTTGTCCCCTATTGGGGTGCTAGAGTCGCACAAACTTTCAGATGGTGACAATTTCCTCAGCAGTGAGTGTCGTGACTGTATATCTTAGACTGTGGCAGAGTGAAGCGTAAACTCATTACTTTTTGTTAACTAAACTTGTTGATTCAATAACGTACCCATACCATCAGGATTTGCAACGCTCTCTATGAACCCAATTCAAATAACAAGCATGGCATAAGCTAACACTACCAGCACGCCCAAGCAAAACAAACCATCGCTCCATACAAGTATGTCATTCGCCACGCCAGCTCAAACCCGACGGGCGATATCGAAGTCTCAAGCTGAGCAAATTACTATGCTGTCGTATTGCTTGCATCCTATCTTTCCTACGGAAAATCGTTGTACTAGTCAAGCTAAAGCGAAAATTCTGTAGCTCAGCACCGCGATGACATTGATGACTGCTGCGTGACGACGGAAGTTTCTGTCCTGAAACAAGCCCTATTCTTTGCAGTTCACTCCCTTTTTCCTTTCAGAACGCTGTAGACAGAATCTCCTTTGCTTTTGATTGTTTGAGGATAAAGGGAAGCATGTGATGAGAACGATGTGCCCCGGTGAAATTCATAGGGCGGGCCGTACAATTTTGCCATTCCCGTACTTATCGCTTCGATCTACACGTTGCCGAAAGGCTCTGTACGAATAATTTTGTTTCTGTATTCAACGTACAACGCTTAACTCCGAATTTTTTAGCCTTTTTTGCATCATGTTACTGTTTCTCCAACCATTTCTAGTGTTACTAACTTACTAACAAGTAAATAATTCGAGAAGCAGTAAACCGATTTAACTTTTCTAGTTTTATATAATAGCTCTATTTCAGTATAAGCTTCCCCACTGAATCAATTTCTTACAACTGCGCAGAGTGATGAGAACTTACATTTCGGAAGGAACCACGGGTTATCTTTATTGCATGCAAATTTTTAATACTTCTAGAACAGAAATCACACACGGGGACACATTCAGTACACAAGTTAAGTACAGAAGATGGTTCCTCTTCTAACAGCAGCCTATCGCAGGTCGCTGGAGCAATGAAAGGTACTATTCGACTGAAAAAAGGGAAGGTCAATCTGGTTTTCAAGAAAACACACGTAACTGTATGTCTATATCACTGATGTTATTTCGTTATAGAATTGTGGGGCGTGTCTTACAGTCACACGTTACGTCCACCTTGTGCATCTGGAACCCCTTCTATAGAACTCAATATGGATTCCGCAAAAATAGATGTTGCGACGTTCATCTCACTATGATAGTCCGTGAGATCCAGAGCGCCGAAGAACACGGTGCCCAGGTGAACGCCTTCGGTACAGCCCAGCACTGTACTTAAGTGAAGGAAGTAGAGGTTTTCGAGTAGCGGATCAGACGTCTGGTTGCAGCACGTGCTAGCAGACATAGCTCTAAACGTATAGCTTAAGGTCCAAGGGAGCTCTACAGGGCCGTTACTGTTTACAGTATTCTGGGTGTAACGGGTGTGGGTCCAGATATTTCTATTGGTGATTGTGGACGGTGTGCTGAAAGGCATTACATCAGTACATACATCATTTACAGACTAGTAATTATAGTTTATAATACTAAAAGCCAAGATCGCTCGATGTGAAATAGTTTATTTCATCATCAGACTCGACAGTAAGTAGCTGTCATCCATAGATTCTCAGATCTCCCAGAAATATAATTAGATATGATTCTGTCGACGTTCTGAGAACACGCTCAATTACAATAACAGTTCTCCATTTGTTTGTAAAATACATAAAGCAAACCGGTATATTGCTTTATTATTATATTTATATATCGATTAGATGATTTGTAATTATTTTTCTGGGAGATCTGAGGATCTGAGGACGACGGATGGGTACTGTCAAAAACTGGTCTTCAAACAAACTATTTCAAATCGAATCGAGCGATCTTAGCTTCCAATATCATAAATTACAATATCAGATCGTTCCAAAAACATGTGTGAAGCATGGTACCACAGCCAACGTCTTCTTGCATTCGTAATCTTCCCATCATCCACGTACTGCTTCACGCAGAGTGCCAGAGTGCATCCTATATTGAACCAAACAGATGGAATTTGGAAGGTACAAGATCTGCGCTGTAGGGTGAGTTCCTCTTCGTTGCGCGGCCATTTTGAGTCCTTGTATTGTTACGGAGAAGCAGAATATCGTTTGTATTTTTGTGACGATGGATATCCTGATGTTGTTTCTTCAATTTCCTGATGGTAGCACAATACAGTTCAGAGTTGATCGTTGCAAAATGAGGGAGGACATGAAACAGAACAACCGCTTCACAGTGCCAGAAGACCGTTGCCATGGCTTTACCCACTGCGGATGTGAAGTGCTGCCCCCCCCCCCCCCTCCCCCTCGCACACACACTCCATGGATTCCTGGTTTGTTTCCGGATAGAATGGAAGAAGATTCTCCTGTGTTAGTCTCATAAGGGTCCAGAAATTCTGCACAGATGGTCTTTATTGATCGTTTTGGTTTTCTTTTTGGCAGAAAGGCAACTAGTGGTGCCACACCTTCGAGGATTCCAACTGGTGGACGAGAGTTTCAGCACTACCAACAGAAGCGTCCAGTTGTGTAGCGAGGTGTTTCATTGTGCTCTGTCAGTCTCCTCGAATGAGAGTATCCACCACGCCAGTGATGCAAGAGTCCCGGCTGCGTGCTTCTAGCCGGCTAGTTGGAGATCGCACAGGCTTGTGTGACAGCCGACACGCCCAACGACTCACTACGCTTTTGTTCACTGGCAGGTCTCCATAGACACCTGTAAGCAATGCCCTGGCATTCCATTAAAAGAAACCTACTGAGAGTTTACTGCTTGAAATGCACCTACTTTATGCACACTGAAGGCTCCTTATACCTCTGCGACCTATAGGAAATACATGAAACTACTCGGGCGGGAGTGGTAATATTCCACAATGTTCCACATAAAATTCGGCAGTTTTTGAAAGGAAACCGGCAGTACAAAATGTGTTGCATTGCTTATTGAACGCCCCTCGTTGATATTACAAGTTGTTTGTTGCGAGGCTGGTTAGTACAGCCAAATATAGGTGGCAAGAGCAAGACATTCATGCCTATTTCCCCCTGGGCAGGAGGTCAGGTGTTAAAGTGCGGCTGCACGGACGTGAAACGAGTTATCTATATGACTGGCGATGTCCGTTTGGTGATGTAGTTACTGCCAGCAGAAAACATCAGGTTGTAAAGTTTACGTGTTTGTGGAAAGACTGTATGATGCAGAGAAAAAACAACTCACAAGTTGATGTGTGAACATATTAAGGTATCACATATAAAATTATCTAGACTTATACCTGTTACATCCTGTATATAAATAGTGTAGTCGATAATGACGAATGTTCTACGAGGCTGTTTGTAGACGATGCTGCTTGTCTATGGAAAGGCTGCAACATCAGGAAACTTTAATTAATGCAGGAAGACCTGCAAAGGATTGAAGATTGGTGTAACTGACTCTGATCACACAGAAATGTAATACGTAAGTCCAGATATCCATTACTATTCTATTGCACCACTGGCGATAAATCACTGGATACAGGAAGAAGAAGAAAATGCGTGAGAATAGCGAGCAGATAACCAACTGAGTTCTGTTGGAGCAACTTGAAGAGAACGTTAGCTCATCAGTGAAAGAAGTGGCTTTCAAAACATTATATTGATCGTTTCCTGTGTGCCGCTCATCAATACTCGAAATGGCTCTAAGCACTATCGGACTTAACATCTGAGGTCATCAGTCCCCTGGACTTAGAGCTACTTAAACCTAACTAACTTAAGGATATCACAGACATCAATGCCCGAGGCAGGATTCGAACCTGCGACAATAGCAGCAGCGCGGTTCCGGACTGAAGCGCCTAGTTCTGTTCGACCACTGCGGCCGGCCAACAATATTCGATCACTGCCAGTTACTAGAAAAGAGGAAGAAGATGCAGTGAAGAGCAACCCATTTTGTTGGCAAGCGCGAGAATTAACTGAAATACTTAGCAAACTGAAGTGGCAGGCATTATAAGAGAGTCGTTGTGTGCCACAGAGAGGTTTTCTATTGAAATTCTGAGAGCGTATATTTGAAGAATAGTCGTGCGCCATATATATTTTTTTCAGGTAGAAGCGTCACAAAAATACGAAAAGTTTAGAGTAATTAGGTTTGCCGAAAGGCGTTCTTCCCGTGCACTATTCGAGTATGGAACAAAGAAAGAGAGAAGCGATAGATGTACCACAAGTGGCTTACAGGGTATAGATGTAGCGGCAGATGGTTCGTTCAAGTTTCTTTGAATTTCCCGCGTTACCCAAAGAGCAGACGAATGGTCAGATGACGTGGGCTCAGAACGCCACTGGCACGTAATTTTATTTAACGAACGTTACCTGGCGATGTCCAAAATTATCTTCCATACTTCAACCGTAGTATAAGATATAAAAAATAGAGTGCATCATCATGTGATAAAAGTCACATACGTAAGAATAATTCTATTAACTCAGAATATTCTCTGTATTGATTAGTTAACTAATTTCAATAATACATAATTAAACACACGACTTCGTACTACTTTTACAGATTCAGGTCGTCACAAAACAATCCCAACAGTCAGAGAGTATAAAACACATCAGCAGTATCCTTCACCATTAATTCACCCAATTGCTTGGTTGAATAACACGCTTAAAACGGCACCATATACGTAAATAATCGTAACAGAAAATGCGAATAGTTAGTGAACAAGAAATGAAGTACAGGTTTCTAAATACAAGGACGTGATGCCTCCGAATTTTTAATGTGAAAACTCTTGAAGCTTTTTAAATAAAACAAATGTTATTGACATTCTACGTCTTTACTCTTCATTTACACATACCCTTTGCAATCCTCTGCCACTTGAGGTCTCCAAATTGTAGCGAGTTAAATGGCGCTGTGTAACGGGACTACATCTGCTCTGAGAAATAGCCTGCTGTAATCGAACTTCGAATCCCAAGAGTTCTTTTAAACAAGAGCAATCTCTCTTTCAGCATGGCAATGCCATACCACACGCAACCGCTGCGACTTCTGCATCAATCTGACGCCCTGGTTTCCCTGTCATCGATCATCCTGCGTACAGTCCCCACTTGGCCCCATCCTATTTTCATCTGTTCCCATAACGTAAAGAAAACCTTCGACATCCCCAACTTGTGTAGTGACGAAGCGGTGCAAGCAGAGGTGATGTGACTCGGCAAACAGACAAAACATTCTACAGTGACGATATCAAAAGCTGATCTCTCTTTGCCAGAAATGTGTTCGTCATGAGGGTGACTATTTGAGAAATAAATGTATAGACATGAAGAACAAAGACGTAAAATATTAATAACGTTTTATTTAAAAATATATAAGAATATTCCCATGAAAATATTCAAGCACTACTTTTCAGCACCCTCCCGTAGGAAGCAGAAATGCCTCCTATTACTTTTACCTCACTTTAATCTTCCAATAAATTCTATCCTATCTCACCACGGTTAATTACAAAACTACTAAGCGTCTATATCGATGATATACAGGTTGTAGGCACATAACATGTAACTAACGACCTCAGTCGAGAATGGCACCCTGCTCTTTGCAGTCCCAGTGGCAGACAGAGTAAAGACAAGACACTGAAATCTCGTACATAGAATTACATAAACGAGAAATGTAATTTAAGGAATGAAATGCTATGTGGGACCTATTAGCTGAAGTGCTTAAAGGATCAAGAAAATAGAGAAATATGATACACATATAACACACTCCGATGCGACAAAAATGGGTGTGCGAAGTGTGGAGCAACTAGAATCGTTTGGAAGTACTTGTGTGACGACAGACGCCGAGCCGAGTGGACGCGCCAGTATCTATGGCAGCAGCAGCATTTGTCTGATACACAGCACTTTAGTTTTTTTTTCACGTGTTCGAAGAGTGATGACTAAAAAAAATCGACATTCTTGCCTTTTATTTCTTATTTTATTGTACAAATGATATCGTTTGTAACAGAAATCGTATTTTCAGTTTATTTGTACCTCAAAGATGCGATTGTAAAGGTGCCGCCTTACAGGCATCTAGCGTTAAAAGGTTTTTTTTTTTTTTTTGCTTTTCGTATTTAACCAAATATAACATTGATGATGATAATTTACGGCAATGTTTGCCGACAAGATAAAGAATGCAACCTTTAACACTAGATTGCGTACTCACGGCAGTTCTCCTTGGCCGTTTTTTGGTACGACTTGGAAAGAGAAAAATTAATGAATGATCGACGATGCGTCGGTTCTCGATTGTGTTCAGGAGACGTACAGATTGATTGCGTGAAAATAGTTTCTCAAATGACCTTTTAACCCGGATTGCTTTCACGCAATCAGACTCTTCAATGAAATTACCTAAGGGACCTATTTGAATAATAAAAAAAATATGCAAAACAGTGAAATTTTGTAAAAAAGTTGTCAGATCGGAAACTGAACACATTAATGGTCTCCCAAATACAATCAAGACACCGCGATAAAGAGCGAACCTGTAACAAAGTTCATTTAAACATAAACATTATTTGTAGTTAATTTAAAGAAAAGAACAAGCATAGATTTTCTGTACAGTGAAGCATCAATATATTCTCAAAGAACAAAGGCGTTAAACTATAAACATTAACAAATTTACAATGAATACAAAACTTACACTTTTATGTTTTTCTCATACGTGGAACAGTCCAACAATCGCTGCTTTTGTATGTGTGATATTTTGTAAAAATTAAATGTCCTGTCGTGCGCGTAAGTATTTTTTATCGTCACAAAGTTTACAAAAGCGTTTTTGTTTTCTTCGTGATAACGTGGTTTTTCACACTAAATGAAATATAACTTGTAGCCGTGCTACACAACACGTCTTAACAAGTCGGCAATCAAACATCAAAGGTAATGAAGTACATGTTAACATATCGGCGACCAGAAGTACAACTAACTATAAAGATTCTAGAATTTTCCTAACAAATGATAAATTGTTCTTTCTTCTGTTTCGCAGCTTCTTGCTATCAAGCGCTGCGGCAATGATTTTAAATATCTGCGCCCAGCGAGTCATAGTGTTTAAAAGTACATTTTAAACGCTGGCCGCGCGTCTTGGTATAGGCGCACGTTATAAACAGATTTCGTTTCTTTACTCTCGCGTTGTCATGCTTAGTATCATTACAAACTATAGCTCGGTGGCTGTCCTTTTCTCATATGCAAAATGTCAGAAATCCAATAATATCACAAGGTATAAGTCTCGCCGTGTGTTAGGAGGACCGATCCATCTCGTTGTAATAAATAAATACTGTGTTTATCACAAATTTGTAACCGACAAAACGTCGTAATCGACAGTGTTTGTTTATTTATTCCAGATATAACTTACTCAAATGCAACACTGCTAAATATAATACAGTATTTGATGTATCGATCAGAAAGTAAAACTTACCAAAATATCTAAGAGAATCCAATTAAAATTTCTATTCAAAATGTGAATTATTATCTCAGAATATTATTTCCATTGTTTATGGCTGAATAAAGTAGAATAGCCGATTCTGGGTCGTCTCTTCGTGCAGAACACCACTTCCATCAGTTTCGATACAATCAGAAACTGACGTCTGCTTGCCTACAGAACAATTTAAATAAAAAATGAAGTTGAACAGCGTTTTTATGATCACCTGTTGGTACTAAACTGGTATCGTTTTTGTTGATCTAATTATATTTACCTCGTATTTGTTTTCGATAAAAATAGTTATTTACAGTTGCTGCTGGATGCGTTTTTACTTCTTGTAACGATCGACGAGTAGCATGTCTACACTGGTTCGTAATGTTGCGGAGTGAAATTCGCCATAACAGAGTCTATAAATCATGTGAACCCATTGTCGCTGACAAATATTTCGTGGGCTGTGGTGTGAAATGTCGGTAACCTTTACTAACACTCAGGGGATTGGAGCATTTCGTGAGAATTTGCAGTGAGAGGCACAGTTTGCGTCTTGTCGCTGCTGTCTGCTTACATAGGTGATGTGGTGTGTGGCAGTACGTAGCAGTAGAGTAGTCGGAAGAGCGCGCCGTACAAATTAGCTACGGCCCAGAACGCTGCGGGTTGCGGGCCCAGCCCCTGCCGAAGCCGCGGCAGGCAGCGGTAATTGGCCGGCAGACTGGCCGGCGAATACAAATAACGCTGCTTACTGCCGCCTCTTTTATATTCTGAGCTCCCAGTCCAGTTCCAGCTGCTTTTCTCTGAATGTTTCACCGGGCACGCGGGGACCTCGGACCAGTCGCGGCACTTTCAGTACGAGAACTGGACGCTCGTAATGTGAGCACTGCTGCTCTTTGTACATTGTCTCTCCATTGCGGTCACTGGTACGCAATACTGAAAGAACTACATTCTCTGACAGCGAAATAATTGATACTGGAAGCAAGGCTGAAGAAAATCAAGACATTTTCACAGGATTTGTCACTGTAAAACGTTGCCAAAAGTTCGAAATTCTGAGAAAAATAAGAGTAAGCTATAGGGAAAGAAGGGTAATATACAAACGTACAAGAGCCAAGAGGGAAAATAGAACTGGAAGACATAGAACGAAGCGCTGATATTAAAAAGGGTGTAAGACAGGGATGTAGTCTTTCACGCTTACTACAAGAAGCAATGACACAAATAAAAGAAATTTTCAAAAGTGGGATTAAAATCCAGGGTGAAACGATATCAATCATTGGATTCGCTATCCTCAGTGAATGTGAAGATGAATTACAAGATCTGTTGAATGGAATGAACAGTCTGAAGAGTACAAAATATCGATTGAGAATAAATCGAAGAAAGACGGAAGTTATGAGAAGTTGCAGAATTGAGAGTAACAAGAAATTGAGCATCAGAATCGGCGAATGCGAATAAGACAAAGTTAAAGAATTACCTATGACGGCAGAGGAAGGGAGGACACAAAAATCAAACTATCATGGGCAAAGAGGCCATTTCTAGCCAAGAGAAGTATGCTGGCATCAATCACAGACCTTAATTTAACGAAGAAATTTCTGAGAATGTGCTTTTGGAACGCAGCATTGCATTCACTGAATCATGCACTATAGGAAAACCAGAACAGACGGGAATCGAAATGTTTGAGATCTGACGCTACAGAAGAATTCTGGACTAGTTGCACTGATACGTTAAGGAATAAGGGAGTCTTTTCAGTATAAGGCGTAGAAAGAAACTTACGTGAGACACTAACAAGGGGAAGGGACTGAATGACGGCAGTAGGTAAGTGATAATAGCTTCCCTGGTGCTAAAGGTAACTGTAAGGGCTAATAACTGTAGACAAAGACAGAGATTTGAATATATTTAACAAACACTGGGGATTTAGTATGCAAGTGCTACTCTGAGACGAATAGGTCAGCGCAAGAGAGGAATTTGTAGCTGGCCGCATCAAACCACTGATGACCCCAAAAACGTGAAAAAAATACAGCTGACTTGAACACAATCCTTTTAGGTTGTAGGGGCGTCAGTCTGAAAGAAAACAGAAAACCAAGGAACAAAAAAAAAAAAAAAACCTACTAAAACCGATTTTTAGGCCGTCTTCGTAACAATCCTTGTAGCGACTCCCAAAAATTTGTAGAGGACCCCTTGGGTTTATGAGTGGCACAGTTTACGTCCGTAAAATGGTATATTGTCACTAATTTATTTATCATAATGTTTGTTGCTAATTGTGTTGTTCTAGTATAGTGTCGGGAGCAACGCTGTCTTGCGGAGTACCTGTGGCGTGCTGACAAATGAACACTCAGTTTGGGGGTGAATGTGGGATGGGAAGTTAGTTAGTGAGAAAGCTAATGCCCGAGGTAATGTCTTTTGAGCAGCATAGACTTACTATCTGCAATCCTTGTAACGACTCACAAAAATTTGTAGATGACCCCTTGGGTTTATGAGTCGCACAGTTTACGTCCGTCCGTAAAATGATATATTGTCACTAATTTATTTATCATAATGTTTGTTGCTAATTGTGTTGTTCTAGTATAGTGTCGGGAGCAACGCTGTCTTGCGGAGTACCTGTGGCGTGCTGACAAATGAACACTCAGTTTGGGGGTGAATGTGGGATGGGAAGTTAGTTAGTGAGAAAGCTAAGCCCGAGGTAGTGTCTTTTGAGCAGCATAGACTTACTATCTATAATCTACGGTCCATGACGAGATGGAGTGGTTTGCGTGCGTCGACAATACAGTAGCCGTAACCTAGGCACAATCACAATAGAAGATTATGTGTGAAGAAGTCCGACTAAGCCTTGCTTTTCGAAGAGTTGCAGCAGGCGTTTCTGTAGCTGCAACAGTCTGGATGACTGACTAATCTGGCTTGGTAACATTAACCATCACGGCCTTGTTGTGCGTGTTAACCAATGAACCCGTTATTTCCCCGCCAGATATCTGCTCTATGAGTTAATGGAGATGGCATCCTCTTAGATAAAATATTCCGTACGTAAAATAATCCCCGATTGATATCTCCAAGCGGGAATTACTCATGACGTCGTCGGGAAGAAAAGGAATGCCGGAATGTGCAAGAAATATATAGAAGGACTATACAAGGGAAATATTACAGTAGAAAATACTGTAGATACTGCGGGAAGAATTTGACAGATCGCTGAAAGGCCTATGTCGAAACAAGGCACACGGAGTAGATACAGTTTCTCAAAATTATTGAGATCCTTATTCCATCCGATACACAAGATATATGAGAAAGGCAGAACAGTATTAAACTTCAAGATGAATATAAGAATTCCATTTCTAAAGGAGTCATGTGACTAAAGGTGTGAGTACGACCAACTCCCAGTTTATTACTGAATGGTTTCAAAATACTGACAGAAATTATATACGAAAGTAGGGAAATATTTGATACCGCTGTATTGATACTTGCGCTCTTGGTGTCTTTTTACGTAGCGCTGAGTTCAGGGTCCGTGACGGTATGGCACCTCGCAAATGAAAGGGCCAACGCTTGAACTAGTCAGGAAGACTAGTGGGGGACGCTACGTGAAGTCACGGGCATGACTGGGCAACGTGTGAAGAGTGGTTTGATGTTCGGTTTATAGGGATGGCTGCTAGTGGAACACACGGGTATTGTCACCGACGGTGGTGTTTCTCGGCGCTATCGAGAAAGTGTGGATATGCATTTCTATTGCCTGTGCTCACCTGCGGGTGCACCAGCCCTTGCGGACTTCAGCTTTATAAACGGCGAGCATCCTTGTTAAAATGTGCTCTGAATTTCTTGACAATGTGGTAGCTAGTCACTAATGATGTGATTTTGTGAGCCTTTATACTAAATGTCGCTGCCGTCATTCTGTCATAGCCAGTAGTTACAGTGTGCTAAGCTGGGATTACGAATTATTGCTGCTTATTAATTGTTTTGACTTCTAAAGGCGGTTCTTTCACGACGTCCATTCACTGGTGTTGTTCCTTAAGTTTTTAAAGATACAGCGCTTCTCGTCGGGTCACTAAATACTGTGTTGGTTTTCTCAAAGAAAGCTTACTGTTAGTTGTAAGGCAAGCTGTTTACCAGTAATAAATTGAATTAGGCGTACCTTCTGTGCCGTTAGTGATTTTGTTTCGGTTTTTTTTTGGGGGGGGGGGGAGGGAGGGGTTGTAATCTACGATCATGTTTTCTAAAGGCAATAGGCTCTCCGCTAGCAAAATTAACGGAGCAGCACTTCTTTTCGTGCACTCAGTTCTACTCTTGTAATAAATATTCTCTTTCAAGGCAAAGGCAAAGCGACGGCCATTATTAATTGTACCTGTGCGGTAATTTCGCCTTGCACTAAGCAGCTGTGTTAACTATGGTTGTCGGTTAAAAGACAGGTTTGAGAGTGGATGATCTGGACGTTTGTCCATCAGAGACAGTAAATTTGTAAGACTGGATGTCATGAACTGATATACATATTATGACTTTTGAACAATATTAAATTAAATACATTGTTTGTTCTCTATCAAAATCTTTTATTTGCTAACTATGCCTAACAGTAGTTAGTGACTTCAGTAGTTACAATCTTTTATTTAGCTGGCAGTACTGGCATTCGCTGTATTGCAGTAGTTTGAGTAACGAAGATTTTTGTGAGGTAAGTGATTCATGAAAGGTATAGGTTATTGTTAGTCAGGGCCATTCTTTTGTAGGGATTTTTAAAAGTCAGATTGCGTTGCGCTAAAAATATTGTGTGTCAGTTTAAGCAGTAGTTCAATAATTTTTCTAAGGGAACGTTTCAATGTCCAGCCCAAATCCTGTATCATTTCTGTGACACTCTCTCCCATATTTCGCGATAATACAAAACGTGCTGCCCTTCTTTGAACTTTTTCGATGTACTCCGGCAGTCCTATCTGGTAAGGATCCCACACCGCGCAGCAGTATTCTAAAAGAGGACGGACAAGCGTAGTGTAGGCACTGTCCTTAGTAGATCTTTTACATTTTCCAAGTGTCGTGCCAATAAAAGACAGTCTTTGGTTAGCCTTCCCCACAACATTTTCTATGTGTTCCTTCCGATTTAAGTTGTTCGTAGTTGTAATACCTAGGTATTTAGTTGAATTTACGGCTTTTAGATTAGACTGATTTATCGTGTAACCGAAGTTTAACGAATTGCTTTTAGCACTCATGTGGATGACCTCACACTTTTCGTTATTTAGGGTCAACTGCCAATTTCCGCACCTTTCAGATATATTTTCTAAATCGTTTTGCACTTTGTTTTGATCTTCTGATGACTTCATTAGTCGATAAACGACAGCGTCATCTGCAAACAACCTAACATGGCTGTTCATATTGTCTCCTAAATCTTTTATATAGATAAGGAACAGCAAAGCGCCTTTAACACTACCTTGGGGAACGCCAGAAATCACTTCTGTTTCACTGAATGACTTTTCGTCAATTACTACGAACTGTGACCTTTCTGACAGGAAATCACAAATCCAGTCACATAACTGAGACAATTTTCCATAAGCACGCAATTTCATTAAAAGCCTTGTGTAGTACAGTGTCAAAAGCCTTCCGGAAATCCAGAAATACGGAGTCGATATGAAATCCCTCGTCAACAGCACTCAACAGCACTCAGCATCCCTAGATATATCGGTCGATCACGATACACTTGAGACTTCAGGTAACCCCAAAGCCAATAATCGCACGGACTAAGGTCTGGGGACCTGGGAGGCCAAGCATGACGAAAGTGGCGGCTGAGCACACGATCATCACGAAACGACGTGCGCAAGAGAACTTTCACACGTCTAGAAATAGGGGATGTTGTTTTGGTGGTAATAAAATCCCATGTCATTCCAAGCATGTGTGTCAATTTTTACCTCTCTATCTACATTACTCCGTGGTTTATTAAGTTATCAAATTTATACTGACTTTTTGATCACCCTGTATATTCCAAAATTCTGCTGCATATCGACGTTAACGATATGAGCCTGTAATTTAGTTGATTACTCTTACTACCTTTCTTGAATATTGGTGTGACCTGTGCAACTTTCCAGTCTTTGGGTACGGGTCTTTCGTCGAGTGAACGGTTGTATGTGATTGTTAAGTATGGAGCTAATGCATCAGCATACTCCGAAAGGAACCTAACTGGTATACAGTCTAGACCAGAAGACTTGCTTTTATTAAGTAATTTATGTTTCTTCACTACTCCAAGGATATTTGCTTCTACGTTACTCATATACGCAGCTTTTCTCGATTCGAATTTTGGAATACTTACTTCGTCTTCTTTTGTGAAGGCATTTCGGAAGGCTGTGTTTAGTAACTCTGCTTTGGCAGCACTGTCTTCAATAGTATCTCCATTGTTATCGTGCAGAGAAGGCATTGATTGTTTCTTGCCGCTAACATACTTCGCATACGACCAGAGTCTCTTTTCATTTGCTGCCAGGTTTCGAGATAAAGTTTCGTTGTGGAAACTGTTATAAGCATCTCGCATTGAAGTCCGCGCAAAATTTTGAGCTTCTGTAAGAAATCGCCAATCTTGGGGATTTTGCGTCTGTTTAAATTTGGTATGTTTGTTTCGTTGTTTCTGCAATAGTGTTATAACCCTTTTTGTGTATCAAGGAGGGTCAGCTCCATCGTTTGTTAATTTATTTGGTATAAATCTCTCAATTTCTGCCGATACTATTTCTTTGAATTCAAACCACATCTGTTCTACACTTATATCATTAATTTGGAATAAGTGTAGATTGTCTCACAGGAAGGCGCCAAGTAAGTCTTTATCTGCTTTTTTGAATAGGTATATTTTTCGCTTATTTTTTGAGGATTTGGGGATTACAATATTCGGTCTCGCTACGACTACCCTGTGTTCACTAATCCCTGTATCGGTTTTGGTGCTCGTTCTTAACTCAGGATTATTTGTTGCTAATAGGTCAAGTGTGTTCTCACAACCGTTTACTGTTCGGTGGGCTAATGAACTAACTGCTCGAATTAATTTTCAGAGAATGCGTTTAGCAGAATTTCGGATGATATTTTATGCGTACCTCCAGAATTAAACATGTATTGTAGCCAACATATCGAGAATAAATTAAAGTCACTACCAACTATTATCGTATGAGTCGGGTACATGTTTGAAATAAAACTCAAGTTTTCATTGAACCTTTCAGCAACTGTATCATCTGAGTTGGGAGGTCGGTAAAAGGATCCTATTATTATTTTTTCCGGTTATCAACAATGACATCTGCCCATACCAACTCATAGGAAGTATCTACTTCAATTTCTCGACAAGTTAAACTACTTCTAACAGCAACAAAAAGGCCACCGCCAACCGTGTTTAGGCTATCCTTTCGGAACAGCGTTAGGTTCTTCGCAAAAATTTCGGCTGAGCATATATCGGGCTTTAGCCAGCTTTCAGTGCCTAAAAGATTTGAGCATCAGTGCTTTCTGTTAGCTCTTGGAGCTCTGCTACTTTCCAAACACAGCTACGACAATTTACAACTGTTATACCAATGGTTCCTGTATCTATGTTCTTTCTGTGTTTGGCCTAAACCCTTTGTGACTGACGCCCTTCTTTCCCAAGTTCTCTGTGAATTTGACCAGATTTCTCAATCGCTGAAGTGGTATTACATGCTATTTCAACCTGTGAAACTTGACTTAGTTTCCTTTTCCCCTTCCGGAAGCTTCAGTTTGTCAGCCAGTGAATTTCAATAGCCTTTCGCATTCACCGCTGCCCCATTTGTGACTGCCGGCCACGCACACGGTCGTTTCGAAGGGTTGGCCGCAGTCCAGACGGTGTTCTGCTATTGCTGATATCCTGTGTTGCTTCGTGCGTACATATCGTTCATATTCTGAGACTCGAGTGCTACTCGATCCCACGTTTTCGCCAAGATAGATGTCATCGCAGCCACATGGATTTCGTTAACATCTGCAGTGTGGAGAGCATCTACGAAGTTCTTCGTGTACAATAGGTCACTGATTTTCCAGTCTCGTAAATACGAAGGTAGTCTGAAAAGTTCTCGGCCTCACCCGTAGGTTGCAGGAATAGGTGCGTAATTTTGTCCATCAGAGGCTGATACAATCTTGAGCAAACGCTATGAGAAATTGGATGTAATTCAGTTCAATAGTTGGTTGCAGGCAGCAAGACGTCCTGCATGAATTATAATATGTGGTGTAAATCCAGTATCATGCAGTAATACTTCATTTTGGAAATTAAGGTTTGGCTCTAACTAAAATTCACTCGAGATTCATAAATGAGGGGAAAGACTCATTGTCTCGAATTTCCATTTTGAAAAAACGAACTACCAAATTTACATGAGGTCGTGAATATGTCCGATATGATCCATGTAGGAAAGTGCAACCATACCAGAAATCGTTGAAAAAGTTCACGATATGGTCTTGAAAGATCAGCGTTCGCAGATGTGTGAAATTACCGTAACTGCAGGAATTCGAAAGAACGGTTTTATGAAGAATTCTACATAAGAAAACCTTGTTCAGGACCAAGACAGTTGGCGCACCGATTGCGTTGCACAAATCGGCACGATGATTAACAATGTTTGGTCAGTTTTCTTAAGAACAAAAGTGATTTTCTATGTTGCCTTCCTTTGTGGTTATCAGACTTCTTAAACGTTTTATGCGGCCCGGAAGGCTTTCCTCTCCTATGGCAACCTCTTACATTCAGAAAAGTACCTGCACCCAATGCCCTCAATTAATTTGTTGCGTATATTTTAATTTGTCTTCTCCTACATTTTTATCCCTAACTGTTGTCTCTAGAACCGTGGAAGTTATTCCCCGATGCGTCAACACTTACACTTTCTTCGTGTCAGTGTTTCTGATAAGTTCCATTTTTCGCCGATTGCATGGAGAAGCTCATCGACCCATTTCTTTGCAGTCCTCCTGATGAACAATGAGTGTTGAAGAATATTGAATATTCAGTAAGGAAGGTACCGTACTGATGGTTTGGAAAACCAGAACTACAATTCGCAAAGTGGATAGCCGCATCTGAAAATTTGTCACAAAGATGTAAATAACTTGTAACCGCCCTGTTAAATTGTTGCCCGCATCTCGTGGTCGTGCGACAGCGTTCTCGCTTCCCACGCCCGGGTTCCCGGGTTCGATTCTCGGCGGGGTCATGGATTTTCTCTGCCTCGTGATGGCTGGGTGTTGTGTGATGTCCTTAGGTTAGTTAGGTTTAAGTAGCTCTAAGTTCTAGGGGACTGATGACCATAGATGTTAAGTCCCATAGTGCTCAGAGCCATTTGAATCATTTTTTGTTAAATTGTTAGAAGCTTAATCAGCCGGTGTCGTAATTTTTAAATGAGAGGTATTAGGAATGTATTTCGCGTGAAGCACGGTTACGACACAGGCAAAGGTCAATTGTGGAAACTAAGCTACTGAATATCATAAATAACGGTATTATAGAATACGCCCGACAGACTACACAAAATAAGAGGGCACGTACAATAGCGAGTGAGTGGTTCAAGATTAGAATTAATACTGTAAAGGAAATGGGTCATAAGTATAGTTACACATTCAAATATATGCGAACGTACAATGGGGATAGAGGCACTTACCTTCTAAATACTGCCGGCCGAAGTGGCCGCGCGGTTCTGGCACTGCAGTCTGGAACCGCGAGACCGCTACGGTCGCAGGTCGAATCCTGCCTCGGGCATGGATGTGTGTGATGTCCTTAGGTTAGTTAGGTTTAACTAGTTCTAAGTTCTAGGGGACTAATGACCTCAGCAGTTGAGTCCCATAGTGCTCAGAGCCATTTGAACCATTTTTTCTAAATACTATCATTCCCCGTGGCCTGGGTACAGAGAATTCTGATTAAAATGCATTTATTTATCTGAGAAAGAAAATAATCTGACTTCATTATTAAATGAAAAGAAGATTGCAGGTTCTGAATGTCGCGGCAAAAATGACCTACATAGGCGGCCACGAAGGGAAAGGGATGAACACGTTCACGTACCTGTATTGTAGAGCAGCTCCGTCGTAAAGATCGTCGCCTGCATCTAAATTCTCCATACATAATTAAAACAATAATAATCTTCCACAGTTACAGGAACTGGAATCCATGGTATTGTAAATCAGCAAATCACATTTTGCATGAATTGCTTTCATTGTATAACACAATTTCACTTTAAAATTATGCAGCACGTTTTATCACCAAGACAAGTGAACAATGAAAAGTAACTAATATTAAATGTAATAAACGAAGGGCATAATTCTTTTTTTGTCAGTCAGTGTTAAATATTTTTCAAGTGGATCTTTGGTGTGAGAGTCGACTAATCATCTATAAACGTATAAATAAGCAAAAATTATTAAGTTCCTTTATATCGCCCCCTTTGGCGCATTTTCCGAAGCAGCGTAAAATTTCGGGCAATGAGCCCAACCACTTTACACACTTCTAGTTCTTTCACTCCTTTACGCACGTACTTGTATTGCACTGTTCGTGCCTTTTAAGGGATTTCTCATCACCAGTTTTGTTACATAGTTCTGGTGCCGGCCCTGGCACCTGGCAACGAAAACAAAACATATACACTAGGGTACACAAAATATACGTTAACTTATATACTACACACAAAAATTACAGCATCGTCCTTTACACCAAATACGTGAATATTACCTTATATTTTATACAAGTCCGTAGTTCATTATGGCTGGGTTATAGCGTCATATTTCCTGGGTAAAAATAACGTTTTCACTAGCATATTGACAACAAAATTACATTTCACAATCTTTTCTATGATTCTACAATTACATTTTTCCTGAAAATTAAAAAAAAGTTTCACAACAACGTCTTATATTTTGGTGTGTCGATCCAGGCTGTAGGGTTAGCAAGGGTATCTGGAGTGGAATGTGTTGTAAATTCTTCCTTATGGTTGCTTATGCTGTCCCCTACATCCCTCTTTTATACCAGGATCTGTTTGATAACGTCCTTTCTGGGTTTTATAGTTGTCTCCTCATGGGTAAGATAAACATGTAACAAATAAAATTCACAGAGATTAGTACTTAGTCTAACTTAACCCTAACAAATACGTAAACATAGGTACTGTTCTGCCTTAAGTTCAATGAACGTGGGTTTCGTTTTTGTTTCGTAACGTGGGACGTAGATCATGAGCTACAGTGGTAAGACTTTATTTAGTGGGTCAGGGAATCGTGCCTCTGCATCTCTGTGCACTATGGTGAGTGTCCATTTGAAAGTAGATATTGCTTTCCATTCAAACTGTCCTGCTGCATCACGCCGTCAGCCAATAATGCGTCAGTTACAACTAACCGCACACGCAGCAATTATTCCGGCAGCACGTCACGCACCATTTGGAGCCCGGTATCCGTGTATCCACCGCCGGGTAGCGATGCCGTGCGTTACGGTCAATACATCTTTTTGAAGTGTTTAGTGCAGCGTTCGCATCATTTACGAAAGTATTGCACCTGCTTCAACCCGTCATACTCCTTGGCTGTGAGAAGGGATTACAGGGCACCTCCTAAGTTCACTGCACGAAGGTAAGTACTGCACTTTATTATTTAGCTGGCCAACGGCTCTGTCCTATATAGTGCACAGACACCCGTACCGTAGAAGGCTTCCTCGATTCAGCAAGCCTCCTTTATTTCGACATAGAAGGCTCGTGGTATAAAACTTGTTCTCACTTGCCTCTTTGCGTATAACTCACTTGTCACTGAATAAATCACTGTCATTGGGTAACTATACACTGTCGTGTTCATTTATAACCGTTTAAGAAAAACTGTAGCTCATGAGACCACTGACTAGTTTTTAGTGGTTTATGCCCACGTTCGTTATTTGCTCCTGTATTCTCTTTCAAAATTTTATTGGTGTAAATATTGCTCAAAATATTTCATTACACAAGTTGGTAGGTGAATGTGGTCTCAGAAAATACGTGCCTCTAGAACTACATTTCGCGATCGCGATACCATCTTACCTCTCACAGGGCATAAGGGAACACGTTTTCGAGAACAGCTGCACTTCACTAACTTCGGATCGTGCTACAAATGCACTTATAAATCGAAACGACAATACGAAGAATGAATGCATAGAAATTGTCTCCAAATGAGGCAAACTCTGTGCATTAACTATCTGCGAGTTGCGGGGGGGGGGGGGGGGGGGCGCATTTTATCTTTGCGTCACCCAACACTGCAACAGCGCATGGTACACACACCAGCAACAAGTAGAATGAAATAAAAACATATAAATAAATCACTACACTTATATTCACACGTAAACAGAAAATTAAAATGCTAGGTAATACGAACAACAGATTGATACTGAAGCTTGGCTACTGTACGCTATACTACTTCCTAAATCTATGTCTGTGTTTGTACACGTTTTCATGTTCGTGTGTTCATCATTGTATCACTGGTATGTGCACAATATTTTTCTTAATCGAACGTGACTTTAGTCACTCCTTACTTTACTTCTTCCAACAAATATCTTCAGCTCAGATTGGATAAAATATTATAAACATAAGAGAAAATCAGTGTATGTATCCCTCTAAAGTCAAGTAGATTCTTAGTACTTTCATGTTGAAGAAAAGACAAATTATTAAAAACCTCTGTTGTTACTGAGCGTCAGGTAGTGTAGTTCTCAGTGGTCTTGGTAATATTTTATAACGTCGATCGTAAATCGTAGTGACATTAGTGTAGTTTAGTTGCTATTCATTACTGGGTGATGTCTCGTAGCATCTCGATGAACGCCGCCTGTAAAGAATTGTGTTTGTTTCAGCATTACCTGATTTCTCTGCCGGTCAGTTTCCTGTAACTTACCTCGTACATATTGCATTTTTTAAAATAAGGACAGTATTAAGTTTGCCTCAGATAACGTTTACAAATCGTACCTCAACAGTGCACTCGTATTTGCAACCAACGTGTGTACAAAGCAGAAAAATTATTTGTATTCCAGTAAAATCATACTAGTTTTTAGTCATAGGTTATATCTTTAGATGCACTTTACTTAGATTAGGCTGTCGTGCATATGGTATATAGCACACTGAACTTTCATTAGCAGCCAGAAAGTTTTTCATCATCGCAGCATACAAAAAAAAAATAATAATAATAATGCCGTTTTGCTCGACGTATTAGTGTGGATAGGTAAAAAAAAAAAAAAGAAATAGGAATTCTCTCTGCAACATGACATGTGATTGTGTGACCATATACTTACGTACCTTAGGGAGTCCAATATTGTCTGTGACTTACCCTGCACCTTACAATCTTGATGCACAATTATCAAAGCAAAAAAACTCACAGCTACTTTGTTCCGAGGTCTGTGCTAATTGTTCGCTCCAGAATACTTCGTACATGAACTTAAAACTAAAATACCCCTGTGATCATAAACTTTTCAGTCAAACCTTCCAAGTACTCCCTATGCTAACATTACTAGTCACCAATTAATGTGTGTGTCCCAGCTTGCTTGTGTATTGTGTCCACAATCACTGACAAATGTAAACAGAAGCAGTGAAATGCACTGATTCACATATCTGCATAAAATATACTTCCTTTACCCTAATCGTATTCCTTCTTTTTACCATAGGTTACTTATTTCAGTCGTGTGCATAGATAGATGTAAAGTGTGATAATTAAACATGGTGGGATTTCCTCAATTCTCTGTGTACGGAGAGTCCTTTGATTTTACCATTGTGAGGATACGCAAGTAAATAACATCCGTCATGCTGAACATGTACAATAATGTACGGACTAGTATACCTTATTTGTCACTTAGCGTTTTTCTTGGCTAACAGAGAAGATTTCACATGGATGTAAGTTACACTTTTTCTCTAACCACATATCTGGTAACACCATGTAGTCGTTTGTGAAAGTGTTTTTTACGGCGTTGAGCTTTTTTTGTAATAGAGATCAATACCTCTCTTACTTTTTCATTTAAATCCACTGTTTGTCTTGGAACAGATGGGATGCTTGATACCTTAGCAAATTACTGCCATAGTAGCAATGGATCGCCCCCACGACTATCCATGGCCAACATTGGGGACCATAATGAGGCCACATTTAGTTTAACGCCTCATTATTACTGTTTGTAGGTGTTTAGTTTGCCACAATATTCACTCCTGACGTGTTGTTACTCTGTTGCGCATTTCGATCATGATTCTGCCCTGAGTTTATAGGCGTAATGTTACTTTACTCTTGGAGTATTGCCACTACCCATTTCGCGGGTCCGCCTTGTTGTTGTTGCTAAATTGAGGATGAAAATTACTCTAAGCGTTACCCCACTGATTCCCGTTACCGTTTCTATTCCAGTTTCGTTTCCGGTTGCCGAAATAGCCACAGTAGTTTCTGTCACCATTTTTCTTTTCGTTTTACACCCTGGGTTAAAATTTTGGTTATGGTTATTACTAAAATTGACTCACGGACTCGGGCCTGGCATATGCGCTGCTGTGGCGGAATCGACAAAAGACGGTCGTGACTCAGACGCGCACGCCACATTGTTGACGCCGTACTGCGGCTGGCGCTGCGGAGGCTGGTTGCCACCACTGCCACGGAGATTATTTTGATTGGTGTGGCTCTGTCTTGCGCCTTCATTAATTAAGTCACTAGAGTCCATGACAGATAGAAAATACCCCAAATTGCTTTCTGGTACTTGTACTAGCTTTTCCAGAGTATTAAGCAGTAGTTTAGCTTTCAGAATGCGTAGAACGTCAGTGTGTGCAATTGGCTCATCCCAGACCCAGTATTTCTCAAAATACTTTCGTTATGATCCAAATTTTGGATTATATTGTTCAAGGTTGAATAGGGCTTTTCTTAATCTCTCTTGGACGCCATGTGACTACTTTGAAATAAACGCCCTTACAAATTGTTCTAATGTCCGACAAGTTTCTGACATTTCCGTCACTCATAACGCTCCATCGCTTTGGATATAACCCATAACCCATTGTATCTTTTGCTGTTGGGACCACGTTTTAGGCAATACGTTTTTGAATGACTCTTTAAAAATTACCGGAAGCAAAGAGTTCATTTCAGGGATAAACACTTGAAATTGTCGGTGTTTTATAAGACTCTCTTCTAACAAAACTGATGACAAAGTGAATTCAGGTATCTTCTGTTTCTTTCTTTCGTCATGGTGTCGTTGGTTACCGTACATCTCACAATCTGGTGAACACCCATATATATTCGGGGAAGCATAGTCACTAATTGCACTATCGCTGTTACCTGTGGGTGTATTGTCAAGCTCTTCTTCTGCGTCTTGGTGTCGTTCTTTCATTGTACTAAGTTTCCAGTTAAGTTGTTCGACTATTTGATTCTGCCAGCCTGGTAAGTCCCGTGTCAAAGCTTACTGTGTGAGGCCAATGTCAGTTTGCAGTTTAACTACAGACGTGTTTTGTGTAGTGTATAATTGTTCTATTGTGTTACTAATTGCTTTTTGTAGCTCTGATTCTAGAGTGCGATTTATGTCTGTGTCTTTCTCTCCTAGGAAGTCCTCAAACTGCTGTTTTTTCTGTTTTGTCATCTTCAACGTGATTTAAAGCTTCCTGCATTTTTGTATTGAGCTCCGTTTTCTGTACACTCATGGCACTGAAATTTTCGGTTAACTTATGTATCTGATCTGGCACATCTTTAACTGTGGTTTTCAAATTGTCAACATCTTGATTCATGGAATTTAAATCTTCACGCACCACTTGTATTACCCGATCCGCTATCTCTCTTTTTAGTTGTGTCGTCAAGTTATTGTGCATATCAGTAAGGTTTTTTACACCGCTGTCCAGCTTGTTCATTTGAGTTGTTACATTCCCTATCTGTGTTGTGACATTGCTTATCTGTGCTGTGACATTTCGTATCTGCGTATTCATTTAGGCTCTTACATTCTCTATCTGTGTATTAATTTGGGCTGTTATATGTGTTACACATTTGACGTAAAATCTCTGTGCATTACTATAAACATCTGCATAATGTCTGGCTCTACTGGACCTGGTACATTTGCTGAATCTGGAAGAGTTTCCAAAGCTGACATATTATGGCCTGTCACTTGCGACTGAGTACCACTAGTCGCTGCGACTGCGTTGTCAGTATCTACAATGTTTTCTACCGCTGTGTTAGGTATAGGTTGAGCAACTGATTCCTCATCGGATGAATTATCCATCGTTTTGGTTTCTGATCTTAATTTCACCATAGCTGTATATAACCGTAAACCAGCGTGCAGCTGAACTTAACTTCTATTGTGGCTTGTACAACACGTAAACAAATCACAGAAGACGTCGTGCTCGTTAGTAAAATTCAATGCAGTTTTGGTAATAATTTCTAAACTTGCACGCAGATGGCGTAACATGTAACAGGAACAATTGGTTATAGTCGCAATAATGGATGGAAAAAAATTACTTAAATATTTCAACTTAAAATTGATACTAAGTTTTTCTGAAACGAAGGTCATGGCACTCGGTCGCCATTTTAGCCGGCCTGTTAAGTTGTTAGAAGCTTTGTCAGGCGGAGGCGTAATTTTGAAATGAGAGTTATTATGAATGTCGTGCAATAAATACTTCGCGTGAAGCACCGTTGCGACGCAGTCAAAGGTCAATTGTGGAAACTAAGCCACTAAATATTATAAATAACGTTATTAAAGAATGCACCCGACTGATTATACGAGGGCACGTACATTCGCGAGTGAGTGGTTCAAAATAAGAATTAATACTGCAAAGGAAATGGGCCATAAGTATAGTTACCTTCCCGCGCCCGTGTTCCCGGGTTAGATTCCCGGCGGCTTCAGGGATTTTCTCTGCCTCTTGATGACTGGGTGTTGTGTGTTGTCCTTAGGTTAGTTAGGTTTAAGTAGTTCTAAGTTCTAGGGGACTGATGACCATAGATGTTAAGTCCCATAGTGCTCAGAGCCATTTGAACCATATAGTTGCCTTGGTACACACTCAAATATATGCGAACGTACACTGGGATAGAGCCACGTACGTTCTAAATACTATCACACCCCGTGGCCTGGGTAAAGAGTATTCTGATTAAAGTGCATTTATTCTTCTGAGAAAGAAAATAATCTGACTTCGTTATTAAATGAAAAGAAGATTGCAGATTCTGGACGTCGTGGTAAAAATGTCCTAAATAGGCGGCCACGAAGGGAAACAGATGAACACATTAACGTACGTGTATTGTAGAGGAGCGTCGTGGTGAAGATCGTCGCCTCTATCTAAATCCTCCATACAAAATTAAAATAATAATAACCTTCCACAGTTACAGGAGCTGGGATCCATCGTATCGTAAATCAGAAAATCACATTATCCATCAATTGCTTTCATTGTATAACACAATTTCTCTTTAAAATTACGCAGCACGTCTTATCACCAGGTCATGAGAATACGAAAGGTAACTAATACTAAAGCCGGCCGCTGGTGGCCGAGCGGTTCTGGCGCTACAGTCTGGAACCGCGCGACCTCTACGGGCGCAGGTTCGAATCCTGCCTCGGGCATGGATGTGTGTGTTGTCCTTAGGTTAGTTAGGTTTAAGTAGTTCTAAGTTCTAGGGGACTTATGACCTCAGCAGTTGAGTCCCATAGTGCTCAGAGCCATTTGAACCATTTGAACTAATACTAAAAGTAATAAACGAAGAGCGTAAAACTTCTTTTGTCAGTCAGTGTTAAATACTTTTCAGGTGGATCCTTGGTGTGACAGTCGAATAATTATCTATACATTTACCAATAAGAAAAAAATATTAAGTTCCATTATAAACTGTGGAGTACGTGGATGGACTGAAGCACATTTGGGTCTCCGGCTTTTCTTGTGAGAATGTTCTTTGTGAACTGCTTAAGTGTATCTTATGCCATCAAAGGAAGGCTGGTCGAATAAACTTGAAGAAATGTCTTCCGCAGTTGTTATGTGTTGGTTTTCTAAAGATGCTGTTTGGTAGTACAACTTAAAAATCGGTTCATATTACTACTCTATGTGTTTTACCCTTGATGCACATAAACCATTTCATGATACAAAAACAAATGATTTTTTTGATTACTTGTTGGTGACATTGTTGGTGACATTAGCAATAACAGTATAATGAAGGTTAGAAAGTCTTCTCGTTAACGTACATTATAAGTGTGTTCCTTATGTTTTACATAGAATCATAAATTTTTGTCATGTTTTTGAAGGAAAAGAGATGGGAATAATTTATAGTAATCATTATCCAGGCTGTTATCTAATGCAATGACTAACAACCAGAATCAGAATTAAAAGCAATGCGTTAATAGATGATTATATTTTCACAATAAATTGACTCACTGCTCGATGCAGTGTATAATATGTATTCCTTCTGCCAGATGCAATGAAAGTGTGGATACTGAGTGGCGTACAAAAGAAAATAAAGCGTTTGTTTCTAAAATAATCTCTCATGTGCGTTGGACATTTCTCATCAGTGAAAAGATCCCATTCAGCACTTTCGGAACATATGTGCCAAATTCTACGGTGTGTGTGTGTGTGTGTGTGTGTGTGTGTGTGTGTGTGTGTGTGTGTGTGTGTGTGTGTTTATTGAGACAGTAAATAACATGAATGAGTAGATCGTCGGTAGTTGCAACTCAAAGACAACCGTCCTTAGAACAATAGAATTTATCCTAGCTGTTGTGAAATACTTGTCACACAGGAAGTTTAAAAGTTGGAGATATTATACACATGTTATTTCATTAAAGAGAATAAAATGAAATGGTATGCGATATTTTTCGAATATTGTCGCCTGACTCGAGAGAGATAAGTATTAGCAGTCACATAGGTTTGCTGAGTGCAGGGTAAAGCGCTGGAGTTACGGTGGGAAAGGGGGTGTCAGTACTTAAAATAGAGAAATGGACATGCAAGACTGCAAGACATTGTCGCACTGAGAATCAGGAATGGTAAGCGAACAACTTGACAATTCTATTGTAATTAATTCTTGTCGGGAGGGTAGCTTAGGTATTAATTGTTGATTAAAAGAGTAACGAGAGTTTATGTGATTTATTTTACGGGGATCTGAAGTCCCAATCTATAATTTGCGATATAGTGTATCAGAAACTTAAGTTCAGTAACAGTATATTCATTTAGACGTGAGGTAACACATTATGAGAATTACAAATATTGGTTTGAGAGCACACTGTACTTCTGACGATAAAAGAACACACATTTAATGTGTCGTTAGGAAAATGATATGTGACAGTCGGTTGTATGCCTCGAACAAGAAGAAGAGCATCGAGAAACGACTATTTGTTTGCTACCAAATTATAGAGAAGCATGCGACCCAGAATACATAAGCATTACAAACCATGCACTCATGTCGTAACATAGCACAACAGAACTGCGACCACATAGTTCAGTACACAAAGAAAAGTGGCATCAATTCAGATAATGCAATCGTAATATATCTGAAGTCACAAAGTAAAATATTTCCGCGATATTCTAAATAATAAATGGAAGCAGTTTAAAAACTTTAATGGTATTACGCGAATAGGTTAACTTAAAGCCACGTGGTTCAAACTAAGCAGAAAATTAGAACAGTTTACTTAATTGATTCTGAGCCTATGTGAAGTCAATGATCAAAGCATTTCTTCGGTAATTTAAGCAGGTAAACAGCATTCAGAAAATAAGAGAAATCAGAGCTCGAGGGCTCCGACAGTAAAACACTGGATAGCTCAACTCAGTCCCACATGGCGTTGCAAGATTAAGTGTTCTTGTGGAATTAACTATAGCGATGTTATGTTTCGTGACGCTATCACACTCAGTATATCAGATGCACGCATTCACGTTGCAGTTCTAAAACTGCCAGTCCGTGATGTAAAAATAGTTCTGTGTATCGTGGAATCTCAAGCAATTGTGGACCTAAGAGAGGTGATTCTGAGGCTCTACGTGTTTCATTTGATCATAACGCACCAGATGTTAAGTCCCTAGTAACTAATAGTTTTAAAGGGTATCAATATACAGCTCATTCAACCAGGGTATAGAGGTAGAAGCAAAACCTTTCAGGCTCGTGGCACATGGCCCGTGCTACAAAACTCTGGAAGGAAATCTTGTCTGCAATGTCCTCCGAAACATGATCAGAGAGATTGTCCTTGTCGTAAAGCAAATTTCTTTCAATGTGGACGTGAAGGTAACAATAAATCAGTGTGTTTACTTGGAAAGCAATGCCAGGGCAACAGTCACTGTCGGTCGCTCGCATGGCAACAGCAGCAACGCTGTCAGCAATCGCGTATCCTATAGGCCCCACCACTCACCGTGATGATTTAGATGATGATTTATGGTTGAGGGCGCTAAATAAACAACTGGTGAACCTAACAATGCTTTATTATCCCCTTACGCTCGAACCAAAATATTTGTTCTCCCTTGTCCAGCACATGGGCTGGTATCATCTCTTGTTGTTCCTACATCTGAGCAACAGGCGAAGCAAATGGCTGCAGAGTATCACCCAGCTGATAGGTGGGTTGCTTGCTGGGTGAATGTAACACAGCAGCTTGCAAACTTGCAATGCAGTGGCACCGACTGGAGCAGCTTGAGCGGCAGTGAGTGGAAGCCAGCGACCTCTTCCAGCAATGCAGCAGATGAGTGTTGTTCAGACACAAACACTGTATCGCTGTACGGAGAGCAGTGGCTCATCGTTACTTGCTCATCATTTCATGCATCATCCATGAGATGGTGGCAAGTTGCTCAGTGTGTTGTCTCATACAGGTGGTGGCAGAGTGCTGGCTGCCAAGGACCTGGACACCACGGCATTGGTCAGCATTTCAAGGGCCAGTGATGGTGGTGGTGGCTGCTCTTCAAACATGGAATGAAATGGCCTGTGGGCATCATAGCACAGTCAAGATCCACCGATAATGACCGCGTCAATAGAATGTTACCGATTTTGTGGTGGTGACTGTCACAAGGCAGGTATCGTACCACAGCCGTCATTCGGAGACCTGCTCAGCTGACCTGGGGGTGTAAATACATATGTCTGTAATTACGTGGAAGACTCATGTGTGCCACATTCCTGTATCACAGGGAAGGTTCTCAATGGCTGGTCACTGTCAATAGATCTGGCCGTTGCCTTGAAAAAGTAGGTTGAAATGTGACAGTAGCCTGCTTGTGCTCAAGTGCTGTATAGGCAATCATTGAATGAAGCTGTCAGCTGTGGCTGACGTCCTACATACAATCCTCTCCCTGGGAAAATATGTCTCACCAGATTCCTGCTTTTGAAACCGGCTGATATAGGAAGCACTAATACATTCTTGTAAACTTTATATTTTCAATCAAGAGTCTATGGACAACACTCCCAAATAAACCCCATACGTTAGTGTGCTTTCTTTCCTCTGCGCTCTATATCTCTACGTTCTATTTGCAGTGCCTTACTTCGCCTATCACATTTTAATCCGTTAAGCACTTGTTCCACCTCGTGGGACACAGATGGTGATCAGGGAACTATACTGTCAGTAGAACTGGAATTGTCTTTCTCACTTAATATTTGCTCTTAAACGCTACTAACTCTTGTCCATGAGCTCACTGGGACTGACAATACAGAGGCTCTTGATAAATGTTATCATATACTAAGACTCGAGTCACACACATCCCTTTCATATAGACATCACATTCCCACATTCCTCTGACAAATAATGAGAGAAATAATAATAAAACTTCTTTGGGACACCTCTTGTGTTGTCTGATACAAAAAAAAAAAAAATCAAATCCTACTATCCTTAACCTTTCTGAACGTATCTACATGTCCACTACAGCATGGCTGTGCTCGCAAGATGTAAAGATCAGGGAACTATCACATCTCCATTTACTAACTTCATCATCATATGGCTTATGATATTTCAGTAACGTACTAATACTACATCATCATCTAAAATAAGATAACCAAAGCCCTAACTCATCATCATAATATGTCACTTCCTAATAAATCCTCAACTGATAATAAGAAATCTTAATAGCTTGAACACATAGGTATCTCTCTTGCCCCACCTCACAGTGCTCTCCAGTACCACAGGCTTACTTCCTGATCCACAATCACTTTGCAGCTAGCCTCCCACCCCATTATTACACCTCTGATGTTTCATAAAATTCCTTAATACCTGGCTCGTTCTCTTATAATGTCAAATCTCCATCCTGGACACATATCGCAAGCGGATTTTCTTGTATCATCTCCGCTGTATTTCAAGGCACCTGGAACAGTTTTATAATCAAGTGACGTCCAACGACTAACTCGAAACCGTTTGGCATCCCAGTGCCTTACTGTTATGGTCAGCAATGCATGGTGCAAATATATGAAATCCTATCCATCCGCTACTGTTGCTACACTTAACGATGTTCAACTCTCCAGCACTGTACCACCAACGTTTACATTAACCTACCATAAATCTGTGTTAAATCTAGGAACGTAAACAGTATTCCCTAACTATTGCACTGATGTTCGCCATATCACCTCTTTATCTTACTTCCTAGCACTCACTTAACTAAATATTCAGAATATATACTACAATATTTTAGCGTTTCCTACAAAATTAGATGCGCTAAGTCTCTACTAGTCACATAGACGTATGTTAACATGTTGAAATATAGTTTGCAAAATGCTGGATAGGTGGCTAAGCAAAAATTCATTGAATAAATGCGAAATGACCTCATTAATGCAATATTAGGAGTTTCGGCGTTTGCCATCACCACATATCTGTTAAAAAACACGTAGCTACACATGAAAGAAAAATGGGTTACTTCATCATCATCATCTGCTTCTTCTCTTGAGGTATTAGGCCGGAATTGCGTGTTACGTTCCCCATCTCTGTCGGGATCTTCCTCTGTCTCTTCTCCCATGGCACTTATAATTTCTTACCTTTGAGGGAAGTCTCTCAGTCTCCATTCTTTGTAGATGATCGTTTCATTTTTTTCTGTAACCGGGAATTTTATCACTGAGGCTAACATTTGCAGTTCTTCTCTAATATCTTGATTTCTTAGCCTGTCTTCTCTTGTGCAACCCTTAACACCTCTAAGGAATTACATTTATTGTGCCTGAATCAGTTTTTCTTGCTTCTTGGTAATCACCCAGGTCTCACTTCCATAGAACAGTGCGGGAAGTGCAAGAGTTTTGTAAAATTAATTTGAGTGTTTTTCCTGGTTTTGTTTTCTAGGTTTCTGTTAATTGTTCCACATACGTGGCTGAATTTACTAAACTTAAATTCAATATCTCTACTGTAGCTACATGTCATTTCACATCCGAGGTAACTGAAATTGTTTTGTAAGTAGGCTGTTTAGGTCTTCTTATTGGTAACGCCACGTAGCGCTCTGTATGAAAATCACTGGCTGTGCTGTGTGCAGTCTGTGGCTAGTTTGCATTGTTGTCTGCCATTGTAGTGTTGGGCAGCTGGATGTTAACAGCGCATAGCGTTCGGTAGTTGGAGGTGAGCCGCCAGCAGTGGTGGATGTGGATAGAGAGATGGCGGAGTTTTGAAATTTGTAAGTCTTGATGTCATGAACTGCTATATACATTATGACTTTTGAACACTATTGAGATAAATACATTGTTTGTTCTCTATCAAAATCTTTCATTTGCTAACTATGCCTGTTAGTAGTTAGTACCTTCCGTAGTTTGAATCTTTTATTTAGCTGGCAGTAGTGGCGCTAGCTGTATTGCAGTAGTTCGAGTAACCAAGATATTTGTGAGGTAAGTGATTTGTGAAACGTATAGGTTAATGTTAGTCAGGGCCATTCTTTTGTAGGGATTTTTGAAAGTCAGATTGCGTTGCGCTAAAAATATTGTGTATCAGTTTAAGCACAGTCATGTGTAAATTGTTCTAAGGGGACGTTTCATATGTCGACCCTTAGCCGAGGATACCTCACTGGAAGCTTCCGATTTTTTCTTGTAGTTTGTGTAATTAGTGTAGCTTTTGTTTATTGCTAGCGCGTAATTATAGAGAGAGAATTTCCTTTGTAGTTGTAGTTTTTAATTGATGTACAATAAAACAGTTGTGGCATGCATGTAGATTTGCAGCAAGTATTTCGCAGCTGCTCTTGCAATTAACGTGATATTATTTTCAGTGCTACGTTAATGTGTTCTCTTATTTTTGCTCTTCAAGTTATGCTTTTCGTGTTATTGTGTGAAATATTGTGACAATAATGGTGTGTGAAAAACGTAATACTAGGCTCCAAAGTAAACTGAGAAATGACAGTGAAGACGAAAGTAGTGTGTTAGCGCCACCATGTAATGAATTAACTAAGGTTCAAAGTAGTAATCTGGTAACTGTGCATAGGGAAATGGAGCGGGCTGCAAATAATGGTGTGGACAGTGAAACAATTAGTGAACAGGGAAGCATTATCGATCGATCGGTCGGCAACAGCTTGCCTCAGGAATCCGAAATGACGGGACACAATCTTGCAAACACTGTAGATTCAGTTTTTGCGTCCTCACCGTTTTCTCAAATAAGTCAAGACACATTTTCTGCTTTTCAAAATGGGAATATTGCTGGTTCAAATGCACTGCCGAATAGCACTGAGGAACATGTTTCAGACACCAGTGCATTGTTATTACAATTAATGCAACAAATGGGACAAAAGCTTCAAAAGTTAGTCACAATGGAACAAAATCAGAGACAAACACAGCAAAAGCTTCAAAAGTTAGACACAATGGAACAAAATCAGAGACAAACACAGCGACAGTTAGACACAATGGAACAAAATCAGAGACAAACATAGCAACAGTTAGACACAATGGAACAAAATCAGAGACAAACACAGCAAAAGCTTCAAAAGTTAGACACCACACTTGAACAAACACGTGAAGATTTAACTACTGAGTTACATAACATTGAATCGAAATGTCAAAAAGTCTGTAATGACGTAAAAACACAGATCTGTGAGCATTGTCAACCTATTTTTTCGCGGCATGAAAACGCATTACAGAATCACGAAGCAGCCATAAAAGAACTGTAAACTACTGTTAATGAAAATCATGAGACCTTGCAAGCTAAAATTGACTCAGTTGCATCTACCGATTCGGTTACGCAACTTGCAAAAACTCAAGAAAACTTAAAGGACACAGTAGATACTCTCAAAATTGGTTCAGAAAGACACATGGAGGAAATTAGTTCATTATCGGAGAAAGTAGTTGAACTTTCGGATCAGCTAAATAATTTATCTATGAAGGTAGATGATAATCTGAATGACACAAAACCGGTAGTCTTTAATGACACAGAAGAGTACGAACAAATTAGGAAATTCAAACAAAATCAAAATCAAATCAATACGCAACACCAAAGAGAAATCCGGGAAGTACAAGATCAGCTGACACAGGTAACACAAGAATTACGTATTTCAGAGGACATTCGTGCTCCAATACGGGAAGAGGGACATAGGGCACTTCGGAAATTATGAAAGAAATTGGAAAGGTACACCGAATTTTGAGATGGAACCGCCGAAATGATGTAACAATGACCGACATACGACTCGTCGACATGATGATTTTGACTATAAGCTGTTCATTACTACATGTAAGTTCAAAACATTTAAGAATTCTGGCAACGACATTCTTCCACAAGCGTGGCTTCATCAATTCTATCATTGTTTTCCTCCCAACTGGTCATTAGAACACAGATTAGAATTTATGCGTGGCTACTTAGAGAATGAACCAGCTGTAAGAATGCGATCGGTCGTTCACGATTGCCACAGTGAAGGAGAGTTTTACCATGCCTTCCTCTCAGCATACTGGTCTCAAGCCACACAAGACCGAGTAAAACGTGGCATCATAATGATGAAACATTTCGAACAATCTGAATTTTCCAGTCTTGTGAAAAATTTTGAAGACTTGTTGCACAAGAATCAGTACCTGTCAAACCCATACAGCCCCTCAGAACTCATCCGTATTTGCTTAATCAAATTGACTGAACATTTACGACATATTATTTTGGCAGGACGTTGCAAAGACGACATTGAAGCTTTTCAGGGACTCTTACAAGAATTAGAAATTGACACTGACAATCGCGGAACGCGAAAACAGGAACACAACAATTACAGGACACATCCGTCACAATTCCGTGATGAAAGAAATAATAACTGGACGCGACAAGGCTATTCTCACAACACAAATCGTGACCAAAACAGACACCACCGTATGACAACCGTTGGCAGAGTAGTAATGATTACAGGGAAAGATCACTCTCCGAGGTAATGACTATCACAGAGACAATCAGAGAAACAGGCAATATGAGAACCAAAATAAATATTATCAGGGGAGACAGAATAACTTTAGACGCAACGGTCCAGCGTGCAGTTACGATTCAGGGAGAAATTCTCCACCACGTGACCGACAAGAAAGAAACTATGGAATCTACCGACATGACGACACGCGATATGATCGTAACGACAGACCTGAATTGCATCAGAACTGGCGGGATTCAAACAGAACAGGGCCCTCGCGACAAGGTGAATTTGTAGAAGTTAGGTCTCCAAATCCCAATAACGACGCACGCCAACAAAGAGACAATAGGCAGTGACTCATACCGCTGGCAGCCACAAAACGTACGTATGAAACTGACGACGCAGCTGCCGTAGCTAGTAATTACGTAAAAATGGAAGACATTAGGGACATCTTACTCCAGGAACACGACGTAAAATATAAAAACATTGCATATCCTGTGATTCACATTACAGTAAATGACGTAAAATTTACTGCAGTACTTGACTCTGGCAGTCCCATTTCAGTAATTAGTGAAACAGCCTTTAGCAAATGCAACAAATCGAACGTTTGCCCCACACTTCCGTTACGTAAGATTAAATTACAAGGTGCAATCGTTGGAAAAAGTGTAGATGTACGCCAACAAACCAACTTAGAATTTTTTGTCAAAGCCACAGCTTCTCTATGAACTTTCTTATTGTTCCATTGTTGTCGACGGAAATTATATTGGGAGTAAACTTTTTGAATGAATACAAAGTAATCTTAAACTTTCACGATGCTGAAATAAGTTTAGAGAAAGAAGGTAGGTCAATAGCTATGAAATTTGAAGATTGGCTCTCAAACCATGACGAGGAAATTAATCGGCTTTACCTTCTGTTAGACAACAGTTCGGAATTTTCTACGGAACTAGACACTAACAATCACTCTGCAAGCACTGACAGGGATTATATCGACGACATATTTGATACTAATGAGTTAATTCAGAATAAAATTCAAACAATTGAGAATTGTAATGACACATAGGCAAGACCTTTTTGAGATTTTACAAGCACATTCCACAGTTTTTACTCACAAAACAGGAACAATCAAGGGATTTCAATACCAATTTCGTGTTCGTGAGCATACTAAATTTTGTGTTAGACCATACGTAATTCCGGCGCATTATAGGGACCATGTTAGAACAGAAATACAATCTATGCTTGACGAGGGCATTATTGAGCCTGCTGTAAGCTCATACAACAATCCATTACATGTTGTTGAGAAGAAAAATGGATCGATCAGGCTTGTCTTAGGTTCGAGACAAATCAATACTATCATCATTCCTGAAACAGACAGGCCGCAAACGCTGGAAGAACTTCTTCAAAATTTTAATGGTGTAAAAGCGTTGTCTTCTATTGATCTCAGATCCAGCTTTTATCAGATCGAACTTCATCCAGAATGTAGAAAATACACAGCTTTTCTTTGTTTCGGCGTTTGTTATCAATTTCGGAAACTTCCTTTTGGTTCGAACATTTCATCGGCAGCGTTCATTCGCGGGCTAAATTCCATATTACCTGATTTCTTAAAACGTCACATCACCTTATATGTGGATGATATTCTAATAGCAGAAGCCTCATGGGAACAACATAATCGCATCCTCAACAGTTTGTTACGTATTTTTGCAGAATCTGGAATTACAGTTAACTTGGGAAAGTCTGAATTCGGTAGGTCAAAGGTGAGGTTTTTGGGACATATTATTTCTTCTGAAGGCATTCAGCCGGATCCTGAAAAGTTAGAAGCAATCAGAGCCTTTCCAGTTACATCCACAAAAAGACAAGTCCGCAGTTTTCTAGGTCTCGTAAATTTTTACCGTCGTTTTCTGAATATGCAAATTCTAGTTACACCAACACTTTGTTCTCTCACTGGAAAAAATATTATTTGGAACTGGGACGAACAAGCACAGTTGGTATTCAATTCTTTGAAGGAATCGCTACTTAACGCGCCAATACTAGCTTATCCAGATCTGTCACAAGATTTCTGCCTTAGCACGGATTCTTCTAAAGTCGGTCTTGGTGCCCACTTATTTCAAGAAGCCATAGAAAATGACACTACTGTTCAGAAAACCATTGCTTTTGCTAGCCGAGTGCTAACAAAATCTGAAAAAAATTATTCCGTTACTGAATTAGAAGCTTTAGCTATCGATTGGGCATTTAACAAATTCCGTTTCTTTCTTTCTGGTAAGCACGTAAAGGTATACAGTGATCATCGCGCATTACAATTTCTTATGTCTTCAAAATTAAATCATGACAGGTTAAAACGTTGGGCATTGTTTCTGCAAGAATTCCGCTTCACAATAGTCTAAATTCCCGGCAAGGAGAACGTTGTTGCGGACGCACTGTCACGCGCACCGGCTGGGCTTGAGAAAAGTAACACAGAAGGCAACCTCGAGAAAAATTTCAGTATTCTTTACATTCAGAAAGTCGCCTTTGAAAACTTCATCACCACATCTTTAAAGGACATTGCTCATGAACAAGATAAAGATCCGATTTGGAAAGACATCAAAAGTAAATGGCATGAAAAGCTGCACACTCAGATTCGGCATTATTATCTGGTTAGAAACAACATACTCTTCAAACGCTGCACTGTTGATGACAAGCTATGGGTACTTTGCATTCCGCACGATTTTGTTAATAAGCTCATTTGGTACATTCATTTCAGCTATGCACATTTTGGTCCACGAAAATGTTATCATATTCTTCGAACGACTTGTTATTTTAACATTATGGAAAAGAGGATTCGAAGAGTCTTGTCTATTTGTAAACTTTGTCAAAAGGCGAAACGATCTACTATCTCACATCGTGCTCCGTTGTTTCCTATCATTCCTTCTAAATTAAAAGAATTTGCTGCTGTTGATCTCTTGGCACGCCTTGTCAGAACATCGAATGGATTTTCGTACCTTCTAGTCGCTGTTGAACTTACTTCAAAATTTGTATCTTTCACTCCGTTACGTAAAGCCACTGAACGGTCTGTATCCAACGCCTTTGTTAAAAATTTCTTATGTGAAGTTGGACACGTTAGTAAAGTCATTTCAGATAAAGGACCGCAATTCAGATCTGCTGTTTGGTCACGCATGCTTCGGAATCATAAAATCAAACCTGTTTTTATTTCATTGTACTCACCACATTGTAACCCATCTGAACGGATTATGAAAGAAATCAATAAGCTTTACAGACTTTATTGTCACAGAAAGCATCAGCATTGGGACAGAAATTTACACTTATTTCAAAACGTGCTGAATGAAATGCCTCACGACTCCACTGCTTTACCACCTACTCTTGTACTAAAGAATGAAGAACCACCGAACAGAATCAGAGAGCTTGTACCTTTTCCGAATACACGTAAACTTCGACACAAAGACATAATTGATTTAGCTATTAAAAATATAAAATCTGCAGCAGGCAAAAGGAGAAAACTACACGACAAAGCAAATGCAAAGAAATTATATATTGGCCAGAAAGTTCTCATTAAAGCTCATTCATTGTCACATAAGAAGAAACACTTGAGTCACAAATTCTTTCTAGTTTACAATGGACCTTACAGAATCCGACGTATTCCACATGATAATTGCGTTGAAGTTGAAACTCTGTGTACTAGGAAGAGTAAAGGTTTACACCACATTTCACATGTAAAACCGTTTATTGAAAGATAATCTGCTTTTTAACTTTGTCTTTGCCATAAAACTTTTCACTTCACATTTCTAGTATGCTTTGTCAGACTTAAGAAACTGTTATCATGCAACAATGTTTGAAGTTAAATATCCACTCTAGAACCTAGGGAACATTTTTAAACAGAAATTACGAATGCATTGTTATAGTGAACAGACGACACAGTGTTGTATTTATACATTCTTGCTTGTTAGTTGCACGATTACGTAACGACTATCAGGCTTACATACTTAGGACATATACTGGTACTGCTAATGAGATTTTAATGCAACATTTTGGTTTACTTGAAGATACATTCTGGATTTATAGTACTTTCTGTGAGATACCAGATGACACAGTGGTTAGTTTATGTGACAGCGACACGATTATATCACGACGTTACTAATGAGTGACAATTTACAATGTTGCTTTTGCAGTGTATCTGTTTTATATCTGCACAGTTTTTCTGTATTATTCTGGAAAGTAAAACATGTTTTAGTAGTAACTTTTGTGGTATAGCTACAAGGAGACAGCCTTTTCCGTAGCACAACAATACCTTACAGCACAGTACTTTCTTCATCACAACAATAAGCGTAATAACTAAGATATCTATACGCAAAGCATTTCACTTTTGTTTATCATGAGGTAAGTACATTGACTTCTGCAGAACTTAGCTTTTGGAGGACAATAACTACGACAGTTCGACAGAGATTATCCTGCAGCAAGACGCACATTTAGCGCTACAGGACACACATTTGAGTGATTAACTTTGTACTTGAACCATTTATTTTTCAAGATTTTTTAATTCCAAAGAAAGTTTTCCATGATACATTTCATTCCATTGCTGTAATCTGTAACACCTGAGGGTATAATTACATTAATCCTCAGGGGGGTACATGCTTACTTTGTGTATCATGTGTTTGGCAAGCACAAGGAGCCCTAGCTAATATGGTATTTGCTTACACAACTTTACACATCGGTACCATATTTCTCTAACACATAATGACACAGCTATATGATCATTTAACTGAGATAAGCATTTTTTTTACTACATCAGTGACACATGTTTACGCAATTACACAGTTGGGTAACTTCACACTTATGAAATTGTATTTTGTCTGTACTTTCTGAACTGTTCATATTTTTTCGGACCCATTGTGATATTATGAGAGCTTTGAATGATATATTTGGTATGAGATCACGATTTTTAAAGTACGTTTGAGGCAGATGACACTTTTGACATGAGCAGAGAATTTTTTTTAGGTTTTGAAAATATTGGAGGAAGCTACGACGATTTTGAGAGTTGACTGAGCTGTTATGATGTTATTATTATGATGACTATGTGTGTTATGCTGTTGCGGTATGTTTATGATCAATAAGCTGATGCTGTATGAGTTATTTGATTATGCTACATATCTGTTATGATGAAATATTGAAGACGTGTCGACGAATAAGGTAAGGAATAATGAGTAGTGGTTAGGGACTCTGGTTTGTGAAAAAGGTTGTTGGAAACCAAGAATCGTACTTTAAGAGTTATGAAATGTATGTAGATGCGTGAATGTATTACAATGCCGACGAAAATTTTTTGGACACTGTTATATCAATAGGATTTTGTTTCTACAGATTTGTAACGCAAATTCTTGACCTGTGAAATATTTTTATATTAGACTGTCACTGTAGTGGAAACTGCTGTCATAAATATTTCGGTAAGAAAGTTAAGTGACCACCTTCACTTAATGCGTCGTGGGCACCCAGCTGCATGACAGATGCCTGGAAAAAATCCATTAGTGTATGCCTTTCAGAGGCACAGGTGGAGAAGAAAAAAAAAGCGGCCATTATCCTCGCTATTGACATTCCTTTGTAGAAAGAATTGTAAATACGACACCCTCAAACTTGAAAACATGATTACACTGTAGAGTTCTTAATTTATGATATTTACTGAAATGAAATGATGAGAAACATTTCATGTCTATTGTCTTGCTAGTTGAAAGATTGTTTACTGCATTATGAAATGCCATATGGCTAGTGAATGACGTTTCACACCTTGCTTTGCCTATTTTGTTTAATATCTAGTTTCTAGCTGCACTGCAGCATTGGTTAAAATAAAATTTTATAGATGTACTAATATAGATATTTTCTGTCTACAGATCCAGTAAATAATAATTTTGTGATACTTCCAAAAAAAAATGAGGGAGCACAAAAAGACATTTCCCTTCACAGGAACTGCATACATAATTTTCTTTTCAAGTATTTGGTAATTTATTTCATAGAATAAGTTTTTGTGGTGCACCACTTTAATGACATAGACATTAAGATGTGAATAGACATTTCCCTTATCTGCATTGTTGTCTTTACTGTAATATTTTTTTGCTTGAGCTTTGTCATGTTTAGATATAAGTTATTGCATTTGCTGCTGCTGTTTGCCAGGCATAGTGCTACTAAATTTCACTTTGTATTACTCTGTTAAGCCAGTTTTACTACTGATTTATTTTTCTTGTTGCTGCACATTGGCTCATATTAGTTGTAATGTTGCATTTGCTTGGTAATTTAGATTTACTGTAGCTTGCTTTGACAATTTCCATTTTTTTTCATTGCTGTTTGTATTAATTGTTTTGCGCTGCTGCATTGCCTCGTCCTTTAGTTTAGCATCTGAGCTCAGTAGATTTACGTTAGCTTAAGAGGGGGTAGACTATACAAGAGAATGAGTTGCGATGCATTGGAAGAAATGCATTGAGAAGTTATACGAGATAAGTACAGAAAGAAGGTATAGATTGGACTTTTTGGAAATAATGAAGAACGAAGGGAGGTCTCCGAGAAGTAAAGAAAGTTTTGTTTGCAAAATACTGCAGTAAAACAAACCCTGTCCTTTCCTTGTGTTATCCCACTATGTGTTTGTGTACCCTTCTATATTTATGTTCTTCCTGTCCTTATATGTTTATCTGTTGTAGAATTTTTCTAATACTCAGCTACATGAACTATGATGAGGAATACTGTTATCCTCAAATATAACTTGCGTTAATAATATGTTATTTACTTTGTAAAGATGTTAGACATTATTAATTCTGTTCTGTTTTAATGCTCATATGTGAAGTTGATGTTTCAATAATTATTCTGATCTTTTATGTATTTACTTATGTCCTAATTCCTGTAACGCTGATGTTTGTGTTCATTTCTATTCTTTTGTAAAGCCCCTATTACTACAAATGTTATCTGTATTATTATGTTTTTAGTGATGTATTTTGTACCTTTGTTATTGTATTCTTATGTTATAAAATTGTAATTGATACCAGTATCAATTGTACTCTTATGTTATAAAATTGTAATTGATACCAGTTCATCATATTATTAACTTGTAAGTTACATTTCACTGCACACATTTCTGTTGGTCATAGTATATGGACAATATGTGAGAAGTAGGGACTCATAGTGTTTGCACGTGTGTTAATAATTCAGCAAGGGACTGGATAACAGCATTGCTGATTCTAAGGACAGTTAAAAAAAATTTTTTTTTGTGAGTGCAGTAGTTTATGGAATTGCTATATTGTCCGTAAGACACTTCGATGGTGATTGTGCACCTGCACAGTCGCAACAGATGGTTGCTGGCTGTCTCTACAAGGACTACAGTGGCTCTGCATCTTTGATGATCCATCAATACCATTATTTCTACAAGGACTGCAGTGGGTCTGCACCTCTGGTAGCCCACCAATACCATTATCTCTACCAGGACTACAGTGGGTCTGCTCTGTGATGACCTACCTACCAATACTCTTCAAAATTTCGACTGACTCTGCTGTGGGTTTGCTCTGTTGTGGACCAATACCTGTCTGCATGTCAAGAGTCAGCACTGTCTTTCCGTTGGAAGGTCAACACTACTTCTTCAAGATTGCATGGAAATCCACTACTTCCGTGTGCATTTTCTTCTACTGCTCAGACTTTGAGAAAAAAAAACACTGCAATTTTACTGTGATGGATGATCAGGACTGTCTTTATGGACTGTGAGAAAATTTTAGCTTTTGACGAACATTGTATCAATAAGTGTGTGCATTTGATTTCTTTGTTATTGTAATTGTGAAAAAAATTTTAACAAATATGTATTGGCCAGTGCCCAAAAAAATTTGTAAAATTTTTTGTGGGGAGCATGGGGCCTATGTAAGTGGGCTGTTTAGGTTTTCTTATTGGTAACGCCACGTAGTGCTCTGTATGAAAATCACTGGCTGTGCTGTGTGCAGTCTGTGGCTAGTTTGCATTGTTGTCTGCCATTGTAGTGTTGGGCAGCTGGATGTTAACAGCGCGTAGCGTTTGGCAGCCACCAGCAGTGGTGGATGTGGGGAGAGAGATGGCGGAGTTTTGAAATTTGTAAGACTGGATGTCATGAACTGCTATACACATTATGACTTTTGAACACTATTGAGGTAAATACATTGTTTGTTCTCTATCAAAATCTTTCATTTGCTAACTATGCCTATTAGTAGTTAGTGCCTTCTGTAGTTTGAATCTTTTATTTAGCTGGCAGTAGTGGCGATCGCTGTATTCCAGTAGTTCGAGTAACCAAGATTTTTTTGAGGTAAGTGATTTGTGAAACGTATAGGTTAATGTTAGTCAGGGCCATTCTTTTGTAGGGATTTTTGAAAGTCAGATTGCGTTGCGCTAAAAATATTGTGTGTCAGTTTAAGCACAGTCTTGTATAAATTGTTCTATGGGGACGTTTCAGTTTACTTACTCTAAAATCTTCTGATCTATCACTATTTGCTTCTGACTGGTTCTTTACCCAATGAAAACCATTGTCTTAGTTTTTTCCTTGGAAATTTCCAAAAATGGTTCAAATGGCTCTGAGCACTGTGGGACTTAACTGCTTAACTGCTGAGGTCCTCAGTCTCCTAGAACTGAGAACTACTTAAACCTAACTAACCTAAGGACATCACACACATCTATGCCCGAGGCAGGATTCGAACCTGCGACCGTAGCGGTCGCGCGGTTCCAGATTGAAGCGCCTAGAACCACGCGGCCACACCGGCCGGCTGGAAGTTTCCATGTTAATTTTTGCACTTATTTGTTTTAGCAAGTAGATTCCTTTCTGAAGGTCATCTAATTTATCTGCTAGGATCACTGCATCATCACATATAGTAAATTATTTAAAAGAATGTTCCTGTCTAGGTAGATTCCTTTCTGAAATTCTGATTTCCACATATGTATTATTTCATTAAATCAGATGTTTAACAAAGTTGGAGAGTTGCAGCAGCCTTGTCGTACCCCTTTGTTAGGTGGTATCTCATTAGTTGTTTTACCACTGAGATCTAGAGTGATATTTGTGTATTGATATAAACTTACTTATTTAACCAACATAAACAGAGGTGACGAAAGCCATAGGATATCAATGTGCACATATACGGATGGGGTTAGCATCGCGTACAGAAGGTAGAACAGGACAATGTATTGGTGGAACCGTCATTTTGTATTCAGGTGATTCATGTGAAAAGGTTTCCAACGTGATTATGGCCGGATGACGGGAATTGAAAGACTTTGAACACGGAACTGGTAGTTAGAGCTAGACGTATGTGACATTTCATTTCGGAAAACTTTAGGGGCCGGCCAATGTGGTCGAGCGGTTCTAAGCCCTTCAGTGCGGAACCACGCGGCTGCTACGATCGCAGGTTCGAGACCTGTCTCGGGCATGGATGTTTGTAATGTCCTTAGGTTAGTTAGATTTAAGTAGTTCTAAGTCTAGGGGACTGATGGCCTCAGATGTTAAGTCCCATAGTGCTTAGAGCCATTTGAACCATTTTTTGAATCGTTAGGGAGTTCAATACTCCGCGATCCACAGTGTTAAGAATGCACCGAGAATAACATATTTCAGGCATTACCTCTCACCATGTTCAACGCAGTGTCCGACGGCCTTCACTTAACGACCGACAGCAAAGGCATTTGCATAGATGTGTCAATCCCAACCTCAGTATAGACACACAACCAACAAAATTACAGTCGTAAGAGGACACAGATCCCGAAACACTAAGTAATCAGTGGAAATAATAGTTTCATGTTACTGTAGTAACAACCATGGTCAGACTGATACAAGTTTACTGAGTGTTCCGTTTCGGCAGCTTCTTGCCGCATGGGCCTGGCTTGCTTGCGGCAGTGTGCACGTCTCTCTAGCATTTTCTAGCGCGGCTTGCTACTTGTCTCCAGTCGCGTGTCCTGGATGTCTGTGCTAGAGTTCATTAGCTTATGTTATCTGACTTGCTCTTTTGCTGTCGGCCGAGAGACTTTTGATTAACTGGTTTATAACAAGAAATTTTCTGTTTAATGTTTATGTTAAGTTTAATATTGTTGCAACGTAACACCTGTCTCACTCACCGGTAATGGCAAACTAAGTTCATTTTTTCTGTCTGTTTATCAAAGGAGATCAGTTGTTATCAAAGAAAATATATAAAAGAAAATGATAATGTCCAAGGGCTTATTATGTTAGTTACAGGGGCCATGTCATTTCTCTAATCCTGGTAATTCCCGATTTCGTTGGTAGTCACTGGTCACTGACGGTGGTTGCGTTCTTGAAGACTAGCTCCACGGGGGAGGTGGGGCGGGGGATGGAAATGGAAATTGTCTAACCCTGTAAAAGATTCGATTCGATATTCGATTTGATCATAGACCCACGGTCAGTGTTAAGGCAACATAGGCAATGTCAAACAGGAACATCTTCAATACCAACTGCGCATTCGTCGCACACCTATCGGGGGTGATGTTCCAGAGCTGGCAGTAGGGTTGCATACGGCATTGGGCGAACCTCTCCACATTCCATCCGAAACTAACGGTGAGGTAGGTGGCGCTATTTCCACCATTTCCTTAGCTTCAGATGAATTATTTCAAAACCATGAAATCGTAGAGGGAAACTAACCCACCCGTCAGCAAGTGTGTAGGGTTCAATCCAAGTTGTGCCATTTCAATAATCGTCTCGCCGATCTAATGCACCTTGAACTCAGAGATCAGTAGAAGGACATTGTAAAACAGCTAAGCGCGAAGATTGAAGAATTACAGATTAGCTCGGGCGCGATAGCTTTAGAGACTGAAGGGCCGAGTGGGAAGAGGGTGATCAGTTCCAAGCCATAAAGGCCGAAACCCAAGCTCTTGGTCGACCCTTCCCAGAATCTTTTCTTAAATTGCCGAATCCTATTTTGTGTTTGTTTAAAGGTATCATTGAACTAGCGGTTCTGATTATGCCGTTTGAATTAAAGGCTAACGCCTTGCAGATCTCGCATTTACTCTTTCTCTTCTTTTTCATTTGTCTAAGTGTTTATTAAGAGAGTTGCTGTCCTATGTACTCCGAGAGCGAGGAGATCTGGGGCAGATTAACATTCGTATAATTGAAAGGAAGTTAGGGACGAACTTGAGCGCTTGTGTTATAGGCAAGTACAGGCTTCTGATGAAACCTTATTTCAGTACACTGAGGGTGTTCGTATAGCTGTCTCGGTTTTGAGTATGAATTCCACCGAACATGATTGTATTTCTAACATTTTAGAGGACATGAGGTCTGAGGATCGGTCACGGCTTGTCCTCAACTCAATAATTTGGTAACATCTATGGAATCCTTTACATTTGCTGATAGGCAGCGTAAACGAAGTGAGGATGAGCCACATCTCTCTTCTAATTCTAGAGGCAACTACCACTATTTGTTTTTGCACCCTAAAACAAAAACAAACAAAAAAAAACAAACTTAGTGCGGGAGTATCCCGTTGAGCGGAGGCCTAGGCATAACAGCTGACGCTCGAGTGAAAAGGCCCCCCCCTGGCTTTTTTGCATGTATTCTCGCTTGTGATAAAAAAAACCCGTCTGCGGTCTGCTTGATTCCAGAGGTTCTGTTTCTTTAGTTGATTGTGACTGGTACCTCGATTTTCGACATTTGTCTAAGTTGGCCTCTCTTAGACCTTCCCCCCACAGATGTCGTGTTACCAAAGGGCAGGAGTTACCATTGGAACGTGAGGTGCGAGTAAGCCTGTCCAATCTTGGGTTTTCCAGGCCGGTTAAATTATTAGTTGTGAAGAAAGTAACTGTCACCTTTTGCTTGGGTGTAATTTTATCCAGCGCACAGCATTAGCCCTCGATTTTGAAGCAATACATTTTTATTTGAGTTATGCCCGTCAGAGAAGAGAGCCTTCCTTTTCTGTTCCGCTAGTAGTGTTAACGTTAACACCTAGCACACTGACCTGAGGAGGTGGATCTTGGTAATGTTAGTGAGCCTGAGGCCATTCAATTAAGGGGTCTTTTGAGCGAGTGTCCCAAGGTGCTAACTGATCGGTTGGGGGTGACCGACAAAATTCAATATACAATCCGTTTATTGGGTGATGTTCCCGTTCGCCAGGCTCCTTATCGTCTGTTACCACCTAAAATTAATATTTTAAGGGAAAAGATTGAGACTACGCTTCGTCATGGAGTAATTATGCCTGCAACTTCGCCATATGCCTCGCCTATATTTTTGGCGCGTAAGGGACAAGGAGGAGATTTTCGGGAGTCTGTTTATTATAAGGTGCTGAAAGGAAAGGTCATATTAGAACCAGTTCCCCTTTCGAATCTCCATAACAGTTTTACGTGGTTTGCTGAAGCCTCCTATTTTTCTGTGCTTCGTTTAAATTAGATTTATTATCATATACCCTTGAGTGAGGACTCCAAGTTCGTTCCAGCCTTCTGTACGGACTGGAATTTGTATGAATTCAAACGTCTGTCTAGCCGCCGGAGCCGCCGTGCTTTCATGGCGTTTAGGTTATATTTTGGGGGATTTAAATTTCAACTGTGTTAATAATTATCTTGATGATGTTGTTGTGTGTGGTCGGTCTTTTGTTGAACATCATTCGCATCTTCAACAGGCCTTATTGAGACTTCTGTCTGCTGGTTTGACGGTAAAACCTTCTAAGGCCACTTTCAAGAAGCAGCAAAATACGTTTTCGGGATATCTGATTTGTAAAGATGGAATCAGAATCGATCAAAAATATACTTCCAATCTTACGAAGTTTCCTTCTCCTTAAAACAAAAAGGGAGTCGCCAGATTTATCGGGATGGCTATTTACTTTCCGAAGTTTGTCCCTAATTTCGCTCAGTTAGCCGCCCATTTAAACGACCTTCTTAAGAAATGACGGGAATTTGTTCGGGTGAGAGTCAACAAGCCACATTTGAGGCGATTGAGGCCGCTTCATCTAACCCACCAGTATTAGCGGTTCCTAATTTCGAAAAGAGATTCATTCTCTAGGCCGACACGTGTAATACCAGAGTGACCGCAGTCCTTTTACAGGAAGACGCAGGTTGGAGACGACCTGTTGTCTTTGTCTCGAGAAACTGGAGGGACCTGAACTTAAGAATTCGGTGTATGAGTGTTAGATTCTGGCTGTTCTGTTCGCTCTTGAAAAGTTTGAATTTTATCTTGAACATAGAGAATTCGACCAAAAAACTGACAATCAGGTCTTAAGTCACGTTTTGGCTAACCCAGGAAAGACAGCAGGATTGCGAGGTGGGAGATCGCTATATCTGCTTTTCGTTTCAAGGTTCGCCACTTCAGGGGTTCAGATAACCAGGTGGCAGATGCGCTCAGCTGTAATGCTCTGTAGGGCGCCCACGAATCTGGGAAGTGTTGCTCAGTCATCAGCTCTTCCGTTTTTAACGTCTGGGTTCAATGAAATCGAGAATTACCTGAAAGAAGGAAACTAACATAATTTATTCTTGGACAACAACATTTATTTTTTTATATTTTCTTTGATGACAATAGGTCCCCTTTGAAATACTGGTAGAAAAATCGAGGTTGATTTGCCATTATAGGCGTTCGGAATAGTTAGTGAGTCAGCCGTTAAATTACAATAATATTAAACTCAAATAAATTCAAGAAATAAGACATAAACAATATTGGCTTTCTTAAAAAACTTGAAATTAAACAATATTATATAAACCAGCCAATTAAAATAATTAAAGCAGTTCTAGATAAATTTCTCAAACTGTTTCAAGCCCAAGACATTAGGCAGACCGCAAAAGATAAATATCAACAAAGATAACATAGTGATTACCCAAAAGTTTACACAAAAAATTTGCAATATAACGTAGAAAAAGAGTACAATATGTGTTAAACATAAAAGAAATTTTTTTTATGTGGAGCTAGTTAGTCAAAAGTCTATTGGCCGACAGCAAAATTTCGTTTACAGTGCAATTGAGGTAACATAAGATACTCAGCTCGAGCAAAGACAGCCAGGATGTGCGACTGCAGACAAATAGCAAGCCGCTCTAGGAAATGCTCGAGGTAAGCCAGGCCACGTGGAAAGAAGCTGCCGACAAGGAACACTCTCCCAGCAACTTAGCAAGCGCTGTTAACAAACAAGAAAGATGAGTCTCTGATTGGATTGTACTGTAATTTCTTACAGGAAGAAATATAATAAACAACTCGCTAGGGTATTACCATTAGCCGGAGCTCACAACAAGCTTAAAACGGCTGGATAATAGTAATACCAGATAGCTCACCAGCTTCTAAGACGTCGTGGCAACAAATATTAAACCCTGAAACAGTTGGTTTTCTTGCACAAGAATTTTGATACAGTCACAGTTTTTCTTTAATACTAGATAAGGCGTAGGCCCTTGATACAGCTATGTCTGACAGCTGGACGCGTTAAATAACCAGAACAACATTAACCATAGTAAACGTTTTGAGTGAGACCTTGGCCAGCAAATTAAGACAAGTTACTTACCGCCTCGTCTCACTGACCCTTAAACAAGGATACAAATTTTGAACATCGGATGGAGTTGCAACTGTGGATGCACCGGTCTACAGCACCAACGTATGCATTAAATATGACATGCAAACAGCATGAAACCGAGGAATTACAAAGGAATTGACGATAAAAGTGAGAAAAGTTTACAGGAGGTAAGCGTAATGTAAAATAATTTACACAGTATGATTCACAGCAATGACTACTGCCGAGGGTACAAGAGTTCGACTCTAGAAGGTGCTGCGCATGAAAGGGTCATGATACAATGTGATACAGTTTTAATTAGTGGTACAGTGAAACTTGGTCAAAGCAGAACGTGTATAATCCAACAATCTGCCGAGACAATGCAGGTGTTTCAGTTCCACTGCATTCAAAGCAGTTATATATGTTAATTTTTTGTATAAGGCGAAACGTGTCTAACCTGGACGAGGAAAGTAAATAAAACAAATTTTAAGACATTGTATAATGCAGAAAAGAACTTATACAGTATTACTGTAGTACAGTATACATGAGTTATTCTAGACTCTACAAGGACTCAACTTTTAACACAAAGACTGTACAACCCTGATAGCTCTGTTAAGCGACACATCTTATGCAACAATATACAAGTTAGGCTCAGTGTCGGTATATCAAAAGAAATGTTTCGTTAGGGATCTCTCTGTTTCTTAGCATTTCTCGTTTTCCATTATTACTGCCATGTACAGGAGCACAATGGAACATTTCTGCGCTCCAATGAACACTGTGCTAAAAGCTGCACAATGAAAGAGGTGGGTATTGTTCCATTAAATACTACATTTACCCAGCAACGTCTAGCATTCTAAAGAAATGCACTGCATGTGTTATTTTCTGTCGGTTTCAACTAACTGGTGGCACTTTAAGTGATAAGATGGTATCAAACAAAAAGTATGTGCCACTAACCTTAACAAAAAGAGTATGGTAATATACAAGTTATACAGAGTGACATATAGATCGAATTCATTGGTTTTTAAAACAGCGTTTTCATTTATATTTATGGAAGATTATCGGATAGTGGTTACCAATAGATGAAATACTTACAGACGTTTTATTTATTGAGAATTACGTCTGGTTGGGTTGGCAATTTCACAGATAGACAGCAGACCAAAGTGGGCCAAAGGGGACTATTAACTTACCGCAGGTTATAAAAGGTGACGCTGACGCCAGGTAGGAAAGCATTCTCCGAAGACTGTTGTGTGTGCTGGACAGGATGAGGGGTTGCCCATCGCGAGCCGACACACAGTGAACAGCAGGTAACGCTGCGGCCGGTCAGACGATCACAGAGGAATGATTGGAATTCCGCACGGGAAGACCATTGCGCCCACTTTCCTAAAGCATATCTCTGCGGTGAGAGCGTTCTAAACGGCTGTAAAGGTCCCAGAAAGTGGGCAACAATGAGCCTTAGATGGAGAATGCAGAGAAGACGACGCCAGTCCGCTCATAGGAGAGCAGTTTACTGATGGGCACTAGGCAGGCTCTGTGTAAGCGTCAGGTATTTACGGCTCTATGCTCTCGGAGAACACGGAAGGTGAAGTGCGAGGATTCCATAAGTTTAAGAGTGCAAATTTTCTCATCCCAAAAATACATGTAGCTGGCCCCTCATATATATAAAGCAGATAGGAGTCTTGGGAGGGCCATAGGAAACAACATGCCGTAACACAATAACGCCCTCTTCTGAGGTAGCGACAGGACAGAGCCAAAACAAATTCCTTTCCTTAGCAGTAGACCTGTGGGTGCGGAAATGCGGGAATTTCACTGCTGCGTCTGATCTGACATGGCAATAGTTTCGAAAAATTTTTGAGGAGTGGGAGGACCCTCCAGGAGAATTGACTTCTCACTGGGTAACTGATCGTGAGAGGCTAGGATTAGCTCTCATTGAAGGGGTGAATATTACGAGGGAAGAGAGAAGGAACTGATTAAACACTTCGTCTGCTGCTAGCGAGAGAAACATTTTGAATTCTGCTCAGAGAATTCTGTGTGAAAAGTAGTTGTTTCACTTTTCAGCACCAACTGGAGCGTCATATAATGCTTGCATTTGGTTGATTTTCGGATTTCACAGGCATCGTACCCGCCACAGTGGCTGCCGGCAGAACCACTGGCATACAGCATAATGATGCTGATACAAAAAGTGGAAGGATCTGGAATCGGCATCAGTCTGTGTAGGTCGCAATATACTCACTAGTTTGTTAATGAGTAGAAACAAGATACCCTTCTGGCATGCATAATTTTACGAACTCAAATTTTGGCAAACGCTGTCGTCAGATCACAGAAACGAATCAGTGTGCTAATAATGTAATAACCTGCCTATAGATCCGCCAACCTGAGTTACTTGTAACTGTTTCATGTAACAATTTGTCACTGAACAGGACGTTATTAAACATGTTTGAGTTGTATGTCGTTGCAAATACTACACTCGTTTTTTGTGAGGATTCACAATAAACAATAGAAGTTATGATCATTTTGACTTTCATTACATACATATCTCACTTGGTCACGAAACTGAATTACAGTGTCACTATTATACCACCATTCTGAATCTCGTAGGGCCAAAATTTAGCGTAAAAAATCCTTGCATAGCAAATGAGAGTGTACAGTCATCCTTGGGTATCTACACAATGAGACAGGATAATTACCTAAGGGCATAGGCGGTGGTGGACTACGTTTTTTGGTGACCCTGCCAGGACCATGACAGTGATTGGAGACTTTGTGGTATACTGAGGAATAAAAACTTTTACTTCTAAATTATGGCTGATACAGCGTCTAAATTATTTGAATGGCTTTAGTAATGTTTTATCCGCCAGATTGTGAGGTGTTTTGATAATGTCTTTGAACGAGAACAAGGCGACAGCTGAGAGCAGCGAGGGAGTTGTTTAAGTTAACGAAAATTTCGAATCTGGAGCGAGAACTAGATAGGGAATTGTCAGGTATGGGGGAGGAGCAGATGGCGTTTCCGAAGAAATGAGCAGTTCAGAATCATTAGTGTTCCAAACTGAACAGATGGAGAATTTTTAGCGTAAGGGTCCAATCGGATATGACAGGGAGAACGCGAAAGAGGACGCCATGGTCGCTTCAGGACACGAGGGTGTAGTTAAAAGGATCAGATATCACCATGTAGAAGGGAGGAACAGGGCAGTTTCACCACTGCAGACGCATTCTCAGTTGAGTTCATGAGCGTCTACTCCCAGTAGAAGAAATGAGCAAAGTAATTCAGAATTTGCTTTATTGGAATTTTCGCAAGAAATTGGAACAGAAGAATCAGGCAGCGAGAAAAGAAATATTATGTAAATCGAAAGTAACTACAGAAAAAGGAAAAGAATGGAATGTTTTGGGCGAAAATGTGAGAGATGTAGAAAAATTAGCGACGTAAGCAAAGGATGAGGCTACGGAACCCAAGAAGGTAGAGCAATCAGCTAAACAGCTGGCAGAAGTCGTAGAGAAAGCAAGGGAAGGAATAAAAATGCAATTATAACAACTTTCAATGCTGGAGAAGGAATTGGACAAAGTAAGCGGGAAGCAGAAAGAACAAGAAACACACATGGCAGAAATCGGAAGAAGGCTGGACAATATAGATGCTGATACTCTCATGAAATTAGATAATGCCACCGTACTAACAGAATCGCACAAGGAGAAATCAGTCTCAAGCAAAATACAGAAGAGACGCAAGGATCCTGAAATTCAAATGTAGCTTCAACCAGGGAAAATGAGAAAAATCAGTCAATGGTCCAGTCGAGTAAATCACAGGACAGACGAATTAATACTGAGAATTATTATCGTGGTCCAATAGAGCGACTTTCACCTTGGAGACGGCTGACAAGCCACAAAATAATTGCACTCCACTCATGACGACGCATGCAGCACTCATGAACGAATCAGTCGCAATGGAAAGTAGAAGCACTGAGTCAACAAAGAATGGTCTACCTGCAGCAGGAAACAGAGAAATACAAGTAGCTGACAGTATGGATTCTCAGAAGTGAATTGTCACGACTTCTTTGAGGGCGCGCGTGGCCCTACTGGCGACACTTGTGCGCGCTTTCCATCGTTTCTGGCCCCCGTCGTATCATCTTTACTTCGTTACGTGTTGCCTCTGGGGGTGTGTCTTAGAGAGTGATGTGTGGAACACGGAGCCGGACGGTTGTGCCTGAGTATTCGGCGTCTTGGCGATTGCCGCGAGTTGAGACCACTGACCGTTGGGCTCTAGGGGCTCGCGTTTTCCTGCACCGCTGGTCGTTGATAACTGCGAGTTTAGCGAGAAAGGAGCGGCTCTCGTCATGTGCAACCTGGTTACGAAGTGTATGAGTGGATTGTAGTGTGCTAAATATGCCGAGATGTATTATTAACAGGTACTAGCACAAGAGCGACATTAACTGGTGCCTACCTGAAGTCCGGAAACTATTGGCCTCCTTGAAATTTATTTGAAATTAAGCATGAAGACTTTTCAATAAGTACTGTACTTGGAATCTTAATCCTGCCTCGGTGCGCGCTAGCCAGGAATTCCGTTCACTGACCCCGTTTGGGGCTATGTGTGGGTCAGTCTGGAGCCAAGCGCCAAGCCTTTTATTTTGCAGTGTTAATCTGGTACTTGAAATAGTTGTTTGAGTATTTGTTATTACTGACTGTAATTTATTTATTGTCCATACTGAGGCTTGGAGCACCGGGCTTGCTGCTGTTGTTCTCCAGAACGAGCTGGGTGAAAGACATTCTTGAGCCTTTGTCTCGAGGGGTCCTGCGCTTGGGTATTTGGTATGAGTGTCAGGCCTCAGCTGTTCTTTTCGCCCCTGAAAAGTTCAAATTTAATCTTGAACACAGAGAATGTGATTTAGAAAACGACAGTCAGGCTTTGGAGTCTGGCTAGACCCAGGAAAACTTGCTGGGATTTCGAGGTGGACTATCAGTCTTCCATTTCAAGACATTCCATATTAAAGGCCCTGGCAATGAGGTAGCAGACCCGTTTAGTCGCATGTTTGAAGAGGAAGATCTGCGAGCCGAAGGTGAAGCTGGAGAGCCTCATGATATTGTGTGCAGTGTGTTAGCTGAAGCACTGCAGTTGTTTGGCAGCCTTAAGTGCAAACTGGATCAGGATCCGTTGTGGGGACCATTAAAACTGTTGTCCGGAGAGTATGTTCAGAAGTATATTTTAAAGTATGGGATTTTGTGTGAACAAGTAGATAACATCTCTCTGAGCCAAGGATTTGTCTCCTTGGTGAGTTAATTCCCTCCATCTTTCATTATTTCTATAATTGTTTCATGGGTGGTCATTTAGGACTCTCAGAACCTTGACGACGGTACGTGCTCACCTCAGGTGGCCTTCGTTGTACACGGATATTCACCGTTTGTTTCTAATGAGTATCTGCTGTCCGAGTGAGAGCAGCATCGTATGGATAAACTTATTATCGATCTCGGACGACCCCTTCTCTGTACGAAGAGGGGCAAACATTTGATAATGATTCTTGTCGATGCGTTCTCTCGGTTTGTTTGGCTTCTCCCTCGCCGAGAATCTACAGCCTCATTACCATCTATCACCTAACCAATATCTTTTCGTGGTCCCCCCCCCCCCCCCCCCCCAAAGGCACTTACGAGCGATAACGCTCCGGTCTTTGTCTCCAATCACTTTATGCAGTACTTTTTCCACAATTCCACTAGGCACATTACCACCACCTAGTATTCTCAGGCGTCCTTTGCAGAGGGAGTCAATTGTAGCACGCCGACTGGTGGGACTCAAGATCTAAATCAAACCGACAAGGGATCGTACTGTACCAATGCCGCGATGCCGCTGATGTATGGCTTCCTGCCGCGCAAAATTGCTAGAGTGAACCAGTCGACCACTACAGCAACAATTAGGTACAGTTTTTGTATTGACAGTCGATGGTATGACTGTGGATCGCTATCCGATCACAGAAGATTCCAATAGTAGCCGAGCGACTGTAAACACTTGGAGCCTAGCTTGTACAGTAGTTGCACTCTAAGAGAACAAATTGAGGACAGATCAACCCTTTGGTGATTAGCAACTACAACGATAATAAACACTGACGAGACAGCAGACAAAGAACATTTTCACTATACGCAAAATTCGAGGTCGTACAGCAATGCTACCACACGAAAAACAGATACACCGAAATATCCAAATGACACTAATAATCGCTATCAATCAGCAACGACGGGACTAGCAGAATACAGCGACAACACACGTTATCTCCATATGGTGAAAAGCAAGACACCAAAATTATTTCAATACGATACATGTTTATATTACGTCAAGCTAAATCACAAGGAACGACTTCCTTCCAAAGCAGAACAATCTCTCTGGAACCGCCTCGTAACCTTTTAATAACTTTTAACATCCATCTAAAATGTGAAGTAACTGTAGAGACGGATTCATATTAAACTCATATTTGGACAACATTTACACTGGGATAAAGATAACTGAAGCGATAATTCTACTTCTTTCTGTGTAGTCTAACGTTGCTACGTGAATAATGATACTCAATGTATTCCACAGATTAACGACTACACCATTGTGAGTATGATCGCCGACTTTTCTTAACAACTTCGAATAACTTCAATATAAGAAAACTTGTCTTTATTTGGGCTAGGTATCTCAATACAAGATCAAATCTCGTAAGCGATCGAGTCCCAACAAAGACTACACATCCCCACAGAAGCAGAAATTGAAGAAAAAACAAAAATATAAAACAAAAAACTAGGCGCCACTGCCTCTTCTGCCTTAACCATAATTAACGATTCAGACAAAAGTGAGCCTCTTCAGGCGTTGGCACAACGCGACTTAAAGTAAATCAGGCCATTCGTCACTTCTACTAACCAAGTTTGTGTTTAGTTATGTGTTGCTTATAAATGGTTCCTTTCTGTTCCCGTCGCTTACCAACTCAACCTACTGGTGCGATCTGTCATATCAAGGTGAAGCAGTTCGAGTATACAGAGCCAATTCTAGATTCGCTGTATGATCTTGGCATCCACACAACAACAAAAATGTGTTCGAGGCGTTCCCTTCTCGATGCACACTAGTCACTACCAAACCACTCCCCAAAACAGCTAGCAACCGAATTACCTCTGGGCGAGCCGCAACTTCTAACCATACAACATGGACAGCATATCAGGTTCTACCGATTCCCTAAAAATCATCAAATGCAAATTTCTCTCTCTAACACGGCTCACGTTGTAGCTATCACAGCAAAATAGCCACTCCTTCTTCCCGAACTATCCACAGGACGACAACCAATCGACCTCCCAAAAACACAGTGTCACCAAACCATTGTCTAATCGGCGACTACTTCAAAATCTCGGAACATACATATATTCCATAGCTCGGCCTTGGGAGGAAAATTACACTGGCAGCTACATCTATCAACAGGGACCAATACGACAAAGTTGCTACACTGTCTCCGTAAACTGCACAAAATACTACAATCGCTTCATCAGTCACACTCCTTCACCTGTCCCTAGCCTTAAACACCAATTACGGCACATCTACACAACAGCAGGGGGTCGGTACTGTATCCGATCTAGACCTATCCCGAGATTAACTTTATCGGTATGATGTCTACTGGGGAACTAACTATTTTCTCATGTCATACAATGGGAACCATTTACATGAACAAACACGCAATGCCACGCCAACATTTGACAGTTAAATTATTATTCCTTTCGGCCGTCGGGTAACGGCGATAGCGGCCGGCTGTGTCGCATCACTAACGCAGCATCTCTGGAATCAGCGATGCGAGTTGTTACATCGCTGAAGCCGCGCGCGTTCACAAACTGTTTTCTCTGTGGCGCGCTCGTGTCATGTGGAACACATTTTATCGCCTTTTAATACATCGTACACATATGATAACTGTATTCACCAGGTGTTATTGGTCATTTACCTGATATGACGCTCAGCAATTTTAATGGTGAACGAAATCCGTGCTTTTGACACTGCACATAATCCTAATCTTAAGGCGGCCTTAATCAAATACCACGCTAAGTCTAAGAACTAATGGGATGGAAACACCCCCTGGCTCAATTTCATGTTCTACTCTGCCCTGCACGAGGCATCCAAAGCTGTTCCTGCCGCTCTTAGGTTAGCGCATCCCCTTAATTCTCCCCTCTCCAACTTGTGGAGAATTAATAACCTTTTATCCTCAACGGTCACTCCGAGTCTCCTCAAGGGTAATTGGCGGTCGGTCAGTCACAATACTGAATTGGCTCTCTGCCGTCAGGCAAAGCGCTACTGCCTCGGTAGACGACCCTTTCTGGGTAAGATGGGACATAAGGGTTTTGTTAGAAACTTCGTCGGGCGAGCGCAGAGTGTGCTCATGTAGGTAAGTTGATCTCCCGATATGTGCAGCCATGTTCAATCTTCAAGATTTTGAGGCAGGATAATTTCGTAGCCAAGCAGATAGCCATTGGAAAGACCTCCGGATTTCATCTTAGTGAGACCACACACGGGCTATCCTACTGGCGCCACTTGTGCAAACGTTCAATTGATTCTGGCCCTTGTCGTATCATCTTTCCTTCTTTAGTATTCCCTCTGGGGCTGTGTGATAGGGAATGGTGTGTGGGACACGGAGCTGGACGTTGGTTCCTGAGTACTCGACGTCCTGGCGACTGCAGCGAGTTGGAACCATTGGCCGTTTGGCTGTAGCGTTTACCGTTGCTACCGGCGATTTTAGCGGGGACGGAACGGCTCTCGTCACTTGCAACCTGGTTACGAAGTGCATGAGTCAATTGTGGTGTGCAAAATCCGCCGAGATATTTTGAACAACTTGTTAACAACTACAAAAAAAAAAAAAAATGGCTCTGAGCACTATGGGACTTAACATCTGTGGTCATCAGTCCCCTAGAACTTAGAACTACTTAAACTAACCTAAGGACATCACACACATCCATGTCCGAGGAAGGATTCGAACCTGCGACCGTAGCAGCCGCGCGGTTCCGGACTGAGCGCCTAGAACCGCTAGACCACCGCGGCCGGCCAACAGCTACAAGCAGGAGGGCAGTGTTACCAGATGCCTACATGGAGTCCTGAAGCTATTGGCCTCCTTGGCATTTAATTGAAATTATGTATTATGAATACTGTACTTCAAGACTGTTAATTCTGCCCCGGTATGAGATGGCCAGGTATCCGGTTCCTTTATGGTTTTCAGCGACCCTTTTTGGGGCCATGTGTGTCAGTCTGCAGGTTTCTGTAAGCGCCAAGCCAGTATTTTGCAATATTAATCTGGTACTTGAAATAGTTGTTTGTTATCATTGAGTATTTTATACTAATAGTTGTAATTTCTGTTTGTTGTAGACCTTATGGCCCTTTCTGTGTGCGCTCAGCCTCACTTGAGGGTCATGTGTGTGTGCGTGTTTGTAGTTGCACACTCTTTCACTCCGTGTTGAGGAGCCCTTCAGTTTGTAGCTGTATTTAGTACGTATCCAAACTACAGTGTCTTGTGTCCCTAAGGTATACCTTGACTTATTCAATATTATTTGAATTATTATTTAATTATTCCTTTAAATGACTTTCTGCATTGTTTCTTGTTATTGCTAAGATGGCTAACTTGCAATGTTTATGAGCGAGTCACTCCTACACTGAAGTTTTAATAGTTGGTCTCCTTGAAAATAATCTTTAATTGGCCGTTTAGGTATTGCTGTGTAGGTTAATTTCTATCGAAATTGTTAGTTATTCTTTGTTTAGTACATGCCGACAGCCTTGTATCGGAAACGGTTGACGCGTTACTGTTCTGCTGGTCCGGGTCAGTGAGACGTTATCCTACTTTGGCGGCTTTCCCATCATCGTGCCGCGCGGAGTGGCAGCGCCGTTAGGGGCTCCAAGTCACGGTCTGCGCGGCCCCTCCCGCCAGAGGTTTGAGTCCTCCCTTGCGCATGGGTGTGTGTCGTGTGTGTGTTGTTCTTAGTTTTAGTCTTAGTTTAAGTACTGTGTAAGTCTAGGGACCGATGACCTCAGCGGTTTGGTCCCTTAGGAATTCACACACACACGCACACACACACACACACACACACACACACACACACACACACACATCATCGTACGAAGCCTAGGTGCTGGCGGGTCACGCACTTCCATGGATCTCTCGTTCCAGCCTCAAGTTGAGTGGGTTGTTGTCATTGTTTTGGTATCGTGCGTCGGCGGGGGTGTCGTCGGAATAGAACTTGTCTTTGGTAGTTTTGGGGAAGTAAGTTACTGAATGTTTCTATTATTGTAAGACCCTTGCGGGCGTGTGATGAAAGCCTCTGGGCAAATTGAGCACTGAGTTTCTTTATTTCTTTACAAGAATAAAAGTTTAATTGTCATTATCGTTTTAATAGCGTTTCAGGAGGCCAGTAATTTATTTAAGTGCTTAACCTGATATACGTGTAACAGCTTTGTGTCCTATCAGTGATGTATTGCTTTTATTGCTGTTTGCTTCTGTTTTAACACGTGGGTAGCGTGGGTGAACCCACAGAAATATCAAGCGAGCAAAGGGTGAAAAAGGAAGTGAACAGTGTAAACTTACATAAGAACTAAAACATGTCAGAGATCATGTAGGTACCAAAGGAAGCTTCTTGCTGTCAGGGGAAGGTAGAACTGGAGGCAATGTTTGATAGTGGCAGTGAAATCTCTGTGATTTTCGATGTCGCCTTTGAAAAATGTGAGAAGGAGTCTTGGTGGACGGTGCTGTCTTTAAAAAAAGACTCACATAAATGGGCCAATTTTAGGCAGATACAATGATGCAAACAGGCAGGCGAGAATAAACTTTACATTTCGGGGACACGAAGGAGCGTAACTTCATCATTGTGCATGAACTTGCCTCAGAACTGATATTCGGAATAGATTACATGAGGGAAAATAAGGCCACATTAACATGGGAAGTGGCATAATTACTCTTCAAAGGAAAAAAAATCAGTGCTAATACGTTTTGAGGAACAAGTTATTAGGGCATAGGTCCCAGCGAGTTGTCTAAGACTGCTTGTGGAATTAGAAACGAAGGAAGAATCGAACAAAGAATTTTATCCGAACCAGCTGCAGTGATTCCGAAAAATGAGACACAGATAAGGCGTGAGATAGATCAGGAAATTAAGGAAACAGTGGCGGTGAAACGTGACATCAGAGGTCAACACAAGCAAGAATTATACAGAGTAATGCGGAGATAGTCTTGCCCAAGACAGGTACAATAAGGAATAGCCAATATAAATCCGAAGTCCATGACCATCAGACATTTCACGTAACACCATGTGCAATACAACATGCATATAGAAAGAAGGTTTGTGAAGAAATGAACAAGATGCTGAATGAACGAGTAACTGAGCACGCTATATCACCCAACAACAGTCACTTGCATGTGGTGGTAAAGAAGGATCAATAAGTCCGCCTTGTACTGGACTCTCGGCAGAGTAACACTATAATTAAGCCAGAGACAGACAGGCTGGAGAAGCTGGAGACCTTATTACAGAAGTTTCATGGAAAGTCATTATTTACAACGACCGATTTCCGATAAAGATTCTGGTGGATAGAACCCCACCCTTGCTGTTACAAATATACATTTCTTGCTTTCTGTATATGTTATCAATTCAAACATCTGCCATTTTGGGTTAAATATATCGTCAGCTGTTTTTATCCTTTGTTTGAGTAGCATACTGGGTGGTACCTTAAAGCAGCGTATCGCCAGCTGCGTGGATAATATACTGATAGCTGAAATCTCATGGGGAGAACACAAATGAGATACTGAGGACCCTCCTTGCCACCCTGAAAGGTCATGGCATTACTCTCAACCTGGACAAATCATGTTTTGGATTGCTGTGTGTAGAGATTTTGGGGCACCTCATCACAAGGAATAGAAACTGACCCAGAGAAGGTTGATGAAATTTCTAAACAGCCTTCCCCAAAAACCAGGAAAAGACTGATAAGTTTTCTTGGTGTCATTACATTTTATAATAAAATTATGAAGATTGAAACGATAGTAGCCCTACCTCTGTATGTTTTGACAGGGAAGAACGTGCTTTGGGTATGGGACGAGACGACAGAAGAAGAATGCTTGCCTTAATGTCAGCAATGATTAATGCACCGGTTCTGTCCCATCGAGATCTGTCGCCAGTTTTCTGCATAATCACAAACTAGGAAAGGATGTGGCTTGGTGTGGAGGTCTTTAAAGAATATGAAGATGGTGGCAGAATGGTTAGGAAAACAATACCATTCGGCAGTAGGTTATTATCTGAGTGTAAACAGAACTACTACGTGAGTGAACTGGAGGCATTGGCAGTAGTTTTGGTCTTCCTGAAATTTTGTTATTTTCTGTTCGCGAGAAAAATAAAAGTTTATATCGACCATAAAGCGTTACAGTTCCAACTTACTACATGATCGTCTTACTAGATGGATCTTATATCTTCAGGTGTTTGATTTTTCATTAACAAATGTACCTGGTTCGACGAATGTTGTGGCAGAGAATGCTGAAGAAAATCATTTCAGTTTGGCTTATTTTAAAAAGTAACGAGGGGGTACCTTATAACTATGTCACTAAAGCAAATTGTAGGAAAGCGACTTAAAGACCCAGTATCACTACTCATCAAGAATAAATGGAAGGACAATAGCCTACCGACTATCAGGCAGTACTGCTTATTTAGAAGAGGGATATTATTCAATAGAACGAACACAGACGAATCGCTGTGGCTACTCAACCTTTCATAAGATCTTATCGACTACACGACGCGAGACATTGATTTGGGCTACGCTTAATTTGGTCCAAGCAATTTTTTTTGAAATTGAAGACGTTATGTGATTTTAAGAAAATGGAACGAAGGATTAGAAAGGTGTTGGCTAATCGTAAGGGCTCCCAAACGGACAAACCCTCGACGCAAGGTATGCTGGCAGCTTTCTTACCGATTATTCCGAAGAAGTTAAAGCAGCTCGCAGCCTGTGATTTCCTAGATCCCCTGCCTAGGACAAAACGAGTATTTGTTATGTTTTTGTTATTGTAGAATTAACTTCAAAATAAGTGACACGCCATTGCGAAAACCAACAACATCAACGGTTTAGAAAGCATTCGAGAAGGATTGTTTGACAAGTGGAAAGGGTTATTTCGGATAATGGTCGACAGTTTCGATCGAAACTATGTATGGAAACGTCAAAAAGGTACAGGATTTACCAATTTTCATTTCATCCTACAGACCTTATCCAACCCTGCTCAACATATTATGTGTGATTTAGGAAGTCTATGTCGGATTTATTGCTCGAAACAGCAGACGAGCTGGTACGTTTTCTCACCAGACTTTCAGGATGTCTTCAATGAGTTGCCACATAGCTCCACCAAGCCTCCGCCCATAAAGGTACTGAAGAACCGATAACCACAAAATCGGATGAGAGAGGGAAGGAACGACACGAAAACACTGTCAAAAAAGCGCTAATCCATCTCAAGGAGGCAGCCTGAAAATGAAGCAGTGTGTGTGTGTGTGTGTGTGTGTGTGTGTGCGTGTGTTTGTGTGTGTGTGTGTGTGTGTGTGTGTGTGTGTGTGTGTGTGTGTGTCTGGGGTCTTGATTTCAGGCAAATTTGATGCACAGAAACAGCAGGTCATACAAGTATCAGCCCCGTGAGGTTTATGTCTTAGCTTCAATAGGAGCAGAGACGTGGGCAAAAACGTGTTTCTGGAGCCACTGGCATATAGGCTGCCCTGACAGGCAGGCATATTATGTAGGAATAGCTTTGGCTGTCTGATTGGCTTGATTTGCTGGACAGTCTACATTATGTGATGAAAAGTACCAGGAAACCCACAGAAACATACGTTTTTCATATTAGGTGCATCGTACTGCCACCTGATGCCTTTTACTCCATATTAGCGACCTCAGCAGTCATTAAACGTGGTGAAAGAGCAGAATGGGGCCCTCTGCGGAACTCACGGATTTCGAACGGGGTCAGGTGATTGGGTGTCACTTGTGTCATACGTCTGTACGCGAGATTTCCACACTCCTAAACATCAATAGGTCCACTGTCTCCGATGTTATAGTGATGTGGACACGTAAAGCACAAAAACGTACAGGCCGACCTCGTCTTTGATTGGCAGAGACCGCAGATAGTTAAAGAGGGTCGTAATGTGTAATAGGCAGACATCCGTCCAAACCATCACACAGGAGTTGCAAACTACATCAGGATCCACTGCAAGTACTATGACAGTTAGGCAGGAGGTGAGAAAACTTGGATTTTATAGTCGAGCAACTGCTCATAAGCCACACATCACACCGCTAGATGCCAAACGATGCCTAACTTGGTGTAAGGAGCGTAAACATTTGACGATTGAACAGTGAAAAAACGTTGTGTGGAGTGACGAATCACGGTACACAATGTGGCGATCCGATGGCAGGGTGTGGGTTTGGCGAATGCCCGGTGAACGTCATCTGTCAACATGTGTAGTGCTAACAGTAAAATTCGGAGGCGGTGGTGTTATGGTGTGGTCGTTTTTTGCATGGAGGGGGCTTGCACCCCTTGTTGTTTTGCATGGCACTATCACAGCACAGGCCTACATTGATGTTTTAAACACGTTCGTCCTTCCCACTGTTGAAGAGCAATTCGGGGATGGCGATTGCATCTGTCAACACGATCGAGAACCTGTTCATAATGCTCGACCAGTGGCGGAGTGGTTACACGACAATAAGATCCCTGTAATGCACTGGCCTGCACAGAGTCCTGACCTGAATCCTATAGAACACCTTTGGGATGTTTTGGAACACCGACTTCATGCTAGGCCTCACCGACCGACATCGATACCTCTCATCAGTGCAGTATTCCGTGAAGAATGGGCTGCCATTCCTCAAGAAACTTTCCACCACCTGATTGAAGGTATGCCTGCGAGAGTGGAAGCTTTCATCAAGGGTAAGGGTGGGCCAACACCATATTGATTTCCAGCATTAACGATGGAAGCCGCCACGAACTTGTAAGTTATTTTCAGCCCAGTGTCCGGATACTTTTGACCACATAGTGTATGTGTCAGAATCAGGAAATGTTTTTCAAGTGTCAAACATATAAGCTGCCCTACATGACAGGCGTACTGTAATGCAGCACTACTGGCCTCCTTACTGACCTGCTTTGCATGACATGCTATATGTTAGGGGCATTAAATGGTTATCCAGTCCCAAACATGTAGGCTGCCGTATAAGACAGGCGTGTTGTGATGGAGCAGTACCAGCCTGGAAGTAGGACTGGATGGTGATAGAGGGAGGCATGTGGGGATGGATAGAGAGAAGGAGGAAGGTCGGTAGTGCTATCTGGCATTAAACTGTTGTACCCTCAGCAATAATCACACTGAGAATATTATGAATGACACCGCATAAACTATTTAACCTTATGCTTACCTTCTATGAAAGTTCCTCGCATTTTTTGTAAATTACGCTGCACCCTTTCGGTGTGACGATGTTTGTAAGTCATACGTAATTCATATGATGGCACTGTAGAGTCCCACACCCACCTTTGCAATGCCATCTGCTGGCCAAAATTTGTGTTCTTGTATCCGTTTGCTCATATTTGTTGCCATTAGAACATCTAACTATTAAATCTACTGGTTGCTTGAAGTTCCAGGATATGCATCTTCATATGCTTGCAATATTTTTAATTGTATATATTTGTTGGTTATGTAACTCGTTCATTTTTCATATGTAATTATATGATTTATTTAATTTTAGTCCGCCGCTCGTTGTCTCGCAATAGCGGTGTCGCTTTCCGAGAACGTGGTCCCAGGTTTGATCCCCGGCGGCGTCAGGGATTTTCACCTGCCCCGAGAGGACTGGGTGTTGTTGTGTGGTCGTCATCATCATCATCATCATCATTCATCCCCATTACGGTCGGAGGAAGGCAACGGAAACCACCTCCATTAGGGCCATGCCTTGTATGGCAGAGCGGGTCTCCCGCATCGTACCCCTACGCTCTGTCAAGAAGCATGGGACTTCATTTCCGTTTACATAGCTATCTAATGATGGCAAACGTCGAAATGTGTAATACGAAATTCTACATCCTTGTCTAGTCTTTGCAAGCCTCTTCATCTCTGCAAAATTACTGCACCACAAATCCATTTCAATTTTCTAACTGCAGACAAGCCTTGATCTCCATTTACAGTCCCCTGCCCCACTTTTTCAATCCATTACCAACTCCCTATGACTTAATGTGTATTTTCAACCTATCTCTTCTCTCAGTTGCGCCATGCATTTCTGTTCACCTCATTTCGATTCAGTAACTTTTCTTTAGCATTTTTTGAACAATTTATGGTCAACATCTCACTTCCATAAAATGCTGTGCTCCAGACAATGAATGCCCAATAACTAAATTTAAATTAAAGGTTAACATAATTTTCTTTTTCAGAAACGCTTTTCTTGCTGTTGCAATACTAAACATTATATCCTAATTATTTCGGTACTTATGTAACGAAATTCATACACTACTTCTGTATCACTTGCTAATCTAATCATCTCACCGTCACCTCACTGAGTTCGACTACCTTCCATTGTCGACATTCATCTTATGACCTGTTTCGAGGCATTGCCCATTCATCTGAACTAATCTCCGATATCCTTCGCTGTTTCTCACAGAATTACAGTGACACTAACAAAATTTTATGGTTGTTATTTGTTGTTCTTAGCTCTAAATCCCTACCTAAATTTCACCATGTTTCCTGTACTGATTGCTCAGTGTAGAGATTGAATAAACTCAGGGATAAGTTATAATTCTATCTCATTTCAGTTTCAAATACTGCTTCCATTTTAAGTGCTTTGACACCAAATATAACAGTCTCGTATCTGTACAACTTGTAGATAAGTATCTCAATGGAATATTAAGTTCTGTTTCTGTGCTTGCATTATTGTAGATGACCGGCATTTTTCTGTATTTTATCTCAGCTAACTTCAAAATTTCAAAGAATTATTTCCGGGAAAAATTCTGAAAACTATCTCTGTCTACAAATCGTATAAACCTTGCTTCCTTATAAAATACGTCTAAGGATAAGCATTGCCTCATATATTCCTACATTTATCCAAAACTTAAACTGTTCTCCCCTGGGGGAGCTCTACAAATTTCTCCATTTTTCTGTAAGGAATTCGTGTCAGTATTTTGCAGCAACGACTTCTTAAGTAGATAGTTTGGTAATACTCACACTTGTGTTTGTAAGAGGATTTACTGCATTTTTCTTTAAGCTGAAGGTATTTTGCCTGTCTCATATGTCTTGCATGTCAGGAGCAATAGTTTTGTCATGACATGGTCTAATAATGGAACAAACTTGTAAGGGTAAATGGTTCTTTCATTAATTACACAGACCAACTGTGAAAATGTCTTGGGCTCAAAAATAGTTAGTCTTTATGTACTTATGCCTGTTGAATTCAATAATCACCGTAAAATGAGTATCAATTGATTTGGAGGTATTCTGAAGTGTAATTTTCTCCTGGCTGTGTTCTTAGTTCGTAGCTACCTTTATTTTTGAAAGTGTCGCACTCGTTAAATGTCAAAGTATAGCATTCTCTAGCCGTTTGTAGATTATAAACATTATCACTGTTATTGTAACTGTGAGCTTCATATTTTTTGTATTGTAATTAGTGCACAATTTTGCGTTCTCAGGTGCCTTTAAAACGATTTTTTTAAATAAAAAGGCAACGAAAATGTGTAAGCTCAGTGAATAATTTTTTCCGTATGTGGTGAACTAGCATTTTCATCAGGAAAACTCAAATTGTTGCCTCCTGTGAAGACTACCTGTCAGCATTATTTTGATATGAAGGTAGAGGACGAAGGTACGTCGTTAACTCCACATATATGCTACATGTCTTGTTCACGTATACTAAGAAAATGGCCAATAACAAATAAATAAATAAACCCTCAGTGGCTTTCTCTGTTTGTATGGTTTGTCAGGAGCCTACAAACTGGTCTGTACATAAGGAAGCTCCGGAACTCACTCAGAAGAGGCAAGCCAAAAGGCAACGATCCCATAAAGCCATCACATACTTCTCTTCACACTCAACTAACCACCACGTTTTGTTCCATCAATTTAGAACTCTTAGTATGTAACTATCATTAAAAACTTGTCAAATAGTCTTTCATTGTAGTTGCGTAACCAATTAAAATGTATTGCTTTCTCTTGACACATATACTAGAACCAATAAAAGTTTGCTTTGTCATACTAATTTTTATCAAGCAAAAATTAATAAATTTCATTCGGAAGGTGAAGGAAACATTGAATACAATTTTTTTGCTTGGCAGTGTTATTTTTGATATGATAATTCAATATGTCCCAGAACTTAATCAGGAATTAGGCTGCCTCTGAGCACTATGGGACTTATCTTCCAAGGTCGTCAGTCCCCTAGAACTTAGAACTGCTTAACCCTAACTAAACTAAGGGTATCATACACATCCATGCCCGAGGCAGGATTCGAAACTGCGACCGTAGCGGTCGCGCGGTTCCAGACTGTAGCGCCTAGAACCGCTCGGCCAACTCGGCCGGCGAGGAATTAGGAAGACCACCTTACCCCACATAACAATCTTTCGGAAAAATGAGCACGCTTCCACAGTTACTGTGGCTGAACGTTTCGTCTTCGATAGTGTGATGACGATGAGTTTATGTAAATGTGAGTAAAGAGTTCTAGCAGCAGATAAATAGCAATCTTTTACCACACGTGTCTCAGTGATTTTAGTGCGTCTGAGCTTTCGTCAAGACCCTCTCAGAGACGCCAGCTCTGCAGAGAATACCGTCGGCTGTAAGGCGGAGAGCGGAGACGCTGTCCCCCGGGAGGCGTCCGCGCAGCTTCCCCGCCGCAAGTTAGTTCCGGGGCGCCGCCGTTCCCAATTGCTGGTCTAATTGCTCGCACATTACCGCTCCCTCGGCGGGGAATTGAATACAAGCTCCGGTGGCAGAGGGGTGGAAAGCAGCAGTGGTGCCACAAATCGCGACTCCAGCAGGCGAAGCCATTGGACTCGCCCAGAAAATGTTAGTCTTCCACATGTACATTCCTGTAATTGCTGGTTCCGGAGCTCATACTAGGAGTTGGTTACGTAATGAGTAGCTTAATCACTATACGAAGTCAGCTTTGGTTTTAAGGCCCTGGAATGTCAAAGTATGCACTGCCACCAACATATATGGTGCAGTGGTAAAACACTGGGCGGGCTTACATGATGAGAACTGTTGAACTCCTTGTTGGATCATGCAGAGCCCAGTTACCCTTGTTTCTATAAACTGCCTAAGGTAACTGTTTGGATGTTTCCTTTGGAAAGGACGTGAACAGTCTTCTTCCTCAGTTCCCAAACTGAAGTTGTGCTCCGTTTCTAATTATCTCGTCGTCGACTAGTTGTTAAAGCCTGCTTTTCCTTCATTCCAAATAAGTAATTTCATCTACATTTCGAAACTTACCAATGTTAGTGAAGTTTTGTATTTCATAATATTTAGCAGTCTCTGTGAATGTAGTCGGCGATATCGATATTGCAGTGATACTCCATTACTGCTACGAACTTCAACTTTGCACCTGCGTCCTAAGCCACATGCAGATGGAATACTCACCTGTTGCTATTTTTTGTTAATTTGTCTTCGTGCACTGAACTTCAGTGCGTATTGGAAAAGAACATAATCTTTGGATTATTTAAGATATAAAATCTTCGTAACTAAAATGGAAGTAGCATCTTCGGCCACAGAGAAGAAGGGAACAGAAGTTAATATTATTTTCCTCCATTATTAAGAATTCACATTTACTGTCAAGAATTAGTTCATCTTCGATCTTCCACCATAATAAAAAAACCTAGATGTTTTATTTGCTAATAATTTTCAAAATATACACTGCTGGCCATTAAAATTTCTACACAAGGAAGAAATAAATAACGGGTATTCATTGAACAAATATATTATGCTAGAACTGATATGTGATTATATTTTTACGCAATTTGGGTGCATAGATCCTGAGAAATCAATACCCAGAACAACCACCTCTGGCCGTAATAACGGCCTTGATACGCCTGGGCATTGAGTCAAACAGAGCTTGGAAGGCGTGTACAGGTACAGCTGCCCAAGCAGCTTCAACACGATACCACAGTTCATCAAGAGTAGTGACTGGCGTATTGTGACGAGCCAGTAGCTCGGCAACCATTGACCAGACGTTTTCAATTGGTGAGAGATCTGGAGTACGTGCTGGCCAGGGCAGCAGTCGAACATTTTCTGTATCCAGAAAGGCCCGTACAGGACCTGCAACATGCGGTCGTGCATTATCCTGCTGAAATATAGGATTTTGCAGGGATCGAATGAAGGGCAGAGCCACGGGTCGTAACACATCTGAAATGTAACGTCCACTGTTCAAAGTGCCATCAATGTGAACAAAAGGTGACTGAGACGTGTAACCAATGGCACCCCGCACCATCACGCTGGATGATACACGCTTCCAATGTGCGTTCACCGCGAAGTCGCCAATCACGGATGCGACCATCATCATGCTGTAAACAGAACCTGGATTCATCCGAAAAAATGATGTTTTGCCACTCGTGCATCCAGATTCGTCGTTGAGTACACCATCGCAGGCGCTCCTGTCTGTGATGCAGCGTCAAGGGTAACCGCAGCCATGGTCTCCGAGCTAATAGTCCATGCTGCTGCAAAACGTCGTCGATCTGTTCGTGCGGATGGTTGTTGTCTTGCAAACGTCCCCATCTGTTGACTCAGGGATCGAGACGTGGCTGCAAGATCCGTTACAGCCATGCAGTTAAGATGCCTGTCATCTCGACTGCTAGTGATACGAGGCCGTTAGGACCTAGCACGGCGTTCCGTATTACCCTCCTGAACCCACCGAATCCATATTCTGCTAACCGTCATTGGATCTCGACCAACGCGAGGAGCAATGTCGCGATACGATAAACCGCAATCGCGATAAGCTATAATCCGACCTTTATCAAAGTCGGAAACGTGATGGTACGCATTTCTCCTCCTTACCCGAGGTATCACAACAACGTTTCACCAGATAACGCCGGGCAACTTCTGTTTGTGTATGTGAAATCGGTTGGAAACTTTCTTCATTTCAGCACGTTGTAGGTGTCGCCACCAGCGCCAACCTTGTGTGAATGCTCTGAAAAGCTAATCATTTGCATATCACAGCATCTTCTTCCTTTTAGTTAAATTTCGCGTCTGTAGCACGTCATCTTCATGGTGTATTAATTTTAATGGCCAGTAGTGTATTTTTGATACTAGAATTAATGACACACTTCTGCCTTCATAGAGACGTAGTAATAAATTTATATTAATGTAAATTTTTGAGTGCAAAAATAGAGAAAGCTGGTATTTTGAAGACGAAGCTAATTTCGGTGTCTGCATTTCATAAGAAATAAATCTGATTCGGCATAAGTTCAGCCTTATGCAAATGAGTTTTCTTGTAATTACCAAGACTCTTTTTCGCTGAAGTTAGAACATCATCTGTGGGTTATAAGAAGAAAATTTCTCTGTGTTATATGTACATAAAGGAATTTCAGTTTTTAAGGAAAGTGTTGACAAATATGAAAACAGAAAAAAATGTTTTTCATATAGTCCTTATGACCACATGTGGTTTTTACGGCTTTCTGTAATTTTCATTACAGCTGTTTCTCCTCCACTGATTGCCATCTGCTATCACAGAGAACTTAGTGTGGAAGATATTTACATCGAAAATTTACGACTTGATATGTTATACTGTATTAGTCAAAGTAGTCTATGTGTAATACAGGCTATGTGTTTGTTTCTGTGTCTGAGTATGCAATATGTTTCCACTCTAGTTGCCCTGTTATCTTCACTGTGAAAACTGCATTTTTTAAACTTGCAGTGTATCACTGTTTACGAGACAGCATGACACCAGTTGCGTGTGTTCTGGACTGGAGATTCGAATATTGTCTTGCTCTTAGTCTTTTAGAGACACTGTGTGTGTGTGTGTGTGTGTGTGTGTGTGTGTGTGTGTGTGTGTGTATGTAGGTGGGTGGGTGGGTTAATCGATTATTTAGAACGTCTGATAGTTACAACTTGGCATCCACTGCAGAGAGCTGTGTATTCGTTTATTTCTCTTCAACTATATCTTTCTCTATGTAGTAGGTTTTTTTATGCATTATTACTGCCTCTGGAGAGATGTTACTGCATTTGAAGTCTTTTTAGTCACTCTTGATATCTATTTGCCTCTGATCCATATTCATAAGGTGTTCTGCGAATTTAAAATAACCTCTGTTACTTTTTAATGTTCGTCTTTGTTCTGTGTAACTAATACTGAGATATCAGCTTGTTTGTGAAATATTAGTAAATTGAATTGCCGTCCTGACAAAGTTCATAAATACTAGGTGTGTTGTGTTTGCCTGTGTAGGTGCTAGTTGTCCATACTTTTCCGTGTATTGATTTATCGGTTGTGCAGTCTACTTTTAGTCCTTGTTTTCTGAGTACGTTGCCTATCCAGTGACTTGCTCTCGTGTGTCAAGTAATCGTGCATCTTTTGCTTGTTTGTGTAGATGTTTCTTGTTCATGTGTCTTTGTAGGGGTGTCTTCGGTGTTCTTCTGTTCTGTGTGTTTGTGTTCTATGTGCCTATGTTTGTTCTTGTGTGAGAGGTGTAGTTCATTACGTTGTTCATTTTTGTAGTGGCCTTCCCTGCGCGGAGTTTCATTCAGTCTATGGAACAATTTTTGGAACTCGGCATGTTTGTGTGGAATAGAGTGGTCGTAGTTTTTGTGTATGGTTGTATGGGTGTGCTGTGGTGATGAGTTTCCTCAGTACCGAAAATATGTGTTGGTTGTTGTGTCTTATGAAGTTAAAGAAAATCGAAAAGACACCTAGAACACAAGAGCAAACAAATCATCCCCAATATAGAAACACTGGCTTGCAGAATATTAACACACAGAACACACATACAAACTCACATGAACAAGGAGCATCCACAACAAGAAGCAACTGGTACACTGTGACTTGCAACAAGAGAGCAACTCACAGGATAGCCAACATACTCGAAAAACAAGGAATAAAAATAGCTTGCACACTGATAAATAAATAAAGAGAAAATCGAAGACAATAAATATCAACACAGACAAACGCATCTCATCTGATATTTATCAACTGACATTTCAGGATTGGAGCTCAATTTACGTTGACAGATAAGATGAAACTTCAAGATAAGGTATGCAAAACGGAGAAGAGCACTAAAAAGTCGCAGCTGTGTTTCTGCATTCGCACCTTGTGAATATGGACCACAGACCAACAGACCTCAGTACTGATCTAAAAATTATCAGTTGCAGAAAACAGGCCTCCATAAGCACTAATAATTGTGAAAACCTACCAGATACAGAAAGCCATGGTTGAAAGAAGATAAATAATAAGCTCTCTGCAATGGAACTCTTTTCTCAGCCCTAAAGGACTGTCAGGTGACCTAAATCTATAAAACACACACACACACACACACACACACACACACACACACACAGGGAGAGAGAGAGAGAAAGAGAGAGAGAGAGAGAGAGAGAGAGAGAGAGAGATAGAGAGAGAGAGAGAGAGAGAGTGAGAGAGAGAGTGTAACGATACTCATATTACCATCAATTTTAATTTGTTAGAATCCATTTTCGTTTCATTCAGTTAGCGACATGTGCAACATTTGCCTGCAGCTTGAGCTTTCTGTCATAAAGGAGACTCCAGCGTGGCTATTAGATGTGTGCAAGCCTATTACATCTAGTAGCACAGGTGAGAATCAGAAGTGCAAGATGCTGCTACCTAGTGCCATAGATTCGAATGAATAAATTGCTAGCTTTGTTGTGTGTTCTGTAATAGATGTTAATGATTAAAATGTTTAGTACTTAAATTACGTTGTATACGAGAAACAAACCATTAAATGTTTTTCTTATGATGTGTGTGTAATTAGAGAGTAATGGCCTTAAAAAAATATCTGTTACATCAGTTAGGGGATTTGCCACTGAAGAAAGAACGTGAAGCAGTTCTGCCGTTTCATTAATCTTTTTCTGTGAATCATTTTTTGTGGGTCTTAGCGAAAAGTTTCTAATGTGAACATTTTGTGAGCAGTCACAGGAAGCTTCGGTAAAATGTTAAAAATGCTACATTTGGAATTGACGTTTATATACCAGTTGGGAATCATTGTAACGAAGTTTGTAGGCTCAGTTCGTACATGTAATTGGAAGCCTGTGTTGCGGTGCTGGAATGGACGTAGTAATGCCTCTTGTGGCTGTTGGAGCAGAGGAATCAGCAGCTTATGTGGACGAGAAACTGTTGCATGGAGTCAAACATTTAACTGATACAGCCATGTGTAATTATGTAACATTACAATAGAGACAAATTAAACGTTCTCTGAAGCAACTACAGAATGAAGTATGTTCTACTGCATGTGTTGGGAAAGCAATGGACACACCCATAGGAATCCATCATACAAAGTAAACATTTTGAATTGTGGAACCAGTGTCACTTAAAAGTGGTGTTCTGTTTTGACTATTACTGTCAGTGAAAAACGTCTTAATTGATTCATAAGTAGTGAGTTCAATCCAATCATGCGTTCCATGTGCCTAAAATCTGTTCTCCTATTCAACAGTTACAAAAGAAAGCTGATATAATTTAAAATGTATACATTCTAAAATCAACTAATGCAATAGAATCAGCTATAAAAGAATTTAGTTTCATATAGCACATAATCAACTGGCTGTGGAATAGACAACGAAGAAAACTTCAAAACAAAAGTGCCAAATTCATTACTAAGCACCATAGGAACTATGGTAAAGCGATTAAAGTCTTGATCAGTTTGATAACTACAGCTGTGCATCACATTCAGTTAAATATTGTCTTCCACATATGTGCTATACAGGGAAGTGCTGCACACTTTCATGTATTAGAAATAAATGTTTGTTACACTTATAACTAAGAAACTATCCTCTGCAGTGCACATTGTGCCATCAGCACAATGCTAGTCAATCACACAATTGCTGAATATTAGTTATATACAGGTTACTAAGTCTAAACTGTTTTATAAGACAAAATTATCAGTAACTGTAAATGGAGATAGGCTCAAATATTTCTGCTAATGTATTTCATTTTTTGTGTTAGTGTCTCACAATTAATCATCTCAAATTTGTAAAGCAATTATCAGTGCAATCAGTAATTGCCAGGTTTCCAATTAAAATTGCAATTAATTATTTCTTGTATGACATCTTGCTTGCACCATTGTTTTGGGAAATGAATCAAGTAAGAAAAAATATTGAGTAGCTACTGTATGTGATAGGTATTCTTTCATAATCCAATGTCTCGTTGTCAAATAGAGGTTATTCCTAATTCGGAAGGAATTAATTAACTGAAAAGAGGTGAAATGGTTGCATGTGGCGACCATGAGCGACAGTACATTAATGCTCTATTGTATCTTGAAATTAACAAAACTTTATTATATATTATGATTTGTCAAAATTAACACAATGTTCAAGAATGACAACTTGCAAAGAAAATTAGAGGGGTAATAAGGACTATTAGATGACACGTGGATCATGAGCTTTCATGGTGAGAAATTAAACATTAACAGTATAGAAGATAACTTGGTACGAACGGAGAATAGAAGTTACATAAAGATAGGGAGGACTTATTTGATGGGCATGCAAACATTTGCAGAGTGGTCAGATGGTATAGGTTACATAAAAATGAAGCAGGGGTTGACTGATTCTAATCAAGGAGATTCAGGAGAGACAATTACGTATATACTGCATCAAATTAAGGTAAAAACGGAACCAGAAGTAAATTCAGGTTGTGATTTTAGTGGATTAACGATCGTGTCACAGTCATTAACAGACCAGGCCACGCATGAAATATACCAATGAAGTTTATCGAATGAAAATGTAGATACAGTAACAAATTCATTGAATTATTCATTAGGTGAGAAGGATGGTTTATGGAATATATCAACTGGCCAAAAAATCGACTCAGTAAAAAATTCTCGGGTGAAAAGATTTACTCGATAAATAAGAATATGAAAACTACAGTAAAAGAAAATGTAAAAACAATTCATTAAAGACCGTGTGGGTAATTTTGAGAATAAAGTTGAAGAAATAAATAATGAAGTAGAGTGAATGTCAAGAGATCGAGAGAAATTTAGCCAAAATATTAATGCAAACGTAGATAAGCAGTTGATTGAAGAAAGATGTTTCCTAAGGTATTACCTGAGCAAGACATGGTTTTGATAGCAAAATGGGATCTTAGTTGTGACAGGAATTGGGCACGTAGTGCCACATAAGACTATGAAAATTTGGAGGAATTTTTTAGCAGATTTCATGAGGAATTTTGGTCAAGAAGTAAACAAAGAGATTTATTAGGAGTTTTTAACTGCATCACCTTGATAACTTAACCTTTTCGTCATCGTGGTAGGTGTTCGCAACACCCCAGTCATTCTTATCAATGGTTTATTATGTAATAGGTAAGAATCTACCTTCATCATCTTTGGTACCCTTCTAGAAAATTATGTGTGAACCCTGAGCAGAAACAGAATCAGCAATCGAAGCTTGAGTTCCAAGAAAATGAGCAGCAATAATTCAAGGAGGTTGATGTGTGGGTAGTGCCAACATTCATCATTACGCACGACTCTTTAGGTTAATTAATTAAGCAATGGATCCTTACAGGGTAGAATAATAAATAATTCGGAAGCTTCTGCAAAGGAAAAGGAGAGAAAACAGACAGTGGTGAAGTTCTCTCTTATCACAGCCACACAGAAGCAAAGGGTGAAGACGACCTAGAACCACAAGTAGATACAGCAGGTGATCAAAGCACATGCGATTTATGTGTTGGGAAGGATAAGGTTACCAAATGGATGAAAATCTATCCTAGTCGCAACATTAGAATTCAACATGTAGATTTTGTAATTGACCTCCCTTATGTGAAAGCTGTCGCAAAAGCTGCGAAAACTCCTGTGGACTGTTTCTCGCTATTTATAAATGACATATTCATTAGAACGATTGTATCGTGAGTGAACATTGCATCAAATATCACAAGAGACCGTTATGCCAAATCTACTGATGAGGAGGAAATTAAATCTCTGTTCGGTCTATTCATATTGGCGGAGGACGCCAAAATCTGGAAGATTTATGGGATAGGAATGGTTTTGGTATTGCAGTATTTCATACAACAATGACATCGAGGAGCTTCGTTTCTCGTTACGCTGTTTGAGATTCGATTATATTCGAGACAGGCCACAGTGTAGAGAGGTTGACCGACTAGCTGCATTCAGAGAACTGATTATTTATGTGAAACTGCGACAGTAATTATAATATACCTGAATATATGACGGTGGCTGAACAACTTTATGCATTTAGAGGCAACTGCTGTTTCCATCAGTGTGTACCAAGCAAGCCTACAAAATATGGACTTATGATCTTCACATTATGCAATGCAAGAACATGATATACTCTGGGGATGGAAGTCTATGTTGGTAAACAACATGAGGCTTTACCTCCATTGTCAGACTCACCTAAAGAGGTAGAAATGTGTCTACAGCATGGGCATACTGTCATAAGGGAGACGCCAGCATGGCTGTTAGATGTGTGCAAGCCTCCTACGTCTAGTAGCAGTGGTGTGAATCAGTGAAGTAAGAAATGACACATTAATATTGTAATGCAAGGTGCTGCTACCGAGCGCCGAAGATTCAGATGAATAAACTGCTATCGTTATTGTGTGTTCCGTAATAGTTGTTAATGATTAACATGTTTAATACCTAAATTATGTTGTATACAAAAACTGAATTTAACATTCATAATAATTCGCTGCAGGTTCCCAACGTATCCCATAAGCGTTTTTAGAGATATGCATGCAGTAAATCAGCGATACTCTTCTGCTGTTCTGCACACAGGCTCATCTATGCACCACTCTGCATTTTCTAAACCTTTCAAATCCGAGGGTGATGATGAGACATATGTTTTAAGGGTTCATGCTGTGCCATCATTACATGCATGATCAATCTTTAACCCAATAAGTTCACATCGTACTCCCCTGGAACAGGAATGCCAAAGCATTGATCCCACTGTATGACTACCATCCTCTTTCTTAAATGATCCGTCCAAGTACATGAAACTCTAGGATCGAAGAGTTAAAGTGTCTTGGTGCGGGATGACAACCCTAATTTTATATTTATTACTAAATGTCGTTGAAGCATAAAGTTCATGTGAGAAGTATTCGTGGAGTATGATTCGCTCATCATATTCCACTAGGTGTGAAGCGACGACGTCATTGCGAGGTTTCAAGCCTATTGATTTAAGAAACTCGAAGTTCGCACGTGTTATCACATTGCGATTCTGCTGCGAAGTACTGTACTTTGCGCTGTGTGCGCTGGTTTACGCCCATCCTGTCTTAGATTTAGTCGTACAGTTCCTCATTACGAAAGTCAACAAGTTGGTTGTTTTGGTCCACGAAACGAAACTCAGGCAATCCAATATTTGAACTGTCACTGGAAGATACAGCTTTGGTAGGAGTCGCAACAGTTTTTTACCCTGTTACAGCTGACGGGAAGAATGCGTAAATTGAATGAAGCAGTCTGTCGTTGAGATATGAGTTCGTTGCAAAGTTGCGCTCAACAGGGTCTGTACTGTCTGATCAGACTTGTAAAATTTTCAGCGATTGCCTTCAAAACATGTCGCTTTGTAAAAACCAACAGTGGGCCTATTGAACCCTTCTGCTTAAAGTCAATCGATGCATCCACTGCCCTCATTTCAGTTTTAAGTGTACTGATGTTTCCATGGAGTTCAATCTCTTTTCCAGATTGTTTTGAAACTTCTTTGAAATCGTCAATATCATATGCATCACCTTTAATATCCACAATTTCATTTTTAGCATTAATTTCCAAATGCCGTTTATTGTTAGCTTGAGCGATATTTAGGATGGCGTTGTACGTCTCCAGTCCAATCAGCGCGATACTCCAATCCACGGTGCTTAACTCAATTGGTGGGAGGTGATTCGCATGTAATACTGACGAACGTTCTATTGGTCGGAGTGTACGACATATCATTTGAACTAGTGAATAGATATTTAATGCTCGTCCTTATATATTATTCTTAAACGTCAGGGGGAATATGATGCATAGATGACCACACAGGAATGTATTAAAGGCTTGGTATCGTCAAAAATTAGAGAACAGATGTCTTCTTGCTGTGAAGTACCATTGTAATTCTTCTTGGAGTTGCAGGTCGCCGAATGAGTAGGAGTAGTATACGTTATTTGAATTTAATTTTTTGACATATGCTACCCAGTGAGTTACGGGTCCTTCTGCTACATCTAGGTTCACAATTCACTGATTCCCAACTAGCCTTCGGTATGTATTCCGCATAAACACACCTCGGAATCTCGAAATGTTGCATTTCATCTTAACAAACTTAAGCAGATCTGTATTTGTAAGCGCCCTGTCTAGTAGGACTGCTAGGGGACACTTTTTTGTTTGTTTTTGAAGAGGCCTAGTTCTTTCTTGTATGGTCCCAGGTATAGTCCTTTTACGAAGGGTGTTACCTCCATCATTCGGTTACGTCTTGGTACCTCCTGCTGTTGCTCCTGAGAGTTTTGACTGTCCTGACAATAGCCGCGGCAACACCAGCCAGTGAACTCACCACCAAGGGACCGGCTAGGGTTGAAATGAGGAAGGGAATAATTCCATCAAATGTCTTGGGTATTGATAGATTTTTTTCTCGCTCCTATCTGCTTCAGGAAGCTTTTAGCTGAGTACACCGCTGTCAGGATTTAGTTTTTCATGCACCCTTTAGTTGTCAGCTTCATGCTTAGCAACCTACGTGCAGCGCTCATAACTTGACTGAACTTCTTCACAGGCAAGCCCAATTTAACTTTACCATGCGTAAATTTTTCAACTGAAAATGCTCCAATGCAGTAACCTATACCAATATCCCTTGCTGCACGCACTCACTTAGCTTTATCACCTAAAATTCGATAGGCGGTGCGACGATCTTTATTAGCTGCATGTCATGTACCTTACAAGTTTCGTGAAGTGGATCTTCTCCTTATGACTCCGTGCCAATCGGTCTTAAAGATTTGTTCCAGGTCCATAGTATTTATACCCAGGAATGTGTAATTCGACTGATAGTTTGTCGACAATACCGCCTCCTCTTCTAATGCGTCTCCTATTACAAACGTTATGCTAGTGGGGTGGCTATGCTCTGCGCATCCTGTAATATAGCAAATCGTCAGTCTCGATCCAACTGTTTTGTGATGCGGGAAAATCAAGCAATTTAACTAACGCTCTGTTCCCTCAATGCCGTATGGTTGTCCCTACGAGATACACGTCTGGTTCCGAGCTCTTCTGTAATTTTTCTGTGTAAAAGCACCCTGCAGTTTCAGTAGCACTGCTGTCCTTTGAGAGGTGGTTCTAGGATTCGTTCTCCGCACTTTGAAAACCGTGAATATCTCGGCTGACCATTTTGGCACGTATGACTTGGCATATGCTGTCTTGAAATGCGTACCAAATCAACTACAATAAATTGCTGTTTCTCTAGAACTAACATTTTAATAGAATAGTATACTGTATCTAGAAGTCTACTAGCACAAACATCGAATGATCACATTTTTATTGTGCGATGTTTGGTTTGATTACACTATGTAATTATTTGTCAGAGAATATCCGTCTATTTGAGTGAACCACGAAGATTTAATCGCATCCACATATGGGGTTTCACTGTTCTGTTCAGTCGTTCCACGATGCTCGCCTTCAGGTGGATGAATGTCGAGTACAGATGCATTCCATTCCGCTCCATCACAGTCTTGAAATATTTGTTGTAAAATTCACTGCCGTGATCAGTCTGAACGTCGTCTGGACTTCGATTCATCCGCGACTGCAGCAATCGTTCAAACACATGCGCGACATCCTCCCCTGCTTCTGATTTCATTGCAAATTTAAAGTAAATATCAATGACCATTAAAATATCTTTGAATCCGTTATGCACACTTGAATATTCCCTCATGTCGACAAGATCCATCTGCCACAGGTCATCTTAATCTTTAATCATTACATATCTTTGAGGGTATGTCTTGCGTACTGTTCTGTGCAGTTCCCGAACTACGGTCTCCATACTTATTCGATTTTTTTTTCTTTATTGAGTGTCGATTCCTCCCGAAGGGGGCGAGCTGGCAGCATCTTAGTATGCTGCTCTTCAGCCTACAGACATTGTTTTAAAAAGATAAAGATAATAAATAATAAAAACAGGCGATAAAATCGGAGTCTTAAATGGTAACGTGGTGCAAAAACCGTGGAACTTAAAACATAGAACAAAGGGATGATGATGCTAATATAATGCATATGAAGCAGACAGGTAAAATAATACACAGACAATTCAAAAATACGGCGTCAGTCAGGTTTCTGTTCGCAAAAGACCTAAAATTCACACCCAGCGACAGCATGGTTTCTGTTCGCAACACTTTGGAAAGACGAAACAGCACAGAACATTCACTTGAACACTGCACTAAAAAGTTGTCAAATATGACATACCACAACCGAGAACAGGTGGTGGGAAACTGGGCAGATGATGGGAAAATAAAAAGGGGAAGGAGAGGAGAAACGAAGGGGGGAGGGGGTAAAGGAGCCGATGGAGGATGAGGACCCATAAGAGGGGTGTGGGGTGCTGGGCAGACGTGACAGGGAGTGGAGAAGGCAGAGGAGGTAATACAAAAGGACTCCGGGTGGGAGAAAGGAGGTAGGGAGAAAACAGGATGGAAGGAGGGGAAGAGGGAGCCCAGGGTAAAGGACAGAGGAAAGGAGGTGGGGTGAGGATCAGAGTTGATAGGAGGGATAAATGGGGGGAGAGAGGGCATCATCCGGGAGGGGGAGTTGATGGAATCTACCTTGGGAAAGGAGATGGTGTAGAGATGGGGGGCAGGCGGGACACAACAATGAAGGTGTGGCAGGGGGTGAGGGGGCGGGGATGGGAGAGGAGAGGAACAACCTGAGGGTGAGGGGGATCAAGGTGGCGGGAGGTGTAGAGTATGCCAATATGTTCGAGGAATAGGATCAGATGGGGGAAAGGAATGAGGTCATAGAGGATCCACGTGGGGGATGGGAGGCGTGTTCAGAAGGATCTGGAAAACCCGCCAAGGTCGCTGATGTTCCACTTGTCGCAGCCATCGTGCATTTTCCGTTGCCCAATAGTGCATATTATGCCGGATTACGGTACCACTGTTGGTGAATGACGCTTCGTCGCTAAATAGAATGCGTGCAAAAAATCTGTCATCGTCCCGTCATTTCTCTTGTGGCAGAACTGTACACGACGTCCAAAGTCGTCGCCATGCAATTACTGCTGCGTAGAAATATGGTATGGGTGCAATCGATGTTGATGTAGCATTCTCAACACCGACATTTTTGAGATTCCCGATTCTCGCGCAGTTTGTCTGCTACTGACGTGCGGATTAGCCGTAACAGCAGCCAAAACACCTACTTGGGCATCATCATTTGTAGCAGGTCGTGGTTGACGCTTCACATGTGGCTGAACACTTCCTGTTCCCTTAAACAACGTAACTACCTGGCAAACGGTCCGAACAATTGGATGATGTCGTCCAGGATACCCAGCAGCATACATAGCACACGCCCATTGGTCATTTTGATCACAATAGCCATAGATCAACACGATATCGACCTTTTCCACAATTGGTAAACGGTCCATTTTAACACGGGTAATGTATCACGAAGCAAATACCGTACACATTGGCGGAATGTTACGTGATACGACGTACTTACACGTTTGTGACTATTACAGCGCCATCTATCACAAAGCGAAAAAAGTGTTCCAACTAAAACATTCATATCTCTTTACGTACTACACGAATATGAAATAAAAAATGGGAGGGGGGTCCTATTTAAAAAAACGCAGTTGATATCCGTTTGACCTATGGCAGCGCCATTTAGCGGGCCAACCATGGCGCCATCTTGTTTTCCCCTTCAAGTTAGACAAGTTTCGTTCTTTGTAGTTTTTTCGTTTGACGCTTATTTCGTGAGATATTTGGCCCGGTCACGGTCAATGGACCACCCTGTATATATATTGTGGGAATTGATTGCTCAATCTCTTATGCTGAATGTCAGTACTATCACCACTGTTATTTCTTGGATTTGTATTTCACACTGCCCTCGGCATATTGCAGTGTAATGTAGATTAGCCAAAAACAATATTTCACAATGCATTCAAGATCTTCATGCGAATAGTTTTGTGGGTCTTAGGAAAATAAGGTTCAGTAGCCTGAAAGTTCTTTCAAACTGTCTATCGTCGATCTCTACTGTGCTCTCAGATAAAGTTAGTGTTGTGTGGCTAACATGTTTGGTTTTTCACCACTGAAACTGACTGTTTTGTCTATCTAGTATTTTGTGGCGTTCGATGAAATCGGCAGTAGCGTCATCATCGTTGTTGAGGAATTTCGCTGAGACTGATTGAGAGATTGAGTACCTGGTTCGAAGGTTTCTTGCAGTGTCTGCTCCCGCTTCAAGTGTCCTATCCTCAGCAAGTGTAACTTCTCTCGAACAGCCTTCTGTCCCTTGATGACTTTATGCTTAGTCCACATCTCGTTGTATACTAATTGGACTTCCGTGTACTGTGAGGTTTTGTATAAACGTCCTTTTTCTCCTTAAGCTGCTCCCTCTTCTCGGTAACAGGTTCTTTCCCTTCAGTTAAGCAGCTTACTTTCTTTTCAATTGCGATAGTCCTTTCATACTGTGTCCCCTTCCCAATAACAGCTATTTCCCCTGAATTAAGTCGTTTACTTTCTTTTCGACTGCATTAACCCGATCATTCAGTGTACTGTTAGGTTTCAGAAGGGTAAGACAATAAGTCTCAGTGCTTCGCATACCCCTCCGACTTTGTGTTCAAAAGTTTGAATTTTCGCATCCACTGACAAGCAAATATATTGTCTATGCACACCCATCCTACACGACTGAGAGCTCCCCACATGTTTTCAAATTTATCTATAGTGATGCGTATACTGATGTACTCACCCGTTTCCATGGCTATATATATATATATATATATACGAATACTTCGAAGTTTCTTCTATACCTGCCCACCTGCCCTCATTCAGTTTCCTTGTTGTTGTCAATAACGAGAAAGCTATCCTGTGAGTGATTCCAGCAATCTGCACCGATATTTACAAAATCAGTGATCTAAATATCGGTTCCTAGATGAGCCTGGAAAATTTATTTTGAATTCAGAATGTCCTGTTTGAATGTTATAATTACATTTTCATGATCCCTCAACAGCTGTTTTGCGATTGAGGAATATGTCTGACTCAGATAATATACATCAGCAGCCATATGGTGACTAAAGCAAAAATCTCGTCGAATTTGGTATTAGTTTTCCACAGCAACATTGTCAATTGTGAACACTGTGTTTGGCTTCACTTTTTCCAGTGGAGGGGTATCACTGCTGTATATGGCATACCATCCAAACCCTGCAATATGTCCTGTAATCACTGGTATTCGGGCTGAAACAAAGTTTTTGAAAATACACATACAGGCTCAAAGTGGACTCAATCCAGATGTGTTAGCAGCGACATGAAAACATTTGTCTTGCTGCAGTTAGATGGACCTACCATTATTGCACACATCTTGTCCTGAAGGAGTACGCCATTCTACTTCCAGTCTTCTTGCACGCCATCATAGCTCCACTCACTTACAACAAAGTCTTGATGCTTCTCACACCCTGTCATGATACCTACTACGTCAGGTGTTGGCGTGCAATGGTTTTTTGTAGAAGATAATGTACAATGTGCCATGCCATAATGCAGATAATGTCAGGAACTAGCGTACAACAGTCCTTAGCAAAGAATTTAATTAAATGAAATAATTTTCTGCTACTGCATGTATGCAGTGAAAATACTGGTAGCAATAGCTTTACTACTTGCAATATAATGAGAGGTAAGAAATAAAACACATACATGATCATATACATTTTCATTCAGTAATCTCACTCAGGGTGCACTACGTCAACAGGTTCTTTCTTTATCTTAATATCAGAACAAAAAATAGAAAATAAAGCCTTCTTGTAAGCGTAGAATTCAGCATGAATTTCTCTCAATCATATTGACAGTACATAATTTCTGTTGGTACCATATTGACTTGCTGTTCAAAGTCGTCTATATGCACACTCTTCGTACTGAGATACTCTGCAATGTCCCTGTACACAAGTCAGCCATCTGTTCAGTCTTTCCAATACCATGGAGAGCATCATCTGCAGATCGAACAGAGTTGAAACAGTGGAGTACCATACAGAAATGCATGTGTTACCCGATTTCAAACAGAGGCCAGAGTTTTCGTACACTGTTGTAATGGACGAGTTATAGCAGCACAGTAAATGTCCAGAGGATGACAGCTCGGATGTTACTCGTTGGTCGACTGCTGCTTGGTGTAGGCTTTTGTATGACAGAGCTCATCCCATTCCACCTCCTCAAGCCGCACTTTAACAATTTTAGCTGCATTTTCGACCTCTATCACAACACTCCAGTCTCTGTGGATGCTTCTATACCAGTATATAAATGTTTAGAACCACTAGCGGTTAAATTATACACTAAAGTGAAAGGCAGTGATGCACAGGGCTTAATTGGTATCTTTTCATCCACTACATGCTCAATTTGTCTGTGCAGTATCACTGGAATAATCTGTGATGGCGCTTATGATGAGTCCAGTACCGACCTGCGCCATGCTGATTAGGACCCCTGGAGCAGTCCTGCAAGTCAGGGACTGGTTAGGTGTCAACAGACAATAGCAGCTCATTGTCTTGCTCCAAAAATCTGACCAGTGCATGACAGGATCCCAGGGTGCTGTTGCTACTGTGGGCTGGGACTAGTCGCTGCTGTAGACTCTGACTGTCTGGAGGACGTCGTATCCATGATGAGAAAGAAGAAAAACCTTTACAAGCGATAATAGTAGCACAAAGACTTCATCTTCCTCCCATGACAAAAAAACTGACATTAAGCAAGGGGTACTTACTTTTCCGTGGCTTCTACCTATTCTACTGCTGCTGTGACTGGGCAGTGGGTGGGAAGTGGTTGGGGATTGGCAGTTGAAGCTGTTCAGAGATATGAAGTACATATACAAATATGCTTCCACTGAAGTGAATTAGCGTAACTGCACACCTCTTTCATTTTGGAAGAGTGAATGCTTCATATGAAATATCTTGGCAGTTTGCACATGCACGTGAGCATGTGTTAGTTTAAACATGCATTTTGGCTCCATCCCTCTGGATTACCACAATCTGCTGAACTGAACTCTTTTGCTGCTTTCTCCTACACTCTTCCATTATCATTGTCTTTCATCCCCTGAGCGGTGTACTGTGGCTGCAGACATTCTACAAATGCATGCATGTAATACAGCTAAGGAAATCTGCTCTATGCTTGACATTCATTTCATTGATTGAACACGTCATGATGCTTCCACAATGACTGCTCAGCACAGACTGCCCCTCCAAACCAATTCTGGTCACAAGAGTGTAGAAAAAAAACATCTCTACTAAAGTTGAATTTCCCCCTATTTCCTTGGGGTTGGGAGTGGGGATGGGACTTCAAAAAAGCTTTGGTACAAATAAATTCCCGCCACTATTGAAATTCCCACCATTTTTTTAATTTCCCCCCAAAATTCCAATTTTCTCGCCAAAATTCAAAATTACTATCAAAATTCGAAATTCCCATCAATAGGGTATGTGGGGGAAAGAAAGGGCTGGGGATGTGGAGGCGAAGGCGGTCCGCATGCCAGCTCCGGAAACCACATGATGTCATCTAGAAGTAGGTTTGGGGAGGGGGCCGAGGAGGGGTAATTAGTTCATTAATTTAATTAATTTGATTATCAGTTTGATATCGAAATTGTATCAGTACCGCCATCTCACTACTAGTCATGTCCTCTGAAAATTAATTTGAAAATAAAAAAATGAAGAAATTCAGGCACCTGTTTCTTTAAGTAATTTGTCTAACAGTAAGAAATAAAGTAGATTAGAGAAACAGTTGATGAAACTTTGAATGCTCGAAATTACGCTAGCAAATAAGGTGGGTCAAATGTTTCTCTAATCTACTTTATTTCCTACTTTTAGCTAAATCATTTTACAAATCATTTCATTTTTTCAATTTTCTTTCGTTTGTTGTAGCTTGAGTAGAGTCTTAGCTCTGTTCCCACTATGGAAACCGCTGCAGCGATGTACGACCGTCTCTCGTTCACCATTCCTTGATTACTGTGCATACCGCTCTGCTCATGTTGCGATCCGTACATGAAAAATGTAGCAGTTGTGTACTTAAGCCTTTGCGCACATTTTATGTACTCGTGCCTTGTAGAATACACAATACCTTCGTACTCCACTTGGTTCATGCAGTTTATGCACAATGCAGTAGTTTACAAACTGAAAGTTTCAATGGTAATTATTGTTCTATAGTATTATTTCATCACTTTGGTTTCGGCTATAAGCATTTTTCTGCTCATTTATTATTTCGAGTCCTATGTTGTTTATACATATTGATGTTTGCGTAGGTTAGCAGTAAGGGAACTCAGCACCACAGGTCACTATCTTCTTATTTGCATCACCGTTTATTTTATGAGAATTACTGTGCTATAATTAATCCAATGTGATACTGAAACTGTTAATTGGGAATTCCTATGTATTATTCCTTCCATTTGTTTTCTGTCCATAATGTATGTTACGTCTTTTCTTCCTCTGAATTACATGCCTGATGTTCTGTTGACGATCGCGAATCAATTGTTTTCTCCTCTTTCGCTATGTGCTTTTTGTTTTCCTCTTTATTGGCCGTGGATTCCCCTTTGGCATCATTTTGTTTGTGTCATCGTTATTCTTAATCATTTCCCTCCTATTATCCCAAATTGAGTGCATTTGAAACGAGTGGAGTTTTGAGCCTCATCCGTCTTCCTGTCTCCTCACTAACCCGTGTCTGTGTTCGTGGGTAAACAACTTATCTTTTAAACTTTACTTATTCCATTCCAGGAGTTTCAAATCCCCTTTCTTTCGTAGACAACGTGGATTTTAATATTTGTTTCCATCATATAATCCTTCTCTTTTCTTTGACAGTGTTAGTGGTTTAAATACAGAATTAAGAAGGCGACAAATGTATTACCTGAGATGGTGCATGGCCTTGTATGGAGCAGAGACATGGACATTAAGAAAGCGGGGCGAGAGGGGTACTGAAGCTTGAGAAATGTGGATATGGCGCATAATGGAGAAGATCAGCTGGACTGATAAGATCAGGAACGAGGAGAGATACAGAAGAGTCAGAGAAGATCGGAGGATTTTGTTGACAATAGGCAGCTAAACTGGATAGGACGTAATTTGAGACTAGATTGCCTTCTAGTAGAGAAGAGACATCGCAAAGTTTTATTTTGGGGAAGAGAAGGGAGGACAGAAGAAGATACCAGATGGTGTTTGTCGCCAATAGACTAGAAGGAGGGTAAAAAAGAACTAAAAGAAAAGCAGAGGAAAGAATGCATGGAGTGCTATGAAGTGTACACCTGCTGGAGAGCAGATAACCAAATGATGATTTCATCTTTTCATTTAATTTTTTCTTTTCATAGCGATTACTGTTTAAGTGTGAGGAGTCTTCTGGATTTGCTTCTGGAATTACAGGATTCATATTCAGTGTGTCTGGGATTTCTGTATCTTTGCACAAACTCTCGGATGATGTGATATGTTTTACTTTGTTCTTATTCATATTCCGTGTCTCTTCTGTAGTTACGGCTCCTACGTTATTGTCAAAGTGTACTACAAAATTATCTTCCATACCACTAAAATGTATTTCTGCCTGTTGATATTTCTTTGATTAATGTGGCTCTCAGAGTTTACAGTGTTCACAATACCATCTTCCCCTTTATTCAGTTCGATTTAAAACGAATGTAATTGCACATTTCACCCTTCTAATGTTGACGATGTCCTGATTATTCTTGGCTGGTATATTTCTCCTGTATCTAGTCTACTACTGTCGCCTGTCCTTTTGTCTGATTTACGTTGGCAATTAATTCAACCGGCTCCTCACTGTTTGTCATTACTTGTGTTTTTACATGTGAAATATTTATAATCTTTGGTCACGTGCTGAGATGTTGACGTGTGAACTACGTATTTCGTTACAATGGTATGAAAAAAATATAGTGTCCACCACAGTGTAAGCGATGAGCCGTCCTAGGGGCCTAAGGGAACATTATTATTTGGACGAAATATTATCATTTGTGACCTGTAAGTAGAATGAACTTTTAGATGTAAATGTACTCTTGTAACTTCTTGTCAGCAAATAAAATAGCAAGAGATTCCTTTTCACTTTTACTTTAATTGCTCTGAGCCATTTCCAGTGTTTTAGATGCGAACACGATTAGCCTTCCTAAGCTATGTTTTATATGTGACACGACTATGCTGGTTCGATGTTCAGAAGCATCTGCTGTAATACTTAGCATTTTAACTGAATCAGTTACAGTGAGACATTAGGCAGACAGTAAACTTAGTCTTAATTTGTGAAAGAAATGTTTTCATTCATTGTTCAGATCAATTTTGTTGCATTTTGTAAGAGTTTGCGAAGCGGTTCGTATTGACGCTGTATTTGGAATGAATTTTCTGTAGTAGCTGATATGACCCAGATCAGACAATAATTCCTCGAGATCTTTTGTAGCTGGAATGTATTTTGATGCTGACCTGATGGCTCGCTGCGATGGAATGCGTCCTAAGTGATGCACTTCTTGCTGGAAGCACGTAAACTTTTCCTTGTTGCGTTTTAAACTGGCCGCTTGTAGAACCTTAAATACACATTTCGAATGACAAACCAGCTGATCAGGAGTATTCTCTGAGATTATTATATCATCCAGAAACTTCACATGCCTTAGGAACTTTTCACATTAATTATTAATTACGCTAAGAGTCTCTGTAGCAAACTTGGTGCACTACCATTACCAAATGGTAATCTTCTATATTGATAAAGTCCAAATGGAGTATTTATGACCAAGAATATCTGTTTTCTCATCCAGAGGTACTTTTATGTAGACCTCCTTCAAGTCTAGTTGCATGAAAATTATGCTTTCAGGTAATAAAGACATTAATTCTTGCAGTTTCAGAAATGTATATGAATCTATTATTGATTGCACATTGACCTTTACCTTAAAATCACCTCAAGTTCTCAATGTGGCATCATGTTTTTTGCCACAAAGTTGAAGTTGCCCTTCAGTTACTAGTGATTAGTTCTATGAAGCCATTCTTTTCTAGGCGATCAAGTGCCTACTCAATTTGGTCATTTTACGCAAGTGAGATTTTTGATTATTTATTGAATTTTTACACAGCGTACGTCTTCAGTTGTTGCTGCAGAAGAACTGGTATCATATCCATGATAACCTGATTCACCCCTTCATTGATTGTGAAGATTAGTTTATTGAATAAACTATGAGTGAATTTGTTACTGCCCTGCTTTCTAAACTGTTTGTATACAACATCCGATGTGAACTGGCGTTTGACTTGAATTTGATGGCCACTGTACTTAAATAGTGAACTTTCAAATTCAGTTAATTTTGGTTATCTTAATGGCTTCGTGAAACAGGATCACTTCGATAAAACCGACGGGAAACAAGGAGCCCTTCCAAACTGTTCATCTACGTCTACATCTACATGGATAGTCTGCAAACCACACTTAAGTGCCTGTCAGAGAGTTCATCGAACCAGCTTCACAATTCTCTGTTATTCCAATCTCGTATAGCGCGCGGAAAGAATGAACACTTATATCTTTCTGTTCGCGCTGTGATTTCCCTTATTTTATCTTGGTGATCGTTCTTCCCTATATAAGTCGGTGTCAACAAAATATTTTCGCATCCCGAGGAGAAAGTTGGTGATTGAAATTTCGTGAGAAGATTCTGTCGCAACGAAAAACGCCTTTCTTTTAATGCTGTCCGTCCCAAATCCTGTATCATTTCTGTGACACTCTCTCCCATAGTTCGCGATAATACAATACGTGCTGCCTTTCTTTGAACTCTTTCGATGTACTCCGTCAGTCCTATTTGGTAAGGATCCCACACCGCACAGTAGTATTCTAAAAGAGGAAGGACAAGCGTAGCGTAGGCAGTCTCTTTAGTAGGTCTGTTACATTTTCTAAGTGTCCTGCCACTAAAACACAGTCTTTGGTTTGCCTTCCCCACAACATTTACTATGTGCTCCTTCCAATTTAAGTTGTTCGAAATTGTAATACCTAGGTATTTAGTGGAATTTACTGCTTTTAGATTAGACTGATTTGTCGTGTAACCGAAGTTTAAATAGTTCATTTTAGCACTCATGTGGATGACCTCACACTTTTCGCACCATTCCGATATTTCTTCTAAATCGTTTTGCAGTTTGTTTTGATCTTCTGATGACTTTATTAGTCGATAAACGACAGTGTCATCTCCAAATAACCGAAGACGGCTGCTCAGATTGTCTCCCAAATCGTTTATATAGATAAGCAACAGTAAAGGGCCTATAACACTACCTTGGGGTACTCAATGACTTTCCGTCAATTACTACGAACTGTGACCTCCCTGACAGGAATCACAGATCCAGTCACATAATGAGACGATATTCCATAAGCACGAAATTTCACTACGAGCCGCTTGTGTGGTACAGTGTCAAAAGCCTTCCGGAAATTCAGAAATACGGAATCTATCTGACACCCCTTGTCAATAGAACTCAGCACTTCATGTGAATAAAGGGCTAGTTGTGTTTCACAAGAACGATGTTTTTTAAACCCATGTTGAGTGTGTGTCAATATACCGTTTTCTCCGAGGTAATGCATTATGTTCGAACACAATATATGATCTGAAATTCTGCTGCATATCGACGTTTACGATATGGGCCTGTAATTTAGTAGATTACTCCTACTACCTGTCTTGAATATTGGTGTGACCTGTGCAACCTGCCAGTCTTTGGGTACGGATCTTTCGTCGAGAGAACGGTTGTATATGAGTGTTAAGTATGGAGCTAATGCGTCAGCATACTCCGAAAGGAACCTAATTGGTATACAGTCTGGACCAGAAGACTTGCTTTTATCAAGTGATTTAAGTTGCTTCACTACTCTGTGGATATTTACTTCTACGTTACTCATGTTGGTAGCTGTTCTCGATTCGAATTCTGGAATACGTACTTCGTCTTCTTTTGTGAAGGCATTTCGGAAGGCTGTGTTTAGTAACTCTGCTTTGGCAGCACTGTCTTCGATAGTATCTCCATTGCTATCGTGCAGAGAAGGAATTGATTGTTTCTTGCCGTCAACATACTTCACATACGACCATAACATCTTTGGATTTTCTGCCAGGTTTCGAGACAAAGTTTCGTTGTGGAAACTGTTATAGGCGTCTCACATTGAAGCTAAATTTCGAGCTTCTGTAAAAGATCGCCAATCTTGGGGATTTTGCGTCCGTTTAAATTTGGCATGTTTGTTTCGTTGTTTCTGCAACAGTGTTCTAACACGTTTACTGTACCAAGGAGGATCAGCTCCGTCGTTTGTTAATTTATTTGTTATAAGTCTTTCAATTGCTGCCGATACTGTTTCTTTGAATTTAAATCACATCTGGTCTACACTTATATTATTAATTTGGAATGAGTGGAGATTGTCTCTCAGGAAGGCGTCAAGTGAATCTATATCTGTTTTTTGAATAGGTATATTTTTCGCTTATTTTACGAGGATTTGGGGATTTCAATATTCAGTCTTGCTACGACAGCCCTGTCTGCTTCAATTTGAGGAAGCTGCTTTACAGTGAATGGGGGACAACCCCAACACCAATAAACGATCCACAGGAAATAAATAAACGCTAGTGTGAGGACCATCTTGCATGAGACGGGCATGGATCCGTCCAAGCAGCGGAAGGCAGCTGATGGCTTTCCCGAGGGCTTGAAATTCTGCTACTGGTTTCTGCACAAAATTGTGAACATTCCTGACCTCCAAACATGCTTTTTGTTTAATGACTAAGCTATCTTTCCAAGGGAAAGAATAGTCGACATCCACAAAAATCCCAAGGCAACTCCTGTGTTCCACCATCAACAGAGATTTATCATAGATGCGGAGGCTGATATTATTTATGACCATCTAATTGAACCACACCTTCCGCCTAACGCGCTCGGAGGACGAAATTAACGCATCTTTCCAAGTGAAGTTTCACCAAAAATGCTGGAGAATATACCGCTAGCAGTCAGGTAACATATATGATGCCAGTAACACGGAGTCTCACCACACTTTGACGTTAATGGCGGAGGACATTGGAACGCCGTTTTCCTTATCTATTGGAGTGGAAAGGGGGCGCCAGTATCGTGCGCAGCACATTCTCCCGACCTCACTCCCATGAATTTATATTTATGGATTATCACATTTGCGTTAGGTGTAAGAGACACCGATGGCACGCCAGAAGAGCGATTACCTATTTCGCTGAATATGCATCCATTATTCGGGAAACACGTAGATGTTTTGAGCGTATTAGACAGTCCTTAGCAAGTACATCCCGGTCGTGCATTGAAGTTAACGAATGCCACTTTCAGCAACATCTCCATGTACCATACAGTTTACAAAAAGTCACTTTCAGTTTTCTTCATTCTTCTGTTAGTTTGTTTCGCTGCTCATCCCCATGCATTTAGCACCAAAACTCATGAGTTTATTCTACTCTTTCACTACTGATTTGCTCAGTTTTTTATTCAATGTGTTGTTTTTACATCATACAGTGTGTCCCAGGATGAATGATCAAGATTCAGGGATACAACAGGAGCAACCATTGAAAGCAAAAGAATTTAGTAAACATGGACTCAAAAATGCATACCGTAAGGGCTACGTATGAGCACTTTTTCAGTAGGTTGTTTCACAACAGGGAAGATGAACAAGTTCAAAAATGGTCCAAATGGCTCTGAGCACTATGGGACTTAACTTCTGAGTTCATCAGTCCCCTAGTCTTAGAACTACTTAAACCTAACTAACCTAAGGACAGTGCGCACATCCATGCCCGAGGCAGGATTCGAACCTGCGACCGCGGCGGTCGTGCGGTTCTAGACTGTAGCGCCTAGAACCGCTCGGCCACCCCGGCCGGTGATGAACAAGTACTCGTAGCTCTTAGGGTTGCTCTTTAAGTTTTTTTCCACCACCTCTGAAAATATGAGAAGCAAAGAGCTTCAGCAGAAGAGATTAGTATCGCAGTATCGAAGAGGAAAAACTGTTAAGAGTCCTTAAGGTACACATTTTAGGGTTCATGTCTAATAGACATGCTTTGCTTGATATTCCCGAATTTTGACCATTGTTCATAGTTTTATAATAACAAATTTTCAATTTTATGTACTTCAGTGAGATGCTTAAGTGTGTGATATAGAGGCAAAAGTGCACCGCCATCATTAAAATGAGGCTGGTATAGGGCAGTTGCTGTGTTCTACATTCCTCTTACATTTTATCAGTGTAGTATGCACCACCTATGACCGTGAGAGTAATATTTCCGTTAAGATACTAGAATAATAATATCGTAGGGTTTCTATCCTTTCTCCGGTCCGCGATGGTCTCTCTGAGAATGTATGAGACGCGTTGTTTAAATAAGTACCATTTTGAAATGCGGCTGTTGGAACTTTGAGGTCGCCGTACTGCTATGACTATCCACAAACGTCATTACGGTAGCTTCCGCTTGCATGGATGTTTATTTAGGAGTGTTTAAAATGACTCAGACTACTGAACATGCCGCCAGTTGTGAAACATGGGCTGTTATTTCTTTCTTAAATGCAAGAGACGTGAAATCTGCCGGAATTCCTAGTCAGATTGTTGAAGTGTATGGAGAAAATACTATGAACATTCAAATGATTTGGAAAAGGTGTAGAGCATTTAGAGACGACGGACGGTCACTTACTTCTTTTTTCATCGGTACATTTGTGCTGCCAGCATTAAATGCTCTAAGCCCTTTTGAGTCATTTCAGCACTCACAGCGTTTTATTCATCTGCTTCAGTACTGTGACGATGAATTTGTTTGTTTTCACTTCTCTTGCATTTAAGGAAGGAATAAAAGAGCGTATTTCCAAATCGGCGGCATGTTCAATCTCCTGAGCCATTGCAAACATTTATATTCTAAATAAAAGTTCATGCAAGCGGTTGCTATCGTAATGGCGTTTGTGGATAGCCAACAGCTGAAGGTACTATGCAAACATGTGCAGTAGGCAGACCTCAAAGTTTCAAAGGCCATATTGCTAAACGGAATTTTAAGCACGCTCTTCCTGCCTCCCTCTCTTGTTATTAACATATACAAAAGCGTATTCCGCATTTGTTATTTGTGTGACTAAATACAAGGCGATATCAGTTCAAGGCTTGGGTATGATGTATCATATGTGCTGGATTAGGGACGGGTCTGATGATAGCGCAGGTCAAAGCAACATGTCAACCCCTTTTTAGGGCGTGTTGAGTTACACCAGCAGCAGGTGGGCGAGCAGTATCCTATTGGAAACACCACCCGGAATTCTGTTCATAAAAGACAGTACCACAGGTCGAATCACCAGATTTACGTACAGTCAGAGCCACGAGAGTCCTCCTGCTGTTGTACGAAATCACATCCCAGACCATAATGCCAGATGTTAGTCCAGTGCGTCTAGCTCGCGGAAAGGGTAGTTGTAGGGCCTTAGTCCTTCTGACCTGCACACGCTGGTCACTGTCGCCGTCGCAAAACCAACTTTCATCAGAAAACCTAACAGACCTCCACTCTGCCCTCCAGTGAGCTCTTGCTTGACACTACGTGGTGGAGGTTTGGGGTCAGTGGAATGCACGCTACAGAACGTCTGGCTTGGAGCTGTTCTTGAAGTAAACGATTCGTAACAGTTCGTTGTGTCACTGTGATGTCAACTGCTGCTGAGATTGCTGCTGCAGATGCTGTACTAGGTGACAGAACTATACACCGAACATAATGGTTTTGCCTCTGGCACCCCACGAGGCCGTGCGGAGTCCGGTCTTCTTGCGAGCGTACATTCTCGTGATCGCGGCTACTTCCTGCAAAGTCTTCCTGCAGTATCGCAGAAGGAACATCCAGCTTCTCCTAGCCCTATTACACGAACTCGTTCAAACTCAATGAGGTGTTGATAAAGGCATTCTTGACTGATGTCAACTCACTACGTCCAATCTCAAAGATAACTAATGCTGATTTGCCTCCTCGTAGTGGCACTACTAGTGTCGCTCTTATGAGACTGACGCGAAATCTGAATTGACATCATGTCTCAGATGCAGAAACACGCTTACCAACTTCTGTTTATGTCGCACAACTCCTTCTTTGAGATGTGATTCTTTTTCTGTCAGTATACGGATCCACAGTAGATGAGAAGCAATCGACGCTCGCCAGTCTAGTTGTAATTGGTATACAGTCTCTTATACTGGTGTTGATCAAACTACTTCTCGGAGGAACTGCTGTTGTGATATACTAAAACTTGTGATTCGACATTGTGGTGAAATTAAAAGTATACTCTATGTTATCAGAAGTATCTGAAAATGACTTACAAGTTCGTGGGGCCCTCCATCGGTAATGCTGGAATTCATTATGGTGTTGGCCCACCGTTAGCCTTGATGACAGGTTCCACTCTCGAAGGCATATGTTCAATCAGGTGCTGGAAGCTTTCTTGGGGAATGGCAGCCCATTATTCAGCGAGTGCTGCACTGAGGAGAGGTATCGATGTCGGTCGGTGAGGCCTGGCACGAAATCGGCGTTCCAAAGCATCCCAAAGATGCTCTATAGGATTCAACCCAGGACTCTGTGGGGGCTAGTTCATTATAGGGATGTTATTGTCGTGTAACTACTCCGCCATAGGCCGTGAATTATGAACAGGTGTTGAAAGGTGCAATCGCCAACCCCGAATTCCTCTTCAATAGTGGGAAGCAAGAAGATGCTCAAAACATCAATTTAGGCCTGTACTGTGATACTGCCACGCAAAACAATAAGTGTTGCAAACCCCCTTCCGCCGGCCGCGGTGGTCATGCGGTTCTAGCCGCTGCAGTCCGGAACCGCGGGACTGCTACGGTCGCAGGTTCGAATCCTGCCTCGGGCATGGATGTGTGTGATGTCCTGAGGTTAGTTAGATTTAAGTAGTTCTAAGTTCTAGGGGACTGATGACCCAAGATGTTAAGTCCCATAGTGCTCAGAGCCATTTGAACCAAACCCCCTTCCATGAAAAACACTACCACGCCATAACACCACCTCTTACTAATTTTACTGTTGGCACTACACATGCTGGCAGATGATGTTCACTGGGCATTCGCCATACCCACACCCTACCACCGGATCTCTCCACTGTGTACCGTGATTCGTCACTCCACACAACGTTATCGACTGTTCAATCGTCCAATGTTTACACTCCTTACACCAAGCGAGGCGTCGTTTGGCATTTACCGGCATGTTGTGTGATTTGTGAGCGGCCGCTCGACCATGACATACAAGTTTTCTCACGTCCGCCTAACTGTCATAGTACTCACAGTGGAGCCTGACGTAGTTTGGAATTCATGTGTGATGGTGTGGATAGATGTCTGCCTATCACACATTACGACGTTGTTCAACTGTCGGCGGTCTCTGTCAATCAACAGACGAGGTCGGCCTGTACGCTTTTGTGCTATACGTTTCCCTTCACGTTCCCACTTCACTATCGCATGGGGAACAGTGGACCTAGGGACGTTTAGGACTGTGTAAATCTTGCATATAGACGTATGACACAAGTGACCACGTTCGAAGTCCGTGAGTTCCGCGGAGCGCTCCATTCTGCTCCCTCATGATGTGTAATGACTATTGCGGTCTCTGATATGGAGTACCTGGCAGTAGAGGGCAGCGCAATTCACCTAATATGAACAACGTATTGTCTTGGGGGTGTCCGGATACTTTTGATCACATAGTGTATATCCAGCCATTGGAGGACAGTGTGTGGGGTAAAAATTGTAGAGATAGACCAAAAGATGAATACATTAAGCGCGATCTAGAAAGCTGTAGGTTGCAATAGTAATTAGGAGATGCTCGCACAAATAGAGCAGCATGGGGAACTGCATCAAACCGCCAGCCTATGTGGCCGAGCGGTTCTAGGCGCTTCAGTACAGAACCATGCGGCTTCTACGGTCGCAGGTTCGAATCCTGCCTCGTGCATGGATGTGTGTGATGTCATTAGTTTAGTTTGGTTCACGTAGTTCTAAGTCTAGAGGACTGCTGTTCTCAGATGTTAAGTCCCATAATGCTCAGAGCCATTTGAATCACTTGAGCTGCATCAAACCAGTCTTCTGACTGAAGATCACAACGAACCCAGAACTAGTTAAAGTTTCCGCAGTTGTTCTTTTGCTTCAGAGAAAAGCATACACAGAGTGTGATTTCTCTTTTTTCCGCTCACTGTTTACCGTGTGCTGATGTTATTCTCTTTCTTATAGCTCGCTTTCGTTCGTTCGCGTTTGTACTGCCGTCTATGTAAATGCTTCTGTCCTAGAAATGTATTGTCGCCCCGACTGCCAGATTAATGCAGGTGTGAGTGCACTTCCTATGGTCGTCAATGTCGGATTCAGCAATGTACAGTTTCTATGCCCTGCCTGAACGTACGCTATGTCACAAAATTAAGAACTTGGCGTCAGGCATAAGTATTTTCTTGCCAAAGTGACTAGGGACTTTGTTATGTGCGTAATGACTTGCTGCCTTTCTGCTGAACAGCTGCTCACGCGGTGGCTCTATGAGGTATTTAGCAGGGACTGGCAGAGCCCTTAATCAGCGCCCCGCGGCAGCAGGTGCCGGCGGCTATGGCAGCCATACGTCACGGTGCGCTGCGGGCAGCCTAGCGCCAGCCGCCTGCCGGCTGCTCAGGGAAATTGCGGCCAGCTGACGGATCGCCGGATCAGGCGGCGTCGCCGGGACAAACGACGCCATCGCCACCGTCTACTGGGGTGTCGGCAGCAGCTGTCTGTCCGCCATCTGGTCCCGTCCCACCCTGTCCGGTGCCTTCTATTGCAGTGCTGTATGACACAACTTTCGATCACAGTGCTACCTTTCCCGTCACATTAATGTAAGTTGAATGTACATTAAAGTGACAAAATTCATGGGATAGCGATATGCACGTATTCAGATGGTGGTAGCATCGCGTAAGGAAGTCATAGAAGGAAAGTTTATTTGTACTCAGATGGTCCGTGTGAAAAAGTTTCTATCTATATAAGTGCAGTCGCTGTCCAACGATTTTTGTCACCTCAGTGTATTGTTCAATGAAGCAACTTACATTCGGAAACGCCTTAATCAATAGCAAACGAATGTTTTATTTTGCAGAACAGATTTAAATAATTACAATTATACTTCAGTTCCACTGAACGAATATTTGAGACAAACCAGATTTCACAAATTTAGCAAACATGAGTAATTGTAAATAGTTTGTAAACAGTAGTAAATATCATTTTAAAGGATTGAAAACGGAAAGTTTAATCTGAAACAAAAATGAACTCTGTATGTAACATCTCATAATGCCCCACTTCACCATCCCCCTTCGAAAAAAGCGTAACAAAGAAAACTGCACACTTAAATCAAAAAGTTACTTATATTTTCCTAATTACTGTTTATGATTTTTAAAACTGATACATTATAGCTGACCTTATATTTAATAAATTTACCGACTAGAGATTGAGTGTATCGAAATCATTAAAAATCTTTCTGCATGAAGAAGTGAGCTGTTTTAACTGATTATGTTTCCCGCGTAACTAAAGTCTCTCTCAATGTAGGCACTCGTGGCAGGTGTATTTAATATTTTTCTTGCGACACAAGAAAGTCGAGAAAGCCATTGGGAGCTATTTTTCTACCGTTGTAATTTTCGACGCTCATACAGGTTTCTTGTAAGTTCTACAGACTTCATCATGCAGAAGAGGAGAATCTTATGCCCGGTTCTCAAATGTCGTCTTTTTATAACGTCCTGCATTTCCTTCGTGTCTGCTGTGATTGGGCACTTGCACTGCAATTATGTATTCTCAGATTAACATTTTCAGATTAATGTTGGGATCCTAGAGTTAGTTTCTCGCATATAATTAAAATAATATCTATGTAATAGCAGAAAATTACCTTCAGCAGACACCTCTCAAGCCGCTTTGTAAACACTCCACCTTTTTTTATCGTCGGTTCGCTTCCTTAATGTGCGCTATTTACGCACCACAAACATTGCAGTTTTATGCAACAACATGACGTTCATTTTCTGCTCTAGAAAGGCACCGGCAGCCTGTTTCATAGGTTTCAAGTATTGAAACTACAGTTCTATCCACATTAGCTTCACGAGTGGCACTGTAAGATCAAATGAAATTACACACCTCTTGATGTTTGTGTCACATCTTTGCCTACATGTTATTATATTTTGTTGTCACGCTTTAACGTGAAATATAGAAAGAGTCACTTAGTGATATGCTAGCAAGATGCATACCCCTAGCGCTACGCGGCAGATGGTCTTAGCATGATAACAATGGGATAGTTAGAAGCAATATCGTCCTAGACATTCTACATTCGTGGCACTGTTACGACCGGACAGAAAACATCAGGTAGTTCAATTATATGATGTGTTTGCGGACAGTGTGTTAGACACAGGGTAAAAATAACCAACATACTGACGTAGGTACATACGGGGTGACAATTACTGAACTATATGAAAAGAAACGTAAATTAGTTACAAGCTACGGCCTGCACGCACTTTGTTCAGCAAGTAAACGTCAGTACAGATATTCGTTTTTAGGTTATGACATGTTCGATATGCCTGCCATCATTGGCGATAATGTGGCGCAGAAAAATAGCGAAATTCTGCATGACCCGCTGAAGTGTTGAAACATCGTTGTCGCTACCTCCTGAATGGCTGTTTTCAGCACAGAAATGGTTTTGTGGTTATTACTGTACACCTTGTCTTTAGTATAGCCCTACAAAAGGGAGTTGCATGTATTCAGATCCGGAGAATATGGCGGTCAATTGAGGCCCATGCCAGTGGCCTGTGGGTCTCCTCCATCTTGCATGAACCACATTTTGTCGAAATCAGGGTTACTTTGGATATTTTGGATGAAATAATCTTCCAAAGTACCGTTCAGTAGTCACCCTGCCATCAAGGAATGTGGCACCGATTTTTCCATGACTGGACATTGCACGCCACACAGTCACTCTTTGAGCGTGAAGAGTCTTCTCGATCGCGAAATGCGGATCCTCAGCCCCAAACACACCAATTTTGCATACTGACGAACCCATCCAAATGAAAATAGGCTTCGTGGCTAAACGAAACCACGCATGTGCATAATAATTCCCATCATCTCCCGCGGCCAACCGTGTAGTTTCAACGTCCTAACGCAAACCCTTCAGAAGTTATGACGATTTTGTTTCATATAGTTCAATAATTGACACCCTGTATTAAGGTACCAATTATAGCTGAAACTATACCCATAACATCCCGTATTTACAACAGGGCTGCTGACGTTACCTGTAGTGATTACTTATCAACAGAAATTACGGTAACTCTTGGTTCATACTCAAAGACTAAGTGCGAATTTAAATTGCTATCAATAATCGTTGGTAGACAATATAAACGAATCACATGCATGGCTTTAGCAGGTAGGCGCCAAAGTGTCAAGCTAATTCAGTGGGAGTTTAAGAACAGTTTCCGAATCTGTTCATGAAATTTAATTTCGTGTAGAAAGAATGAATTGTCGGAAATCGCCGTCGATGACGTACATGTGCTACCTCTTATTAACCTTATTATGATGTATAGGAGACTACGCTCGGGTTCTTAAGAGGTAAAACGTGATTTAATGTATGAAATGAGGCTGGAGCAATTTCTTAAAATTTGCCTATGAAAACGTAATGTTCTCAAGATAGATGGTATATGACGTTTTACGGTGCTTGGTAAATAATAATTAGCATCCGAAAACTTTATTGTGAACGTTATAAGCAGACTGGTTCTCGAAATCGATTTTTTGATTTTATGACACTATTAGTAAAAGACAATCAAGTGGCATCCCTTTCCTTTATAATTTTCCTTTCTAGTAGCGTTGAGGTTTTCCCATTTTGTCTCTGTGTTACGCATTGTTTATTGCATGCACTTTAGAGTCTGCGGCCGGCTGAGAAGAAACAAGTCGGGACGAGTCATCTATGCAGGACAAGTGGTTAAATTTGCTTACCAAAACCCTGCCTTGGACAGCAAAGTCATAGGATCTCTCCTCAATTGAGAACGTTTGGAACATTATGGACAGTGTGAGTTAACGAGCGTTTCGCTCTCATTTAAATATATGGCCGAAAGAGACAGCCTCCTGTCGTCCAGGAATCTGTGCGACAAATAGCCCAGATTCGCCACGAGATGGGGAAAGTCCACAGGCGTCTATTGTGCTGAATGAGGCCAGGCTGATCACGCCTCAGAGCTGTAGTGTGCGACTGAGACAGACTAGAATCTACGTCGTAGGGAAACCCAGGGAAGCATAGCAGTGTTAAATATGGTGGACCTAATCGGCCATAAACGGAAACATTTAGGTAAATTATTTAATTCTGTAGTAATTCAGGGAATGAAGCCACAGTAATTTTAATCTACCATCCTTCATAAATTTTTATGTGACTCCAATAAACTTTGAATATTGATCATATCTATAATAGTTTAGGATTCACTGTTAAAGTGAAATTCACAAGTTTTGTAAGAAAGACCTGCATGCTAAAATCTGAGCGATTTTGTCGATCTTAACGATCGACATTTCATATAGAAGCGCATTATTAAAATGACCAATGTTGTAAATATCAACTCCGTAACTTTATTTGTCTACAAGATATAGTAAATTTAAATTATCAGTATTTTCAGTGTAAGCATCAGACCATTTCCTTCACATAAAACACATTGAACGATGACAGCATAACACCTTATTGAATTGTTAGGTAATAGAATATTTGTTGTAAATTTTAGTGCATAATAGCTACTTTTGTTCTTTATTTGTTTATCAGAAAGCACATTGGTGCAAGACTACTAGCCGTGACATTCAAAGTTAAGAAAGAAATAGTATTGGTTTTATGTAAAAGAATTTAACGTTTATTACGTAATGGATATTATTGTTACTTTATTTAGAACCTGAAAGTGGCCAAGCTTCGATTATTTAAAAATGTTAAAAATGAAAGAATGTAGAATAAGCTGTCGCCAATCAGATGGACGACTTCAGGGAAGGGAACAGTTCCAGTCATTTGAGCGAGGATATTTGGATAGCGGGAAACGTGACCAGGGACAGACAGAGGGACAGCGCAGCTGGAGACACCAAAGTGGACAGTGCTGGTGGAGACGCGAAAGCGGACGGTCTGTCTTTAGGTAGCTAGGAAGTGAAACGACTTAGAAAATTTCACGTTGTGTGGTATCGCGGGACTTAGTCTCTGAGCGGTGAGCAGCCGCGCGCCTGGTGTAAACTCTTAACTTTTCACGTAGTTAAGGAGGCAGAGTATTAGATTTGTGTTTTTCGATGAGATTGTGAATGATCGAATTGTATCAGATGGATATGTGCTCGAGTGTAACAGTAACTCTAAATACGACCATTTTCACTATTAGTTTGCTTTCTGAATAAACATTATTCTAATTAAATCGCAACCATGTGGCCTATATAATTTATGGGTGGTTAATTTAGTTCCCGATATTATTATTACTGTTACTATACGTTATATTAACTTTGTATTTCGCAAACTTGCCATCAGCCAGACAATTTAACAAAAGGGTCACAAGTGTCTAATTTAGGGCATGTAATGCGAGACGTGCGGTTCGCGCCCTAGACGAGTCTGAGCCAAGACATTTCGACGAAGAGGAACCGCATGTGAGCCAGAAAATCTTTGGAATATTAGCTCGCAACAGGACACTACAAAGAGCTAGCGGTTTTGACCATTTAATCGCGAGCTGGACAGAATTTGCCACGATATCCCTAGGGAGAGCCAAAAACTCTATCAGTCAATCCCATGCCGAATAATTGCTTGCATAAGGACCACATGTGGAGTATGGCAATGTTGACTTGCTCAATTTGTGAAGATCTTTCTCTTGAGTAAATATTCCAATTTTTCTGAAAGCGTAATCATTTCTCTGTGCAAACACGTACATCTCACGTACTGATTTCCGTTCCATTCGAAAGATTCATTAGTGGTGCGTCATTCTTTTTGTCTTTCAGTGTATTTTTACCCGTTCATAGTTTTTCTAAGGACAACAATATTTTTTAAGATAGAGAACCACGTGAGAACTAAATGTAAGGTTGACATCTTGCAACACTCCAGATGTATTACGGTTTCCTTAAATGGCTTAGGAAATGCTGTTATATGGTGATCATAACCTGACATTTTATCAGAGGCAATTTCTTTATCTAAAACAGCCCTCATTGGCTCAATCTGGGAATGTGCTGATTGAAGCATGGCAAAATAACTGTTTCAAAGATTTGATACACATTGCTAAAGATGAATTCATTCTCACACAGAGACGTCTTCTCTTGAAGCAGGAAACCATAATCCTAACTTAATTAAGAACACGTAATTCAACTAGAGCGTTTTCTTTCAAAAGTTATTCGCTCAGAACATGCTCCAACACCGCGTTTACTCTGTGAGTCATGCAAGGAGGACGTTTACATATGTCGAGAAGCTTAACAACATTATTGCCCTTGTATGTGAAAAACGTAATTTTGGTCATGTCTTCACGAAAAACACAACGATATTCCAACTCACTTCGAATGTTTGTTCAAGGTCTTTGGCAGCCGGGAAACGCCGAGGACATTAATATATACAAGGGCGTTCCGCAAAGTAACACCTCTGAACTTTGTATGTGAAAACTTTCTAAATAAGACGAATCTCATTAAAATTCTACTTCCTTATTTCAAGATTTTAAACATGGCTGAAACAGCAACTGTTGAAATTCTTCACGGTAAATGATGACAGCCTATCCTAGGCGAAATACTGATGCTAAGCTGTGTTCGCATCGACCCTCTGTCCATAATAATGTTGTATAAATGGAGATGATATTTTAACTACTGACGACGCCTTTGGCACAATTGTTTTATGAATCCCATTGCAGGATGTGATTTTAGTGTATTTTACTTCTGATGAAGGTATATTTAGATATACCGAAACCGTGGTCAAGAATTTTAATAAACCTTCATCCTGCAACTGTTTTGGCTGTCATCAATTACCGTGAACTACTTCCTTATTCTTCATGTCTACATATTTACTTCTCAACACAATCACCCTGACAGAAGGTTTATTTTTCAGCGCGCCCTCGTATTTACTCAACGACAGTCTCAATTTATATAGTTCATTTTGTCACAGACATTTAATTCACTGTTTTGTAATTGGCTGTCCATAAACAACTTAGTTCGCAGCTCGTGGTCTATCGGTAGAGTTCTCGCTTCCCGAGCTTGGGGTCCCGGGTTCGATTCCCTGCGGGATCAGGGATTTTCACCTGACTCGAGATGACTCGATGTTGTGTCGTCATCATCATCGTCATTCATCCCCATTACGGTCGGAGGAAGGCAATAGCAAACCACCTCCTCTAGGATCTTGCCTAGTACAGCGGTGCGGGTCTCCCGCATCGTCCCCTACGCTCAGTCAAGGAGTATGGGACTTCATCATCATCATAAACAAGTTGTACTTGCATAGATGCCAGAATTAATTTGATGCAAGTGTTTTGCTGCGGATTTTATCAGTGAGTTTTTTGGAATTTATTTCTTATTTCATCCATTTTTGCCCTAAGTGCTACCAAACTACTTCGAGTTCCTAGCACACATTTCCACACACTTGTCAACCACTAAGTCTCTGTCCTCTTTCAAGATAATTCTGGAGTGAAATAACAGCTGTTCAAATTTACAAACATGTCGTAACATGCTCGAGGGTGACGAATGCGTGTGCTGTAACTTTTTACACGATTTCCATTGTGCGACACCCATCGATTTATTTGAATCGGCCTCATAAACACACGAATACATTTCCTATGCTGGACTTGAGCTCTTTCTCCTGACACATATACTCCCCAATTCTTAATTTATCTTCATTTTAGTTTGTTCGTTTTGCTGCTCCCACCGTTACGATAACTGAGCCGCAGTGAAACTACCTACGCAAATATATACCTTCTATTCTATAGTCACGTTAGATGTATGCCTCAACCAATCATCAGGTGCAGCAGGCTGAACAAGTCGTAAGAAAATTGCTAGGCTTGCTGAAACCCAAGTTGGTCTGCTATAACCATTGTGCTCCAGGCTGAGGTGCTAGAAAGGTTGCGGCTTTGACAGGGCCAGACAGGCAGATTGCAGAATTTGTTCACAACTGACACGATCACGTCACTGTAAAACAGGTACTGCTACTCGAACACGTACAGACATAATCTATCCGTTCTGGGCTCAACCATTGTTGTGCCTTATTAGTTTCGTAATTATTAGCTATTTACACTTTGTAGTGGTTTGTCACACAAAAAGGTTTGACCGGCAAGTGAATATGGTCTCTACGCCAAAAAAGATAATTTCAGTAAGTTCGAGTTAATCCGTATCTTTTCGTCTGACTGTAAGGACATCACAATATAGCAATGGCGTAAACAACAAATTAAGATCACAAGGTCTGCGTCGCCTTGTAAATCGCCAAATTATGTAGGTACTTACTAAGAGAAATTTTCTTCTACGGACCCTGCTTCAACAGATCAATATATAGAAATTACGATGTTCGCCTACGAACAAGCAGGGTCGTCAAGTAGAAGGTCGTGCTGCGTCAATTTCGGTAAAAAAAATAAAAAAATTTTAAAATCGACACAAGGAGCAGCACACATGACTCTGGAACGGAGGGCTGGACGAGCAAAACATGCAAGTGCAGCTATATTCATAGTGACATGCAATGGTTTTATTTCGGACCAGATTAGATTTCACAAATAAGAACTTACTCCAAAGGAAAAAGAAATGCGCCGCCCTCCATCCCCTAAAGGTTTTAAACAGCTAAAAATTTATCTGCAAGTAATTAAAATTTCAGGCTGCAGGTACTGAAATTTCAAATCTGGATAATAATAAATAGTACAAATAATGAAGACAACCACAAACAAGCAGCCACCTTTGTCCAGAATGGCGACAGTAACAATGACAAGAAATTTCCACTCTCAATTAAATTTTCACTGTAGTCTCATTCCCCCAAAATGGCGATGACAGTAATAATAATAAAAAGAATCTTACTGAAAACAATGAAATATTAAATAGTTAAATTACATTCTGCTGAAAGTTTCTTTCCTCCAAAATGGCAATAATAATAAGTCAAGAAAATTTGAGTAAAACAGTCAATGTCGAGTAGTTAAAATTTTATCTCTAAGCATAACTTTAATAGCAGAAATGCTTCACTCAAATTAGCCATAATACTAAAGATATAAAAATTTTTACTCAAAGCAATCAGGTTCTAAAACGTTAAATTTTAATCCCAAAAGCAATTAAGACTTAACTGTAAGTATCATTCGCCCAAAATAGCGATAATAATAATAAGAAGAACACTTAACTCAAAGAAACAGATCCTGAACAGATAAATTTTCATCTATAACTGAAGCAAATTTTGTTGTAAGTATCTTTCACCCTGAATGGCGATAATAATAATGATAAGAAATCTTTTTCTGAAACAAGTAGTTTAAAATAATTTAGTTCATATGTCCAAAAGGATTAAATCTTATGTATAGGCATAGGATTAGCAAGGTTATCTGATAACATGTACAATAAATGGATGTAATCAATGCAACGGCAATAACCGAAGCTGGGCCAGACATGTCTGGGCGCGGGGAAAACCGAAAGGGAAGCGACATCTGTAATACACTAAGGCTGTCCATAAGCGACCAGTAATAGCTAAGATTCCATACCAAAATACACGTCGATACAAATATATACACATGTACAAGGTATCACATAAAACTTTTAAGGAATTTGGCGGTAGCAAACAAAGTCGTGAACGGATTAGACACAAGCGTCAGTGAGCACATAAGTGCCACAAACAAACACACAAATATCTGAAGCGATCCTTATGACCGAGACACTGGAGTTCGCAGGATACGACACAGGTACCCGAAACAAATGGCTATAGATCCGTCAGAAGCTACTTCGAGAAGTACCTTTTTTTATTTGTTGATAGTGACTAGCCCTTTCGGACACCTGTGACTATTTTCAGACCATTCATATTGTAAATGTGACAACACAGGTGATAGCCTATGTACAAAAAGCTGACCCTGCAGTGATATCAAAGCGGCACTTTGGCCGACTCAGCAACAGTAAATAGACCACATAGAATGTCCGTCCTAAGCGCTCTGTTTACTATTGCTGACTGGCCATAGTGTCGCTTTGATCATCATTGCATGTCATTTTTTGTACACAGTCATACTTACGATACGGATGATTTGAAAATGGAAACAAGCGTCCGAGACTAGTCACCACCAATAAATAAAAAAAGATGCTCCTCAATGCAACATATGACGTAGCTACAACAATTTATTTCAGTTAGAAAACAAGTTGCGGGCCCATTTTTCACCCGTAGCATGCTGAAAGTTCGTATACAAATACTGAGTTCACACTGCAGGCCGACCCGCATTAGCCAATGTTAAGAAGGTCCATTGGGAACCAGTTACAGTGGCTGGAAAGCTAACAGTTGTATCCGATGGAGTGCAGAACGAAGTAAACGAACTGGCGCTAAATATAAAGCAATAGACATAGAATCAAATTTGAAGCCAAGACAAAAACGCATAAGCTGATAAAATATATATTTGCATGGAATACCTGAAACGAATGACGAGCAATTGCTCTAAACGCACACAGAGAAATTGAATGCTCAGCACAAGGAGCAGTCAAACACAGTTCTTAAAACAAAGGGGATTGATTAAGTATCAGGTGTAAAAGTATAACTGGCATCTGCTTGCAATAATTAAACGTCTGCTTTTTGAAACTGATAATATTTTATTCAAAGTAATCTCCATTACTATTTGTACGTTTCTCGCACCGACAGGCTTCGAATGCCAGGCCAAAAAAACAGCTATTTTTTGAATCCAACCAGTCAACGAGCCATTTTCGTATATTTTCATGCGAACTGAAGCGTTGTTCAGCGAGATCATGTCGCAGTGATCTAAACAGATCATAATCCTGACCCGTTTTGCTGTGTGTGATGGGGCGTTATCATGGAGAAATAACACTTTGTGTTGTCTTTTTCCATATTTCCATATTTTTCACGTAATGCTCGATTTAAATCGATCATTTTCTGTTGGTAGCGATCATTGTTAACGGTTTCACCAGGTTTTAGCAACTCATAATAGATGACACCCTTCTGATCCCATCAAACACGAAGCATTGACTTCTTTCCAAACCGATTTGACCTTCCAATGGATGTCCACGGATTGCATGGATTCACCCGTGATTTACGACGCTTATTATTCTAAAAATAAATCCATTTTTCACCATCTGTCAATATTCTATGGAGAAAAGACTTTCTTCTGTATCTGGCGAGCAGTATTTAATAAGTGGTCTTTCGATTTGCTTGCTGTCTTTCATTCAGTTCATGCGGAACACATTTTCTCACTTTCTTCACCTTTCCCATAGCTTTCAACCGAAGAGAAATGGCTTTCAGCGTCACATTCAATTGTTCCACGAGTTCCTGTTGAGTTTTGAGTATCATCTTCATCCAATAAGGCCTGAAATTCGTTGCCTTCGAACTTTTTCCATAGTTTCCTGCGCTCGTCACTTCTCACATCAAAATCACAGTTTTTGAATTTTTTGAACCACTCTAACACTGTGTTTTCCCAAGAGCATATTCGCCGAAATCTTTGACAAGTATTCGATGCGATTCTGTAGCAGTTTTCTTCAAATGCTAACAGAAAACCAATGATGTCAGCATATAGTAGTTCGTAGGCATGAAACTCAACATGTTTAATGGTTTGAAGCAAATACCGATGTATGGAACTTGGGTTGCTGTGTGCTGACATTCGTCGCCAGCCGATGGTGCTGCAAACGTGGTTTCACGGGCCCTACACTGACGACTAGCACCATCTATAGGGAAATTCCGGTTTCATATTCCTACACCTGGTAATTTCAGAACCTCACGTATGTGGGCCAGCGTGACCATATAATTCACATTAAGTATAAGGCAACGCAAAAAAACACCGAATCTAATTAGTGCAACAGCAGCGGCCAGCAAAATATCAAAATATTCACACCAAAAAGCCTCTAACACACAGCCAACCCTCATCCAGTATGAGAATGCAAATCAATGTATAGAATAGTAGGTTATGGCTGAAGTATCCTGTGTCGCATTCTCAAAACAAAACTTCCAGAACTGTCGCGACACAAAAGCTGAGGCGCTACCAAGTGGTCTCGGAAGGCAGAAGACGGAAACTATGTTCGATGGATGATGAATAGCTGAACAGGGCATAACCCTGCTACTCAGAACAAGCCACACAAAATGCAAGAAGGCAACCACAACAACCAAGTATAGCAGTTGCCTTTCCATGTGCTTGTCAATGGTAAATGTAATCAATGAACAACTTGTCGATGGGACCATTCACCCTTAAGGACTGAGAATAGGAATTGGCATTCACCCACTAATATCCCTGTTCAAGATGAGGCAGGAGAGATAGTCCTTTATCTTGGTAGAGAATTGTTAAGGTAATGGGAAGTAGCTGGAACTATCTCACCAAGGAGCAAATGATGAAGCACTGATCACTATTGGTTTGGTAGAAAACGAATCCCTTTGTTAGATTGTTACCCGCACCTGCTTACCCTCCAGAAGCTGCTGTTTAACCACCTTCAAGGAAGGGTCCTGGCTCTGCTTTTCTTAGTAACCAGCATGGGAAACTCCGAGAGGACCCCAGTTACTCAACTGGAATTCTCAGAGTGTTGAGTACCGTGATCATTCTGCATACCCTCATCAAACGTGTCACTTAAGGCATCAGCTACTGAATTATCATAGCCACTTATGTGCTTGGTGGTGAACCGAAATGCTAATTGATATATACCACTGCATATGTGGTAATGTGTGTAGTCCTCCTGGGCTGGGACATGACCCAACTTAAGGGTTGGTTGTCAGGTTCAACATTAAAATTCCGCTGCTTCAGATAAATGGGGTATCTCTCCAGGGCAAACATTACTATGAAGGCTTCCAATTAGTGAACAGAATACTATAAATCCGCTGGAGACAGCGTTCTAGAAGCGTAAGCTATATGGTAGCGTTCGTCTCCATCTTCCTGGAGCAGGATGGCAGCTACTCCAGAATTAGACCCATTCGCCTGCACAATAAAAATTTCGAAATTCAACACAGTAAGAACTGGTGACTTAGCCAAGGCGATATTAATGGAATCAAAGGCTGAGATTCTGCCCACTTGAAGCTCTCGTTTCTCTTACACATTTGTTTCACGGGAGCGGCCAACTGGGCAAAACGCAATACAAATTCTCGAAAGAAATTGGCCCTTTGGCCATTCCGATTAAAACAAACAATTTCTTTCTTGGTTTTAGGTCGGACAAAATTACTTAAATACAGGTCCTCTCTTGATCTAACCTTATCCCACCAGCTGATACCAAGTGCCTGGGAAAGAGATTTCCTTGCATGCTAGACTTATCTTGGATGGCTTAACAGAAAGTCCTGCAGCTCTAAAATGGAGGAACACCTGATTAAGATGCTAAATGTGGTCCTCAAACGTAGCACTACAGACGGCAACTTTTGTCAAGGTTATTACAAACGGATTTATATTGCACATCACCCAAGACGTTGTCCAGTAACTGGGAAAGATTGGCTGCAGCTGTGGACAACGTAATTGGGACTTAGATGAATTCATATACCTTCCCACTAGTGCAATAGACAGTGACCAGCTTGGATTCTTCAGTCAGGAGAATCTGATAATAGGCCTAGTTAATGTTAAGGCTGTGAAAAACTTATGGCCAGCTAACTAAGTAAAACAATGACTTAAGTCTGGCAGTGGAACAGAAATGAAAATGGCCTGGTTAAACTGCCTATAGCCCGCAAGTGGGCAATAGCTACACTCCCCTCTAGGGACTAAAAATATAAGAGGAAATAGACTGCCTAATAACTCCTTCCTCCAGCATTCTGTCCAGCATGCACCATAACGCATTTATCCTTGGAAGTGAGAGCTAATTGGAAGGTTGCCAGCCGGCCGCGGTGGTCTAGCGGTTCTAGGCGTGCAGTCCGGAACCGCGCGACTGCCACAGTCGCAGGTTCGAATCCTGCCTTGGGCATGGATGTGTGTGATGTCCTTAGGTTAGTTAGGTTTAAGTAGTTCTAAGTTCTAGGGGACTGATGACCACAGATGTTACGTCCCATAGTGCTCAGAGCCATTTGAACCATTTTGAAGGTTGCCAGACTCATCCCAAACACTCTGCCTCCCAACTGGATAAATGACTTATCCCAAATTTAGAACTCTCCACAGAAACATTATTAAGTCTGACTGCATTTCGACATGAGCCCTGTCTGAATTTCCTAGTAGAACAAAACTCAAAGCGAAATGCTTATCGATGTAATCTTAAATCAAGACTGTATGCAATCACTGCCCAATTACAGACTGACCAAAAGATTTCTAACGACTTGTACTTGAATTGGTCATGAGATCTCTTGAATACAGAAACACCCCTTAAGTAACTCATCAAGGGTGACAGGGGGTGCAGAGGAGAAAGCCCACAAATGGCTTGGTTATTAAAGTACCACTGGTAATCCGGATGTAGAGGACAAGGTGTTATTTTTAGGAAATATGGTGCGAAATTGTGATTTAGTGTGTTTCAGTGCGTGATGCGCCTGCCTCGCAGCAGACGGCGGACGAAGGCTGGTTGACGCGTTATGCAGGTGACAGTCTTGCAACGAGCGTCGATATATGTGTATGTGCGCAGCAGCCATCAACAGCCATCAGAACGCAGCATTAGCAGAATTACGCAGGCGTGAGCCGCGTGTGGCGCGGTTGCATTACCCAACTCATCGAGAACCTTCTAATACATACGCCGCCGCATAACCGGCGGATTCCGCAGCGGTCTGCATTATTTAAGGGCATCAGAGGTGGGCGTCGGCATTCGGCTCAACCAATTGGGTGTTCGGTCGCTGTCACGTCGTTGTCATCAGTGACGCTGTGCCCGAGGCCTGGCCACTGCTGCACCGGTGACTCCCGGCGTCGTCACGAACCGCCGCATCTGCGAGCTGGGCAGGGCCTCATGCCGCTAACCTCCTACCGTTTGCGCAGCCGCTGACCAAGCGCGGCGTCGCGTTCCCCGGACTGTGTGCATCAGCTCACCTCCACCACGACATGAGCAGTGGGGCTGAGCTACCGGAAAATGTATTGGGAGAATCAACAATAAAGAGAAATATTTCTAAAAACAGCCATCTTCTGCTACCCAGCCACGCCTTACAAACATGACTACGTCACCTGCTCCGGTCATCCTATTACAAGTGGTGTCAGTCGGGCAACCTATGCATCACACACTCCTGTTACAATCGGTGACAGTAGTGGTCTTCTCCCTGGATTTGGAGGAAATCGTGGCTGGTAATCCACGAGGATATGTGGCACCTGAGAAGGGCAACAATGGATCAGCAACTCCTGCAACATGACAAGTAAGTGCCAATTTTTCGTTTGGTGGTTTGTCTGAACCTGTAGCATAGTCTGTCTTCCCTTCCTGTTCTTCTTTCTGGGCTTACTGTAGTCTTGATTCGATAGCTGGTAGTGATAGAGCAGTTTGTGTCAGCTGAGGTGGCTATTCAGCAGCTACTTGAGTGAGTGTCAGAATTAGAGATAGAGCTTGCTCGGTCTAAAGAAGCGAGCAAGGAACGGTTTCCTGTTCATGCAGTAATTTTTGAGACTACCGCTACGTCTTTGTTCACCCCTTTCTCGGGAAAAGCTGGGGAGGACGTTATGATTTTTTTTTTAGAACCTTAGCGCGGCCGCTAAATTGGGGAGCAGAAACACTTTTGCATGTGGCTAAGTTGAAAGTAACTGGTGATGCCAGAGCGTACGTTACGTGCCATGAAGAATTAAGGAATGCTCGGACATTTGAAGTGTTCAAAAAAGGGTTGCTGCAAAGATATCGGAGGAAAAATACGTCTAGATATTATTGGGAACAATTGAATAGAAAGTATCAAAGGAATGGGGAATCAATAGAAGCTATTGTAGATAGAATTCGAAAAATTAATGTTAATACCTATGAGCTAACGGATTCTGATAGGGTTAATGAAGCCAATCTGCAGGAAGCTGAGCAGATGGCAGTACACGCATTTTTGCGGGGAATACAACCCAAAACCTTCAGCAAGATTACGATGGAGTTCCCTAAGACTCTCAATGAGGCAGTCGGAATCGCTGTGGCGTTAGAGGAAGTTGAAGCAGTAACAAAGACACGGGACAGAAAAGCAGTGTTTAATGCAGAAATAAATTGTCTCAGATGTGGTCGGATGGGACACATTAGACGCGATTGAAAGGAAGTGCAGTGCAGGAAATGCAGACATTGGGGTCATACAGAGCGTAATTGCAATGGGTCCTGGCAGAAACATGATAGGAAACCGCATGGTGGGCCTCGCCCCCTCAGTTAAACGGGGCAGGGGGGATGGTGTGTCCACTGTGCAACATCCCTGGTAAGGATAACTGCTAGTGCAGAATCAGTCGCAGACTTTTTTCTGTCCGGCTTGGTGAGGGGCAGACCGTGCAAATTTTTATTGGATACCGAATTTCAGGTATCCGTGGCGAGTAGAAGTGTACTCAGTAAAGTAGAATTAAAACCACCACGCTGGGCATTAAGTGGCATGGGTGGGGGACAGGTGAAGTCACTTGGATCATCGGTGTTAAACTTCCGAGTGGAAATGAGGAACTTCCAGCTGAAGGTGGAAGTTCTTCCAGTTGTTGGCAGCAGCTATGATGTCATACTCGGATTGGATTTCCTGGTTGCGCATCACGCAGAAGTTAACCTGGAACGGCGTACAGTAGAACTGGGCGGAATCAAATTTCGCCTAGGTTCTGCGGCCGAAAACCATTACTGTCGCAAGGAACTGCCCAGACGTCGGGTGGGCCACCGAAACTGCGTACAAAGTCCCTTAGGGTTAACTCACGGGATACTATACCGAAGGGTACAGGGAAAATAATCTGGGCAGATGTTGGAGATAGCGTGCCGGTAAATTCGTTGTGTGATGTTGGACCTTTGTCTGAGAGTGAGCCACTGGATAAAATGAAGTGTTTTACGCGCCGTAGCGTGTCCTACGTGCAGAGATAGAAGGAAAAAAGGTTGTGCCTGTCAGTATTGATAATTTTGGCCTTGAAGAGGTGCAGTTAGCAATGGGTACCGTAATACCGAATCAGGAGATAACAGGGGAAGATGAACTGGATAAGGATTTCGCAGCAGATTACACAATGCCGGGAGAGTCTATCAGCTGGTCCGCACTGTGGGGTAAAGTAGCACGAATTCCTCTCCTCTGCTAACCTCTTCATCCCAGAGTAGCACTTCCAACCTACATCCACTATTATTTTTGCCTTCTACAGCTCCCTCTAGTATCACAGAAGTCATTACGTCACGTCTGAACAGATGTCCTATCATCCTGTCCCTTATCCTTAACAGTGTTTTCCACATATTCCTTTCCTCTCCGATTCTGTACAGAACCTCCTCATTCCTTACCTTACCAGACCACTTAATTTTCAACATTCGTCCGTGGCACCACATCTCAAATGCTTTGGTTCTCATCTGTTCCAGTTTTTCCACAGTCCATGTTTCATTACCATACAATGCTGTACTCAAGAAGTACATTCTCAGAAACTTCTTCCTCAAATTGAGGCCGATGTTTGATATTAGTAGACTTCTCCTGGCCAGGAATGCCCTTTTCGCCTTTGCTAGTTTGCTTTTGATGTCCTCCTTGCTCCGTCCGTCACTCGTTATATTACTGCCTAGGTAGCAGAATTCCTTAACTTCATCTACTTCGTGACCATCGATCCTGATATTTTCTCGCTGTTCTCATTTCTACTACTTCTCATTACCTTCGTCTTTTTTCGATTTACTCTCAATAAATACTCTGTACTCATTAGGCTGTTCATTCCATTCAGCAGACCGTGTTGTTCTTCTTCACTTTCACTCAGGATAGCAACGTCATTAGCTAATTGTATCATTATTATCTTTCGCCTTGAACTTCAGTTCCACTCCTGAACGTTCCTTTTATTTCGATCATTGTTTTCTCGAATTACAGATTGAATAGTGGGGAGGAAAGACTACATCCGTGTCTAACACCCTATTTAATCCGAGCACTTCGTTCTTGGTCTTCCATTCTTATTATTCCCTCTTGGTTGTTGTACGTACATATTGTAGATGACCCGTCTCTCCCTATAGCTTACCCCTAATTTTTTCAGTATTTCGAATATCTTGCACCATTTTACACTGTCTAACGCTTTTTCCAGGTCGACAAATTCTGTGAACATGTCTTGATTTTTCTTTAGTCTTGCTTATATTATTAACCGCAATGTTAGATTTGCCTCTCTGGTGCCCTTACCTTTCCTAAAGCCAAATTGATCGTCACCTGTCGTATCCTCAATTTTCTTTTCCATTCTTCTGTATATTATTATTGTAAGCAACTTGGATGCATGAGCTGTTACGCTGATTGATCGTTAATTCTCGCACTTGTCAGCTCTTGCCGTCTTCGGAATTGTGTGGATGATGTTTTTCCGAAAGTCAGATGTTATGTCGCAAGACTCATACATTCTAAACGCCGACGTGAGTAGTGGCTTTGTTGCCACTTCCCTGAACGATTTTAGAAATTCTGATAGAATGTTATCTATCCCTTCTGCCTCATTTGATCTTAAGTCCTCCAAAGCTCTTTTAAATTCTAAATCGACTCCTGTTTCTTCTTCTATCACATCAGACAAATCTTCCCTCTCATAGAGGCTTTCAATATATTGTTTCCACCTATCCGCTCTCTCATGTGCATTTAACAGTTGATTTCCCGTTGCACTCTTAATATTACCACACTTGCTTTTAATGTCACCGAATGTTGTTTTAACTTTGCTGTATACTGAGGCAGTCCTACCAACAATCATTCTTTTCCGATTTCTTCGCAATTTTCATACAGCTATTTAGTCTTAGATTCTCAACACTTCCCATTTATATCATTCCTCAGTGACTTGTATTTCTGTATTCCTGTGCCTCCCGTAACATTTTTTGCTTCCTCCTTTTATCGATCAATTGAAGTGTTTCTTCTGTTATCCATGGTTTCTTCGCAGGTACCTTCTTTGTACCTATGATTTTCTTTCAAGCTTCTGTTATAACCTTATTTAGGGATGTCCATTCCTCTTCAACTGTACTGCCTGCTGAGCTATTCCTTATGGCTGTATCCTTAGCCTTAGAGAACTTCAAGCGTGTCTCGTCATTCCTTAGTACTCCCGTATTGATTTTTCCTGACTAATGTTTTAAACTGCAGCCCACTCTTCATCACTACTATACTGTGATCTGCGTCTACATCTGCTCTTGGGTACGCCTTACAATCCAGTATCTGATTTCTGAATCTCTGTCTGACCCTGATGTAATCTAACTGAAATCATTTCGTATCATCCGGCCGTTTTCGAATTATACTTCCTCCTCTTGTGATTCCCGAACAGAGTATTCGCTATTACTAGCTGATGTCTATTACAGAACTCAATTAATCTCTCTCCCAAATTCTCCTGTAACCTTTCCTTTTACTCTTTCCCTTCAACTGCAATTTTCATCTCCCTTTACATACTGTATTACACTTTCAGTATCCTCAAACACTTTCTATATCTCTTCATCTTAAGCTATCAACGTCGTCATCTATACCTGAACTATTGTTGTCTGTGTTCGTTTGCTGCCAGTTCTGATAAGAATAACCCTATCACTGAACTCTTCACTGTAACATACTCTCTGCCCTACCTTCTTATTCATAACGAATCTTACTCCTGTTATACCGTTTTCTGCTGCTGTTGATATTACCCTATATTAATCTGACACTTCACTGACCCCTACTATATATAGATTGAGCCGCTGCGATTCCCTGTTCATAATTTCTAATTTCCCTACCACGTTCAAGCTTCTGACATTCCATGCCCCAACTCGTAGAATGTTATTATTTCGTTGATTATTCAATCTTTTTGTCGTGGTAATCTTCCCCTTGGCAGTCCCCACCCGGAGATTCGAATGGGGGATGATTCCGGAATTTTTTGCTAAAAGAGAGATCATCATGACACTTCTCCAATCACAGGCCACATGTCCTGTGGATATACGTTATGTGTCTTTAATGCAGTGGTTTTCACTGCCTTCTGAATCCTCATAACGTTGATCTTTGCTGATTCTTCCGCCCTTCTGGGGCAGTTTCCCACCCCCAGGACAAGAAAGTGCCTTGAACTTCTGTACGCTCCTCCACCCTCTTTGAAAAGGCCGTTGGCGGAATGAGGGTGACTTCTTATGCCGGAAGTCTTTGGCCACTAATGATGATTATTAATCAAAATGTAAACAGCGATGGGATTTGATTATGAATCAAAGACGCTACCCCAAGACCATTGATAGTCAATTAAAATGATCCCTCCTTAATGTGTCATTTAATAAAGTAAATCATATGCGAATGATATTTTGAATGTAAACATTAAAAATGGTGTGGGACAGTGGGCAGCTTTGTCTGACACCTTGACTGAGATTCTGTCCCAGTCCTTGCAGAACAGATCCTTATTTTATTATTTTTGTATAATGACTGGATTGCCTTGATCAGATGTGCTGGAACACCCAATTCCTTAAGTGATTCCAATAACATTTCCGCTTTACCTTGTCAAATGGCTTTTCATAGTCAATAAATAGTTATCTAATTCACTTGTTTTCTTTGTTAATTGTACCATAGTGAAAAGACAATCAGAACATGACCCACCTTTTGTGAAACCATGTTGTACACGCAACATATGTGCTTCCACTATTGCTACTAAACTCTTGTTTATAATTTTGGATTCAAGTTTATAACAGGAACTTACTGGATTTATCTCTCGGTAGTTCGCGCATTGTGATCCCCCTTAATGTGAGGAGTAATCTACCTTCAATAATACTCTTCTGTAAATCGGACAGGCTTTCTTTGGGCCCCAATATCTGAGGAAAAACTGGACTCATCAACCATTTCGTTAGCAGGTAAATCAATTGGAGAATTGTTCCATGGGCAACACCAAGTGTATTACCATGAGCTTCTAAACACACCAACAACTAAAGTAATTCAGTAACACGTGGCAATTCATCAATAGTCAGTACCTTCAGTCCTTGGACTAAGGCAAATATTGAGTTCGGAAGTCTAGCAAAAGGTTATGAAACAACGTGATTCACTGTCGATTAGTCTTCTGACAGGACTGAGTCATTGCCCTGTTTTGAAGCTGAGAGACCTATACCTCCTATACTACCGTTCTCCTCGCACCCTACTGCATTAAGATATATTTGCAATTCCATCTCCTGCTGAAAGAACTGCCTGGTGGTCGTGTTCTATTCGGTAGCGTCGTTTATCACCTGTAAATCATGCAGTCTGCCATGCCAGTGGTTAAAGTGGCTCTGAACTCTGCTAACTTGGGTACGGGAGGGGCTACTATCCCAAATGAAATCCAGGTTCTCTCAACAATCTATTCACCTGCGGTAAACACGAGCCGGTCCAAGACTCTCCACAAGCGCGCAGTAAGTTACGTGATGGTTTCATTGGTCGGCGCACCTCTGATATTTCATTCATAAATCAGTTTTTCTCTCCTATGGTGGCTCAAGCAAAGGCACTCCCTGGTTTCTTGATGTCTGATTCCGTTCTCCTGCAACGTAAAGGAACTACAGTGTTTCTTCACGCAATTTAATATCAAACTAAAATTAGGCCAAGCAGACTACGAGTATTGCTGCTACTGCCAACAAGGGGACAAAGAGGACAACCACACTCTGCTACCAAAATAATGGGTCAGTTGTGGATAGAAAAATTATGCAAGCAGCAGCATTCATGCATTTGTAGTGGAGTGCTGGACTAGGAAAACATACAAGGCCAACAGCATTCACAGTTACACCTAATTGTTTTATTTTGGGCCAGATTACATTTGATGAATAGGAACTTATTCTCAAAGAAATACAACTTTGCCCACACTCCCAAAAAGGTTTTAAACAGTTCAGTAATGTATCTCTATGTTATTAAAATTTAAGGCTGCAGGGACTGAAATTCAAAATCTGTTTAGTAAACAATTGTGCAGTAAATGAATACAACTAGTTGTTTATTCGAGGTGTGCTGCCAGAGAATGATAGGTCAGAAACTGTTCAGTACTGAGGAGGATGGATCGTCTGTCTCAGTTGCACTGATATAAAATTTTTCTGCCATGGTTACCGATTTTGGGTCGACATGCCCATATTCAAACCACACATCGTATTATTAACTATAACTAATCATACCATATGGTGCCAAAAGACACAAAGAGTTTCTGTACCGAAAGATATGCTTCTAGCAACAATTACCCTTTTTGATACTAGCCAATGTATCTTGATAGTAATAATAATAATAATAATAATGATAGTAATAATAATAATAATTCCCGTGGAGGCCCGGGAAAAAAAATAGGCCTCCGGTATGTTCTGCCAGTCGTAAAAGGCGACGAAAAGAACAAACCACTAATAGGGCTAATCCCCCTTTTAGTGTGATTAGTTGGTTCAGGATAGAACTAAAGAAGCCTCGGACAAGCGCCGTCATGGTCGGGGACGACGCTTGAACCCTATGCCCGCCCACAATGGTAACGACACTGCTAGCCAACTGGAAAATGATTCAAATAAAAAAAAAGGTGTTTTGCAGGGTATGCTTCCTGCAACCACCCTAGAAGGGAAACAAAGACAGGGGATGAGATGGTCAGATGAAGTTAACCGACACCTCATGTTCTGTTATTACCAAGCAACAAACCTAGGAACCAACACAACTGGATACAGATCACAAGTATACACAACATTTATTACCAGATACCCAGAATTAAAATTTTTAACAGAACAACGACTAGCTGATCAGATCCATGCAATAATCAAAAATAACAGGATACCCCAGTCAGAATTAGAAAACATCAAACAACAAGTACAACAAATACTGGAACAAAATAATGTGCAATCAGAAGAAGAAGAAAATACAGTAATGGACTCAAACATCCCAGAGCAAACAAACAAAGAACAACACACATCAATTAAACAGTCAAAGGAAAACGAAAGCCACCAGAACAAGCACAAATAGAACACGAAGCGACACACATGTTAGATATAGAAGAAAAATTTCAGCTGACATATATAGAATACAAAGACACAAATACAGACATTAGACCATTCTTGCAGAGACCGCCAAATAACCCACAAGTCGAAACAACAATAAAAACTATCAACACAATCATACACAACAAAATAAATGAAAACACATCTATGGAAGAGTTACAACTACTGGTTTATATAGGAGCACTCACTACACTAAATATATACACTAGGCAGAGATCAGAACCAACCAACACACAGAAGAAACCCACAAAACCAGCATGGCAACACAGGCTACAGATCAGACTAGAAAAATTGAGAAAAGACATCGGACAGCTAACACAATTTATAAGAAATCAAATGTCAGAAAAAAACGAAAAAGGTTGGGTAAAATCTCACAAGAGGTGATAGAGAATTTAGATGAAAAGAAGCAGAAATTACAAGCATTGGCCAAACGCCTTAGAAGATACAAAAAAAGTGAAAATAGAAGGAAACAAAACCAAACATTCAACACAAACCAAAAGAAATTTTACCAGACAATAGATAACACACACATTAAAATAGACAATCCACCGAACATAACAGACATGGAACACTTCTGGAGCAACATATGCTCAAACCCGGTACAACATAACAGGCATGCACGGTGGATACAAGCAGAAACAGATACATACAAGATGATACCACAAATGCCTGAAGTGATAATTTTGCAACATGAAGTCACCCAAGCAATTAATTCTACTCACAATTGGAAAGCCCCTGGAAAAGACAAAATAGCAAATTTGTGGCTAAAGAAATTCACCTCAATACATTCACATCTAAGTAAATTATTTAACAGTTACATTGCAGACCCATACAAATTCCCTGATACACTTACACATGGAATAACTTATCTGAAACCTAAAGATCAAGCAGACACAGCAAACCCAGCTAAATATCGCCCCATAACATGCCTACCAACAATATACAAAATATCAACTTCAGTCATTACACAGAAATTAATGACACATACAACACAGAACAAAATTATAAATGAAGAACAAAAAGGCTGTTGCAAAGGAGCACGAGGATGTAAAGAGCAACTGATAATAGATGCAGAGGTGACATGTCAAGCTAAAACTAAGCAAAGGTCGCTACACTATGCATACATTGATTACCAAAAAGCTTTTGATAATGTACCCCACTCATGGTTACTACAAATATTGGAAATATACAAAGCAGATACTAAATTGATAGAGTTCCTAAACACAGTAATGAAAAATTGAAAAACCACACTTAATATCCAAACAAATTCAAATAATAGCACATCACAGCCAATACAGATTAAGCGTGGAATATACCAAGGAGACTCATTAAGTCCTTTCTGGTTCTGCCTTGTTCTGAACCCACTATCCAACATGCTAAATAATACAAATTATGGATACAATATTACTGGAACATACCCACACAAAATCACACATCTGCTATACATGGATGATCTAAAACTACTGGCAGCAAGAAATCAACAACTCAACCAATTACTAAAGATAACAGAAGTATTCAGCAATGATATAAATATGGCTTTTGGAACAGACAAATGTAAGAAAAATAGCATAGTCAAGGGAAAACACACGAAACAAGAAGATTACATATTGGATAACCACAGCGACTGCATGGAAGCGATGGAAAAAGCAGATGCCTATAAATATCTAGGATACAGACAAAAAATAGGAATAGATAATACAAATATTAAAGAAGAATTAAAAGAAAAATATAGACAAAGACTAACAAAAATACTGAAAACAGAATTGACAGCAAGAAACAAGACAAAAGCTATAAATACTTATGCTATACCAGTATTGACCTACTCATTTGGAGTAGTGAAATGGAGTAACACAGACCTAGAAGCAGTCAATACACTTACACGATCACAATGCCACAAATATAGAATACATCACATACATTCAGCAACTGAAAGATTCAAATTAAGCAGAAAGGAAGGAGGAAGGGGATTTATCGACATAAAAAACCTACATTATGGACAGGTAGACAATTTAAGAAAATTCTTTATAGAACAAGCAGAAACTAGCAAAATGCACAAAGCAATCACTCATATAAATACATCGGCTACACCACTGCAATTTCATAACCACTTCTACAACCCTTTAGATCACATAACATCAACAGATACAAAGAAAGTAAATTGGAAAAAGAAAACACTTCATGGCAATCAACCGTATCATCTAACATAGCCACACATCGATCAAGACACATCCAACACATGGCTACGAAAAGGCAATATATACAGTGAGACGGAAGGATTCATGATTGCAATACAAGATCAAACAATAAACACCAGATATTACAGCAAGCATATTATTAAAGATCCCAATACCACAACAGATAAATGCAGACTTTGCAAACAACAAATAGAAACAGTAGATCACATCACAAGTGGGTGTACAATACTAGCAAATACAGAATACCCCAGAAGACATGACAATGTAGGAAAAATAATATATCAACAGCTTGCCTTACAACATAAACTTATAAAACAACATGTTCCCGCATACAAGTATGCACCACAAAATGTACTGGAGAACGATGAATACAAATTATACTGGAACAGAACCATTATAACAGATAAAACAACACCACATAACAAACCTGACATCATGCTCATCAATAAAAAGAAGAAATTAACACAACTAATCGAAATATCCATACCCAATACAACAAATATACAAAAGAAAACAGGAGAAAAAATTGAAAAATACATCCATCTGGCTGAGGAAGTCAAGGACATGTGGCATCAGGATAAAGTTGACATTATACCAATTATACTATCAACTACGGGAGTCATACCACACAATATCTACCAGTACATCAATGCAATACAGCTACATCCAAACTTATATATACAACTACATTAATCTGTAATTATTGACATTTGTTCAATTACCCGAAAGTTCCTAAATGCAATGTAACATATACCGTACAGTTGCAAGGAAGTCACGCTTGATCAAGGTCCGCGTCACTTTCCATTTTTGAGCAGACATAACGTCTGAGAAAAGAAGGAAATAATAATAATAATAATAGTAAGAAGAAGAAGGACAAGAAAGTTTTACTCAAAACGTTAAACTACATCCATATCTAAGGAAATTACATTTTGCTATGTCTTTCACCCGGAATCCCGATAATGATTTTATTTCTCAAACAAATAGTTTTATATAGGTAAGATTATATCTCCAAAACAATTAGCTCTTAATTGTAGCCACTGAACTAGCAAGGTTATCTGATACTAGGGTTTCAATAAATCGACGCAATCAAACAAAAGGGCAAACCAGATGGTGGACTTACCACTTCAGCACCAAAACGAGACACCATCGTGGCACCGTCCTAGACAGGTTACTGGCGGTGGAAAAATCCATACAGAGGCCACATTGCAATCACATTAAGGATGGCTATACGTTGTCAGTAAGGGCCAAGATACAATACCAGAATACACATAGATATAAAAATGCTTACATATGCAAGATATCATATCAACCATTTAAGGAACTGGGCGGAAGCAAACAAATCGAGAACGGATCGGACGCAAACGTCAGTGTGTACAGCTGCGGCACACACACACAAAAGACGAGGGCGATACTTATGACCGAGACACAGGAGCGCACAGACGTTTGTCAATATTACAAAGGTTCACTGAAAACCAATTACAGAGGCTGGTACCGGTTGTATCTAAACCAGTGCAGGCCGAAATAGCGGAAGGCAATACATGTAAAGACGATGCACTGAAAATCAAATTATATATGCTGGACATACCTAAAACCAATGAAAAGCGATTTCTCTGAAACCCACACAGTACTATTAAATGCTTAATATAAGAAACTTTAAAACGCAGTTCTTTTAGAAAAAGGGAAGTGATGAGTAATTTGCTTAATATAAGAAACAGTCAAACAAAGTTTTTAAAAAAGGGGAATTTTTAACTAATTTAATAACCTCGCTCATTCGGGTGAGCATAATTGTACAGTTCAATTCACCTTGAGCATAGGCCATTGAGAAAGAAACAGGGAATCAAATTAGACCAATAGGAGTGGCCAGCAAAACATCAAAATCTTTCACACGAAAGGGGTTTAAGTCCACCGCCAAGCATCATATGGTGGGTACAGTTTACAATCAATGTTTTAACACCCCACGTGAAGCATTTACCCGCACTCACTCAACAGAACCAGCATCCATCAACTCCAGGGGAAAGAAATGCATGGTGGCAACGGGAAACACCGGCCTCTCTACTGAAAACACTGACATGCCACACCGGACCCACGCAGCACACGCCAACGGAGGCGGCGGCGTGAGAGCCTCTCATACCGTAGTTGTTCCTGCCGCAAACCCAGACAAAATAAAAATCAGACACTGGACAGAAGAGGAAGGATCCACTGCTGACCAGCGCCCGTTCTCAACCTGTCATCTGCTTCGGGCCACCTCCGAGATGTACGAAAGAGCCCACAGGCAGCACTGCAGTCGCAGTGAAGTGCGCAGTGGAAAGACGACACTAAGCGACGAATCGAAATATCGCACGCAAGCCACCCGGGTCAGGGCGTACTCACAGCATGCTGTTTTCGCTACAGGTAATAAAGAAGACCCCCAGATCTTTAACTAGAATCGAACAAATGAAAAAATTAATAATCTGAAGCAGATGAAAGTTATAAAAGGAAAACTGTACTCACATCAGTACTACTTTATGGCAAGGCTGTACTCTCTGTTCTACACTGAAGTAGGAGACTGAAAAATATAGATAAAACATCTAAGGATATAAGGTTTAGATGACATAAAAAGAAGCGTTCGACTATGCAAAGTGGTGAAAGATGTTTGTAAGCTGCGGAAAAACAGCTATCTAGTATACGGAAATCTACAGTACGTACACTATGTGATCAAAAGTATCCGGACATCCATTGTTATGCGGAAATGGCAACAAGATATCACGACAGGTGGACCCAACAGTATAGAAGGAATTGGAGAGTGTTGTGTTGTCAGTAGAGAAACAGTAACAGCAGAGTGGTGTGGCCAGAAAGCTGAGGGACTTCAAACATGGACTAGTCATTTGAAGTCACCTGGGTAACGAATCCATTAGAGATTTTTCAACCGTTCTTAAGCTGGCCTAGTGAGCTGTTAGCGATGTGGTTCATGAGTGTAAACGCAAAGAGGAGGCTGACCTCTTTTATTGACAGATAGCGACCGTAGAAGATTGCGGGGAATGCTTGTAAAAAATTGTATGAAATCAGCTGAAGGAACCACTCACGACCTCTAAAGTGCTACCAGCAGTCCACCTATCTCCATGACTGTCCATACAGTATTCGTTAAAGAATGGGATACACTGGTTGAGCGTCTCGTCATAAGCCACAGAATTCTGTACTCAGTGTTAGCTGACTCCCGAGGTGGTGTAAGGAGCGACCCCACAGGACAATGGATGACTGGAAACGTGAGATTTGAAGTGGAAATCCGATGGAAAGGTTTGGGTTTGGTGTATGCCTCGAGAACGTTGTCTGTCACCTGCATAATGCCAACAATGAAGTAGAGAGTAAATGGTGTTGTGTTATGGGGTATTTATCGTGGTTAGGATGTGGACCACTCATTGTTCTTGAAAAAATACTAAATACAAGAGTAAGCTAATACAGTTCACAGCGTTGTGTATCATGTATAGCAGAGGAACATTTCGAAGACGATGACTGTGTCGGCATGACAATGCACGTTAATATAAAGCATCTGTGAGGCAATTGTTTGTGAACAATAACATTCCTGAAATTGACTTGTTTTCCCTGAATACCGACCTGAATCCAACTGAACAGCTTTGGGTTGAGTTAAAACGTCGACTTAGCTCTAGATCCCAGCATCCGACATCCCATTCTCAGCTTTCGGCTCTTGAGGAAGAATGGTTTTTCCATTCCTCCGCAGACATTCGCACTCGTTACGTCCCCAGTAGAGTACAAGTCGTCATATAGTAAGCGGTGCCTGGATACTTTTGATCATGCAGTATTCAGGAACCCTCTGAACGATAACATTGAGAGAACAAGAGAGAAGTGTTCAGATTACAGAACATGTACCGTCTCCTCTACTCTTACAGGGACTATTGCATGGAATGAACAGTGTTCTGAATGGAGAATTAGTATTGGGAACGCACCAACGAAAGATGAAATGAGATCAGCGATAGATTTGACGTCATAATTGGAAGCAAAATACAGCGTAGCAGATAAAGCAAGGAGCATATAAGAAGCGTTAATGGCATGCTGAAACTTCAGCAGTTGTAATTGACACAGTTTAAAAGTTAACAGTTCAAACTGCACTTTGTGACGCATACCTTGTGGTATTACATAAAAGCACCTCATGTTGATTGGAACCTTGGCGTGGTGACAGTTATTATAGCCAAAACTGGTTACCTGAGGTAAAGAGAAAGTAAATGCGAATTTTGCTGTAAGTTTTTATGTTTCCATAATGAGTAGTACACGCCAGTTAAAGAGAGCATTAGCAGACAAAAGCAGTCTACAAGTACGAAAAATACCCTTTTATGTCTGAGGAAGAAATTTCTGAAAATAAACACCTGGGGCACAGTTCCCCGTGGAATTTGTAATGGAACTGTTCAGCAAACATCTTTCTTCCTCGAGAATCGGAGAACATGATACAAAAAGACTGAAATTAGAAAATGTATTTTATCAAAAATTTTAAGTGAATCTGGAGTAGAGAAGCATATGCTGAAATAAAAATTACCTGTTCCATGAAAAACATACTCACGTTTGCATTACAAAAGTACTTCATGGTGTTGCTTTTTTATGAAGCTGAAAATGTGTAGATTTAGTAACGTGACCATACGTATTGTTTTCCATAATTGTTCAAAAAGCCAAAATCAATAGAAAACTGTTTACTTTTCGCTCTTATCAAATATTATTCACTTCTTATTTCTTGCTCACAGACAACGATTATACCGATTATATCGATCACTTAAACATGTCATTGTGCTGAAACTATTCCATCTATATTCTTGTTCACTTGGAGTTGTGGCGATAACGAATCAGAGGGCATCACAAAACGTAACTGCACCATCTGAAACAGCACATGTCGAACCTGACTGGGCTAGAACTGACTCTGTTCAACTTGACACTACTCCGATCCGTCTCCCCTAACTCTATAGCGCCAGGAAGTTTTAAGTACTTGGAAGCAGGATTACTATGCTTTTCTTCAGTCTGACTGACCATTACATTCAATCACGCAACTAATTACTCAAAATTATAACATTACGAATGCTCACACATTAGCCCAAATCAAACAGATTACCGCAGCTAAAATACTCTACTAAACAAACTGAACAACTCGTTACGTATTTCTATTAATGTAATGTCGTATAAAGCATAGTGCGCAAAATTCATCGGCAGAGCACAATAATTCGCATGGTTCCGAATGCCAAACAATAAAACACGCAAATGCAAATAAACACTTACAAAATATAAAAGCAATGAAGCATTGATAATTAAAAGCAAATGAATAGGAACAAAACTGTTTAACTTTTACCACATTAGTACTGATAGTGACCTTTTGCAAAAATACAGAATGTGTTGTAAGTCAATGAGTTTGCAAAATTATGATTATTATGGAAATAAATAAGTTAATGGGCGAAACCAGGTTTTAAGTGTTATTCTCAACGTTATTACTGAAAAGAAATCAAAATAAATCGCAATACGACAATTTATTATTATGTAAAATTAATCACCATGAAAAGTTACTCTTGCTTACGCATAACAGCTTTTACATCACTGATTAGAACATTATAGGTCACGATGTCTCTTAATCAATGTTTCTTCAAAACAGTTTCCACAGTTTCGTCCTGTAGATGAGTTGTCGGCGTCTGCCTCTTCAGTCCATGGTGCTTGAGCATGTAATCCAGTATCTGGCATTGTTTTGCTGAATTCTCTCGATCGACGACGCCTGTTTACTGTAAATCATTCTTCCGTGCTTTAAACAGAAAAATAAGTACCGTGCGCAATTGTCCACACAATCATTTCTATTGTGTGGCAATGAGCACAACATACACTCAGAGTTAGTCTTCCATTTCTGTTAAATACAATAACAATTACATCTTTTTCTCTCTAAGTAAGCCTCTCTCTCTCTTTCACTCTCTCTCTCTCTTTCTCTCTTCCTATTTTTTACTTATTTTCTTATTTTTCGCATTAGAAGTCCATCATTTGCTACTGTATGCTGATATTAGCAATAAACACTCTAAACTTCCTCTTTATGACTATCGAGCACTACTTTGTAAAATTCTATTTGTTTTACAAGCAGAGCAGATGTTCAGATGTGTGCGAATTCCTAAGGGACCAAACTGCTGAGGTCATCGGCCCCTAGACTTACGCACTACTTAAATTAACTTAGGCTAAAAACAACACGCACACCCAAGCCCGAGGGAGGTCTCGAACCGCAGGCGGGAGCCGCCTCAATATCCGTGACACGGCGCCTCTAACCGTGCGGCCACTCCACGCGGCAAGCAGGACAAAGGCACATAATATTGTGTACTATTCTCGGTTCCTTGAATCTTGGCGTCTTGTTCCACCGAATAATTTCCTTTCTTACATCTGTGCTCTACCTTCAGCAACTTTTCTGTTTTCCAAGTACCTTTGTTAAAAATGTGACTGTTATCTTCATGTCTATACTATTTTCATTTTCTAATGAATTTCAGTTTAATCTGGCTTTCCTCCTTCCTCCTTAGTTTCATTTAAATGACGTCTATCCAATAAGATGACATAAAACTATCATTTCTATTTAAATTACTAAGTTTTGTAGATAAATATCATTATTAACGTACATATTATATTGATGTAATCTATAAAGAATTATTTCTTTTGAGGCTAAATATTAGCGGAATAAGGCGTGACGGCATGGGAAGTATTTTTTCTGTCTTCCTTGTCTTCCTGGACTGGGATGGAAGACATTATTGCATTAGAAAACTCGCTGCCAATTTGTGCAGCTGCATTGATTCATATTTGTTTGTGAGATTTGCTGAATAATTTAATATCTCGAGCGATCTGTACTCGAAAAGTTCCATGTTCACATAATCATACAAAAGTGAAGTAACGGTATTGAGAAGCGAGCTATAGTTATCAAGAATCATTATACGAAGTGAGCCAAGAGTTCAGATCTCGATATACATGATAAGAATTCACGCTAGCTTAGCCAATTTGCTCTACTCTGCATGAAATTTATTCAGAAATCTAAGGTTTAAGCTAGTGCCCTCTGTTCTGTATCTTGTTTGCTACTGGCAGTTTCCGTTCAGACGCAGCCCACGGCAGGCGCTTTTCTGGAAGAAGCAGCACAGTGAACGGCAGCCCCCGCCAGTGGCTGGCGGCGCCGCCTGCACACAGTTCGTTGGGCGTGGCGGGTTGCCTATCTGTAGTGGCAGCAGGTGCGCCCCTGGGCCACGGATGGCGCTTTTTGCCTGCCGCTACACCGGTATACGCCAAATTCAATTCTTTCCGCACTGCGCCAACGAAACCGTCTCCAGCTTGTGGAGTAAACATATCATGCTTCTCTCGCAGGAATCTGAGAAACAAGAGGTAATCGTTGTCCTATTTTTAAAGTTATTTATACTAGCTTGGTTGCCATGCTCGAACAAAACTGCCTTACGTAGAATAAGCTATAGTTTCTGAGCTCCAGTCTCCAGAAAGGACTACATTTCACCGTCCTGCGTGATCAAAAACTATTAGTGAGTATTCTTTTTTAGATAGCTATTAAATTTTTGTGGGAATGACGTGCCAGCTCAGCTGTATGTTCTTATCACAACTTCGTTTACCTCGGAGTCTAGGACATCGTGTTAAGAGCTTCTATTACCCTATAGATCTAACGCGGCTGTAAGGGTTCGATGGGTACGCAAAAAAAACCAGCAAGGATTTTTGGGTTTGAAAAATATATTATTTATTCGCCTGCACCAATGTTATTTCGTTCAGAAAAGTTCCCATTAGATGTTATACATTTATGCTATCGCCTTTTTAAATCCCCGAAACACGCCTGAAACTAGGTCTTCGGAATAACTTTTAGCTCTCTCAGCTATTGATTTTCAAATCCACAAATGTTTGTAAAACGACAGCCCGTTAAAGTTTTCTTTATTTTTTAAATATAAAAAGCTGAGACTGGGCCATATCTGGATAATATGAGGCTGACACATCAATGTTGTCTTCAGTCCAAAGACTGATTTTACGCAGTTCTCCACGCCGTAGAGCTGCATGCCCTCTGGAAAAATTACGGCTATAGGTTCCCTTGCTTTCAGCCGTTCGCAATACGAGCACAGCAAGACAGTTTTGATGTTACAAGGCCAGATCAGTCAATCATGTAGGCTGTTGCCCCTGCAACTATTGAAAAGGCTGCTGCCCCTCTTCGGAACCATATGTTTGTCTCGCCTCTCAACAGATACCCCTCCGTTGTGGTTGCATCTATGGTACGGCTATCTGTATCGCTGGGGCATGCAAGCCTCCCCACCAACGGCAAGGTCAATGGTTCATAGGAGGTTGGTGCCGTAATATCATTACAGTATTGCTAATGTCCAAAAAATTACGAACAAACAACGAAGTGTCGGAAGGTGCATTACTGGTATATTGATGCAAAATCTATGAATTTTTTCAACAAAAAAAATGGGCGGTTTATTCGGATTGCTTCCCTCAAACGGCGTTGTACCTGTATGTGGTACTCCTTATTGGTCGTTCTTGTGGTAAGAACTCATGGAGTGAACACTGGTTTCGACGTCATATGTGTGGACTCATGTTTCATGATCTGTTGTGAACTGTTTCAGTAGTTCTGTATCGTCGTTCACTTCATCAAGCAGTTTCTCAGTAACTTTAATTCACACCTTGTTTTGCTTGAAACTCAACAACATTTGAACAAATTTTGCTGCTACACTATTCATAACAAAATAATTAGAAAAATTAGCATTGCATGAGCAAGTTGATATGCTAACATCAGCAATAACTTCTCTCCTTGTTACCCAGTGATGTTTAATTTCTTTTAGTTTTTCCACGACCTCGACGGCTAATGGCATGCTGGGGCGTCCAGGGCGCACAGCAACTTCATCGACTTTACTGTCTTCTTTGAAGTGCTTCTAACTCTCGCAAATCCTTGTATGACACATAGCAGCTTCACCTAAGCAACAGTTAACATTTAGAAAATATTTCTACACATCATTTCGTTGTTATATTACAATTTAGAATTAATTATGAGATGCATTTGTATGTTAAATAATTGATTATGCCAAAACATAAGTAACCTGTTTTGGCACCTGGCAGTAGACTAAATATCCGATTTGTCTGTCACTGGACATACTTCTCAGACACGATTAGAGACACAACGGAAAAAATCACATACTCGCAGTAATACACACATCAAAGAAAGTTTTGCATCACCTCGGTTCCGAGAGTTTAGGAACCTGTACAGAAAATTTGAATAGGGACCAAAATAAACACCATTTCCGCCCTTTTTATTGCTCATGAAAACCGTACATTACATGTTGTACCACCATACTGCTAGAACTTCAGAAGCTGTGGTCCAGATTGCTGTACACACCAGTATCTCTAATATCCAGTAGCACGTCCTTTTGCATTGATGCATGCCTATATGCGTCGTATACTATCCCCAAGTTCATCAAGGCACTGTAGGTCCAGATTGTCCCACTCCTCAACGGTGATTCGACTTAGATTCCTCAGAGTGGTTGGTGGGTCACGTCGTCCATAAAAAGCGCTTTTCAGTCTATCCCAGGCATGTTTAATAGGGTCCATGCCTGGAGAACATGCTGGCTACTCTAGTCGAGCGATGACTTTATCCTGAAGAAAAACATTCACAAGATGTGGACGATGAGGGCTTGAATTGTCATCCATGAAGACGTATGCCTAGCCAATATGATGCCGAGATGGTTGCACTAACGGTCGGAGGATGGCATTCACGTATCGTACAGCCGTTACGGCACCTTCCGTGACCACCAGCGGCGTACGTCGGCCCCACATAATGCCACCCCAAAACAGCAGGGAACCACCACTTTGCTGCACTCGCTGGACAGTGTGTCTAAGGCGTTCAGCCTGACCAGATTGCCTCCGAACACAGACGATTGTCTGGTTAAAGGCAAACGCGACACTCATAGGTGAAGAGAACATGATGCCAATCCTGAGCGATCCATTCGGTATGTTGTCGAGCCCATCTGTAGCGGGCTGCATGGCGTCGTGGTTACAAAGATGGACCTCGCCATGGACGTCGGTAGTGAAGTTGCACATCATACAACCTATTGCGCACAGTTTGAGTCCGAACACGACGTCCTGTGGCTGCACGAAAAGCATTATTCAACATTGTGGCGTTGCTGTCAGGTTTCCTCCAAGCAATAATCCGTAGGTAGCGGTCATCCACTGCAGTAATAAATTTTTACAGTTTTGACGTCAGTAGGCTGTTTGTCGTTTGGCAATCGTTGTTGATTTCTTTTGTGAAATGACTGTTGATATGAAGGGTTTAGAAGACTGAAGTTTCCGTACGAAATGAACAGATTTTGAGAAGAAATACCTTGCACTGCTGGTAAAGTCGTTTTATCAGGACAGCAACAATAACAACGCTGCATTGCAGGAATATCTCGACAGAAACACCTGCAGAGAGGCGCCACAACAATAAATGCGTTGAAGAATATAATCAAGAAATTCAACAAACAGGCGAGTTAGATGGTGCAGCAGGGAGAGGGAGGCAGCTTCAAATTCTGCAACCAGTGCTCAAGATACGTCACAGTAGTTGTCTCTAGCCTGATCAACAGTTCAAAAGATTTTGTGGTGCATTTTACACTTGTATCCCAAACAAGATTCGAGATGTGAACCAAATCAAACCTCAAGATAGGCTAACACGCAATGACTTTGCCCTTCGTTTTTTGGAACTCATGGAAATGGATGATACGTGGCCGGGCAATACTCTTTGGACGGACGAAGCATATTTACTTTGGAGAATTCCATGAATGCACGTAACTGTCGCATATGGGGTTCTAATCCACCACATACTGTGCAGGAATACGAACTGCACTCAACTAACGGGACTGTGTAGTGTGGTTTCAAAAGCTCCTACATTCTCGTCTGTTTTTTCTTCGGCGAGATGACACCTCGCAGACCTGCACATCATAAGAACCACCTTGTACAATTCGTGATTCCAACTTTGCGAGACCGCAAGTTTCCCTACACCACTATTTTCATGCAAGGTGGGGAGACGCCACATGTGACATATCAAACAGATAGAGAATTTCACCAGAAAAACAATGCCGTTGTTATTTTACACATAGCTTTATTCATTCTCAGGTTATAGCCAATTACTTGCGGCAGCAGTAGGACGCTCGGCAGCTTGAGTATTACGTACTGAAAAGTCATAAAATGGATTCTGAAACGGTGCAAAGTGGCTATCCCATGCCTGATATGTTACAAGTGTTTAACTGTTAGGTATCATTTACTCATGCTAACGTTTTCATCATTCTTTCCTTATTTACAGGCTACAAAACATCCTTGACACATGAAGAACGCATTGAAATCATCTTGATATCAGGAGAAAGAAGCACACGGGTCAATGCTGAGGATTTCAACAGTCGTCAGCAACCAGACAGCCCATCACTCTCAGCGCAGTTGCCAAGCTTTTGGCCAAATTCCGAGCAACAGTTTCTGTCGCAGATAAGCCTAAGGCTGGAAGACCAAAATCCGCCACCGATGAAGCAACAACAGTGAGCGTGTTGGCATTATTTAACAAGAGTCCGCAGTGGAGTACTCGTCGCCTGTCACAAGAATGTGGGGTTAGCCGTACCTCCATACTGCGAATTTTATCGCAGCACAAATGGCGCCCGTACAAAATTCAGCTGCTCCAACACCTGAACGAGGATGACCCAGACCGTCGGGTACAGTTCGCAGAATGGGTGACACTGCAGCTGCAGATAAACTCACGTTTCGCCTATCAGGTGCTGTTCAGTGATGAAGCCAATTTCTTTATCAATGGTAAAGTGAGCAAGCAGAATCACAGATACTGGTCCGACACAAATCCTCACTGGATTGATGCTTCCAAAACAGTCGACTCACAAAATGTGATGGTCTGGTGTGGTGTGTGGGGCACCAAAGTCGTTGGGCCTCTTTTTTTATTGATGGTACTCTAACAGCCAACGGTTATCTGAGGTTATTGGATGAAGAAGTGTTTCCCTCGTTGTTAACGGAGGGCGGGACATTTCCGGAATTCTTCCAGAATGATGGAGCCCCACCACATTATGGGCACAATGTGCGAGCATACCTGGGTGTGCAGTTCCCTCAAAAGTGGATTGGTCGTAGGGGTGCTGTGGAGTGGCCACTGCGTTGACCAGATTTGACTCCTTTGGATTTTTATCTTTGGGGTCATGTCAAAGCATTGGTTTGTTCTGTGAAAATACGGGATTTGCATCATCTAAAGCAGCCCATTGGTGATGCGTGTGGTCAAATTCAGCCAGATGTGTTGGTCAATGTTCATCAGGACTGGGTTCAGAGGATAGCATTAACAATCCAACATAATGGACAACATATCAAGCCATTCCTATGACTGTTGGTGGTCTCTCAGGACTGTGTAACATCGGCGTAATGTCTCTTCAGCACATAACACATATGCTGCCGACCGTCCCAACGCAGCCACGTGTAACTAGCTATAACCCGAGAATTAATAAAGCTATGTTTGAAATAACAACGGCATTGTTTTTCTGGTGAAATTCTCTATCTGTTTGATATGTCACATGACCACATTCCCATTCGAAATTTTGGAGTTGAATCCAAGATGTCGGCTTTAAAGATGGCCTCCATGTTGGTGGCGTAGCCTATAAAGTTTTCCCCTTCCCGTTCCTCTTGTGTAGGGACTCTGTTTTCTTGTTTGCTACTCCATTTGAAATTTATGAGGGTGTTTCCGGAATTTTTGACCACCCTGTATATATGTACTACAGCAAGCCTGAACAAGTGCTGCTGCGGTACGCCACCTATGCGAAGCAGCAGCAACGTCTGGTGGCGGTAGACAGTGCTATAGTCTTTCTTTACGCATACGTCGACACACATTTTAAATTGCTACTTTGCGTGAGTTACAGGGGGAGTACCACACGAAACGAACCACATCATTTGTTATTATAACGGTAATGAGTTTGGGGTTTTGGGTGGCATCTCGTGACAATGATGGGAGCTATGAGCTAATCAGCTATAGAGGAGGTGGTATATGGGAGGAAAAATAGTAAACAGCCACCACAAATCCAAAGAGCAGTGAAGCTTGACCAAAATGTATACATTTATACTTACCTCCTATCACTACATATTTTGGTTTAAAGTCCCACACCACGTGTTTCCGTGCGTGTACGAATGCTATCTCATGAAGTACTGTAGGTATTCTTATACAGTTTTTACTAATAGATTGATTCACATGAAATGTCTGTGCATATAATTTGTTACTGTTACACCGCACAACACGTCCAGCCGTAAATACTCACTGCTACCGGTGCGAAGTCAGAGCGCGTTGCTAATGTAATGACAAAATCTATTATTGTCAAATCTGCTGTGTGGTTTCTATCAAGTGGAGTAGTGTGAGACTTCAAACGCAGAGCGTATCTACAGAATTGAACTTACAATGTTGTACATACTGTGTTGAAGCTACTCACAACTCCAGAGGGTACCGCACCACAGTCGATAAACTGCGACCGAAACACTCGTAGCACTGCAGCTGTGTGGGTTGGCAGTATGAACTATACCATGGTACGCCAGGGGCAGCAGCTGCCAACGCATGTGCGTCAATTGTGTGGATAGTGATTGGGAGACGCCTCGTTAAATACCGGACCACTGCGCTACGGCGCACAGTTTTCTTCAGTGCACCGAGTCACTCACAGACTCGTTACCGCCGAGTCTACAAGCTCCAGTGTTCGCCCCTCTTCTCCGAGACTTAGACTCCGTAGGCATCGTAGGCTGGCTATGGACTCATCACTCAGAGGCACAGTGAAAAGAATTTAGTATTTTAGAGGACTTGTAATAATTTAAAACGTCTGTTGAGTGGACATTTCACTAGCAGAAGCATCATTTAAGTTGAGCATGCCTACATATTAAATAAATATTTTATTACTAATTGTTGGGAATATTTCTGATTGAAGACAGCCCACGACGTCCTTCTGCATTCCCAACACATATGGTAGTTATAGAAGTGCCTATCGAACAGTTTCGGTTTAAGGGTTTGCCGCAGCGTGTATGGAACTCGACGTGACTCCGATGAGAGTATAGAGGGTGGTCCATTGATCGTGACCGGGCCAAATATCTCACGAAATAAGCTTCATCATCATCATCATCATCATCATCATTTAAGACTGATTATGCCTTTCAGCGTTCAGTCTGGAGCATAGCCCCCCTTATACAGTTCCTCCATGATCCCCTATTCAGTGCTAACATTGGTGCCTCTTCTGATGTTAAACCTATTACTTCAAAATCGTTCTTAACCGAATCCAGGTACCTTCTCCTCGGTCTGCCCCGATTCCTCCTACCCTCTACTGCTGAATCCATGAGTCTCTTGGGTAACCTTGCTTCTCCCATGCGTGTAACATGACCCCACCATCTAAGCCTGTTCACCCTGACTGCTACATCTATAGAGTTCATTCCCAGTTTTTCTTCGATTTCCTCATTGTGAACACCCTCCTGCCATTGTTACCATCTACTAGTACCTGCAATCATCCTAGCTACTTTCATATCCGTAACCTCAACCATGTTGATAAGGTAACCTGAATCCACCCAGCTTTCGCTCCCACACAACAAAGTTGGTCGAAAGATTGAACGGTACACAGATAACTTAGTCTTGGTACTGACCTCCTTCTTGCAGAAGAGAGTAGATCGTAGCTGAGCGCTCACTGCATTAGCTTTGCTACACCTCGCTTCCAGTTCTTTCACTATGTTGCCAACCTGTGAGAATATGCATCCTAAGTACTTGAAACCGTCCACCTGTTCTAACTTTGTTCCTCCTATTTGGCACTCAATCCGTTTATATTTCTTTCCCACTGACATTACTTTCGTTTTGGAGATGCTAATCTTCATACCATAGTCCTTACATTTCTGATCTAGCTCTGAAATATTACTTTGCAAACTTTCAATCGAATCTGCCATCACAACTAAGTTATCTGCATATGCAAGACTGCTTATTTTGTGTTCACATATCTTAATCTCACCCAGCCAGTCTATTGTTTTCAACATATGATCCATAAATAATATGAACAAGAGTGGAGACAGGTTGCAGCCTTGTCTTACCCCTGAAACTACTCTGAACCATGAACTCAATTTACCGTCAACTCTAACTGCTGCCTCACTATCCATGTAAAGACCTTTAATTGCTTGCAAAAGTTTGCCTCCTATTCCATAATCTTGTAGAACAGACAATAACTGTCTCCTAGGAACCCGGTCATATGCCTTTTCTAGATCTATAAAGCATAGATACAATTCCCTGTTCCACTCATAACACTTCTCCATTATTTGCCGTAAGCTAAAGATCTGGTCCTGACAACCTCTAAGAGGCCTAAACCCACACTGATTTTCATCCAATTGGTCCTCAACTAATATTCGCACTTTCCTTTCAACAATACCTGAGAAGATTTTACCCACAACACTGATTAAAGAGATACCTCTGTAGTTGTTACAATCTTTTCTGTTTCCATGTTTAAAGATTGGTGTGATTACTGCTTTTGTCCAGCTGATGGAACCTGTCCCGACTCCCAGGCCATTTCAATTATCCTGTGTAGCCATTTAAGACCTGACATTCCACTGTATTTGATGAGTTCCGACTTCATTTCATCCACCCCAGCCGCTTTATTGCACTGCAATCTATTGACCATTTTTTCCACTTCCTCAAATGTGATCCTATTTCCATCATCATTCCTATCCCATTCTACCTCGAAATCTGAAACATTACTGATCGCATTTTCACCTACATTGAGCAACTCTTCAAAATATTCCCTCCATCTGCCCAAGGCATCCACAGGATTCACCAGCAGTTTACCTGACCTGTCCAAAATACTTGTCATTTCCTTCTTACCTCCCTTTCGAAGACTGCTAATTACACTCCAGAATGGTTTTCCAGCAGCTTGACCCATAGTCTCCAACCTGTTTCCAAAGTCTTCCCACGATTTCTTCTTGGATGCTGCAATTATCTGTTTGACTTTGTTTCTTTCTTCAACATAACTTTCTCTGTCTACCTGGGTTCTGCTATGTAGCCATTTTTGATACGCCTTCTTTTTCCTTTTACAGGCTGCCTTGACTATCATTCAGCCAAGCTGTTTGCTTCATCCTACTTTTACACACTACTGTTCCAAGACATTCTTTAGCCACTTCTAGTACTGTGTCCCTGTACCTTGTCCATTCCTTTTCCAATGGCCGTAATTGACTACATTCAACTAACTGGTACCTTTCTGAGATCGCTGTTATGTACTTGTGCCTGATTTCCTTATCCTGAAGTTTCTCCACTCTTATCCTCCTACATATGGACCTGACCTCCTGCACTTTCGGCCTCAAAGAATCCCCTGAATACACGTGTGTCCCTCACAGCCTTCCTGAATTCCTGATCTGTTATTATATAGTCAATGACAGATCTGGTTCCCCTGCCTTCCCAAGTATACCGGTGAATGTCCTTATGTTTAAAAAAGGAGTTTGTGATTACTAAGCCCATACTGGCACAGAAATCCAAGAGTTGTTTCCCGTTCCTGTTGGCCTCCATATCCTCTCCAAATTTACCCATAACCTTTTCATACCCTTCTGTTCGATTTCCAATCCTGGCGTTAAAATCAGAACACTGTCCTGGTCCTTTACTCTAAAACTACATCACTGAATGCCTCATAAAAACTATCCATCTTATCTTGATCTGTCCCTTCACAATGCGAATATACTGACACATTGCTAATTTTCTTGCTAGACACTGTCAAATCTATCCACATCAGTCGTTCGTTTACATACCTTATTGCAACTACGCTGCATTCCATTTCTTTCCTGATGTAAAGCCCTACACCCCATTGTGCTATTCCTGCTTTGACTCCTGACAGGTAGACCTTGTATTCCCTCACTACCTCTTCTTCCTCACCCCTTACCCGAATGTCACTAACAGCTAAAACGTCCAGCCCCATCTTACTTGCAGCCTCTGCCAGTTCTACCTTCTTCCAAGAGTAGCCCCCATTGATATTAATAGCTCCCCATCTCATTACCATTTGTTTGCCAAGTCGTATCTTAGGAGTCCCTGGTTTGTCAGTTAGAGGTGGGACTCCGTCACCTCCAAAGGTCCGAGGCATTTTGCTCTGTTTGTTGCCAGCATCATATTTAAAGTACCAGGGAAGCAGGTTGCTAGCCTTACTTGCCCCGAGTCCCATTGGGTTTTACCCCTAACGGCTGAGGGACTAACCGGTGGATTTGGTAGTCTTTGCCGTATGAGCACAAAGGTGACCACGACTAAGAATATGTCCGAGATGCCCAGCCTTATTCCAAAGTAACTGGTATCCCGACTGTCGGGACCACTTACTTGGCCACTCATACGTAGCCCGTGGTTCATGAACTAGGACATGACTACAGGAACCCACACCATGAACCACAAGCGTCAAACGAAAAAACTAGAAAGAACGAAACTTGTCCGGCTTGAAGGGGGAAACCAGATAGCGCTATGGTTGGCCCGCTAGATGGTGCTGCCATAGGTGAAACGGATACCAACTGCGTTTTTTAAAATAGGATCCCACATTTTTATTACATATTCGTGTAGTACGTAAGGAAATATGAATGTTTCAGTTGGACCACTTTCTTCGCTTTGTGACAGATGGCGCTGTAATAGTCACAAACATATGGCTCACAATTTTAGACGAACAGCTGGTAACAGGTAGGTTCTTTTAAATTAAAATACAGAATGTAGGAGCATTTGGACATTTTATTTCGGTTGTTCAAATGTGATACACGCACCTTTGTGAAGTTATCATTTCTCAGAACGCTTAATGTTACAGCGTGATTAGCTGTAAATATCACATTAATGCAATAAATGCGCAAAATGAATTCTAACTACAGGCTTCACGTTTTGCTAATCACTTTCTGGTTGCCAATATCGTAGATAGAGGGCCAGTGTTGAGAAAGGCAAACAGCATAAATACAAAACATTAACAATTATTCCACCCGCCGCCCCACATATGTTGCTAATCGGCCGGGAAACAAACTGAGTAAAAGTGAAAGTTATTTTTAAATATTCGGATTCGGAAGTGAAATGCGACACTCAACTGAGAAATGGAACAGTGATAGACAATGTTACGTGTGCATGTGGACGACGCAATTGGATTAACAACGCATCTGGATTGACGGAGCTGGCGCTGAGTCTAGCTGCACTGCTGGCATCGCGAGAAGTCAGTCTCGCCGCACCGCAGTGATCCGTCGGAGCGACCGGAGCCGTGTCTGCTGTTGCGGGCTACGCCCACAACACAGCAGTTGTCGAGATGCCGTCTGCAGTTCAACGCACCGCGTCACATCAGTAATCCTGGTGCGCCACGCCGGCAACGCCATACGTCGTGCAGAAGGAACTAAATGAAGTGAAAAGCTGTTAAAACCTTTACTAAGCTGCACTAAAACACTGTCAGCGACGGAACCGCAAAAAGAAACAGAAGTTAAACCTAAATCAGGGCCGATGTCTGTTGAAGGAACTGTAAATCCAGACAACGGTTCAAGAGTAAGTTTGCATGAAAATAGTAACGTTAAAGTGAAATCCGAACTAGTGTCTCCTGACAGTAGGGTGAAAAAGGGCAACGATTCAATAGTAGAGACCCCTGTAGTAAAGCAGAAATCAGAAAGTGTTAAGTTATTGGATGATAGTTTCAATGATGAATTAAAAATGAAACAGTCATCAGAGATGGTAGAGTTTAAAAAGGAGAAGTTAGATGTGACTGATCAATCAGAAGTTTCATTTAGTTTTGATGATTCTGGTGTTGGAGCTAGTTTTTCGTCACCTGGGTGTGATAAAAAGCCAGCTAGTGAGCAACCTAAAGATACTGGGGCTATTGATTTAAATGTAATATAAGAAGCAATAGCTGCCAGTAATGAAAAAATGTCAGCCAGTAATGCTAGAATGACAGCTGAGTTAAAATCTGATGTAATTGAGGTAAATAACGGGATTGTGGCCAGCCAAACCAATTTTAATAAACGGTTTGAGGCAATGGACAATAAGTTAGAATCCAATAAAGCTGAATTAGAAACTTCCTTCAAGACTGGCTGCAATAAGTTGAAATAGGATCTGGACAGTGTAAATTATAAAATTGATTACAACCATGAAGATATTTAGAAAAAAGATTGCTCAACAATTATCTTAGATGTATAAAACAGTAAAATCCGAAGTTGCTGAGGTTCGCAAAGACTTCCAAATGGAAGAAGCGAAGCTGGAGCACAAGTTAACAGGAAAGATCGAGGCGGAATCTGAACTGTGCTCAGATAGGTTTAAAGATGTTAATATAAAAGTAAACATATGTCAAGCAGAAGTAGACGCAGTCAAAACTGATACTACTCATATTGTGCAAAGAGTAGATAATGTTGAAATGAGAGTAGAAAATATTAATACTAACATTGCTAACATTGAGAGTAAAGTAGCTTCAGTGACTCCTGGTAATGGTAGTATGCAACAAATTGTAGCTGCAAACGTCGCTTTTATGGGGTGTCGGCAGTTCTTGCGGTTCGATCCAGATAAAAATATCCACCCGCTAGATTTCTGGAACGATTTTGAAGATGTGATTCCACCAACTTGGTCTGAAAGAAAGAAAATCTCATTTATTAGAAGCCATTTAGTAGGTGACGCCATGCGTTGGTCAGCTGACGTTATGTTGAAGTGTAAAACATTAGCGGATAGGTGAAACGGATACCAACTGCGTTTTTTAAAATAGGATCCCACATTTTTATTACATATTCGTGTAGTACGTAAGGAAATATGAATGTTTCAGTTGGACCACTTTCTTCGCTTTGTGACAGATGGCACTGTATTAGTCACAAGCATATGGCTCACAATTTTAGATGAACAGCTGGTAACAGGTAGGTTCTTTTAAATTAAAATACAGAATGTAGGAGCATTTGGACATTTTATTTCGGTTGTTCAAATGTGATACACGCACCTTTGTGAAGTTATCATTTCTCAGAACGCATAATGTTACAGCGTGATTAGCTGTAAATAAATATCACATTAATGCAATAAATGCTCAAAATGATGTCCGTCAATCTCAAAGCATTTGGCAGTACGTGTAGCGACATTCCTCTCATCAGCGAATAGTTCGTCTTCTGTAATCTTCGCACATGCATTGACAATGCGCTGACGCATGTTGTTAGGCGTTGCCGGTGGATCACGAGTGCAAATATCCTTCAACTTGCCCCACAGAAAGAAATCCGGGGACGTCAAATCTGGTGAATGTGTGGGCCATGGTATGGTGCTTCGACGACCAATCAATGACCATATCATGAAATATGCTATTCAATACCGCTTGAACCGCAGGCGAGCTATTGTAGGGAAGCAACATACTCACACCTTATAAAATTCACATTAGTCTTTCCACTGTCTTCCAGCCTAGTCCGCTGTAACTAGCTCTGACGTCATAAATATTGAGCAATACTTTAAAAGAAGTAAATAATCTGAAACGTTTCCAGCATGTCAGGAGTAATACAAAATCAATATGTGTTGGATATCAGTTCAATAACTTTCACCGTTTTCGAAATTTGGATGTTTTTCTGTAAAAATCATTGGCGCAACAGAAAAGAGCTAGAAACTTAAAAATTTATATTTAGATTCCTTTTGCATAATAATTTAGCAGAAACAGTATTCTGGATCTCACAAATTAAAATTTTAGTTGAAATTCATGATTCTCTGGTTTTTGTCTTAGATATTAATGAAGCAAGGAAGATTAAGTAGGCGAATAAATAAAGCTAGGATGTTTAAATTTAAGAAGAAGGGAGATCCGCTATAATCATAAAAATGTGAGAAGTTTCAGCAGAATAACTATAAAACTATAGCTATAGCGTATCTCCAAAGAGCAAGTTCAGAGCTCGTCTACTGCGTGTAGTGTATTTAAATTAATTATCTCGCCCAAAATATTTGACTTAGCCACGTCAGACTTTTATTATGATTACTTACTTGTGTGCTGATTGCACAATTAAATTGAAAGCTTCATTGGCCGTCAGCAAAGGATGCAATGATTTATTCGATAACTTAAAGTGGTGCATTACTAGCCCAGCAGCTAGTCGGGAGAGCAGATTTGATCAGGCGTTCCCTTAGCCGTCTGCACCGCGGCTTTATATGTAAGAACGCTGCGCGAGGAAAAATAATGCCCCAGTTCTCTCTAGACGCTGATTAGCACACCACCTGTGCCGGGAGTCGCGTCGCGTGGCGTCGGTATCGTTGCTATAAACAGCCTCGGATGCCGTAATAAGTTACTTGGGATAGACGTAACCATGAAATCGTTTTCGAGTGAAGTGTTAATTCTGGGATGGCCTTAATGATCTATCTTCAGTTTGCGTATGTCGTATTTTCAAGTGCCGCTGCAGGACAGACATTCTACCATTATTTAGCATGGCGTTAGATGAACATTATCATCAAATTATGGTGAGCATTCACTTAAACATTTAATTTGAACAGTTATAGTGGCATCAGCGCATTAGACTCTGAACTGCTCTGGTAGTTGGATTGTGTGGATTCTTTTTGATCTGTGACTTTCAGAATATAGTGAACATTTTAGAGAGAATGGTTTTTGATTATGAATCCCAGACAATCTCCTAATTCCTCAGAGCTATAAACTGTAGCTATAAATGTATTTCTCAGATGAAGTGGGCACTAGGAATTCTAATTACAGGCTCCACGTTTTGCTAATCACTTTCTGGTTGCCAATATTGTAGTTAGAGAGCCAGTGTTGAGAACGGCAAACAGCATAAATACAAAACATTTATTCAATTATCCACCCGCCGCCTCACACTATGTGCCGGACATCCATCATGTTGGATGTACATCGCCATTCTGTCATGCAGTGAAACATCTTGTAGTAACATCGGTAGAACATTACATAGGAAATCAGCATACATTTCTTCATTTAGATTGCCATCTTTAAAATGGGGGACAATTATCATTCCTCCCATAATTCCGCACCATACATTAACCCGCCAAGGTCCCTCTTGTTCCACTTGTCGCAGCCATCGTTGATTTTCCATTGCCCAATAGTGCATATTATGCCGGTTTACGGTACCGCTGTTGGTGAATGACGCTTCGTCGCTAAATAGAATGCGTGCAAAAAATCTGTCATCGTCCCGTAATTTCTTTTGTGCCCAGTGGCAGAACTGTACACGACGTTCAAAGTCGTCGCCATGCAATTCCTGGTGCATAGAAATATGGTACGGGTGCAATCGATGTTGATGTAGCATTCTCAACACCGACGTTTTTGAGATTCCGAAATCTCGCGCAATTTGTCTGTTACTGATGTGCGGATTAGTCGTGATAGCAGCTAAAAAACCCTCTTGGGCATCATCATTTGTTGCAGATCGTGATTGACGTTTGATTTGTGGCTGAACACTTCGTGTTTACTTAAATAACTTAACTGTCCGGTGAACGGTCCGGACACTTGGATGATGTCGTCCAGGATACCGTGCAGCATACGAAGCACACGCCCGTTGGTCATTTTCATCACAATAGTCATAGATCAACACGATATCGACCTTTTTCATAATTGGTAAACGGTCCATTTTAACACGGGTAATGTATCACGAAGGAAATACCGTACACATTGGCGGAATGTTACGTGATACGACGTACTTACACGTTTATGACTATTACAGCGCCATCTATCACAAAGCGAAAAAAGTGGTCCAACTAAAACATTCATATTTCTTTACGTACTAAACGAATATGTAATAAAAAATGGGGGTCCCTATTTAAGAAAACGCAGTTGATATCCGTTTGACCTATGGCAGTGCCATCTAGTGGGCCAACCATAGCGACATCTGGTTTCCACCTACAAGCACGACAAGTTTCGTTCTTTATAGTTTGTTCGTTTGATGCTTATTTCGTGAGATATTTGGCCCGGTCACTATCAATGGACGACCCTGTATAAGGCTATTAGTATGAAATTCGTGTCTTCAGCGCGCGTGTGGTATAAGCGGAAACATGAACTATGGCGACGTTATTACTGAATGCGTCCAAAGAGAATCAAAATGCTGTTCTTTATTTTTTTTTTTTTTTGTCCCAGAAGGACAAACACTGGTAGACATCAATCGAAAATGAAGAATGTGTATGGCATGGAGCAACATGTCAGGCGAAAACCACTGTTGTGAAATGGCTCGCCAAGTCCAATGCTGGTCGCGATTTGACACAAGACGCTCCATATCCCATACGTCGTAACGCAGATGTTGCGCCAACTCAAGTGGGAGACTCTCAAGCACCCGCCCTATAATCTTGATCTCTGCCCGTTGGATTATTCCGCCTTTGCTCCCTCAAAGAGGCCTCGAAGGGTCGACGATTCCTGTCTAACTAGGATGTGCGCCAGTCAGTTACGGACTTCTTCACGCAGCAAGACCTGATATATTACCAAACGTGTGTCTTCAATCTAGGGCGTCGACGGGATGATTGCCTCAATGCTAATGGCGATTTTGCCTGATTGGCATTCGATTCTGGACTATACGTTCTTTGAACGGGAGCTTTTTGGTCTCTCGATATATAATAGAAAAAAATTATTCTCACATAGTGCTTCAACACATGTTAAAACTTCAAAAAATACTGACATATTTATGTCGTCACGCCCCTTCATTTCATCGCGCCAGCAGCTTTAGTTGCAGTTAATACAATGTAAATGTGTTGTGGTTTCGTGTGGTTTATGTAAAATATGATAACAACAGTATGGCACAACTTGACTAGAAGAAGGGATCGGTTGTTAGGACATGTTTTGAGGCATCAAGGGATCACAAATTTAGCATTGGAGGGCCGCGAAGGGTAAAAATCGTAGAGGGAGACCAAGAGATGAATACACTAAGCAGATTCAGAAGGATGTAGGTTGCAGTAGGTACTGGGAGATGAAGAAGCTTGCACAGGATAGAGTAGCATGGAGAGCTGCATCAAACCAGTCTCAGGACTGAAGACCACATTATTTAAAGTTTTGACACACCGTGAAGCACAATAAGAATGTTATTGTATGTTGTTCTTTATGTAATTGCCATATGTATGGCATGATGTTTGTGCAGTTCTGTATATACACTCTACGTATTTTGATTTTACATTCTAAGGTGAGCATGAAATACAAAACATATATATATATATATATATATATATATATATATATATATATATATATCACGTCCTCCCGGTTGACGGATGACGCTCTTACGTAGTTACAGTTCGTTAGCTTTTATTGGGTGGCCTCCCCCCCCCCCCATCCCCCCCAAACAAAAGCTCGACTGTGTGTTGTTGTTTTCATCGATTCGTATGTGCCACGTATCTTCTTGTACTGGGAACATAAGCAGCGTCTAACATCGTTTCCAGCGTTCTGGACTGCACCCCAGCGCGTATTGCGTCCTGATTTCTGCTCGCACCAAAGCAGTTAGAAAGGGACAAGGAATGCTGTAGACTATAATTGCATCATGAAGTAATAGGGGATGGGGAGATATCGGGCAAGAAGCGTTGATGAATACTAAATTTGTGGCTTTCTTCTCTAGGTATTTTTCGTTATTTAAGACTGCCTGGCTAAAGACTAATTAACATAACAAAGCATGTATCACAGATTGAAGAGCACATCGATCACATATGCGTACAGATGAAATTAATAATTTGTATAGTTAAGTAGGAACAGGTTAAACGAAAGCATTTCTTCGCTATAAGTTGTGACCAGTTCCGTTATTCCAGCCATCATTACCAGAAGGCTGAGAAAACAGACAAAATATGTTTACTATACACAGACGGAAAGATGGAAAATATGAGAATTGCACCTGAACACATCGACATCATACATAATACTTACAACATTATACATCTGTTGGATCAAAAATACATGTTTCTTATTGAAGACACATTAGCATACCAGATATAGCGAGGAGATACTGTGGCATATAAAATAACTATAATTTAGCAATGTCATGAAACACACAGGCAGCTTGCATACACACTACTGCTAGTTGACAAGAAAATGACATCTCAGGCCAATGTAACATTAGATCACCAAAGAGTGCTCCGCTGTTTGTGTGCAAGAGCTTTGGAAATTATACGAGCGTTTTGCGTAAATTCCTTTTTTTCAGTTGATATAAGGAACAAGTTTCCATCTAAACAAAATGTAATAAATTTCGGTTTAGAATTGTTTTATTTTATTTGTTATGTGATACAAAGTATAAAATGTCAGTAAATAGTTGTACCTGTGTTCCTTCTCCATTCTTCATAGCAGAGTTTCCTGTCATCAGATGACTTCATGAAACACAAGCTTGAGGGCCATAGACATCACTGTTCTCTTCTTGATGGTATGTAATCTGCAATTAGTTTTTCACCTACATCAGGAAATGCCGTCTTATAGCAGGTCACTGGTTTCATTCTCCGTTAGACAACGATACCTGTGGTCAAAGCAGTGAAAACTATCAGTGTCTAATGAAGAAAGAAATCAAAGGCGTGCTAGCAGACGGAATTTCCCGATCTAAAAAACCAACCACGTGGCAGATATCTTCATTACAGACCATTGATGATGCTTTACTTCAGTATTGCAAAATACGTCTGGTGAGAAGAAAAAAAAAACACGAATTTTCTTGTAGTTGTAACGACGGACCAAATATACTCAGGAATTGTAAAGTAACTACGGACAACAAGGTAGCAGAAATGAAGAGTACATTATTCGAAGAGTAGATTATTCTCTTTTTCGAAAGATGTTTCCATATTAATTTTGTTTATGGAGTCATTGTTCTTTTGATTACTGTGTTTGCCATTTCCAACTGCAGCCTTAACTACAGTAGTAGAATATCTTTTAGGTTAGCAACGTCCTGTATTTGTCAACGGTAATTACGTTATGGGAATGCAGTAGGTCTAGGATGAATAGCTGATTACATTTAGTCGGCGAGGGCTGAATTTACTGCGTTAACACATATCGATTCACGCCAGTGCTAAAATTTAGCGCCATGGTGTAAATTTATCGCAGCGATTGCTAGTCGTGATTGCGTCGCCGCTTAATGATTTACGAACGGCTGTGTGCACTGCCGACCGTTTGCCCGTATGGCACCCGCTTACTGCGTATGTCTCCTGTCTGTACCAGTGTATCGCATCTTACGTGGCCGAGTTTTTGCCTACATGAAGTAGTGCTGTGCATATACTCTCTCCATCAGACAACGATTCGCTTCATAATGGAAGAAAATGTCTGTAGCAGATAATACCTGCTGAATAGTAGAAGTACGAGAACGATATTTTCAGGAAAACTGTAGCTTACAATCATTAAGGATTTCTGCTCAGTGTAACGTTACACACGAAAGAATGAGCCCTACGCCTCAACATCTCTGAAATTAGCTTGCCAATAAATAAGCTGGATGAACTTTCTCATTATTCTGTATATCTCAATATATCTGGAACTTAATTTATTTTTGCAAGAGGTACGCCTTGGCCAATGAACAGTTTTTTCTTTCTTTTCTTCTATTGCGCAGTCGTGTTTCGCTAAAGTTTCCGCATCATCAGTGGGTTTTATGTTATTTCTATTAATCAGCAGGAGAAAAGGATCTCTACCACTTGTACACATAAGAATTCGAGTTCTTAAGAAAGGAAAAGTTACTTACCTCGAAATTTTACGACTGGGAATTTTGTGGTCAAACTCAACGTTAATTAATGTAATGTGCAAGATTATTTCCACATTACATTAATTATATATGTGGGTGGATGGGTGGTTTGGTGTATATGTATGCAACAATTTCCACTCACATTTTATGGTTTCCCTTTCATCTTCGCTGTGGAAAATTGCGCCGTTTAACCTTCACTGTACCTGTTAACAAACTACGAAAAACAACTGAACAGTTGAGTGTGTTGTGCATATGAGTTTTGAAATTTTACGACTGGGAATTTTGTGGTCAAACTCTACGTTAATTAAACGAATGTGCAAGATTATTTTCACATTACATTAATTATATATGTGGGTGGATGGGTGGTTTGGTGTATATGTATGCAACAATTTCCACTCACATTTTATGGTTTCCCTTTCATCTTCGCTGTGGAAAATTGCGCCGTTTAACCTTCACTGTACCTGTTTACAAACTACGAAAAACAACTGAACAGTTGAGTGTGTTGTGCATATGAGTTTTGAATCTTTCCGTGTGTCTGCCATTGCGTGTGTGTGTGTGTGTGTGTGTGTGTGTGTGTGTGTGTGTGTGTGTTTGTGTGTGAGTATGTGTGTTTATGGGTTGGTCTTGTCTGATAGTTCTTTGACGCAGAGAACAGACTTTCATTCAAGAGAACTGTGTATTCGTTCATTATTTGCTTCCTTCAACTACGGTCTTTTGTAACGGGCAGTTTTTTTTTCAATTATTAGTTTCTTTGGGAGCTTTTGCTGCGCTTTAGAATTTTCAAGTCGGTGCCGATGTCTGCTGAGCTATGTTTCATGTCAAAATCAGCAAATGTAGTATCACAGGTGTTAGTTTTTAATGCTCTCGTCTGTTATGTGTATGTGGTATTAACGTTTCTGCTTGTTCCTCTAGTATAAATTAATTTCCAGGCCTGGCATGTCAGTTAGTAACTACAAGATGTGTTGTGTTTTTCTGTGTTTGTATTGGTTGCCCTTAGTTATTTCTGCATTGATTCATCTGTTCTGTATATTATTTCCAGTTTCTGTTTTTTCAGTGTGTTATCTATCCCCTGGGCTACTTTGTTGTTGAGAGTGAGAGTGCTCCTGTTGAAAATAAAAACACTTGATTATGTTGAAACTTGAGCAAAATATGACTGAGCCAATAGCAGAAAAGAAAAAAAAGTGTGTTTTGTCCCAGGTGAACTCCTTCCAGAAACAAATTTATTTGTAAGCAAGAACAGATAGAAAAGATTCAACCACTGGTCAGTTATATGTAAAAATAGAGTGCAAATAAATAAGAGAGAGAGAGTTACTTATTATTCTCTATATTCTGTGCACATCAGAAAAAATAAATAATTTGGGATATCCGTTTCAAACAAATAAAATAAAACACTGCGATTAGCAGCTTCCTAGTGAAAACGAGACAGAACTAGACGTTTAGTTTAAAATCATGGCACATTCTCAGAATAAATACGTGTATATTCATCGTAAGTGTCACTGCTCCATTTTGAGTTAGACTCTTCAACCTATAGATGTCACTGCTCATCAACTCCTCACTTTTACTTGGGTGTTTGGTGGGAATAAATGCTATTCATCATCATTACCAGAGACTCATCTTATACTCAGAAAGTTAAAGCCATGTAATTGAGGTGCTCATTTGTGAGTGAATCGTTTACCTAAAAACTTTATTCCATATAGAAATAAAATGAGACCACTTACCTTTTTTAATGATGCTCACATCGCATTGATTCGTGTGAGATAAATATATTGAGGGAAAAAACATAAGTGAGGAATAGAAGTATTATAGTTGCTTAATAATCGAAGCAAGACTTAAGACAAATCAAGACACTGTCTTAGGATAGTTAATCTACAAAAAATGTCGGAATGCGTAAAGTGATACTAGATTTATGAAAGCTGAAATAATTGGTTTACACTATAGTGGAAGACAGGTAATATATAATATTTACAGGAATGAGTAGGAAAAATAATCATTTAAGCCCAAAAGAGAAATGCTGTGTTTCAATAGAGAGTCAGACAAGAGTGTAGAGTTCTTCGCTACTGTTCAACTTGTACATCAAAGAAACAGAGACGGAAATAATGATGGTTCCAGAAGTGTGGCAAAAATTCAGAATGAAAGGTTCTCAGTGATAGATTCGTTGATGACGCTGCTATCCTTAGACAAAGGCATATAGGAACCGATGAATCGGATTAACTGAATATGAACTGAGAGCAAACATATGAAAAAATGACCTCAGATAATAGACGAAGAGATTCAGATCTGCTACCTAGGAAACGAAATAGCGCTGACAGATGAATCGTGGAGAACATAATAAACTGTCATAGAAAAAGAGCTTTTTCTTTGGATTACTCCTTTCTTCTTATAATCCGAAATTGGCCGAAAATAATAATTTCTTGTTGAAATTATGTAACTGTGCGGAAAATAAACTGTTTTCAAAAACAAACCTGTATTACAGAGAAGTGGTATCTAAGTCTGTTATAGATAGCATTTTTTCCCTTTTTTTTCACCGATGCTGTTGCCTACGAGATGGTAATCTGTTACAAACTCTGGACAATGAGGTGCAAGTTGAACCGTCTGGTAATTAGAGCGCTGCGACCATGGAACTAATTATTGGGCTCACAGGACTGGCGCACAGTGCAGCCGCCTCGCTAGCAGATTTCCCATGACGCCTTAGCGTAGGCGGCGTAGCTGCTCTGTGAATAACAGGATGCGACCGAGCCTGCTGCTTCGCGCTCTTGAACACTGCCGTTAGTAAAGTAACACAAGTCAACACCTTTATCGATAGTGATACTGAAAATTCAACCATCGTGCTCGTCGTCTATTATTTCGATAGAAGTCTACATGCATCTAAAACCACTGTGAAGAGCATTTCAGTGGCTAATTTCCAGTGAACCTTTGATTATGGGTTCTCACCGGCCATTGCCGTGTAGAGCGGAGGAAAGACGATTGATTAAATGGCTTTGTGCTTGAAATACAGGGTGTTTATAAATTAGTTATACGAAAGTAACTTTTGGCTGTGGAAAAGAAGCAAATAACTTACAAAACAAGGTCTGATATTTTTGTTTTCACTTAAAAGTTCCAGGCTGACAGGCCGCGGTCGAAGTATAAAACTCTCTCCTGACGTTTCGTCTCCGACTGCGGGAGACATCCTCGGAGGTACAGCGCCGAACTGCGAAGAGAACTCGAGGAAGCGCTGATTATATAGGCAGTACAGAGGGTGCCACTGTCGATCACGTGGCGTCGGCTATGCGATTGGCGCCCTCTGTACTGCCTATATAATCAGCGCTCCCTCGAGTTCTCTTCGCAGTTCGCCGCTGTACCTCCGAGGATGTCTCCCGCAGTCGGAGACGAAACGTCAGGAGAGAGTTCTATACTTTGACCACGGCCTATCAGCCCGGAAGTTTATGTGAAAACAATACCGACCGTGAAAGCTTACGTTGTATGATCAAGGTCTGATATGGCAGGTTTGATATAGCACTGAATGCAGTATACCTTCAAGTTTTATTTACAAGTTTTCCATGTGGCTACCTTTCGGAATACGGTAGATGCTCTATCTGTAATCAGTATCCTGCCAAATCCTTTGAAACAAGTCTTGATATGAGGTAGAAACTGCGTTAGCCGTTGTCGCTGCTCGCCATCGTTTTCCGGAAGCATAGTGACAAACACTTTCTCTTTAATGTAACCCCATATGCAGAGGTCCATAGAGGTTAAATCAGGTGATCGTGGTGGCTAGGATATTTTACCACCACTTCCAGTCCTAGTCGTCACATTCCTACGGAATGTATCTATATTCGGTTGTACTATAGGCATTAGATAGTGTTCAAGCATGTCGAGGTACGATATGCCAGTTTTTCAGCTGCCTCGGAGGAAAAGAAAGCACCGTAAATCTTGTTACAGCTCACAGGGCAAAAATATTTACCTTAGATGAGTCCCATACATGTCCAATTAGGTGATGTGTTTTCTACTCATCCCATATCCAAACATTATGTGGATTCAATTTTCCACAGGCAGGAAAGTGGCTTCGTCACTTAAGACAGTTTTATTGAGAAAATAATTTTCTCTCTGCCCTTTTTTAAACATTTCTACATACCTCGTGTTTCCTTGTCATTTTTTCTAAAAGCTTGCAGTAGTTCCAACTTGTACGGTTTGAATTCCGTAATAGCTGCCGCACTGTAACATTTGACATATTCAATTCTACGCTGGCAAGTCTCGTTTGTTTTCCAGGACTACGAATGTAAGACTGACGGATTTGCTCAATTGGAGCGCCAGAGACGGCTGGCGGAACCTGACCCGGTGTCCTACGTCATATACCGCCGGTTTCGACATAACGATTCTACCAGCCGATAACAGTCTCTCATTGAGGTGGCATGTTGCGATATCTAGTCCTGAATTGGCTCTGAACTGCAGCAGCGCTTCTGGATTCAAGGAACCATAAACAACACTGTGCACACTCCTCACCGTTATATGACTCCATGATGACTGTTGGAATAACTCGTTCGCGCATGCCACCTAGCGGGAAAGGCGGAAAATAACAGTCTTAGCCGAGAATAGAACTTGAAGCTATACTGCATGCAATGATGTATCAAATATTTTAGTAAGTTATTTACACTTTTCCCATTAGAGATTACTTTCATATAAATAATTTATAAACACCCTGTATTTAGTTTTCACCGTCCTTGCAAGAACCTTACGTGATAAGTTATTGTATATTCCTAGATTCCTCACTTAGTACTAGTTCTTAAGACTCTGAATGCAGTTAGCTCACCTTAAAAAAATGTGTGTGACATCTCCGGTGGTAATTCGCAAGAATAACGCCCTTCGATTGTGACATTTGGTCACTAATCGAAGCGATAGGTTTTTGCAGGTGCCAGGCTGCCAGCCAGCCAGCCAGCCAGCAGCGGTCCAGCCAGCAGCGATCCAGCCAGCAGCGGTCCCAGCCAGCAGCAGCAGCAGCAGCAGCAGTAGCGGCGGCGGCGTCCCCGCCGGCCAGCGTTCACGCCAGCCAGCCAGCCAGCATTCCTGTCAGCCAGCGTTCCTGCCGGCCAGCGTTCCTGTCTGCCAGCCAGCCAGCGTTCCTGCCTGCCAGCAGCAGCAGAGTGGGGCTTCGGCCCCAGACTTCTTCGTCGCTCTACGTCCTTTTTCTTCTGTTTTTCATCCACTTGCCCGTCCCTCGTTTGCTTCTGTCCTTTTGTCCTGTCCTGTGTCTTTCTCCTTGTCATAATGTCGACCCCCACCACCACTACTACAGCCACCACCACTGCCATCATCTACACATCTCCCTCCGCCGCCGCCACCAATATCACGTGGTGTGCCCAATCACCCCCCCCCCCCACTCCTCACTCTCCCATCTCCCTCACTTTTTGTCGCCCCATCCCTGGCTCCTCCCTCCCGCGCCTCCTCTGATCCCGTCCCTCCACTCCCTCCCTCTGCTCCTTCCGTTTCTGCGGCCCCTGCTAGGGTGGTGGCCTGGAGGGCCACAGCCCACACTCCACTTTCACATCCGCCCTCTTCGTCATCTACATCATCGCCTTCGCCCTCGCCACCTCCGGCGCAGGCTCCAGCACCGGGACCTGCCACTCCACGCCACCTTCCAGTTGCTCCCGTCCCCCACACCTCGTCCGCCGCCGTCAAACGCCCCAGTGGCACCCCTGCCCCCTCTGCACCTAAAAAGACTTTGCCTTGGCCCCCTTCCCCTGCCCAGGATGCCATGGATGTATCCCCACCTGTCCCTGCCCCCTCCTCCTCCTCCTCCCCCTCCTCCTACCGCTACCTCCTCTCCCGTCCTGATCCCTCCCTTCTTGAGGCCCGGAACCTCACCCTCTTCATTCGCCAGCATTTTCCCAGTGCCCCGATCTCCCTCCTCACTCCTCACCGTGATTCAGTGCTTGTCTCCTCCACCAGCCCTACCCTTCACACTGATATCCTTTTCCGCATCCCCATCACCCGCTTTGGCCATAATGCCTCCCTCACCCCTGCCCCTTCCCCGCCTCCCTCCTGCCAACCCCAACCCCCACGTTGCCCGCCAACCCTCACCGCCGTGATCACTCAGCTTAGTCTAACGATCACGGAGGAGGAGGTGTTGGCGGAGCTCAAGGCACATCCCTATCTGGAGGTGCGTGCAGTTCGCCACATTCACAACTTCGCCGGCCCCACCCGCCTTATGTAGGTTTCTTCCGAACACGCCCCCTCCATAGACTGTCTCCTGAAATAGGGTGCCCTCCTCTTTAACCACCGTTACAAGGTTGACCGCTCCCATTCCCCTCCTCAATCCCTCAGCTGCCAGAGGTGTTTGTGGTACAATGCACAACCAACATCTGAGTGCCGCGAGGCCCCCACCTGCCCACACTGTAAGCAAGCACACTTCCTACAGCACTGCCCCAACCTCCAGTCCCCTCCCTCCTGTAACACCTGTAACCTCCCTCATCCTATGTACTCCCAAAAATGTGAGGCCCGACCCCCTCCTACCACTCCTGAACTCGCCGTCCCTGTCTGCCCTCTGGGCGCCCCCATCCCTCCTGGCAATTCCCTTCGCCCCCCCCCCCCCCCTACCGCTGAGGACATTATCAGATTCCTTACCATCGTACTCCAAAATATTCACCCTTTCCAGCGCCCCCACACCCTCCAACAGATATCCCTCGCCGCCCGTTCCGTCTTCCACCTTAAAATGTATGCCACCTACTCCCACAACCAGCCCCATTTCACCTTCTCCCGTCTCGACACCCTCGTTTAAATCCTCGTCCTGGCGCAACAGCATCATATCCTGTTCACCCTTGCCACCCTGCACACCCTTGCCACCCACCGCGTGAATGCCTTCCTCCTAAATAAAACCTTCCTCCATCCCCACCACACCATCCACACTTCGCCCTACCTCCGTCACCGCTCCGATAATCCCTTCCCGATCGCGCGTGGTGGAGTTGCCATTGGTCACCATTCAGCTTAGTCTGACGATCACGGAGGAGGAGGTGTTGGCGGAGCTCAAGGCGCATCCCTATCTGGAGGTGCGTGCTAATCCCGGGCGGCAGGTCGCATCACCTTTACAATTGCCATGCACCCTCGTTCGCCAAGTGCCCAATGGTTGATGACGCAAATTCGGAGGGTTACAGTCTTACTTACACATACACTTGCATTCGAAAGGAACTAGTTCAAATGACTCGAAGTTCTTAGCTGAATTGCAGATCATTATACACACGGATTATCGTTCTTCACGCACATGGAGACAGAAAGAAGGAACCAGATTCGTCTTTTTAGCGCCCATGAGCCATACAGCTACTAAGGAGAGTTGTGAGAAACTGCCGCTACTTTTAGAAATAGGCCTCAGAGCTCTGTACAAATTCAGAAGCAGCGTAAGTCAACTGATGGCTGCCGGACACTTTTTATTTGGAAATGCGGAACCAGGCTTCAGTACCACTCACGTCATTTTCACAACTATGCCTGTTGAAGAGAAAATATGGAAATAATTAGGGAAGTAGTAAACACTAGAGGGAAACAGGCGCAACACACAAAATTAAACAAATTGAGAAAATAACGAATAATTAATGAAAGCAGATGGAGGGAGAGAAGAAAAGGTGAGCCTAATAAATCACTTGAAATGGAAATAAACGAGAAAAATAAAGGAGAGTGTAAACAGAAATTGTGGATCAGAATAGCAGTTAACGAGAGACAGCTGAGAGACAAAGAGAATGCTTTAGAAGCACGCGCGAGCGAGAGAGAATATGCAGTATTGGCATTTGTGACGTAGAAAATTATTCCTATCAGCTGCAGTAATTACGAAAGTTAGATAATAAGAGTATTCTATTAGATTAATTTTACAAAATTAAAAGGACAGATGAAGTGGAGAATAACTTCGTAAGATATCCTTACACTAAATGGACCATCGACGGCCTCTGTGACCGAGCAGTTCTAGGCGTTTCAGTCTGGAACCATGCGACCGCTACGGTCGCAGGTTCGAATCCTGCCTCGGGCATTGATATGTGTGATGTCCTTAGGTTGGTTAGATGTAAGTAGTTCTAGGTTATAGGGAACTGACGACCTCAGATGTGAAGTCCCATAGTGCTCAGAGCCATTTCAACCATTTTTAAATGGACCATCGAGGATGATGAAAATGCTGGGCGAAATGGAAAAATCAGTAAAATCTATCATACAAGATTGCTGGTATAGCGAGAGAGTTATGCAGACCCCATGCCTCTCCATTCCACATGACGCCACATGGAAGAGGAAGAAACAGTGGCCGGCCGACAGAGCGTGGTCTTTACGGCTTGATCGTGGAGTTTAGTTTATAGCTCTTGGTGTGCTCAACAGGTTTTGAGAATACCACTTATAATCCGAAGATGCAGACTCAGGGTTTTAGTTGGAGTACTGCTGCGTTGGGAGTTCTTCAGTATATGAAACTGAGCTACTTGTGTTCCCGATTTATTTTTATGACTTGGCTTTGGTTTTACTGATAAGAGAAAGGTGGTCTGACTATGGACGAAACGAATATAACTCCTGTAAACTAAGACCATATACAGGAAATGGAACAAAATAGTCATTAGTATTTTGATTGGGCCAATGAATTCCCCTCCTGCGCCAACCTCTCCGTCACAGAGTAGCATTTCCACCTTACGCCCTCAAATGCTTGTTGTATGTATTCCGATCTCTGTCTTTCCTTATAGTTTCTACTCCCTAAGGCTCCCTTTAGTACCAAGGTGGATGTTCCCTGATGCCTTATCACATATCCTGTCGTCCTGTCTTTTCTTCTTGCCAGTGACTTCTATATGTTTCTTTCTTCGCAGTTTTACGAAGAACCTCATTTCTTACATATTAGTCCACCTGATTTTCAACACTCTTCTGTAGCTCTACATCTCAAGCACTTCGATTCTCTTGTTTTCCGGTTTTCCACTGTCCATGATTAATTGTTGTACAATGGAGTGTTCCAAACTACCGTACAATGCAGTGCTCAAATTAATGTTTGATACCAGTACACCTGTCTCGGCCACTTCTCTTGGCCAGGAATGCCCTCTTGGCCTGTGCTAATCAGCTTTATACGTCCCCCTTGCTTTGTCCATCATCGGTTATTTGGTTATTTTGCTTCCAAGCTAGCAAACTTACCTTACTACGTCTACTTCCTAAGGACCAATTTTTATGTTATGTTTCTCGCTATTCTCATTTCTAATACTTATCGTTCTTTCATTTTTTTTCCTGTTCACTCTCAGTCCATATTCTGTAGTCGTTACACTGTTATTCCATTCAACAGATCCTGCAATACTTGTTCACTTTCACTGTGGATAGACATATCATCAGTGAATCTTAGCGTTGATATCCTTTCACCCTGAATTTTAATCCCACTCTTAAATATTTCTTATATTTCTGTCATTGCTATCTCGAAATATGGGTTGAACAGTATGGGAATCCCTATCTTACACCATTTTTAATCCGATGACTTCTTTCTTGGTCTTCCAGTCTTATTGTTCCTGCTTGGTTCTTGTAGAAATTGCGTATTACCCGTCTTTCCCTGTAGCTTCCTATTTCCCTCAAAATTTCGAATATATTGCACGATTTCACATTCCCAAACGCTTCTTCTGGAGCGACAGATCCAATGAACGTATCCTGATTGGTCTTCCGTCTTGCTTCCATTACGAAGCGCAACGTGTGAACTGCCTATCCAGTGCCTTTACGAAACTGACCTGTATTAGGATATCCTCCATTTTTTTCGGTAACCCTTATATTATTCTAGTCTGCAGCCTGGAGGCATGGGATGTTAAGCTGATTGTGCTATATTTTTTGCTGGATCCCTATGTCTTTCTTTTCTGCTCCAGTTTCTTCTACTATGAAGTCGTAAGACAAATCTTCCTTCTCGCGGTGGCCTTCAGTGTACTCTTTCCATCTATCAACTCTTTTCTCTACGTTCAACGGTGTAACTCCCATTATGCTCTTAACGTTGCTCGTTTTTAATTTCAGCTAAGTTCGTTTTGACTTTTCTAGACCCTGAGTCAGTCATTCCGACGATCATTTCTTTTTCATTTATTTAGATTTTTCCTGCAGTCATTTGCCTTCGCTGTACTTCCTTTTCATTTCATTTCCGTATGATTTATATTTCTTTAGTCCTGGCTTCCCCTGAACATTTCGTATTTCCTCCTTTCATCCATCAGTTGAAGTATTTCTTGTATTAGTGTACTTTTTTCGGAATTACCATCTTTGTACCCATATCTGATTGTTCAACATCTGTGATTGTCCCTTTTCTAGAGATGTCGACTCTTCTTCAAGTGAGCCACCTACTGTGATATTCCTGTTCGCAGCACCCACATCCTTAACTTGTCTCATCATTTCTCAGTACTTACGTACTTTAGCACTTAAGTGAAGCCTACAATTACGAATAAAGGGATGTATGGCGAAAGGTTAGGGCCCATGTACCATCGCGTATCATTTCCTGTTATTACCTTGTTGACATAAATACCTCTGTAACAGGTAGCCCTTTGGTAATCACAATTTCAGTTAACTACGACAAAGACTGAGTAAGATATCAGATCTCAATCACAGGACAATAAAAACAGGTAAGCCTTGATTAATAAGAGTTAAAACTGACACAAGTTATGAAATTGCTCTTAATTTAATTAAAAGGGACAGGCAGGCCTCCAGTGATAACAGCTTCAGTTAAGTAAAAGTACCAAATAGAAAGCACATAGGCCTTCTTTAATAATAGCTTCAGTTAAGTAAAATTACCAAATAGAAAACAGCAAGGCCTTTAACAATAACAGCTTCAGTTAAGTAAGATTGCTGAATAGAAAACAGGTAGGCCTTCGTGAATAGCTGCTTCAGTTAAGTAACCAAGAGTATGAATTGCTTCCTCACAAGGGGTGCACCAGAAGGCTTATACGCAAGGAGCACAAGACTAAACCAAATTGGAAGGCCAAGAAAGATTACAACGAGAGGACAGTCCCTCAAAGGCCCTTTTTGTTGGGTACAGACCGGCAAAAGAAATATTAACACAGGAAGTTTAATTACGTGAAACCAACAATAACTAGCCAAACGGTGTACACGCGTCACCGAAATATACCGCCTCTACAATGTCGGCGGAACGCTCGAAAAAAAATGGGCTGTGAGACCTAGTTATATAGCCTCAGCGTTTGCAAATTTTGAGACGCAGTCACCTCCTAAGCCAGTATAACTAACAGAGTGGTGATGCATGCAATGCCCGAAGATATCTCGAAACCGGCACAAGGCCGTGTTGCAAGAGAAATGTACTTACATGGTGTTTGAAATGGTGGCAGGGAGGTCGGCTAAAACCAAACCATCTAAGTACTGCGTGACGACGGAAGGGGAGGTGGGGGTTGGGGTGGGGTAATGGGGTGGTCCAGCCACACAGCAAAGGAGAAACACCGGCTCACACTGTTTAAGATATCGTGTTAACAAATAACCAACGCCCGTATCGACTCAGGGAAAGCAAACAGCAGCCACAATTCAAGGAACCAACTGATGGTGGAATAGATCAGCTAAGAAATCGCACTGATCGCAACAAACCTATAGGTATCAATAAAAAAATAACAGTTAATACTCAAGATCAAAAACTTAAGTTCATGAATAGAAGCTGAAGCTCGCCGGTTCCAAATTGGACCCAGAATTCAGCTCTCGTATCGGTCTGCCACGTCCCAGAGCTGGCTGGCCAGGCTACGCACGAAGACGGCACTCGAGGTCAGACACGGATTTAAATCGGTCCACAAATATGCCCAGCAACCAGTCGCCGGACCCCTGTGCCCAAGACGCTTGAACAAGCGCTCGTCTTAGTCGCCGGGCGGACCTCTCACACCGTCCTTAACGCTCCGTTACCACTTCGCAACTTGCCACGCCACAACAGGTCCCGTCCCCAACCAACAACCTTAAACAAAGGTCCTAGTGGCCTCAAAACAGAGGCACAGCACTCAACAGGTCGAGCTACTGGCGCCAGAAATTCTAAAGGCGATGCCAGCAACCCTGCAACGGATCACTGAAGTATCCCGCTTACAGAATGATTCTTCCGCACGATTCTCTTCATCACTACTAAATTATGAGCTGCGTCTGTGTCTGCTCCTGGTTACGACTTACAATTCAATATCTGATTTCGGAATCTGTATCTGACCATGATGTAATTTATTTGGAATCTTCTCGTGTTCTCTGGTGTTTTTCAAGTATAACTCCTCATTCTCTCTCTTACTTGTTCTATCTGTGGATGATATGTGCGAAGAAAGGTTATCTCTTGGAGCTTCAAGAAATTTTTGATTTGAACGTCTTGATTATTACGGCTATATAAGTTGGAGAGAACACTTTATCGATATAAATAACGTAACATTGCATTTCCTAAACATATCTTTGCTTGCACTAAGTTCAACTTTCTGGCGATTGTGGTGCAGCTATGAAAGCAAATGACACCAAATTCCTGGTACTGCGAACAGAGTTAAGCTTCTGTGAGAGACATATGTTCAAGGCCTGTAGCCTGCGTCCAAGTATTGTCTTCGTATCCAGCGTTTCATGTGAACAGAGATGATACTCAGGACGAGCCAATTACGGCTGTGTTGTGGGTAATCGAACAGTTCCCATCGAAATGGCTGCAGGAGCGTCTTCACTGCCCCTGCAGAGCGCGGCTGAGAATTGCCATGGTGAAGGAAGTGCGTGACAGGTGTGTTAGGTGGGCTGCATTCATTAAGGCGAAGCCTCTCAGCGGGCCCCCCAACTTGGTGGGAGACATCGTTGTTCTAGGCACCTTTACTCGCTCACAGTACGCTCACAACTGAAAAGAGCGTCTTGATGCGATCGACGGACATACTAGGGACACTGCCCAAAACGTCTGCGAAAAGCCTTGCCAGATTTTCACAGTGGTTTCGATTTCACGGAAGATTGTTCCTCACTTTCCGAATAGCCCTCTTAACCATAGCCGGGTCTTTTGTCACAGTCTACATGTTTCCCTTTCAACAAACACTATTTATTACTGTTGTTATTCCTACTATTTTTATTAATTTTTTTTATAAAAGTATTGAAAGCTGAAGGCCATAAATTCATCTAAATACCGAGGAATTACAATTACGAACAACTTAAATTGGAAGAACACATAGGAAATGTTGTGAGAAAGGCCAACAAAAGACTGCGTTTTATTGGCAAGACACTTAGAAAATATAACAGATCTCCTAAAGAGACTGCCTACACTACGCTTGTCCGTTCCCGTTTGGGCTACTGCTGCGCGGTCAGGGATCCTTACCAGATAAGATTAACGGAGTGCATCGAGAAAGTTCAAAGAAGAGCAACATATTTTGTATTATTCCGAAATAGGCGAGAGAGTGTCACGGACATGATACAGGATTTGGGGTGGAGGTCATTAAAACAAAGGCGTTTTTCGATGCGGCGGAATCTTCCCACGATGTTTCAATCACCAACTTTCTCCTCCGAATGCGAAAACATTTTGTTGACGGCGACCTACAAAGGAACAAACGATCATCATATTAAAATAAGGGGAATCAGAGTTCCCACGGAAAGATAAAGGTGTTCGTTTATTCCGCGCTTTTTAAGATTGGAATAATAGAGAATTATTGTGAAGGTGTTCGATGAAGCCTGTGCCAGACACTTAAGTGTGATTTTGAGAGTACATATGTAGATGTATATGTAGACTGCTGTGTTATGTGGTAATTTGGATCTGGAATTACAAAGGCCGAATTTTTATGTTGTTTTGTTTTCTTTCATCAGTTTTTATGTCTGTCATAACGCGTTCTACAACACTGTATCAACGTAGACTTTTTTTTCTCAGAGTAGCACTTGCAACCTACAAAAAAATGGTTCAAATGGCTCTGAGCACTATGGGACTAAACAACTATGGTCATCAGTCCCCTAACACTTAGAACTACTTAAACCTAACTAACCTAAGGACATGACACAACACCCAGTCATCACGAGGCAGAGAAAATCCCTCACCCCGCCGGGAATCGAACCCGGGAACCCGGCCGCGGGAAGTGCAACCTACATCCTCAATTATTTGCAGCACACATAGCTAACTGAATCAAAATTAAATAAATAAATAAAACATATAGAAGAGGCAATTGTGGCTCACTGAAACTGAAAAACCACAAACGAACACGCGAATCTGAAAAGCTTGGTCTACAGTCAGTAACACATTTCCTTGAGTACAAACTACTTAAATCCATGATAGGGATGGATTTAAGTTTTGGTCGTTGCTAAAAAATTGGCTCTGAGCACTATGGGACTTAACTTCTGAGGTCATCAGTCCCCTAGAACTTAGAACTACTTAAACCTAACTAACCTAAGGACATCACACACATCCATGCCCGAGGCAGGATTCGAACCTGCGAACGCAGCGGTCACGCGGTTCCAGACTGTAGCGCCTAGAACCGCTCGGCCACTCCTGCCGGCGTTGCTTAAACCCATCCATACTCATATTTTACGAAAGTAATTGGTTCACTGGTCAAAGAGTAACAAAGATTATGGTTTAACGTCCCGATGACGACAAGGCCATTAGGTATAAACTTTTCGGGAAGGCATTGTTTTTTTTCGCTGTCTTCAACTCACGGTTAAACCTAAATATTATAGTAATGTACGTGGAATGTTGAATATTCGCGTAAGGAGTATCTGTTCTTATAACACTACACAATAATAGTGTGAAGGACAGCTCCATATATGTGGCATAAATTCGGTCGCTCGGTGACAGAGCCAGAACATATTAACTGTGAAAAGAACGTCCGTCGAATAGATTCTACTTTAATTGACGGTATTTTCGTGTCAAATATTTCATTGTTGAGATATTATGTATTTAAATACGTGTTTTCCACATTATACAGAACTCCTCTTTAGCGAAATAACTGTCGCATCAAGTTCTACTTGATACAGACTGCGTTATTTGAGCCATATATCTAATGTAAGCGCCGCACAAATGTCTTCGCGATAGTAGTTCAACTACCAGCACTGCCCACTTTCAACTTTACGACTTCATGATTTATTGAGGGTCTGTTAATTGGTATACCGTCAGTACTTTGAATAACTAACGAGTGCCGTGGCAGATGGAGAGCTGCAATGAATTATACAGTGTCGAAGTTTAATTGGACTTCCACTTCGGGGTGATAAAACTGAACGATACCGACACTAAGAAACTTGTTGAATTTTGAGCAATGCGTTTCAAATAATTTATTGCTGTCGTGCAACCATTGCGGGGACCCAAACTTATACGACGAAGCAAACAAAATCGCATAAAGTGAACTGCGTTCGTATGTTTATCTAATCGGAATAAGACTAGCTGATGCTTCAGAAATGGCTGATAAATTAATTTTAGAGCTCTGTCGACATTCTCTGAAGTTTATCATTGTAGGACTTTGCACCTTAAACTTCTGGAATAGACAACCATTCCTGAATCAAGAAGGTTAGAATAATCTCTCTTAAATATCAAATTTTGACCCATACTTCAACTACATAAGAATGAAAAGTAAGATCAACGGTTGACTAGATGAGATACGATATACCTAAATGTAACGGTCTCGATCTCGCATCTCTTAAATATAGACTCTCTAACAAATGCATCTTTGTGAACTGCAACAGAACTTGTTAGCAAAAACGCGACGTATGGGGCAGGAGAAGACAGTTATGTATTTCTAGGACGTTAACTAATGACTGAGTGCTGCTGAAGAACTTGGATCGTTTCCTTACAACAGGGAATAAATAAGAGTATACACATTTTAACACACGCTGGTTATATACTATACACACCTTGAGGAATGATTGCTACTCAGTCATGGCTGAGTGGCAGTCACACGCAAGGTGCATATAGTATAAGTGAGCGTGAGGTCGTGCTTAGAATAGAGAAGGCGCAGTCTTACTTCAGCCGAAGGTAGATTTTGATGGCCTGGAGGCTCTGCACGAGCATTTTGGAAACTGCAAGACTCGTCGGGTGTTCGAGGAATGCTGTGGCGAAATCGAGGTGAAATCATATCCAGACGTAGTGGAATTGGGCGGCCACCTCTCATGACCGATGTCAGACATCGTAGGTTGGGCAAACAGGTAAAACAGAACCGGCGGCGAACTGTAGCGAAACTAACATCAGACTTTAAAGCTGGGCAGTGTAAAAGTTTGCCTGAACACCAGGGCACCAAACGCTCCTAATGATGAGCCTACACAGCCGACGACTAATGCATGTGCCAATGTTAACACCGTGACATCGTCAACTGCTACTGGAATGGGCAAGTGACCTTCGACACTGGTGGTTGGCACAGTGGCAGAGTGCTGCACGGTCCGATGAATCCGCATACCTTCTCCATGAAGCCGCTGGGAGGGCGCGAATCCGTCGTCTTTCAGTGAAAATAAGTCTTTGACAGCTGTACTGCCGGACGGAGACAAGCTGGCAGCGGCTTTATTACGCTTCGGAATCATTCACGTGGGCATCCATGGGTCCAGTGGAGCTCGTACAAGCCACCATGACGGCCAAGGAGTATCATACGCTGGTCGCAGATCACGTACAGCTCCTCATGACAATCATGTTTCCAGTGGCATTTTTCAGCAAGATAATGCGCTCTGTCACAATGATAGGAGTGTGATAGAGTGCCTCGAAAAACACAGTAGCGAGTTCCAATTGATGTGCTGCCCCCTCCTACTTCCGACTCGACAGATCTGAACGCGATGGAACACATCTGGGATGCAAACGAACGTGGCGTCAGAGCTCATCACCACGCTCCCCGGAATTTACGGGAAACAAGTGTGCAGAAGTGCTGCCACTTCCCTCCAGCGACTTACCAAGGCCTCATTGCTTCCCTGCTACGATGCGTCGCCACTGTTCTTTTTATATTTTATTTTCCTTTTTTTCGGTCACCAGTTTTCTGACTTGTTTGATGCGGCCCGCCTCGAACTTATCTCCTGGTCTAACCTCTCCTTCCCAGAGTAGCACTTGCAACCTAGGTGCTCAGTCATCTGTTGGATGTTTTCCAATCTCTGTCTTCCTCTACAGTTTTTGACCTCTACAGCTCCCTCTAGTACCATGGTAGTCATTCCCTCATGTCTTAAAAGATGTCCTATCATCCTGTCCCTTCTCCTTTACAGTGTTTCCCACATATTCCTTTCCTCACCGATTCTGCACAGAACCTCCTCATTCTTTACCTTATCAGACCACCTAATTTTCAACATTCGTCTGTAGCACCACATCTCAAATGCCTCGATGCTCTTCTGTTTCGGTTTTCCTACAGCCCATGTTTCACTACCACACAATGCTATACTGAAGACGTACATTCTCAGAAATTTCTTCCTCAAATTAAAGTCGATATTTGATACTGGTAGACCTCTCTTGGCCAGGAATGCCTATTTTGCCATAGCTAGTCTGCTTTTGAGGTCATCTTTGCTCCGACCGTCATTGATTATTTTACTGCCTGGGTAGCAGAATTGCTTAGCTTCATCTACTTCGTGACCATCAATTCTGATGTTAAGTTTCTCGCTGTTCTCATTTCTACTACTTCTCATTGCCTTCGTCTTTCTTCGATTTACTCTCAGTCCATACCGTGTACTCATTAGACTGTTGATTCCATTCAGAAGATCATTTAATTCTTCTTCGCTTTCACTGAGGATAGCAATGTCATCAGCGAATCGTATCGTTGATATCCTTTCACCTTGAATTTTAATTCCACTCCTGAACCTTTCTTTTATTTCCATCATTGCTTTTTTTATGTACAGATTGAACAGTAGGAGTGAAAGACTACATCCCTGTCTTACGCCCTTTTTAATCCGAGCACTTCGTTCTTGGTCGTCCACTCTTGTTATTAATTCTTGGCTCTTGTGCATGCATATTACCTGTTTCTTCCTATAGCTGACCCGTATTTTTCTCAGAATTTCGAACATCTTGCGCCATTTTACATTGCCGAACGCTTTTTCCAGGTCGACAAATCCTATGAACGAATTTAGATTTTTCTTTAGTCTTGCTTTTATTATCACCCACAACGTCAGATTGCCTCAAGTTTCTTTTCCGCTGCTGTTATCCGTGCCAAAGGTAGACATACCTACTATTACGTTGGTGATCATAATGTTCTGACTCATCAATTTATGTCATCACTTTAAAATTCCGAATTTCAGAAAATGTCTCAAGCTTCTGTCGAAACCGACCATCGTGAAATAAATATTATTTAGAGATCTTGGCTTCATAAGAAATATCTTCCTTTTGTATCGAAAGATTCCTATCACAAAAACACGTGTAACCTACGAGTATATAAATTTAATGGATTTTATCACTGTAGCTAGTGTAATGTGAAGATTTTTCCTGAGGCGCGAGCGTGTTCTCTGCAAAGTCTGACACGTCTTGAAAAATAAGTCAGTATTAAAAACACTGGGATTAAAACGGTATGACGAGTGATTCTTCCTGCTCCAGCGGTTTTCAAGCACTGCATGGCAGCAAACATGGAGACAACACTGTGGCTTTACCCGATAATGTAATACATTTTATCTTGTCTCATACTGAAACAGAGAGACCCTGAGATTTGAGGGAAAAGTGCATTCCCCGACTGCGGTGAACGAAAAGTCACTCCAAATGAACTTATGAGAGATTCCTCTTCTCGCTGCCAACAAACTTCTAACTGACTAAATATCTAGAAGCCTCTTAACGAACGAAACTGCGGTGCGTCAGCTGCAATCAGGCTTATTGTCTGCGACAGTACGTCAACTCCGTTCTCTCGTCAACATCAGGAGCAGTTTGCCGTAACCTTGAGTAACAGTTTACAAACTATGGCTACTGCTGCGTCTCATCACCGTAATTAAGATAAATGAAGGTTGCTGGCATATATTAAGAGCGCTATTGTCTTTCTAGAGAAATCAGAGGTATATTCTTCTCTAAAGAAGCGCCAGTATTCCCCTCATAGTTTCTGCGAAGGCCTATCTGTATAACAGAGAGTAAAAGAAATAAAACTTATTACGCATACATTTTTCCTTTAATATAAACCGTACTGTATAGACACAGATCATACCGAGAATCTTTAAGTGGTTGTTAATTGGTGTTTTGGGGTATTTGCCTTTAATATTATGGTGAAATATTATTGAACGGTTTAGTTCTTTTGTTTCGGTTGAAAGACTTCATTTTTCCTCTAAAGATGAGTGAATTAAACGAAATTTAGTGTTATTTGTACTGCACTATTTCTCTCTGAAGAATACCGTGCACGCGAAATGACATAGCAGAGTCAAACCTGACGTCTGTACAGTATTTAATCAACGTGCAGAGAGATCACGAACAATGACTTGCTCAGTTCACTAGATAGGTAACATACAGTGTATTTGTATTTTTTTAAATGAAATGAACTGCGCCAGCAAAGGAACTTTTTCGTGTACTTGATGGTGCTGATCTAGTAGAGCTTTTTTGCATTAATTTAATCGACCAAGGCATTGGCAGATACTGAAACAGGTAAACGTTTGGCCCCTAGACTCCTAGATGCAACCTAGATGCAACATAGTGGCACCGTAATTAATGCCAGGGTAAGTAATACAGTTTTTCCCGCAATTTCAACTGCCACTTGTGCGGGATGATTTCTTAGACAAGATTGATTAGCCATGGTCTTTATTCACATGAGAATGTTACGGAGTATGCCGAAGAAGGAATTTGGATTAGGTCAAAAGGAACCTTCAAAGATTTCTCTGTAGTTCTCCATATGATGTTAGGTGTTAGGCCTATAGATATTATTTTTTAAATATTGCTCTACTGTGTTGCGTAAGTCCATTGACACACTAACTCTCCCAGAATCCTCCCAACAAATGCAAATATCTAATTCCCTTTTATAGTATGGTATTGATTTTACGTGCTCGTCACATGCAGTTTCATTTCTTAGTATTACCTCTAAGACTCTAAAGAACTCGATGGTTTTTAGAAGCTCGTTACTGACCTCTTATGTCCAATATCTTGCACGTATCCATTTTTAAAGAGATCTCAGAGGTAAAAGCTGGACAACGGAAGTAAAATTTTGTTTGGTTAATTAACGTGAGAATGAACTATCATAATTCCATGAAAAGTTGTTAAGGACACTGTAGTAGCAGCGTCGTGACTCCTTAACGTTATAGTATCTGGCATTTTAGTTTGTAAGGTCACATTACGGTTTTTCCCCATCTAAACAACCCTCTAGGAGCCCATTTCTTAACATAGCTCCTCAAGCTGCAAGCTCCCCGATTTGATGAAAGTTGCCACAGAATAATTACAATTGGTAGGGCTTAATCGCGGAAAACTCGACTTTTCAAGTCACGACTATCGATAAACTATCACTACAGCGAAGCCGCTACTGATGTATTACTGCTGAAATTTGTCTAAGAAATTACAAATTGGCGACGACACTCCGATTTCTGGTCTCGGAGAACCTACGTTTCTCCTTCATAGAGAATTCACTATCGGTTCTAAGATTCCGCAAGATAATAGATTAAAAATACAGCCCGTTTAGCAAATAGATGCTGCTACGGCAGATAGACCGGTGTGTTCCTTGCCTCGAGGCATGCTATTTGTTCACTCTTCTCTACAGATAACACGTATCCTCTAACCAGTACTGCCATCTGGCAGAATGAATTCCTTCCTGAACTTTGCAAAATAAGGAGCGGAAAAGGTTCTGTCGTTTCATGAAACACCCGACATGCTAGTCGCAGTAGGGGATAATCTTCAGTCTCTTGTGAAGAGTGCACTGAAAGCTTTAGCGGTTGTTATTCTGCACTCACATTTTGATAAAACTCCTCTAGCTACTTAAGCTTACTAACAAGAGGAGTATTTCTGCTCCCATGTGGTTCAGAGCGCCTTCCGAAATTCCTAAAGGTCGTTGCCTCCTCCTCAACGACTGCAGCAGTAACCAGCACCACTATAAATTCACGTACATATAGAGGGTGTCTCAAATCTTTAGGGGCAAACTAAAATAGGTCCTCAACCGGTTATATTGAGACGGGGAACCAATAGTCGGAAACGCATATTTATTGTGTGATGGACATACACAGTGCGTACCGCATAACAACAACGTAGCTCATAGCAATACTGTTTAAAGCGACGATCGCCAGCCTCAATGCTTTTACTGCAACACCGCACGCTCGCAAAGATTCCGCGTATCTGTTGTACACTGGAACAGGCATCGAGTGATAAACAGGGTACACCCCTGACCACCATATAGACGTACTGTATACATTAACGTTTGCTCAGAATATACAAGTATCAGATACTTATCATGGGAGAATGAGTGCGTGTACACATATTAGCATGTGATTGTTGTGGACCTTCTGGGGGGAAATGACTGGGAAAGTTTTCATACAATAGACCGAACAAAGAACAAATCGTGTTGGCTGACTGCTAATCGTGGAAGTGAAATGATGGCAAAATTGTAAATTTGTGGTAAGTTCTTATGGGACCTAACTGCTGATGTCATCAGTCCCTAAGCTTACACACTATTTAATCTAACATAAACTAAATTACGCTAAGGACGACACACACATCCATGCCCGAGGGAGGACTCGAACATCCGTCAGGGGGAGCCGCGCGAACTCTGACAAGGCCCCTCAGACCGTAAGGCTACCCCGCGCCGCAAAATGTTGGTGATGATTGCGTCGGAAGATTAGTGAGTGAAGAGAAATAGAACCCCAAACAGTAAAATAATGGCCTAAAAGTCGCCACACGCGCTTCTCATCCTGTACGAATTCCGCACGCAGTGGCTGCGACACATCATTTGCGCGAGACGGGACGCGGTGAGATGAGAGGCAGTTCTGACGTCAGCGTGGAGCGGCCTGTCTCTTCGTGAACTGCCTTCTTCTCTCGCGGTGGAGAAGACCGTACTCTGCGCCTCCCGACGACCACGTCCGTCTACTGAGGTTCCTGGCGAAGAAGTGCTTACTGTACTTCTTAGTGAGGAAGTGGCTGATAATTTACTCTCCTGCTCCTTCTCGGTGTGCCATTTTGACCAATCTGGGACTGTGTGCCTAATTTCGCCAATCTGAAACCTCTTAACAACTTTGTTCCGAAAGTTTCGGCGACCATATTTTGGGACCTTCGCGAGCTAACATCCCAAAGATGTTCGGGCTCACATGCGGTTCCGCTTCGTCGAAATGTCTTACCTCAAACTCGTCTAGGGTTTGAACCGCACGTGTCGTATTACACACCCAAAAGTAGACACTTGAGACCCTTTCGTTAAATTATCTGGCTGATGGCAAGTTTGCGAAATTCAGAGTAAACATAACATATAATAACAGTAATAATAATATCGGGAACTAAATTAACGACCCATGAATGATGTATGCCACACTGGTGCGATTTGGTTAGATTAGTGTTTGTTCATAAAGCAAACTAATAGCGAAAAAGGTCGTATATAGAGTTACTGTTACACTCGAGCGCATATCCATTTGACACAGTTCGATCATTCACAATCTCATCGTGAATTACAAGTCCAATACTCCAGCCCGTTAACTACGCGAAAGCTAGAGTTCACACCAGGCGCGCGGCTGCTAACTGCTCAGAGACTAAGTCCCGCGATACTACACAACGCGAAATTTTTGAAGTCGTTTCACTTCCTGGCTCCCTAAAGACCGACCGTCCGCTTCCGCGTCTCCACCAGCACCGTTTACTTTGATGTCTCCAGTGGAACTGTACTCTTTGGTGTCTAGACCGCAACTGTCAGATTTCGCATCTCCATCCGAACTGTCCTCTTTGGTGTCTCGATCAAAACAGTCCACTTTTGCATCTACACCAGCACTGTCTCTGCCCGTCCCCGGCCGCGTTTCCCGTGCGCCGAACATCGTCACTCAACTGACCAGGGCAGTTACCTTTCCTGAAGCCGTCCATCAGCTTGGCCACAGCTTATTCTACATTATTTTACATTTTAACATATTAAAATAATCAGAGCTTGACCACTTTCACGTTCTACATAAAGTAACAATAATATCCATTACAGAATAAACGTTAAATTCTTTTACATGAAACCAATTCAATTTCCTTCTTAACTTTGAATGTCACCGCCAATAGCCTTGCACCAATGTGCTTTCCGTTAAATAAATAAAGAACAAAATTAAGTATAATGCACTAAATCTTACAACAAATATTGTATTACCCAATGAATCAGTAAGGTGTGATGCTGTCATCGTTCAGTGTGTTTTGTGCGGAGGATATGATGATTTGGTGCTTAACTGAAAATACTGATGATTTAAATTTACTATATTTTTTAAACAAATAAAGTTACAGAGTTGATATTTACAACATTTGTCACTTTAAAGATGCGCCTCTATATGAAATCTCGATCGTTAAGATCGACCTAACCGTTCAGATGTTACCATTCTAGTCTTTGTTACAAAAGTTGTTAATTTCACTTTAACAGTAAGTCCTAAACTATTACAGATATGATCAATATTCAGGTTTAATTGGGATCACCATGAAAATTTATGAAGGCTGGTAGATTAAAATTACTGTGGCTTCATTCCCTGCATTACTACAAAATTTAATAGTTTTCCAACATGTTTCCCTTTATGGCCGATCTTAGGTCAGCCATACTTAACACTGCTACGTCTCCTCGGCCTCGTGCTCTCGAAACTAGTCCTGGACGATGGTAGCCGTGTTACAGGGGCCCTGCCGTCTTGTAACGCAGCTTCATTGCTGGGGAACAAACAATGTACCATGGGGAGATGTTTAAGAATACACGCAAGGTTGTTAGGCTCAGTGACCAATTAAAAAGAAAAGGGCAACGAAAGCAGGCGTTGTGGTAAAAATCACAGTTTAACAGGCAATACAGCCATAATTGAGGAGCCACCGTAAAGCAGCTATTGGCACCTATTCTAAAGTAAGGAAAGGACAAATGGCAATTTTACGGTTACAGAACTCAGAGGTTGCCTTCACTACCTGATTAAGAAAACTTTCGTTAATGGTCCTCGTAAGCATCTAGCTATAGCATCTTCATTCTTAAGATAGTCGTGTAGAAGGACCTCCACATACTCGGTAAGATTGATAAATTTGTTGCCCGGTGTAAGGTCGTTGCTGCATCGAGCAGCAGCCACAGGCCCGGCCGCCCGTTCGATGTTTACGGTCTCAAATCGTCCCAGCCAGAGGTGTACGTATTCCGCTTTTAACCTGCCTGTTAGCCAGGTAGGAAAGCTGCCGCACGGTATCACCACAACAGGCAGGCTGCTTCACCCTCACCCAAGCCAATCTGTGCTCAACCCAAGCAAGCTAAAGGAATATTGCTTTCCTGCCTGCCCGTCGTCCCATTGAGCTACATATAATAGGTAGACCAGAACATGGTGGATTTTATTTGTTCTTGTTTTCGGTGTATTTCGGGATTATTTATCTCGATATGAACGGTTTTCTGGAAATTCACGCTGTTTCGACTAGTTCTGGCTATTCATAATTCGAAACATCATCAGGTCACCTCTACTACATGTTTACTGTAGTAAACAAAACTACTTCTGAAAGTAGAGATCCTTTGCAGCTAAGAATCTGAAGATGTCTGTTACACTGCAGTGCCAATTAAAGTAAGGTTGGTTGGTTTGTTTGGAGAAGACCAGACAGCGTGGTCATCGGTCTCATCGGATTAGGGAAGGACGGGGAAGGAAGTCGGCCGTGCCCTTTCAGAGGAACCATCCCGGCATTTGCCTGGAGTGATTTAGGGAAATCACGGAAAACCTAAATCAGGATGGCCAGACGCGGGATTGAACCGTCGTCCTTCCGAATGCGAGTCCAGTGTCTAACCACTGCGCCACCTCGCTCGGTTAAAGTAAGGTTTTGAAAGTCAATCGCCTGTAACTTTAGTGTGTTTCAGCCAAATATTACCCCAGTTATACTCGTAAATTTAATTAGTTTTTCTAAGATGTGTATTACGATTTCGCTGGATCATTCCAATGTATGAGGAAAAAATAGTTCATTCCGAATTCCACAAATGCATTTTAGCAAACACGAAGCTCATTTTTTCCTATAACGTTAAAGTAAAAGGTACAGGTCTGAAAGGAGAAGCTTTTCTTTCATTTTAAGTTTTCTTCGCACTACGTTGCATATCACCAGAATGTGGTTTCTAATATTCACCGAGCCATGTTTCCTATTTTATTCAATGTTTGCCCTGAATTTAGGAAGCCTACATACTGCTAAATGGTCCCAAGTTCTTAGCACACACTAGTCAACCACTAAGTCTTTGTCCTCTTTTATAATATTTATGGAGTGAGGAAACTGCTGGTAAGATTTACATGTCGTAACACACTTGAGTTCCCGAACGGGGTTTTAGTATTTTGCACAGTTTACACTGGGGACACCTACCAATTTTTTGAAGCTGCCTCATAAACACACGAAAAATTTTCCCCAAATCGACTTGCGCTGTTTCGTGGCTGGTATGCATTCCCCAATTCTTAGTTCCTCCTCAACCGCCTTATGTTTGGTTTGTTCATTTTGCTGCTCCCAACGTTCTGATAAATGAGTTGCAGTGAAAGTATGTATGTAAACATGTACCTGGCTGTTCCGTAGTGACGTTGGACACATAGAGAAGGCTGAACGGGTCCCGTGAAACTTGCCAGGTTTTCGGGAAACCACGTTGGTCTGCTTTAACCGCTGCGATTCAGTACACATATACTCTTGTGTCTCCGTTGCGGCAGGTAAGATACTCTAATGGTTGCGGCAGAGATAGGAGCAGGCATGCTGGCAGGAGAATTTATGCACCTCTGATTGTAGCCGCGAGCGTCCTGTTGGTTAACACCGCACGCTAGCGAAGCTCTCTGTGCAGGCAGGCACTCCACTCGGCTGCCGCGAAATTCCGACTTGCTCAGTGGGCACCGGCAGAATTGTGCACTGACCAACACGGTATCCTTCCCGATGTATATATCCAAAGTGTTTGCAAAAAAATATATCTTTTTGTTTGCTACCAAAATATATCCTTTGTCTGTTACCAACAGTATGATGTTGGCTACTGTTTCGGAAGACTTTGTCCTCAATGCTTTGGCAATTAATAAGTATTATTTCAAGTTTTTCACTCTTCATAGTTGCTATCATATCGATTTTAATGATTTGTTTTTCTTGTGGGTGATACCTTTTCGGGCACCTTGGAGTTTCATCTAATCTGAAACGCCTTCACTCGCATTCCGCACGTGGTCTGTCACTACAGTTGCCGTTTCTGGTGTATAGTGCACACCTCACCTATTCAGGCCTATTTCACAATTACTGAACACGTAGTACAATTCCTAAGACCCACAGCCGAACGTGGCACAAAATAGATGAAGTCTTTGGATTAGATCCTTCATTCAACTCCAGGGGACGCTGATCAATCCTCTGAATGACATTGCAAATGACAGCTCTACGGAGACCTTATGAGTGAGGCTAGCTGTCTTCCATCCATCCGACAGATTCAGCGAAGAACCGCTTGACGACGTCGGAACTGACGTCAAGAAAAATTGTCAGCTAACAGTAAGTCGTTCTATCTATTACCTGCGTTCATGAATGTGCTACAGTGATAAAGATGTTTAATATTAACAGGACAGACTGATATTTTGCTATTTTCAGAATATTCGAGGTTCCTGTTCCTTTTTCTGTTTTGGTTTTCTAATCATCAACAAGTGCACAGGTATTAATTTTTGCACCATGCAAGGAAAGTATTTATGAAAAAGGGGTATTTATAAACATTTAATATAAATAAATATATTTGTCTGGAGTGTAGTCTTGTGCGGAAGTGGAACGTGGATGACAAGTAGTTCATACAATAAGAGAAACGTGGACCTATATAAAACATGCTGAAGATTACATGGGTAGACCGAACAACTATTGAGGAAGTACTGAATCGAGCTGATAGACAAGAAATCGGTGGCAGTACACGACTAAAGTTATCAATTAATACGACATATCCAGAGCCATCGAGCATCCATTTGATAATGCAGGGTAGAGCGGGATGTAAAAATCCAGAAGGAAGACTTAGACGCGGGTACAGCAACGGAGCTCAAATGGATGTAGCTTACACAATTTTTTTAACGAAGAACAGGTTCTCACAGTGTCAACTAACGTAGAGAACGGCATAAAACCAGTTTTCGGACTGAATATTACAGCAGAGATATGAACACAATTTCATAAGTTTTTCGAAAAACTTTCTGTGATATGAGTTAAGAAGTATTCCCGGTATTGTATGTGTACCGTTGGGGACCTCTACCATTTTTAATTATTTTTATAGATACAGTACGTATTCGTCTCGAGCTTGCTCACAGGTATGACGGGCAGTGCAGTTAAATTATGTGAAAAGTTATCCCTAACGTTTCCAACTACGTTTTGAAATAAGACTAGTAGGTTGTAGAAGGATGATGAAGAATTTTTGTTTCAGTTTAAATTGTCAGTGGTTATTAGGCCTCTTTTAGAATTATTAAGTTGTGTGTAACTCATTGTTTCAAGGTTCCTTTTGTGCTTGATATTTAAGCATCTGTAAACATTGTCTGAACGCTGTGTTTCTGAATTATCCGTGATTCTAATTTATTATTTGATAGGTGATGCTCCTTCTGAAATAACCTTCCTATCGACAGGGAACACTCTCTAAAAATAACCAAGAAGGTGATGTACCACGTGTTGATTTAGTAATGGAATTTCTTGGCCCTCTTGTAACCTAGCCGATAAAGCAGGGGGCTCCAAAAAAGATAGTGCGGAAAGTAGTATGATATTTTATGACAAACAATCGTCTTAATGTTCTTCGAAATTCAAAAATACATTAAAAGCTTACATATGAAAGTGGAGATGTTGAATTACTGATTCTGATGAGTTTCATAATCCTATTGTCTTGTATAAACTTGACAAGCTCACAGGAACTTCATTTCACCTCGTTTAGCGTGTAAAAAGAACTATTTGAAATTTGCTGACAGCGGCCACCCACCTTCAGAATACGAGGGTGGGTTGAAAAGTCCTCGGAACGCAATAGAAAAAAAGTACTTACATCCCGGAACCTTTTTTTATTTTTCGATATAGTCTCCTTGTGGATTAATGCACTTCGTCTAACGATGTTCCAGTGCCTTGATTCCATCTCGAAAATGAGTTTCCTCCAAGCCTGCAAAATAGTTGTCAACTCCGGCTATCAATTCTTCGTTCGAAGTGAATCTTCGTCCACCAAGAAAAAATTTCAGTTTAAGGAAGAGATAGAAGACCGACGGAGCAATATCAGGTGAATAAGGTGGGTGTGGCAACAATTCATAACTTAGCTCGTGTAATTTTGCCATGGCGGCGTCACATGTGTGCGGGCGCGCATTGTCTTGATGGGAGATGACTTTCTTTTTTCCTAAACCTGTCCTTTTTTCGCATATCTTTTGTTGCAATTGTTCCAGGAGGTTAGTATAGTATTCTCCAGTAATTGTTTACCCAGTGGGGAGATTGTCGACAAACATAATCCCCTTCGCATCCTAGAACACTGATGCAATGACCTTTCCCGCCGAAGAAAATGTCTTTGCTTTCCATGGTGACTGAGAATCAACATGTTTCCACTGCTTTGACTGTTGTTTCGTGTCTGGGATATAGTAGTGCACCCGTCCGCAGCTCGTGGTCTTGCGGTAGCGTTCTCGCTTTCTGCGCACGGGGTCCCGGATTCGATTCCCGGCGGGGTCAGAGATTTTCTGTGCCTCGTGATGATTGGGTGTTGTGTGTTCATCATCATTTCATCATAATTGACTCGCAAGTCGCCGAAGGGGCCGCCGAACTTCCCCGCATGGGGCCTCCCGGCGAACAATGCCATACGATCATTTCATTTTTTTGCAGTAGTGCACCCAACTTTCATCTGTGGTCACAAACCGGAGCTAAAAATCTTGTTCGTTTCTCCTAAAACGAGCCAAACATTGTCCGATCTGTCCATTCTCATGCGTTTTTGACCCAGCGTCAAGAGTCGCGGCACTCATCTTGCAGATAATTTTTTCATTTCTAATTCTTCAGTTAAAATTTTGATATATCCTTTCAGATGACATGTGGCAAGCGTGAGCAATTTCACGTCCTTTCAGTCGGCGATTCTCCGCGACCATATTGTGCACTTTTGCAATGATTTCTGGAGTAGTGACACATCTTGGCTTCCACTGCTCAGATCATCATCTAAGCTTTCCCAACCAAATTTAAATTCATTTGTCTACTTGGAAACAGTTTAATACGAAGGAGCAGTCGCCCAGTGTTTTCTGGAAATTGGCATGAATGTCCTTTGCTTTCATACCTTTCTTTACGAAGTACTTAAGACACGTCACCGCCACAGCTCTCTTACAACAGCACCGACGTGGCATGTGTTTACAGGCAACACTCCGATGAATATCATGTGAACAATTCGTTGCTCTAGCGCTAACCTCTCGTGGTGATTCCCAGAACTTTTCAAACCTTCCTCATAATTTCGTTAATGTTTGAAATTGGTGACAATGCAAACACATAAAATAACAAAAATGACAATCGTAAGTGATCGAAATAGTTTATTTTTTGAATATCACTGACACATTAAAACAGCGTCGAACAGGGACATTGGATGTCCTACTTCCAATTCCAGAAATTTCAGTATTAATCAGTGATCACTGCCCAAACTTCGTCCCACTCTTTTACAGGTCTGGTAAGATCATTAAATAAGATAGTACTCATTCCATGTAAGTTTACGCAATAGTCTTTGGTGACAGCGAAAGTCGCATTTGAATAACGATTCAATGTAGCCACATCTCACCCTTCTTTGCCCGCAGGCAGTCACGACCAACAAAACATGCCCTACTTCAATAATTCAACCTCATTTAAGAGCTCGCTCGATTTTTGCGTAATCAGTGAGCAGCCTATTGTGTAAAAATAATAAGGCTTCACAAATCGTATTAAACTCTCTCTGGAAGCTGAAGCTAATGCTGAAAAGGCTGCTCCTCACGCTAATCCATTTCCAATGAAATGTAAATCCTCTCAGAGGGCTAAATCACTACATCCAGGATAGGGGCATCACAGTACCGCAATCCCTTTTTAGGATAGAAACAGGTTTCGTGTATGATAGACTAGCATATTTAGAATGTAGCAGCCGGAAACTGTGGCCGAGCAGTTCTAGGCGCTTCAGTCCGGAACCACGCTGCTTTTACGGTCGCAGGTTCGAATCCTTCCTCGGGCATGAATGTGTATGACGTCCTTAGGTTAGTAAGGTTTAAATAGATCTAAGTCTAGGGACTGATGACCCCAGATGTTAAGTCCCACAGCGCTTAGAGCCATTTTAAGCATTTTAGAATGTAACATCATCAATCAATCACAAAAGAAAAGTTATTTCGGTGATTCATACGATAAAAAAAGATGTTTGCATTAGTGTAATCAAATTACTGGGCAAAAAATTTTACGAAATAGTTATAAGCTTAAGGACATGCCGCTACATATAAGAAGCAGTCGAATGGAAACGAGTCAGAAGCAAAGTAAGAAGACTGTATACTATTTAAAAAGTAATCACCAAACTGTTACTGTTAATACATTTATCCTACTGTGAGACAAGACGGTCAATGCCTTCACGGAAACAAGTTTGCGGTTGCCTATGGAGCCAGAATTATATCCAAGCGTGCATAGCTTTGTTCGACGCAAATCGACGAACACAAATGTCTTTCTTCAGGGCTCCAAAAAACATGGACAGCGGATGGGAAGCAAGCGGGACTGTATGGAGAACATGTGAGGGCTTCCCAGCGAAGCTTCTCCAGAGTGATTGAAAAAACCTTGGCAACACGTGGGAGAACATTATCCTGCAAATAAAATTTTCCGACCGTCGACATTCCTGGGCGTTTCGCCTTGATGTATTTGATCTTCTTCAAACTCCGAAAAAACTGATACTCAAATACAGCAGCCAAGCGACAGCATGGGCCAAAACATAGGTAAGCTACCTTCACGATGGAGTCATCTATACAGACAAGTTTTATTGAAGCTACGTGAAATCTGGGCTGGTTCCTCATCTTAACTTCACGAACCCAATACCCAAACAAAACACACAGAATAATGTTTACTCAATTTTATTTTAGATAGCGCGCGTTTTTCCTCCCCATATTTGATTGGTGATATGATGCGACTATTTCCATCTACCTCTGGATATAATACAAAGATAAATCCAGGATAGGTAACAGACACCGCAAAATCACAGAGGAACGTTATAACATACGAATAAAATTGGTAAACTTCCTCTACAGACGCGTCCTGGAAGACACTTTATTTAATGTATGAAAGTAGCTCCGCAATAATGAATCATACACTACAGGCCATTAAAATTGCTACATCACGAAGATGACGTGCTACAGACGTGTAATTTAACCGACAGGAAGAAGATGCTGTGATATGCAAATGATTAGCTTTTCAGAACATTCACACAAGGTTGGCGCCGGTGGCGACCCCTACAACGTGCTGACATAAGGAAATTTCAAACCGATTTCTCATACACAAACAGCGGTTGACCGGCGTTGCCTGGTGAAACGTTATTGTCTTGCCTCGTGTAAGGAGGAGAAATGCGTAGCATCACTTTTTCGACTTTGATAAAGGTCGGATTGTAGCCTATCGCGATTGCGGTTTATCGTATCGCGACATTGCTGCTCACGTTGGTCGAGATCCAATGACTGTTAGCAGAATATGGAATCGGTGGGTTCAGGAGGGTAATACGGAATGCCGTGCTGGATCCCAACGGCCTCGTATCACTAGCAGTAGACATGACAGGCATCTTATCCGCATGGCAGTAACGGATCGTGCAGCCACGACTCGATCCCTGAGTCAACAGACGGGGACGTTTGCAAGACAACAACCATCTGCACGAAAAGTTCCACAACGTTTGCAAGAGCATGGACTATCAGCTCGGAGACCATGGCTGCGGTTACCCTCGACAGGAGCGCCTGCGATGGTGTACTCAACGACGAACCTGGGTTCACGAATGGCAAAACGTCATTTTTTCGGATGAATACAGGTTCTGTTTTTAGCATCATGATGGTCGCATCCGTGTTTGGCGACATCGCGGTGAACGCACATTGGAAACGTGTATTCGCCCGTGGCTCTACCCTTCATTCGATCCTTGCGAAACCCTACATTTCAGAAGGATAATGCACCATCAAATGTTGCAGGTCCTGTACGGGCCTTTCTGGATACAGAAAATGTTCGACTGCTGCCCTGGCCAGCACATTCTCCAGATCTCTCACCAATTGAAAACGCCTGGTCAATGGTGGCCGAGCAACTGGCTCGTCACAATAAGCCAGTCACTACTATTGATGAACTGTGGTATCGTGTTGAAACTGCATGGGCAGCTGTACCTGTACACGCCATCCAAGCTTTGTTTGACTCAATGCCCAGGCGTATCAAGGCCGTTATTAAGGCCAGAGGTGGTTGTTCTGGGTACTGATTTCTCATGATCTATGCACCCAAACTGCGTGAAAATGTAATCACATGTCAGTTCTAACATAATATATTTGTCCAATGAATACCCGTTTATCATCTGCATTTCTTCTTGGTATAGCAATTTTAATGGCCAGTAGTGTATGTACTGAAAAACTTAGTAGAAATGTTGTGACTGCAGTGGCCTTTCTTAACATCTGTGTGAATATTCCTAACTTCCAGAATAGTTACTGGATCACCCACTTTTATCCTGTGCTGAAAATTAACTTTTCTGAAGATCTATTTCTTTCAACATGCAAAGGACCTAAAAATAAAACAGTATATCTTGGTATTTAAAAACCAACAACTATCACAAAATATCTGATCAAAAGTATCCGGGCACTCCTTTTTAAAATGGAATTGACAAGTAGATGTCGCGAGAGGTGGACCAGCCATTATAAAGGAGACGGGGAGCACCGTGTCATCCGTAGAGAAGCTCATAAGCAGAACTCAATGACTTCGAACAAGTGGTTTCGAAGGTGGAGTAGTCAGCGGATATGAGCAACAAATCCATCAAGGACATTCCAGCTCTTCTAATCCTAGACAAGTCGAGTGTCGGTGGTCTGGTTACGAAATGGAAACGCACAGGGACAGCCACAGCTAAACCGTGTCCAGGCAGAGCTTATGTGGAGACGAACAGGAACCGTCAAGTATTACGGAGGTCGGTTGTAAAGAAATCACAAGAAATAAGCGGAAAGTATTACTCGTGAGTTCTAAACCGGTACCAGCAGTCCAGCCAGTACAACGACTGTGCGTTGAGCCGCACAAACCTCGAGCAGCTCCTCATAAGCAACACATTTCTGTAGTGAATGCTAAGTCAAGTACAGAGCGACGTCACTTGTCACTGGATGACCGGAAACAAGTGAGCTGGAGTGACGAACCACTCTGCACCCTGTAGTAGTCCGGTCTCGGCGAGGTGAATGCCTGGAGAACGTTACCCCATACCTGGCATCATGTGTCGGGCCAACAGTGACGTACGGAGGAGGTGGTGTTTCGGCATGAGGGTATTTTTCATTCTCAGAGTGTGATCGCTTATTGCGCTTAGGAAAACGCTAATTGCGGAAGGATATGAACTCATTTTGCAGCATTGTTGTCTGCGTGCCGTAGAGGAGTATCTCGGAGGCAATGATTTTATCCGTCTCGCAATACATCCAATCTCAAAGCAGCATTAGTGACGCAATCCTCTGAGATCAGTAACGTTCTTGTAATGGAGAGGCCCCACAAGTACTCACCTAAATACAACGTGATAAATTTGGGGCGAGTTAGGACATCACTTTGCTTCAGGTCGCAGCGCCTTCATCACTACCTTCTCTGGTTTCGGATCTTGAGAAATAATGGGCTACCATACATACTTAGACCTCACTGAAAGTGCCCCCAGCAGGTTTCAAGCCGTACTTAAGGTGAGGGATGTGCACAACCCATATTAATTGGTGTAGGCATACGTTTGATCGGACAGTGCATCGAAGAAAATTAATTTTAAATATCTTGTAATAAAGATACGTCTTACAGTATACGTCTAATTCAGAGAGTTTGGGCAAAAAATTACGTATAAGGAATAAAATTAATACAGAAGTATACAAAACTACAGAAAACGTAAATAATCAATTTAAGTAACTACTATAACAAAAGGGATAAATTACTTGACTAACTTACAGAACTTTCTATCTAGTAGGTTCTGACGCCGGGATGCAATGAGATGGTGAGTGATGAAATTCGGTTAGCATGGAATCAAGAATTAGCTATTCGGGTGAACAGAGGCGATCACGTAAAGAAGACAAGTTGTAGAGGCTCTGTTTGAAGTAAACAACCGAGCGTCAAATAGCAGCCACACCAAATGTGACGAGGAAAATATTTAATGAATTTCCTTACTGTTAATTAGTTTGTTGTGTGTCGTCATGTCAGACAACTACATTTAATTTCTTTGATAACGTGTATTTCCATGTGGAGTTGGCTAACCTTCAATCAGGAGCCTTCCGAGATGGCAGACAGTCAGCTATTTGCTCCCGAGATATGGCGGGTACCCAGGAAATAAAATAACCTGCGTGAACCAAAACTAGCACAGTGAGAGGACAGATCTGGAAGCCATAGGGAAGGCAGCTGTCTAGGACAGATCGCCCTGAGCAGCGGTTGCGACACGGGCACGAGATACTCAAATTGCTAAAAAAATCCAAGGAGAATTTCACACCGCATTTATTATTATTTATGCAGGCCCATAAGACACATAAGGTAAAGAGTAAAGACAAATCACGTATACCAGAAACATCTGAAATAGAACCCGGGAATGTCAAAGATATGAGACATAAAGGAACAGAACTGCGGCAAGTATTAGGCAAAGCTAACATCGATATTGCTGCTATCATTGAAATGATACGGAAATTACAAGAAACGTTCAAATTTGAGAATTATGAGATCAACTGTCATGAAGTAGCACAAAACAGAGGAGCTTCTGTTGTGTTTCCATCTGAGTGTGGAAAGCATTAAAGGAACGGGATGCATTCTGATACTTTTATAAAAGAATGAACAATAATGAATTGTCTTACGTTTGTAAGAGGATATTTCTCCATATTAACTTGTTAAGCGCCGGAAGATCGAAGAAATCCAAATAGTAATTAATTTAATGATCTGTAAAAAACACTATAGGTAAACTAAATAAAAATTATTATATACGTCTTATGGAGGCCTAAATGTCCGAGAGGGTTATAGATCTATTACAGATGTAGTAGATGCAGAGGGAGAAAATACACCGAATAATAATTTGCCACACATATCGAATTAAGAACAACATACTCATTTCTTGAACACCACAACGTCCATAAATTTACGAGACCAGCTCGAGGTACAACTTCAATAACAAACTACCTTCTTGCACATAAAAAAGAGTGGATAACACTAAAAGACGCAAGAGTCTACAGAAGTTTGGATGTTTCACCAGATCGCATTATCAGTAATAAGTGATATAAAGTATGGTATCATATCGTTATAACAAAAAGCACTAAATGAGAAGTGTCAGACACGAACAATAAATAAAAACATATATGGAGAGCTGTATTCTATTTTTTTCTTTTTTTGTCATCAGTCGTCTCACTGGTTTGATGCGGCCCGCCACGAATTCCTCTCCTGTGCTAACCTCTTCATCTCAAAGTAGCACTTGCAACCTTACAACCTACGTCCTCAATTATTTGCTGGAAGTATTCCAATCTCTGTTTTCCTCTACAGTTTTTACCTTCTACAGTTCCCTCTAGTACCATGGAAGTCATTTCCTGATGTCTTAATAGATGTCCTATCATCCTGTCCCTTCTCCTTATCAGTGTTTTCCACATATTCCTTTCCGATTCTGCGTAGAACCTCCTCATTTCTTAGATTATCAGTCCATCTAATTCTCAACATTTGTCCGTAGCACAACATTTCTAATGCTTCGATTCTCTTCTCTTCCGGTTTTCTTACAGTCCAGGTTTCACTACCATAGAATGCTATACTTCAGACGTACATTCTCAGAAATTTCTTCCTCAAATTAAGGCCGGTATTTGATATTAGTAGACCTCTCTTGTCCAGGAATACATTTTTTGCCACAGGTAGTTTGCTTTTGTCCGTCATTGGTTATTTTACTGTCTAGGTAGCAGAATTACTTAGCTTCATCTACTTCGTGACCATCAATCCTGATGTTAAGTTTCTCGCTGTTCTCATCTCTACCACTTCTCATTACCTTCGTCTTTCTTAGGTTAACTCTCAATCCTTACTGTGTACACATTAGACTGTTCATTCCGTTGAGCAGATCATGTAATTCTTCTTTACTTTCACGCAGGATAGGAATGTCATCAGCAAATCGTATCATTCGTATCCTTTTACCTTGAATTTTAATTCCTGTCCTGAATCCTTCTTTTATTTCCATCATTGCTTCCTCGATGTACAGATTAAATAATAGGGCCAAAAGGCTACATCCTTGTCTTACACCCCTTATAACACGAGCACTTCGTTCTTGGTCGTCCACTCTTAATATATCCTCTTGGCTGTTATGTATATTGTACATGACCCGTCTGTCCCTGTTGCTTACCTCTAATGTTTTCAGAATTTCGAACATCTTGCACCATTTTACATTGCCGAACGCTTTTTCCAGGTCGACAAATCCTATGAAAGTGTTTTGATTTTTATTTAGTCTTGCTTCCGTTGTTAACCGCAACGTCAGAATCGCCTCTCTCGTGCCTTTGCTTTTCCTAAAGCCAAACTGATCGTCATATAGTGCATCCTCAGTTTTATTTTCCATTCTTCTGCATATTATTCTTGTCAGCGAGTTGGATGCATGAGCTGTCAAGCTGATTGTGTGATAATTCTCGCACTTGTCAGTTCTTGCCGCCTTCGCAATTGTGTGGATGATGCTTTTCCGGAAGTCTGATGGTATGTCGCCAGACTCATACATTCCACACACCAACGTGAATAGTCGTTTAGTTGCTACTTTCCCCAATGATTTGAGAAATTCTGATGGAATGTTATCTATCCCTTCTACCTTATTTGATCTTAAGTCCTCCAAAGCTCTGTTGAATTCTGATTCTAGTACTAGATCCCCTATCTCTTCTGAATCGACTCCTGTGTCTTCTTCAATCACATCAGACAAATCTTCCCCCTCATAGAGGCCTTCAATGTAATCTTTCCACCTACCTGCTCTCTTCTCTGCGTTTAACAGTGGAATTCTCATTGCACTCTTAATGTTACCACCATTGCTTTTAATGTCACCGAAGGTTGTTTAGATTTTCCTGTATGCTGAGTCTGTCCTTCAGAGAATCATTTCTTTTTAGATGCCTTCACATTTTTCCTGCAGCCGTTTCTTCTTAGCTTCCCTGCATTTCCTATTTATTTAATTCCTAGCAACTTGTATTTCTGTATTCCTGAGTTTTCCACGACGTTTTTGTACTTCCTCCTTTCATCAATCAACTGAAATATTTATTCTGTTACCCATGGTTTCTTCGCAGTTACCTTCTTTGTACCTATGCTTTCCTTCCCCATTTCTTTGATGGCCCTTTTTAGAGATGTCCATTCCTCTTCAGTTATACTGCCTGCTGAGATATATTAGAGAACTTCAAGCGTATCTCGTCATTCCTTAGTACTTCCGTATTCCACTTCTTTGCGCATCGATTCTTCCTGACCAATGTCTTAAACTTCAGCCTGCTCTTCATCACTACTATATTGTGATGTGAGTCTGCATCTGCTCCTGGGTACGCCTTACAATCCAGTGTCTGATTTCGCAATCTCTGTCTGACCATGATGTAATCTAATTGAAATCTTCGCGCGTCACCAGGCCTTTCCCAAGTTCACCTCCTCCTCTTGTGATTCTTGGACAGGGTATTCGCTATTACTAGCTGAAACTTGTTACAGAACTTAATTAGTCTTTCTCCTCTCTCATTCCTTGTCCGAAGTCCATATCTCGTGTAACGTTTCCTTGTGCTCCGTCCTATACAACTGCATTCCAGTCCCCCATCACTATTATATTTTCATCCCCCTTTACATACTGAATTACTCTTTCAATATCCTCATACACCTTAACTATCTCTTCATCTTGAGCTTGTGACGGGCGGCATGTATACCTGAACTATCGTTGTCGGTATTGGATTGCTGTCAATTCTGATAAGAACAACCCTGACGCTGAACTGGTCACAGTAATACACTTTCTGCCCTACCTTTCTATTGGTAACGAATCCTACTCCTGTTATACCATTTTCTCCTGCTGTTGATGTTATCCTATACTCATCTGACCAGAAATCGTTGCCTTCTTTCCTTTTCACTTCACTGACCCCTACTATATCTAGATTGAGCCTTAGCATTTTCATTTGCAAATTGTCTAGTTTCCCTACCACGCTTCTGACATTCCACGCCCCGACTCGTAGAACGTTATCCTACCGTTGATTATTCACTCTTTTTCTTATTGTCCTCTCCCGGAGGTCCGAATGGGGGACTATTTGGGAATCTTTTGTCAATGGAGGGATCATCATGACACTTCTACAATTACAGGCCACGCGTTCTGTGGATATACGTTACGTGTCTCTACTGCAGTGGTTTCCATTGCCTCCTGCATCCTAATGCCGTTTATCACTGCTGATTCTTCTGCCTTTAGGATAAGTTTCCTACCCCTAGGACAAGAGAGTGCCCTGAAGCTCTGTCCTTTCCTTCTCCATCTTTGACAAGGCCGTCGGCAGAATGAGGGTGACTTCTTATACCGGAAGTCTTGGACCGCCAGTGCTGATTATTAATCGAAATTTAAGCAGCGGCGCGATTGGAACCCGGGACCGAAGACGTTTTGATTATGAAACAAAGACGCAACCCCTAGACCAGCTTGCGGTGAAGCATTAGGAACGAGGAAAATGAACTAAACTAAACATCGATTAAGGATTAGGCCTGTTCCGCCCGTAAGACAGGGCGAGGAACGGTCTATGATCATCATGGGACACGTGATAAGCACGTTGCCAGTCTCTCCAGACGGTATTCCCAGTAGAAGAATGCTGATGATGTCGCTTCTTCTTTGTTTCAGCTGCTTCTCGTCAGGTTTGTCGTGGATAGAGATGTAATTAAACCAGTTAGAGAATTTAATCATCTAGGGCACAGTTTTAAATATCCGGAGCCAGATGATGGAAAGGTAAACTTGATCAGATTGAGACATTTCTGTGGAACCATTCGACTTTCATTAAAACATAATGTACTGAAAGAAACATTAATTCAATTTCGCAAACACTTTTCTGCTGTATGGTAGTGAATTTTGCATTTTAACAGCAGATCAATTACGACAAATCAAATCATCAAAGATGAAGTTCTTCCACATTATAGAAAGATAGTAATTACTGGTACACTAAAGAAATACATCTAGCGTATGGAGAAGAGTGATTGCCGTATTAGATATTTCTTTATGTTTTAGACGCAGCCACAAGGTTACAACCATAACTGGTTTCGACCTACTTGGTCATCTTCAACTTCTATTCGTAATAGCACCTACGACGAATTTGAAAGTTACTGTGTCTAAAATAAGAAGCACTTTGTAAAATACAATTATGGTTTAATGCTACAGTCTCATTTTTAATCCTTCCTCTACGTCGCTTCATTAACAAATTATTTAACTTTTTGTTCTTCTTTATGTGCCCTAATTCTACTATATGTGAACTACAATTAACCATTTCATGTCCGCTTACTTGTATCAACAGTACTTTCGTATCTGGTGTTCCCGCATCAGAAAGCGGTATATATTTTTCATACAAATTCCCAGGTAATCTTAGGTTTTACTTCAACGCTTGTTAAATGCTCGGTAGGCAACAAACTCTATATAAATACCACCCGCCTCAACCTCCGGTTATTCTTGTAGTCACTCCACATTATGTGGCTTTACAGCGTCTGCCTTCAACAACTCCAATTCCATTTCTTTGGCGAGCAGAGAAATTGATATCCGTGATCTTATGGCTCTGTGCTGCTTTATTTCTTCCCAGGGCGAAGCGAAATTGAATCGGCTCCCGAAGTGATTGAACTTTCCGGAAACAATATTGCAATAGAAATATCGCGGACTGTTTGGTTTATCCTTCAGTATATCGGTAACTCTAAAAGTAAATTAATAAACTTCCTCGCAGCTAAGTGGCCCGAATGTTGTGACAACGTCTTGTGTAGATTAAATTTTCCACACTCAGCAATTTATGCATGTAACGAACATGTCTTCTTAATCTGCTGCGGATGTAATGTTTTTCCCTTCATTTCTGGTTAAGAATCTTCAGTAGTCACTATGAAATACTTTTCGACGGTCTGAAAGATTAATGGCATTTCAAATGTTTTCAAGCGCCAGAAATAGACATAGTACTAGTAATTCCTAGAATATTTAAAAACTAAAATCAATGAACTTTATGTAAATTATAATATGATCTAATAGGCCTAAAAATTGCAAAAGGGACAGCACTTTGTCCTAGTTTCTTTGAAGATCAGATGTTCCTCTAACAAGGGGAGGCCGCCAATTGTGAAATTCAGATTCGATTCAGACTGCGCATAATAAAAGCTCATGGCCAGAGGTGTAATGTGGCAAAGCACCAAGATGCACTTCTCAGCCGTTGTCGAGAAAATCGACAGTTAAAAGAAACCGTTGCGGTGAAATACTCTCTACGATTAATGATTTTCTACAGCGTCATAGCGCAGCGGTAAGCGCTGGGGTTCGTAATCCGAAGGTCGCCGCATCGAATCTCGCGCCATGCTTTTTTTTTATTATTAGTTTTTTGCAATTCAAATATATATATATATATATATATATATATATATATATATATATATATATATATATATATATAAAAACTATTAATGAATTGCTTATGCACGTTGGTGAAGGCGGATCGCTCTCCAATTGTACCACCTCCATTTTTCCGTTTGTTTAACAGGGTGTACCAAAGCTGTCCCGTCCGCACTGATTTTCGACGATGTTATAAGTTGCGCTAGGGACCGCATCTATCTTCTTTCGAAGTAAGCAGGCAACTACGCTGTTATGGGGCGGCTCGTTTCGGCCCATTCAACATCTGTCCTTCAAGTGTAACGAGCGAGTAACGGAGTTTATATTTCATACCTGCCACAGCAAGTTTGTGTTCGTGGGGTCTCTATTCTAATTCGAACGTTTGACTTACGCTATACGTATTCGTTTCTACGTCTTCCGTTAACTATACGTGGTTAACATTATGAAGACAATTAATAACATTTGTGAAATACAACTTTGTTTGCGGAAAACATAATGATGTTCGAAGTCGCCAAACAACTTTCAACAACTTATTATATGCATAATTGTTGCAACTGATATATATATAGCTAGCTGAACAGCTAGGAACCAGCGACGTGTCGGACTAGATGATAAATAAGACTGATTTCATGTAGGTGACCGAAATAATTGTTGAGATTATCCCAGTAGGTTTATGAATTATCTAGATAGCTTTACAATATATTATATTTCGGCTAGTTGTAGTCACCTTGAGGACTGTAACGTAGATAACATACATAACTATCTGCGTTAAACCTCACTTCCTCCACTAAATCCTGAACTTAAAAGCTCTTAGCTCTTCAGGCATTGTTTAGCATAATGTGTAATGGCGACAAATACTTCCCGGTGATACGTTGTGCTGTGTTTTAGTATTGAATAATTTGGTAAAGGCAAAGCTTTTTTAGTCGTCATCCATCCGAAGCAGCTTTGTACGTTCGTCCGTTCTGCACCAGAATCTCTGCATGATTATTTCATCCTGCGTACAACACAACCTAGTTACTTCTATAGCAAACTGTCGATTCCTTGATACCTCAGGATGTGACCCTACGATTACTTCCCTTCTTTGTCATGTCTTAGGGTGCTTTTCTCCTAAATTACATTCAGTATTGTTTTATTAGTAATTCGATCTACCTGTCCAGTCTTCGGCATACGTCTGTAGCATCACATTTCAAAGCTTCCGTTCTTTTCTTGTTTGATAAATTTACATTTTACACTTCAGTACAATGTTACAATGCAGAGAAATACCTCCAGAAAAGACTTTCCAACATTTCAAATTATGTTCGATGTTAAGAATTTTTTCTTCATCAAAAATGGTTTTCCTGCTTTTGCAAGTCTGCGTTATGTATCATATCTACTATGGCAATCGCTAGTGATTTTGCTACCGAAATAGAAAAATTCAGTTTTTACTTTTAATGTCTTATTTGATAATATAATTCACTTTGCATCGCGTGACTTTAATCTATTACCTCATTTGTTTTAGTTGAGTTTCCTCTGAAAATCTCTTTCCATGACACAATACTCTCCGTTCAACGAATCGTCCACATTCTTTGCCGTCTCTGACAGAGTCACAATGTCACTGACAAAATCTTAAAGTACTTCTGTTATTTTTTATTCATCCTGAACATCTGCATTACCCTCGCAGATTTCTCCTCCGTTTCCGTATTTGCTTGCTCAATGTATAGGTTATGTTGCTCAATGTACAGACTGAATAACATCGGGCACAGTCTACAACCGAATCTCACTTGTTCCTCAACTAATGCTTCTCTTTGGCATCTCTTACAACTATAGTCTGATTTCTGTACAAGCTGTAGATGATCTTTACCACCCTTAGTTTTATCCCTACTATCTTCTTATTTTAAAAGAGTGTGATCCAGGCAACATAGTGAAAACCTTTCTCTAATCCTACAAGTGCCTGTAAACGAGCGTTTGTCTTTTTCAGTGTATCTTCTAATTTAAGTCGCATGGCCATTATTAGCAGTGTTCCTACGTTTCACTAAAATCCGAACACTTCTTTGTCTGTCTTTGGCTTCTACCAGTTTCTCCATTTCTTTGTAAATAATTTTGCAAACCGTGGCTCATTAATTGATGGTTCTGTAATAATGACACTTTTCAGCACACGTAGAATGTGACCTGATGTGGTATAGAGGTTGTATTTCCTGAAGAGAATCGAAGTAACAATCACTGTTGACATTCCTATGCTTCAGATCACCATCAACAGTATGATACGGGATTTAGTACTAGATTCTAAAGAACCATTTGCCAACCAATAATTGTTTGGTCTTTTCGTTTCTAAGGTTAAGGTGATTTGTATTACAATCAGGATTTGGAGTGGGTGTGACTAATATTTCAGCTACAGAGACAGGTGATTGCTTTGTACCTAACCTGTTCTGTGCGGCTGGTGCTGCTTTTAAGAAATCTGACGTTGCTTTTGAGTATCTTTAAAACACCTCTACTTGTCTGAAATCAAACAACCGGTTTCTATTCGGCCCTTCCTGGAATTATCTCCTGTCTCTCCTTCACATGAGAAAAAAGGAGAGCAAGGTCACACTGAAAATCTGATTTCCTTAAATTTCATTAAACATTTTCCCGTGCAAGTTGAAATGGTGGAAATAAACAATACTGATTACTTTCGTCAGGCTCCTGAGACGCTACAAATTGTACTGAGTTATGGGAAAAAACTGACAAACTAACAGCTACTGGGTCTCGTAGAGCACTATCAGTGTTTATTTCTGTCGACACATTTCCATAGCTAGAAATAGCACTCGCACAGAGAAGACGTCAGAAAACCAATTAGTGAAAAGAGCGCAGGTAAAATAACAGGGTAATTAATAAAAAATGGTTCAAACGGCTCTGAGCACTATGCGACTTAACTTCTGAGGTCATCAGTCGCCTAGAACTTAGAACTAATTAAACATAACTAAGGACATCACACACATCCATGCCCGAGGCAGGATTCGAACCTGCGACCGTAGCGGTCACGCGCTTCCAGACTGACGCGCCTAGAACCGCACGGCCACATCGGCCGGCTGGTAATTAATCATCGAGAGGTAAATCTTTCTCTTCGTTAGCGCCCGGTAGTCTGGGTAAGGTTGACACTATGACGCAGCTTAACCCCCCACTGCTGTCTCTGTTTTCCGCTGCGGAAGCATAAAATGGCTGTAGCAAATGTTTGATTTCTTGGAGAGAGATTCATCCATTGTGCGGAATGTGTGTAAGTGTAAAGGCGGAGAGTTTTTATTGGTATTAAGACCAGAATAACTGTTCTTTAAGCTTCATATTATCTTAATAACAATGTTATTAAACGACCTAATATCGCAAACTGATCCGTATCAGATTCACTTATAATCTACCTTCTGACCCATTTAACAAAGGGAAAAGAATGGATTTAACCCTAACAGTACCAACGCATTTTCCATAACCCACATTACCAAGTGAGAAGAAGGGGGTACGCTAGGCCCATAAAAAAAATAAAAAAAACTGGTTAACTGTAACTTTCATTAACAACCTATTTTCTTTAAAAGTCACTAGGGGACAAAAACTGAATACATCTTTTAGTACACTCTAAGCAATGTCAACACGCCTTCAATAACGAGATGACCGATGGGGTTAAGGGGGGGGGGAGCATTTAAGGCCCACCTTAAGAAAAGAATTTAAAAAAATGCAAGTTTCGTTACTTGTCGTTCACTCTCACCAATAACATAATTTTTGAAGAGACACTGATGTGTAAGTAAGGCCCTAAACCTGAAATTATTGAATGTGACATTCACTGAGAAAAGTGACAGCCACAACTAAAACTTAAATTTTTGGGCTAAGTTTTACTGAAAAATTTAAAAATTTATGGAACGTGGTAGTAGAATTCTTTAAAAACAGTATACATTTTTCAAAATTTCAAAATGCAAATTAACTGACTAAATTAAAGCATTTTCAAAGGGTAGGCATAAAGCGCCCCTCCCTGCCCTTGGTATTGCAAGGGTAAATTGTACAAGTATACAAAACTGCCTTAATTTACTGGTTACAAAAGGTATTTTCTTATCCTAGTTAGTCCGTCTCCGTAGTTGAGTTCACAGAGCAGCTGACTGCCACGTAATGGACCCGGTTTTTGGTTTGTGGTACTGCAAGAGAGTTTTACTTGGTAGGAAGACAGGTTCGGGGGCACTCAATCTCATGATGGCAGTTGAGGATCTGCTTGACCGAGCATTAGTGCTTCCAGGTGTGCTACGTAAAGAACGGCCAGGAGTGCGATGTGCTGACCTCATGACCCTTCTTCATACCAGCATGTATGGCTGAGGATGACACGGTGGTTTCGGTCCAGAACGGCCGATCTTACATTTTTTTTATCCTAGTAGGAGTGTTACTGACCTGTTCATAAGTATACAACCTATAGAAATAATAACAGAATCTGAGGTAATGAGTTTTAAATTTGACCACCTGTAATGGGGCTTGGGAATGTGAAACAATATCCAAACTGAAGAAATGGAACCTGTATATATAGCGTTCTCACTGTATCACATTGTCGACTGGTAATCAAGAAACAATAATGTGGAGTATCTACAGAAGAATGTGGCTTTACTGTAAGGCTTCGGGACTGCAAGATGGCGCTGTTATTCGGCTGAAATCCCGAAACACCATGCAATACTCCTTGTTGTTCTTGTTGCCGTGGTCTTCAGTCCGAAGACTTGCTTTATGCAGCTCTCAATGCTATTCCATCCTGTGCAAGGCTGTTCATGTCCGAATAAGTACTGCAACTTACATCTTTCTAAATCTGCGTACTGTATTATCTCCTGGTTTCCCTCTACAATTTTTACCCCCTACGCTTCCCTCCAATACTACACTGGTGATGTCTTGGTGTCTGAGAGTGTTTCCTATCAACCGAGCGCTTCTTTAAGACAAGTTGGGCCACAAATGTCTTTCCTCCACAATTTTATTCAGTAACTCCTCACTAGTAACTCGATCAACGCATCTAATCTTCAGAATTATTCTCTAGCAGCACATTTCAATAGCTTCTATTCTCTTCTTGTCTGAAATGTTTATCGTCCATGTTTCACTTCAATGTATGTCTGCATTCCATACAAATACCTTCATAAAATAATTCCTAACACTTGAATTTACGTTTTCTTCTTCAGAAACACTTTTCTTGATATTGACAGTCTATATATCATGTCTTATTTACTCCGTCCATCATCACTTATTCCGCTGGCCAGTAGTAACACTCGTCTACTACTTTAAGGCTCTCGTTTCCTCATCTAATTCTCTCAGTATCACCTGACTTGATTCTACCACAAGCCATTATCCTTGTTTTGCTTTTGTTGATATTCATCTTACATCTTCCTTTCAAGACACAGTGTATTGCGTTGAACTGCTCTTCCAAGTGTTTTGTTCTCTCTGACAGAATTACAATGTCATCGGTACCCCTCCCTGAACTTTAATTTCTATTCCCGATGTTATTCAGGCTGCTTATCGAGCCAGCAGTGATACTCATTACGTCGGAAAAACGTCAAGAATTGTAGGTATGTAGTTGCTGTGAAGAATGTTCGAGTTGGAGTACGGTATACTGCAAGGCGATTGGTCAGCATAAGTGATAGTAAAATCGGATGCGTCTCAAGGAAGCTTAATAAGACTACCAATGTACTTAAAATACTTAAAAGATTTACCGGCCATGGTCATCAGAACTATTATCCATCTGTTGACGACACTGTTGTCTGTAGAAAGGTATCGATTTTGGATAATCGTAAAGAAGTGCGGAACTACTTGGAATCAGTTTCCACTTGCTATAATGAGTGGCTGCTCTTTTTAAATGTCTCTGAACGCAAGGTAACCTCTGAAACAAAGATAAAGTATTCGATAATAAATGATAAGAGATAAACTTCTGTAGCCAGACACATAGTTAAAATTGTAACCCTCATGAAATGGAGCGAACATGGTTAATGAGTAGTAGGGAAGGTGAATGGAAAATTAGTATGTTGGAAGTGCTCTGGGAGTATGCAGTTCGTCTTAAGTTAACTTAAATGCAGTTATTTTAGGAAGGGCTAAGTTATTCTGAGTAAAGGTGCAGAACTAGTATTTCAGGAAGATTGTGTGACATTTATGCTATCTCCAGTTGATATTCATCGTAGGGCTCATAGGAAAAAAGTAAGAGAAATTAGGTCCCGTACCGACGAATACAGACGGGCCTTTTCTTTCCTCGTTACGTAAGTATATGCAAAAATTTATAATAACGGTATGAAGCAGTCTTGCAGTACACCGTTCAGTATCTGTCAGAGTTTATGTGCTAGCGTGGAAAAACAGCGGGGAATCTTGGAGGGGAAATAGGAGCACGCTAGGAAAGACGTGTCCTGTGTACAAAACGCTACTATTTATTGGCAACAAAAATTCTTTAAAAATATTTGTGGGAATGAATTACAGAAAAACACAAAAAATCTCATTAATTAAATAAAAAGAAAGACACACATAAAGAACTTTAAAAGTCCTACTATTTTGTCAAATTTAAAACTAGTCTCCTGCGCTGCTGTTAATCTTATAAGCATAGCATAATTTTCGTACTTTTTTTTCTTTCTGTTTCTTGTTTTATGCCTTTACCCTCCATGTGAAGATCGAGTGCTAAAGTTCTTTGAAAGCGTCTCAATTTTTTAAAACGTGTGCCGTAACGTGGCAAAATTATTGCGTTTCCCTCAGCGCCACACTAACATCTTTTGCTACTGTACTACACAAGCTAGCAGTATTTATTTAAATATTCGTCCGTCCGAAAGCGGGAGGTTTATAGAAGATATGATTTTGGATCAGATTAAAAGAGTGCTTCAACGCCCTTCACGCATTTTATGTTTTTGATCAAATGATCAAAGATATTTTTGTTTGCATACATAGTATCTTTTGGCACAGTCCTAGAAAAATTCATTTCTGAAGTCTTACCGTAATTCTAAAATAATTTTTGTAGCTAATTTTATATGAGCAACTGTTAAGAAATCTACGTTGACTTGTCGGCAAACTATTTAGTCTTTCTTATTAACTGACCGGTAGATTGACAGCGAATGCAGATTTCCCGTAAATAATTGGAAGTTTTCTAGTTTCAGATCTATATAATAGCTACTTACTCTAATACATTTAGCACTGTGGTCAGCTTTTCCATACAGCGGTTGGACAAAAATATGGAAACACTACGGCTAATGCGTCTCTGAAGATAAATGAAGATGCAAGCCACCTGCAGGTTGCGCTGTTGTACTTGACTACGAACTGCACCTGTGCAGTGTCCTCAATACTTAATGTGTGTCGTTCGTGGTCAGAACAGTATTTTGTGCACTTGTCAGTGTTTGACGTCAGAGCTAAGTGAATTAGAAAGGTGGGCAAATTGTCGGTGTTCGTATGGTGGGTCCTTCCGTAACCAAGTCCGCCGATGGGTTTGGTGTTGTAAGACGAACCGTATGTAAAATGTATACTACATACGGGGAAAGTGGGAAACATCGTCCGTTACGTCACAGAGAGGGCGAGAGTGTGTTGAATGAACGTCACTGAAGGTCACTGAAGAAACTGTGATGAAAAACAAGAGGACGTTAGCTGCAAAAGACACTAGAGCACTGAACGTTGCACTCACAAATACCATCAGTATCAAATCAATACGAAGGAAGCTCCAGACTCAGGGAATTTCAGGACAAGGTGGATTTACAAAGCCAAACTTCAGCGATGCAAGTGCTCGTAGCAGGAAAACGTGATGCTGAAGCCATAAAACCTGTACTATGGACCAATGAAAGAAAATCGTTTGTTCGGGAGAATATTATTGCACAGTGTTTCCAAGTTACGGCTGAGTTCATTTTCCAGGAATGAAACATGTAGGAGAGGAGGAGGGTAGAGGTGGATCAGTGGTGATTTGAACAGTCATATTGTGAAATTCCATGGACTCCATGGGAAGTCTTCAAGGTGACATTACAGCCAAGGAGTATGTGACTATTATGGCTTATCTGGTCCAACTCGTGGTATAATTTTTGTTCCTCTAACGGTGATGCTGTGTTCCGACACGACAGGGCCCCTGTTCACACAGGACTGGTTGTGCGAGCGCGAGGACGAAGTCGTATCTCCTCTGGCCACGACACTCACCAGAACTTTGTCGCCTACTTTCGAAAGAATGGTGCCTGATCCCTATCCACCTCCATCATCATTACCTGAACTTGTCACAGGTTTGGAGTATAAGATCTCCTTCAAAGTCTTACGGGACCTGGAATTATCCATTCCGAGACCACTGGAAGCTGTTCTGAATGGCAACTTTCTTCCTACACACTGTATAAGGCACAATAATGTGTTGGGCTTGTGGTGTCTCCATATTTTTTCCGACCCCATGTAGGTGATGTGGGAAATGATCCTGTTCCCATAGAGACGACGGTAAAACATTGATTATACATTCTGCAAGAAGATATGCTAGTGTGTGCTTCCTGCTCACATTAAGGCGCAGGTCATTGTTTACAAATTCTGCAGGTATGTGTACTGGCAGCTGTAGCTACTCGCTAATGGAATCGACTGTCAGCAATGCATTTGAATTCAACAGTGATAGTGAAATTGATAAATAGATAGAAATAGTGATATGCATATAACAATGTCATCATCATCATCCTCTTATTCTCCTCAGGTATTTGACAGGAATCGCCTGTTACGCTACCCATCTCTGTCGGCGTCTGTCTCTTCTCCCAAGGCACTTATAATTTCTTGCCTTTAAGGGAAGTCTCTCACTCTCCATTCTTTGTAAATGTTCGTTCCATTTTCTTTTGTAGTCTCGAATTTTATCACTGACACTAAAGATTTGCAGTTCTTCCCTAATATCTTAATTTGTTAGCTTGTTTTCTCTTGTGCAACCTTTAACACCTCTAAGGAGTTTCATTTTTTGTGCCTGAATCCGGATTTCTTGCTTCTTGGTAATCACCCAGGTCTCACTTCCACAGAGTAGCGTGGGAACTACAGCAGTTTCGTAAAATTTAATTTGAGTGTCTTTCCTGGTTTAGTTTTTAGGTTTCTATAAATTGTTCCACATACCCGACTGAATTTACTAAGCTTAATTTAAATATCTCTGTTGTAGCCATATGTTCAGAGGTAACTGAAATGGTTTACTTGCTCTAAACTCTTCTGATCTATCACTATTTTGTTCTTTATTTGTTCTTTCCCCATGATGGCCATTGCCTTAATTTTTTTCTTTTGAAATTTCCATCTTAAGTTTTCCACTTACTTGTTTTAACAAGTAAATTCCTTTCTGCAGGTCATCTTCCTTATCTGCTAGGATCACTGCATCATCAGCATACAGTACATTATTTACAAGAATATAAGTATTATTTCATTAATGATTTTCATACAAAAATAATCGAAGGAAAATGATCTGCTCCTTCTCTACAAAATATTCTCTACAGTAACGAATTAAATAGAAATCTACAAAATTCCTCGACAGCGAGTCCACGTAAAGAATTGTGTGTCGGACGGTAGTCGTGTTTTAAGTGCAGATCAAAGTTGTTTATGATTTGCCAAGAATAGAAAGATAAGTTTGTAAAGGTTTTTCAAATTACCGCTTCCAGTCACAAAGTTTGTTAACTATTGTATTACTTATTTATTTAGCGACGTGTTTCGAGGTAAGTAGCGAACTTAAATTTCTACAAAGTGCAGCACGTGTCTTTAATTAATTAACAAATATGCACAATAGTTGTTTTAATGTCACATCTCGAGATATAAAGTTTGTTTCGAATGTGATCTGTGTAACATGTGATAAACTAAAGTTACGGTACCTTTGTACTTCCGTTTCACTTCCTCTGCATTTTTGTTAGCATTATAGCTTTCTACTGTGAATCGTTTCCAAGCAACTTTAAATTTTGCTACCTTCACAGCTGATTTTCTACAACAGTCTTCAGAGATAATATGCAGAATGTGTTTTGGTATCCTTTTAGTTATTTTTAACTCAGCGCATCTGTTCCGTAACAATATATCGTCACATATGCATCGTAACGATAACAATTATCGCTGTGGAATATTCCTTTTGAACTGCCACACAATCAACGTCTTCTTTCTGACAGAGGAGTTTACAATATATTAAAGCATAATTCACTGAAAGTGCCTTGTTCCTAATACAGATCAATTATTTGCGTCATTTAGTGTTTAACATACAAGTGTCTCGCTATGTATATTCGGATAGACTACGAAGAGGATTAGTTTATGGATTCATTTTCTGTCTACCGATCACTGTTTTGATTATTTCAAATTGACAGGTTTCGGGCATCATAGCCCATCTTCAGAGCATTTCTTACAGATACAGAGTAACCAGTCCTAACAGAAGTATAAGTTGATACTTTGATCGTATGACATGACAGTGAAATAAACGGTTCAATTAAGTCTCTATAACTAAGCGAAGCGATCTGAAGATGGGTAACACTGACCGTACACTATCAGTTTCAAATAATAAAAACAGCGATGGACGGACGTCTGGTGTGCCGCCAATGACGATAACCGATGTGTAGGGTACACTGCAGTTCTTCAGTGCGACTAGGTGTCCAATATACATGGAAAAAATTTCACTGCCTTTTTGTAACTTCATGGGACGATAATACGAATTCAGTTAGCTACATCTAGACAGGTCTGAACGAGGATTTGGCTCTTCGAAAATTAAAATTACTTATTTACCTCGAAGCTCGTTGGAAACTGGATATGAAGACATGCATTATTACAGGGGCTGATGGAGCAGGATTAATTCCCATTCGTCGCTATGCAGCAGCGATGCGTAACGCGGAATTATGGACTAAAAATTTCATTGGGAAGTGAAACCGGTACTCTGAGATGGGCAATGCACACCGGGCGAGTTTTGAAGTGTATAAGAGAGAATTTTCTCTTAAATCCACGCCTGGCGTTGAAGGTAGTTACATATTTATACCAGTTGCGTAGCATGGCTATGGAATAGCAGTTGTGCAATTCATTGTAGTTCAAAACTTAAGAACAAAATCAACTTTCGCATAATGTTTCACTTGGAGGAAACGTAGCTCGATAAAATTGGACCATACATAGGAAATCTACAAGTACAGAAGATAACCGAAATAAATACCCAATAAGACGATCAGAAATGACACTTTTATTCAAAGTCAATCATTAAACTCAAACCACAGTGATTCATGAAGGTGTACTGGACATAAAATAGTGTAATCGCCACAGACGGCAATATACGCTCTGCAGCGTGCTACCATGATGACCACAATGTGGGCAGAGAATTCGTGCGGCACGGCGTTTCTTTTCTCCACCAGCGACGTCGTCAGCTGGGTGGTAGTTGGTGCATGTCGACGTGTAGCAACAATATGTCTCCCCAATGCATTCCACACCTGCCCGATGGAATTTAAGTCTGGGCAACGGGCAAGCCAGTACATTCATTGAATACGCTTGCGTTTCTAATGCTCCTCCACAGACACCGTTCGGTGCAGTCGCGCATTGTCATCCACAAAAATGAAGTCAGGGTCGAATTCACCATCGCAAACACGCACATGAGGAAGGTGCGTTGGCCAGTGAGTGTACTGTGCTCATTGATTTGGAGGTCAGTACGCCCATGAAACATTATGTCTCCCCATATCTTAACACCTGGACCACCAAAACGAACATATTCGACTGTAACCTGGGTGCATTACATATTCAAGTCTCACAGCATGTGAGGATACGTCCAGAATCACTACTAAACCCGAATCTGTTCTCATGCGAAAAGAGCATGCGAACCCACCCCTCGTTGATCCAGTCGTATAGCCTTGGCATCCCTATGGTCTTGGCACCGTCGGAAACGATGCCGACGATGTGCGGGTGTCAACGGATCGCAATGTCCGGACAGTGGGGGGACAGTGACCCCCCACCCCCAAGCAGTCCCGTGCAACTGTGGAGCGTGAGATTGCGTAACCAGTAGTCCTGTTAAATGTCGTTTGAAGAGCACCCGTTTTTTGACGTTGGTCGCTTCTTGTCTGTTTCAGAACATAGCGATGATCTGCTGCTGTAGTTGACAGTGATTGACCATCTCTCATCTCTTCAGAGAGAAGCAGTGCCATTGGTTCGGAACGCTCCCCATGAAAGTGAAACTATACTGTGAACAACACCAAGCACATGAGCTACACTCGTCACTTTTCGTCTTCCATTGACTTCCCCGATGGTTCTTCCCCGAGTTAAATCAGCCAGATGTTATCTCCCGGCCATGTTGTAATAAAGTTCAGCGCCTCTGTGCAGCGTAACTGCTCGCTGACTGACACGCACTATCTTCTCCCGTTCCTTCAGCTGCCTCATGTTATGTTGCCGCACGTATTTGGCGCTATAGTCACGTTGACATCACGCCATGGGACGTTCAGCTATCTTTGCCCTACAGGGAGACGTCTAGGAAAATGCTCCCGCACTTTCATTCATTGGCACCGAGTTTCTTCCATATTATTTTATTCGATATTTCTCATCCTTAAGTTTTACAGAGAATTGCAAGATCACGTCCTAAATAGTTTTTAACTGAGGTTAAATACTGGAAATGAAATTTATCCATAAATTTTCCAGGAATATTTGAGGATTCTTAGCGAACAACCCACGATATTCTACGAGCTACGAATATTTTTGTCTTATGAAATTAGTTTTCGTAGTATTTTTAACTTGGAAATGTCTAAATCATATCCGCTGTACAATGACCCACCGAAAATTGTAACTGATATTAATTTTGATGTAGCATTATGCAAAACATTTTTCTCTCCATTCTATGGAACATATCTATACAGAAAACTGTAACTACTGGTCATTAAACGTGCAAGTTCGTGTGGTATAGATTAAACGTCAAATTTGGGCATGAAGTGTGCCAAATGCTGATTGGCCTTTCGGCGCTCCCACACAAAGGAGTAACACCATTTACATTTTCTATATAACGAAAACTTTCGCTGCAAGCTTTTCATACGCAGATAGCATTTGGATGTTGTTTCTTTGTGAGTTGATCGTACTCATTGTCGTGTCAAAACGACAATCATCACGCGTCGGAATTCAACAGCCGAAGATCCTGGTCTGCCTGGGTTCAGGTTTGGAGTTCCGTGTTAATAGTTCTTCTGTCGTTCGGTCTGCAAAGACTGTTATACTTATATAGAACCTAAGGGGTCAACAGAGCTATATTCAACACATTACAGGTTCTCAGCGGCTTCTCACGCCTAGAACTTGAGAGGACTGTCATATTGGTCACTCGGCCGAGCAGGATCGTCCAGCCACAGCACGTAGTTCGAGTCAGGAAATTTGGAGGCTTGCAGCAAGACAAGTATCCACACTGCGTCGACGCCAGGAGCATGGTGGCGGTTTAGCACTATGAGCATTGGCCCGGACTCCCCAGAAGCGGCGGCAGGGAGCCGCGCGTCATGGGTAGTCCATCAGCAGCGAGACTGGCTACAAGAGTGGAATCAGCTCTTCAGAAGAGTTCTGGTTAAGCGCACAGTTTCAGGATGGACGTATCCGTCTCTGAATGGTCTAAGGCTTCAGAACCTGGCTCGGTGATAAAGATTTCCACTGTGAGCACAGCAACGTAACTTTCGGTTCAAACGGTCGCTAATTTGGAAACTGCTAGCCGGCCGGAGTGGCCGAGTGGTTCTAGGCGCTTCAGTCTGGAACCACGCGACTGCTACAGTCGCAGGTTCGAATCCTGCCTCGGGCATGGATGTGTGTGATGTCCTTAGGTTAGTTAGGTTTAAGTAGTTCTAAGTTCTAGGGAACTGATGACCTCAGAGAAACTGCTTCTCGACATACTCTTAAATATTGACCTTTAGCTCCGACTGTTCAGAATTCACATAATTCCTTCTGAGCGAATACTTTTACTTTAGTAAATTTTGTGGAAACAACGCCTCATCCAACCTTGTATCACAGAGACGTTATATTCAGCTGCAAAACATGTAATAGCGGTGTTAATAGCACAGAAATTCATTTAAACTGATTATGAGTGGTTACAAGATTTATTTCACTGTATGAATTAACTTTTGAGTTATGTAAAATCACGTTCAACGAACGGCTTTAGTCAACGAGCCTCTGAATGGTAGCGGCGAGTGAAAAACCTTTACGAGTATCTTTTAAAATAGAATGTTTCGTTAACTGGAAGTCTCCGTGTAACTGTTACTATTACATCACTGAACAAAAACTAATACACATTTAGTGTGCTATCAACGAAACTGTACAAGGGAGGTAGTGTTGGTTTGGTGTGAAGTTATCGTCGTCCGATATTTTGAGATTTAGCGAGCTTCACTGTTCACGTTAAACATTTCCTCATTGAGAGTTAATTCCTCTTCCATCATACTTGGGCTTTGTTTGAAATATTACGATTACGACAACACTTTGGGGCCAAAACAAACAGCCTCAGAAACAAACATGATTCTAGATTAGGTAATTATTTTTCTCAACAAGTTAATCGTGCACAGCATTGTGGCATTATGTGCACCACGTTCAGCTGGATGCAGCCTCTGATACTCTATAATCTCGTCTTCGCCATTATACAACAGTGACACATTCAGTGCGCTCCTTCTCTCTGTGTACCTTACGTCCGTTCCCGCCACAAGTTCCGCGTTGCTTTCCTCTGTGATGTGCGTCCACCTCTGCCTACTGTATCGTCACACTCTTCCATTATGTGGCTCGCAGCATCTCCACAAACGCTACAAAATGAGAAAGTTGACTAGTGCAGTCTTGACTATTGCACATTGATACTACTGTTCATTGCTAAGTAAATTAAGGTTTCGCATGACTTTACAGATGTTGATGACGCATAAATTTTTGATATAATAAAGGGCAGTTACATATCGTTAGTGTTAAATTTAAGAACCAATTTACGAAACTAAAATGATGCACCACAACCGCAGTTCACATTTCTGAAATTTTATGAATGGTTTCCAAATGGTAATTCCAGTTTTTAATTGATTATTTGCGTAATACTGGAACGTGTTAATACCAAGTAGTGCATTGGCAGTAACATCTCATTGCATAAATAATAACTAATCATACGATTTGTAGGATACAGCTAGTTGGGCCCCAACTTGTAACTTAATTAATATTGATTATATTTATTAGTTATAAAACAATTTGAACTGTGACATTTACAGTTAAAAGATATTGGTGTCCCAGCCGCAAGAATGTGAATAGAGTATTATGCGAAATTCGTAATGAATAGATACTCCATCAACTGCTAAGTGAATTTCGTATGCATTAATGGTCAGGTGCCTGACGATGGTCTGAAAGAATGCATGTACTAATTTTAAATCGTGTCGTGTAGAAGAATATACCGAGTAAATGTATTTAGGATGGCAAGACTCGCAGTAATTTAACAACAAAATTAGGAAAATGTTGAGAAAATAGAGACTACTGCATCCTCGATTCAAAAGAAGGCAGAAATTGGAAGGGGAAATGGTTAACATAAATTCGTGCGTCATATATTGTTGAAAGATCACGACAAGAATCCTGGTACGAATGGAGAACTGCAAGAAAAATAAATGGTGAATACGAAAGAGTGCAAGCGTTTAAATACCCGTGTTCGATAATAAGAGAAGATAATAGGACAGCAGAAGAAATTCAAGAAAGGACAGCAACTGAAAACCGATGCTATTATTTTTTGCAGAACATATTCAGATTCAGGAATGTTATACACTCCTGGAAATTGAAATAAGAACACCGTGAATTCATTGTCCCAGGAAGGGGAAACTTTATTGACACATTCCTGGGGTCAGATACATCACATGATCACACTGACAGAACTACAGGCACATAGACACAGGCAACAGAGCATGCACAATGTCGGCACTAGTACAGAGTATATCCACCTTTCGTAGCAATGCAGGCTGCTATTCTCCCATGGAGACGATCGTAGAGATGCTGGATGTAGTCCTGTGGAACGGCTTGCCATGCCATTTCCACCTGGCGCCTCAGTTGGACCAGCGTTCGTGCTGGACGTGCAGACCGCGTGAGACGACGCTTCATCCAGTCCCAAACATGCTCAATGGGGGACAGATCCGGAGATCTTGCTGGCCAGGGTAGTTGACTTACACCTTCTAGAGCACGTTGGGTGGCACGGGATACATGCGGACGTGCATTGTCCTGTTGGAACAGCAAGTTCCCTTGCCGGTCTAGGAATGGTAGAACGATGGGTTCTATGACGGTTTGGATGTACCGTGCACTATTCAGTGTCCCCTCGACGATCACCAGTGGTGTACGGCCAGTGTAGGAGATCGCTCCCCACACCATGATGCCGGGTGTTGGCCCTGTGTGCCTCGGTCGTATGCAGTCCTGATTGTGGCGCTCACCTGCACGGCGCCAAACACGCATACGACCATCATTGGCACCAAGGCAGAAGCGACTCTCATCGCTGAAGACGACACGTCTCCATTCGTCCCTCCATTCACGCCTGTCGCGACACCACTGGAGGCGGGCTGCACGATGTTGGGGCGTGAGCGGAAGACGGCCTAACGGTGTGCGGGACCGTAGCCCAGCTTCATGGAGACGGTTGCGAATGGTCCTCGCCGATACCCCAGGAGCAACAGTGTCCCTAATTTGCTGGGAAGTGGCGGTGCGGTCCCCTACGGCACTGCGTAGGATCCTACGGTCTTGGCGTGCATCCGTGCGTCGCTGCGGTCCGGTCCCAGGTCGACGGGCACGTGCACCTTCCGCCGACCACTGGCGACAACATCGATGTACTGTGGAGACCTCACGCCCCACGTGTTGAGCAATTCGGCGGTACGTCCACCCGGCCTCCCGCATGCCCACTATACGCCCTCGCTCGAAGTCCGTCAACTGCACATACGGTTCACGTCCACGCTGTTGCGGCATGCTACCAGTGTTAAAGACTGCGATGGAGCTCCGTATGCCACGGCAAACTGGCTGACACTGACGGCGGCGGTGCACAAATGCTGCGCAGCTAGCGCCATTCGACGGCCAACACCGCGGTTCCTGGTGTGTCCGCTGTGCCGTGCGTGTGATCATTGCTTGTACAGCCCTCTCGCAGTGTGCGGAGCAAGTATGGTGGGTCTGACACACCGGTGTCAATGTGTTCTTTTTTCCATTTCCAGGAGTGTAGATCTGTATTGGACTAATTTAAGACACATAGTAAAGTAAGGCTGTGTGATGAGGAAGAAGGCTGGTTATTGAGAATGTACAGAGAATGTCGGATACTCGGATTGTTTATAAAGTGTTTGTGGGAAAGCCATAGGGATGAAGGGGCAGAGGAAGACGGGGGAGAATGTTCCTTGAAGATGCTGAAGAGGTTCTCAAAGCAATGGAAATCAGGAACTGGAGAAGGAAAGCAACAGGTACAAATAGATGCAGGTGAGGAAGGTTGTTAAAGTTTTACAAGGATTGTAGCGCCCACCAGTAAGTACAACAAAGTGACGAGAGTCCTAGAAAATTCTGGTCTTACTTAAAATTTCTAATTGGACCAGCGGTTTCTATTCAGCAACTTGTGTGTGGCAATAGAATACAGCAAGTGGAAAGATGAAGTTTCAAATTTAGCTTTAAAAGCCATTGCAGCCGGAGGATCGAAAACACATAACACCATTTGACCGCACAAATACTACTACGGATGGCACAGAAATAGGCATCACTGACACTGAAAAGCAACTGAAAGAGTTTGTCACCAATAATTAGTCAGCTTTCGATGGAATAACAATTTAGTTTTACAGTAGTCTTTGGTACTGGCTCATTACTTAACTTGCATTTATGGCGGATCTCTCACCTAGGGTAAAGTACTAAGCAACTGGAGAAAAGCCCAGCTGACACCCGGTTATAAGAAGGTTAAAAGAAGGCACTCACGAAATTATAGACAGATATCTATCATGGTTTGATGCGTCGTTCCCAAGCATATTTTAAGTTCAGTGTATGTTCTTCAGATACATGAGCTTCTATTCACAAATTAGCACGTATTTTGATATCGTCCGTCGTGAGAAACTTTGCTTGTTCTTTTCTCCTCTCACAGTATCCGTGAAACCAAAGATAAAGGCAAAGAAGTAGATTCCACATTCGTAGATTTCCGGAAAGCGTTTGCGACAGCGCCGCACTACAGATTGTTAGCAAAAGTGAGAACATACGCAATAGTTCTCAGTAATTTCACCCTTAAATTAAGGCCGATGTGTGATACTGCTGGACTTGTTTTTGGCAGAAATGCCCTCATTGCATGAGCTAATCTTTTTCTATCCATCATATGTAATTTTGTTTCCAAACTAGCAGAATTCCTTCAGTTCATTTACTTTACAGTCACCAGTTATGGTGTTCTAGTGTATTGGTCATCTCATTTCTGATTCTCTTCATTATTTTCTTCTTCGGCTTACTCTCAATCCATATTCTATACCCTTTGAACTTGTTCATTCCATTCAACAGGTCCCGTAATTATTCTTCGTTTTCATTAAGGAAAGCAGACTGAAAATAGGGGTGAAAGGCTGCATTGTTATCTTCTTCGTTTTTAACTGCAGCACAGTGTTATATATCTTTCATTATTATTTTTTCTTTGTTCTTATCCCCTTTATAGGTCACTCGTATTTTCCTCAGAATTTCGAATATTTTGTACCATTTTATACCGTCAGACTGTTTTTATAGGACGATGAGATCTTGTCTTCATTTTTCTTATCTCTTGTTTCCATTACTAACTGAAACCTCAGAACTACCTCTCTGCTGCCTTTACCGCTCCTGAATTAAACTGATCGTCATCTGATGGACCTCCAGTTCTGTCTTCCATTTTTGTGTACTATTTTCGTCAGCAGCTTCGATGCGTGAGCTAATGAGGTAACTGAGTGATAGTTCTCGCTGTTATATACCCTTGCTGTCTTCGGAATTGTATGGGTGATATTTTTCCTGAAGTATGATGGTTTGTCTCCAGTCTCACAGATTCTAGAAACTAACTTAAGTAGCCGTGTGGTTACAACTTCCTCCAGTCATTTTAGAGATTTCGAAAGAATGTTATCTACCACTTCTGCTTCCTTTCATCAAAAGTCTTTCAAACCTCTGTGAAATTCTAATACTTTCATATCAACTTCCATTTCTTCTTCTACCACATCATCAGACAGCTACTCACTCTCGTGGAGGCCTTAAGTGTACCCATTCACCTACCCAATCCCTCCTCTGCGTTTAACAGAGTAATTCTCCGTGCATTCAAGATGACGCCCTTGCATTTAATTTCAATGAATGGTAAGTCATTCCGTCCAACGATTCTGTGTTTTCGATTTCTTCACTTTCTGCTGCATTTCCTCATTGTTCTATTCGTAAGTGACTTATATTGCTTTATTCCTGTGCCTCTCTGTATATTTTTGAATTTTCTTCTCTTGTCGAACAACTGATTTCTTTTGTTACCCAAAGTGTCTTCGGTGATAACTTCATTGTACCTATGAGTGTCTTTCCAACATCTGTGATTACTCTATTTACAGATGGTCATTCCTCTTCAACTGAAATACTTACAGTGCTATTCATTATCAGAGTATTTACAATCATAGAGAAATTGAGACACATTTGTTCATTCGTCAGTTCTTCAGTATTCGATTGCTTTCGACATTGATTACTCTTGGTGATTCTCTTAAATTTGAACGTGCTCTTTAACTTCCCTTCCGAGTCTATATCTGTTCCTGGGTACGTCTTACAATTCAATATCTGATTTAGGAATCTGTGTCTCATCGTGATGTTACCCAGCTGGAATTTAGCCGTATCTCTGGGCTAGTTCCAAGCATTCATCCTCCTCTTGCGATTTTTGAACAGTATATTCGCTGTTAATGGCTTAAATTTCAGGACTCAATTAATTTTTTTCTCTTTCGTTCCTACTGCCAAGCTTCTATTTTCTCGTCCCCCTACACGCACCCCCACCCCCTTCTGTTGCGTTTCAATCCCTCATGGTCAAAACATTTTACACACTGAAATATGCATTCTGTGTCGTCATATACTTTCTCCATCCCCGAAGAACTGATAGCATCAATTCGCTGCCGAATCTGATAAAGACAATCCTGTCACTGAACTGTTCGCAGTAGTTCACTCTCTACCCTACTTTCATAAATTCGTGTGAACGGAAATTCTTACTTTCTTTGCACTTCACTTCATTTACTCTTACAGTATTTAGAATGAACAATTGCATTTTTTCTTTCTGGAAGTTGCAGTTTGCAAGTCACATTCAAGTTTGTGACATCTGCTGAGGCAGTGGACTGCTGTAGAACCATACGGCAGCGGTTGGTGGCGATGATGCCCTTGCTGATGGAGTCTGGCGTCAGCTCTGCAACACAGCGGGTTTTGCCACTGCGCTGGAATATACTGCACGCAGCCCAAGGCCACTGACAGGAATGTACAGATACCCCGAGTTGAATCCAGGTCCTTTGGATACTGATGGCACACTCTAGGCGGCTCGTGGCGAGAGATCCAGCTCGAAGCCTGGAACCACTGGGACCAGATTACGGTTCATAGATCAGGGAATTGCCCAGATGATTAGCTTAGCTGAATATTCAACAGATGCCTGGCGGGGAGACTGGCCTGGCCGAATGAACAACGCCAATGGAATACCCCTACGCAGAGCTTGGAGCATCTAAGGTGCCTCCGGCAGAAGTGTTATTACAGAAACTAGACCCCTGTCACATAAACTGCTGCTAGGTACAACAGCACGTAGCAGTGCCATCCACCGCTATCATTATTAAGCCGCATTTCACAATGCTACACTAATATTACTGCACGTCCCAGATGCAGAAGTACGTCGGTAGCTGGCCTGCAGTCTCGTTACCTGAGTCCAGTAACCTACACGAATCTTATGCAGCAACAGTGCTCATGAACTGGTATGCTTCGCTGTTACACCTGGGATGAAAAGTGGCTCAAAATATTTGGTGAATATGTTTGACATTGCGTCAATCGTAGGGAGCGATCTGAAGATACATTATTCTCTAAGTATCAAATTTACCAAGATAACTAGTTATTCTTTTTATCACTATTACCGGTATCGACACATCATCGGATCCTTTAACATTATTAGTTGTACATGCTTTTTACAATATTGGAAGATACATAGTGATGTTGTGTCAAATTGTAACAAAACTGGCAGGCAACACCAGCATGTCACAAATAAAATATCACACAATATTACAATTTGAAGCAACATTACAAAGCGATTTCCAGGTTTTTTTAATGCATATACAACTAATAATGTTACAAGATCCGGTAATGACTGGGTAGATCTATCCAAATCGTTATTAGTAACAAAAAGAGTTACTAATGATCTGGGCGAACTTGATTCATCAAGAATAATATAAAAATGCGTTGTATGCTGTTGTTTCTCCAACGGTCACCAACCTATGCGAACCCTTAGTGGTATACTTGTGGGTATTACATCGATTTAATTAATCATTCACTCTGAGAAGTTGTCGCCTGTTGTCCGCGACCAAGTTGTGAGGAGCGCCCTCTGTAAAGAATCTCTTCTATAAACCACGGATAGTTGCAACTGATCGAAATACAATAGGGAGGTCGGTGTAGAGGTAGCTAACCATTGGTTAAATCATAAATAAAATTCATCAGTAATGCCTTCCGGGATAAGTAGCCACCTTTTCCCTCCAAAGCTGTTTGTCTAAGTAGATGTGTGAGCGGACAGAGTTTCAGGGAAACCTCTTGCCCTTGAGGCGAAAAACTGCACCTAAATGATGGAAAAATAAACAATGAAAACACGAATGAGGATGCAGAAAGCAATGGCAACAACGACAATGTGTATCTACAGAACATGTAGCCAGTGATTTAAAAACTATCATGATTATCTCTCCATTGGCATACGATATCGGATTAGTCCTCAATTTGAATCTGCCAAGGACAAGGTACCCGTGAGGGAAACGCTGAATAACCTGAATAACCAGCGAAAGCTTAACTTGCTTAACATTAGTTGACAGTTGATGATTTGACATCACAATTACAGGTAGTCAGCGTAAACCATTTATGATCGCCACTGATGCACCGAGTATACGGATGGCGTTAACCTCTTCCGCATCAACTAAAGCCTGTAGATGGTGCACTGAAGGGCCGATATTGGTAGCTACACAATAACTGACATCATAAGGACGGCTGCAGGTGTTCATTTTCTTACAATAACGCGCTACGGGTCTAAGCGAGGGGTGACATCATCCATTATGACAAGCCACTACGGTCAGAACCTGGGCTGCAGCATTCTACCTCCTTTATGCAAGAGTCGAACAATAACGTCCGAAAGAACAGACACCATATCCATATAAGTATATAGTTCTGACGATACCGGCCATGACTTTCTTCTGTGTGGATGCACACATATTACCCAAATTCTTACGGGACTTGGAAGAATGTCTTCCACGAGTAATGAGTGTGTTGAGGTGGGACACTACGAATGTAGTGTGTGGACATACAAGGTGAGAATGTGAGCCTCGCGCGAGGCGTGCGCGAGATAGTCCCTGCAGTCGCTCTATCATCTGTGCCCTCGGTGGCTCAGATGGATAGAGCGTCTGCCATGTAAGCAGGAGATCCCGGTTGAAAATGGTTCAAATGGCTCTGAGCACTATGGGACTTAACATCTGAGGTCATCAGTCCCCTTGAACTTAGAACTACTTAAACCTAACTAACCTAAGGACATCACAGACATCCATGCCCGAGGCAGGTTTCGAACCTGCGATCGTTGCGGACGCGCGGTTCCAGACTGAAGCGCCTAGAATCGCTCGGCCACCCAGGGTTCGAGTCCCGGTCAGGGCACACATTTTCACCTGTCCCCGTTGATCTATATCAACGCCCGTGCGCAGCTGACGGTATTCATATAATTATAATAATAACGTTTTTCTTGAGTAACACCTCTTGACTCTGCACTCGCCATGGTAGTGAGGATCCCGTCCCTCAGCTACTCACACACGCCACTTTGGAGACAATAGTGCGCTTCCTTAAACAACAGATGACCATCTTTACTGCCAACGAGGAAGATGAGCATCATTCTTTTTGATTAGCCTATAGGCACACCACAGGTCAGAATCCGTCATCGCAACATCCGACGTCCAACAACCGCCCTCACTACATACAGTAATATACGCAATGAGCACCACTGCCTACACCCGCACATAAAGCCATGTCTAAGTATGTGTCCTGGATGTTCTCACATTCTCAGTCGGTTGGGCTGCATTATGTGCGACAGAAGGGAATGGGTCGTGCACTGTGTGGCAAATCACCTCAGACCTCTTCAACTTTTGTGGTCCTGTCCTCCTCAGTTGCGCGTAATACTACGGTATATTGATAATTTTCACTTATGGACCGTCTGACAGCAACTGAATAAAACACAATTATAGTCCCATACGCGTTTCGCCTTTATTTTCTGCAAGGCATCATCAGTGGCCTGGAATATGTACATATGTTAGCTATTTTATTTACATTTTTGTCACTGTGCCTATAAGTTATAAACAGTTCTGGTGGTTGGTATTTCCTATTAAGTAGTAATGTTTTGAACTGTGCTTACAGGTTGCGTAGACAGTTTCTTACATATTACGCTCCTGTTGCATTTTTGGTGTTGTTCTTCTTCCTATGAGCGCCAATTTGCTGTTTTTTCCGCATTCCACAGCACTATGCACTGAACGCTTGTTTTAATGCAATGTTTTGGTTTCTGTTGCCGACTGCCAAATGTTTTTGCCAAAGATCGAATATTACTGCCAAACTTATGAGTGTAACTATTGAAGTATCTGTGGTCTGTTCGTGTATGCATTTGTGTGCGTGTGTGTGTGTGTGTGTGTGTGTGTGTGTGTGTGTGAGTGTTTTTTGGTGTTGTATTAATTTAATTTAATTTTAATGTATTTATTTATTTATTTTTGTTTTTGTCCTCTGTATGTGTGTGTGTGTGTGTGTGTGTGTGTGTGTGTGTGTGTGTTTTGGTGTGATATATATTTTTTTGTGCTGTGTGTGTGTGTCTGTCTGTATTTTGGTGTTATATAATTTTTTTGGGAGGGGGGCTGTGTATGTGTGTGTGTGTGTGTGTGTGTGTGTGTGTGTGTGTGTGTCTGTCTGTATTTTGGAGTTATATATATATATATATATATATATATATATATATATATATATATATTATGTTATCATTTCCTTTATTAAGTGTAGTAGGGAGCCTGTGCTGATGCGTGTTTGTTCATTTATCACATGTTTGTTTTCTGCTATGGCTTTCTGGATGTGGAAGTTTTCTTGCATTTGTATAAGATGTTTGTCATGGTTGCTTATTCTCATTATTTTCATTTCTTGTTCCATGTTTGTAGGATGATGGATGTAGTGTTTTAAATGCTCTGCAAATGTGGAATGGTTTGTTTCATACTTCCAACATCTGATATGTTCTTTGTATCTTGTTTCAAAATTCCTGCATGTCACGCCTATGTATACTGCATCACAACTTTGACATTCAAGTTTATATATTCCTGATTGTTGGAATTGGTCCCTCTTGGTAGCTGGCTGGTTTAGGTGTGATTGAAGGGTTTGCCCAGGCTTATATGCTATTTTGAAGCCCTGTCTCTTTAGGATGTTTGCAACTCTGTGTGTTAGTTTATGTGTGTAGGTCATGGTGTACCATCTGGTTCTTTTCTGTGTGGTATTGTCATTGTGTGTGTTTGTTGAGTGTGTTTGTAAGTTTTCAGCTTGTGAGTTCTTTTATATTGTGGAAATGTTGTGTTTGTTTTTTATTTGTGTTTTTATTTTTTGATTGAGCTTGTGTACCACATGTGTGTCATACCCATTGTTCCTAGCTATTTGTATGATCGTGTTCATTTCTTGTTCATAGTTTCTCTTGCTGAGTGGGATTCTGTTTAATCTATGTAACATGTGTCTTAGTGCTGCAAGTTTCTGGCTTTGGGGGTGGTTGGATGTGGAATGTATTATTGTGTCTGTGGCTGTTGGTTTTCTAAAGATGTTAAATGTATGTTTTCCATTTTCTTTTTTAATTGTAATGTCAAGAAAATTTATTTGATTTTCTTTTTCTTTTTCAAGTGTGAATTTTATGTTCTTATGAGCTTTGTTTATTTCTGAATGGAGTTCATCTATTTTTTCACTTGGCTCGTCTACCAGACAAATAATGTCATCCACGTATCTGTACCAATATATGATTTTGAAACTTTCATTTGTGGTTATCTTATCAAATATCTGATTTTCAAGGTGACTGATGAAAATGTTTGCCAGTGTTCCTGATATTGGGGATCCCATGGGCAGTCCATCAGTTTGTAGATAATATTCTTCCTCAAACTGAAAGTAGTTTTGTTCAGTTGTCAGTCTGAGGATATCTGTTATTTCTTTTATTGCGTCTGTGGTGAGGTTGCTGTGGGATGAGAGATTTTGTTCTATGATTTCTATTGTTTCTGTGATAGGGATGGAGGTATACATATTTTCTATATCGAATGAAATCAGTGATGCTGTGTGTGGTACCTGTATGTTCTGTATGTTTTCTATTAGGTTTCCTGTGTTTATCACTGTTTTGTTGTTTTCTACTTTATAGTGTATTGTAACTAGCTTTTGGAGGTGTTTGGCTATGCGGTATGTTGGGGCTTGCTTGAAGTTGATAACAGGTCTCATTGGCATTCCGTCTTTATGTACTTTCGGTTGACTGCGGAGTGTTGGTGCTTGTGGGTTTTTCTGTGTTAAGTAGTATTTCTGTTTGTCTGTGAGTGTGTGTTCAATGTTTTTCAGTGTTCGTTTCACATTTGCCTGGAATCGTGTAGTTGGATCTGACTTCAGTTTTTGTATTGCGTTGGTGTTTATGTATTCCTTGGTTTTTGTGATGTATTGCTCTTTATCCATGAGTACTGTTACATTTCCCTTGTCTGCTCTTGTTATTAATACGTTGTTGTTTGTTAACTTTTGTTTTAACCTTTTCATAGTAGCTGCTTCTGTTTGGTTGTTCTTATTTTGTGTCTGCTGTGTTTGTTTTATTATGCCTTTTATTTCTTCTTTTACTAGTTCTCTTGTCAGTCGTATGTTTATTTCACAATTATTTTGTTGTTCTTCATGTGTAAGGATGTGTTCGGTTTCTACTATGAGATTTTCTATGTATTGATTGTTCACTTTGCTATTGGTGCAGTGTTTCAAACCTTTTTCCAAGAGCATTTTTTCGTTTTCGTGTAGTTCTGTCTCTGTTAGGTTAACTAAGCGTGGATGGAATGTGTGTTGGTGTTCATGTGGTTTCACATTTAAAATTTAAATGTATTTTTGCGTCTTTTTTACTGTTAGTTTCATTATCTTGTGTTTATGTTTGTTTTGTAAATGTTTCATTGCTATGTATGTGTTGTGCTCAGTATTTTCTACTAGTGCCATGAAAACTGCGGCGTTTCCTACGTTTTTTGCCAATTCTAGATGAGTCTCATAGAGCATCATGCTTAGGTGCTTTTTTTTCGAATAGAGCATCTTAATTTCATGTAGTAACCAATATCGTTCTGCAAATGATTTCGACTTTTGTGCCAGTGTAGAACTGTTTTTAACCTTTACATTAGGGTAACTTGGAATTAAATCGTTCTTTTTGCATGTTCTGTTGAATTTTATATGCTGTATCGTCTTATGGAGTCTCAGATGTATTTTCTTGAACCTGTTGTACACGCTGACAGGGAATGCTTGATATAGCTGTATTGACATCTTCAACTTTTGTGGTCCTGTCCTCCTCAGTTGCGCGTAATACTACGGTATATTGATAATTTTCACTTATGGACCGTCTGACCTGCGTGCCGTACACTGAGTAGGGAGGAGCATCAGCTGCTCCAACTTTGGACCCAGCGTGGTCCCACATCTGGCGCGCTCCCTTGGCGTCACCTAATGATACAGACGGCACAGCATTCTCCTGATCGCCCACTCCTTACAACACACCGTCCTTCAGCGTCATGATATTCTACCACGATTGGGCATGACGATGGACAATGCGCCATCCCATCTGGACATGGAGAAACGGCCTTCATAATCAAAACCGCCGGGAGAGATACCGACCTATTACCTCGTGTCTGACTAGTGTTCTTCCTCACAGTACTAGAGACATTTTCGGTCATACCTGGTGACTTTGTGCCGGAGGGAGAGAGGAGAGATCATCATGGCTAATTAACGACATCATTTCAGGCATCCACAACATCGAAGTTATAAAATCAAATGTGTTCAAGGCAGTGGCATCTCTGGATGTGTGGCGCTCTTGGTCCCACCACCTTAAGGCATTCGCCTTTACAACCATCAACCGAGAACATCGCGTTTTGATAACCCGCCGAGTGAAAACGGTACACATCATCCTCGTGATGCGCTGTTAGAAGCTGACTACTCCTGGAATAGACAACAGACTGCTATAAGGATTATTGCTGGGCTGATAAGGACTTGGCGAGGATTTGCGGATTCTCTGCAGTCACTCTTCCACGACCAAGTTTGCTCGTTCATACAGACCCAAGTAGTACAGATTTTTCTGATCTGTAGATTGATTACCTCAGGGAGAGGACTGCCCAGCGGCAGGTGACCACGAGAAAAAGACTGAATAATCAACGAAAGGGGACCGTTCTAGAAGTAGGGGCGTGGAATGTTAGAAGCTTGAAAGTGGTAGCGAAGTTGGAAAACCTGAAAAGTGAAATGCATAGGCCCAATCTAGGTATATTAAGGGTCATGGAAGTGAAATGGAAAGAAGACAAGGATTTCTGGTCAAAAGAGTATAGGGTAATGTTGACAGCAGGAGAAAATGGTATAACAGGAGTAGGGTTCGTTGTGAATAGGAAGGTAGGGCAAAGAGGATGTTCTTGTGAACAGTTTAGTGATAGCGTTTTTCTTATGAGAATCGATAGCAAAACAACACCGACAACGATAGTTCGGGTACGCGTGCCGGCGTCGCAAGCTGAAGATGAAGAGAGAGAGAAGGCATTTGAGGATATTGGAAGGGCAGTACAGTATAAAAGGGAGATGAAAATCTAATAGTCATGGGGAACTGGAATGTAGTTGTAGGGGAAGGAATAGAAGAAAGGTTACAAGAGACTATGGGCTTGGGACAAGGAATGAGAGAGGAGAAAGACGAATTTAGTTCTGTAGTAAATTGCAGCTAGTACGAGTATTAGCGAATACTCTGTTCAAGAATCGCAAGATGAGGAGGCCATGGGATACAGGAAGATTTCAGTTACATTACATTATGGTCAGACAGAGATAACTAAATCAGATTCTGGATTGTAAGGTATACCCATGAGCAGATACAAACTCAGATCACAATGTAGTAGTGATGGAGAGTAGGCTGAAGTTTAAGAGATTAGTCATGAAGTATCACTACGCAAAGAAGTGGGATATGGAAGTACTAGAGGACGACGAGATACGCTAAGGCTCTAAATACGCCTATAAGGAATAGCTCAGTAGGCAGTACAGGTGAAGATGAAAATCACAGAAGTTGGCAAGAAAAACACAGGTACAAAGAAGATAATAGCATACAAACCATGGGTAACAGAAGAAATACTGCAGTTGATCGATGAAACAAGGAAGTACGTAAGCGTTCAGGGAAATTTAGGAATACAGAAATACAAATCGCTAGGAATGAAACAAATATGAAGTGTAGAAAACTAAGACGAAATGGCTGCACGAAAAATGTGAAGAAATCGGAAAAGAAATGATTGTCGCATCGACTGGCTCATGCATCAGGAAAGTCAAAACAACCTTCGGTGACATTAACAGCAGGGGTGGTAATATTAAAAGGGGAAAGCTAATTACACTGTTAAAATCAGAGGAGAGAGTGGATAGGTGGAAAGAGTACATTGAAAGTCTACATGAGGAGGAAGAGTTGTCTGATGTGATAGAAGAAGAAACAAGCTTTGGTTTTATGAGGTAGGGGATGTAGTACTAGAATCAGTATTTAAGAAAGCTTTGGAGGACTTAAGATCAAATAAGGCAGGAGTGATAGATAACATTCCATCAGAATATCTAAAACCATTGGAAGAAGTGGCAACAAATATACTATTCACCTTGCTATGTAGAATGTATGAGTCCGGCTACATACCATCTGACTTTTGGAAAAATATCATCCACGTATGTAATTCCGAACTCTGCAGAAGCTGACAAATGCGAGAATTATCGCGCAGTCAGCTCAACAGCTCACGCATCCAAGTTGCTGACAAGAATAATATACAGAAGAATGAGAAAGAAAATTGGGGATGTAGATAATGATCAGTTTGGTTTAAGGAGAGATAAAAGCGCCAGAGAGGCAATTCTGACGTTGCGGTTGACAATGCAAGCAAGACTAAAGAAAACTGAAGGCACGTTCATGGGATTTGTCGACCTGGAAAAAGTGTTCGATAATCTAAAATGATGCAAGATATTGGAAATTCTGAGAAAAACAGGGGTAAACTATAGGGAGAGACGGGTACTAAACATCATGTACAAGAACAAAGAGGGAACAATAAGAGTTGACGGCCAAGAAGAAAGTGCTCGGAGTAAGGGGGGATGTAACGGAATTTGGTCCAAAAAATGGAGTTTCCAGAAATATTACGTTCTTGATCTACACAGTTTAATCCATGTTGGGTGTGAATTTTATGGTGACAGCAGCTTTAAAAACGCCTTTAATTGGTTAAACTGATTAACTCTGCACTGGCGGCCACTCAACCTTTTCCGACATTTGGGAAACTGCTCGCTTCAGTTGAATTTTTGTCAGTGTGAAGGATATTTTCTTTCAATATCTTTGGTTGACATCTATATGTCTGGCTGACATCTATATCTTTGCCTGAAAACGTTTTTGCGTATGATTTATTTACGTTTTGACAATACTAACACATATTAGTAGGTGTAAGGCTGAATTCGCAATCCCTTACTTGGAAGTCAAGATTTATGAATAATGGTTGGTGGAAAAACTGTGTTTAGCAAACGAACGTTTCATGGAAATCGGTTTACTAACAAAAAAGATGAAGCAACTCGAAAAATATAGTCTCTCTGCTTCAGCACCAAAACTTGTGACAGGAGAATTTTACAGGTGCGCGAATGATGATGATATGGAATCCAATGGATTCAGTGTTATTGATTTAGAGCTTCTCTGTTTTCATGTTTATGTGTTAGCTGTAAAAATACGGACTACACGATTGTTTTTGAAGAAAGGAGAGTGGAATAGCATGTGATTTTAAAATATTTTGTAATTTGTGTGGCTTTGAATTTTCATTCTCCTCCGCCAAAAAAACTGACAATCGTACCTATGAATGCAATTTTATGTTAGCATAAGCTCTGAGGTGCCTTGGATACGGCAGGGAAGGAGGTTATTTGTTGTGTGGTTTTCTGAACATGCCTCCACCTTGTGCAAGGTTGAAAAAGTAAATAAAGAAATATCTGATGCTGTATGCGATACTGCTAAAGTTTCTATGAAGAAATCAGTGGAGGAATTGGTAGAAATAAACCAAAAAGAAATAGATCGTGGGGTAGATGTTCGTGACAGTGAATCTCCTACAAATTTTACTGACCTTTGTGTGTCTGTAGAAGGGACCTGGATGAGAAGAGATCACACATCTCTGTATGGAGTTATTGGTATTGACTCAGGTAACGTTTTAGATGTAGAAATTATGTCTACATTCTGCCACCAGTGTGCTACAACGAAAATATCTGACAATGAAGACAATGGGACAGGGGCAAACTGTGGGAAGAAAAGCATGCATTAGCATGCTGTAAAAATTATAGTGGCTCAAGTAGGGGCATGGAGGCTGCTGCAACTGTGGGGCTGCTCTCCAGATCTGAGGACCAGTATGGTGTTAGACATAATAAATACCTTGGCGACGGGGAATCCCCTTCGTTCAAAACTGTAACAGATAAAAATCCGTACAATACAACAACAGAAAAGCTGGAATGTGTTGGTTTCATCCAAAAGAGGCTTGGTGGTAGGCTTCGTTACTTGCTGAAAGAGAAGAAAGGAAAGTACTTGAGGATGCAAAACCACTAGGAGGAAAAGGCAGACTTACTCTGAAAGAAATTGATTCTCTTCAGTTATTTTATGGGAGAGCTATCAAGAAAAACACGCAAGGTTTAGGGGCAATGAGGCATGTTGTGTGGACAATTTTTTCCCACAAACTGTCCACTGACCAAACATCAATGCACAATCTGTGTCAGAAAGACGATTGGTGTAAGTTCACCAACAGAAATGAGACGTATTCACATCAACACTCATTACCAGAACCTGCTATGAATGCAATTAAGCTCATTCAAGTTTCTTGCAAACCATGATTTATTGAGGAAGTGTCTTCACGGAAAGACACAAAATGCAAATGAAAGTCTCAACAATTTAATTTGGATCAGATGCTCGAAAAGGACATTCTGTGGACTTGATGTACTCAAAATAGGTGTCTATGGTGTAGTTTCATGTTACAATAACGGAAATAATCGCAGAATTGAAGTGCGGAATAGAGTTGGTATAGATTCCGGTGTGTTTACAACAGAAGCATTTTACTCCATCGACGAGAGCATTGTCAAGAAAGCTGACAGATACAGTTCAGGCAGATTCGAAGAGGAGAGAAGAGAAACCTAGAGGATGAGTGGTACCAGTATGGAGGATTTAAAAATTTGAGGTAAGCTTATTACATCAAGAAGTATGAGAAAATATCTTTGAACCTCATTTTCTCTGATTTACAGTTTTTTTCGTTATTAGAAACCTGTTCTCAAAATGTATATGCTCTAATGCTATGAAATTTTCAGGTACTGTTTGCAATGTGCTTCTGTCTCCCTGGACCCTGCAATTACATTCTGATTTTTAGATGACTGTATGTAGAAAAAAGTTAATTTTGCATGTGCAAAATTGAAAACTCTGTTAATGATACAGTTTCTACCAGTAATTAATAACTGTAGTTCAGTAGTCTTATAACCCTCTTAGGACACCACAATAATATTTTCAGATGAATTACTAGATTAGAATTTGAGTTATGGCTTTTTATAAAAAAGACAATAAAAAATTAAAAATTAAAATTATTACAAAATATTAATCCTGCACTTTTATTATATTTTTACGTTAAAACGCAGCTCTTTTGCTTTACACACGCAAAATTTTAGATTTGTACATTAATAAATATGGCTGTAATGATCGTTCAAATAAATGTTTTCATTTTCCAGTAACTCCCTCCTTAAAAAGTTTGTAAGACAGGGATGTAGTTTTTCGCTTCCACGTGCTGGGTCTCGGAATACTCAATACGCAAATGGTTTCCGAAGTGGAATATCCTATGCGTCTAGCTCCAACTACACTACTGGCCATTGTAATTGCTACACCACGAAGATGACGTGCTACAGACGCGAAATTTAACCGACAGGAAAAATATGCTGTGATACGCAAATTATTAGCTTTTCAGAGCATTCACACAAGGTTGGCGCCGGTGGCGACACCTACAACGTGCTGACATGAGGAAAGTTTCCAACCGATTTCTCATACACAAACAGCAGTTGACCGGCGTTGCCCGGTGCAACGATATTGTGATGCCTCGTGTAAGGAGGAGAAATGCGTACGACTTTGATAAAGGTCGGATTGTAGCCTATCGCGATTGCGGTTTAAAGTATCGCGACATTGATGGATCGTGCATCCACGTCTCGATCTCTCAGTCAACAGATGGGAACGTTTGCAAGACAACAACCATATGCATGAACAGTTCGACGACGTTTGCAGCAGCACGGACTATCAGCTCGGAGAGCAAGGCTGGGGTTAGCCTTGATGCTGCATCACAGACAGGGGCGCCTGCGTCGGTGTACTCAACGACGAACCTGGCTGCACGAATGGCAAAGCGTCATTGTTTCGGATGAATCTAGGTTCTGTTTACAGCATCATGATGGTCGCATCCGTGTTTGGCGACATCGCGATGAACGCACATTGGAAGCGTGTATTCGTCATCGCCATACGGGCGTATCATCCGGCGTGATGATATGGGGTGCCATTGGTTACACGTCTCGGTAACCTCTTGTTCGCATTGACGGCACTTTGAACAGTGGACGTTACATTTCAGTTGTGTTACGACCCGTGGCTCTACCCTTCATTCTATCCTGCGAAACACCACATATCAGCAGGATAATGCACGAGCGCATGTTGCAGGTCCTGTACGGGCCTTTCTGGATACAGAAAATGTTCGAGTGCTGCACTGGCCAGCACATTCTCCAGATGTCTCACCAATTGAAAACATCTGGTCAGTGGTGGCCGAGCTACTGTCTCGTCACAATAAGCCAGTCACTACTCTTGATGAACTGTGGTATCGTGTTGAAGGTGCATGGGCAGCTGTACACGCCATCGAAGCTCTGTTTGACTCAATGCCCAGGCGTATCCAGGCCGTTATTACGGCTAGAGGTGGTTATTCTGAGTACTGATTTCTCAGTATATATGCACCCGAACTGCGTGAAAATGTAATCACATGTCAGTTCTAGAGTAGTACATTCTGTTCTTGGTGTAGCAATTTTAATGGTCAGTAGTGTAGTATTCCGCGTTCAGAGTCTGCTAATTCCCGTCGTGGCCAGATAAGCACGTCGGAAATCTTTCTAGATGAATCACCTTAGGACAAAAGACCGTTCCACCAATTCGTTGCCGCTTTTGACGGTGCGTTCGCGATGCTACCCCCATCTGTATATCTGTACATCGCTATCTCATGACTTTTGCTGCCTCAGTGAAATACCTGCGGTATCTCTAAGGTTGTTCATTCATTCCGACTTGTTTTGTAGACGGTAATATAAGGGTACAGTCTGTAATATAACAGAAACCAACTTCTAAAGCCCCATGGAGGAAGCTTCTCGTTACATGACACCAACAGCTGTACACATCATCCGTAGGTCATTTAGGAGGGCACCGAGTTGTGCGTTCAGGGAAAAGGGTACTCATTGAACATCTCACTTAGATTAACAATTCGCCCCAATTACATCCATGAACACAATCACTTATGTACAGCACGTTGTATCTTCCCCTAGAACTTTCTACTTTTCTAGCTCGCTGACTCAAATTGATAAAAATTTTATATAAATTGATATATGCATAGTTGGTTTAAATATATCCGCTGCATTATATAAAAAAGAAGTCTTCTACTCAACAGTTTTAGCTCGCTGCTCTACTCTCTGCTAAATAACTCCATAAACAATGGAATTTCCTGACAGGTTAAAATGTGGCAGCGTGGGACTCGAACAAGGAACCTTTCGCGGGCAAGTGATCATATGAGATACCCAAGCACGACTAACGAACAGTCCTCACAGATTTACCTCCCCACCACCTCATTTCTTACCTTCCAAAGTTCACAGAAGCTGTCCCACGGAACTTGAGGGACACGCAGTAGTGGAAGAAAGGATATTGCGGAGATGTGGCGTAGCCAAAGTCTGCGGGATGTTTCCAGCACATGGTTTTAGTCTGTCAGAATGTTTCACATTAGCGCATACTCCACTGCAGAGTGAAAAACTCATTCTGGAAACAATCCTCCAAGCTGAGGTTATGCCATGAAGTTTGGAAGGTAGCAGGTGAGGTTCTACCGGAAGTAAAGCTATGAAGACGAGTTTCGAGTCATGCCCTATAGCTCCATTGGTAGAATACTTTCCCGCTAAACGCAAAGGTCCCGAGTTAGAGTCTCGGTCCGGTAGAGTTTTAATATGCCACGAAATTTTATTCCAGCGCACACTCTGCTGCATAGTGACAAATTCATTCTGAGTACGTAAACTATGGTCATAACGCCACAGAAACGAAACATTTCTTACGTTTACTTATCGAAGTAAATATTCCTTTCACTCATTATCTTGTACATCACAGACAAAAATACCTTATCTCAATCACCTCTATGATTTAATTCTGGTTGACTATTCGATTCGGCACTGTGGACAGCACATTACAGTTTGACAGATCACTAAATGATCAGATCTCAAACCAGAAGCACGAGTCAATAATTCACCTTCGGAGTTAAGTCTATGGGAGATGTGGGAACTAAAAGGATATTTGAGTTGATGTCAAAATTACGTAATCTGTAAGCTTGCCATCAGCTCTCTAGAAAAGCATTATCATCACCTAAATAAGCACTTGAAGATACAGATGAAAACTATGAGATGGTTATTTTGATAAGTCACATTTCGCCATAATAATACAAAAAGAGAAGAAAAAAGGACATAGTATGGAAGGAAAACAGATTTCATTCAGGAAGGTAAAATGTACCAGGGAAGCACTTGAGAATGACTGAAAGAAAAATCTGGATACCTTGCTGTCTTTTGCAAATCTATGGTATTTGGTTCCTGTAAACCAGCACGCACTGCTTTTATCAATACACAATGAATCAGCCGCAGATCAACCTCTTGGGGGTCTTCAGTCTTGTGAGTGGTTTCATGCAATGCGCCATGAATTCCTCTCCTGTGACAACCTCTTCATCTCAGAGTAGCACTTGCAAGCGACTGCGCTGAGAATACTAAATTTCAGGCGTTATCTCTCACCACGGACAATGCAGTGGCTGACAGTCTTCATTTAACGACAGAAACCAGCGGCGTTTGCGCAGAGTTGTCGCTGCTAACAGAAAAGCAACACTGTGCGACATAAATGCAACAATCGAAGTGGGCCTTACGATGAACGTAACTGTTAGGACAGTGAGGCCAAATTTGGTGTTATTGGTCTATGGCAGTAGACAACCGACGCAAGTGCCTTTGGTAATAGCACAGCATGGCCTGCTGCGCCTCCCCTGGACTCTTGACGTTATCGGTCGGATCCTATATGACTGGAAAACTGTGTCCTTGTTAGATGCATCTCGATTTCAGTTGGTAGGAGCTGATGGTAGGGTCCGAGTAGACCCCCCACAAAGCGAAGAACCTAAGTGGTGGTGGCTCCAGAACGGTGCGGGAAGTGTTTACATGCAATGGACTGGATCTTCTGGTCCAACTGAACCGATCATTGACCTGAAGTAGTAATGTTGGGCTACTTGGAGACCAGTTACAGCCTTTCATGGACTTCATTTTTATGAATGACAATGCGCCATATCACCGGGCCACAACTGTTCGCGATTGGTCTGAAGAATATTCTGGGCAATTCGAGAGATGATTGGCCACTCAGATCGCCCGACATGTATCCCATCGAACATTTATGGGACGTAATCGAGAGGTCAATACGTGTACAAAATCATGCACCGACAACGCTTTCGCAATTATGGACGGCTATAAAGGCAGCATGACTCAACATTTTTGCAAGGGACGTCCAGTGACTTGTTGAGTCAATGTTACTTCGTGTTTGGGCACTACCCCGGGCAGCAGGATGTCCGACACGACATTGGTAGCTATTCGACCATACTCAGTGTAAAAAGAAATAAACGAGGCATGCAAGGCGGTAACTATCACAATCATGCTCAGCAAGAGAGAATAGTGGCTGTTCAGCCTCCTATTTTGTTGTAAGTTTTACTTTTACTGTTATTTACTATTTCAAATTTTTGCCTGCAGGTTCGATTCCTGCCTCAGTGTGTGATGTCCTTAGGTTAGTTAGGTTTAAGTAGTTCTAAGTTCTAGGGGACTGATGACCTCAGATGTTAAGTCCCATAGTGCTCAGAGTCATTTGAACCATTTTTTTATGCCTGCAGGACAGTGATTATCTTGGACGTTACATGATTATTATGTTTTTTCTTGATTCCTTTTTCTTTCTCTCTTCCCAAAACCTCTTTATTCCTTGGCTGTGTTCCTCTTTCCTTTGCTCTGTCCGTATTTTGTCTCTTTTCTCCTTTCTTTAAGTTCAAATTTTGTGTTTATAATTTTGTTTCTGAATTTGTCTCTTTCGTTTATCATTTCAAAACTGATGCCTACATTTTTAGGCCTTCGTTTCTTCGTTGAATTTTTTACAAGATCGAAAATCCTCTTTGTGAGTCTATTGTTGGTCATTCTATGTATGTGTCCATAGAATGTTAGTTGGCGTTTCGTGATCATGTCTGTGAGCCTGTCTGTAGGTTCTTATAATTCTATGGTTGGTCTCTTCCGCTGTGTACTGCTCCAAAAATTTTGTCTGGGGATTTTACGTACTATTTTTTCTGTCGATTCTGATGCGTAGTGTGCTTCTGGTAGTACAACTGTACTGTACTGCCAGAGTTAACATGTCTTGAAGTAATTCTTCTATTGTAGCGCTTCCATGTCGGTTTGTATGCTTCCTGTAAGTGTCTGTAATGGGTGTGATATTTATCCGATACATTTTATTTTGTAAGTGGTGCCTGTAAGTGTCTGTTGTATGAGGGCTCTAGTTTTCCAATCTATTCCGTATTCTTCTAATGTGTCAAAGAGAATCTGCTCCTCTATGGGATTGTAGGCCTTAATAATGTTCTCGCAAGCGACTACAGTGTTGTTCGTCTGTCTGACTTTCAGGAGCGTTCGCAGGTTCCAAATTTTTTCAACGAAGGGCCTTCTTTTTCTGAAACCTGCTTGGCATTCACCTTCATTATACCAGCTTGTGGTTCAAGTCTCTGGAGTAATACCTAGGAGAGAATTTTGTGGGTGACCGTTAATAATAAGCTACCTTTGTAGTTATTAGGGTCTTTCTTGTCGCCCCTTCTTTGGAGTGGGTGAATCAACGCCCATTTCCATTCCTGTGCAATTTTCCCTGTATTTCACATTTCTTTAAGAATTTCATGGATTTTCTTTGTGATGGTTTGGTCTTTGAGTTCAGAGGTCTCACAAATAATGCCGTCTTCTCCTGCGGCCCTGCTGTTTTTTAATTGTTTTGTAATTTCTTCTACATCTGTTACTGAAGGCGGCTTTGAATCTGTGTTTGGTACTGTTTTAGAGAAGAGTAATTTTCCTTTAGGCTTCTGGCAATTGGGGAGTTTATCAAAATAATTTTTAAAAATTTTGCTGTTACCTTTAGTAATCGTTTTCATAGATCCGTCTGGTTGTTTGAAGCAAATATTTGGAGGCTGGTAACTATTTATTTGTTACCTGAGAATTGTATAAAAATTTCTCGTGTTACTTCTCTTCACGTCTCCTGGATTTCCTTTAGTTTATTTTTGTCGTACGTAACCGGCTGGCGAGGCCGAACGGTTCTAGGCGCTTCAGTCTGGAACCGCGTGACCGCTGCGGTCGCAGGTTCGAATCCTGCCTTGGGCATGGATATGTGTGATGTCCTTAGGTTAGTTATGTTTACGTAGTTTTACGTTCTACGGGACTGATGACCTCAGATGTTAAGTCCCATAGTGCTCAGAGCCATTTGAACCATATTTTGTCGTACGTCCCTTTTACTCTTCTGACATCTTTCGACGATCGGTTCTCGACTTTGTGGGTATCTTGCCATGTCTCTTTTGCTCTGTTGCTGCTAAACCTCTTCCAAAACTGTATTCCACCTTCAGTGGCCTCATCACACGTTGCGTTCGTCAGTGTACGTTTTCGTCCCCTGGGAGGCTGACACCAACGCATTGCGCTCTGAATTATCTTTGCGATATCTGTCTAGTTTCTTGTTGAACATTAATTAACTTCTTCAATAATTTTGTAGTTGTTTATCTTCAAGCATTCTGGGTCTGTTCTTGTAATTTTTTCTGTGTTATCTTTCTTTTTCTTGAGACTAGCGTAATCCCCCCCCCCCCTCCCCATCAACCATGGACCTTGCCGTTGGTGGGGAGGCTTGCATGCCTCAGCGATACAGATGGCCGTACCGTAGGTGCAACCACAACGGAGGGGTATCTGTAGAGAGGCCTGAAGAGGGGCAGCAGCCTTTTCAGTAGTTGCAGGGGCAACAGTCTGGATGATTGACTGATCTGGCCTTGTAACACTAACCAAAATGGCCTTGCTGTGCTGGTACTGCGAACGGCTGAAAGCAAGGGGAAACTACAGCCGTAATTTTTCCCGAGGGCATGCAGCTTTACTGTATGCATGGAGAGCTGCATCAAACCAGTCTCAGGACTGAAGACCACAACAACAACAACAGCGTAATTTTTACTTGTAGCAAGTGATGGTCGGACTCGAAGAATCCTTTGCGTATTCTCACACTCAGACTTTCTCTTTTATTTTTGCTTCTGACGGCCACGTGATCTATTTGAAATTCTTTCATTACGTTTTTGGGAGTTTTCCATGTTGTGAGTTTTCGTTTTGACTTTTCAAATTTTTAAGCTAAAATTTTGACAGTAGAGTAACAGGTGTTCCGCCATTCTTGCTGGTGCGTTTGTGTCTTACTTTTAATATAATGTGGACTGGTTTGATATGTGAAGTTTTTCCCATTCGTACAGAAATTTCATATTTTCATACTCTGTGGTGTTATGGTCACTGATTAACGGCTTTTATAATATTTTCTTTAGCATTCCATTTAGATTTTGTACATCTTGTTTTTAGATGAATGGCTTTTGCTCAGTTAACTGCTGCGACACCACGCCAGGTGTGCGCATCGCGGCAGGGAGGCACAGTGGAGTGCAGCCGCGCCTCTGGGCGTCGTAAAACCGCAGGCACGGCGAGTGCGGCTCGTGCGACTGCCGCGGTAGCCTGTGCTGCGAACTTTTACGTTCCTGGCGGCTGGCAGCGAAATGTGGTACAGCCCGCAGGCGCGTCTGTCTCCCCGGATTGCGCTTTCCGAGCCGTTGCGGGCGGCGGCAGCCGCGTTGTTCCTCCTACACGAGCAGCAACAGGCACTGGCGAGGCGCGATGCACTTGTTCTGTGTCTCCCCCAGACAGCAGCGCATGTATTTCGCTTTGTCATTTAAATGTCTCATTAGAAAAACTTAACTTGCTTGTATGGGTGAAATACACTTCTGGAAATGGAAAAAAGAACACATTGACACCGGTGTGTCAGACCCACCATACTTGCTCCGGACACTGCGAGAGGGCTGTACAAGCAATCATCACACGCACGGCACAGCGGACACACCAGGAACCGCGGTGTTGGCCGTCGAATAGCGCTAGCTGCGCAGCATTTGTGCACCGCCGCCGTCAGTGTCAGCCAGTTTGCCGTGGCATACGGAGCTCCATCGCAGTCTTTAACACTGGTAGCATGCCGCGACAGCGTGGACGTGAACCGTATGTGCCGCTGACGGACTTTGAGCGAGGGCGTATAGTGGGCATGCGGGAGGCCGGGTGGACGTACCGCCGAATTGCTCAACACGTGGGGCGTGAGGTCTCCACAGTACATCGATGTTGTCGCCAGTGGTCGGCGGAAGGTGCACGTGCCCGTCGACCTGGGACCGGACCGCAGCGACGCACGGATGCACGCCAAGACCGTAGGATCCTACGCAGTGCCGTAGCGGACCGCACCGCCACTTCCCAGCAAATTAGGGACACTGTTGCTCCTGGGGTATCGGCGAGGACCATTCGCAACCGTCTCCATGAAGCTGGGCTACGGTCCCGCACACCGTTAGGCCGTCTTCCGCTCACGCCCCAACATCGTGCAGCCCGCCTCCAGTGGTGTCGCGACAGGCGTGAATGGAGGGACGAATGGAGACGTGTCGTCTTCAGCGATGAGAGTCGCTTCTGCCTTGGTGCCAATGATGGTCGTATGCGTGTTTGGCGCCGTGCAGGTGAGCGCTACAATCAGGACTGCATACGACCGAGGCACACAGGGCCAACACCCGGCATCATGGTGTGGGGAGCGATCTCCTACACTGGCCGTACACCACTGGTGATCGTCGAGGGGACACTGAATAGTGCACGGTACATCCAAACCGTCATCGAACCCATCGTTCTACCATTCCTAGACCGGCAAGGGAACTTGCTGTACCAACAGGACAATGCACGTCCGCATGTATCCCGTGCCACCCAACGTGCTCTAGAAGGTGTAAGTCAACTACCCTGGCCAGCAAGATCTCCGGATCTGTCCCCCATTGAGCATGTTTGGGACTGGATGAAGCGTCGTCTCACGCGGTCTGCACGTCCAGCACGAACGCTGGTCCAACTGAGGCTCCAGGTGGAAATGGCATGGCAAGCCGTTCCACAGGACTATATCCAGCATCTCTACGATCGTCTCCATGGGAGAATAGCAGCCTGCATTGCTGCGAAAGGTGGATATACACTGTACTAGTGCCGACATTGTGCATGCTCTGTTGCCTGTGTCAATGTGCCTGTGGTTCTGTCAGTGTGATCATGTGATGTATCTGACCCCAGGAATGTGTCAATAAAGTTTCCCCTTCCTGGGACAATGAATTCACGGTGTTCTTATTTCAATTTCCAGGTGTGTATTATTCAACTACGAAGGTTAATATACCGAGTGCTCAAAAAGTCAGTATAACTTTGAAAACTGAGTAAATCAGGGAATAATGTAGATAGAGGGGTACAAATTGACACACATGCTTGGAATAACATGGGGTTTTATTAGAATCAATGAAATACAAAAGTTAAAAAAATGTCCGATAGATGGCGCTTCATCTGATCAGTATAAAAATAATTAGCATAACAACGTAAGACAAAGCAAAGAATCAGGAAATGCTCAATATGTCCACCATCATTCCTCAACAATACCTGTAGTCGAGAAATAATGTCGTGAACAGCACTGTAATGCATGTTCGGAGTTATGGTGAGGTATTGGAGTCGGATGTTGTCTTTCAGCATCCCTAGAGATGTCGTTCGATCTCGATACACTTGTGACTTCAGGTAACCCCAAAGCCAATAATCGCACGGACTGAGGTCTGGGGACCTGGGAGGCCAAGCATGACGAAAGTGGCGGCTGAGCACACGATCATCACCAAACGATGCTCGCAAGAGATCTTTCACGCGTCTAGCAATATGGGGTGGAGCGCCATCCTGCATAAACATCGTACGTTCCAGCAGGTGTTTGTCAGTCACGCTGGGGATGATGCGATTCTGTAAGATATTGGCGTACCTCTCACCCGTCACGGCAGCAGTTACAAAACCAGAATCACGAATTCCTCGAAGAAAAAAGGCCCGATAACGGTAGATGTGGTAAATCCAACCCATACCGTAACTTTCTCGTCGTGCAATGGAGTTTCCACGACAGTTCTAGGATTTTCGGTAGCCCAAATTCAGCAGTGTTGGCGTTGACAGATCCTCGGAGCGTGAAATGAGCTTCGTCGGTCCACAACACGTTACTCAACCAATCGTCATCTTTCGCCATCTTTTGAAACGCCCACACCGCAATTGCCCTCCGCTTCACTAAATCGCCAGGTAACAGTTCGTGATGCCGATGGATTTTGCACGGATAGCATAGGAGGGTACGCCTATGTGCCAACCAAACAGTAGTGTATGGAATGCCGGTGCGACGTGAGACTGCACGAGCGCTGAGTTCCCCATGCATAGACGAACCCGCTACAGTTTCCATTTCTTCCTGAACTGTCTCAGCAGCATTACGCCTTGTGCTCTGTCGGCCACTACAGGGTCTATCGTCTAAAAAACCCGTGGCTTCTCGCCACAGATGCATTTGTCAACGGATCTTTACCCGTTCGAATACCCTTCCTATGGCGATAGGATCGTAACGCTGAACTAGCACATTCCCCATTCTGATAATACAGCTTCACTAAAAGCGCCTTTCAGATAATGTCAACATGCTGCGACTGCTGGCGCATCTGATTCTCTCTCTCATTACAGCTCCTTTTTTACACGATCGTCATGCGCAGTCACTGACGTTTTGCTGTCCAGCGCCATCTATCGGACCTTTTGTGAACTTTTTCTTGGTTCTAATAAAACCCCATGCCGTTCCAAGCATGTGTGTCAATTTTTACCTCTCTATCTACATTATTCCGTGGTTTATTAAGTTTTCAAATTTATACTGACTTTTTGATCACCCGGTATGTTGTATTAACCCGTGATCTCGCTCCGGTCGCTACGAAGTTATTAACTGTGTATTACCGTTTCCTAAGGTGACGAAATTACTGCTGCACAAAACGTGTCATCGGTTCCAAAATGAAATTGATTCTTATCAAATTATCGTGTATTATGACGACACAGTGAAAAGTCAGAAAACAGTTTTTCATCTTTGATACTTCACGGAATGTTTAAGGGAAGTATTACTGAATGATGAACGTGCGATAGGAAGCTCTATAAAGCTCACCTCTCGAAAGCATACAATTCCTGTGTAATACATTGACTTATTTCAGGTTCTCGTCGTATTGTTAGGCTTCTAACGATACTGTCTAGCATATTGCATATGCAGAATGTTTCTTAGTTCCCGTTTGAGTGCTTGGAGTGGGAAAAGACGAGATACTCTACATCACATGGAGAAAGCATTTCACTTTGGTGTTGTAGGTACTGGAAATCTGGATATGGAAATCATCTCAAATACAGCGGTTTATCTAATAATTATAGCTCAGTTTGTATTACCTCACTTCAGGCTCAGTGTATGAAATTTCTGGTTTCTATATTTGGCTTATTCTATTAAAAGAAGTGGAAACTAAGTTAAGTGTTTTACTTACATGTTGATGTCAAGAAATTTGGCCTCTGGAATATAACATCTTTTCGTAACAATAGTAGCTTCTCAGCGTATTTATTATAATCTATACGTACCTTTGCTAGATAAAAAAAGGTAGGATACATAGAAAAGCACAGGCCCCAATTCCATCCTCTGTTTTGAAACCAGTTACGAACGACAAATTATTGGATTTTTGCATACGTTCATAGCGTTTTTGTTTTCTATTTCGGTATTCCGGTTGCTATTGGTTTCTTTATCGTTGTAATTTTTTAACTAGAAGTTCGCTGTTACTGAGATTGTATATTGTCAATTTTTTCATTTTGAGATACTGAATGAAGCTGTGGACTCTACAAAATGGAGTGTCAGGTGGAGAAATTGGAACATTTCCGAAATATTCTTCTGTTTGATTTAATAGAGGGGTGACAGCAGCGGAGACAGGGAGACAAACAAACACATTTGTGCAGTGTATGAGGATAATTCCATTGGACACAGCACGACAAGAAAATGATTCTCGCGTTTTAAGGACATTTGTGACTATGCGTTTAGGAAGACCTTCAGGGTTTGATGAAGATCGTTTAAACACATTAATCTACAATGATCCACATCAGTGTACTAGAGAACTGAAAAAATGTGATGAACTGTGATCATTCCACCGTCATGCGACATTTACATGCAATGGGGGAGATTAAGAAACTGGGTGTGTGGGTATCGCATTTTCTAAGCCAATATCACAAAAATCAGCAGGTGGCCATATATGCATTTCTGCTTACTCCTTATCAATTCGCTCGCAACGACACCGAGCATTCCCTGCCTGTACCGTTACTGGCGAGGAGAAATAGTGTCTTTATGATAACAGGGAAAAGAAAGGAGTGGTTGAGCCAAAACAAAGCGTCAACTTGCTGTACAAAGACCTGCGTGCATCCACAAAAGACATGTTACGCATCTTGTGGAACGGGAAAGGCCAAGTCTACTATGAATTGTTTCCCCAAGGTGCAGCCATCACTTGTGACATTTGCTGCCAACAACTGAGCGGTCTTGCAGACACAATCGCAGAACGACGACCAGTAAGACTGCGTGAAGTGATACTACCCCAAGATAATGCCGGCACGCATTTTGGCAGACTGTACAGGAGTTCGCTTGGAAAGTCATTACGCTTCCACCTTACTCATCTAACCTTGCACCCTTTGATTTTCCCCTTTTCCGCCTTCTGTCGAACAATCTTCAGGGAACTTCAATTCCGGATGAAAATGCGCTCCCAACATGGTTCGACGAGTTCTTCGCCTCAAAAACACGCTATTTCTACAGTCGCGGAATCTAAAAGTTACCCCAGCGTTGGCAGACTGTTGTAAATACTGAAGGAGAATATTTTATTGATGACTAAGGTCTCTGTTATGTTTATATGTTGCGTTTATTAACTTTATAGAAAACCGAACCCGATAAAGGATTGCTTACAAAAATACAATGTTCTCATCAGGATAGACAGCAAAGCAACACCCACAACAGTAATTCAGGTATACTTGCCGACATTGCATGCAGAAGATGAAGAGGTAGGGAAAATACGTGAGGATATTGAACAGGTAGTTCGGTATGTAAAGGGAGATGGAGTTCTAATAGTCATGGGGGATTGTAATACTGTTGTGGGGGAAGCGATAAACGAAAGTGTTGTGTTAGCTACTGTGGGAGTCAGTACCGACACAAACAAGGAAGAAGTTACGATGGCCGGTGGCAGGTATCATCTGTACATAGCACTTCCTGATTAAGAGAACCTTTTTATTTCTAAAAAGGAAAGAAACATGACGTCTTATTATGAGGTGGCTTGATGTACTTCCTATGCCTCCCACACGCAATTACTTTTACATTCTATTACTACTCTTCCTATTACTTAGTACTGATGCTCTTGAAGTCTGTGACCGAACTGGCCCCGACCGGTGATGAGCGGCTGGTTAAATCAGCGTTATAGGGGGCAAGACACTGTCTTCCTGGAGGTGTGGCGATGCCTGCTCTTCCCGTTGGCCAGCGGATAAGGGCTTTGTTGATGCCGTTTCCTTGCACTACTCTGGTTCAAATGGTTCAAATGGCTCTGAGCACTATGGGACTCAACTGCTGTGGTCATAAGTCCCCTAGAACTTAGAACTACTTAAACCTAACTAACCTAAGGACATCACACACATCCATGCCCGAGGCAGGATTCGAACCTGCGACCGTAGCGGCCGTGCGGTTCCAGACTGTAGCGCCTTTAACCGCTCGACCACTCCGACCGGCAAGCGCTACTCTGGTCGGCGAGCAGTCGATCCTTTAAGACTGCACAGAAATAGTTCCGGAGAATATGGGCCAGGTTGAAGAAATGAGAGAGATGAAAGGCTATTTGAGTTCTGCAATAAAGTTCAGTTAGTAATAGAGAATATTCTTTCAAGAGTTACAGGAGGGAAAGGGGCGAACTTGGGAAAGCGGGCGAAGGTGTCGGGAAGATTCCGAAATGAGATAGTTTATTGTACGGCGTAACTGGGAGCATGTATAGACTCAAACCACAACAGAGTAATGATGAAGTGTAGGCCATAGCATAAGAGATTAGACAAGAAGAATTAATGCCGAAAGAAGTTGGATACGGAAGTGCTAAGGAATGAAGAGTTATGCTTGAAGTTCATTTAGGCTATGGACGCTGCTGTAAGGAATAGCTCAGAAGGCAGTTCAGTTCAAGAGAAATGGACATCACTGAAAAGGGTAATCAAAAGAAAAAAAAAGAAAACGGAAAGCAAAACGTAGGTACAGGGGAGGTAACTGCAAAGAAGCCATTGGAAACATATGAAATACTTCAGCTAATCAAAGAAAGAAGGATATACAATATTGATGAGGGAAATTAAAGAACACAGAAAACAAGTCACATTGGAAAGAAGTACATGTACGATGAAGCCAAAGCGAAGTGACTGCATGCAAGATGCGAAGAAATCGAAAAAGAAGAGATTGAAGGATTGACTCAGCATACAGAAAAGTCCCAAACAAACTTCCATGAAAACAAAAGCAACGGCGGTAAAGTTTAAAGTGCAATGGGAATTCCATTGTTAAATGCAGAGGAGAGAGCGCGTAGGTGGAAAGAGTACACTGAAAGTGCCTATGAGGCGGAGAACTTGTCTGATGATTTGATAGAAGTAGGAACAGGAGTCGATAGGGAAGAGAGAGGGAATCAAGTATTAGAACCAGACTTTAAAAAGGTTTTGGAAGATCTAAGATCAAATAAGGCAGAAGGGATAGAAACAATCCATCGTAATTTCTAAAAGCATTGGGAGAAGTTACAATAAAACGACTAATTCACATTAGTGTGTAGATTGAATGAGCCTGGGGATATACCGTTAGACCTTCGGGAAAACATCATACACACTATTCCGAAGACTGCAAGAGGCAACAAGTGCGAGAATTACCGAATATTCAGCTTAACAGTTCGTGCATACAAGTTGCTGACAAAAATATTAAGAAGAATGGAAAATAAAATTGAGGATCTGCTACATGACGACCAGTTTGGCTTTAGGGAAAGTAAACGCAACAGAGGCAGTTTTGATGTAGCGGTTGATAATGGATGGAAGGCCGACGAAAAATTAAGACACATTCATACTATTTGTCGACTCTGAAAAAATCATTCTACAATATTTTCGAAATTCCGAGAAAAATAAAGGTGAGCTATAGGGAAAGGATGTAAGATAGACTGTTCAGTCTATAGATCGAAAAAGCATTGACGGAACTAAAGAAAGTTTCAGGAGTGGAATTAAACGTGAAGGTGAAAGTATATCAGTGATAAGATTCTCTGATGACGTTCCCATCCTCAGTAAAACTTGAATGGAATGTACAGTCAAATGAGTACAGAATATGGACTGAGAATAAATAAAAAAAGACGAAAGTAATAAGAAGTAGCAGAACTGAGGGCGGGGAGAAACATAACATCTGAATTGGTCACCAAGAAGTAGATGAATTTAAGAAATTTTGCTACCTATGCAGCAAAACGACCCATGACGGACGGAGCGAGGAGGATATAACAAGCAAGAAACACTGGCAAAAACTGGATTCATTACCAGGAGGAGTCTACTGGTATAAAGCCTAAGCTTTGAGGAGGAAATTCCTGAAAATGTGCGTTTTGAGCACAGCACTATATGGTAGTAAGACATGGACTGTGTGAAAACCGGGACAGAAGAGAACATAAGTATCTGAGATGTGCTGCTACAAAAGAATGTTGAATATTAGATAGACTGATACGGAATGAGAAGGTTCTCTGGCGAGTAAAGTAGTATATGGAAAAGACTTCCAAGAAGAAGAGACAGGATCATAGAATATATGTTAAGACATCAAAGATTAACCTCGATTCTATTAGAGGGAGCTGTGGAAGGCAAAAACTGTACAGCAAGTCAGAGATTACAATAAATCCCACAAACTACTGAGGACGAAGTTTGCAAGTTCTACTCTGATGTCGAAAGCTGACGAAATTCCACTAGATTTGGTAGCATCATGAGGAATAAGAGGTGCAGCTAATGACTGGGTCCTAGCATATCTAGCGTACATACATAGAGTAGACACAACACAAATTTCAAATAACGAAAACATTTAGTGAAACACTTTAAAAAACAAAGTAGCTTTGTTCAGGAACTCGTCAGTGTGCTATATTAGGACCAGTACGGTTTCTGATACACATCAATGATATTGTCAGTAGTTTCAGTCATAGAAAAAGATTTTACTTACTGTTGGTAGCGGTATTACTGTCATTGGGAGAACAAGAGAATTTCTAGAAGTGAAAGTAAATGAAACCATCGAGGAAATTTAGAAATGGTCGTTAGGCAGTCAACCTACATTGAACATAAATAAAATAGATGCCAAATATTTCAGTTTGAAAAGGAAAAACGGTCGTGTTAAATTAAAAATACTTATTACTTCTGAAAGTTGCTTAACATGAAGAATGAATGTTGATTCTAGGATTAAGTTGTGCCGTCACTCAGAGACACTGGCAAACCGAACATCATCTCCGTGTTGAGCTATTAGAGTCTTGTCATGAGTGTGTAATAGACGGTGTCTTTTAGTTACACATTATTAATGGTTGCATGCAACTGTAAGCTCTGGAAATCATTTCTGAGGAATAGTTCTATAATACATGAACACAGTTTTCAAACTACATGAAAGGGGTGACGAAAGGTAGCAAAATTAGTAATCAGACTGACTGAACACATCGATGAAAACTTGGGTATTTTACACCACTGGCCATTAAAATTGCTACACCACGAAGATGACGTGCTACAGACGCGAAATTTAACCGACAGGTGATATGCAAATGATTAACTTTTCAAAGCGTTCACACAAGGTTGGCGCCGGTGGCGCCACCTACAACGTGCTGACATGAGGGAAGTTTCCAACCCATTTCTCATCACAAATAGCAGTTGACCAGCGTTGCCTGCTGAAACGTTGTAGTGATGCCTCGTGTAAGGAGGAGAAATTCGTACCATCACGTTTCCGACTTTGATAAAGGTCGGATTGTAGCCTACCGCGATTGAGGTTTATCGTATCGCGACATTGCTGCTCGCGTTGGTCGAGATCCAATGACTGTTAGCAGAATATGGAGTCGTTGGGTTCAGGAGGGTAATATGGAACGCCGTGCTGGATCCCAACGGCCTCGTACCACTAGCAGTCTGGATGACAGGCATCTTATCCGCATGGCTGTAATGGATCGTACAGCCACGTCTCGATCCCTGAGTCAACATATGGGGACGTTTGCAATAGAACAACCATCTGCACGAACAGTTCGACGACGTTTGCAGCAGCACGGACTATCAGCTCGGAGACTATGGCTGCGGTTACCCTTGACGCTGCATCACAGACAGGAGCGCCGGAGATGGTGTACTCAACGACCAACCCGGGTGCACGAATGGAATATTTTCGGATGAATCCAGGTTGTGTTTACAGCATCGTGATGGTCGCATCCGCGTTTGGCGACATCGCGGTGAACGCACATTGGAAGCGTGTATTCTGTGGTCGAGATCCAATGGCTGTTAGCAGAATATGGAATCGGTGGGTTCAGGAGGATAATACGGAATGCCATGCTGGATCCCAACGGCCTCGTATCACTAGCAGTCGAGAGGACAGACATCTAATTAGCATGGCTGTAACGGATCGTGCAGCCACGTCTCGATCCCTGAGTCAACAGATGGGGACGTTTGCAAGACAACAACCATCTGCACGAACAGTTCGACGACGTTTGCAGCAGCATGGACTATCAGCTCAGAGACCATGGCTGCGGTTACCCTTGACGTTGCATCACAGAGAGAAGCACCTGCGATGGTGTACTCAACGACGAACCTGGGTGTACGAATGGTAAAACGTCATTTTTTTTTCGGATGAATCCAGGTTCTGTTTACAGCATCATGATGGTCGCATCCGTGTTTGGCGACATCGCAGTGAACGCACATTGGAAGCGTGTATTCGTCATCGCCATACTGGCGTATCACCCGGCTTGATGGTATGGGATGCCATTGGTTACACGTCTCAGTCGCCTCTTGTTCTCATTGACGGCACTTTGAACAGTGGACGTTACATATCAGATGTGTTACGACCCGTGGCTCTACCCTTCATTCGATCCCTGCGAAACCCTACATTTCAGCAGGGTAATGCACAACTGCATGTTGCAGTTCCTGTACGGGCCTTTCTGGATACAGAAAATGTTCGACTGCTGCCCTGACCAACACATTGAAAACGTCTGGTCAATGGTGGCCGAGCAACTGTCTCGTCACAATACGCCAGTCACTACTCTTGATGAACTGTTGTATCGTGTTGAAATTGCATGGGCAGCTGTACCTGTACACGCCATCCAAGCTCTGTTTGATTCAATGCCCAGGCGTATCAAGGCCGTTATTACGGCCAGAGGTCGTTGTTCTGGGTACTGATTTCTCAAGATCTATGCAGCCAAATTGTATGAAAATGTAATCACATGTCAGTTCTAGTATAATATACTTGTCCAATGAATACCCGTTTATCATCTGCATTTCTTCTTGGTGTAGCAATTTTAATGGCCAGTAGTGTAGTAAATACAATGCAGTCTAAGTGCACATCACACTGTCAACTTTAGCGGAATTTTCTTGACCGAAGTGCATCGTGTGTCGCTCTACAGCAAGCAGTGACTTTGTGGAACTTACTGAAGTAAGTGACCAATACGTGGGAAGGCACCAAACCTCGAAATCTAGGGTGTAAATCCTTCTGAATAGATTCTAATTTTGACCTCAGAATGTTTAAACTAATTATACAAATGAAAGGTTAAATTAACGTAATTTCATTCAACTTTACAAAACGAACCTGAATCTTAGAAGCTTGTTGAAGCTACTTAGAAGTCAGTTAGGAAAGTGACTGCAACATAAAATCAGAAAGTCCTTGTTAATTAATTTGCATATTTGATTTTGTGTGACACGAGGAGTCTTATACGTGTATTGGTTGAACTAATGCAAAATTTGTATTAATTTGCAGTAGCGGAACCAATCATGAATATCTTGTGAAATGTGCGTAGTATGTTTGGCTCGTAGTAGCAGTTATAATTTAATGGAATCTTTAAATCGATGACTTCCCGTAAGGCAGCTGTCATTTCCATAATGCCAAACATTTATCAGCTGTGAGTTAATGAAACCGACATTTCGGCAATGGTCGCAGTATTCTCTGGTTCCACTGGTATACGTTTTTGTCCAGTGTCCACGATATTTCGTAACAGTTCTCTACATTCTTCGCAGTGATGGATAACCGTTGATTTCACTGATCTCCAGTAGTAGAATGGTTGGCAAAATTTGATTAGATTGGTTTCCATTGGCTGAGAGAGGAGGGTTGCCCCCGTTGTTCAGTGCGTCTTCTAGAGAGATCGGAAGATCCACGTGAGGCTTCCCCAAGGTAAGGTAGACGCGGCGTACACAATGGGCATAAACAATTTGAACTGCGAATAAGTTTTCATTTCTTACCTCTCAGAAGACAATAAAATTGACGGGTAACTATAGTTATGGTGTGATGTCATACTTAGTACAGGAACATGAGGAAATATAATGCAGCCGGGACAACACAGTATACCAGCAAACACAGTGGAAGGGCACTGAAACCTTGACCGAAACGTCAGTGTCACAGAGAAGTACTTGTTTTACCGCATGACGCGACACCATACCCAGAAAACCTTTTACTAATTCTGGCTGCGGCAGCCTACGCACCTACAACACAAGTTTATTTCATGTACTACCAATATTGGAACAATGGTTCAGTCGTTCAGAAATGAACTGACCCAGTGAAATTCGAGGAAAGATAAAAACTGATCAAAATAGATGGGTGACAGATGAAATAAAATAATCGATTATTAGTCTTGTTACATGTGTTGTGTAGCTAATTAGTCTTTTGGACGATTTAATGTAGCGCTCCACGACTTCCTCTTCTGCGTAAATCGTTTCAACTCACAGTAAGAGCTACATACTGCGTCCTCATTTGTTGCATTTGTTCCAGCCCTGATTCACATGCAGTCATTAGCTTCTACAGTTCCTTCTAGTACAACACAAGTGATTCCTTGATGCCTTAAAACATAAGTTGTCTCCTGATTAGTGTCATTCACATAGGCCGCTCACCGACTACTTCATGGTCCTCAGTTATGATGTTAAGTAAATCGCTAATGTCATTCTTACTACTCCTCATTAGTTTCGTCTTTCATCGGTTTACTATCAGTCCATAGTATATGCTCATTAAACTGTTCATTCCATTTAAAAGGTATAACAATAACTTCCCCATTTCCACTAAGTAATGTTATAAGCGAATATAAACAGGGATAGCTTTTCACATTGAACTTTAACCCGACTGGTGAACCGTTCTTTTACTTTCGTCATTGCCCCATCACATTGTGGTGAAACGGGTTCATTTGAAACGTATTTAGATTATGAATTGATCGTGTGCTGTCCAGACTTGTCCACAACTCCTGGTAAGTAATTCCTTTTGACTCTACATCGTTTATTCTATTGCAGCTTCGCCTCATCTGAGGAAGAATACGGTGGGAGAGGAAAAATTCTTTCTTAATAATATTTATCTGATTCTGTCCTAATACAGTTGTTGATTCTGTTTGTCGAAGTATATGTAGGCAAAATATATTGAAAACAGGAATATTGGTTCATATTTTTAGCAGTTCTCACAATTTGTAGATCTTCTCCAATATACGTAATCCATTGATTAAAGTTTTCACATGAAGTACATTTGATAATAAACTTCTCCGCAGACATACACAGATCAGCCAGAACATTATCACCACCTATCTAATAGCCAGTATGTCCACCTTTGACACAGATAAAAACGGTGACTCGTAGTGGCATGGAAGCAGTGAGCACTTGGAAGGTCGTCAGAGTTTGCACAACGTCTGCACACACAAGTCACCTGATTCCTGTAATGTACGGGGAGTAAGGCGATAAGCTCTGACGCTATGTTCTATCACATCCTAGATGTGCGTGATCGGGTTCAGATCTGGTGAGCTGAGGAGCCACTACATCAATGGAAACTCGCCACTGTGTTCCTCGAAGCACTCCATTACACTCCTGGCCTTGTGACATGGCGCATTATCTTGCTGAAAAATGCCCCTATCGTCAGGAAACATGATCGTCATGAAGGAGTTTACTTGCTCTGCAACCAGTGTACGATGATCCTTGGCGATCAAGGAGCCTTGCACGAGCTCCACTGGACCGATGGATGCCCACGTCACTACCCCCTAGAGCATAATAGTGCCTCCGCCAGCGTGGCTCCGTTCCGCAGTGCAGGTGTCAAACAGTTGTTCCCGGGAAGACGATGGATTAGCCCCTCCCCATCGGCACGATGAAGAAGGTATCGGGATTTATCAGATCATGCAACGCTCTGCTACTGCACCAACGTCCAGTTACCGATGTCGTGGTGTTACCATTGGCACATGCATGCGTCGTCGGTTGCGGAGGTCCATCGTTAGGAGAGTTCGTAGCACTGTGGCTTCAGGCACTATTGTATACTGCCCCGTATTAAAGTCTAGTTCTGACACGGTTCGCCACTAGTCATGTTTCACAAGTCTGCCCAGCTTCCGACGACCGACATCTGAAATGAGGCGTGGCTGCCCAAACCGACGACGAAGTCTTGACGAGGTTTCACCATGGTTTTGACTCTTGTTGAAGACACTGCCGTAGCGCTCCTCGGACAGCCGGCAAGTCTTGCAGTTTCCGAGGCTATCGTAGCGTACCTCCAGACCATCACAACCTGCCCTCGGTCATATTCAGATCGCGTGCCTTCCACATTCTACACATGGACAGCACGCTCACTGATACTACATGCACAGTGTGTCTGTTCCCTGAGAAATGTGTGTCTGACTAACAGTACTTCCTCGCCAGGTCACGCTGCTATGCCTGGAAAAGTTCACATTGGCCGCAGGTCGGTTGTCATAAAGTTACGGTTGATAAGTGTATCACGTAATGTGGATACCTCCAGAGTTATTAATTATCTGAGTAGCGTCAGCCACTGTAGCTGAGTGGACAGCGCGCCGACTTGTCATGCTCGGGGTCAGCGTTCGGCTTCCGGCTGGATTGGACGTTTTATCCGCCCAGGCACTGGTTGTTTGTGTCGTCTTCATCACCATTATTTCATCACCGACGGGCAAGTCGCCGGCGTCACCTCAAAAGACTTGCATGAGGCGATCAGGTCTATCCGCAGGCAGGTCCTCGCCACGCTACTTTTCATTTTATTTTATCTGCTTAGTAACTTCAACAGTGTTTATTTGTCATCAGCGATTAAATATTACGTGACGTATTAAAAATCTTAACTCAGGTACAACTTGACTCCAGCGTGGGCAAAAAGCTACTACACACAAAATTAACCACCTCAATGTTTTTAAAGTCTCTGTATCTTCACAATGCAATGTCCTTCAGACATGTATACATTTCTGAGGGAACAGACACTGTCATTGACGATTACAGGTATGGTAAACATTAAAAACTAGAATGGCACTCCGCAACTATGTGTTTGACGTCAGCGATTTGTGATACATGACAATTTGTGCTGGACCAGGACTCGAACCTGGGTTTCCTCGCCGTCGCGTTAACCACTTCGGCTGTCCGAGCACGCCTCCAGGATCGAACCAGACTTAGTCATAATTCTTATGCTTGCACAATTCGCAATCCCGCATAGGGAGAAATTTATATCGCCGTTTCAGCTATTTGTCTCCCTCAGCGGGAATCACGAATTGTATGACATATGGAGGTTTGGGTCGGATGCGTGGTTGGGTAACCGAATTGGTTACTGCGACCATTCACGATAATTGGGAAACCCGGGTTCGAGTCATGGTTCGACAAAAATTATCAAGTGTCGCAAGCCGCTGACGTCAGTACATAGTCGCAGAGTGCGATTCTACTTCATAATGTTAACTACATTCATCATGATTCGTTTGCTTCATGTTACAATCCTTACGGTGCGGCTTCAAGCCTGTTGCCGAGGTAGACGGCCGTCGAAAAGGTGGTGCTTAATACGGAGACGTGAGAATCCTGCTCCGCGCTAAGAACAGCCTGCAGCGCTCGCCAGGTCTCCGTGACGTGACTGTAACAAAATAAGAAACAAACAAACAATTAGTTGTTTCTCTTAATCGAATTATTACTGTGATAAATTATCCAATTAATCTTGTACCGTACTATCGTGGAAGCGAAGTTCTTGGCTATACCACACGATTTTCTTATCACTGCAGTATACAAAGTGAACAGTAGCGGAGTAAGACTGCGACCCTATCTTATACACTTTCTAATCCAAACATTTGTTTAATTGTCTTCTCTTCTCATTGTCATCTATAGGTTCTCAGACTAAAAATGCTACTACCACAGCACAAAAAGACGAATATGAAGAAAGTATGGGTGGCACAAAAGAAGAAGTCCGGTTGCACTGTGGAGTGGCAGAGTAAATAAAATAAAAAGATTTCCGATTTGAAGAAATAGTTACGTTAGAAAAGCTATTTTGTAACGCAAATAATGTGCTATTTCCTCACATCGGAATATTTCTTCAAAAACAGTTGCTGAAAATGATGAACAAAAATCTAAATAACAAGTTTGGTTTGTTGTGGAGGGAGACATGTGATAGGAAATGCTGACATAGTCGGCGCTCGGCGCTTCCAACAGAAACTGCAACGTGTAACTTCACCAAGCGATTTTGACACTACAACTGCTAGGTCACTGGCGTTGCCAGAAGTGGAAAAGACAGGGTGGTCGATATGAAGTGTTCCAGACAAATGCGATATGTGACGAAACTTAGTGACGGACTCAGCGGACACCTTCTATTGTGCCACTTGCATTCAGTTACTGTTAAGAAAGTGTTTATCGCCAAGCGTGCACGTTCTCCTTTCAGTTATTGCTTGTTTATGTACAGAATATCTAACAATAAATAGTACTTAAATATACAGCTCTAAAGTTGGCAGTATATTTCTAATGTGCCGCCGATATTTGTGTAGGCTGGTACGTCGATATTTTTACTGACGATATATCGGTATACATATACTGCTTTTGTTATGTCGAGAGCCGATAATGATGTTTTTCTAAATATAGATATAGCTGATACCCAATCTTTTTAAAAATATCAGCAGTCGCAATGCAATCTTCGTACGTAATACGCATGTAAATACACTCCTGGAAATTGAAATAAGAACACCGTGAATTCATTGTCCCAGGAATGGGAAACTTTATTGACACATTCCTGGGGTCAGATACATCACATGATCACACTGACAGAACCACAGGCACATTGACACAGGCAACAGAGCATGCACAATGTCGGCACTAGTACATTGTATATCCACCTTTCGCAGCAATGCAGGCTGCTATTCTCCCATGGAGACGATCGTAGAGATGCTGGATGTAGTCCTGTGGAACGGCTTGCCATGCCATTTCCACCTGGCGCCTCAGTTGGACCAGCGTTCGTGCTGGACGTGCAGACCGCGTGAGACGACGCTTCATCCAGTCCCAAACATGCTCAATGGGGGACAGATCCGGAGATCTTGCTGGCCAGGGTAGTTGACTTACACCTTCTAGAGCACGTTGGGTGGCACGGGATACATGCGGACGTGCATTGTCCTGTTGGAACAGCAAGTTCCCTTGCCGGTCTAGGAATGGTAGAACGATGGGTTCGATGACGGTTTGGATGTACCGTGCACTATTCAGTGTCCCCTCGACGATCACCAGTGGTGTACGGCCAGTGTAGGAGATCGCTCCCCACACCATGATGCCGGGTGTTGGCCCTGTGTGCCTCGGTCGTATGCAGTCCTGATTGTGGCGCTCACCTGCACGGCGCCAAACACGCATACGACCATCATTGGCACCAAGGCAGAAGCGACTCTCATCGCTGAAGACGACACGTCTCCATTCGTCCCTCCATTCACGCCTGTCGCGACACCACTGGAGGCGGGCTGCACGATGTTGGGGCGTGAGCGGAAGACGGCCTAACGGTGTGCGGGACCGTAGCCCAGCTTCATGGAGACTGTTGCGAATGGTCCTCGCCGATACCCCAGGAGCAACAGTGTCCCTAATTTGCTGGGAAGTGGCGGTGCGGTCCGCTACGGCACTGCGTAGGATCCTACGGTCTTGGCGTGCATCCGTGCGTCGCTGCGGTCCGGTCCCAGGTCGACGGGCACGTGCACCTTCCGCCGACCACTGGCGACAACATCGATGTACTGTGGAGACCTCACGCCCCACGTGTTGAGCAATTCGGCGGTACGTCCACCCGGCCTCCCGCATGCCCACTATACGCCCTCGCTCAAAGTCCGTCAGCGGCACATACGGTTCACGTCCACGCTGTCGCGGCATGCTACCAGTGTTAAAGACTGCGATGGAGCTCCGTATGCCACGGCAAACTGGCTGACACTGACGGCGGCGGTGCACAAATGCTGCGCAGCTAGCGCCATTCTACGGCCAACACCGCGGTGTGATCATTGCTTGTACAGCCCTCTCGCAGTGTCCGGAGCAAGTATGGTGGGTCTGACACACCGGTGTCAATGTGTTCTTTTTTCCATTTCCAGGAGTGTATTTGCTCTTGAGAAAGAGAATAAATACTCGAAACGTGTTGTGCTAAGCGTAAAAAATACGTAAATGGTGCAATGTTTCATTATTTAAACGAAGACATTTTATCCTTGTTGATGGCAGTGAAATACACTAGATATCACCATGTTTCCGTAAGATCTACTGATCGTTCCCATTATTGGTGCAGCATGAGGTAGGTAAGCGATTCTTAGATTCTCTTTCGCTGTCTCAGTCCCAACCTCTTTTGCAGGCGATCTCCATTTTGGCTGCAGAACCCACTCACTTTGACCATTTAAGTAATCATTTCCTCGGAACACTATCCGTAGATGCAGTAATTCTTTGGCGATCATGTTACAAACTTTCCGGAAAGACGGAGAAGGTTAAATGTTTCCGTCTGAAGGAAGGGACGCTAGTCCGAAAACGAACTAGTCGAATGGTGTAAGCGAGAATCCGAAATCTGATCATGACGTACAGGATTCCCACTGAATACTCCTCAGTACCCTCAGATAATTTCCTGTTATGACGGACTAGCAACGATACACGTAACTTGATGTCAGACCGAAAATCCTAACTGTACGGTACTATTGAATTACTGAATTCCATTTACCGGCAGAAGTTTCACAAGGTGCTACATTTACAACTGTTGTTGTCCCGAGCGTAATTGCAGGCGTAACATCGTCGCAGGGAAGGAAACAAGAGGGGAAAACTTGGTTTAACGTATAGTCGACATCGAGATCATTAGAGACGGAGCACAAGCTCGGACTGTGACAAGGATTGGGAAAGAAATCGTCCGTACCTTTTCAAAGAAACCATCCCGGCATTTACCTAGATCGATTTAGGGAAATCAAGGAACACCTAAATCCAGATGCGGGTTTGAACCATCGTCCTCCCGATCGCGAGTCCCGTGGGCACCGTTGAATAAAGTTCAGTGGTTCCCATCGTTTTAACCCATGTCACAGACAGCGAGAGTTCTTCCCAGGAGATCCACTCGAGTCTCGAAAGTTGTCTTGTAAACAAGACGTTTCACATGGTGCCATGGAAGAAATCAAGTGGCATGAATCGGTTGAATGTGCTCGCCACGAAACAGGACCCCTTCTTCCCATCCGCTTTTCGGGACGTGTCTGATCCAGGTACTCACAAACCCGCCGTCCAAAGTGAGGCTTGTCTCCATCACGTAGGAACCATACCCGCTGCCGAATAACAATGCTATATGTTTCAGAAACCTGCGTAGTACGTGACTAATACACACTTTGTACACTTGTGTACTGAAGCCGGAAGGAATAAGAAACGAACTTGGAACGTAATCTTTGTCTATGGCTGCCCACACCTTGACTGTTAATGGCTAATCACAACTGTAGCTTGGGATTCTCATCAGCCCAGAGATGACCATTGCGACTATTCCATATCTGGTGAAATACGCTTCATTCACATGGAGGTGATGATGAACTTTAAAGGCACTGCGACCCCCAGCCAGTGGGCAAACAAGACACGAGGTCCGAAATCAGCATAAGTGAAAGCAAGTACTTTCTGTGGATGATATGTGTGTTTCTGCATTCCCCGAAATAATCGTCACATAGTACTCGGCGTATAATTGACCAAATGTTGACTGCAGGCGACTCATCCACTCGAGCGAGCATAACAACTTCTACGAGTAAGTGGGGAGTTCGTCGTCCTCCTTAGTCGTTGTATCGTGGTACCAACTGGCTTGTTTCATGTAATTGTTGAAAAAGTGCTGGAGCCATGGCGTGAGCCAGATGTCTTCTACGCGGATGTTTGGTCCTGTACATGCTTTTTGCTGCTCTGCTGCTTCCATTTTCTTGTCCTTACATGCAAATCACGTCTGCAACTTCTGGATAAAACTCGATTAGAATGGAGTTGATCGACATTAGTATCTCATCTTGTAAAAACAGACTGTAGTTTAGTATAGTATTAACACCGTGCACCAGGATTCCTCATGTGAGTTGACGGTACACCATCTGCAGTAAATAAGCTGGGTCACTAGCCCAACTATCTACACCTAAGTACTTGTCGCGATTTCCCACCCTGCAATCTTAGCAACAACAGTACTGATACATACAGGATCATTATAATCCGACTTCCAATGCTTGAGAGGGACATCATGAAAAACGAGGACAATGAAACTTTGTGGAACATTTGTAAGGACATATATAAGAGGAAAGACGAATAACGAATAAACCATTAAAAGAAACACATTTTAATATACTCATGAGAGGGAGCATTTATTAATTGCGTACCATGTTTACGTTCTAGGTTCAAACATTGCTCACTGTGACAAAAAATGTTCAAATGTTCAAATGTGTGTGAAATCTTATGGGACTTAACTGCTAAGGTCATCAGCCCTAAGCTTACACACTACTTAACCTAAATTATCCTAAGGACAAACACACACACCCATGCCCGAGGGAGGACTCGAACCTCCGCCGGGACCAGCCGCACAGTCCGTGACTGCAGCGCCTTAGACCGCTCGGCTAATCCCACGCGGCACTCATTGTGACAACCATAAGCATCCAGGACGGTTTGATACCGCTCTAGAAGTTTCTACACTGACACCCGAAACAACGGTGGACCATGGACTGTTCAGCTGCCGTGACACGGCTCGTGCACTGCTTGAAGATCGTCCATCACACCCAGCATTCTCAGCCATAGCAACAGTAACTTCTTCAATAATTTGTTGCGCAAGTGGCCGGCGGCCTGTCCCAGGAGCAATTCCCAAACAAGCTGATATAATTCCAACTTTCTGAGCATGTTCTCCAACCCCTGTGAGGAAAGGGTACCTCTCCGTATTCGTTTAATGAATCGATATTCGCGAAGAGCAGCAGCATTATTGCTGTTGTTTTGACAAAACAGCTATACGGGTAAACACCTGCTCACTTTGTCCAGGCCCATGTTGACTGTCTTCAGCTGCAATGCACACTGGCGCTTGTCTTTCAACCCTACGTCGCCGTAACAACACTGGCGCCTGGCGGCAAGTCGTTACACAGGTACTACTAACAGCACAGTTCGATCGTCATTCCTATAGAGTTGGGTAACCAGAAGTGAAATAGTTTTCCATCTATACTGGCTCAAGTAGAGAAAATTTAGTTGTAACGACCCTGTATATTCCGCTTTTGGAGGTATCAGAACGATTTTAGCTTATAACTTTCGACGAGGTCTTTGCTCAAATTAGTACATATACCCTTTTCTATCGTTCATGGAAGTCTGTAACATTATCGTGGAGTCCCCTTCTATGTACTGTGGCCCAAGGATCCGTCCGATCGTCTGTAACTAACACTAGGACGAAGGGCACCTTGCCACATTTTTCACTTTGCATAGTGATGGATGGCGCGAGATCAACAATAGTTCTACAGCACAACTCACAGTACCTGGTGAAGTCGATTGTTTTTTTTGTTCTGTTTTCCTTTATTGTATCAATTCCCTTCGGGGTGGGCTGGCAGGGGCATATGCGCTGCTCTTCAGCTGAAAGACATAGAACAAACAATAAAAGACATTTAAAAACAACAAAGGAGAAAACATGGTGAACATAGATACAGAAAAGGGGGAACATCATGGAAGACAATAGACAAAAAAGGGGCGACTGTAAAATGGAGATAAAAACCATAAAAAAGTAGCACACACACAAAAAAACCACATACTGGGACAATTAAAAGAAAACAAGGCGCAGTATGACCGGAGCATAAAAGTATCGATGGATGGCGTAGCACATAACAAACACTGACAGTAACACTAAGTACATGGCCAGCACACAATTAAAATTGCACGTTTTGGCGCACAGGAGAAACAGCACTAAACACAACACTGACGTGACACTCTGACAATGATCAAAATGGAGGATCTACCAAGCACAGGGAGATGAGGGATAAGGGAAGAAGGGAGGGAGGGGAAGAGAGGGGGGAGATGGGCGGGGGGCGCAACAGAGAGGGCCAGGAAGGGAGGGACGTGGGAGGGAAAGAGGCAAGGATGGGGTGCAGGGGCTTAGGGGAGGGGGAAGGAGGAAAATCTGCTCTAGGGAGAAGGAGGAGAGAGGAAAAAAAGGGCCCTGGGGAGGGGGAGAACAAGGCCAGGTTATAGTTGGACGGAAGGGTACATATCATGGGGAAGTTCATCATGTGGGAGGGGGAGGTGCTGGAAATTGCCCTGATGAAGGAGATGGAGGGTGTGGAGGTGGAGAGAGGGAGGGATACAGCGACAATGGGTGGGGGGTGTAGAGGAAGGAGGAGACCAGGGGTGGGGGGCTCAAACCTGCGGACAATTTAAGGATGCGGAGATGTTGGAGGAACAGGAGGATGTGGGGGAAGGGAATGAGTTCATACAGGAGCCGTGTGGGGGAAGGAAGGCGGATACAGAAGGCAAGGCGGAGTGCATGGCTTTCAAGGATTTGGAGGGCCTTGTAAGAGCGGGTGGGAGCAGAGATCCGGGCAACGCTGGCATAATCGAATGGGTTGATCGCCGAAATATAATGCTAGAACTCGAAACAACTCGGCCGAGCACCCAAAAGCGTAAGTCAATCGCCGCGCGGGATTAGCCGAGCGGTCTCAAACGCTGCAGTCGTGGGCTGTGCGGCTAGTCCCAGCAGATGTTCGAGTCCTCCCTCGGGCATGGATGAGTGTGTGTTTGTCCATAGGGTAATTTAGGTTAAGTAGTGTGTAAGCTTAGGGACTGATGACCTTACCATAAGATTTCACACACATTTGAACATTTTGAACATAACTCAATAAAGCCGAGAAAACCTGGAAGTTCACAGTTCTAATTGAATGCATTTTGTGCTGTATAAATGTCAATAATAAGAAGACCACTCTGTGTGGCTGGATTGGTGGCCAGCATCAGCTGCTGGGGCGTCCACGTGTGGGCCGGGCGGCCGACTGCTCAGCGACGCGGCTGGAGCGGAGACGCCGCCTGCGCTGTAAGCCGGCTGAGCCGCGCAGCTCGCCGCTGGCGGCGACTCTAAGCCCCTGCGGTCGCCCCTCAGGCGGCGGCTTACACTACACCGCAGGCGCCCCGAGCCACCCAGTCCGTCTTCCGCCGACACACCACTCAGCCGCGCCGAAATCCTTTTACAGTGCCTTCTGCAGCCGCTACCTTTTACCCGCCATTTCCTCCCAGACCTGACACGTCGCCATTACGCACATCCTCCACGTCTGCTGCTACATGATGGATCAACATTACTCAAACTCTTTATTCACCGAGATTCGTAGTTTCTGTTGTCAGCTCCTAGGCCGTGCCCTGGAAACTGACTGCTGAATAGCTACAGCATTTTTTACCCGCGACAAACATCACTACGATTTTCGCAAACACCACAGCACCAGTGCTGCATTATTTGTTACAGCTGATAACCTGAAACATGCCATAGGTCAAAATATTGACGCTACCACACTTCGAGACAGCTAGAACTTTCAAACACTTCGTTAAAGTGGTTTGAAAGTTCTTCAGATGGCAATAAGGAATGAAATCGTCTTGGAAGTATATCTCCTCAGGAATCACACAGAGGTCAGTTCTGGACCACTTATTGCTTTCCTTGTGAGTCAGTGATACGTTATCGGTTGTGCCCTGCTGAGAGCAATATTCTTATGCCCAGATCTCAGACTTTACCTAAGTGTCGTCTTTATAACTTCGATCCTCCAAATCACTGATAACCTTTCTTCATTGTTAAGAAGGTTGCGAAATCTGGAACTTAACTAAATTGGGAAAAGCCCCAAGCTGTTTCAGTATCTTAGGAGAAATTAATACGAGGAATATCCAGAAAGTAAGTTCCCAGCGTCCGCGAAATGGGCACTACTGTAAAAATCAAAAATGTTTTATTTGTAACAGCTAGCCACAACTCCCAGCTAATTATCTAAATAATCGCCGCTCCGACTTAGATATTTGTGGTGGCGTTGTACCAGTTTCAAATACCCTTGTCGTAGAAGGCAGCCGCCAGTGCTTTCCGCTAATTCTCTACGCAGGTCTACAGCTCGTTGGCTGTGCCAAAATGTGGGCTTCAAAGTTTCAGCGGTTCGAGCGAACAGAGATGAAACTCAGGGAGTCAATTGCGGTCTGTATTGTGGGTGACCAAACACTTATCACTGAAAACGCTGTAGGGTGATCTTCATTGCCCCTGTGCAATTGTCATGAAAAAGGAACTGCGTGACTGTTGTGTTACGTGGGCTGCATAGCTTCAGGCGAAATTTCTCACCAGGCCCTCGTACTTGGTGGGAGACACTATTTTCTAGGTACATTTACGTGCTCACTGTGCGTTCATAACTGAAAAGATCGATGTGACGCGATCGACGAGCGTTCTAAAGACACTTGCCAACACATCTGTGCAAAGCTTCATCGGATTTTTACAGTGGTTTCCATTTTGCGACCGATCGGTACTTACTTTCTGGATAGCCCTCGTATGTTCCCATGAGAAATTAGTAAGTTCCGTCCAGAAACAACTGACTGATATCCTTCTCGGTGGTATTTCAGAACCTTATCAGAAAACAGTGAAGAACTTGGATGTAACTTTGGATAAGCATCTGATCTGGGTAGAAAATACTGTCGCTACATGTTGCAAGACTTCCATTTGCCTCTGTGTCTTCGATTAGTTTCGGGACAAGTTTTCACTGGATGTGAAACGTAAACTTGTGCATTCACTTTTTCTACCTGACATTCAGTATTTCGATGTAATCTAAAACGGCACTAGAAGCTATTACACTAGACGGTCAGAATTAACTTAAATACTTATGTGCGTGACATCTGCAACATTCGTCTGTATGGCCATCTGTAGATACCAGTGCCACAACGATTGCAAGTAACTGCAGTGAGATAAAAGCCAGGAAAACTTCTTTCACTCCACATTTGAGGGTACGAGGTCTAGTGCAAACTGCGAGGCACCAAATACGTATGAGCAGGTGTTACTCTTTATTCTGTCGCTGTAGCTCACTGTTGGAACTTGCAACATACTCTTGTGTGTATTCAGTACATACGTCTTCTACTTTTTCATTAGTGAACTGCTCAAGCATTTCTATATAAAAACTCTAAATTGTTTCCGCATTATTTTCATAGTCGTTGTAATCCAAGATATTGTATTATAGCACATAACTAACTTTATAAGAATTAGTTAACATACACTATTTCATTCAGAGAGCTAGGGAGATAAAGTAGCTGTGTACATAGACCAAAGTTGTTAGCGTACATTAGATGCATCTTGTGAATGCCTTTTAAACACTACTCTGGACGTGTTATTCCCTCTAACATTGCATTTTCACCTTACTCTAATACCATACTTTCTTCAGACGACTTTAATACTCCCGCAGTGACTAAAAAATTCAGTTATAGCACACACTAATGCATTGACTGGAAATTACATGCATCACATTACAAAGTTACAGTGTGGACTAACCGTGGCCTATCAGTACTACTTCATACTCAATGAAAGGCTACCATTCTGCGATCATTTGCAACACAGTGAATATATGGATGTTTATAGGTGCAATTCAGTTTTTTAGACATTTTGTTACCTGCGAAATATTTCACTCAGAACATCACTTAGTTTACGTGCGGTGCATCACATGCACTATAAAGTATCCCACCAGAAAGTCCTATCTCTTCAGAACACTGAAGCGTGGCATTACGTTACCAGTGCGTGTGCCTAGCTTAACACATATGAAATAGTTGGACCATGGGGGGAGGAGAGGGAAATTTAGCATTATTCGTTTGAGACAGTTTTTAATTTATTGGGTCACAAAATTATTATTATTGCAAATGCGAACTGAGCACCAGATAACTGTTGTGAATTAAAGTGATTTTAACAAGGGAATCATTATTTCATTAGAAAGAACATAAAACCGAACCATTAAAACTTACAAGACAGTCAAAAGAAATTGGGTGGTGTTTCAAGACTCATTTAAGTTTCATCTAAAAGCCGGACGCTGTGGCCAAGCGGTTCTAGAGGCTTCATTCCGGAACCACGCTGCTGCTACGATCGCGGGTTCGAATCCTGCCTCAGGCATGGATGTGTGTGATGTCTTCAGGTTTGTTAGGTTTCAGTATTTCTAAGTCTAGGGGACTGATCACCTCAGATGTTAAGTCCCATAGTGTTTAGAGCCATTTTTTATCTAAAAGTCCTAATAAACAAGTTAAAGACTCGTTAGTTAAGGGGAAGAGAATACAATACTAATCTTTGCAAATGGTAAAAGACAAAATTACTAAAGATAACCAGCAGAATACCGACAGAAGTAGTGCCTGCAAGGCATGATCACCAATAGCGTGTCCAAAGACCGGTCAAGGCTCTCAGCCAACTCATCAACTAAAACAGGCATGCACGAGGTCCACGAGGTCGCGCAGGCATACTCCATGGCTAATGTGAGGGATCAGATTAAAACTGACTTTTATGACAGACCAAAACTCTTTAAGACAAGTGAGGAAACGCGTATTACAATCGTCCTTTTTAAAGTAATTAAGAAAAAGGTGCCTCGAGAAAGGGTGCAATTTTTACCAAATTAAAACATAAAATACCAAAAGGTGGCTCAGATAGACAAACATCCTTCAAAAAAATTTACAGCAAGTTCACTAGCCCGAACATGATAACACATAAAGTTCAATCAATAGGTGAACACAATGAAGCAGAAACTCTTGGCAGTAGAAGCAAAAATCGAAAACAAATTACATCCAAGAGCGAGGCTGTGAATAGCGTTGCTAGATGGACATGAACACCCTAAATGTCACTACGCGGTTCTTGCTAATGGAGTGATACACCTGGAGCGAGTTCACTGGTTATATTTATTTACCCGCCCAGTTTCGTAAGACCAAATTGGTGAGCAAATCTCCAAGGTCATGGAACATGTCAGTACATGAAATTACAACATAAAAGTAATAACAGATAAAAATAAAATGTTTATGAACCCAAAAAAGTCAGTCCATAAGTCTAAGTAAACGCAATCAACAATACAACAAGAATCAGCTTAAGTTTTCAAGGAACTCCTCGACAGAATAGATGGAGTGACCCATGAGGAAACTCTTCAGTTTCGATTTGTAAGCGCGTGGATTACTGCTAAGATTTTTGAATTCGAGCGGTAGCTAATTGAAAATGGATGCAGCAGTATGCTACATAGCTTCCTGCGCCAGAGTTAATGAAGCCCGATCCACATGCAGGTTTGATTTCTGCCTAGTAGTAACTGAGGGAAAGCTGCTTATTCTTGGTAATTAGGTAATATTTTTAACAAGAAATGATAGTAAGGAATATATATATTGAGAGACCAATATCAAAATACCCAGACTCGTGAACAGGGGTCAACAAGGGTTCGTGAACTTACAACACTTACTGCGCGAAACGCCCGTTTGGAAGAGTTATCCCAAAATATAATACCATACTACATAAGTGAATGAAAATAAGCAAAGTAGTGTAATTTTTGTGTCGAAAGATCACTCACTTCAGATACCGTTCGAATAGTAAAAATGGCAGCATTAAGTCTTTGAACAAGATCCTGAATGTGGGCTTTCATGACAGCTTTATATTTATCTGAACAACTACAAATTTGAACTGTTCAGTTTCAGTACTCATATGCCAATACTGTGAAATTGAAATGTCTGGTTTTGTTGAATTGTGTGTCAGAAACTGTAAAAAGTGAGTCTTGCTGTGATTTAGTGTTAGTTTATTTTTCTACAAGCCATGAACTTAGACCATGAACTGCACTATTAAAAACCGGGCCAATGTTGCACACAACATCCTTTACTACCAAGCTAGTGCCATCAGGGAACAGACGTATTTTTGAGTTACCAGTAATACTAGAGGACATATCATTTTACATAAATAAAGAACAAGGGTGGCCCCAACCCTGATCCCTTAGGGGTGAGTGTACCCCACTCAGACTCCACATCACAGCCGTTCTCAACATTGTGACTAATGAATGACCTTTCTCTGTCTGTTGCTAAAGTAAGAGGTGAACCAATCGTGAGCTACTCCCCATATTCCGTAATGGTCCAACTTCTGGAGCAAAATTTTGTGATCAACACAATAAAATGGCTTAGTTAAATTAAAAGATATGCCTAGCTTCGAAAACTTTTGTTTAACCCATCCAGTACCTCATAGAGAAATGAGAATATAGCATTTTCAGTTGCTAAACGGCTTCTAAAGCCTAACTGTACATTTGATAGCAAATCGTGTGGTAAATTATCCTTACATACACAGCATTTTCAATAACTTTCGCGAACATTGGTGGCTTAGAAATAGGTCTAAAATTGTCTTCATAATCGTTTCCCCATTTTAATGAAGCGCCTGTACTACTCACTACTTATATCGTTCTGGAAACTGACCATTCCTAAAGGAAAAATTACAAATATGACCACATGTAGGGCTAACATGTGCAGCACAGTACTTTATGATGCTAGGCAGTCCATCATATCCATGAAAGTTCTTAGTCTTCAGTGATTTAATTATTGACTCAATCTTCCCGTTGTCTGTATCACAGAGGAGTATTTCAGGCATCAATCTCGGAAAGCCATTTGCCAAGAAAGTTATATGATTCCCTGCAGGAACTAAATTTTTATGTAATTCGCCAGCAATGCTCAGAAAATTATTGTTAAGTCCTTCACATATATGTGATTTATCAGTAACTGAAATACTTTTACTAAGAACTGACTTTAAATTGTCGACCTTTTGCTGTTGATCAGGCACTCCCTTCATAACTGAACATATGGTTTTAATTTTATCCTGTGAATTAGCTATTCTATTTGTGTACCACATACTCTTTGCCTTCCTAATAACATTTTTAAACGCTTTACAGTACTGTTTGTAATGGGCTACTGTAGCTTGATTGTGAGTTCTTCTAACATTTTGGTATAATTCCCGCTTTGTTCTGCATGATAACCTTATCCCACTAGTCAGCCATCTGGGCTACCTATTACTGCTAGTACCCCGTTTAGACCGTTCTAGTGGAAAGCAACTCTCAAAGAGCGTGAGAAATGTGTTAAGGAAAGCATTGTACTTATCATCTATGTTATCTGAACTATAAACATCTTGCCACTCTTGTTCCTTGACAAAGTTAAAAAACTATCTTGCCTGTATATGTAGTTAGATGAAACATACTGCTTCTTTTCGTTAGTGACCTACATATCTGGGTAACAGTGAAGAACACGGGGAACGCTCACACGTTATTCTTTGATTTAGAATCCAATAAATGGAGTGTTTATTCTAAAAATCTGTTATCGTCACATTTCGCCCATTCGCGGCCATTAAATTTTGGTCATCTTTAGTTGTGTGGTGGCACTGTTGATTACGGTAGTTTGTGTGTGTGTGTGTGTGTGTTGTGTTATCTTGCTGCATATTGTTGTTTTAAATTCCTTCCACAGCTCTCTCTCTCTCTCTCTCGCTCTCTCTCTCTCTCTCTCGTTGTACCTTGAAAAGTGTGCACCTGTCGAAATACCGGCGGTTGTCCAAGAGGTCACCTGGTGACCTGGCTCCATTCCAGAAGTACTTTGTACATGCTCCAGCCTGATTCTGTTATGAAATGTAACATCTGAATGCACTTTACAGCACTTAAAAGCTGTAGATGTGCAGAAAAACAGGATCAAAATTCCTTATTCTAATGTGAGATACGTTTCGTCTTCTATCGATGGACACTGAAGACGGACCACCTGGTACACGTCTATTGCGAATGCTTGTAATCGCGTAGCAACTTCGTAACTACAATACGTTTATGTGCATAAAATAGCTTGTCGAATATTCTGGTTTTCATGTAGTGATACGTGTTTGATGTCAGCATTACTGCACTGATTCTCAACTCAAATCTTATAATAAAGAAGACGCTATGAATTACTGAAAAGTATAGCCCATAAACCGCAAAGATTTTAACCGCTATTTGAACGTTCACCTCATGCTAGTGGTTTGTATTGTATTGTATTGAACTGGGGACCTAGAAACGACGGAGAGGTTTCGTCCCCGCCGTAGCCCTCAGTGGTTCACAACCCCACAACAGCTTACAGCAGTCCACTCACACCACCGCCGCCCCACACCGAACCCAGGGTTATTGTGCGTTTCGGCCCCCAGTGGATCGCCCCGGGAATGTGTTACACTAGACGAGTGTAACCCCAAATGTTTGTGTGGTAGAATAATTGTGGTGTATGCGTACATGGAGACAGTGTTTGCGCAGCATTCGCCGACATAGTGTAACTTAGGCGGAATAAGAGGAACCAGCCCGCATTCGCCGAGGCAGATGGAAAACCGCCTTAAAAGCCATTCACAGACTGTCCGCCACACCGGATCTCGACACCAATCGGCCGGGCGGATTCGTGCCGGGGACCGGCATGCCTTCCCGCGTGCATGCTAGTGGTTTGTGAGCTGCGTAATTATCCGGAAAAACATGTTCGCTATTGTTCCAGGAACAGAAGCCCCAAACTGCATCATCTATACGATGGGCGTTCAAAAAGTAATGCAACACATTGTTTCAATTTTGGTTGAAAAAATGGTTAATTTGTTGTGGGACGTCGTGGAACATTCGCAATTCAGTCTCTATAATTTCGTGAAGTTCCAATAGGTGACGTTGCTATCGTAGCCTTCGAAATGGCGTCTGTAACGCAGGTGCCTTCCAAGCAGAGATTTGTTATTGAGTTTCTTTTGGCAGAAGATCAGGGCATCGCAGATATTCATAGGCGCTTGCACAACTTCAACGGAGACCTGGGATTGATCAACAGCACCGTGAGTCGTTTGGCGAGGCATTTGTCAACGCAACGAGGTAGCATAAATCTTTCGGAACTACGCTTGCCGGCCGGCTGCAAACATCTTGGAACATGTTAGAACGTGCGTACACGATCATTCGAGGTGATCGACGGATCGTAAAACATCTCGATGCTCAACTGATCGTCTCTGTTAGTAGTGCTGGCACACTTGCCCATCAGTTGGGTACTGAAGGTGTATGCACGTATCTTCCTCACCACCTTACAGGAAACCATAAAGAGCAACCTAGGATCATCTGTGCGGAATTGCGTGAGCGTTACGAGGCTTATCATGGCAACTTTTCCAGTACTATCATCATAGGCGATGAAGCATCGGTTCATCACTTGAAAACAAAACGGCAATTAATGGTGTGGCGTCACACTACCTCTGCTCGGAAGAAAACGTCCAATGCCTCATCCTCAGCCGGTAATGTCATGGCGACGGCCTCCTGCGATTTTGAACGGTTTATTCTGTTTGATTTCCCCTCTCACAGTGCAACAATCAGATCGGAAGTGTGTTATGCTACCCTCAGAAAACTGAAGAAATGACATTACTGTGTTCGTCGCCACAAAAGTGCAAACGAGCTTCTCCTTCTCTATGGCAACGCAAAGGCCTCACATTAGTCTGTGCGCCAGAGAGGAACTCACAAAACTTCGTTGGACTCTTCTTCCTCACCCACAGCCAGGATTTTGCACCTTCCGATTGCCAGCTGTTGGGCCCAAAGAAGGATGCACTCCACGGGAAGCAGTATGTGGCTGATGAGGAGGTTATTATTGCAGCAAGACGTCCTCTCCGACGTCGACCAGTAGAGTGGTGCCATGCTAGCTTAAAGGCCCGCTTAGTAAGGCGGCGTAAGGCCGTCGCATTGAACGAAGATCATGTTGAAAAATAAGGTTTTGTAGCAAACATTTTGCGACTATGAGCTCAGCAACCGTGTATGCAATTATATAAAAATGTAATAGTCAGCCAGCTGGTTGCACACAATTTTTTATTAAAGAAACACATTAACCAGGTTTCATTAGTTTTACGTACATCTTCGTCAGAATTGCAGAAGCTACATGAAATCATATAACAATTTTAAAATTCTGTCGCTAAAGTTTTAAAGTTGCTATGCGATTTCATGTAACTTTTACCATTCTGATGGACCGGCCGCTGTGGCCGAGAGGTTCTAAGCGCTTCATTCCGGAACCGCGCTGCTGTTACGGTCGCAGCTTCGAATCCTGCTCGGGCATGGTTGTGTGTGATGTTCTTAGGTTAGTTAGGTTTAAGTAGTTCTAAGTCTAGGGGATGTTAAGTCCCATAGTACTTAGAGTCATTTGAACCATTCTGATGAAGATAGTCTTAGAATTATCGAAACGCGATTCCTGTATTTTTTTAAAAAAAATTGTGTCTAACCGGCTGGCTGACTATTACATTTTCTATAGTTCTGTTGAAGAAAAAGGGTAATAATATGGAGTACCTGAAAATCTTAGTGAACGTCCCTCGTACATTTAGGGGTGTCTCCTACTGGTAACATTTCCCCACGCAGAAATAGCTTTGCTTACTCGTACTTACGCCTCAGCGTGTCGTACTCGGTATGATCTTTTGCTTTCTAACTTCAAAATTTTGCAAACCCTGACAGATTCTTTTGCATGACTTCACAACTGCATACATTCTACTTCTACACGACGTCAAAAATCAAATATTGTTATGGTTGTTGTTGTTGTTGTGAGCTTCATTCCGAAGACTGCTGTGATACATCTCTCCATGCTAGTATTTACATATAGTAAGCAAGTGACTTCTTCTTTGAATATCTACTGCGACCAACACCCATTTGAATCTGCTTACTGCCTTTACATCATTCTGTGATTTATACCTCCCACACTTCCTCTCATTAGCAATTTGACTATTCTGGCATGCCTCCGTGTGTGTCCTATTAGTCAAATGGTTCAAATGGCTCTGAGCACTATGGGACTAAACTGCTGAGGTCATCACTCCCCTAGAACATAGAACTACTAAAACCTAACTAACCTAAGGACACCACACACATCCATTCCCGAGGCAGGATTCGAACCTGCGACCGTAGCGGTCGCGCGGCTCCAGACTGTAGCGCCTAGAACCGCTCGGCCACCCCGGCCGGCTCCTATTAGTCGTGACATAAATTTATTTTCTCCGCAATTTGGTTAATACCTACAGATTAGTTATTCGAAATTCCCACCTAATTCTAAGCATTCTTCTGTATCACCCCATTTCAGTAGCGTCTATCTTCTTCTTCTTTTTTTTTAAATGAGGCCATTGAGCTTTGGACTGTTAAAAATATTGTTTATTGCACTAAACAATATTTTAACAGTCTAAAGAAGAATGACTTCTTTCAAGAATTTCACCAAGAATGTGGACCCTGTGCTGTTTTTCTGTCAGAACTGTTTATCGTCCACGTTTTACTACCGTGGAAGACTACACTCCAGACGTATGTACTGACGGAAAAAGATTAATATACCTGAAAAATACGACATTGATTTTTATCCAATGACGGCGTGTGCCATATAGGCGATTGCAAATTTATTGATAATGGTTTCAGCGTCGTTTGTCAACAGATAGCGTAGTGGCATAGCGACTGGAGGTCCGCTGCTCGTTGTCTCGCGGTAGCGTTGTCTTTCCCGAGCACGGGATCCCGGGTTCGATTCCCGGTGGGGTCAGGGATTTTCCCTGCCTCGAGATGACTGGGTGTTGTTGTGTCGTCTTCATCATCATCATTCATCCCCATTACGGTCGGAGGAAGGCAATTGCAGCCCTCCTCCACTAGGACCTTGCCTAGTAAGGCGGTGCGGGTCTCCCGCATCGTTCCCCTATGCTTTGTAAAGAAGCATGGGGCTTCTTTTCCATTTCATAGCGACTGGAGCGCCATCCGTGTCTACCCTTTAATAGGAAATGCTCCAGCCAGAAGGATCAGTCTGGTGGAAACGTGTGAAGCACGCAGAAAACTATGCCACAGAGACGCACTCTTGCCTCCTACACCCAAATGAGCGAGTTTGAAAGCGATCAAATTGTGACCTTACGACAGAGTATTGCGCTCAAGTTGCACGTGCTGCGCCAGCCGTACAACGACGCTGGAATCAGTGGTCATGTTTACATCCTCACATCTGTAGACGAGGTTCTGGATGTCCGTACAATACAGACGACCGCTTGTATCACAATATTGTAAGGGCAGCAGCAGCAGATCGTACAGCTACCGCAGTACAGAGAAGAGGGCTTGTGAGCCGAGACGTGTCAACACGAACTGCTGCAAACAGGTTATTAACAGCACGCACACACTTGCCCGTCTTCCGCTCACGTAACAGCACCGACGTGCGCGGGTCGACTGGTGCTGGCAGGGGATGACTTGGAAGATGGAATGGCGCGCCGTGATCTCCAGCGACGAAAGAAGAATCTTCCTGCACGCAAGTGAGGTTCGTTTGTGAGTACGACGTAGACCTGGTTAGCGCTGTCTTAGAGTGCATTCTTCCAAGATATACTGGCCCCACCCGAAGCCTTATGATCTGGGGCGCGGTAAACTACAACACTCGTTCACCTTTAGTGTTTCTGGAGGGGACGGTAACCAGTGCTCGGTGCGTACATTTTGTTGTTATATCGATTTTTTTCACCAGGACGGTGATTTGATGTTCCAACTGCATAATGCTCGCCCAGACACTGCCTGTGAGACTCAACGTACCCTGCAAGATGTACAGCAGCTTCCCTGGCCAGAGTCAGAGCCTGAGCTGCCACCCGTGGACGCTGCATTACGTACTAACATGGGTTTTTCAGCATGGTTCTATATCTGGTACCTCAGAACCGCTTGTACTATTTATCTGTAAATGCAATCGTTTCATGTACTCCATACGTACTGTTCCAACAACAAAGCTTGAGTGAACGGGAAAGCTGCAAAAGGGTGTACTCTTTTTTCCATCAGTGTACCTGCAAAAAATACAAATGAATCAAATGACTCTGAGCACTGTGGGACTTAACATCTCAGGTCATCAGTCTCTAGACTTACAAATACTTAAACCTAACTAACCCAAGGACATTACACTCATCCATGCCCGAGGCAGGGTTCGAACCTGCGACAGTAGCAGCAGCGTGGTTCCGGACTGAAGTGCGGACAACTGCTCGGCCACAACGCCCAGCTCAAGAAAGACATCATTAAACTTAAATTTATATTCGATATTAACAAACTTCTGATTTTAAAAACGCTGTTTTTCCTTTTGGCAGTCTGCAGTTTGTGTCCTCTCTGTTTCCGCCATCGTCAGTTATTTTGATGCTCAAATAGCATCACTCGACTGGTACTTCTAGTATCTGATTTCCTTGTCTAATTGTATCAGCAACAGTCTGATTTAATTTGATTACATTCCCGTACCGCAGCTGTACTTTTGTTGATATTCATCCAACATGCTTTTTTGAAGTCATCATCCATTCCGTTTAACTTCTATTGTTTGTGACAGAATTAAAATATCAGCAGCAGCCCTTTTATTTCTTCTCTCTGAAATTTAATTTCTCTTCCAGATTTCTCCATGGCTCTTTTATTGATTGTTCGCTGTGAAAATTGAATAACGTCAGGGTAATGCTACGAATTTATCTAATTCCCTTCCTAACCACCGCCTCCCTTTACAACATAAGAAGTGTTATCCTCTCCTCGAGACGTCTGAGTCAAGTGCGTGTAAATCTTCTGCCTGCAGTATGCTTCTATCTTATTAATTAAATCGTTAGTTTATTTTATTTTAAACAAAGTTATCGAGATATTTTCCACTTCCGTATTGTATACACCACAATGTTGTTTCTTTGGTTCCAACTGGACTTCATTAGTTTTTTAAAGTTTAATTGCGTTGTGGAAGTTCCATTAAATGTTTCTTTTAATTTTTTTTACATCTGACGATAACATCAAGGAATCTTAGTAGAATGTCCTGTGATGAACTTCTCTTTTCATAAACATCAATAACAACAAACTTCAAGTCTAATTACCTGTTTAGTCCGAGGTAGTTTGTCTTGAGCTCCTGTTTTCTGCTACTTAAAGAGACGTAATTCGCGAAGCCACAGGACGGAGATACATGACGTGACTATAATGTTAGGGTAGCGTAGAGGATGTGGCAGTCATTTTCAACATACGAGAAATTTTCTAGGGGGTGCAGCAGTGTCCACTTTGCAGCGATGTTCGTAACTGGAATTTCCAGTACTTATAGTAAGAAATAGTTATCTGAGAAGAAGTGGTGTCTGAAATTTAATTTGTGTTTCCCTTTCCACCACAGTCTTAGAACACACACTTGGTGATCTGCTCTACTTGTTACTGTACGACTTCGTTCAGGCTCTACGTACATAGCAAAATTTAAAACATATTTCTTTTAGATTTCATTGTTAATAATATTGCACATGTACAGCGCAACTTGGACTTGCCAGGCATCTTAATGTTTCTGCAATTTCAATTATTATTTTATCAAATTTGGGGCATTATGGTACTTTCTTCGTAGTTGATTTACTCGTAATACCCAAGCTTAATCTAATGTACGTTACACAAGATTTTTATCCAACATGACTAACGACAGACAGAAATTTAAAGTTTGTTTAGCTTTGATTGTTCAGCTGAAACTATTACCTTCATCTAACTTCATTAGGAACTCCGTTCTTTAGCGTTGCAGCTTCTGGATGGAACAAGTCAGTACAAATGCACAAACTTCCGCACCTAGCCGCTGATGGACTGTCGTTTCATTGGCGTCGCTACACAACTTTGCTCTTCCGACCTACGGTTATCAGCAAAATTTTGCTCCACGCGACGTCAGCTACTCTGCTCTGACCTTATTAGTTGCTTGTTTTTCTCCTCCCTGCTAATGGAGAACGGTTCTTTATTAATATCGGTACTTTTTTCCACCAAATTGTGTAAACTAAGTATCCAGTAATGCATGAACAACATGTAATATTAAGTGATGTATAGTGTAGGTTCATGTCCAATGTTTTTCCTCGAGCTTATTCGGCGCCGATTGGCTGCTGCGAGGCACCTCGTCATGGCGCTGAGCTCACCGCAGTAAGGCAGGAATGTACAGCGGCACAGCAGATTTATTTCGTTCGCATTTACCAGCGCGGTACCGTTGCGATTTATATCAGTCGGTGCGTCAACCACAAAATTGGCTGCGGCCGGATTGCACCCGTATTCAATGATTTACTGTATGTTCTGGCTGCTCGAACGTGCCACATACCCTTATCAACAACTAGCAGGGCTCCAAATAGTGTACAGAGTACGTGATCACAAGAGGAAACGAATGTGTGAGGTCAGGATGTGTTATCTCTTCGTGATTCACGCTATTGTGAAATGTCGGTGTATGTGGAGAACACGCTGCACTTTGTTGTAACAATTGATTTGTGAATTACAACGACCGTTTCCTAACATGAAAATTTACATACGACCACGATGAACACACGCAGCGGTACCTCGACGACGTTTCACGTCCTTACGTGACTCGATCTGTAATTCAGAAGATTTTTATGGATCTTTAGCACTATAATTTAGAAGGCTTATGACATTGTGCCAAATCCAGTTTTTCCACATTTTATTTTAGGACTAAAAAGGTGCAACTGAATAAATATGAAGCTGTTAGGGAATCATTGAGGCGTCTCATGCTTGTAAGGAGCAGACTTGAAGAATAAACAGAACAGGATTAAAAAAGGAAGAGAAAGTGTATAAGACATAATTTTATTATATATAAGAATGTAAAGAAACACAGAGATTTCTTTCGAAAGTAAGGAAGACTTAGGAGACCTACTGAATGGAACGGACAGAAGAGTCAGTACAGGAGCAAGAGTACGTAAAATGTCTCTAGCAAGTAAGATACCAGCAGTCGACGAAGAAAGGCGTATTTCTATACCTAGGACCTTTATTTTTACTAAATATTATCATGGAGTTGTGGAAAAAGTTTATCAAATCGTTTGTGTGGTGCATAGCGTTGTTTGAAGATGAAACGGGGCTGCAAGGTATATTGGAAAAGTATCTCGCGATATTGGTTCAACATGTTTCCCGTTGTTGTTGTGGTCTTCATTCCGAACACTGGTTTGATATAGCTCTCTACGCTACTCTATCACGTCCAAGATTATTCATCTCCGAATGAGTACTGCGACCTACATCCTTCCGAATGTGACTGCTAAAATCTGCGTAGCAAAAATTTTAGTTGTTTTCTCCACATTCGATTCTTTTAGTATGTGTAAGGGCGCTGATGACCTCGGTGTTGAGCTCCTGTAAGCTCTAAACGCACACTCACACACGCACATTTTCTGAATCTGCTTACTGTATTCAAATCGCGGTCTCCCTCTACAAGTTTTACCTCCCACACTTGACTCCAATACTAAATTGATGATCCCTTCATGTCTCATTCAGGTTGTACCACAAATTTCTCTTCTCCCCAATTCGATTCATTACCTCCCCATTAGTTACGTAGTCTAACCACCTAATATTCAGCATTCTTTCGTAGCACCACATATCAGAAGCTTTATTCTTTTCTTGTCTAAACTGTTTATCGCGCACTTTTCACTTCCACTATCACTATAAAAATACTTTCAAGAAAGACTTTCTAAAACTTAAATCCACAGTTGATCTTCTTCAGAAACGCTTTTCTACCATCGCCAGTCTACATTTTATGTCCTGTCTGCTTCGACCATTACCAGTTACTTTGCTGCCCAGCTAACAAAACACATTTACTACTTTAAGCGTCTCGTTTCCTAATCTAATTCTCTCAGTATCATCTGATTTAATTCGACTACATTAAATTTTCCTTGTTTTGGTTTTGTTGATGTTCATCCTATATCCTCCTTTCAGGATACCATCCATTCCGTTCAACTTCTGTCCCAAGTAGTTTACGGTCTCCGCAAAAATTACAATGTCATCAAAAAGCCTCAAATTATGTTACTTTTGTTTCCATTTCGGCTTGCTCAATGTTCAACATTAAAGTATTAGAAAAGGTGGCGTAAAAAGTAAACAGTCTGTCAATATTTACAGTAACAAATGGAGAAACTAGAAAGAAGAATAACCGCAAAAGGCAAATATTTGTAGGGCTGTATTTACGGGATCGGGTAAATTGTTAACAAGACGATGAAATCACTAAAAACGGACTACCGTGCTATTCCTCCCTACTCAAGCCAAATTCCCATTCATGCCTCAGAGCACTTGATATTTCCTGTAAATATTCCCTTTAGACTTAAACAGAATTTCAAAGGCTCTCCAACTGCATTGGAATAGCACCTCAGGGAGAATACCGCTTGGATTGAGGCGTGAATGGGAATTTGGAAGGAGGTGGAAGACGTGCCAGGGTAGTCGATGCATTTTTGCAGCGTGGCGTAGTGGTTAGCACATCCGCCTAATGAGCAGGAGACCTGCATTCATGTCCTCGCCTGGGCACAAATTTTCGCTCGTCGCTTCAGTCTGCATACACAGGGTGCTAAAAAACAAAAACAAAAACAAAAAATACCAGAAAACTATCCTACGTTTCATGGGATGATTGTACACACCAAAACAAAGGAAAGTGTTATAACCATGGGTCCTACAAAGCATACATCCTGACATTTGACCACTTGTTCGTAAGAGGTGCTCAACCTGATGTCCATTCATCTCAATGCTAGCCTCCGCCCTTCGGTGTAAGAACTCGCGCACTCTTTGAAATCGTGCTGGTTGGTTTTGAATGTGTTGAGATGCACGGAAGGCACGATTAGTGGGGGCACTGGGAGAGACCAATACTTGGAGAGTCCCCTAACCAAACGTCTGGTGGATTTAGGTCCAGGGAACGAGCAGGCCAAGTTATGGAACCTTCCTGGCCAATCTACCAACTTTTCTAATCCTCGTCACGTAGAAAACCAGTGCATTATTGTTTAAGAAAATATAGCCTGTGTCCACATGAATGTCCATTAGAGTATCTAGAAAAAAAATTGAAATAAATTGGTCAAGTAATCTTTGAGATTTGGTATTTAGTATTTCGCATCTAAGGGGACAACGAGAGAAGCGTTCAATAATTTTGAAAGTAAGACGTTGTCAAACGACTTCAGTAAAAACCCTGAGAGATTTTGGTCGCATGTAAAATCAGTAATTGGGTCAAAATCATCTATTCATTCTCTCTGCGATAACACCGGCACCGAAACGGGAAATAACAGACAGAAGGCTGAAATACTGAATTCGGTCTTCCGAAGTTGTTTCACGCGGAAGATCGTAACACTGGCCCTCCTTTCAATCGTCGTGCGAACGTCGATACAAAATGGTTCAAATGGCTCTGAGCACTATGGGACTTAACTTCTAAGGTCATCAGTCCCCTAGAACTTAGAACTACTTAAACCTAACTAACCTAAGGACTTCACACACATCCATGCCCGAGGCAGGATTCGAACCTGCGACCGTAGCAGTCGCGCGGTTCCAGACTGTAGTGCCTTTAACCGCTTGGCCACCCCGGCCGGCGAACGTCGATACAATCGATCGCGAAATTGAAAAGTAGTGGAAAGGCTTCAGGACCAGATGAGATACCTATAAGATTCTACAAAGATTATGCGATAGAACTTGCTCCCCTTTTAGCAATAATTTATGGTAGATAGCTTGAGTAACGAAAGATACCTAACGACTGGTCATTCCCGTTTTTAAGAAAGGCCATTACACAGATCCACACAATTATAGACCTACATCGTTGACGTCAACCAGTTGTAGAATTATGGAACATGTTTTATGCTCAGGAATTATGACGTTTTTGGGAAAGGAACATCTCACGTATAAACATCAGCATGGGTTCCACAAACAGATATCCTGCAAAACTCAGCTCGCTCTGTTCCTCCATGAGATCCACAGCGCAGTGGACAATGCCACTCAGGTTGATGCCGTGTTCCTTGATTTCAGTAAGGCATCTGACACCGTCCCGCATTCTCGTTTAACGAAAAGAATACGAGCTTGCGGAGTATTGGAGTAGGCTTGCGATTGGATTCGAGAGCTTCTTACAGACAGAAATCAACACGTCGCTCTTAACGGAACTAAACCGACAGGTGTAAAGGTAATTCCCGGAGTACCACAGGGCAGTGTGATTGGAGCGTTGCTGTTCACAATATATATAAATGATCTATTAGAAAACGTCGGATACTCTTTAAGGCAATTCGCAGATGATGCAATTGCTTATACCAAAGTAGCAACGTCAGCAGATACTAGGAATTTGCAGAACGACCTGCAGAGTGATGATGAAAGGTACAGGCTCTGGCAGTTGCCCATGAACGTAAATAAATGTAACCTATTGCGCATACATAGGAAAAGAAATCCACTAATGTACAGGTACACTGTTAATGACAAACAGATGAGACTAGGCGTAACTATACAGAGCGACGTTAGGTGGAATGACCACATAAAAAGGATAGTAGGAAAAGCAGACACCAGACTCAGATTCATCGGAAGAATCTTAAGGAAGTGTAACTAACTCACGAAATAAGTGGCTTATAAGGCAGTTGTTCGCCCGATTATTTTGTTCATCTACGTGGGATCCCTATCAGGTAGGAATCATAGAGGAGACAGTTAAGATCCAACGAAGATTGGCGCGCTTCGTCACTGGACCGTTTCAAAATGGTTCAAATAGCCCTGAGCACTACGGGACTTAACATCTGAGGTCATCGGTCCCTTAGAACTTAGAACTACTTAAACCTAACTAACCTAAGGACATCACACACATCCATGCCCGAGGCAGGATTAGAACCTGCGACCGTAGCAGTCCCGCGGTTCCGGACTGAGCGGCTAGAACCGCTAGACCACCGCGGCCGGCCTGGACCGTTTAGCTGGCGAGAGAGTGTTACGGAGATTCCAAACAAACTGCACTGGCAAACGTTACTAAAGAGGCGTTGAGCATGACGGAGAGATTTACTGTTGAAATTTCGGGACAGCGCTTTTGAGGAGGAGTCGAACAACATACTACTCCCCCCCCCCTCCCCCCTCACGTATATCTTGCGTATTGATCACGAGAAGAAAATGCGAGAGTCAATACAGAGGCTTACCGACTGTCATTCTTCCTACGCACCATCCGCAAGTGGAACAGGGTTGGAGGGATCAGATAGGCTAGTGGTACCGAAAGTACCCTCCACCACACACCATTAGGTGACTTGCGGAGTATGATGTAGATGTAGGTAGAGCCTCAAGTGCCTCGCTGTTTCACAGTGCGTGGTGGACACGCGCCCTTATGGGGCTAGGCAACGCTGTGGACGGCCGCCCCGAAACTCAAAGTTTCGCAGCTAGAGGCCACGGAACGGTCCTGTGTTCTTCACGGAAAAACTGAAAATTTAGGACAGAATGAGAAAAAAAGGGTATTTTCCGTGTTAGTGGCCAATAGCGCGCATAAAGCTGTCGAGAATAGTTCATTAGTTGAGTATAATAAATAAGTAGTGTAGGAAGGAGAGGACGCCATAGTTTTAGCGAAATCGGGGATGGAGAAACTGTGAGTAATTAAAAAATTCATGTCATGGGTGGAACGAAAAATAAGAATAGCAGTAAACAGCTAAATCACAATACCTAAGGGAAAAAAAAACATAATGGCTGCCTGAAACTCGTAAAGATATTGAGATCGTAGAAAAAATCAACGTAGCACGCATTAATGTCAGATGTAGCTTAGAAAGAAAAAATGTAAAGGAGTTCATCTAAGAGATGCGTATAGAAAACCACAGTTAAATGTAAAAAAAAAAAAATGTAGACAGATAGCAGGAGAACATGAAACGACTGTACAATGTGGAGGAACCTTCCCGAAGCGTGACAGGAGGAGGACGTTCTTGTGGAAACGGTCTACTGCCTGTCGAATCTCTGGAACAGATCTGAAACGAATGCCACGAAGTGGTTGCTTCATCTTCGGAATAAAATTAAAGTCACAAGAACCTAAATCGGGGGAGTACGCTGGATGGTATAGTACTTTCCAGTCCCATCGACCAAACAGAGCAGCCACAGCTGGTGCTGTAAGCGCCCGCGCAAAATAATGGGTGGGTTGCGCAGAAAGCGTCGCAAAGCTGGTCGCAGGTGATGCTCCACAAGCGAACGGTAATACTGTGCATTGACGGTCTGCCGTGGGGAAACGTAATGCGTTAGGATAACACCATCACAGTCGTACATGAGAATCACCATAACTTTAGACCGCTCCATTCGCACATCAACAGAACAAGCTCTGCTAACGGTATACTACGCCTTCCTCATCGCCGGCAACGGGTTCTACACGACTGTGGTGACTACTTTGAAGGGCAGTAACAGGTGCAAACATTTAACTCTTTTGTATCGGTTGTGAGTAAATAGTTGCCTTTAATTAAGCTCCAACCCTCCTGTATTACGTTCCTCTGTATCTATTGGATCAATTCGTGCAGCTCCATTGTCTCTGCTATGACCATTTTGACTTTCTGTGGCTTTCATTATACAATGATTCTTTATAATGTTGTGTCTATGATTCTTCTTCAATTATGCTCATTCTGACAGTTTGTCTTTTATCACTGTTAAGAAGTTCCGTTAATTTATAAGCCATTTCTTGTCTACCATGGCCATCATCGTCTACTGAATGCGTCAATCTATCCGAAGATTCTTGCTTCAGTTTCCTTGTTATTGACTGAAGATCATTGATTGACTGTTAAATGGACATATAAAGTAGGAAGTCATCATTGATACACTAGTAAGTGAACAATAAAGTAGGAAGTGAAGAATAAGTGAGGAAAAGAGTCTGTGAAAGACCCTTACGAGAAGAAAGAGCCACTTAATGGGGCATATGCTACGGCATCCAGGATCAGTTAAGTTGGCGCTACAAGGAGTAGTAGAGGGGAGAACTGTAAGGACAGTGGAAGACTAGAATAGACGAAACATTTTAGAGGATGTTTGGCAGAAAATGGAGATTGCATGAAAAGAGTAGCAGAAAATGGAAGAAGACATCAACCATCTGAAGAACTAATAAAAAGAAACAGTGTATGAGCCGCAAAATACTCAGAACGTCACAACTTGTCCACATACATTCAATATCGTGGAACTGTTAAGAAATTCACTTTATATGGACAAAAAATAATATTTCATTTTAATCAGTAGCATTTCTATAAGCAGAGGTTGGATAACTGGTCACGTATCCTGTACCTGTGAAGTTTATAGCTTGTGATCGGTTTGCTCCTGGCATGAAATGAAGCCTGCAAACACAAGGACGGCCGTAAGATGGATTTCACACAACCTTCACTCTAATTTCGGAACGCGCCCTTCAAGCGGACAGCAGGGACGCAGCTGGGAGTGCCAATTATTATTCCGGCCGCGTCACTCTGACAAAGCTGGCATAAGTAACCAGCTCTCAGGTCTCCGGGGCCATTAAGATATCGATTTCGCGGCAGTGCCGTCGCCTCTACAATTACGGATGAGCGGGACACTCTGTCACAAGCAGGGCCTTGTCCGCTAAAAGCCGTACACGATTCGAATGAGGTCCGACGTGCGGATGGGGAATACTACCGTGAAACCACAGGACACGTCGCCATGCTAGAGGGAAGCGTTACAGACGCCTACTGGATCGTCTAGAATATATTTTGCATTGTTTTGCCGTAACTTTGTAGCGTTTGTTGTTGTCAACGTAATTAGCACAAAATGTAGTAGGTAGGAAGAGTTTTTAAATATTACCACTACAGCGTTGCGTTAGTCGTTGTTCAAATTATTGTTGTTTTCTCCAGCAAATGTTGTGTTCTGTGTTTGTGTATGTTCGTTGTGTGTGTGTGTGTGTGTGTGTGTGTGTGTGTGTGAGAGAGAGAGAGAGAGAGAGAGAGAGAGAGAGAGAGAGAGAGAGAGAAAAAGAGAGAGAGAGAGAGAGAGAGAGAGAGAGAGAGAGAGAGAAGGCAGATGGAACAGATATGTACACCCAAGAACATACGTCGAGAAGTACTGTCATTCTATCAATTCTATGTGTCTCCATTCTTCAGAGGCCGCGCTATGGAGTCCAAAAATATCGTCCATGCGAAATCTAACTAGCACACTTTATTCCTATTATTATTATCATCTTTATTCACTGAAGGGTCATCACACAATGATAGTCAAGGTAATACAGTACAAATAAATAGCGCAAAATATACAACACACAAATATAGAATATGCTATATGAGGACAGGATAGGTGGTCTATGAGTAAAGGGCAGCTAGCTGGTCGTGGCCTTGATTCAGGAACTAACCCAGCATATGTCTTAGTGATTTAAGAAAACCTCGGAAAACCCAAATCATGATGGCTAGACAGAGCAAATTGTCCTCCCGTCATGTCTTAATAGCTGCACCCCTCCATTCAGTTAGTCACTGTTGTGCAATGTTACATGATGCAAAAAAAAAGTTTCAGGTAACTGCTAATATAAAACACCGTTGCGTTCTACATTGCTGAAAGCACAAAGGATACCTGCTGGAGACACACGGACACAGAAGATGCTGCTGTGCCCCTTGTGCCACCTTCAGTCTGTTAGAACGCTGACTCCATGGCCGCACATGTTCAATTATGCTCCTGTTAGTCATCATGCACCCCCCCCCCTCCATTTATACATCAGTCATTACAGACTTGCGCCATTTTCGTGTAGAGTTAACACGGAAAAAGGAGGAACTGGAACATATGTAAAAGTTGGACACCATGTCAAAAATATTGAAACGAATAACTTTTCGGTTGATCAGAACCTAGAACCATGTGATTGTGAGCTATTACTGCAAAATATTTCTCTGATAACAGTAACAAACTACAGATACCCTCTAGGAAAACTTTCAGCTATTTATGAGAAATCTCGGTGCATTATTGAGCTCCACAAGAAGACACAGTTAGTTGTTTATGGAGATTTCAGTGTAGATATCTTAAAAAATACAGGCAGGTGAAGCGAACTGGAATTATTATTTGAGTGTTTTGGTCTAATTTCAGTAGTCAGTTTTCCAACTCCTTCGCAGCAAAATAGTAGGACACTGGTCCATTACATTTATGTAAACTGTACTCACATTGCAACAATTAGTTTGTGCCCAATTGCCAATGGGCCATCTGATCGTGATACACAGTTAATGGAAATAAACATTATGGCACCTTGAAACCCTGATGCAGGTTCACACAAACCAGTGAGACTTATTAATGAAAACAGGATAAAATGTTTTAACAGTAAGCAAAAGGTGTGTATGTGACAAGGTAAATGTCGATAAATATGCTGCTGCGAAATTCAGTTCATTCCATAGTAAGTTAGTGTGAATATTTGAAAAGTGCTTTCCTAAAAAAAAATTATTCAGAATATCCATTAAGAAAAAAAGTAAGTCGTGGATAATTAAGGGAATTAGAATCCTATGTAATAGAAAGTGGGAAGTTTATTAAAGCTCTGACATTACTTGCACATTACAAAAAATACTGTGGTATTTTAAGCAAAGTCATTAAGATGTGTAGAAGTAAGTAATGCAGATAACAAGATTAAAAATATAAAGGACGTTATCAAACAGGAGGCAGGAATGCCAGTCAGTGTACAGGACTCCACAATAATTAAACTAAATGACGATGTTGTGACTCATAAGACTCGTCAAAAATTTTCTCTTTTTATTTTTTACAGGAACTAAAGTAGATGTGCTTTACAGATTTAGAAGCGCTGAACACGAATATGATGCTTAAAATTGTCTCCTAGCTCTGGGTTACAAGTGAATAAGATGTTTACGTTTCACCTCATACCTAAGTGACATCGTGAGAGATACTTGCAATGTCATTGCGACAAGGGTTCCTCTGTCTTAAGTGAATGAAGTGGGTGCTTCCAGTACACGTTGGCAGCCTATTACATACAAACGAGACAATTGAGGACTCGTTACAGAAGTCTCAGTAACTAGACTGAGGGTAAAAATAGTAATGAAGAACCATCCATCCTTGTCACGTACGTTGCGTTAGACTCCTTTTTTTTTCCTTTGAGTTATCAGTCTTCTGACTTGTCTGATGCTACCCTCTACGAATTTCTCTCCTGTCCAACCTCTTCATCTTAGTGTAGCACTTGCAATCTACGTTCTCCATTATTTGCGAGATGTTTTCCAATTTCCATTTTCCTCTACAGTTTTTGTCCTCTATAGCTCCTCTGGTTCCATGGGAGTCATTCCCTGATATCTTAACGGATGTCCAATCACCCTGTCCCTTTTCCATGTCAGTGTTTCCCTCATATTCCTTTTTGATTCAGCGCAGAACCTCCTCCTACCTGACCTTTTCAGTCCACCTAAGTTTCAACATCCATGTGTAGCGCCACATTTCCAGTGCTTCGATTTTCCTCTGTTCCGGTTGAACCACAGTCCATGTTTCACTACCATACAATGAAGTGGTCCAAACGTAAGTCTCAGAAATTTCTTCCTGGCATTAAAGCTTATGTTGGATACTAGTTGTCTGCATTTGGGCAGGAATGCTCTTTCAGCTAGTGCTAGTCTGCTTTTGATGTCCTACTGGCTCCGTCCGTCATTCGCTATGTTGCTGCCTAGGTAGCAGAATTCCGTAACTTCATCTACTTCGTGACCATCAATCCTGAAGTTAAGTTTCTCGCTGTTCTCATTTCTGATACTTCTCATTACTTTCGCCTTTCTTGGTTTACTCTCAGTCCATGTTCTGTACTCATTAGACTGTTTATTCCATTCAAGACATCCTTCTTCATTTTCACTCAGGATAGCAATGTCATTAACAAATTGTATCATTGATTTGCTTTCACCTTGAATTTTAATTTCACTTCTGAACCTTTCTTTTATTTCCATCATTGCTTCTTCGATGTACAGATTGAACAGTAGGGGCGAAAGACTACATTCTTCTCTTACACCCTTTATAATACGATCGCTTCATTATTGGTCGTTCACCTTATGTTTCCCTTTGGCACTTTTAAATATTGTATATTACCCGTTGTACTCGGGGAATATCAGTTTGTATTCCGTAGACACACTGGAACACGTGAGGCAATACTGACCTTACGACTTATCTTAGAAGAAAGATTAAGGAGAGGCAAACCTACGTTTCTAGCATTTGTAGACTTAGAGAAAGCTCTTGACAATGTTGACTGGAATACTCTCTTTCAAATTCTAAAGGTGGCAGGGGTAAAATACAGGGAGCGAAAGGCTATTTACAATTTGTACAGAAAACAGATGGCAGTTATAAGAGTCGAGGGACATGAAAGGGAAGCAGTGGTTGGGAAGGGAGTAAGACAGGGTTGTAGCCTCTCCCCGATGTTGTTCAATCTGTATAATGAGCAAGCAGTTAAGGAAACAAAAGAAAAATTCGGAGTAGGTATTAAAATTCATGGAGAAGAAATAAAAACTTTGAGGTTCGCCGATGACATTGTAATTCTGTCAGACACAGCAAAGGACTTGGAAGAGCAGTTGAATGGAATGGACAGTGTCTTGAAAGGAGGATATAAGATGAACATCAACAAAAGCAAAACGAGGATAATGGAATGTAGTCTAATTAAGTCGGGTGATGCTGAGGGAATTAGATTAGGAAATGAGGCACTTAAAGTAGTAAAGGAGTTTTGCTATTTGGGGAGCAAAATAACTGATGATGGTCGAAGTAGAGAGGATATAAAATGTAGGCTGGCAATGGCAAAGAAAGCGTTTCTGAAGAAGAGAAATTTGTTAACATCCAGTATTGATTTAAGTGTCAGGAAGTCATTTCTGAAAGTATTCGTATGGAGTGTAGCCATGTATGGAAGTGAAACATGGACGATAAATAGTTTGGACAAGAAGAGAATAGAAGCTTTCGATATGTGGTGCTACAGAAGAATGCTGAAGATTAGATGGGTAGATCACATAACTAATGAGGAAGTATTGAATAGGATTGGGGAGAAGAGAAGTTTGTGGCACAACTTGACCAGAAGAAGGGATCGGTTGGTAGGACATGTTCTGAGGCATCAAGGGATCACCAATTTAGTATTGGAGGGCAGCGTGGAGGGTAAAAATCGTAGAGGGAGACCAAGAGATGAATACACTAAGCAGATTCAGAAGGATGTAGATTGCAGTAGGTACTGGGAGATGAAAAAGCTTGCACAGGATAGAGTAGCATGGAGAGCTGCATCAAACCAGTCTCAGGACTGAAGACCACAACAACAACATATTACCCGTCGCTCGCTATAGCTTACACCTATTTTTCCCAATATTTCAGGCAGATTGCGCCATTTGACACTGTCCAACGCTTTCTCGAGGTCGACAAATTCTATGAACGTGTCTTGATTTTATTTTAGCATTGTTTCCATTATCAACCCAACGTCAGAATTGCCTCTCTGGTGCCTTCACTCTTCCTAAAGTTGAACTGATGGCCATCTTCTGTAAATTATTCTTGTCAGCAACTTGGATGTATGAACTGTTAAGCTGATTGTTCGATAATTCTTGTCAGCTCTTGCAGCCTTCGGAATTGTGTGGGTGATCTTCTTTCGAGAGTTAGATGTTATACCGTCAGACTTACACTTTCTACACACCAACGTGAATAGGCGTTTTGTTTCAACTTCCCCCTATGAGTTTAGAAATTCGTATAGGGTGTTATCTATCTCTTCTGTCTTATTTGTTCTTAAGTCGTCCAGAGTTCTCTTAAATTCTGATTCTAATGCTGGATCCCCTATTCCCTCTAAATCGACTCCTGTTTCTTCTTTTTCACATCAGACAAATCTTTCCCCTCATAGAGGCCTTTAATGAAATCGTTCCACTTATCCGCTCTCTCCACTGCATTTAACAGTGGAACTCCCGTTGCACTCTTAATGTTGCCACCCTTGTTTTTATGTCACAGATGGTTTTTTGACTTTCCTATATGTTGAGTCAGTCCATCCGACAATCATTTCTTTTTAGATTTCTTGACTTTTTCATGCAGTCATTATGTCTTAGCTTCCCTGCACTTCCTAATTAATTCATTCCTCAGCGCCTTGTATTTCTGTAGTCCTGAATTTCCCTAAACTTTTTTGTATTTTCTTCTTTCATCGATCAACTGAAGTATTTCTTCGGTTACCCATGGTCTCTTCGTTGTTGCCTTCTATGTACTTGTTTTTCTTTCCAACTTCTGTTATTAGAGATGTACATTCCTCTTCAACTTAACTGCCTACTGAGCTAATCCTTATTCTCGTATCTATACCCTTCAAGGGCATCTCGTAATTCCTCAGTTATTGTGTATCCCATTTCCATGTGTATTGATTCTTCCTGACTAATCACATAAACATCAGCCTACCCGTTGTCACTACTACATTGCGATTTCAGTTTGTATCTGTTCCTGGGTACGCCTTGCAATCCAGTATTTGATTTCGGAGTCTTTTTCTGACCATGATGTAATGTAACTGCCCTACCTTCCCATTCATAACGAATCCTATTCGCGTTATACCACTGTCTGCTGCTGTTCGTATTACCCTATACTCATCTGACCAGAAATCTTTGTGCACATGTACATTTCACTTTATTGACCCCTGCTATATCTAGATTGAACCTTTGTATATCGGACTTTCTGGCTTCCCTACCACGTTTAACCTTTCGACATTCTACATCTATATCTACATACATACTCCGCAATCCACCATACGGTGGGTGGCGGAGGGTACCTCGTATCACAACTAGTATCTTCTCTCCCTGTTCCAGTCAGAACGACGGAAAAATGACTGCCTATATAACTCTGTACAAGCACTAATCTCTCTTACCTTATCTTTCTGGTCATTCCACGAAATGTAAGTTGGCAGAAGTAAAATTGTACTGCAGTCAGCCTCAAATGCTGGTTCTCTAAATTTCCTCAGTAGCGATTCACGAAGAGAACGCCTGCTTTCCTCTAGCGACTCCCACCCGAGTTCCTGAAGCATTTCCGTAATACTCGCGTGATGATCAAACCTACCAGTAACAAATCTAGCAGCCCGCCTCTGAATTGCTTCATGTTCTCCCTCAATCTGACCTGATAGGGATCCAAAATTCTCGAGCAGTACTCAAGAATAGGTCGTATTAGTGTTTTATGTCTCCTTCACAGACGAACCACATCTTCCCAAAATTCTACCAATGAACCGAAGACGACTATCCGCCTTTCCCACAACTGCCATTACATGCTTGTCCCACTTCATATCGCTCTGCAATGTTACGCCCAAATATTTAATCGACGTGACTGTGTCAAGCGCTACACTACTAATGGAGTATTCAAACATTACAGGAATCTTTTTCCTATTCATCGGCATTAATTTACATTTACCTATATTTAGATTTAACTGCCGTTCTTTACACCAATCACAAATCCTTGAGTGAGACTTGAGCAGCCGCTGGTGAAGTATCAGTGCAGCAGCAGTGCAGTAGCGAGTCGCATATTTAGCTTTCATATTTGTTTTGTAGTTTGATTCTTAATTTCTTTCCAAGTGTTTGTGCGCTTGCATATTTAATTACATGAAATCCTTGCGTATTCTCGTATTTGAGAGGAGTAATATTGCTTATTGATAGCCGTAGAGTATAAATTCGCGGAGTCGTTAGATATTAGCAGTAGGATGGATAGGGTGTGTGCGTGCTGTGTGTGGGCGCAGGGAGAACTGGCCACGGTTCGCGAGCAGCTGAGCGTGCTGTTGGCCACGGCCAGCCGCCTTCAGGCTGCTGCCTCGAGGTGCAGCGACGGCGGAGAGTCTGCCGCTGCGCTTGAGACCCCCAGGTGTCGCTTGCTGCGTCCGCTGACTCAGCCGCCGAGGCACCTTCTAGTGTACCCGGCGCGTTGGGGCCGTCCTCACCGCAGGGTGAGTGGCGGACTGCAACGCGTTCGCGTCGATCGAGGCGGAGGGCCAATGTGGAGGCTGGCCGGCTGGCCTCGCCCGTTCATCCTGTCAGTGGGCAGGTGGCAGCTCCTTCAGCAGGGCCCGAGCAGGCACACGGGGGCAAAGGCTTGGTGGTTATTGGGAGCTCCAACGTTAGGCGGGTGATGGAGCCCCTTAGGGAAATAGCGTACAGGGCTGGAAAGAAATCCAACGTGCACTCGGTTTGTCTGCCGCGGGGCCTCATCCAAGATGTGGAGGCGGCCTTGCCTGCGGCTATCGAGCGCACGGGGTGCAGTCGTCTGCAAGTAGTTGCTCACGTCGGCACCAATGATGCCTGTCGCTTCGGTTCTGAGGCGATCCTCAGTTCGTACAGGAGGCTGGCGGATTTGGTGAAGACCGCTGGCCTCGCACGCGGGGTGCAAGCAGAGTTCTTTGGTTTGGAGCCGAGTGGAGGGTCTCAACCAGAGGCTTTTTCGACTCTGTGACGGTCTTGACTGCAGATTTCTAGAGTACTTGTGGCGTGCACATGGTTTTTTTTAGGCTAGGCAGTAGTGCGAGGTGTCCTGATGAACACTCACCAGTCGACGAGCAGGTAGGGAAATCAGGACGCGCTCAGTGTAAAGACACTTCAGCTATCTAGCTATTAGCAATAAATTTTCAGAGTGTTCGGAATAAAGTTCCAGAATTTACTGCCCTCCAGGAAGCGTGTGGCGAGCAAATTATTCTCGGGACTGAGGCCTGGCTGAACCCTGAGATAGGAAGTTCTGAAATATTTAGTGAAGGTTGGAACGTGTATTGGAAAGACAGATTAGACACCGTAGGAGGTGGTGTCTTCATTGCAGTTGACAAAAATATTGTGTCTACTGACGTTGAAGTAGAACGTGGTTGTGAGGTTATCTGGATACGTTTAACAGGGCAAGGGAAATAAAGTTAATTGTTCGCTGGAGAAAACAGCAATAATTTGAACAATGACTAACGCAACGCTGTAGTGGTAATATTTAAAAACTCTTCCTACCTACTGGCCACCAGGTTCCACCGTGACAGTTCTAGAATCATTCAAAGGGAGTCTACATTCTGTATCGCAGAAGTACCCGGATCATGCTATATTAGTCGGAGGCGACTTCAACCTACCTAGTATAGACTGGGATGTCTATGGATTCATCACAGGTGGTACAGACAAGCCATCGTGTGAATTACTTTTGAACACATTATCCGAAAACTGTCTTGAGCAGCTAAATCGGCAGCCAACACGTAATGGAAATATTTTAGATTTGGTAGCCACGAACATACCAGACCTCATCGACGGTGTCTTTGTTGAGACAGGGATTAGTGATCATGATGTTGTCATTACGACTATGGTTACGAAAGTTAATAAGTCGCTCAAGAAGGCTAGGAGAGTATTCTTACTAGAAAGAGCCGATATGCAGTTGTTAGCATCCCACTTAATAAATGGTTCAAATGGCTCTGAGCGCTATGCGACTTAACTTCTGAGGTCATCAGTCGCCTAGAACTTAGAACTAATTAAACCTAACTGACCTAAGGACATCACACACATCCATGCCCGAGACAGGATTCGAACCTGCGACCGTAGTGCATAGAACCACACAGCCACTCCGACCGGCACTTAGTAAATGAATCGACTTCATTTACTTCGGGTACGATGGACGTGGAAGAATTATGGGCAAATTTTAAACACATTGTAAATCACGCATGGGACAAGTATGTGCCGAAAAAGTGGGTTACGGACGGAAAAGACCCACCATGGTTTAACAGTACAATTCGGAGAATGCTCAGGAAGCAAAGGCAGTTGCACTCACGGTACAAGAAAGATCGGGAGAATGAGGACAGGCAAAAGTTATTAGAGATTCTTGCTGCTGTAAATAGAGCGATGTGCGAAGCATTCAACCACTACCACCGTCATACCTCAGCAAAAGATCTTGCTGTAGGAAATTCTGGTCTTACGTAAAATTGGTAAGCTGGTCGAAGGCTTCCATCCAGTCACTCACTGATCAGTCTGGCCTGGCAACGGAAGACAGCAAAACGAAAGCTGAAATTTTAAATTTAGCATTTCAGAAATCTTTCACGCAGGAGGATCGTACAAACATACCGCCGTTTGAGTCTCGTACAGATTCCCGTATGGAGGACATAGTGATAGACATCCCTGGGGTTGTGAAGCAGCTGAATGGATTGAAAATAAATAATTCGCCCCATCCTGTTGGGATTCCAATTCGGTTTTACAGAGAATACTCTACTGCATTAGCTTCTTACTTAGCTACCATTCTTTACACCAATAACAAATCCTGTCCAAGTCATCTTGTATCCTCCTACAGTCACTCAACGACACCTTCCCGTACACCTACTCGTAGAACATGTAACTAAGAAACAAACAAACTAACTAAGGGAGTTGTTGAGCTCAGGAGAATGGCAAGACACTACCGTCATGCATTTTACATCTTGACACATGATTTCCTTGTGAAACGAGTAAATATCGTACTGATATGAGTCGGGGTGCTCTTGTTATCACCTTCCATTATTACTCACGTTCTGATTACGTTCATTCCAGTTAAAATTTGCAGACTGAATAACAGCTTCATTAGAATAACTTGAAAAGTAATTCCACACAATGAAAACGAATTATGTCTTCTCATATTTGTTGTTATCCGTAACTATTGTCTCACATTACTTGTAACGTATTTTATATTACTTGTAAACAGTTCTTTGTTATGCAGCACACATTCGCTGCAAGCCCATAGAACCAGTCGGTACTTTGTCGTGGTACCCACAATAAATAGTGACCAAGATGTCGTACAAAAAACCACTTCAGAGAGAGAGAGAGAGAGAGAGAGAGAGAGAGCGCAACAGATCAATCACAGATGAACGGGTACACAGTGTTAGCGATAGCTGTCAGAGAAGGGTTCCACAGTCTGAAGTAATTGTGCTCTTTTGGTCGCTAAGTTATGTTGTACGTGGTACGCCACCGGTTCCGCCTATATGACCGCTTTTCTATGCGGTTTCGTCGGGGACGATGCAGCCTGTGCCAACAGTTCTCTCTGACAGCGAAGATATAAGGCATCCCTCCTAACTTTATTCGGTGCTTTGGGCCGGAAGTGTCCAAGCTGGTAGCGGGATCGCCGAATTGGAGTCGGGAGGTGACGTAGACAGGCCAGCAAGAGTTCCTGATGACTTTCGTGGAGCTATGTCTGGATTTGGGACCTCACTGTCATTTAAAAGTAGTGGGGAGTTGACCGTTGGTGTCCAAATGTCCTCCCTGGAAACCGACGCCAAAGAAGAGGCTCCCACTCCACTGGTGCATAACTAGGAACGTCATCGCTGGTTTCAGAGCTGTCTATAGTACAATAATGCTGTTTATTGAGTCGCTGGTATCATAGTGCAGCACCAGGTGTACGATGGTAGGCGTGGATTCATCTGATTTACGTGTCGTACCTACCTGGGGCTACTTTCTCCCACTACGACGGTTGACAGGGCTTCTGTGACTCGGCAAAAGGTAAGGGCCGCAGACCTCTATAGTACCACAGACAGGGGCGGCGGCTGGGTAACAGTTTCATCTGAGCCCTCATAAATCAGTCTGGTCCTTTGTGAGGCTAGGATGTTGGTCAGGCCCTCTGCTTTTGATACGGCCGCCATCATTTTGCTCCTCTGAATCTTGAGTGTGTGGACGAACTGTTCGAACTCTCGTTTGTGGACTGGAATGGAATGATCAAGATCGAATGGTGCTGTTTTAAGATGGGTTATGCCTTTCCTTGCGCTGAATACCTGAAACAAGAAAGAAACGGAGAGCCGTTTTCCTTTGAAACGGTTCCCGAGGTATAAGTTAGTAAGATTTTATGTTCTTGTATATTCATAAGCCTTAAAGAAAGGGAAGCCACTTCAAAGGCACAACAACTGTTGTTTACATTTAAAAGTTTTATAAATGCTGATTACTTTTCTGAACTGACGTACTGAACTGAGTGCCTAGAAAATGAAAACTAAATTCAGGCAAGAATGATGATTGTTGGTTAATGGCGCAATTGGTGACTAATAACCGTGTTCACGGTTAGTATTCATATAATTGAAATTACTCTGTAACAATTTAATCAGACATCGTATTAAGACGCCGGTTCTGTTTTCACAACCTTATGGCGAATTTTCCGCTTTACATCGTGTATTATTCCGGACCACTAGGTATGCTGTCTTGCCACAGATTTCATGAGCGTTATACCTCAGTGGTCTGCGTACGGCAGGTTACTGACACGTTGTCGCAATGATGGCTAAGAGACTTGCCAGCATTCACCATCGTCGTCTCTTTCCAGTCCTAACACTCCTAGTGTCAACACACTTTGTATAAGTGGAGGTGCCATGTTCTGAGATGGCCAGCTATGCGGAATATACTCTCATAAGCAAAAGTTAAGGAAGAAAGGAAGCTTCACATGAAGTGCCACTGCCAAATGAGACATCATACTTAGAAAGCACTACTATAGGACAGCACAAAAGGTGACTGCAAAATACGCAATGAGACGACCAAATAATGACACTTTTATTCAAAGACAATAATGCGGCTCATGATGGCATTCCGGCCTTCTGACAGGAAGGACGTGTTGTTAATAAGATGACAATACATGCTTCGCAACGTGGTCCCATGCTGACAACAAGAATGGTAAGGACTTCTTGTGGTAGGGCGCTCATTTCCTCCATCAGCGCAGTTCACAACGCCTGGATGTTCGTCGGTGGATGTGAACCTCCTGCAGTACGTCTTCACACCGCACAGCATACATGTACTATGGGATTAAAGTCGGACGGCTTAATGTTGCATTGGCGTACTGACCTCCACATCTTTAAACATGGTACACCCATCGGTCAACGTTATTGTGACACTGTACTTCTTCCACGTGATAGTCTTTTCATGGGTGCATTCGGTATTTTGTGGTCAACAACGCGAGACCGCCTCTAAAAGCGCAGGTGGACTCCTTGGAACGAAAGCACATTTGGCGAATGGATTGGCCTGCTCAGTCTTGCTCAAAAGTTTTGAACATTTACAGCTCCCTCTAGTAGTATGGAAGTTACTTCCTGCTGTCTTAACATTTGTCCCATCATCCTGTCCCTTCTTCTTGTGAGTGTTTTCTTTATGTTCCTTTCTCCATCGAACCTCTGGAGAACCTCCTCGTTTCTTTTCTTTTCTGTCCACCTATTTTTCAAAGTTCTTCTGTAGCACCACGTATCAAATGTTTAGATTCTTCTCTTTCGATTTTTTCACTGTTGATTATTAACTGCCTTACAATGCTGAACTCCCAAATTCTCCAATTGGAGCCAATGCTTTGTATTAGTAGACTTCTCTTGGCAGGGAATGTCCTTTTTGCCTGTGCTCGTCTGTTTTCTATGTCCTGGTTTCTATGTCGTGGTTTATTTTGCTGCCTAATTATCAGAATTCCTTAATTTAATCCATCTTGTGACCACCAACATTCATATTAAGTTTCTCACTATTCTTATTTCTGCTATTCTCATCGCTTTTGTCTTTTTCTCTTTTACTCTCAATCCTGCAGTTGTTCTTCATTGTCACTGAGGACAGCAATGTCATGTTGTGAGTCTTATTGTTAATATATTTCCACCCTGAATTTTAATCCCACTCTTGAATCTTTCTTTTATGTCCACCATTGCTTTTTCGATGTATAGATTGAACAGCACAGGTGAAATACTATATCTCTGCCCTAATCCCTTTTTAATCCGAGCATTTCGTTCTTGGTCTTATAGTGTTATTGTTAGTCTTGTTTCTTGTACATATTATAAATCACCCGCCTTTTCTTATAGCTTACTCCTATTTTTTCTCAGAATTTCGAACATCTTGAACCATTTCACAGAATCGAATCCATTTTATAGGTCGACATATCGTATGAATGTGTCTTGATTTTTCTTCAAGCTTGCTTCCGTTATCAACTGCAAAGTCAGAACTGTCTCTCTGGTCGCTGTACTTTTCCCAAAGCCAAAACATCGTCCTCTAACTGAGGCTCAATTTCTATTCCCGTCTTCTGCATATTATTCTTTTCAGCAGCCTGGATACATGAGTAATTAAGGTGATAGTGCGATAATTATCACACTTGCTTGACCTTGCTATCTCTGGAATTGTGTGGATGATATTTTTCAGAAAGTCTGTTGGTATATCGCTATTCTAATAGATTCTGCTCACTAAGTTGACTTGTCGTTTCGCTGCCATTTCCCATATGACTTTAGCAATTCCGATGGAATGTTATCCACCCCCTCCGTTTTATTTCATTCCAAGTCTTAAAAAGATCTTTTAAATTTCGACACTAATACTGTATACTCTGCAGCGACTCCTATTACTTCTCCTATCACATTATCAGTCAAATCCTCCCCACTTAGAGGCCTTCAATGTACTCTTTTCACCTGTTCGCTCCCTCCTCTTCGCTCTCTTCTCTTTGTTTGGCTGTGGACTTCCCTTGCACTCTTAATCTTACGACCCATGTAGGTTGATTTGACTTTGTGTGTGCTATTTCAGTGCTCCAGCCGATAATTTCTTCTTCGATTTATTCACATCTTTCCAGACGGTATTTCCGTTGGATCCCTGCACTTAATTCATTCCTAAGGGATTCATATCGCTATATTCCTCTGTTTTTCTGAGTATTTTTGTACTTCCTTCTTTCATCGATCAATTGATAAATTTTTTCCCTTAAATACATGATTTCCTCGATGTTACCTTCCTTGTACCTATTTTTGTCTTTCCCACAACTGTGATAACCATTTTTAGTGATGGTCACTATTCTTCAACTGAATTGTCTGGTAGCGAACATCAAACGCGCCTCATCATCCTTCGAACTTCGGTATCCCACTTCCTACCATTCTGATTCTTCCGGACGATTCTCTTAAACTTGAGTGTACTCTTAATTATTTCTGAATTTTGAGATGAATTTATATATGCGCTTGGGCATCCCCTACAATCCAATATGTGATTGAGGAATCTCTGTCTGACAAAGATGTTATCCAGATGGAACCTTCCCTTGTCTCCTGGTCTTTTCCAAGTATACCCCCTCCTTTTGTGAATCTTGGAGAGAGTATTCACTATTACCATCCGACGTTTATTGCAGAAATCAGTATTTCTCCTCTCTCATTCCTACTTTCAAGCCCATACTCTCCGTTAGCCAATTCTTTTGTTCCTATCCCTACAACCGTATTCCAATTCCCCATGACTATAATATTTTCATTTCCCTTTACGTACTGAATTACCAATTTAGTATCCTCGCATACTTTCTGTCTCTTCATCTTCAGCTTTCACGTCGGCATGTATACTTGGACTATAGTTGTCGGTCTGCTGTCGATTCTGTTGAGAACAACCCTATCATTGAACTCTTGACTCTAGGTCTCTCACTGACCTGCTTCCCTATTCATAACGATTTCTACTCCCTTAAATTGCTTTCTGCTGATGTTGATGTCATCCTGTATTCACCTGACCAGAAATCCTTATATTCTTTCTTTCATTTAAGTTACCCCCTATATCTAGATTGAACTTTTGCATCTCCCTTTCCAGATTTTCTAGGTGTCCTACCACGTTCAAACTTCTGTCGTTCCAGACTCCAACTAGTAGACAGTATCCTTTCGTTGGTTTTCTCATAACCACCGACCCCATTTCAGTCCCCTCCCAGATGTCGGTGACTAATCCGGAATCTTTTGCGAGTGGTGAGATCATAATGGCACTGTTTTTAGTTACAGGTCACATGTCTCGTCGATACACACTAGTTCTTTTCAATGCAGTGGTTTCCATTACTTCAGTATACTCATCCCGTTGATCATTTCTTATTCTGGGGTACACGAAAGGAGCCTCCCCGAAGATCATGACAACGATCGGGTGTACCCTGGGCAACGTTAGGCCTGTGCCTAACGGCCGATCCTTTCAACACCAAGACACCACAAAAAGGCTTTTATCAAAGCCAGCGCTAAATATAATGTCCATAAACACTGAAGGGCTCTCTCATGAGAAAGAAGTGCTACTTGCTGTAGCATGTAAAACTCACAACTGTGATCTCTTACTAATCCAAGAGACCCACATTGGCCCCACAAATAGAAAACCAAAGATCCACGGAATGAAATTAGTAATTGAAAGACCACACGAGCAATATGGCAGCGCAATCTTCGCCAAAATGGGCTTAGGTATTGTATCTGCAGAACTGATATCTCAAGAAGACATCGGAATCTTGACTGTAGAGTTACAGTCCTGCACTATGACATCTATATATAAGCCACCGAGCAGGGAGTTCAGATTCAGTGAGCCAACCAACTTCAACTCACAACCAACGAAAATAGTAATGGGCGACTTCAACTGTCATGGATCAGCCTGGGGGTACAGGCACACAGACAAAAGTAGGGACGACCTAGAAACCTGGGCAGACTCAACTGGCCTTAAATTAATACACGACCCCAAACTTCCATATTCCTTCAACAGCAGCAGGTGGAACCGTGGATACAATCCAGATAACATCTTTGTCAGCGAAAACGTAGCACATCAAACCAGGAAGGATATGGGAGAACCCCTCCCACATACACAGAACCGAGCTATGTTGTGTCTGGTTGAAGCGGTTGTTAAACCAGCAACCACCCATTTCCAAAGACGTTTTAATTTTAAACGTGCTCTATGGGACAAATTCTCTGAAGAACTTGACAAAGAGGTGCAGAACCTTGATGCTAGCCCGGAAAAATATGACACTTTCATTGAATTAGTTAAAATTGTCTCTCGAAGAAATATACCCCGAGGCTGAAGAACTAGTTATATCCCTGGACTTGACGGAAACTCAAAGGTTCTTCTGGAACATTACCAACAGCTCTTCGAGGAAAACCCTTTTTCAGAGGAAACAACTATGGCGGGAGAAGAACTCCTCCAGGCCATATCAGCCTCAAGAACAATGAAATGGTGTAATCTAATCGCAAACCTAGACATGAAACAGAATAGCCGAAAGGCCGGGCAACTTCTTAAAAACATCAATAATGACCCCTCATCTAATACACAAAATTTGTATAAGGTCACACCAAACCAAATAGCAAATCAACTTCTACTTAATGGTAAAACCAACAGGAAGCACCCAAGAAAGAAACTACAGAGAGGCACTCAAGAAAAAGACCACCTAGGCACCCCCTTTACTCTGAAAGAATTAGAAGATTCCATCTCCATAATGAAAATTAATAAAGCCGCTGGCCTAGATGATCTACGCCCAGAACAAATAAAAATGTTCGGACCTGTTACCAGACGGTGGTTACTAGATATGATGAACAAACGTGTTCCTGAAATGAAAATCCCCAAGACCTGGCGGAAGGCAAATATAGTAGCTATACCAAAACTTGGAAAAAACCCCACAGACCCTAAAAATTTTCGACCTATCTCCCTGCTTTGCCAGCTCTATAAAGTCTTAGAAAGAATGATCCTTAACCGCATCTCAGAACACGTAGACAAGAATATAATTAAAGAGCAAGCAGGATTCCGCCCAGGAAGGTCATGCTGTGGACAAATCCTCTACCTTACACAGTATATAGAAGATGGATACGAGCGGAAACAAATTACAGGTGCAGCCTTTATCGACCTTACAGCAGCTTACGACACCATAAACCACAGTAAGTTAATATCAAAAATATATAACACCACAAAAGACAACCGACTGGCGCAATTCATCCAGTGCCTGTTGCAGAATAGACGGTATTTTGTCACGCTGCAGTCGAAGAAGAGCCGTTGGCGGACCCAGAAAAACGGCCTACCTCAAGGTAGCGTCCTCGCCCCATTGCTGTATAATATTTATACCAATGACCAACCGATCAGCATGGACGCTCGCTCCTTCATCTATGCAGACGATACAGTCGTTGCAACCCAGGGAAAAACCTTTGAAGAGGTAGAAGGTAAATTAACTTTAGCGACTGAAAAGCTGGGTGACTATTATGATAATAACCACCTCAAGCCAAACCCAGCAAAAACCCAGGTCTGTGCTTTTCACCTACGTAATAAGGAAGCAAGGAGGAAACTCAACATAAGCTGGAAGGGACAACATCTATCTCACTGCGACACACCAAAATGTCTTGGGATTAAACTTGACCGTGCTGTCACCTACAAGGAACACTGTTTGGCCACAAAGGTGAAAGTGAGTGCCAGGAACAACATCATCCGCAAGCTAACAAATAGCAGATGGGGAGCGCAACCTACAGTTCTCCGCACGTCAGCTTTAGCTTTATGTTTCTCCACTGCGGAGTACTCGCCACCCGTTTGGCCAAATTCCACCCACGCTGAACAAGTAAATATAGCATTGAATGAGACTGGACGCATCGTGACAGGATGCCTCCGCCCAACTCCCACAAAGCAGCTGTACCACCTCATGGGCATAGCCCCGCCAGACATCAGAAGAAGGACTGCCGCAGAAATCGAGAAACATAAACAGGAGACAGGTCCCAGGCATCCAATGTTCGGATACAATCTCCAACCTCGCCGACTTAAATCAAGGAAGAGGTTCCTACGAACAACTGAAGCAACTCTTTTATCGCCTAGAGCACGACGAGAAGAGCTGTGGTACAATGTGGACCCAGGAAGACCAGGGAATAGCCCCAGGGAAGAACCCACAGCTGGCTCTGAACTCCCATATACGACCTGGAAAGCCCTGAATAGACTACGAACAGGCGTATCAAGATGCAGAGCAAACTTGGAAAAATGGGGCTACATCAGTGCAGACGAGCCCTGCGAGTGTGGAGAACAGCAAGACCCACAACACCTACTGGTCTGCAGGAAACTAAACGAGCCCGTGTTCGATTCAAGACCTATTTGAAGCAAATGACAAGGCTATTCAAGCTGCAGTGTATTGGGCTTCACGTGGGATATGAAAATCGCTCTGTTTCGCATCCTTAGTGCTTATCAGTGTATGTTACATACTTTTCTATATTATTGTAGTTAATTTACCTTATAACCATGTATTATTGTATTGTAACTGCTTCTCTTGCATTGTAATATTTTTTTTTTTTTTTTTTTTTTTTGTAAAATGGTGATGTCTTGGATACGATAAATAAATAAATTGCTTATTCTTCCGCCAGTTTCCAACTACAACTGCAAGAAAGTGTCCTGAATCGCTGTCCGATCCTCCTCAGTCTATAACATTGGAGAGCGTTACATGGTACCACCACTTATACAAAATTTATGTCGTCTATCATTTTAAGTCCAGCAGCATCCATACCTAGTATGATCTGTACCGTTGGTGAGGGAACAATTAAAAACGTAATTGACCTATTGAGGTTTTTGAACGACGCTGTTACTATACATTTACCACGCAATGTGATGCGGTGGTTGCTATAGGATTTTAGGTTTTTTGGTACAATGTAAAGTAGCGGTGAAACGATTTGGACATAGGCATCCCATATGTGTCACAGACTGGCCGTTTATATATTATTTATGGAAGAGAATTACGGTTGCAGATTTAGCTGCGGCTGAAGCGCATCGCGATTTTTTGGGTGTTGTCTGGACTTCACTATCGACGCTTGCTCAATGTAGCGACGACATACTTCTGCATCACGTCCGTATTTATAATAATAAATTTCTCAATGGGCCATTCGGGAACGACGCAAGTTTGCTTGGAATCGTGTCATAGCGCAGTAACGGGAAAATCGCCATAACAGATCGAGCATCATTCGGGTCACGCTTCTTTCCGCAGCTGCGCCATGAATAACGGGTCCCCACGGCCGCTCTGCCATTAAGACGTCAATTCCGACTCGCAGTCCCTGGAGACCAATTAGGATGATATATGTAGTCAGAAAGCTCAAACAGGATTTAATGCTGATCTATCAGTGGAAAGCAGTATCTGCCAGGAAAAACTGTCTTGTAGTGCTGAAACGGACGGCTATGCCAAACTAACAGCATGTAAATGAAGCTTATGACAATTTTTCCCTACATTAGTAAATAAATAATTACATCTTTATTGTCGTAGCGCTATTTACACTTTATGTTATAACCTGCCTTCGTAACGTAGGAGATGTGCACCCAGCGTTACAAAACGAAAAAGAAAACGAAACAGCAATTGTTTACACGCGAAGAGTTGAGTTGTCTCAAAATTCCCAAAACCTGAAGACATAATAAAAAACAACAGAAGCCGCAATTTTTTAGTAAAAAATTCGAACAGTGAACATAATTTAACTACAGTTTAGAACATAGCATTTTCTTCATATTGGCGTTTGGTTCCAGGGCCGCTGCAAAAAGCAGAACTTGCCCCAACAAAACTATATTTAGATAAGCCTATATCACTGCTTAAGGAATTACAGTTCTATTAACCAGGAAATATGTACCAGACATACAGTGGCAAAATTAATTATGCTTAGAAATCTGTATGTCTCTGTGTTCTTGTTATGCATTCATTTGATGATAGAACTGTAGTTTTCTGTGATAGGACTTTTGCCAAATTTTATAATAATTCAATATAAGAAACTGCCACTTCCTCTAATCGAGTGGATTAGTTTAATCATAGTAACGTGAATAGAGACAGAAATTCAGGAAACAGAAATCTTGGAAACGTTCTAGTCAAAATCTGCATATGACGCTATTTCTTACATTATCTTGATGGAGAAGTAAAGAATACCATAACCACTGATGAAAAAAGTCTCAGTGAATTTTAACGATGTAAACAGCAAAACGAACCTTAACATGGCTTTATAAATACGTGTTTAAGTTATGGCGAGTGAACTATCTTAATGATTTCGTCGACTGTATAACAGTGTGGAGGGAGTCGTGTTGAATGAAAATACTTCTTCTTTCATCCTGTTATGGGAAGAAAATTTGTACATGTAGAAAATTCCTAGCCAGTGGTGCAACAAAATTTTATAATAGAAGAAACTCTATTTCATAAGTTAAATAAAAAGCAAAAAGAAATGAACAGAGGAGTAATGCTTACGTCGATTAAAAACTGAATTACTGATGTAATGGAAACACTTGTTCACATTTTTCACCACTAACATCTCATCATCAGAGATTAAAACTGATAAAATTACACTGGAAAATGACAGTGTTTGATGCATACAAGAATATTTTCAGAGAGGAAAAAATTGTTTCCTAGTTTGTTACTCAAGGCTACATTAAGTTATTTTATTAAGTGCATGAAAAATCATTTGAAATCTTTGGGAACAAGACCACTGCAGCTTACGCAATTTAGTGATCACATGTAGTAGTGAGTAGGATTGCTCTCACTGACATCCCATTCTCAGTAACGAATTGCGAACTGTTCACCCAGGAACAGTAATCGCTGGGCTCATCGCCTTATCATTATGCTGCATTGCAGAACCTTACTGTCTGTCATACAGCGTGACAGGCAAGTGACACATGGCTAAGCACAAACAGCTAATTCACGTACAGTATTTATGGCCCTGCCATCCTTTACAACATTTTTGATGTATTTCTGTACACTGCTGACTATACTTTTACCAGCACTAACAAAAACGCAAGTGCAATTTTAATCATTCTGAAGGATCACAAGAACTACGGAGAAATTGGTGTGTTCATTCACAGCTTTATTCTGTTGCAGTGAAAAAAATTGGGTAGCAAGAAAGAAACATAGCACAAAAGGAATTTCTCGAAGCCATTTGTTAACAAACAGATAACGTTTTTTTCTTATTTTTCAATAATGATACTAAGTTTAGTTTATAGGTGACATTCAGAGCTTCATTTGCTACTACATTCGTGTCTGTAATAGTCTAATCCAAAGGAAACTCAACGCAGCTGAAAGTTGGAGACATCATGTTAAACTGGAATTTAGAATAATGATGGAATGAAGCGTACTTCACTTGCTAAAAAAACGTTCAACAGCCTAGTTCCCATAAGATATTTATTTATTTAAGACAGCCGATTTTGACAGACTTTGCTGTCATCTTCAGGTCTTAAAAATCTCTTTTGCTGTAAAATGTGTTCATTTTACGTTGAACCTCACGCTCGGTTGTCAAGTGGATAAAAATCAGCACATTATAAGAGATTTGTCATAAACAAAATGCTTAAAAAGTAGATTTTCATTGTTGAGAATACGTCCAGCTTATGTAAACAGATGTGCTACTGTGTACCGTGTTTTTGAGATGTAACAGGCATCCGTGAGTGATATATGTATGGACATGGCCTTTTGCACTATGTTTTTAAATATTCTAGTAGTGAGAAACCTTTTATAATGCCCTGATTCTTATCCACTTGAAAACTTAGCTTCAGGTTCAACGTAAAATGAACAAGTTTTATAACAAAAATATTCTCAAGACCTGACGATGACAAAAAACTCTCTCGGACCCGGATGTCTTAAATAAATGAATATTTCATGTGATCTGGGCTGATGAATTGTTTTAGCAAGTAAAACTGATCGCCCCCTCAGTACTCTCAAATTGAAAAAAATCAGTCAGTACTTTATTTGGCTTTGCCAGAGATGAAGGACGTATTTTTGGTGCGGGTTAAAATTTATGACTCCACACGAGACCTGTAGAACACTATGAAGAAACTTATCCATCATACCATACGTACCTAGAAAAATTATGTGGAGAAACACCAGCGACTTAAATTGAAATCAGTGGAGAGTGCAAGTACATTCCTTGCCGTACACGCATTTTCAAGCAGAAAATTGCTTAATATTGCGGTTTGACCTTCCGTACAAAATTTATTTTCTCTAATCCTGATTAACGCCATGTAGTAAAAACAGCACTGTGACCTTTGCTCATGCAGGATACGACGCAAGGAAAACGAGGTATGGAATCTGACGCTGTCCACAAATTCCAATGCAATTAAATAGGTTGGTACATCGGTAAATGATGTTTTTGACTGGCGTGTTGTCACACATGTTGTTATAAGTGTATTTACCAATTGTCGTTTTTCAATTAATGATGAATTATAGCTTTTGTGGTAAGTTTTGAATGTTGCATATTTGAAGTTTATGTAGAATGTTACTTTAACATTAAGAAACGGAGTATCAAATTGAAAAGTAACGTTTGCGACATTTCGTTCGCATTGGATAATGATAAGGGGATGGGGGAGATGTAGGCAGTGAATACAGTTCATAACATTTGTTGTCAACTCAGTCATGTTCAGTACAAGTAGGGAACTAATTGAGATGCAGTCTATTCTAACAATTATCAGGATTTAAATTGAGAGTAAACATCGCCAGCAGAGGATCTCCATCCCACGATAAGCTTCGTGAACCTGTTATTGTCTTTTGATTCCTCTCTATCTTCAGCGTACTGCAGGTTGACATCTTCAAGCATCACATGCATTTCGCTTACATTGACGAAGCAATAGCAGTTATTATACGATAACAATTATGAATAAATGACACTTTTTGTTATTTTGATTATTGTACACTAAATAGCAGTTTTGTTTAATGAAGATGTACCGTCAACATTTTGTGTTTCGGCCACAAATCCTTCACCTTTCATGTTAACGGAAGCTGTAATCGAATTTGTGTTGGCCACACTCGCAGTGTTCGCTTCTTTGCTAGTTTGTCAGGCCACTTCACTTTCTTGATTTGCAGCTTTGTGTTATTTCTAGCTTTCAGGACATTGCCAATGAAAGTATTCTCCAGAAAACCACTTTTTAAGTTTAAACTGCTCAAAACAACAAAAAGTTTTATCTACTCATAATGTTTACAGTAAAATCACTGGTGATGCTGTAGAATAAAAATAAAAGCAAGTTCTGTTAAGCAAATGACTTAAGACTGAAAAAAAAAATCGAAGACTGCTGCTGAAATCTAAGACTGTCACCCAAATATTTCCCCCTATATTATGGTATTCAAGTTTCTGTTGGTGCGTCTACTACTCTTAACTTAAGACCCCCCAGTTGCAGAAATGCGAGTAATACTCATTGACCCACTTTTTTGGTCAATTTGACAGTTGTCTGCTCAGCATACTTCAAATAAAATTATGAAGCCTTCCAGAAACAACTCAACTGTACAAATGAATTCTTCCCGCCATTAGCATGAGATGTGGCAACAACCTAGAATGTGCCTGGCAACTCTACGATTGTCAGCGCACTTCCTGGAATTCCTGAAAAATATCCTGCTATAACCACTTGATATTTTATTTCCCTTCTGATTAAACATTGCAAATGAGTCTTACTTCAGTGGGGACAGAATTAGTAAACGTATGTTTCCGAGTCCAAGAAACTACAGCAAACCTGACCTTTTATGTCCCGTCAGAAGCCCAGCATTCGTTTGTGAGTACGGGCTTGGTGACTCTGGGGTTCGTGAGCTGGGGACTGCTAAACGCCGTCAGTCCTCCGTCACCGTAAGGGCCTTACTGCACTAGGACGCCACGGCAGGTGTGCTGGCCGCTCTGCTGGCAAAAATAGGGTCCTGCAGTACAAGACGCCAACAGAAGCACCAGAGAAATGCCTTCAGTCAATTTCTAAACAAAAGGGAATGCTGAAAAAGAAGTTCGGGCATTGCTGATGGTGACGTTAGCGGTGCGAGGGGTCCACTTGTACGTGGACCCCGATTTTCTAATATATTTGTTAAAAAATGACCTGAAACGATGGTCATATATAGAACAGATTGTATTTTTGACACCACTGAACCAAAGATCTTGCTTGAATGGCAGAATCGATTGTAAGCAGGGGCGCGTGGAGCGCAGTAGCAGTTGCAACTTCACACTGTCTCAGGTAGGATGTAAGACTTAAAGCTAATGGCTAGCTGGGAGAATTTAGTTGTTGGTCTATGGACAAAAGATATTGTTTATACTCACACAGAGCCCATAAATGTTAGGTGTAGTTATTTCTATAAAAGTGTAAAGTGTGTTATTAATTTGTGAGGCTGCAAGATTATCAGGAATTGAAGTGATACTGATTGTTAACAGATACTGAGCATTGTCCATGGCAATTATAGAAGAGTAATGAATTTATACTGTAGCTCAAAGGTAAAGCAACTGGAACAAATTTGTAAGATAACGAAATTTTGTATATTTAGCTTTAAGTATGCAGCAACGCAATGTGGATTTCGCTAATTTTTACAGTTCTGGCCTTTGAATGTAGGACGAAAGTATTTTCCATCAGATTTAGTGTATAGGTTGATTAGGTATACCCGATTTCTAACGTTTTGTGTGATTTGCAATCCTGATGCAGAGAAGTTAAATTTTTGAATCTATTTTGTCGAACTATGTTAGACTTTTTTTCATGTAACATCCAAGTGTTTTTAATTACGAGAGTAAGTGCTAATTGCAGATTAGTTGAGAAGTTCGCTTATTTTGAAGTTAATGTAAAATGAAACTTCCTGGCAGATTAAAACTGTGTGCCCGACCGAGACTCGAACTCGGGACCTTTGCCTTTCGCGTGCAAGTGCTCTACCATCTGAGCTACCGGAGCACGACTCACGGCCGGTACTCACAGCTTTACTTCTGCCAGTATCTCGTCTCCTACCTTCCAAACTTTACAGAAGCTCTCCTGCGAACCTTGCAGAACTAGCACTCCTGAAAGAAAGGATATAGCGGAGACATGGCTTAGCCACAGCCTGGGGGATGTTTCCAGAATGAGATTTTCACTCTGCAGCGGAGTGTGCGCTGATATGTGTAGTGACGTAACAAGACTGTTACGCCACTTGAGGTAGCCGAAAGAAAGGCACGTGTACACACACGCCGACTGGCGTCAAGTCTGGAACAGGATAACTATTGAATGGTAGCAAGAAAAGTACGTAGCTGCTTTATACTTAACTTTACTGATCCTTGTGATACATCTCTCTTGACTATACAAATGCGACTCGTAAGATACATGCACTGTTACAATTGGCGCCTTGCTAGGTCGTAGCCATGGACTTAGCAGAAGGCTATTCTAACTGTCTCTCGGCAAATGAGAGGAAGGCTTCGTCCGTATTGTCGCTAGCAATGTCGTCGTACAACTGGGGCGAGTGCTTGTTCGTATCACGAGACCTGCCTTGTGGTGGCGCTAGGTCTGCGATCACACAGTGGCGACACGCGGGTCCGACATGTACTAAATGGACCGCGGCCGATTTAATCTACCACCTAGCAAGTGTGGTGTCTGGCGGTGACACCACAATATGAAACTTCCTGGCAGATTAAAACAGTTTTCTGTTAATGTAAAATATTTCATATCAGATTTTGTGAAGGAGAAACTTTATTTTGAATACAATTTTCAAACTGAAGCATTTGGTCATAGGATATGCCCTTATCAGTACATCATCCTCTTGCACGCCGTGTTTATTTGAACTCAATGAATATTTTTTTAAAATCATTTTTCAATCAGAGTCAGAAAAATATTAATGTGCCAGAATCAGAAAAGTATCAATGTTTGTAACAGCTTCAATGTGGGCAGCATTGCACAGCGCTAAGCCAATATCACATACTTTCACTGACCATTTGCAGGGTTATTCATTTATCAACCAGTCTACTGATATTATTTGTATGAGGCTATTTTACGGCCGTTATTGCTCTTCGCTGTGCCAAGATTGAATATTTTCTATGCCTACTATGGAGAAAACAGAATACCAAGATTTCATCCGTTGCGACTCTAGAGCTAAGGAAAATGTATTTCATTGCTTATTTGCATAGGTAATTTTATCAGTTTATTGCACAGGGCCATAGAACTCGGTGCTCACGAGACTAGGTAAATTTCAGAGGGATTGATTTCATTATGAAAATTGTGTATTGGTTTTGCAGATTAAGACATTTGCTCAACAAGACATCACACAGTACATTTGCATGACACAAACATTACGCATTTCATATTCATTGGCAAATAAAATAGCAGAAACTTTTTCAAAGAACGTTGCATCGGGTTATTTGATATGCTTTATACTGATTTCAGAAATTAAAGTGCCAAATTTTTCAGTGTCCTAGGAATGTCATTCTGTTCATTTGACAAGGTAGTGGAAATCTCTCGAGGTTAACTGACGGAAAAGAACACAGTTTTAAGGAAAGTAACGTCACCAGAGAAAAAGATTTTCGTGACCTATGTACTCGGTGCCTAATTATTTGTTGTGTGCACTGATATTTACAGTTTCAGTTGTAACTGCGAAGTCTGCATAGAAGTGCTTTTCAGTTTTAATTTAAAATGCACTTTATCATAAACTGAAATTAAATTTACAAATCTTTTAGACAAAAACCTGATACCTGCCTCCTTTTTTTACATATATTTTTCCCTAAAATAATTCTAGCTTGTCTGATGTATTTGGCCCATTAGCATCACTTGCTGCAGCAGGAAACGTAGCTCTGCTATTTCGGCCTGGAAGTAGGTTTCGAGTAAAATTTACATAGCCCGGATAGCAAACGTGCTCTGTCTGTGGTGCAATGCTCTTGTGGTTGGAGTGGAGTATTAGGTACAGGCTGTGAGGAAGTTGAGGATCGATAATTTCCACCAACTCCAGGCAGCCCGTCCTGAGAGTTCGTTATTGTAAGTGGTTTGAACGTAACTGTAGTATGCAGAAGCTTTTTCTTCGATCTGAGCTTCATTTATGACCCTCGTCATTCCCAACATCTTTTTACCAATTCGAATTTCGAGTAGCTCTGAGATGAAGTGTCCCAAGTTGCTGCCCTCATCTGAATCACGGAGATAAAAGATGATGTGTCAAAATATCCAATTCGCTCACGTGGGCGGATAAAACTAGGTACGGGTGAGCGGCAAGTGGCTCTTGCCAGCTCTGTGGGAGCAGCCATAACCCACCATCTGCTCCACTGGCAGCTCCGCGAGGCTGGCGGCCTGACGGCAGAGCCTCGTGGCGGCGGCTCTGCCTGCAGACCAGCCACACTCAAGTAGAAGCCAAGTGCGGGAGGCTCCACTGCGTCCCATGCTTCTGTCTGGCGTCTCTGCAAGCAGACCTGCAGTGGCATCCCCGAGCAGTAGAGCCCTAAGCTCTGTGACGGTGGGTATGCTGTAGCGACCATCGTGTGTGGCGGCGGTGGAACATTGTGTATTACAAGCACCGCGGATTTTGGCTTGACCGACCGGATAGCGAGGATGGTGAAAACCTCTGTAAAAAGCCCGTCAATCTTAAAGCGTTCTGCGCGCTGATGAGATGCTTGGCTGTTGAGATGGAACACCCACTAGCGAGAATCCTCGAAGGATTTACCACGCTTTAGTTGTGCAAGGCTTACTGAGGCAGGCGTGACTTTGTTTGCGTGGACTGTTTGCTTCCCTAGTTGCTCGTGGGACCACTATAGCATCCACGACTTCTCATTCATTTTCTTCCGACAATGAAGGTGGTCCATTAGACAGTACTAGCAACCATCCTTAAAAGCGAGCATGCGAGGGTAGCCCTCCTGAGCAGTCTGCCTCTAAAGATAAGGAATTGTATCGTAACAGGGCGCGCCCAGAGTGTTATAATCTATTTCATGTGCTAAGGGAAGAAGATGGTGAGTTTGAGGTACCACCATTTCAAAAATACCTTCATGGTTCGGCTGAAACTCTCAGATTTGTTAAGTGGCTGCGTAGTAGCACATTGCTGGTGGGAACAGCGGCAGCGTAGCAAGGTAACAACCTATTGAAATCCAGATGTTTGATTGAGTATCCTATTGCAGTTGAACAGCATGGTATTCTTCATTACAGCCAAGGAGTGGTCACATGTAGTGACATCGTGCTTGTGGTCACTTCAGAGCTAATGGAGGAACGAGCCGATGAAGAGGGCATTGAGGTGAATCATGTAATGCGTTAGGTGGATAAAAAAGTTGAAAAATCAGACTCATTTACATTGACGTTTGATTAGCAGGCTTTGCCAGATTATATTAAAGCTGGATTTTTGAGGCTGAAAGTCACACCATGCTTTTCAAGTGTACCTCCCCTGCCCTTTGCGTCAATTTCTCGGTCCACATCTATCTTGGAGGAGAGAGTGTATGGTGTACAAGGAAGAAAAGAACATCCAGGAGTTAAAGGTGACCAAGCGCGTATATTACGCTGAAGGGAAGATGTACAGTTCGCTTAAACCCCCAAACTTTTCCACTTCATTTGCTCCAGTGCTCACGAAGAAACCTGCAATTGTTTCCACCCAGACATCACCTATGACCTAGAACCCAGCAATACTCTTACTCATGCACCTGTGGCACGACAATTCAGATGGAACTGTCTCCACGTAAGAGTTACCACTACGTCCGCTCCTGTTGTTGACACTGCATTGGCAGAACAAGTGCTACACAGTGGGTTGTCACAGCCTACCTCGGCGTCGTCGAATCTGAAGGACGAGACTATGGTTAAGTGTACTGCCAAGATGGCATAATCGAAGACGGTGGCTCGTCAGATCCAGAAACACTCCACGGATCATGACTCGGTCATGAGTCCACTCATTTCTCTTCCTTCTGAAGTGGGTTCTCCTACGCACAGAGGGATAAGGAGAAAACATAAACATCCCAGATAAATGGCTTATGTGATTCAATGGAACATGAATGGGTACAGAGTGCATATGAAAGAGCTGAAACGGTTGTTACAGGAAAGACCCCAATGTCTGTGTCTATAGTAAACGCATTTCAAATATTTTGATACTCTTGTGCTCAGGGGATACAGCCCTCAACGGAAAGATGACCTCAGTGGAGACAGGGCTGAGGGTGGAGTGACTATCCTTCTGAATGACACTTGCCACTCCATTTCTGTTTCCCTCAAAACATCTATTCAGCCAGTTGCTGTTACGTTGCATATTCCCATTCCTGTTACCGTCTGTAGTGTGTATCAGCTGCCCAACGAATGTTTGGATAGGACGGGACTTGCTGACTTGATTTCAGAATTCTCTCCACCCTTCCGACTTTTGTGGGATGTTAATGCACCCAGTATGATTTGGGTATCTCCATCAAAGAGTTCAGGAACGGGTTGTCGAAAGCCTTATTGTGTCAGAGAAGTTAGTCTTCTTAACACAGAAAGCGCTACCATTGGGTCATTCTCAGTCATAGACCTTGCTATTTAGCTTTCCTACCATCGTTGATGCTGTTCACTGGGAAGTGATCGCTGACTTGCAATCCAGTGACCACTTTCCTGTCTGGATCCATCTCTCAGATAGAGCTATCCCTGAAAGGAAACCGCCACAATGGATGTTCAGCAGAACGAACTGGACACTGTACAGTCAATTACCTGTTTTAAAACGTCGAAATAGTGTCCAGTTCTAGATAGATCACGTTACTAATTTGATCCATCATGTCGCTGATGCATCTATTCCCAAGTCTTCAGATCGATTTCGGGGGCGACATGTCCCACGGTGGAACAATGAATGTCACTCCGCCATTAGGGAGCGATGCATGACCTAGCGACCATTTAAATGTCAACCTTCTGCTACGAACCTAGCAGCCTTTCGAATAGCGAGGGCACAAGAGAGAGAACAAGAAGAGACCTTGGCAAGTATTTCTGCACTCGAACAGTCGTTTCACTAGCTCTTCGAAGAGGTGGCAAGCCATGTGGTGATATTTGATAAATGTACCAGATGACCTATAACTGCTGCACTAAGGCTGGGGTGTCTCCAATCTACACATGGGGACTAGGCGATTGAGGGGGCAGATTACTTCAGTTCAATCACAGCCACTGCAGACTAAGATCCAGCTTTCCGTTACCACAGCATTGCTGGAAAGGGGTGGTTGGAATTTTAATTCCACCAATAACAAGGTCTAGAAATGCGCCTTTCCCATGTGGAAGCTTGAGTGTGCCTTCCTTGCGTCAAGTAGACTGCTTCACGTAAGGGTCTAGAGCATGATGCAACACCTTCACCAGGATGTCAAGGAAATACTCTTGTCCATTTTCAATGCAATTTTAGTCACTGGGGACTTTCCCAAATCATGGAGGGAGGCGATTTTAGTGGTTTTTTCTTAAAAAAAAGTGAGGCATCGCTTGTTACCCAGTAGTTACTGTACAGTGGCTCTCACTAGCTGCATAGGAAAGACACTAGAACACATGCTCAAACACTATCTCTGATTTGGGTCCTAGATCAGCGGGACCTATTTAGTCGCTCCCAGTGTGGGTTTCACAGTTATCAAAAATGGCTCTAAGCACTATGGGATTTAACATCTGAGGTCATCAGTCCTCTAGAACTTAGGACTACTTAAACCTAACCAACCTAAGGACATCACACACATCCATGTCCGAGGCTGTATTTGAACCTGCGAGCGTAGTGGTCTCGCGGTTCCAGACTGAAGAGCCTAGAACCGCTTCTTTTTTTTATTTTGTTCGTTGTTGATCATTGTGTTTGGTCGTTGCGGACGTCACATGACATACGTTCAAGTTCGTTTTGTTGATCCTTCCATTCAGTTTTTTATTACAGGGACAAACCAGCTCTTTGACCGAACACGTTGAGCTACCGTGCCGGCAGTTTCATATAGTTCTTCATGTCCCGAAGAAACCATTGAGCATTCACATGAAATGATTCTCTTGGACAGACCATTAACTATTGACGAAGTGGCACATCGTCTGCAAATTTGTCACGGTTCTGGCTACGAAATCATCCACAATAGACTTGGGCTTCATAAAGTTTGTGCAAGATGGTTCCCAAAACAAACTCACACAGTTGCATAAACAAACGCGCTTGGACATGTGAAAAAAATAATAATAAATAAATAAATAAATAAATAAATAAAAATAGGATCTCTATGGTAAAGAAGGGGACAACTTCTTAGACGACATAATTACTAGTGACGAAACATAGATCCATCATTTCGAGCCGAAGAGTAAACGGCAGAGAATGTAATGGAAACATCAAAATTCGCCGTTCAAGGAAAAGTTCAAGACTGAAACGTCCGCAGGGAAACCAATGCTTACGGTTTTTTTGGGAAGCAAAACGTCCAGTACTGGAACATTATGGGGAAAGGGGCACAACAATAAACAGTGTACGTTACAGTGAGATGCTTACTGCCAGGCTAAAGCCGGCAATTCGAAATAAACAACGAGGATTGCTGTCAAAAGGTTTTGTGTTGTTGCACGACAATGCCCCTCCGCATACTGCTGCCCACACTGCTAAAACGCTCTAGAAATTCAAATTTGAAGTACTGTATCATCCTCCATATAGTCCCGATCTTGCCCCTTCTGACTATTACTTGTTTACTCCACTCAAACAGCATTAAGGGGCCTTCGATTTGCCTCCGACGAGGCAGTGAAAGGAGCGGTGCATTCCTGGCTCGCAACTCAACCGAGAACCTTCTTTTATGAGGGTCTCAGGAAGGTTGTACAACAATGGACCAAGTGCGTTGAAACTCAAGGAGACTATGTCGAAAAATGATGTTCTTTTAAGTTTCCTATTTGATTACAATGAAATCTTATAACTACTTTGTGGATAATAATTGACTTATCCTCATAGATACACAGTTAAGTCTCCTTTTCGATGTTGATTGTTTGTGGAAGACTTTCCATATTCTGCTTCTCCTCCAAACTTGCAACGTCCATTTGCCAATTGCAACTTACGGTAAGGCGTTTGGAGGTGTGCGCAAATAGTATAGCATCTAAATTTTCCTCAGAGAAATGTGTTTGCGTTAATTTTTATCGTTCTTGTCGCCCCTTTAACCTACCTCTTCTTACAACGAGGGTCACTGTCCTTAATTTTAAAAATTCAGTGAAGTTTTTGGGTCTGACTTTTAATGAACGCCTCACCTGATTACCACACCTGAAGGCTATTAAGGCCCCAGGCTAATAAGGCCAAAGTTTCAAAGGCACTAAACGTTTTAAAATGCCTCAGCCACAGGTCACTGGGAATAGATTCGAAAATACCAATTTCAGTTTTACAATGTGTTTGTGTGGTCCCGTCTTGACTATAGTTGGACAGTTTATGACTCAGTGCGACCTTGTTATCTGAAGATAATTGATGCTGTTCATCATGATGGGATTCGGTTAAAGACAGGAGTCTATAGAACGGGTCCAATTCCTATCCTCTTTGTTTAGGCAGTGAACCACCGCTGTTCATCTGGCGACGATCTTCATGATGCATCATGTGTGCAGCCTACTCTCCACTCCACAATCACAAGCATTCCGTAGTGTTGCTCGCTCTCCACTGGAAAGCCTATTTAGAAACAGACCAAGAGCAACGGAGGCATTCGGGATTTGCGTTCGGCAGTACTTAAGTGGCTCTTGGTGCAGAAGATATTTTGCGCGTCATCGAGGCTACAGTCGCTCGCTGCCCTGGTCAATACGGAGATTTACCAGTGTGCAAGAAGGTTTTTACTCTGGAGCCTATGTTTTAAAGAATTTTAGCCTAGCACTGTGACTATGTGGTCGTTTACACTGATGGATCTAAGCAGGATAATTCCGTCGACAGTGTTATCAATATTCGCTTACTTGGTACACTCACAGTGTATGACGCTGAATTAAATGTGATCTTGAGGGCACGCAGTACCCTCCCGCTTCAATGTTCCTCATCTGCACCGACTCTCTGAGCACCCTTCAGGCTATCGATCTCATGTACCTGCCCTAAAAATATCTTCATCTGATTCACGGCACCCTTTTCCACTTCTGCTGTGTACCAGGGCACCAGGGCATTCACGGTAATGAAGTAGCAGATGCAGAAGATAAGGGTGCCTTTTTAGACATTACAGTTTCTGAATGTGCTGCCCCTGTTCATGCAGGTATCCTGCTATTGAGACCAAAGATCATGTGGCTCCGTTGGGAGGAGTGGTAAGGATTGGAGAACAACAGGCTGAGGCCCGTGAAACCAAGAACAAGTTCGTGGCTTCCTCCTTCCGGCCACTGCAATGGGAGCAAGTACTTTTAACGCACCTCCGGATATGACACTGTCCTCTGACGCAAGGATTCCTTCTTCGGCATGATGACGGTACGTTGTGCTTGTGGTGTGCTTGTTTCTGTAGTCCACGTTTTAACTGAATGCGTCTTATACTGTAACCAGTTACCACACGACCTGCCTTCTATTCTGGGTGATGATGAATCGAATGTTTAAAGATTCTGTGTGCTGTCTGGTCTTCTCAATAGTCTCTTAGGCATAAGATGTTATTGTGATTCTAGGGTAGTCACTTCATCGTTTGTTTCCCAAGTGATAGTGTACGCACAGTTTCTTGTTCCAATGTTTTATATGTTGTGTGATTGTAGTCTATGTACGCTTTGTGATAAAAAGTATCTGGACAACTGACTGAAAATGACTTACAAATTCGTGGCGCCCTCCATCCGTAATGCTGGAATTCAATATGGTGATGCCCCACCCTTAGCCTTCATGACAGCTTCCACTCTCGCAGGCATAGGTTCAATCGGGTGCTGGATGGTTTCTTTGGGAATAGCAGTCTATTCTTCACGGAGTGATGCACTGAGGAGTGGCATGGATGCCGGTCGGTGAGGCCTGGCACGGAGTCGGCGTTCCAAAACCTCCCAAAGGTGTTCTAGAGGATACAGGGCACGACTCCTTGCAGTTCAATCCATTAAGGGATGTTAGTGTCGTGTAACCACTGCTCCACAGGCCGTGCATTATGAAAAGCTGCTCGATCGTGTTGAAAGTTGCAATCACCATCCTCGAATTGCTCTTCAACAATGGGAAGCAAGAAGGTGCTTAAAACGTCAATGTAGGTCTGTGTTGTGACGGTGCCATGCAAAACAACAAGGGATGCAAGCCCCCTCCATGATAAACACGACCACACCATGACACCACCGCCTCCGAATTTTGTTGTTGGCACTACATTCGCTGGCAGATGACATTCACCGGGCATTCGCCATACCCACATCCAGCCATCGGATCGCCATATTGTGTACGATAATTCGCGATGTTTCGTCACGACACACAACGTTTTTCCACTGTTCAGTCGTCCAATGTTTACGCTCCTTACACCAAGCGAGGCGTCGTTTGGCATTTACAGGTGTGATGTGTGGTTTATGAGCAACCGCTCGACCACTTCCCGCCTAACTGTCATAGTACTTGAGTGGATCCTGATGCAGTCTGGAATTCCTGTGTGATGGTCAGGATAGATGTCTGTCTATTACACGTTACGACCCTCTTCAACTATCAGCGGTCATTGTCAGTCAACAGACAAGGTCAGCCTGAACGCTTTTGTGATGTACGTGTCCCTTCACGTTTCCACTTCACTATCACATCGGAAACCGTGGACCTAGAGACGTTTACAAGTGTGGAAACCTCGCTTGCAGACGTGTGACACAAATGACAACCAATCACCTGTCCATGTTCGAAGTCCATGAGTTCCGCGGAGCGCCCCATTCTAATTTCTCACGATGCCTGATGACAACTGACGTCGCTGATATGGAGTACCTGGCAGTAGGTTGCAGCACAATGCACCTAATATAAAAAAACGTAGTTTTTGGATGGTGTCCGGATACTTTTGATCACAAAGTGTACTTTCCCACGTACTTAGTTGATACATCCGTTTTCTACTGTTTTTCGTGACAGTTTAAAAGTGAGTGTCCCAGGATAGATGTGGATTACATTTTGCAGTATACATTTTGTTGTATGCTTCTAGCAACTCATACCCACGCTGGCACATTTTTAGTTAACTAAGGCCGATGATAACCCCGTCGTTAAGTGACCTACGCATACTACCACTACCACCTTCTCGTTAGAAAATATTTGCCTTAGACGTGGTAGAAGTGAGTTGCGAATACTCGCTTCAGTCTCGCCAGTGGATCCTACGACGTATATCCAGAGACTCGACCCACAAGTTTCCGTCACAGCCCAGTTAAATGAAAACTCATCACTTTAGTATGTGGCCGGATACAAGTGGACTGTAGAGATGTGGAAAAGAGAGCGAGTACACAAGTTAGCAGGTATAACTGAGAACTTGCGGCATTACCGCTACTTACGCAACTGTTGGACATTGTGATTATTATTTACAAATACAATGATTATTCGGTTGGCAGCAAATATTGTTCCGCTAAGACACGAGATCAGTCAAGTCCCTCTCATATCCTTCTGCTTTACCAAACAATTCACGAGTTTTTTGTTTGCTAAATATTTGCAAATATAAGCAACCTCTTCGAAACCAGTGTGCCATTGCATTCTTTAGGTTTGTATGTTTGAAGACTGATAATCTGTTTCCGCACTCCTGCCTCCTTTGCATATCCAACTAGCAAGAAGATGAAACTCAACAACGAATGAAAAGAGGTACATTAATATGTGAAATTTAGGAAGATTCTGCAATGTGTCACACTACTTGCACTTTTAGCGATATATCCGCCTGCTGTGATTAAAAGTTGGTTAAGATAAGTTTCAACCAATAATATCGGAGTGAAAATAAGCAGAGGATAAGTAGTTGCAATCAGCCTGGCTAAGAATTACCTCCTTTTAATAGAATGAAAGTAGGTAATATCTCCTCTTAACAGTACAAGGAATAAGCAAGTCAGTTTTTACTGAAATAATAATATTTTTCGTCTGATGTAATGTTTTCGCTTAACTGCATCCTGACTTCAGTTGTGTGCCTTGAAGGCAGAGTAGCTTTTTCGTTTCCCTGTCAGCGCACAAGCGATAGGACACAGCATCTCCGAGGTAGCGATGAAGTGGGGATTTTCCCGTACGACTGTTTCACGAGCGTACCGTGAATATCAGGAATCCGGTAAAACTTGAAATATCCGACATCGCTGCGGCCGGAAAAAGATCCTGCAAGAACGGGGCCAACGATAAATTTCAATGCTTCGCGACACATAAAAAACAAGAGAATTCTCTAGACAAATATATTTTACGAGTGGCAAATAAAATTATAGTTACCCTGTCTCTCTTATATAATCGTTACCCTGATTTTTCTCGAATAAAACTCACTGCAAACATATAAACGTCATGTGAGAAAGCTGTCGGACATATATAAGTGCTGTGCGGCTGGTCCCGGCGGAGGTTCGAGACCTCCCTCGGGCATGGGTGTGTGTGTTTGTCTTTAGAATAATTTACATTAAGTAGTGTGTAAGCTTAGCACTTAAGTCCCATAAGATTTCACACACGTATATATAAGTGCTGTTATAAACGTGATACAAACAAATGTGCTATTACAAACGTAATCACATCCAAATATTACCAATATCACAAAACTGAGAAATAATCAGAAAGACGGACCAGGATGCAAGATTGTTGAATACCTCGAAATATCTGAGACGTAAGGCAAACAACTGTTCACATATATATAAGCCATAAATTTTTGTGTTATACTACATTGACGAAAAAGAATCGCAACACCAAGAAGGTGTTGAGCGACATAAACGAAAATTGGTAGGTGTGTTTCTACGTCTTAAAGGTGATGTGCGCTCAAATTTCGCACCAGTTGCATAAGAGCGAAGCTGGTAGTGTCACTATAAGAATGAAAATCAGGTTTGCTTTAACGGTCGTAAGCGTTAGTTTCTTTAGAAATTCGACGAGGTAATTTGATGTTTGTTAAGAATGCCTTTAGGGCGAAAAAGACGCCATTATTAATACCTCGCTGTGTTTCAACCACGTCGTGTAGTAGGTCTACGAGTAGCAGGATGTTCCTTCAGCGATACTGCAGAAAGACTTGGCAGCAACGAAGCTACCGTACGTGATTGCTGGCAGCGGTGGTCAGGCGAATGTAAAGTCGCAAGAAGACCGTTCTCCGGAGGGCCACATAACACTACCGCGAGGGAAGGACATCATGCTTGGCATATGCATCGTACTGCATTTGCAGCAGCAATTCGAGCAGCAGTTGGCATCAAAGTGACGCAAGTGATCGATACTTCAAGGACAGCTCCAAGCCAGACGCCCTGTAACCGACGCCAAACCAATAGTATTTGTGACTCCAGTGGTATCAAGCGAGAGCTCATTGGAGAGCACAGTGAAGGTCTTCCATGAAAGATGGTTCCGCATTGGTGCGATAGCCCTGTATTGGTTAGCAGGAGGCATAATGAGGGCCTTCAACCAACCTGTGTGCATGCCAGATGCGCTTGACCTACACTTGGGGTTTGGTCTGGGGTGCGGTCCCTTATGACTGCAAGAGAACTCTCATGGTTATCCCATACGCACAGAGTGCAAATTTGTAGGTCAGTCTGGTGATTCGATCAGTTATGGTTGCCATTCATGAGCAGCTTTCAACGGTGTGTTTTCCAGCAGGATAACTTCGCCCACATACCGCTGTTGTAAGCCAACATGCTGTACGGAGGTTCGACATATTGCCTTGGCCTCTTCGATCACCAGATCTGTCTCCAATGGAGCACATTAGGGACATCGTCGAAACTCGAACGCCAAACCTAAACTGCGTCAACCATCGCTGTATTGACCGACCAAGTGCAATGGGCATGGAACTCCATATCCCACAAGCTAACATCCCGCGCCTGACAACACATTTCATGCTAATTCACATGCTTGCATTGAACATTTCGGTGGTTACATTGGTTATTAATCTACCAGCACTTCACATTTGCAACGTCTTATGGTTCGAATGCCTCTGAGTACTATGAGACTTAACATATGAGGTCATTAGTCCCCAAGAACTGAGAACTTAAACCTAACTAACCTAGGGACATCACACACATCCATGCACGAAGCAGGATTCGAACCTGCGTCCGTAGCAGTCGCGCGGTTCCAGACTGAAGCGCCTAGAACCGCTCGGCCACTCCAGCTGGCTGCAATGGCTTAACTCACCTGTGAATTAGCAATGTTAATTTCTTAAATACGTTACCTAGACAAATTTATTACCGAAATTTTAATTACTGTGTATTAATTATTTTTTAGTTTCGCTATTTTTTTCCATCCATTAACACAGACATAAGTCATGAACTTGTAGCGTAATATGTTGTGGCATAATTTGTAGAAAAAGCAACTACTGGTATAGACCTAAGCAGTAAATTTTCATCGTATTATTTTACAAAATGATGTAGCATCACTTCAGGTTCCCTTAAAATGACAAAAATTACCGAAACGAGCTCGTCGTGATGTAAATATAGTGAACTGATAAAGTTGTCGCCGGACTGGATGGCCGAGCGGTTCTAGGCGCTACAGTCTGGAACCGCGCGACCGCTACGGTCGCAGGTTCGAATCCTGCCTTGGGCATGGATGTGTGTGATGTCCTTAGGTTGGTTAGGTTTAAGTAGTGCTAAGTTCTAGGGGACTGAAAACCTCAGAAGTTAAGCCCCATAGCGCTCAGAGCCATTTGAACCATTTGATAAAGTTGTCAATTCCAGTAAAAACTTGGAAGATTGTTTCGTTCTTCGTCCTGCGGGCACATCACAAAGAAAACAAAAAGTTTTTAAATATAAATAACCTCTTCATCACCGTTTAAAATATTCTAAAAGTGTTTAAATGGTCTATGACTGACCTGAAAAAGCCGGCCGGTGTGGTCGAGCGGTTCTAGGCGCTACAGTCTGGAACCACGCGACCGCTACGGTCGCAGGTTCGAATCCTGCCTCGGGCATGAATGTGTGTCATGTCCTTAGATTAGTTAGGTTTAAGTAGTTCTAAGTTCTAGAGGACTGATGGCCTCAGAAGTTAAGTCCCATAGTGCTCAGAGCCAGTTGAACCATTATTTTTTACATGAAAGCTGGAAGAAAAAAACAATGTAGCTTCCAAATAGAATAATGACTTCATATCGCTGTTTCGGGCTGAATACTGACTTATTGGTGCTATTTCCATATAGTTTCGAAGCAAAGTACTGCCTAGTAGAGACAAAGTTGCACAAAGCCATATGTGAAAAAGTTTGTTTTGTATTTGGTGAATGTCTGGCGATAGGAAACAAGCAACTGAATCGCAGTGACAAGAAATAGTAGCGCTATTCTTTAGCTCAGGGGCGGAATGTTTACCGCAGAGAAGACTCAATCGCGGCAGCGGAAAAGCCGACCCCCCAGCGTTCCTGAGCGGCCCGCCGTGTCAGTGTCTCGCTCGGCATGCTTCCCGTTATTTGTGCTATTGATTTCCGATGACTGCGGGGAGCGGCGGTGGCAGTGGCGGCAAAGGATGTCGGCACGCGGGCAAACTCTTCCCCTAGAGCCACGCACGTAGTGCCCGTCTCGGCGTCCCGCTACCAACCACTTGACATCATCTCAGTACACGCCCGCCCCAGCTGGTCGAAGGAACTTCAAGGTTTGCTGCCAGCACGGTAGTCCACTGATATATCTTCAACAGCGATCATCTGGTCTGTTTTCCTGTTATGAGTTTGAAACGCTGTAAACTTCATACAATCACGTGCAGCTTAAATGGCAGCTACGTACCGTCGACGTTAAGAGCATAATTGACAGATCTGCTGCCAACATAAATCAACGAAAATTAATAATTCCATTAAAAACTCGTACTAGGTAGGCAACTACTGCAACTAATTTTAATTTTATCCATTGCTGAAATTTTTCTTACATTGCTGATTTAGTAGTTACCTCCGTGATCGGTCGTAACTCTGTCCCATCACTTTATTTGTAGACAGTGCTGACGATGTCGTAAAATTTTTACTCCTTGTCATTTTCAGATATATCGATTATTCGCTGAAATTAATGTTCTTTGAATATCAGTATACCTAAGCTACCGCCGGGGAATCGGAACCCAAACCAGTTGCAGCTTTTTCAATTTCCAGGGAAAAAAGAAATTGGTTTTCATCGTTTCATATAACTAATGGTCAATTTAAAAATTTTAAAATGCTGTCATCTAGCGGTTAACATGTATAACATTATGTGAAAGGGTCGTCGGGGTAAAGCAACTTATTCTTGAAACTATACCGGCTTAAAATTAATGTATGAATTTTCGGGATTGCAGCCGGATAACATCGACTTCTTCCCAAGATATTTCGGCTAACGACCATTCATACATCTTCAGGTGGTTGTTTTCTGCTGGAGATTGTTTATTCACATCATTAACTTTACACAAAAAAATAGCGCGGAGACGTATGCGCAACGGCAGTCGCTACAAGAGTGACCTGTGTTTTGATTCGCTCTCTTTTCGAATATTGCTCTATCTATGAAAGGAAGAATGCCTCTCATGATATTGGAGCTTCAATGTATGACCTACTTAGACATTTCGAATCTTTACTGACGCCTTATACGGGAAAGTGTTCGCATTATATTAGCAATTCTGATTACTTTAGACTAAAGTCACTTCGACTCACTGATTCTACTAGTAGCCTTCGATGTCGTCTTACTATTTACCACGGTCGGTCTCATGGAATCATTGTCTTTCAGCACCAGTAAGTTCAAAGCGACAGCGCAATTTCATAATGCTCTTTCGTCAACCACGTTTTAATTCGCTACTGAATATTTTGAGTAACCCAAAATAATCTTCCACCCGACTGTAAAGGCTTGTGCTCTTCTCGGCTTCACAAAGAACGATCTGGTATTGTGAAGTGCTCGAATCTACAGAATATCTTATCAATGTGTAAAGCCTATATTGGGCAGACGACGTGTTAATGTGCGTGAAAGATGCGTTGAATATGATACCCACACTCGCTTTTCGCAGGCCAGTAAGTCAGGCATAGCTGATCACTGTACCCCCACAGGACGTCCCATGGATTACTTTACCACAGAAATCTTGGGATTGACGTGGTCCTTCTGGGATTAAATTATTAAGGGATCGGTGGAAATATGTTTGGCAGAAGATATGATTAGTCGTGATGACGGATTCCTTCTGATAAGGCTTGTAACCCGGTGATTTCTGTAATATCTTCAGAAAGAAAACATTTTATGACTAAGACACGCCTAATGAGAGTTCATTTTATAAAACTGACATCTTAATTTTATCTTCACGAGTCGGCATCCCGATAAAGAGTGCGCACGTAATACCACCATCACGCAAGCACTTGCGTGGAACTGATGAAGTAATATAAGAAGAGCGCGCCGTACTAAACATAGGTCACTGTTGTATCTGCTGCCACTGCGCATGCGCCTCCCCGCCAATTTTTGGTATAAAGTTAGTGCTGTGAATAAGCAATCTTCAGCACAAAACACTCACCTGAACATGGGTGAATTGTTATCAGCCGAAAAATCGTGGCAAGAAGTCGACGTCATCCGGCTGGAATCCCTATAGCTAAAAAATGTACCATTGTGTGCGAAAAACAGAAGCACCTTTCCAATTAGACCGCTGAACCTACAGTGTCATGCGACTTTACTTGTGTTGCAGGATAATTCTGAAGTTCCTCTCTTCTGCTTCATGTAGCAACTGACCTAACGCCGTACAATTTCAAGATTAATCAACTACTGTACAGTAAAACAAATATTACAATTATAGTCTATGTGTGTATCTTGAGGCAGAGTAACGTACTGAGCGTTTATACCGAGACTATATTCACCCATTATTTAAGTATGAATGCACTGAATGACTTTCAACAAACTTTACACATTACTGAAAACATTTGCGAGTCTTTTTCTCGCTGGCACACAACACAAAATAATGAAAGGAAAAAAGTTCATCACTTACGACATTTTCATCGTACATGCAGTAAAACTACTGCATTCGGCATGACGTTTTAATTTATAACTTCTTTTCTACTAATTACACATGGAAGATATTTTTCAGATAGCATCTACACAGTTTAGGTGATATGAACTTTAAGGTGAATGAAAACCTGGTTTCTACTGTTAGAAACCGTCTATATGTCTTGAGGCATATGCCCACACCGAATTCATCGAATGTTTGAGAATTAGAGCACTTACTGACTTGCAACAAAGATTACACACAATCTCAAACCCTTACGAAATTTCTTTTTCGTTGACGCTACGCATAAAATGTGGAAATGGCGCGCAACGAAACTTAAACATCAGTCATGACGTTTTAATTTATTTCTGCGTTTCTATCCACTGTAATCGCAACTCACTTTCCTGACATTGTCCGCGTATAGCGCGGAATAGTACTACAAAGTTATATTATTGTACGAGACAGTTGACTAACTGACTGTTTGGTTTGGTTCAATCGTCTCTAATAACAAACTAATGCCATTACTTGATAATTATTGTAGGGAAACAACTGTACTGGCCTCCTCAACTTAAAGACTTGTACAAAATTGTCAGTTCTTCTCCTATATTGTTCATCACTTCAACTACATAAGCAAAATTTACTTGTAAAACATGCCATCGGCCTTACGGCCTTGCATTGTTCAGTACACTGGTCCTTGTCAGATAACCGAAGTGAAGCAACATCGGGGGTGACCAGTACTCGCATGGGTGACCACTTGCTGCTGACAACTTCCACTTTGCCTTTATGGAAGGGGAAGGAGGGATGGTGGTGTAAAGTTCCTGAACGCCGGACTTTGCGCCAGTGTCCTGGATTAAATTCCAAAGCTCTCCGCTCTGTCTCACCAAGTCTTGGTACTTCACACTATTGCTGGCAATCCGTCCGCCGAATGGGGACGTTGAGTCGCCCACTTGGTGCTGGTCGAGAGGAGTAGACTGTCCGTCGGCACTGCGTTTCACCTGCTCCCTTCTCTCATCATCATCCAACACAGACATTACCCAGCACAACACACGTCCAGTAGAGTCACTTGTATTCATGACATACATTTCAACACACATCTCTCGCACTTCACGAAAAAAATGTACCATTGTGTGCGAAGAACAGAAAAACCTTTCCAATTAGACGGCTGAACCTACAGTGTCATGCGACTTTACTTGTGTTGCAGGATAATTCTGAAGTTCCTCTCCTCTGTTTCAAATAGCAACTGACCTAACGCCGTACAATTTCAAGATTAATGAACTACTGTATCATAAGTAATACATACAGTGAGTTAGACCAAACCTGTGCCTACACTTGTTTCGCACTGACGCTAAAATTCGGTATTAAATTGTATACAATCATCGTGCCGTCTTGGCTGTTTCCAGCAGGAAATTGTCTTATAAAACGTGTTCTTTTAAGGCAGTTTAAAACAGAACTAATAATATTATTTGTCCAATGGTCCGCATCAATGGCATTACCTTTCGTACTTAGCAGTGGACCACCTACTTAAAACCTCTCACAGCTCTTCTCACTCCACCGCGTCCCACGGTAGTAGCACCCGTGGGATCAGCCAAATGGTAACTTTTAAGGTAGCCCCGATTGCGTTCTGCACTCTAAACATTTATAGCCCACATCCAGACTTACACTGAGGTGACAACAGCCAGGGGATAGCAATATGTAAAGATGCGCAGTGTATTGGTGGAGCTGATATTTGTACTCGCGTGATTCATGTGTAAACGTGATTATGACCGAATGACACTAACAGACTGAATTTACAGACATTCAACGCAGAGTGGTAGTTACATTCCACTTCGAAAATCGTTAGGAAATTCAGTATTCCGAAATCCACAATATCCTAAGTGTTCCGAGAATACCAAGATTCGGGCATTACCTCTAACCCCGGACAACGCCCTTCTCTTAATGATCGAGGGCAACGCAATTTTCGTAGAGTTCTCATTGTTGAAGGACATCATCTTTACGCCAGTGACTGTTGTAAGTTTTTATTGCACTATTGCAATTTCGACCTTAGGCCATTATCAACTGCTGATATTATGGCTTTAGGCCATGTCAACGTAATGCAAGCTGACACAGTTGTATGTCGTTGTCAAAATTCAAATGGCTGTGAGCACTATGGGACTTAACATCTGAGGTCATCAGACCCCTAGAACTTAGAACTATTTAAACCTAAGTAACCTAGGGACATCACACACATCCATGCCCGAGGCAGGATTCGAACCTGCGACCTTAGCGGTCGCGCGGTTCCAGACTGAAGCGCCTAGAACCGCTCGGCCACTCCGTCCGCCTATGTCGTTGTCAATCCTGTTAAAAACATTCGTGTCGTTGTTACACAGTGTGATCACATGTATTCAAACACCTTGTGCTTGCACTAGGCACAGGCCTAGGTAACGGGTGGGTATAACTAAACTTTCCTTATTTAACACGTTATAACACGGAAAACTAATTACTGTATGAGTATCAAACTTGGTAGCATTAATTTCAAGGAAATAGGGGAGAGAAATAATGCAGAATCAGTTCAATTGAAATAGTTTTAATGTGCTGCTACGATACATCATAACATTACATACCGTCACCATTACAGCTACAAAACGGGCTTAGTATGGCGCTCATCAGTGTCTTGAAGTCTGAAAGCGCAGGGCTGCATTCTGCACAGCAGAAAGAAGCATGTATGCTTGCTACCTCTCTTGATGTGCTACGTTTAGATCTGCACATGCGTGAATGCTGGTAAACCCTGCCCTTCAAGTAGCCCCACAACCTGAAATCACAGGGAGTGAGATCAGGTGATCGTGCCGGCCAAACATTTGGAAGCGATCTGCTGATAATTCGATCGTTTTTAAATATGCTTCGGAGAAGCAGATGAGGTTCACGATCGATGTGCGATGGGGCCCCATCTTGCACGAGAAATGTTGAATTCGATGCGTCTCTCTTCTGATGGCGAAGCATATCGCAGTAGCGCTGGTCAATCACGCTGCACGTCTTTGGTCCTTGAGCGCCAACCTGTTCAAGAAAGAATGGGCCAATGTTGAATGTAGCATTGAAGCCACACCTTACGGCGACAAGTTCACCATACAGAGGAAGTTCATGTACGGTGATTGGAGGTCAAGAACCCAACACTCGGCAATGTTACGTGCTCACCTCACCCGTCAGAGGAAAATGAGCTTCGTCTGTTCATATGATGGTCCAGAGCCAGCCCCGTCAACTTCAACCCTTGCTAGAAAATGGAGAGGGAAGTCAACACGTTGTTGTACGTCCTGTGGTCAAGATGCTTTAAGAAATGGATCTTGTACGGTTACCATTTGAGAATGGTTCGAAGCGCTTTCCGCACAGTGGGCCACGCGATGTTCAACCGCCGTGACACAGCACGCGCACTGTCTGACGATCGGCAATTGGGCGCAGGGTTGTCTGCCATAACAACAGGTATTTCATCAACCACCTGTGGTGCATTCGGTCGTCTGCCTCTTCCAGGAGCGACACCCAGTTGATTCGAACTTCTTCATCGTGCTCGAACAGCAGTTGGAGAAAGAGGACCCTTCATGAACCCTTTCAGCCGGCGATATCTTCTAGGTACAGCTGCAGCATCACTGTTGTTTTGGTGATAGAGCTTCACCAATAATGCCACGCTCCTTTGTCCAAACTCATGTTGACACGTCAACAAGTGCACTCCGACTCTTCAGGTGTATGAGACTATGGATGACTATGACTGATCACCGCACCAGATGGCTATAGTTGGAACTGGACGGTGCGGCTGTGACGGAAGGAAATCATGCACCCCATACTCTGGACATTATTGCTACCAAGTTTGGCACTTGTACAGTTATTAGTTTCCGTGTTATAACGTGTTAAATAGGGAAAGTATCATTACAAACACCCGGTACTTTGCGTTCTGCGATTCGTAGACGTCCAGAATTTAGCACATTTCTGGTAGTTTCACCGTGTTTCAACCACTTTCATAGATGGGAACGACAGCGGCACGCGAATAGTAGACCAAGCGACAAACATCAGAACGCAACATTTGCCTAAATAAAACAGAAAGAAGACACGATTCGTCTAAGTGGTGTTTGTCATATTGATTTTTCGTGCCAAAGATATCAGCTAAAATTTTTCTTCAAGTCAGTGATTTTGCTCGTATTTGACGTCTCACCAACAGTGTGTCATTCTGTGGGTTAAAAGCTCGCAGTGGAAACGAGTGGTATCTGACGTGCATCAAGGTTTGGTATTTGGTCCGATACACTTCTGACTGTGCGTTAATAAGTGTCATAAGTTTTGCCTCTTTGCACAGATCACGTTTGTTCATGACGTTCACTCGTGATTAAGAATAAAAGCAATTATTAGGTCTACGACTTTGTTACCGCCGTTTTTTTTCGAAATTGGAATGTTTATTGTCAAAAAATTACAAAGAATTAAAAGTATTGACCATCGCTGGCCAGTACTTTTTCTATCTTTTGGGCAGCATGCGATTCCCTCGACGGAAGAGCTAGTTTGGGCTTGTTCGTATGACCGGAAGTGATGGTCAGTCAGAGCGTGCGCCACTGACCGAGAAAGGTGGTAGTCAGAGGGAACAATGTCTGGAAAATACGATTCCAATTGTATTTTGACGGGTCGCAACGACATGGGGTGTAGCATTTTCTTGCTGAAAAATCACCTTTTCATAAAGCTGTATTGTGACCGTTTATCTTCCTGTGCTCTGTTCACACACACCGACTGCTTTTGACAACGAAATCCTGTCATTCTTTCTGTCGGTTTCGGTAGCTTGGAAAACCCGCTGTCTTCCACCGCCACGCCAGCCTTCGACGTCAGAATCACCGTCCTCGAATCGTTATGGCCATTCTCTGCATTTTCTTTCACTAATAGGTGGTTCACCAAAAGTCTTACCCAGTATTTTACGAGCCTCAGCAGCAGGTTTCTTCATGTAAAAGCAGAAAATTTCAGCTTGCCTCAGATGACGAGAATAAGCCTCGTAAGCTGACATACTCAATCGAGAATAACTTTATGTTGCAATCACAAATCGACTAATAGTCTGATGACGTTATGTTTACACATTCCTAATTTTACGTATGATACTAACGACCTATCACCAGCACCATAGCTTCCTGCTACTGCCATGTATTACAAATTGGCGGAAGCAAAGTCGTAGACTTAATAACCTTGACATTTATCACAAAACTCAACGGTGACTTGTGTGCATTACCAAGAGGGACACGTATATGTCCATCTAAAATCCTAGTGGTCCAGAACGGTTAACTTAGCTCACTAACAAGAAATTTCGGTAGTGTTTACCATATTTAACCGTGAATGAGAGAAATATAGTTTTTCTGCCTCAGTGAAGAGTCTTGTGGTAATAGATGAAATCCATCATTGGGCTGAATACAAAGCTACTGTTTACAAAATGGAAACCTGCATCTTTCAGCGCCCTGCTGTAGTGTGCTAGCTTGAGTGGCCAGGATAAACGTTTAATGAAATTCGTTACCATTTGAACACTTATTCATTTATGGATAACTTTAGTTAAGATGAACACAAAAGTGAAATTTTAATCGAACAAAAGCCTAATAAATGAAATCATATTGAGGACACTAAAATGTTTCAAACACTATGATTCAACAAAATTCTACAGAATTTAGTATCACAACGAATCGAGCATAAGCTTAACGACTAGTGGAACAAGTTCTTCCAGCTCTACTTACATTTAAAAATGAGATTTTTACAGAAATATTCTGGAATAGAATACCTTAAAATAATAGTCATTACAATCGGGCGAATGCTAAGTAGAAAATGACGATATAGCCACACCAAACTATAGTACCACACGGCCGGAACTCACCCTCTGCGGCCTACGTATTTAGACACGCAATACTCACTGCCATAAGTTTAGGCTGCTTCACTTCAAAATCAACAATACAGCAGGCTGGCGACTGATCTGTGTGTGTGTGCGAGAAACCGCATTCACAACTTGCGGCATGGTTCCTCCAGAGCGAGCGAGTAACCGCCTGCCCTGTGGCTCCGTTCACTGACTGGCTGACCACACTTGTCTCTCCGCTGTGGCCAGATAGACGGTTCCGCAATTTTGAGCAGACTACAAGGTACGTAGACGTATAGCCAAAATCTGACTTAAGTCTAATAGTACCGACACAGGAAATAGTGCCGCACACGAAACACTACAAATGTATAAAAACTCATCCCTTAGGAAATGATAAAGATAGTTGTACAAGCACTAGTACTTCCAATTGTAGATTACTGTGACATTCATCACTGTGGCCATATGGACCATCTTATTCTCGGCACAACTTTCCAGTCTACGTGGATATAGCCGCCGCGATTTTCACACACTCTGTTTTACCATATTGTTAACATATAGGGTGGTTACAATTAAACTTTCGCTACTTTAGTGGGCGCCCACGTAAAACTAGTGATTAAAACGAGTTATCGTACAGCAACGAACCTCTGAGGAAACATTTACAAGGATAAGCGAAGAGAAGTAGCAAACAAACTACTGAAAGAAACACGTTTTAATTTCCACAAAGAAGGATATCATTCGGTAATCGCGTACCATGTTTCCGTTGCAGGTCAAAAACTTCGCTAGGTGTGACGACCGTCTGCATTCACGACAGCCTGGAACTGCACTAGAAACTGCTCTACGCCTGTCCGAAACATCTCAAGTGGGATGTTGGCTACCTCTATCGCCATGCTCCTCTTCCTCCTCCAACATGTGTTACTGTCCCGTTGATTACCCCTTTTCTTCAAGTAAGCCAAGAGACAGAAATCATACGGGTTCAGATCTGGTGATCTTGGTGGCCGCGAAATTTGGAGGCCAGTAATTTTTTCTCTCCAAATGCGTTACTGTTTAAGCGAGTGACCTCACGAAGAGTGTGAGGTGGAGTTTCATCATGAGTCACAACAGTTGAGTTCAAAGAACCTCTCCGCCGTAGAGCAGGAATTGCGTGTTGGTGAAGCGGATCACTGTAACGTGTGGTGTTGTTGCTGCATGTTCTTAATTCTTGGGTCGTCAAAGAAAAGTGGACCTATCGTGAACTGTGTCTTGAAATCACACCACTCAGTGACATGTTCAATATGCAGAGGAACTTCATGAATGTCCGTTGGCGGTGCCGACCCACAAATGTGACAATTGCAAGTGTTTACTGACCCTGTGAATGTAACGTATGTTTCATCACTCCACAAAATGATCCAAGGACACATGTAGTCACTTTCAACCCTTGAAAGGAACTTGAGAGCAAAGATACTCAAATTTGTGAGTTACGTGGCTAAATATGGTGAGCAATAATGTGAAGCTTGTACGGATTCCATTTCACAATAATTCGCAGCACTTTTCGACCTGTCGAAGCGAAAAATTCAGCTGTCGTGACAAGCTTGTGCAGCATCCAGCATTCTCAGCCATGGCACCGGGAATTTCTACAACAATATGTGGCTTAGTTGGAAACTTTGTGGAAATGTTCGCAAGGACATGAGGTAGAGAGTAAACCACTGAAGTAAACACATTTTAGTTTCCACACGAGAGGATTACATTTGTTAACTGCTTACTATGTTTACGTCTAAGGAGCAATTCACAAATCAGCAGTTAGTTCGAACTTCCGGATCATTCTTTAACGCGTCGATACTTGCTAGAGCAGCAGCACTATTGGTATTATTTCGACAAAACAGCTTTACGACTTAAGGCTCTGCTCACTTTGCTCATACCTGTGTTGACTGTCTGCAGCTGTAATGCAGTGATGCTTGTGTTTCAAACTTACGTCGCCGTACCAGTATCGGCGCCTGTCGGCAAGTTATGACTCTTAACTCAACTATCAACGTAAATGCTGCACCACATTTGTTGGACACCATTCTTATTAAGTTTGATACCCATACGGTAAAAAGCTTTTCCGCTCGCAGTGGCTCAAGTAGCTGAAATTTAGTCATAGAAAGCCGCTCACGTTGGCACGGTGCTTTTGTGATTTGGGGTGATGCAGTGGCCTCGTATCAGCTCCGTGCAGTGGATTAACAACGAGAGGCGGTGTGCCGACCAGACAGGATGTGGTTTTTAGAGGGTTTCTCTCATTAGAATAGGTCAAATCGGGCTAGTACCCCCAAACCGCTTCAGTTACATGATTCGGAAACGTTTTGAACATGTTCTGACATTTTCACACAAGAGATAAGACAAGACGCAGACAGATGGGGTACACAAATTCCTTCTTCCTGTGGAGGGGGGAGGGGGGTTGGTGTCGACTGGAAGAGGATTCGGCCACCCTCCACCACTATCATTGCCAAATCCAGAAGAGCATGCCTACTTCGTGAAGATGCGGGATAATGACAGGAAAAAGGAGAATCGACGTGTGCTGTCACTGAGTCACCTAAACAGTACAGCAGTAAAACGTAAATAGTACAGCAGTAACTCTCGTTCCCCAACAAAACATAATCTTTTCTATTCCATTACTTGACACAACTGTATTGTCTGTATCCTTATCGCTAGGAGAAACTCAATCATAGAGTCGTCTCCCTCAACAACATCAGGGAAATGAATCATATAGCTAGCTTCAAAAGACAGCTAAATAAATGTCAGTTCTTGTTTTTCAATGCACCGTTTACAAGAATCGAGGAAGGAGCTTACAACGAAGTAATTTCCTTTCCAAGAAGACCTTTCTCGATTAAAACTGTGTGCCGGATCGAGATTCGAACTCGGGACCTTTATTTTTCGCAGGCAAGTGCTCTACCATTTGAGCTACCCTAGCACGACTCACGTCCCATCCTCACAGCTTTACTTCTGCCAGTACCTCGTCTCCTAGCTTCCAAACTTTACAGAAGCTCTCCTGCGAATCTTGCAGAACTAGCACTCCCAAAAGAAAGGATACTGCGGAGACATGGCTTAGCCACAGCCTGGGGGATGTTTCCAGAATGAGATTTTCACTCTGCAGCGGAAGTTTCATATCAGCGCACACTCCGCTGCAGAGTGAAAATCTCATTCTGGAGACCTTTCTCATTTCCTAAAGTCCCCAGCTGCGTCGGTCTACGTGACATTCTCTTGGAACTCGCTTTATATATTCATGAATACGTCTGCAACTTGTACTATCGCTATTATTATTACTGGTAACAGTAGTACAGCTGTGCTATTAGTTCCGATGCTTTCTATTTATGGTTTTGTAATTTTTATCATTTTTTGTGAAACTGTGATAATATAGACTTAAGGAAAAAAAAAAAAAAAACACGTGGGAATTATCCGAATTGGACGGAGTCGGTTGATGTGATGTACATGTACAGATAAACAAACGGTTACAATTTCAGAAATATTGGACGATTTATTCAAGGGGAAGAGCTTCACAAATAGTGCAAGTCAATAACTCTTTTTGTCCACCTGTGACCCTTACGAAAGCAGTTATTCAGCTTGGCATTGATTGACAGAGTTGTACGATGTCCTGCTGAGGCATATCTTCGCAAATTCTGTCCAACAGGGCTGTAATTATTTTCAATTAGGAAGAGATCCAGCGACCTTGCTGGATAAGCTAGAATTTGTTATGTGCGGGGGCATTATCTTGTTGAAATGTAACCCCATGGTGACCTGCCATGAAGGGCAAAAAAAAAAAAAAAAAAAAAACTGGGCGTAGAATACCGTCGATGTCTCACTGTGCTGTAAGAACGCCGCTGATAACAACCAGATGGTTCCTGCTGTGGAAGGAAATGATACCCCAGACCATCGTTCCTGGTTGTCGGGTCGTACGGCGGGCGACAGTCTGGTTGGTATCCTATCACTGCGGGGCATCTCTTCGACCTGGAATCTCACTTGACTGTAGTAGAGTTGTCTTCAGTGATGAACTCTGCTTCTAAATGAGATTCGATGACCAGCGAAGACGAGTCTGGAAAGACAATAATGGAATAACAACATGTCTGTCGCCTACCATACACCCAGACAGCAGGCAGTGTTGGTCCTGGGTCCCATTCCTTTTCATAGCAGCACCTCTTTGGTTGTCATCCGCGGCACTGTTAGACCACAACGGGAAGTCGACGAAATTTTACGCCCCGTTTTATTGCCCTTATGTCAAGCCATCATGGGCTTATATTTCCAAAAGATAATGCCTGCTTGTACACGTGAGAGATTCTACTGATTGCATATGGGGTTGCCAAATCCCACCTTGGCCAGCAAAGTCGTTGGATCTCTCCCCAGTTGAGAACATTAGGAACATTACGGGAAGGTCTCTCGAATCAGCTCGGGATTTTGACGATCTGGTGCGCCTATTGGACAGAATTTGGCACTATATCCCTCAAGTGGACGTACAACAACCCTTTTATTCAATTCCAACTCTAATAACTGCTTGCATAAGGGCCAGAAGTGGACCAACGCCTTATTGACATGCTCAGATTGAGAAGGCCCTCCTTTTGAAAAAATAATCCAACTTCTATAAAATTGTAAGCGTCTGTTTATTTGTACATGTACATCACATCTACCGATAGCCGTCCCATTCGGAAAGTTCTTTCGTATTGCGTCGTTTTTTTTTGTGTTAGAATTTACGTTTCTCGTGAGGAAAAACCGCGGTTCAATGTAATACAAAGTGTAGCCATGTGGCTTTAAGTCATCTTGAAAAAATTAATCGGCAGACATGGACCTCAGTGACACTCATACTAATTCTCTATATAAACACCCTGAAATGTGATACATGCTCCCAACAGTGGGTCACTGCACGGAGACCTCTGCTGTTGAATCAGTTTTGGCTACTTAGTACATGATACACCACAAAAATCACCTCGTCATCATTGTGCAAACGTCTGCAATGCGCAGGTTTCGTCATCGGACGAAAGAGGCATAAGTTGCGGGCTTTCAAATAGATAAAATGAGTGAAATGATGTCTGTGGCCCCCAACTACGTACCCTCCGACTCAAAGTTGCAATGTTAAAAATCTTGACTGGTTTCATTGTCTAGGGGCCGGGATACGTAGTTGCCGCATTACAGTTTGGATATTGCTGGGTCTACAGTATACGATAAGAATACACGCATGAATCGAATGGTTTCTATCACTCGGCAATTGCGAATTAGGAAAGTAACATATAAATTTATAAATGAAAGATTGCAATTGAATAAAATCTACAGGTACTATCTTAACGACTTTAAATGATGAGTACGGGAGTAGAAGTATGAAGTAGAAGAATGCGGCATATTTCTGAAAAACACTTACTGGTGTCGATAGTCCATCAATTAAATTAAATATAATTTGAATAACAGGGAAACAATAGATTCCTACTTCACGTAATTAGTTATGAACAGCAACATAGCTCGCAAGATATTCATTTCTGAACGCATACTACGACTTCATTGGAGGAGCCATGGAGATCACACAAGAGCACAGGTCGCCACTCCGAATAATTTGTATCCTCCGCGACCACGCGAAAACTGCTCCACTGTCCAAGTCTTTCCGCCGACTGTGCGTCCGTCGCGCCGTTGCTTCCGGTATTTCCCGTGTCCTGTGCCGTACTGTCTCTCGCGCCGCCCTGTTCCAAACTGCCTCGTGTCCTCTCCGGAAACGATGTTCCTCCCCAACCACCATACGTCTCTCTTAGTAATGAGCGCTGTGATTGGCTAGGGCGCTCCCTCCATGTCTCCATCCATCGTGCACTCACAAACATATTGAAACACATATAAAATACTTGAAATTTAATAAAAATTCCTACAGCTGGACCATAAACACGCTCTACACACATTATTAGATACATAAACAAATTAAATAAACATATATCAAAGGAATAGAACAATTGGTAGGCCAGTAGCCTAATGTCTCTATGCTTTCTAAAACACAGTAAATATTTAACCAATTTCTTCATGAATAGTATATATCGGATATAAACAAAGACAGAGATGAATGCATGCTACTACCGTTTTTTCGAGTAACTGTGGAGTACTAATGGCCTGACGTGATCGATAGTAATAGGCCACTTAGACCTCCAGTAACTCATGTACTCTTCAAGTTACGTGCCTGTGATTTATACCAATTTAGATTTACGCTATTAGCTTTTTAAAGACACGTCGATCGAAGAAATCGGCTGAAGCGTTTATATTTTGGAAATTTGTTGTTGGGTGTTACTTGTATAATTTACCGTCAGATACTAAACTTTAAACTAACAAAGATATTGAAAATCTGGTTACACCATCAGAATCGTTGGACAAATAATGGTAATATACAAGTTCCTTTTTGAGGTATCATGATTCATCTGGCTGCTATTAATTTCTATACTAACTGTGAAATGTCTGGCATTAAGGTTTCTCAAAGTCCGCCCACTTTGGCCCTCCTGGCGCACAGCGTCACCAAGGGATTCCCAGCCACGTGCCCGTTGGACCACGTGCTCGATGGACCACGTGCTCCGGCCGTTGTGAGGCACCACGCGGATGCTAACGAGCTCGGCCCTGCCACGCTGCCCGAGCGGTGGCCGCCAACTCTGAACTTGGAATATTTCCAGGGCGCCGCAACTCGCCCGTTACCCCACAACGTCAATTGGAGCCATGCTACGAAAATAAGGTGGTTGAGAACAATGCGGCAGCTCACAGAAGCAGCATGTGTGACTGTGTCCAGTGCAGAGTGGGTTGAGAGAATAAACGCCCCGCTGGGCTTCTTCTCGCAACGTTTCGTCTTGACAATCTGCGGCAACCTCATAAGAAATTTCGGTAGTATTCTCGTATAATTGTTGGCCCATTACGAGCATGTCTATTAGCACCACACAATGGCAAGGTAAGAAAAATCAAAGAAAAAAAGAATCCACAAAACACTCAGTCACTCAGCTTCACCTTGCTGAATGGTGGTTGAGTATTCTCCTGTTTCGGACGTGGTGAATAGGTTTCTTTCCAGTTTTGGCTTCGTGTATTTTTTCCACGGCCACAGCACTCCTCCATGGTGACAGGCGGTCAAAAATGTTTTCTCATACAGTTGTGACATTTCCGCTATTGACTCCGTTAGCCTGGCTTTAGCGCGAGTGTGGGCAGTCGCGAAACCCTATGGTCAGCGATCTTTGGCTTACCGACAATGTCGTGCGAACGTTGAAAATTGAACCGAGTCAGATTTTCACTAAGCTCGATTGTGGTGAGCTGGTTTTCGAGCGCCAGGGCTTCCATTGATCATCCGATCCCAAGCTCTTCACAGAAATGGTCTTCTACCTCGTTCTTCGTCAATCAGATTCGCTTTATCACAGTGGAAGCGTCTACTGCACCTGTTCACTTTGCCATATGATTGCGCTTTGTTGATATAAATATCCAGTAACTCAACACGGATTGCAGACACGTGCCTGCAAAGTAACGAAAAATTCCTTACATGAGTATGTTTTTCGAGATGACTTTTTTTTTGTGACTCTCTCTCTTACAGAACGTCGAGACCCCCAAGCTCATTGGTTTGAATAAAGATAAACAGTGTAATCATCGTGGGTATTAATAACCTCTTCAGCTGTATTTTTATCCTTTATTACTGTAGTACAACTGGTTTCGTGGCGTTAAAGCCACATCTTCATCTTTTAGTCATATGTAATCTGTGAATATGATTAAAAGATTAAGATGTGGCTTTAGCGCCATGAAGCCGGTAATGGTACACTAACAAAGGAACAAAATACAGCTGAAGCGGTTATTAACACCAAAGATGAATTACTCATAGCTGTGGTTGTCCCAGCTATAAGGCTGTCTGCAAAACAAAAAAATGGTTCAAATGGCTCTGAGCACTATGCGACTTAACTTCTGAGGTCATCAGTTGCCTAGAACTCAGAACTAATTAAACCTAACTAACCTAAGGACATCACACACATCCATGCCCGAGGCGGGGTTCGAACCTGCGACCGTAGCGGTCGCTCGGCTCCAGACTGTAGCGCCTAGAACCGCAGGCCACTCCGGCCGGTTCTGTAAAACAATGTAATCCCGGAGACTGCGGTAAAGTAAAAGCCTTTGCAGTTCCTTTTCTCCCAGACGTACTGTTCCAAAAGCACAACAGAATAACTTCGCTGGAGTGCATAAAGCGAACTAGTTTTTAAAAAATATTTGTTTCAGTTAGCAAGACGCGGGGAAATTACCTACTCCTGTCCAGAGGAGGCCAGGATTCTGGGTTCGAGTTCCAACAAGGTACATGGTCTTAACTTGTGATGATAATTATCACAGTAAACACTCCGATAAAACAGGAAATCTGGTTTCTGAGATATAAATAATAAGCAATTGCAACAAAAAATTCCTCATTGACGTGACAGAACTTACGGGTTGTTTGGTAACTGATAAAAATAGGACAGAGAAGAAAAAATAATGCAGAATTACACGTCTTGGACACTGGAGGAAAAGTTCTGTCATTGGCACTTGGAAATATAGATAAGAACGTAAGAACCACATGCTAGAGTACAAGAATAAAGTGCTTCGTTTCCAGAGATAAAACAACATGTGAACGAATAATGCATTGCATCTAAATATCTGAAGGCTATTTAAATCAACACAAGTGGAACTCACAAAACACAGAAACGACCAAATGAAGATAAGTAGGGGAAGCAGAAAAATATGAAACTGTGGAAATGATATATCTAATACAGAAAAGAAGAAAAAGGATGTCCGAAATACATAGGAAAACGGATTGAGCCGTTCCACGAAAATTTCTGCTATCGATATCAGACGGGTTACCGCCACTGCTATGTGGTGGTTGTCATCTGCATCCGAGGAGGAAGTGCAGCAACGTGGGCCACTGTAGAGCCGCAGAACAATCTGCCTGCGCGCGAGGAAGATACCCAGGTGAATAATGCAGTAGAGGCATGGGCAACTAGTGCAGGCTCTGTCTGCCATCTTCTTGTTGCTGGGTACGAAATACATCGATCCGGTTCGTGGTAAGCTTGTCACGTTCGGATGGTTGCAGAATTTAACATCTTGCAACTTTATGGCTGCAAGATCGATAACTCATCAGACATCCCAGCGTCGAGGGTTCCCTTCTTTCCAGGGTCCCCCGCATCGTCCCCTACGCTCTGTCAAGGAGTATGGGACCTCATCATCATCAGGTAACCTCTATACAAAGCAGATTTTCTGATGTTCCAGCATGCAGCCCCTGCAATGACACCAGAAATTGACGATCAAGGAATCCTGCTTGCTTCTGCGATCCACATGATGAAAAATATGGATCTCAAGGTATCCTGCCGTTGGATGCTGCGACACGGTCATCCTTCGCTAGTTCACCCCGAGCCAGGACTCCAGTTCAGACATCCTGCTCTACTCCGACAGTTTCTCTGCCCCCACCAGCAGCTGCCGCTACAGACAACGCCCTGCGTCATCTGCAACGCTTCCGACGGACCTATCTTCGTGGTTGTGGTTGTGGTAAAGCTTTGCTTAAATTATACTTGTAGTTCTTGTAGTACATTGAATGCAGATTGCTGCAACGGAACGTAAGTTCCGTGCGAAGATGGAAGAACTTAAAACAACTGAATTTTAACTCTGATCATAGATGGAAGAAATTAAATTTTTTGTTGGATTTGAACACCATGCCAAGACGGGAGAACTTAAGTTCTTAATCTAACTTGGTCCGAGACGGTTTCAGTGAGACTTGGCATTTTTATTTGTGTCACAAAATTTTCTTAAGCTACAACCTCTAGCCAGTGACTTTCAGTTTGTGAATCTTGCATCATTTTTCATCAGGGTAGGCAAACAATGTTTCTCATTTTTGTAAATCAACATTTTGAAGAATCTGTGACATCTGCAAGGTCGACTTCGCACATTCTAGTGTCAAGGGTTGCCCACTGGCCAGGCAGCCAATTGTCACCGGTAAGTAGATTTCGTGGTATTCCAGTAGGCGGCCCTAGCGGTGCCACCAGAGATTATGGGTTGTGGGACCCTACTTGTTTCCGCGTCCACGCTACTAAAAGTAAATCCCAAGATATCCTGCCTCTCCACGGTATTTATGCCAGTGCGCGGCTGTTCTTCGGCAGTTCATTGTGAGCCAGATCTTCAGTTCTGAAGTGTCTGAAAGAACAGACACCATTACTACGATCCTGCTGCTGTATACATACATGATGAAACTGAAATTACGATCTTAGCCGCAATCGGGCTTTTAAATAAATTCGGTGGTGACAAGTGAAAATTTTTGACAGACTAGGACTCAAACCCGGATTTCCCTCTTCACGTGAGAGTTCGTCTTGAGCGCTGTTGCTGCTTGAGTATGCTTCACGTCCAACCAAAATCCCCAACTTTTCGCACACTACAGGCGTAACGTACCCTGTGCACTACCCTTATTGCTAGCAAACTGACGCTAATTCTCGCAAATGGTTGGACGAAGAGTGCATCTTCTCTGAGTGTTTAATAATTCCCGTCAAGTAGCTTATAGTATATGTGGTGTCTGTCTTTTCGAACATGTGGACAGTTATGAGTTGTTCAGTTTTGACTGACGTTCCTTGGGAGACAGTGTTGTTCGTCATTGTACGTACTAGCAACATTGTTTTAAATTTTTTGGACAATGTCAAGTATGACATTGTCCTTGCCTGTCCTATCTTTTGGGTCATGTTTGCGTCAAGTATTGGGTCCAATTAATGTAACCTCCTGCTGTGAATTCGTGTTTTGTTGTACCACACACGATAGAGCAATTGTATCTAGCCCAAGTGTGGAGTTTGTTAGGATGACAAGATTTTTTCTCGTTGGTTCTCTATTTTAATTATTAGTAAGTTTCGCTTCCATTATATTCATTACGTACTTCTTTAGGTGATGTGAGCAAATCTGATGTTCCTTGAGCTACAGCAGAAAACCCCATTGGCTTTATTTGTAAATCTTCTGTGGACTGGTAGCGCCGAGACTTTGTAAGGATGGTACCATGTATATGAGAAAGCTATCATGATTCAAGTTTAATTTGATAGCCACCAGGCAACTATTTTAATAACAGTTCGACTCTGTTAAAGTATAGGGTGCTTGTCGCGCTAGGGCCATGTGAAACGTTTAAGACCTGTGAAGGAACTAGGTGTATGTTTTTTATATTTATTATGTCTCGAAGTGTTTTTTAAAGACATGGTGAACCAAGTTGTAAATGTTTGTGTTGACAATATGAAAGATTTGTTTAATGTGTTAGCTAGTGTGACCATATGCAAAAGTCCATCAAACTGGATCGTGATTGATGTTTGTAGGCTCACTCTTGATGTTACGTTTACTGGTAAACGGTAACTTTGAACTATGTCGGGTAAAACCGCCAGCACGTCCCCACCACCAACGCTCCTAACGTGACACGGTTGATACAGTGCATCCGGTTGTAGGGAATATGGCTGAAATGTGCTTAAAATGAAGAAAATGGGTGATCGAGTAAAATTTCATGTAACGCTAAAACTTAAAATCTTAGAAACAAAGTCAAAATAACCCACAAAATTAATTTAGTCTTGCAACTATTAAACTATACTTGAAATCGCGGAAATACTTAACTGCAGTAGGGACAATGGAATAAGGAAGGCATTACACAGAAAAGATAGAACGAATGTTAGTGTATCGTAGGCCACGTCAGATTTAAAGGGTAGTATTTACTGAATGAAATTCATTCATACTTACTACGTAAGCCGGCCGGAGTGGTCGAGCGGTTCTAGGTGCTACAGTCTGGATCCGCGAGGCCGTTACGGTCGCAGGTTCGAATCCTGCCTCGGGCATGGATGTGTGTGCTGTCTTAGGTTAGTTAGGTTTAAGTAGTTCTAAGTTCTAGGGGACTGATGACCACAGCAGTTAAGTTCCATAGTGCTCAGAGTCATTTGAACCATTTGAACTTACTGCGTAAGTTAAACCTGTTTTTCTTCTCTATTGACTGACAAATCTTTTGTATGTTTCTTAGCATTTCCTCCTAAAGAATTACTTAATGATATAATTTTCCATAAGTGCTGTTAGAAATTCGTGATAGTTGTATTATCGACCTATTATCGTTCCTTTCTTGTTACACTTTTATCGTTAATTCCTACACTTCTCTCGTTAATAATCGTACTACCGTTGTTCGTTTAAATTATTGCTACCGAATTCACCACTTGTGATTTTCCTTCATTTCTCTCTGGATCACGACCTGCGGCCAAATGTTACTTTGAGCTGTAGTTTGCCTCTCGATGTTCATGCCGAAAAGAAACAACCATCACTCAGTAGAGAAAGCATTCAATTGTTTGTTTTTGTGAGCCTGGTGTCCGTGGTGTTTACAATTCTCAACTGCATTAAAATTACGTCTGTGCAAATAATGGGAAAATGCGTATTTATGCAACTAGCGGTGCTATATTGCGTCGTATTTTATATCAAGATGTGTATACTGCTGAGAACCAACACGAGAGTAGCTAGTGCAAAAGGAATGAATATCACAAAAATATGTAAGCAGACACCTTTTCGTGATTTAACGAAAATTTAACATAAAATGCCACCATTCAATATGTTATTATCAGTTAAACATAATGCGTATGGTGAAATAATCACGCGGTTTCTGGAAGTTGCACGCTCATAATTTGAACACCTTAAATAAATATGATATAGTCTTCGGCTGATTCTCTATGAACATTGCCTGTTCAGTTTTTACACAAGTTATCACATTCTGTCGACATTGAGAGCTTTGAAGCTAACATACATATTTATGAAAGTGATGGGGATATACAGGTAATCAAGAGACAACTTAAGTTGTGTACAGTACTTAAGGCGAATCGTTTTGCATATATGTGCTAACAGTCAGTACGGATAAAGTCGTAGCAGCTGAGATGCATTTGAATGATGATAGAATACGACCACTACCGGTTTTTTATTTCTCAGGCGTATTACCCGCAGGTAACCTTTGATGCTGTTGTATGGACACGTTAATTTAGTTTAGTCATAGCGTAACGAATAAGTACAGTACCTCAGAAGAGACACCGGCCGTTATACTACTTTAGAACTATTCACTGAACTAGTTACTAAGATGAGGATTGATAGCCCCTCAATCTTTACAGTCGCATTCTCATTTTATTGGAACGTAATTAATCTGAAAATTGGATCTGCTCGGAAATGATTCCAGGTTTTCAGAAAAGCTGACGATAATGACTGCTAGTTCGCGTCAAATTCTAGAAGACAGGCCATCATCACTGACGTTTGAACAGACGGGTATCGAATAGAAACAGCCATCTTTCCACAGAAGTCCTTTCGCGGCACGCAGACACTCCTCCGCTTGTCTCCGGAAACAAATGACTGGCGCCGGCAGCGACCCTGACAGCAGATGGATGTCGAAGATTCTGCCTGTGGGGGAAGGGGGCGTCTCCAGATAGCTGTCCGGAAAGCTTGCTCTCCATCTGACAGCGACAAGAAGTCTCATTTCGGAGATGAGAAATTTTGTAGACCGAAAATTTCTTTGCTGGAACGTAGTTCTTGTTTGAGCTAAATCTTATTTTCACTAAAAAGGAGCATGCGAGCATTTGCCTAAAAATGAGACCTCTGATTCCTGTGCCTAGAAGCACCCTATGCTTCTATTGACTTTCACACAGTTTACGCATCACTTTTCCTTCCGACCCACGACCCCATAGAGAATAATATATACTTATACGTTGCCAATCTGACATAAAATAAAGATAATTCCTAAATAAACTATAATCCATTTGTTTTGTTGGCACTGTTCATTTTTCTTATGACTCTTAGTTTGTTCTCAGCGAATTTTTCACGATGTAAAATGTTGTTTTTGTTGTTGTTGTGGTCTTCAGTCCTGAGACTGGATTGATGCAGCTCTCCATGCTACTCTATCCTGTGCAAGCTTCTTCATCTCCCAGTACCTACTGCAGCCTACATCCTTCTGAATCTGCTTAGTGTATTCATCTCTTGGTCTCCCTCCTCAATTTTTACCCTCCACGCTGCCCTCCAATACTAAATTGGTGATCCCTCGATGTCTCAGAACATCTCCTACCAACTGATCCCATCTTCTAGTCAAGTTGTGCCACAAGCTCCTCTTCTCCCCAATTCTATTCAATACCTCCTCATTAGCTATGTGATCTACCCATCTAATCTTCAGCATTCTTCTGTAGCACCACATTTCGAAAGCTTCTATTCTCTTCTTGTCTAAACTATTTATCGTCCACGTTTCACTTCCATACATGGCTACACTCCATACAAATACTTTCAGAAACGACTTCCTGACATTTAAATCTATACTCGATGTTAACAAATTTTTCTTCTTCAGAAATGCTTTCCTTTCCATCGCCAATCTACATTTAATATCCTCTCTACTTCGACCATCATCAGTTATTTTGCTCCCCAAATAGCAAAACTCCTTTACTACATTGTCTCATTTCCTAATGTAATTCCCTCAGCATCACCCGACTTAATTCAACTACATTCCGTTGTGCTCGTTTTGCTTTTGTTGATGTTCATCTCATACCCTCCTTTCAAGACACTGTCCATTCCGTTCAACTGCTCTCCCAAGTCCTTTTCTGTCTCTGATAGAATTACAATGTCATCGGCGAACCTCAAAGCTTTTATTTCTTCCCCATGGATTTTAATACCTACTCCGAACTTTTCTTTTGTTTGCTTTACTGCTTGCTCAATATGCAGATTGAATAACATCGGGGATAGGCTACAACCCTGTCTCACTCCCTTCCCAACCACTGCTTCCATTTCATACCCCTCGATTCTTGTAACTGTCATCAGCTTTCTGTAGAAATTGTAAATAGCCTTTCGCTCCCTGTATTTTACCCCAACCAGCTTCAGAATTTGAAAGAGAGTATTCCAATCAACATTGTCAAAAGCTTTCTCTAGGTCTACAAATGCTAGGAACGTAGGTTTGCCTTTCCTTAATCTTTCTTCTAAGATAAGTCGTAGGGTCAGTATTGCCTCACGTGTTCCAACATTTCTACGGAATCCAAACTGATCTTCCCCGAACGTCGGCATCTATCAGTTTTTCCATTCGTCTGTAAAGAATTCGCCTTAGTATTTTGCAGCTGTGACTTATTAAACTGATAGTTCGGTAATTTTCACATCTGTCAACACCTGCTTTCTTTGGGATTGGAATTATTATATTTTTCTTGAAGTCTGAGGGTATTTCGCCTGTTTCATACATCTTGCTCACCTGATGGTAGAGTTTTGTCATGACTGGCTCTCCCAAGGCTGTCAGTAGTTCTAATGGAATGTTGTCTACTCCGGGAGCCTTGTTTCGAATTAGGTCTTTCAGTGCTATGTCAAACTCTTCACGCAGTATCATATCTCCCATTTCATCTTCATATACATCCTCTTCTATTTCCATAATATTGTCTTCAAGTACATCGCGATTGTATAGACCCTCTATATACTCCTTCCACCTTTCTGCTTTCCCTTCTTTGCTTAGCACTGGGTTTCCATCTGAGCTCTTGATATACATGCAAGTGGTTCTCCTTTCTCCAAAGGTCTCTTTAATTTTCCTGTAGGCTGTATCTATCTAACCCCTAGTGAGATAAGCCTCTACATCCTTACATTTGTCCTGTAGTCATGCCTGCTTAGCCATTTTGCACTTCCAGTCGATCTCATTTTTGAGACGTTTGTATTCCTTTTTGCCTGCTTCATTTACCGCATTTTTATATTTTCTCCTTTCATCAATTAAATTCAATATTTCTTCATCAAAACTAGACATGATTGTCTCAATGGGAATTCCGCGATCGTTCATTAAATAAAATATGGCGTTTCAGTCTTCGATCGCTATTCTTTATTTTCAATTACCGGTTTCGGGCTAGCTGCCCATCTTCAGATCATATATTGTAGTTACAGAGTGACTTGTCCGTACAGAACACTCGGTTAGCTGTGATCTGAAGATGGGCAGCTAGCCCGAAACCGGTAATTGAAAATAAAGAATAGCGATCGAAGAATGAAACGCCATATTTTATTCCATAATTCTTCTGTTACCCAAGGGTTTCTACTAGCCCTCGTCTTTTTACCTATTTGATCCTCTGCTGCCTTCACTATTTCATCCCTCAAAGCTACCCATTCCTCTTCTACTGTATTTCTTTCCCCCAGTCCTGTCAATTGTTCCCTTGTGCTCTCCCTGAAACCCTGTACAACCTCTGGTTCTTTCAGTTTATTCAGGTCCCATCTCCTTAAATTCCCACCTTTTTGCAGTTTCTTCAGTTTTAATCTACAGTTCATAACCAATAGTTGTGGTCAGAGTCCACATCTGCCCCTGGAATGTCTTACAATTTAAAACCTGGTTCCTAAATCTCTGTCTTACCATTATATATTCTATCTGATATCTTCTAGTATCTCGAGGGTTCTTCCATGTATACAACCTTCTTTCATTATTCTTGAACCAAGTGTTAGCTATGATTGAGGTATGCTCTGTGCAAAATTCTAACAGACGGCTTCCTCTTTCATTTCTTTCCCACAATCCATATTCACCTACTATGTTTCCTTCTCTCCCTTTTCCTACTCTCGAATTCCAGTCACCCATGACTATTAAATTTTCGTCTCCCTTCACTACCTGAATAATTTCTTTTATCTCATCATACATTTCATCAATTTCTTCATCATCTGCAGAGCTAGTTGGCATATAAACTTGTACTACTGTATTAGGCGTGGGCTTCGTGTCTATCTTGGCCACAATAATGCGTTCACTATGCTGTTTGTAGTAGCTTGCCCGCACTCCTATTTTTGTATTCATTATTAAGACTACTCCTTCATTACCCCTATTTGATTTTGTATTTATAACCCTGTATTCGCCTGACCAAAAGTCTTGTTCCTCATGCCACCGAACTTCACTAATTCCCACTATATCTAACTTTAACCTATCCATTTCCCTTTTTAACCTGCCTGCCCGATTAAGGGCTCTGACATTCCACGCTCCGATCCGCAGAACGCCAGTTTTCTTTCTCCTGATATCGACGTTCTCTTGAGTAGTGCCCGCCCGGAGATTCGAATGGGGGACTATTTTACCTCCGGAATATTTTACCCAAGAGGACGCCATCATCATTTAATCATACAGTAAAGCTGCATGCCCTCGGGAAAAATTACGGTTGTAGTTTCCCCTTGCTTTCAGCCGTTCGCAGTACCAGAACAGCAAGGCCATTTTGGTTAGTGTTACAAGGCCAGATCACTCGATCATCCAGACTGTTGCCCCTGCAACTACCGAAAAGGCTGCTGCCCCTCTTCAGGAACCACACGTTTGTCTGGCCTCTCAACAGATACCCCTCCGTTGTTGCACCTAGGGTACGTCTATCTGTATCGTTGAGGCACGCAAGCCTCCCCTCCAACGGCAAGGTCCATGGTTCATGGGGGGGGGGATGGTAAAATATACTAGGAATATTCTAATTCTAATGAAAACAGAAATGTTTAGGTAAGATTTGCTACTAAATTAATAAAGAATAACAAGTAAAACACAGTGAATCCAGAAAATTTTCACACACTATGTAAAAAGAATTGTGTGTTTTGCTTCCAGAGAAGTACGTGGTGTGTGTAAAAGTTCGGTGAATGCTGACGAAAAAAAAAATAGTCGCCACCTGCTATAACACACTTTTGACAACTTTCGTACAGCTTCTGGATACTATAAGCAAAGGTTTCCCGTGGAATCGATCGCAGAACGGCTGTCACAAGATCTTAGATGGCATTCACGTCCTCACAACGTTCACCTTTCATGGCCTCCTTCAAGCGGTGCAACAGAACGAAGTCTGCAGGAGCCACTTCAGGGGAGTACGGAGGGTGTTCAAGAACAGTTACCATCTTACGCGCCAGGAATTGGCGCACACGGATCGCACAGTGAGCGGGGGCATTGTCATGGAGCAGCATCCATTTTCCAGCCCTGTGCGACTCTGGCCGAACCTGCCGGATACACTGTAGCAATCGATTCAAAACGGACTGGTAAAATGCATCATTAACGGTTTCACCTGCAGAAACAAAATTTCTTATGGATGATGCCGTGGTTGTAGAAGAAGGCGATCAACAGTGGTTTCACCTTGGATTTTTGCAGACGGCTTTTTCTTGGTCGAGGGGAAGACGGTGAACACCATGACATCGATTGCCGGTCTCATCTCCCGTGACAATGGTGTCCAGAAGCAATGGATCTTGGTCACACATGTAAATGAAATTACCAGAAGTTTCCATCCGGTTTGCTTTCTGCTCGTCTGTGACCTTGTGCGGCACAAATCGGGAGCAGATCTTCAGCTAACCCGAATCATCTCGGACAATGCTGTGTACCGTGTCCTTGCTAATGCCCATTTCCTCCACAATCAATCTGCGTGTCCGTCGCCGATCTTCAAAATGGTTCAAATGGCTTTGAGCACTATGGCACTTAACTTCTGAGGTCATGAGTCCCCTAGAACTTAGAATTACTGAAACCTAACTAACCTAAGGACGGCACACACATCCATGCCTTAGGCAGGATTCCAACCTGCGACCGTAGCGGTCGCTCGGTTCCAGATTGTAGCGCCTAGAACCGCTCGGCCACCCTGGCCAGGTCGCCGATCTTGTGCCAGCATTTGTCGCACCTTATCGATCTTGTCTGTGGCTCTGCTAACCTCTTCATCTCAGAGTAGCACTTGCAACCTACGTCCTCAATTATTTGCTTGACATATTCCAATCTCTGTCTTCCTCTACAGTTTTTGCCCTCTACAGCTCCCTCTAGTACCATGGAGGTCATTCCCTCATGTCTTAGCAGATGTCCTATCATCCTGTCCCTTCTCCTTATCAGTGTTTTCCACATATTCCTTTCCTCTCCGACTCTGCGTAGAACCTCCTCATTCCTTACCTTATCAGTCCACCTAATTTTCAACATTCGTCTGTAGCACCACATCTCAAATGCTTCGATTCTCTTCTGTTCCGGTTTTCCCACAGTCCATGTTTCGCTACCATGCAATGCTGTACTCCAGACATACATCCTCAGAAATTTCTTCCTCAAATTAAGGCCGGTATTTGATATTAGTAGACTTCTCTTGGCCAGAAATGCCTTTTTTGCCATAGCGAGTCTGCTTTTGATGTCCTCCTTGCTCCGTCCGTCATTGGTTATTTTATTGCCTAGGTAGCAGAATTCATTAACTTCATTGACTTCGTGACCATCAATCCTGATGTTAAGTTTCTCGCTGTTCTCATTTCTACTACTTCTCATTACCTTCGTCTTTCTCCGATTTATTCTCAAACCATACTGTGTACTCATTAGACTGTTCATTCCGTTCAGCAGATCATTTAATTCTTCTTCACTTTCACTCAGGATAGCAATGTCATCAGCGAATCGTATCATTGATATCCTTTCACCTTGTATTTTAATTCCACTCCTGAACCTTTCTTTTATTTCCATCATTGCTTCCTCGATGTACAGATTGAACAATAGGGGCGAAAGGCTACAGTCTTGTCTTACACCCTTCTTAATACGAGCACTTCGTTCTTGATCGTCCACTCTTATTATTCCCTCTTGGTTGTTGTACATATTGTATGTGACCCGTCTCTCCCTATAGCATACCCCTACTTTTTTCAGAATCTCGAACAGCTTACACCATTTTATATGTCGAACGCTTTTTCCAGGTCGACAAATCCTATGAAAGTGTCTTGATTTTTCATTAGCCTTGCTTCCGTTATTAACCGTAACGTCAGAATTGCCTCTCTCGTCCCTTTACTTTTCCTAAAGCCAAACTGATCGTCACCTAGCGCATTCTCAATTTTCTTTTCCATTCTTCTGTATATTAATCTTGTAAGCAGCTTAGATGCATGAGCTGTTAGCTGATTGTGCGATAATTCTCGCACTTGTCAGCTCTTGCCGTCTTCGGAATTGTGTGGATGATGCTTTTCCGAAAGTCAGATGGTATATCGCCAGACTCATATATTCTACACACCAACGTGAATAGTCGTTTTGGTGCCACTTCCCCCAATGATTTTAGAAATTCTGATGGAGTGTTATCTATCCCTTCTGCCTTATTTGACCGTAAGTCCTCCAAAGCTCTTTTAAATTCCGATTCTAATACTGGATCCCCTATCTCTTCTAAATCGACTCCTGTTTCTTCTTCTATCACATCAGACAAATCTTCACCCTCATAGAGGCTTTCAATGTATTCTTTCCACCTATCTGCTCTCTCCTCTGCATTTAACAGTGGAATTCCCATTGCACTCTTAATGTTACCACCGTTGCTTTTAATGTCACCAAAGGTTGATTTGCCTTTCCTGTATGCTGAGTCTGTCCTTCCGACAGTCATATCTTTTTCGATGTCTTCACATTTTTCCTGTAGCCATTTCGTCTTAGCTTCCCTGCACTTCCTATTTATTTCATTCCTCAGCGACTTGTATTTCTGTATTCCTGATTTTCCCGGAACATGTTTGTACTTCCTCCTTTCATCAATCAACTGAAGTATTTCTTCTGTTACCCATGATTTCTTCGCAGCTACCTTGTTTGTACCTATGTTTTCCTTCCCAACTTCTGTGATGGCCCTTTTTAGAGATGTCGATTCTTCTTCAACTGTACTGCCTACTGCGCTATTCCTTATTGCTATATCTATAGCGTTAGAGAATATCAAACGTATCTCGTCATTCCTTAGTACTTCCGTATCCCACTTCATTGCGTATTGATTCTTCCTGACTAATGTCTTGAACTTCAGCCTACTCTTCGTCACTACTATAATGTGATCTGAGTCTATATCTGCTCCTGGGTACGCCTTACAATCCAGTATCTGATTTCGGAATCTCTGTCTGACCATGATGTAATCTAATTGAAATCTTCCCGTATCTCCCGGCCTTTTCGAAGTATACCTCCTCCTCTTGTGATTCTTGAACAGGGTATTCGCTGTTACGAGCTGAAACTTGTTACAGAACTCAATTAGTCACTCTCCTCTTTCAGTCCTTGTCCAAAGCCCATATTCTCCTGTAACCTTTTCTTCTACTCCTTCCCCTACAACTGCATTCCAGTCACCCATGACTATTAGATTTTCGTCCCCCTTTACATACTGCATTACCCTTTCAAAATCCTCATACACTTTGTCTATCTGTTCATCTTCAGCTTGCAACGTCGGCATGTATACCTGAACTATCGTTGTCGGTGTTGGTCTGCTGTCGATTCTGATTAGAACAACCCAGTCATTGAACTGTTCACAGTAACACACCCTCTGCCCTACCTTCCTATTCATAACGAATCCTACACCTGTTATACCATTTTCTGCTGCTGTTGATATACCCGATACTCATCTGACCAGAAATCCTTGTGTTCCTTCCACTTCACTGACCCCTACTGTATCTATATTGAGCCTTTGCATTTCCCTTTTCAGATTTTCTAGTTTCCCTACCACGTTCAAACTTCTGACATTCCACGCCCCGACTCGTAGAACGTTATCCTTTCGTAGATTATTCAATCTTTTTCTCATGGTAACCTCCCCCTTGGCAGTCCCCTCCCGGAAATCCGAATGGGAGACTATTCCGGAATCTTTTGCCAATGGAGAGATCATCATGACACTTCTTCAGTTACAGGCCACATGTCATGTGGAGACACGTTACGTGTCTTTAATGCTGTGGTTTCCATTGCCTTCTGCATCCTCATGTCGTTGATCATTGCTGATTCTTCCGCCTTTAGGGGCAATATCCCACTCCTAGGACAAGAGAGTGCCCTGAACCTCTATCCGCTCCTCCGCCCTCTTTGACAAGGCCGTTGGCAGAATGAGGCTGACGTCTTATGCCGGAAGTCTTCGGCCGCCAATGCTGATTATTTATCAAAATTTAGGCAGTGGCGGGGATCGAACCCAGGACCAAAGAAAGACGTTTTAATTATGAATCAAAGACGCTACCCCTTGACCACGGGTGGCTTTGCTTAGTTGATATGAATGTGGCTCATCCTCAGTTGCTTCCTTGAATTCACGGATGCGTTTAAACCATTCGTAAACGTATTTTCTGCTCACGGCTTGCCTCCCGTTCACCTGCACCAACAATACTCCGTTACAGTCTTCTACAATTTGTAGCAGAACTAGATGTTTACACTTTGCTCCATTGCGCTGTGACTCTTCCTTTCACACTCACTACGTTCAACTTTTCGCAGTCTGTTTACACAGCCAGTCACATGCAATGTATGACGTTTATCGATTCTCCTCAAGTCTATGAAGACCCATGCGCATGCACGCACACATGCGCCGAGTTCCCGTTCAGATGTGACACCATTCACAGAACTTTTACACACGTCACGTATAGCTAGATCTAAGAATGAATTATTTTATTCTGGGTGGGTTATGCGAGCTAGAACTGAGCACCGCATCACGCCAAAACCCGATCTCTATCTTTCACCGTCAGTGGGGCATCAATTTTCCCGTAGACTTCATCTTGTCACCGCCTACATCTTTACTAAGAGGCATAACGCTTAAATGCGATGCTGCACGGGAATTTACCTCTCTCCAATAACTACTGCGGAGCATAATTCTAAGACAGTGTTTATTCTGAGCATGTACAGAGTGGTCCATTGATAGTGACCGGCCCATATATCTCACGAAATGAGCGTCAAACGGAAAAACTACAAAGAACGAAACTTGTCTAGCTTGAAGGGGGAAACCAGATGGCGCTACGGTTAGACCGCTAGATGGCGCTGCCATAGATCAAACGGATATCACTACTTATTTTTTAAATAGGAACCCCCATATTTTATTACATATTCGTGTGGTACGTAAAGAAATATGAATGTTTTAGTTGGACCACTTTTTTCGCTTTGTGATAGATGGCGCTCTAATAGTCACAAACGTATAAGTACGTGGTATCACGTAACATTCCGGCAGTGCGGACGGTATTTGCTTCGTGATACATTACCCGTGTTAAAATGAACCGTTTACCAATTGCGGAAAAGGTCGATATCGTGTTGTTGTATGGCTGTTGTGATCAAAATGACCAACGGGCGTGTGCTATGTATGCTGCTCGGTATCCTGGACGACATCATCCAAGTGTCCGGACCGTTCGCCGGATAGTTACGTTATTTAAGGAAACAGGAAGTGTTCAGCCACATGTGAAACGTCAGTCACGACCTACAACAAATGATGATGCCCAAGCAGGTGTTTTAGCTGCTGTCGCGGTTAATCCGCACATCAGTAGCAGACAAATTGCTCGAGAATCGGGAATCTCAAAAACGTTAGTGTTGAGAATGCTACATAAACATCGATTGCACCCGTACCATATTTCTATGCTCCTGGAATTGCATGGCGACGAGTTTGAACGTCGTGTACGGTTCTGCCACTGGGCACAAGAGAAATTACGGGACGATGACAGATTTTTTGCACGCGTTCTATTTAGCGACGAAGCGTCATTCACCAACAGCGGTAACGTAAACCGGCGTAATATGCACTTTTGGGCAATGGAAAATCCACAATGGCTGCGACAAGTGAAATATCAGCGACCTTGGCGGATTAATGTATGGTGCGGCATTATGGAAGGAACGATGATTGGCCGCCATTTTATCGATGGCAGTCTAAATAGTGGAATGTATGCTGATTTCCTACCTAACGTTCTACCGATGTTACTACAAGATGTTTCACTGCATGACAGAATGGCGATGTACTTCCAACAATATGGATGTCCGGCACATAGCTCGCATGCGTTTGAAGCTGTACTGAATAGCATATTTCATGACAGGTGGATTGGTCGTCGAAGCACCATACTATGGCCCCCACGTTCACTGGATCTGACGTCCACGGATTTCTTTCTGTGGGGAAAATTGAAGGATATTTACTATCGTGATCCACCGACAACGCCTGACAACATGCGTCAGCGCATTGTCAATGCATGTGCGAACACTACGGAAGGCGAACTACTCGCTGTTGAGAGGAATGTCGTTACACGTATTGCCAAATGCACTGAGGTTGACGGACATCATTTTGAGCATTTATTGCCTTAATGTGGCATTTACAGGTAATCACGCTGTAACAACATGCTTTCCCAGAAATGACAAGTTCACAAAGGTACATGTATCACATTGGAACAACCGAAATGAAATGTTCAAAAGTACCTACGTTCTGTATTTTAATTTAAAAAGCCTACCTGTTACCAACTGTTCGTCTAAAATTGTGGGCCATATGTTTCTGGCTATTACAGCGCCATCTGTCACAAAGCGAAAAAAGTGGTCCAACTGAAACATTCATATTTCTTTACGTACTACACGAATATGTAATAAAAATTGGAGTTCCTATTTTTTTTAAAAAATGCAGTTGATATCCGTTTGACCTATGGTAGCGCCATCTAGCGGGCCAACCATAGCGCCATCTGGTTTCCCCCTTCAACTAGACAAATCTCGTTCTTTGTGGTTTTTTTTCGTTTCACCCTTATTTCGTGAGATATTTGGCCCGGTCACGATCAATGGATCACCCTCTATACTGTAATTAATATTCTGCCTAGATGATTTCTGTTTACAAATACCTGGAACGTACACGTACGTTCTGAGCGGGGTAAGCAGCTAACCAACAAACCGATGATCAATTAAATAAATTAATAAATTCGAGATTTGAAAACGATAAAAGTAGATTTAAAAAAAATATATTTATTGCATCACCCGCGGATGCAATTTGTCACACATGACAATAACTATCGTTCACTTAATGATCACCTTCAGATCTAAAAATCAAATAAAAGTAATCCATTAATAAGTATCTGTTTAAGTAGACAGCCTTATAGATGGGCTTATTTAGTTATTCTTAGTTCCTCCTATGCTAGGTAGGATATCGGGCAACAAGTTTCCTCTAACGAACAGGATCAGCTACCAGGTATCGGGCAACAAGTTTCCTCTAGTGAACTCGATCAGCTACCAGCTTTCCAGCTTCCTCTCAGTTCATGTGCATACACTGAAAAAAAGTGCACTTCCAGTTATTAAGAGGCCTTTCTCTACTTCTCTATCCATCGGTTGCTTTTCACAACAATGGTAATCTGTGGATTCTTCTATCTTCCATGCGTAGAACATACCTTGAAAACTTCGCACTTCTTTCAGCAATGACTTTGTGCGGGCTGCGTAGACCACTTCTTCTCAGCGTATTTTCGTTTGGAACGTGACGACGATAACTTATTTTCAAAATTCGCCTCAAACATCGTTCGTGAAGAATATTGAGCTTGTGTGCTGATTTGACTGCTATTTTCCAGGTCTCATATACTTGTATGGCCATCGGCAGGATGATAGAGTACAGCCGAAGCTTTGTGGACAAACTTGGAGTCTAACCGCCTTATGGATCGCCTTCGCTGGAATACTGCAGAAAGTTTCCCAGTTCTGCCTCTACGCCCAAATTATTTAGACAGGGCTGAGATACGGAATTCGGTCAATATCTTGTAGTACCTTCTGTTGCATTATAATTTGAGTCGTTACATTTACAATTTTTGCACATTGTTTTTCTCTTGTTACCATCTAGTTTTAGCTCGGTAATAACTAAATGTAAACTTTGTTGTGTTCCTGCCAGAAGGACGATGGCATCAGATACTGTGTGTATGTCTCATTCAACGTATCCCCATGTCCACATTTACGACTAAAACGAAAAGAAATGTTGACAAAATGCACCCTTGTCTGACGCCTGTCCAAATGCTAAGGAAAGGAGTGTTCCCACCTTCTGTTCTTATACGGCAACTACAGTCTAGGTAGGGGATGGTGTTGTACCTGGGGACAGTTCTCAGACTTCCGCCTCTAGCCAGCCAGCTCTGTAACAGATGTTTAATATATTTTGTTACTCCATTTTCAAAAGATGGCATTACTTTTCATGTGCTGAAATTATAAAAATTACTCCGAAAAATTAAGGCTTTTCCAAATGTAAAAAACATGTTCGAAGGTACAACATGGTCGTGTACCTAGAAACAAATATTATATTGAAATTTAAAACCGTAGAAATTGAGGAAATATTGTCAATACGATATTTGCTTATCTATCTGTTACACTATTACTGTGCGACACACCAAGTAATTCAAATTGAGAATAGGTATTGTCAAAAATCAGTTACAAGTTAAACACATTTTGAAACTGAAGCTGCTAGAAATAACACAAATGTCAATTCTCAAAATAGGTAAAACTGTTAAGACATAAAGGAAACTTAGATAAGTTGCAAGTATCCCATGTTCCATGGTAAAAGCTTTCTTTTGTTTGATGGTACGAGATGGTGCATCACTGACGAAGTATGTCTTTACCGCATGTCTGCTATATAAATAGTTCAAAAACTATATAGAATTTTACTCGCCATAAAATTCTGTCACTGAATAATTACCAGTATATTGCAAATAGCTTTAGTGTATTCTACAGGACTTAAAAGTATACAACTCGAAACCTACAAACGCTACATAAAACACAGCCTCCTGTCTAGCAACAACAAAAACTGTAGAAAATGGCGGTCTGTATTGAGTAATCCTCCATGTGTTTATGAAGTCAATCATCATACTGAAGTACCAAGAAAAAAACATTATACGTTTCTGGGTATACTCTCTTCTAGTTACAACAGTCGCTCCTACAGGTCTCTGAAAACACCAGTCAAACGGTCAGGAATTCAAAATTGGCTTATAATGTACCGCAATGATTCTCGGTATATACTATCAAATGATTCTTTAAAAATTAATTCTATTCTAGTAAATTTAGCAGAACAAATATTTGTTCATGGCAGGATCTCCGGCTCCGAAAGCCATTCCGTCCTTCTCATAGATGACAATCTGCTGCGTCTTATATCCTTTTTGGAAGCACGGGGTGAAATGCTTTGCTGGACCGAGAGAAACGTGAAACCCCTTCGTTAGGTAGTTAAACAGTCACCCCATGCCTCCAGTGTTCTGGAACTTGCCTCATTTGCCACAGGTACTGCACAGTTTAGCAGGATGGGGAATTAATTACGGAGCGCCCGATCTCAGTATTTCGGCTGAGATTACGGACAAAGCAACTGCGTTATTGCTTTTAAGTTTTGTCATTGCTGCGCACATCTGTGCTTCTGTTAAACCACTTGTTTTTGAATTTAGCTCCTGCATTTTTATCTCACTTTCGAAGTTGTAAACATTAAATGGGATAGGTAGGTTTAATGTTTCTTTAAAGTACTCAACCCATCGGGCAGCTTATTCATCTTTTGCTACCAAAAGTTTACCATTTTTACCCTTGATGGAGCCGTTTGAAGAACTATGGCTGCTGTGGCCGAGCGGTTCTAGGCGGTTCAGTCCGGAACCGTGCTGCTGCTACGGTCGCAGGTTCGAATCCTGCCTCGGGCATGGATGTGGGTGATGTCCTTAGGTTATTTAGGTTTAAGTAGTTCTACGTCTAGGGGACTGATGACCTTAGATGTTAAGTCCCATAGTGCTCAGAGCCATTTGAAACATTTGAAGAACTATGGGCTCCAGTACGTCCTCGAACGATACGGTACAATGTCCTGGTGTCTTTTCGAGACGCAGCAATTTACACCTCTCTACCTATCCGTTCAAACCGCTCTTTCTAGTCTGCTCTATAACAGCTTTTCAATAGGCGGTCTAGCTCGGCGTTCTTTCATCTAGTCATTTGAAGCTCTTCTTCATCTTTAAGTTATTAACGCTACTGGTTGATCACCTTTCTTTCGTGTCTCGGACGCCAAGTTTGGTCTTGAATCCGTCGCTCTTTCTGTGCTCCTCTGTTCGTCCAGTCGTCTCTTCAGCACACTGAACTCACAGAACCCTAGAATTTACAGTACACCATTGTATTTAAGTGTTATTAGTTAGATCTGATGTGCTGGAATAGATTTTTAAGGCTGATTAAGATTAAATTTTTTGTTTCCTCGTCTTTCATACTTGCTCCATCAAACGGTTACTTAGCCTGTTGGCGTTGCTGCGATCTTAACTTCATTTTCTGGCTGGCTCAGGCCAAGAAATGGTCCGACTCAAAATCTGCAGCACGAGAGGTTCGTGTTACTCACAAAGATGACTTCCAACGGCTCTTTATACGAAGATGATAAATTTCATTCAGAGTGCTTCTACCAGGCGAACACCTTTCTTTTGTATCAGTTTCTGCTGAAAGAAGAAACTATTGCTTATGAAGAGTCCATAATAGGTGCAGAATAATCTGAGACGTTCACAATTATCATTCGTGCTTTGTAGTGTCAGAAATGGTCCAACAACGCGCTGAAAGCCATTAGAGTCATTGCTGATTGTTGCATTCATATCACCTAAATCACCTTGTAAACGCCGTGTAATAAGCTTAATCAGCCGGTGTCGTACTTCTGAAATGAGACTGACGTTAGTACGCACGTCGCGTAGTAAATATTTCACGTGAAGCGCCGTTACGACACAGGCAATGGTCAGTTGAGGAAACTAGGCCATTAAATATTAAACTTAGTGTTACTAAGGAATACACCCTACTGACTGCGCAAAATAAGAGGGCACGTACATTCGCGAGTGAGTGGTTCAAAATAAGAATTAATATTATAAGAGAAATGGGTCATAAGTACAGTTACGTCGGTACATAAACAGTTGTATGCGAACGTACGGTAGAGATAGAGGCACGTAAGTTCTAAGTACTATCATTCCCCGTAGTTTGGGTAAAAATAATTGTGGTTAAAATGCATTTATTCATCCAAGCAAGAATATAATCAGACTTCGTAATTAAATGACAAGAACGATTGCAGGCTCTGAATGTCGCGGCAAATATAACTTAAATATTGAAATTGACATTGGCGGCCATGAAGGGAAAGAGATGACCACATTCACGTACCTGTATTGTTGAGCAGTGCCTTCGTGAAGATCGTCGCCTTCGTCTAAATGCTCCATACAAACTTAAAATAATAATAACCTTCCAGAGTTACAGGAGCAGGGATACATGGTATTGTAAATGAGAAAGTCGTTTTCCTTTATAATTTGCTTTCGTTATGTAACACAATTTCACTTTATATTACGGAGAACTTGGTTTATGCATCTTATCACTAGGACATGAGAACAACGAAAGATAACTATTACTGAAAACAATAAACGAAGAGCGTAAATCTTCTTTTGTCCGTCGTGTTAAGTACTTTTCAAATTAATCTTTGGTATGAGAGTCGAATTATTATCTATACATTTATCAATAAGAAAAAAATAAATTAAGTTCCTTTATAACCTCCAAAACCTATAACGTCATGACTGGGTATTTAATCAACTACGTCGTGTAGCTGCTCATAGTACTCATTCTCGTTCTCGTAATTCGAAACTTCCGTTGTTTCATAAACCAGCACACTATTTGTCCAAACCCATGCGGACGTTGGTCACCATGTCGTGAGTAAAGCACTGTTTCACCATCGCTGACTATTTCATAGCTATCCATACAAAGAACTTAACAAAAGCCCTGTGTGTTTATTTTGTAATGAATCACGTAGGGAGTCCGTTAAGATTTATCTTAATTCATGAGTATGCGGTTCAGTTATCAGGTCTTCTGTATAACATGACTGCTGAGTGGTCCACGGTCTAAGGGTATGGGGAATATTATGTCTGCTTAGATGTATGACAACGCTACAGACCTCTTTCATTTGCTCGAGTCACGCCGCCCTCAGTGGGGCCGGCCAGACCTACAGAAGGTGCCTGTTGGCAGGGTGGTCTCCAACATCGATGCAATAATGCCGTAGTAAGGTGGCAGCCAAGGAGTGCCCGACTACGTTCGCTGAAGAAATGAAATGATGTAATAACGGTATATGCTCAGTTCAAGCTTGCTTTGTGTAGCGTCAAGATTACTGCGCCACGAACAGGCTAATACAATACTAATTGAATTGTACTCAATGTAGACAGGAGAAATCACAACTCAACCAGATTTTATTTATTTATTTTGAGCTGTCAGTCATCTGACCAGCTTGATGCGGCCTGCCTCGAATTTCTCTACAGCATGTATCCTTCTCATTTCAGAAATTAAAACCTACGTCTTCAATGATTGGTTGCATGTATTCTATGCCTTTCCGTACAATTTTTACCCTCTACACTTCCCATTAGTACCATGGAGATTATTGCATAATACCTTAACACATTTCCTATCGTCTTATCCCTTCTCCTTGTCAATGTTTTCCGAATGTTCCTTTCTCCGCCGATCCTGAAAAGAATTTCCTGATTCCTTATCTTATCCTGCAAAGAACTTCCTCATTCCTTATCGTATCCGTCCACTTCAATTTCAACATTCTTCTGTAGCACCACATCTTAAATGCTTCGATCCTCTTCTGTTCCTGTTTTCCCACTGTCCATGATTCACTGCCAGACAATGCTGTGCCCACACGTATATCAAAGAAATTTCTTACTTAAAGTAAGATACCAGTTGACTTCTCTTGGATAGGGATGAAGTCTTTGCCTGTGCTAGTCTATGGTTTTATGTCGTCCTTGCTTTGTCTGTCGTTGGTTATTTTGCTTTCGAGGTATCAGGATTCATTAACTTCTAACGGAGTTAAGAAAGAAGCCATGTATCTCACGGTTGTTTACAAAGTATACATGTAGATGTTGGTTTGCAGAGTATAGAAGTAGATGTAGAAGTCTACTTCTTAACCATCAGCTATTCTCATTTATGCTCTCATTACTTTTTTTTACGGTTTACTCTCAAACCATACTCTATACTAATTATACTGTTCACTCCATTTAACAGATCCTGTAATTCGTGTTCAACCTCATTTATGATACCAATCTCATCATCGAATCTTATCAGGGATATGCTTTCACCCTAAATTTTAATCCCTCTCTTGAACCTTTCTTTTACTTCCGCAATTACATCTTCGATGCATAGGTTGAACATTCGGGGCGAAAGACTGCATCCCTGTCTTACGCCATTTTTAATCCAGGGACTTCGTTCTTGGTTTTCCGATCTTATTGTTTCCTCCTGGTTCGTGACCTATTACAAGCTACCAGGATAAAAAAATTATTCCCCCCAGTGTTCATTCACAAATGAACGGTTAAGCATTTACAGACGGCGCAGTGGCCGAGTCAGGTTTCTAACTGTGTGCGTGCTGCCTCTACGTGAGTGTAATGCACAAGTGATCAGTAGGCAGTGTACGTACACATGGGTAAATATACGGACGTGGCAGTTTGACAAAAATGAGCAGTCGTGTTTGGCCGCGCCCATGACCATATGGTAAGTGAAGTTGCTGAAGTTGTTGAAGCTTCGCAGCGGATCGTTCAGCGTGTCTACAAGCAGTAGTGGCTGCTCAACACGACGTCAGACAGTTTGACAAAAATGAGCAGTCGTGTTTGGCCGCACCCATGATCACATGGTGAGAGAAGTTGCTGAAGTTGTTGATGTTTCGCATCAGATCGTTCAGCGTGTCTACAAGCAGTAGTGGGTACAAAACATGACGTCAGAACTGTGGTGGAAAAAGATCCTGACTGAGAAGCAACGAAGACGCATTTCACGGCTTGTGACTCAAAATCGCTTCTAAACCCGACGGGAATTGCTGCAAGCAGTAGATGAAGATCCATGTCTATCCTAGTGTGTTAGCGAGAGAATATTGCGGGGGGAACTGCATGCAATGAAAATTTCGAGTGGGACACCTCGCAAGAGGTCTTTGCTAGTACAGGCGCATTAGGAAGAAAACAGCAAAGTTCATGCTGCTGGAAGAATATGTGACTAGTTTTCTGAACAGTCCCCACAATCCTATTGCATCTCTACTGGGCTGCGAAATCACCTGACTTGATCACGATAGAAAATCTGTTGGAGGTGTTGGAACAGCGGGTAGGACGCCGACATCAGCAGCCTTGCATTTCGGTGGATTTGCGCTATCAGATTCTCAGAGAGTGGCTTAACCTGGATGTGATGGACTGGAAACCTTGTGGGCGCGCTTCCTAACCACATCCAGGCAGTTATCAAGACCAGGGGCGGAATGAAACGGTATTAAATGAAGCTTGAAATAATTTCTCTCAGGGCTACTAACTTGTTGTCTGGTCTTTCCCTCTAGCTTATTCCTATTTTTCTCAGAGTTATGAACACGTGTACCATATCAGCCTGTCGAGCACTTTTCTAGATCGACAATGCCTGTAGCTTATAACTATTTTTCTCAGTGTTTCAAACACTTGTACCTTATCAACCAGCCGAACACTTTACTAGATCGACGAATCCTCGAGTGTGTCCTGATTTTTCTTCAGCCCCACATCCATCATGCAAGAGAAAAGGCAGATCTGGCTCTCTGGCACCTTTACTTTTCCTAAAGCCAAAATGAGTGTCATCTAAGAGTTCCAAAATTTTCTTTTCCATTCTTCTGCACGTGAGATCTTAAGCTGATTGTGCGATAGTTTTCGCAGCTATCTGTCCGTCATATCTTCGGAATTGTCTGATTAATATTCTTCTGAATGTCTGATTGTACGTTGTCAATTTCATACATTATACACACCAAATTAAATAGTCGTTTTGTTGCCATTTTACCCAATAGTTTTAAATATTCAGATGTCGTATTATCCATGCATTCACTTTTATTTGAGCACGTCTTCCAGAGCTCTTTTAAATTTTTATACTTGGTTTCACGTCTTCCTTATCGACTCCAGGTTCCTCTTCTATCAGTCATCAGACAAATATTCCCCGCCATAAGGGCTTCCATGTATTTTTTCCACCTATCCACTCTTTACGTTGAGCAGTGGAATTGGCGTTGCTCTCTTAATATTTCCACTCTTAATTTCACCGAAGGTTGTTTTGACTTTTCTGTATGCTGAGTCACTCATTCCGACGGCCATTTATTTTTTTATTTCTTCCCATTTTTCCTGCAGCCGTTTCGCCTTGTCTTCCCTGCAATTCTATTTGTTTCATTCCTAAGTTATTTATATTTTTCTATTCCTTCATTCCCTTAACATCTTTATACCTCTTCGTTTCTTTGATCAGTTGAAGTATTTCTTTTGTTACCCAAAACTATATAGGAGTTACCTTCCTTGTGCCATGTCCAACATCTGTGATTACCCTTTATAGAGAAGTCCACTCTCCTTCAACTGAACCTCCAGCTGCGATATTCCTTATCGCAGAATCCACATACTTACCGAACGTCAAATGCGTCTTTTAATTCCACACTGATTCCTTCGTAAGATCCTCTTAAACTTCAGTCTGCTCCTCAGCATTGCTAAATTAAGATCAGAGTCTATATCTGTTCCTGGGTATGCTTTACAGTTTAGTATCTTTATTTCGAAATCTCTGACCATGTCTCCAAATACACTTTTTCTCTAGTGATTCCTAAACAGAGTATTCCTTATTAGCATCTACTTGCAAGACAGACATCTGTTAGTATTTCTCGCCTCTTATTCCTTGGAAGTAGCCCACATTCTCCTGTAAACCATTTTTACTATTCCTTGCCCTACAACAGCGCTCAAATCCATAAATCCATCATGATTAATAGATTTTCATCTCCCTTTATGTACTGAGTTTTACACACACACACACACACACACACATTCTCTCTTCACCATCCGCCTGCGACTTTGCCATGTATACCTGAACTACCGTTCTCAGCGTTGACATGCTGTCGTATCCCATGAAACAACTATTTCACTGAACTGCTCATAGTAGTTCACTCTCTGCCCTACCTTTCCTATTCATAGAGAATCCTACTTCCATTAATCAATTTCCTGATGCTGTTTACATTACACTATTTAGTGACTAGAAATGCTTATCATATTTCCTTTCCACTTCACAGATCCCCTCTATACCTAAATTGGACATTTTAATTTACCTTTTCAGGCTTTTTAACGGTCCCACTACGCTCAAACTTCTGACAGTCCTTGCTCCGATTCGTGGAATGTTATCTCTTCGTTGGTTATTACATCTTTTCCTCATGGTCGTCTCTTCCATGGCAGTCCCTTCCTAGAGATCCAAGTGGAGGCCTAATCCAGAATCTTTCGCCAATGGAAAATCACCATGACACTTTTTCAAATGCACGCCACCTGTCGTCTGGATACACATTATGTGTCTTTAATAGGTTGGTGTCCATAGCCTTCTGAATCCTCATGCCAAGGGCAAGAGAGGGACGCTGAACCTCTTTCCGTTCCTCGACACTCTCTGACGATGCCTTTGGCAGAGCGAGGGTGACTTCTTTCGCCCGAAGTTTCCGGCAGCGATTGCTAATGATTTTTATTCAAAATTCAAGCAGTGGCTAGGTTCGAACCCGCGGTCCATGAAGTTTCGATTACTAGTCAAAGACGGAAACACTAGTCACCGGTCCAGCTCATTGGTTCGCAATACAGGAAGAAATGTGACATAACTGCATTCTTCTTGCTTGAAGTTTGTGATCCTTGAAGTTTATTGTTTGAAGTAATGGTTTATCAGAGTTTGCTCCTGAACAATATTCTATTTAAGTATAAGAAATGTTTAAGTGAAAGCTACAGACTGTTTATTACGTTAGCTGTTAGAGGAATGGTCTGAAGTTGCGTAGGAAGTTCTATGTATTTATTGACTCCTAGTTGCAGACCTGCTTCAGCCCCAGACTGCTGAAGAAGTAGAGTTAGTTTATTCTTTGGACAACGTAGAAGCTCCGTGGGAATTTACAAATTTGGCAGTCATGCGTAGGTACGATCTCTCTTCTCTAACTTCACGCACACAGATACTAGAAAGTTTTATGGCATCTTAGCTGTTAAAAATAGCGATAATCAGAGGATTTAAATTTGGCCACTTTAGTGTGATATTTGATCTGGATCGATGACAAATTCTTAGAGAATCCAGGTTCGGGCATGCTGGTTCATTGACTCTAAATTAATCATCAAGAATAATTAAAAGTCTTCCCGACAGCAAATTCACCATAAGTTTATACAGATCGAATTCACGGAGTAATTATATAAGTATGATTAATTTAAGGATTGCACATTCATAATTCCAATCTGAGTCATATTTTTTGCAATAACCATTGATTACCAAGTCGCACCGTTCTTCGATTATTCAAATCACAGTCGTGACCATGCCGAGATTTAGAAATACGGTCAGGGTCAGAACTGTCGGGTTTGGATTGCTGATTTTATCTTGTAGTTTCAGTATTGGTAGAAAGTTTTACAAGAGCAGGTTGCTAACCGGACGCCCAATCCTCCGTTCTTGGGACCGGAAATGGAGGAATTAGGTGGATATCATACACTGAAAACACCAAAATTTTAAATTGTGAAACTGCACTTGATTAATCATGAGTTGTGAAAAGAAAACTGATGACACAATTACAAAAAGCTCTACCAGGTACTGATTTCAGATTACGACAAATGATGTGGTAAAACTGCTCCACTTCAATATTAGTTTCCTGATATTAATTAATCAGTGTTTTAATCCATTTTCTGACAACTGAAACGATTTTTTTGGTACATTCCAGCGCCTCAGAGCCTCCACCTTCGGGGTTCGTTTTAAGTTCTCTCTGCTACAAACGAATAAAATATTTTCTCGCTAACTATTAGCTGTGAAACTGCACACGCATTGCAGTGCACGTATACTCATCCAGCCACCAAGCACAATAATATTTACTCTCATATTAATAATAATTATTACTGTTATTGAAATTCAGATCTTTGATTCGCAGTTGTATAAGATTTTTGTGAGAGAGATGCTTTAATTGCCTCCTGTTCTTCCAGAACATAGTTTACCAGCATTTTACTAATCCCACTGTGCCTCGTACAGATTAACGTGTCGTGGATGATAGGCGTGGGAGGGGGGCGGGGAATGGAAGTTGGGAGGGGTCTGGATAGGTAACTAGTAATGAGTGGTATTAAAATGTATCAAAGATATTGTCTACAGAAAGTGATAAAATAAACTTAAAGCTAATAAGCTGCTTGGATAAAGCGCCTGAAATTTATACATACATAATTAAACAGTGTTTTGTAGAACACTGCTTGCAAGCCGTTTTCTCCAAAGGGCGTCTGAGGTGTGTGTGTGTGTGTGTGTGTGTGTGTGTGTGTGTGTGTGTGTGTGTGTCCATTGAGCTCAGTGTGCCCCTCTGACACGCTGCTTGCTCAGAACGCTGTGATACTATGGTCGCCTTATGCGGAGTGGGTCTGTAGCAGATGTGGAGAGTTCCTGCTGCCTGCACCGTCTGGCATGTGGCCAATATTCCTGAAGCACGTAGAATTCTTAACGTTACAGTTGAGCTTGAATATTTTATATGGTTCTTTCAGGTGATGTCAACAGATTCGATGATATTCAGTAAACGACTTTCAGGCATAGAGTGGATGCATCATGGAAGCACTTGAGACCTATTGATTTCAACTTTTTTTCGAAAAAAATAGATTTTTCACAAATTATAGTTAGTAAGGAACGATTTTAAGAATTTGTTTTAAATTTTTGCAATATATGTTACCTGCTTATACAGGTATTAATTAAAGTTTGTTTTTACCTTATTTTTAGATATGAAGATGAAAATTAATTGATCTAAAGTTGTTACCATGTGTGACAAACCGCAACTGAGTTGTTAAATAATTATTTGTAACAACTCTCATGAAAATACGTCACCCATTGTCAAAAGTAGATGTGGTGATTAAATGATGAATTGCTTGTAGTTTGTGATTCCTCAGTGGGGTCACAAAACATCCTTTGAAATACTTTACACTCTTAGATGAAACGGAGTTGTTTTAAGGCGAGTCCTTCGATTGCTGTTAAACAATATCAAGCCGATTTTGATTTGTTCAGTTCAATACAACAGACTTGCGTGATAGAGAGCACGACTCTTAAATGATTAAGGAAATGGGCGAATGACTAATGAGAGTGCACTTCTTGTCGTAAACATTTGTATCATCATTGGACAAGAGATACAAGGTGTCAATCTAAGTAGTTTAAGACAGAAATCATATCTTTTTGCAAGTCTGTTTCAAGTGTTGCAGATGTACATGTGCTTTTGAAACATCAGTCTTCTGATTGTTTTTGTACGTTCCGCTACGACTTCTTCTCTTGTGCGATCGCTTCGTCTCAGAGTATCAATTTTACCCGAACTTCTCAGTTATTATTTGTTGCATGTATGCTATTCTTTGTCTTCCTCTACAATTATTACCCTTTACAGTTTCCTTTACTACCATTTCCCTTCCGTATTAAGACATTTGCTACCATTCTGCCTGTCTTCTCGGCAGTATTTTCCGTATGCTCCTGCCTTCGGATAATCTGCGTATAGCTTCCCCATTCCTTGCCTTATCAGCAACTCCTCGTTACATTCATCTTTGTTCTCAATCAATATTCGTGGCCGCGCGGGTACAGGCGCCATGTCACTGACTGCGCTGCTCCTCCCACCGGAGGTTCGAGTCCTCACTCGGACATGGGTATGCGTGTTGATCTTAGCATAAGTTAGTTTAAGTAGTATGTAAATCTAGGAACCGATGACCTAAGTACTTTGATCACTTAGAAATTCACGCACACAATCAATAAACTACACTCGCTAGTCTGTCCATTCCATTTAACGTGTCTGATTCTTCGTAACTTTTACTAAGAACACCAATGTCATCAATGTATATTATCATTGACATCTTTTCCGCCTGAATTTTTTACCCACTCTTGAACAATTCTTAAATCACCATCATTGATTTTTCCATATGTAGATTGAACAGTAGGGATGAAAGACTGTACTCCTGCCATTCACCCATTTTTAATCCGAGCCCTTTGTTCTTGGTCTTCCTATCTTATCGACTCCTCTTGGTTCTTGCACATATTGTATGCTGTTCATCTTTCCCCACACAATATTTCTACTTTTCCCAAAAATTCGAACGTGTTACATTACTTTCCATTGTCGAACTTTTTTCCAGGTCGACAAATGCTACGAACGTGTCTTGATTTTTCTGAAGTCCTGCTTCTGTCATCAGTCGCAATGTCAGATCTGTCCAGTGGCTTTACTTTCCCAAAAGCTAAACTGATCGAAATCTAGCAGATTCTCAGTCTTCTTTGTCATTCTTTAGTGTGTTGTTCTTGTTAGCAACTTGGATGCAGGAGCCGTTAAGCTGATTGAGGAACAATTCTCGCACACATATCTGCCCTTGCTATCTTCGGGATGGTATGAATGAAATTTTTCCTGACGTCTAATGGTATATCTCGAGACACAGCCCGTATGCCAATTTGTATAGAGTCTTACGATTTTTGCTTCCCATGGTGTCGGACGCCAAGCTACCAACGGCCACTTCCACTTTGTAATCTCTCTAGCTGGAAGTATCTCAGGCCTACGAGTCTTTGAAACCCCAATGATCACATGAATAATCTACGGTTCTGTGGAATTTACGGTAGTTTGGGATCCTGGGCGGTTTTCCCTCTCTACCTCTCTTCAATATCAATGTGGATGCAGGATGGTAGATTCATTCTGAAGAAGATCATTCTCCCAAACATAAGAAGAGGACATTCGTGCTCAGTTTTCAAGCTAAATTAACGTGATACATTTTTCTTTTGTGTGTACGAAAGGGCTAAACTAGAGTAAGACTGTCTACGTCTCTGCTTTGTTTTCTGAGCAGAGCTACGTTGTCCTTCAAATTGTTTCGTTTCCTTCGTATAGGATAGTATAAAAAGTATCCGAGAAAATGTGAAAGATAATGCAAAGTGAATTCAAATAAGTGGCTACTCGCAGCATGTTCGTTCCTGATCTTGGAGTATAATTTGCGTTTATGTTGTTGTTTTAGTTCCTTTTGGTTCGATCAGTTGCTTAGCTGAGTCTCCGCTTGGCCTCTGTAATACAAAAGTGAGTGGAAGGATCAACAAACGAACTTGAACGGAAGTCATGTGAAATCCGTAACGACCAAACACAACGATCAACAGCGAACAAAATGCAAAATAAAAAAAGTGGTAAATTGCTTACCTTCACTGCAGCGAGCACGGGTTCGATTCCCGGTCGGGTTAGAGATTTTTTTCATTCGTGGACTGGGTGCTGTGTTGTCTTCATCATCATTTCATCCTTATCACCGGCACGCAAGTAGACCAATGTGACGTCGACTGAAATAGGACTTGCACTCGGTGGTCGAACTTCCTCAGATGGGGCCTCCCGGCCAACAGTGCCATACAATCATTTCATTTGAGTTATCCAGTGTAGGCCTATAGATGTTATCTAATAAATCGAGACTCTGCACGACTCTTTCACATGCAGTAAACGACTTATCTGCTCAAGAGAAGCGATATGACCAATGAAACCTTACCCAGTCTATTAACTTAAATCGAATTGCACTCTTTCGCTTAACGAGTCTGCTCGGGTATGTAAGTAGAAATAAAAAGCACTACTCGATGGCAAATTATTATATCCCCTTTCAGAATGACTTCTGTTGGAAATAACGTGTAGAGTTTTTACTTTAACTTTAGTTATTATGCTTAAAGAAGGCGCAAAAATTCATGAACAACAAATGTCTTCCAACAGACTATGTGAGTACACAATACCATAAATTTAGAATAGCAAAAGAAAACACCACAGAATTACTGTATGCAACATGTTCTTCTGTTATATAGTCATATGGAAACGTTGGCTTGTGCAATGATGGGTAATGTTGATTGTGAATTGTTACTTCCGATTACGATCTTACGGTACACGTCTAGATTGCCTATTAATGACTGAAACTGGTTATGCAATAAACTTTGAGTAATACAGGTCCGTGCAACGATGGTTTACAAACGATTACATCTTCCACAGATTATAAATGTAGCTTTAGAACAACGAGAATACAGAAAACAATTTGAAACTATCACAAGCACAAGTGCACACATTATACAAGTAAAAATAACAGTTATTAGAGCAATATTAAATTTCTTTAGAAAGCGTGAATAAATTAGAATTAAAAATAACAGTTATAGGTGCAACATTAAATTTCCTTGGAAAGGGGGAAGAAATATATACCTGAGACGATATTATTCTGCTGGACATTACACTCACGCGGTATATGACAAGCCTAATGATTTGCGATTGGTAACCACACTTCACAGTTCCAACAAGCGAACGGTTCTCGGTGTCTGCTGTAGATGCGATTGAGCCTGCTTTAGATGCTAACCGCACTGCCTTACAGTGTGCCTGACTGTAGTTTCCAGTGAGTGAACATACAAAAACAGTCCTCAGTCGTAACCAGCCTTCCATACGCCAAAAGACCTGATGCATTTCGAGGGCGCAATAACTTGGTAAAATGGGGCCTTTAACGTCCGCATTATGGCCCGGTTTGGGTTTGATTCCGCCATTTCCGCGTAACGGCCACGAGCGGCTCGTTCACGGCGGAACGTTGGGCGCCGCAGGAAGAGCGCACGTCCTGTGTACAGCGAGTAATGACCCGCGCGCCCGCCCAGTAAAGCCGCACCGGCGCTGTACATAGCGGCAGTCTCATGAATGAATACAACACAGTCCCGTTCGATGGCAAAAAGTTACCAACGTAAAATGAGCTAAACGTTCACTAAAGTGACGGGAGTTCTACAGGACAGAAACACCTTTCGTAATCGATGCGTTAATGGTAAACCTTCCAAACTTTTCAATGGCAAACTGTGAGGATATAGCAACCTATCTCTCTCTACCCGCAATGGAGGTGTAGTGTACCAGAGCACCTAACTGGATCTGAAAGCACTTGATATTTATACAAACATTTGGGCAAACGACAGTTCTGACATAATATAAATATACATATTTGTTCTTTTATGTTTTCTTATTTATTACGACTTTTTATCCGAACATTGGAAGATGTCTGTCAGCTGTTTTGTTATGCCTCCGAGCTTGCAGCAAGTTATTAATCCAGTATTAATGGGCTGAAAATATTCCTCTTTGTATGAAAGGCGACCCTTTAACCCTAGCAATACCAGCGCAGTTTTCTTAACTTCTGCTAAAAAAGGGAGGAGAGGTATTTTATGCCGACCGCAAAAGGTAAAAAAACAAATTCAGTTATTTGTTCTTAACTTTTACGAACACCACACTATTTAAATAGGTACTGATGCAGAACCGGAAAACATGTTTTAGAACAATCTTAGCAATCCGACACTTTTTGCATTACCAAAGATTCCTATAAAAATAAAAAAACACCAAATTTGTTAATTGTTGTTGTCCTTGACTTTTACTTATAACATTCTTTTTAAAGGTATATTAATGCATAAGAATGTTCCTGAACCTGAAAACATAAATGTTACGTGGGAATTACAGCCACTACTAAGACTGAAATTTTTGGGTTAAATTTTACTGAGAAATTTAAAACAATTACGGAATCTGGTAGAAGAAATAATTAAAAACAATAAATATTTTCTTCAAAGTATTAAAACATAAGGTACATCTCTAAATTTCAATATTTTGTAAAGATGGGCATAACGTACACCAGCCCCTTTAGCTATTGCGATGGTCAATGAACCACAGGAGATCTGACTACTGTTAACGAAATGTAAGGTAGTAAACAAACTGTCATAGTACACTGGAACATAAGTTAGGGCCTTTAACATAAAGAAAGGCAAACTGCAACCAAGATTTTTTACCGTCGTAACTCAACTCTTTAGTGTCAACGCATCTCTCCTTGTAGGTAAGATGCGTGCTTTGAAGATGCAATTGCACACTGCGTGTCTTAATACCTAGCAAAAAGAAACTGATTAATTTAATGCAAGGTCTCGAAGTATTCATCGCTGCAGCACGTACCTTGATGCTTACCTTCTTTAACTGTAAATTGTACATAAGAAAGGAAAATACTCCGTTAACTGAAGGCGGTTTATCGGAAAATTAATTCTGCTGAAGACAGTTCATTTAAAATACATTGTGCTCGCTCCTTCCACTGATATGAGCAAAGGATAAAAATCATGTAAGTTACTGGGATTGAAAAATGATTTCGGGAATAAAACAACTTGTGCGATCTTTTAAATAAACTTCAGTTATTATCAGAAAGCAGACACGAAAATCCATGAGCAAGATACAATGCGGTCAGAAACAACCTGAGAAGCTCGTAGGGTCGTTGCAGAGGAGAGTGTGCTCAGAAATAGTTGTTATGAAAAAAAATGGATACATTGCGCCGTTACCGATTTATTTAGCACTGAAGTTAGCCAATTAGGTGGTCGCGCGCGCACATTCAAGCAGTCTGCTAGAGATAGTATCCAAATATGTGAGAAATATGTTAAATATTGAGATGTGAATGTCACGAAATATATGAGAGAGAAGATATGTGTTCATCTGCGTGTAAACTACGAGGCATCTTAAAAATGAGGAACCCTGCTCGAAAAAGACTAGTCTGTTACGTCCTATAGTATGGGTGGATCTTGAGAAGGATTTCTTGGCGTTAGATTTAGTGAATCGGCGCACTGAAGTACTGTGATACTTGGGAAAATCTGTAACATGTTAGGTATTAAGATTGCGGAATACATGTTACTTGTTCATGTGTTGTACATATGTAATGGGAATGGCTAATTCGACAAAGTGCTACATGATTTGTCATCGGAGGTACAGAGTTCCAGGAAATGAGACGAAGTGTAGAACATAAAATAAATCCAACTGAAGAATTTTAGGGTGCTGACGTCTAGTTGGCATTGTAAAATATGAGGAAAGGATATTTCCTTTTTGGATTTGAAATTAAACCCACCACGTTAGAGCAGTACGCTGCTCTTGCGTAGATTTCAATGTTTCAGAGGCAAGGCAGAGAGCAATAGACACCGAAACACTTGATATACTGGGAAAGTAAACTCAGACTACATGATGTTTCGTACTGCTTGTCAGTAATGGATGAAAATGTTTATAGTTACGTATTTGGTAAGTATGGTCACGTGGGCAATCTAAACGGTTCAAAATGGTTCAATTGGCTCTGAGCACTATGGGACTTAACATCTGAGGTCATCAGGCCCCTAGAACATAGAACTACTTAAACCTAACTAACCTAAGGACATCACACACATCCACGCCCGAGGCAGCATTCGAACCTGCGACAGTAGCAGCCGCGCGGTTCCAGACTGAAGCGCCTAGAACCGCTCGGCCACTCCGACCGGCTCGAAACGATCCAGTCACAATAATGTGACCTCCTGTTAGAAGCCTGAATAACCTATTGCAGCGCGCACATGCAGGAAGACAACCAGTGATGTTCTGGAAGGTACCAACGGGGACGTGGAACCATGCCGACTCCACCACCATGGTCAATGTAGTGGGACGCGAAATTGAAGCGTCACACATCCGCCAGTGTCAGCCCAGTTTGCAGGTGAATATAAACTTAATTTAGTGTTTTGTTTATGCATTTTGTAATATTTGTAATGTTTGTGAATTATCTAAAGTTTTGTATTCATTTTTATGTTTCATGTACGGAGAGGGCGGTGCAACGAACGGAGACAGCATCTTCACTGCCGAGACCAGAGAGAAAATTGCTGGCCACTATACGTCGCGGGTCGACAGCCAAAGAGCAACAGAAGATCCTGAAACCGAGTTGTTGCGTCGTGCTTCTAAAAACTGAAAACATAAGAATTTGTAATGTTTCTACAACAATGACATCATAAAAAGTTTAATCATGTTGTAAATGTGCTGTCCTATCTTGTCAAGGATCATGTTCACGTCTATATGCAGTATATATGAAAATAATAAACTAGTGTGTACTACAAAAATTTAAATACGTGTTCCGAGAATTTATTTATGAAGAATTATATTAAGGAAGAAGTATTATTGATTTATTTGACAAGATTACTAATTTTTGACAACGCTCATCGTGAGTTTAAGTCTTAAAAGCTTATTCAATGTGGTTTTAATATTTATTAAAGCAGATAAGTTGCATTAATATAATTTCTGGGAAGAAACAAACGACATCTAAATTGAAAAAAGTTGGCGCAACTCATTGGACTGAGTGACGTAATTCTGCGCATACGACTCAAATGATGAAGTTTTAATTACAGTTTCGTTCAAGAACCATTCAGGGACAACTTTAAAAAGAATTTAAATAATTTTGAAGTGTTTTGTAGCTGACGTAGGTGACGAAGTCTGCACATGGTCATCTGTCAAAAGAAAATCATTTATACAAAACTTACGTCGTTACACTACACCAGCTGCCCTTGGTTGATTGATTGAGGAGCGATGGCTCGAACGGACTGATCGAAGTGGTTTCACAGTCTCGATTGGGTTTAAATGCTGGGAGTTCGGTGGCCAGGCGATTATGAAGAACTCATCCTGTTGTTCTACGAACCACTCACGTACACTGTCGATTGTGCATTGTTCTGGTGATACATGCCATGATGCTGAAGAAAGAAAACTGATGTAGGGTTGGACAAGGTCTCCAAGGATAGATGCATATTTGTATTCATCCACTATCCCTTCTAGAACGATGAGATCACCCAGGGTATGCCACGAAAACATTTCCCAGACCATAATGCTCCTTCATCCGACCTGGACCCTTCCCACGATTGTTGCACGGCTGATGGAGGGCAAGACATGAGTCATCTGAAAACACCTGCGGTATTGGTGCTTAAATTCCAGTCAGCATGGATGCATGTTCAAATGTTGAGATGTGTGAATTCCTACTGCTGAGGTCATCAGTCCCTAGACTTACAAACCACTTAAACTAACTTACGCTAAGGACAACACACACACCCGTGCCCGAGGGAGGACTCGAAGCTCCAGCGGGAGGTGCCGCACAATTCGTGACATGGTGCTTCTAACCGTGCGGCCACTCCGCATTGGAATGTTGTCTTTAGTAATCCCCTGCAGCTGAAGATGTAACTGCCGGTCGCCTTTCCGCGGAGTATTACTGACGATGTACACATACGGATCAAAAGCGACAATAGAGCTCGTTACGTGACGAGAAGACATCGTAAAAGTGGAAATCTTTTACAGCTTCAAAGTTGCGATTGTAACAGGATATGAAAGTATATTCTAGTAACTGACAATTGCTGACACTCTTCCACCTAATGAGTAGTCCTAAGGAGTAATAAAATGTTTTGTAAGGTAATAAAACGTTTTCTTATTTTGTCACTTAACTTGAAGGTAGACAGTATTTCCATGATACAGAAATAACAGTTGCGTCATATGTTTGGAAGGGTTCGTTATAGGTGACAAACACTCAAAGGCCGTGACTCATAATAATAATTTGACAACTAGAATCTGTAATGAAGAGTTTTTACACTAGGACGTTACAGACCTGAAATTGTTATTATACGTTCACAAAACAATGACAAACAATATTAGCATACATTATAATTAGATTGTGCTGTTAAATGTGCATAATCAAAATATTATTAAGACTTAAAGATGTTAAGGCGTGGTATGTTACATGGAAAGTCCGAAATGTGCTGGCAGACTTTTAGGTCGTTTATTTACTAATTTTTAATTATATTTATCCGCTTTTTGTGACAAATAATATAGGCTTTACAGTTGCTTACGTTAGTGACTGCAATAAAATTTTAAAGACACAGCAATTTTGTACATACATAAAATTACAAATTCAGGCTTTCATATGTTGGCGATATCTGCTTCTTGTAGGTAACGAATTTTAAACTGTTAACTCTGAGATTGTCCTCATTTTTTGATATTTTAATATTTATGGCATGGGAATCTTCATTTTACGAGGTTTTCTCACAGTTTACTTTGATGCGGAATGCATTTGGAACATGTCAATATCATATGACCAAGATCTAGGTCATCTTCTGGATGTTTACTACGTGAGAGAATGTCACTCCAATCCTGTAGAAACGTGCAGGAAAACATGCGTGTCCCAAACTTATTTTAGTAACTAATATTTCATATTGTTTTTGCTTTATCACAGTTACGTTGATAGAGTACGCTGAACTGAAGTGAACGGAAGTGCTTTTTCTACTGCAATACTTGCAACTGAGTTTTCTATATTTTTTTATACGCGAGAAAGTCACAAAATGAAAACTATGTAAATAGTGGGTCCCTTTCTTTGATGCTTTCTTTAGCAAGACCTTCTACAACTTCATTATGCCGAATACCTCAATGTCCCTTTACCCACATTAGATGAACGTATTTATTTTCTTTGCTGGCTTTTGTATTAGCTGAGCTACATCACAAATATAGCTGTTAACAGCTTTCCACTTTCAACACTTTGATTGTTCCAAAATACTTTTAGAGTCAAATAGAATTGGTATTTTGTTCCCGTTGTCAGTTACAAACTTAATTGCTTTGTAATTGCTATTACTTTCACAGTGTAAATACTACTTAACGGTGGTGATAAAAACTTTTTATCCATCTGAAACCTAAAGCAATAAATAATAAGCACATCCAACTCTATTATTTTCCGTTAGAGCTGAGATGTTTTCATGTAGGGTCTCCGGTCACCAGTACCTCTTTGGTCCGTTTCTAACTGTTATTACTCCTGTAGCTGCATAGCTCAGAGAATAGAAGCAAATACAATTAGATGCAGAACAGCGATAACTTCCCGAACAGGACTGTATTTGTCTAGTGAATCCAGGAGCAGTGAGGCAACAGTAAATGGAGCTGTGAACTAAGATCTCAAACACCTCCCCTGTCTGAAAGCTAGCGACGCGCTGCGACATGCTTTTTGTGGTATGGTGTTCTCTGAACGGAAGATGGGGTTGTGGGGAAGGGAGGGAGTGAAACGGTGTGAGACCAATCTGCGGAAGTGCTGTCTCCTGCTGTGTGGTTCTGAGATGCCGTGTGACTATGGTGTAACACGAGACTGGAACAGCTGTTCCATTGCCGCGTGATGGATAAGCTATGTACGAAGGAAAGCACAGATCACTTACGATGAAAGTTTTATCTGGAAATTTTAATGCGTGTTCCCACATGATATCGGGAATTTAAATACAGTGGCAAATATTTAACATGGAACTGAAGGAGCTGATTCATGTTAACCGATGCACCCAAAAGGAATTTTTAACTTCGACATCATCAAATTTTACTTCAGTACAATTGGCACTGTAATTTACTCTAGTACGTACCTAAACGACATTGAAAGACTTCATACAGTGCATTACTTTTTGGTAAAGAGACTGTTAGCCATTTTGGTCGTCTTTTTCAGCATCAAATATTCGGAGAAATAGTTTAGTTGACCACGGTTCTATTCATTTCACCGTTCAAATGCTGTTAAATTTCATGATGTCCTGTATTTATGATGTAGGGGCTGGAACTGTTGTGTTGGTTACACTGTGGACTGTTTCGTCGTCGTCGTCATCGCTTAAATGAATTCGATCTATCGAACTCTGAACGTCTTCTAAACGTCTTCGTCTGCAGTATCGGGGCTATACACACCTCTTCGTCGACTGCAGCATTTTCATCCAATAGTACTGTGGAGTGACCTGATAATTTAGAAACTTTCCCACACGTGACACTAAATTTTTATTAAGTTTCAATATCTGCCGATCCGCGTGGCGCCAAAGAATAAGCTACTATGGATAGTCCTGGATGCTGGAAACAACTGCGAGTAAATGTTTTTGGTGCTATTGTTTCGGTGCTGAAATTTCAAGATATTTTTGCAATGCCTTGATCAAACTTTTGTAAAACACTTGTGTTGTTGGGAGGTAATAATTTAAGCTTCATAGCTTTTATTTTAATTTAGGGGTGTGCCAGACAATTGTTAAAAGTATATCAACTTTACGCCTTCTTCGTAAAAAAAAAAATAGTTTATTGAAATTGAGTTTAATCCGTGAACTGATGGGGCACCATCCGCATGTTTCTGTTCGCCATATACTCGAATAATAGTGTTCTTATATTTTTACGACAGCGCCGTTTCAAACTTTTCCACTGGCAGGCTGACAGGCAAAGGAGTGTTTTCGGTCCACTAGAAATGCATGCTACTAACATCGTAAATCTTCCCTTAGAGAATTTGACCCTACTACATAATTCTGTACGTAGTAGTAAAATAAATCTGTTTCCTTTGGGTTGAAGAGGTCTTTCACGTCATATTGTTTAAATATTGAAGGTTACTCACACTAAAATAGCCTTTCTGGCAATTTTTATTGCAAGATGTTTCAAATTACGCCATTCATGTTGATGAAATGTTCCAAACAGTTTGGATTTGAGGGAAATTAAGTATCTATTTGTTTTCCAACTTCATAGGTCTTTGCAGCAACGAACGCCCTAAAATGGCATCCATACAAGACACAGTTCTTTGAACCAAAGAAGCAACGCAGTCTCTACTTCATCGTATTTAGCCGTTATAAGTTTTCTCTCCTGCTCTATCATACTGTGCTCGAACATTGCCTCAACACCATCTCTACTTATCGAGGACAGTGCAGAGTTGACAGTTCCAAACTCTACGCAGATTTCTATTTTAGACCTAAATTTTCATCAAACACATTAAATAACCCCACCTTCATTTTAAGCGGAATTGTAGTTGGCTTTCATTCCGATTTCTCTACAACTGCACTTCAAGAACCTAACCATAAACGAAGCCTTTCTATACAAAATTCTCCAATATCAACACACTCACAACCGAATTTGAAAACTGACTGTTTTACCAACAGCGCTACCCAAACTCGAGCGGAACTACATTGTTGTGCCATACTTAGTGCGAAAGTGACTTCGCATGATGTTTCACTGTCAAGCAACATGGCTCGATGAAACTAGGACCATACATAGAAAGAACTGCTACAGCATAGTACATAAGGGAAACCGAAAGAAATAATCAGACTAAGAGAAGTGACTCTTTTTTCACACGAAAATGACACTTTCATTAAAAGACCAGCAGTTACCGTGTGCGGAGGCATGGTGTCGCATGGGCGTACTGACCTCCAAATCTGTGGACACCGTACACTGACCGGTCAACGTTATGGTGACATTGAACTTCAGGTGCGTACTTTCAGGGGAGTCTTAGGTGAAAATCCCAGTCCGCCCGTCTACATTTAGATTTTCTATGTTTTCCCTAATTTGTTTAAGGCAAATACAGTGACGAGTACTTAAAACAGACCCTGCCAGTTTTCTTCCAGAAATTTCTCCCCCACGAGTTTGGGATCTCTAATGACTTTAATTGACGGGACGTGAATCCCTAATCTTTCTTTCTTTCTTCATTTTACTACACATTATAATCTGAAAAACAGTATCAGTTATTTCCTCAGGACAAGGAATGAATCAGTGATCTCGTCCGTAAAAATCATTCATTTAGTAATATCGTTATTTTGGCAGAAATAAATGCATTGCGCTACATGCTTTTTCTTTTCGGCCTTTTAAACCCACTCACAAATTACCAGCGAGCGTCGAAATTCCACCTATTCCATGCATGTTACACGGGCGCATTTGTATATGACAGGGTACTTTTATATGGCTTGATGTACAGCGCACACAGAAACTATTCACGCAGATATCCTTCGGAATTTCATTCTGCTGATTTCGACATTCTCTACAACGTGACACAATGCGACTTTCACATTTTTCCTCTGCTGCGTTATACATTTACATCGAGTAATCAGAGAAAACGTTTTCAAGCTTTTTACCGACAATCATCGACAGTCTATCTTCGGTATTATGCAACTGTGTGATAGTATCAGCCTCTGTTATGCACGATTTCGACTTAATCACTCGAACGTCAAAGTAAATCCCTTGGGATCTCTTCACACCACTGGGAATGTGCCTATACAGCATACTCGTTTTATCATGTATATTATTTCCCTAGTTACTGTTTTTACCTGGTAGTCTAGTATGAAGGATCAAATTCGTAACGTAAGTACTTAGAGATTTATAACGCTGTTTATTAACAGTATGATTACTCTCTCCGCACACAACGTATAGTAGTTACCACACAAAACAGATGCCCTTGTTACAGAATGTCTCTTGGGCCCATCGGATGTATTATCCATCCCCGTATATATTCATACAGTTCATGAATTAAAACCGAGCGAAGTGGCGCAGTAGTTAGCACGCTGGGCTCGCAGTCGGGAGAACGATAGTTCAAATCCTTGTCATGCCATCCTGATTTAGGTACTGCATCATTTCCTTAAATCGTTTAAGATGAATGCCGGGATAGTTCCTTGTACGGCCGATTTCTTTTCCCGTCCTTGGAACAATCCGAGCTTGTGTTCCGTCTCTAATCACCTCGATAACAGCGAGACCTTAAACCGTAATCCCCATCTCCCTCACTCATGATTTAAATAATTCATGGCAATGGTACTGCCGCCGACCCATCCTGTAAATGTACACGATTGGGAGCGTACAAACTGCGTCTAACAGTTCCTGTTTTTATTGTTATTGTTGTTTTGCCTGTTAATCTTTTTTTTCGGGATTTACAGAGTCAAATCTTATCTTTGGTGATATCTTTCTTTATGAACATTCAATAGTACAGTACGAGATATCGTTGTAAAATTATTATTAAAGAATATATCTGATATTGTCAGAATATGAGAAATCGATCATAAGCAAATAATCAAATATAAACATATAAAAATTTTCAAATCTTTCTATAAAGCATTTTTCAATTTTTCAGAAATTTTCTACGTATTGTCTCAGTCGAATATAACATGAAAATTTTTGCGAAGTGATGACCAGTTTCGGTACCTTAACAACCACCTTCAGATCTAAGCACATACAATCCAAAAGAATTATTACCTTAAATAACAATTTAAAAAATACTACTGTCCTTATTTTAAAGAATTTACAGGTATTTAGCGTACGACATGTAGTATTATAAACACAACTAGCAATGTGCAGCACCGTTGCATCTTCCATAACATTTTAGTTTTAAATCTTCACTTAAAATTTGTTGTATTCTGCCTAAGACGAACGTGGGGTCAAAATTATGTATTGGGAAACGAATAAGAATAAAAAAGTATTTAGGAGGAAGACTGATCCGTCGAACGTGCCACGCTCACTGTGACCACAGAGCCTGGTTACAATGCTTTACAGGCTGTATGATGCTACTACTGTCACAGCTAGCGTGGTACGTTCAAAAAATTAGTTTTCCTCCTAGATAGGCTTTTGAAACGTCTACGTAATTACTGCAAGTATATGCAAACAGAGATCTGCCCACGAAGAAAGGGGAACGTAACAAATGTTTGCTTTTACTCAACAGATTAAAAGTAAGAAGAGTACTCAAATATTAATAAAAGTTTGTTTTTAATAGACAGAGCATGAAGGTAATAACATTATTCCAAATATTACTAAGGTCATACGTCATGTAAAATTTGCTATTGGCTTATTACTAAAATAACACTGAATTAACAAATTGCATTTAATATTAGAAGAGCAACTAACAATGTGCAACATCGTCGCTCTAGATGGCATATTATATGAAGAAACTGAATTTAATCAAGACTATTATACAGCGATCAGACAGAACATTACGACCACCGACGTACTATCGATATAAACCCGTCCAGGCGATAGCAGTGTCACCTGGGGTGGAATGTTTGCTAGACAGAGACACTCACGGCGCATACAGTGTCAATGAGCATGCTGCCTGTGTGCAGAATGTGGAAGGCTTGCCGTCTATCTGAGTCTGATCGAGGGCAGATTGTGACGACCCGAAGGCTCGGCATGAGCATTTCGCAAACTCCACGACTTGTCTGATGTCGAGGAGTACTATGGTGAATGTCTTCAACACGTGGCGAAAACAAGGAGAAATCACATCCAGATTTCGTGAGGTTGGGCCACCACACCTCATGCCAGATATCGAAGGCGGGGCAGACTGGTAAAATAGGACACTCAGCGAACTGTGGCGGAACTAACACCAGATTTCATTGCTGGGCAGAGTAAAAGTGTGTCCAAACATACAATCCACCGAACACTCCTAAGGATGGACTCCCGCAGTCGACGATTCATGCGTGTGCCAATGTTAACATCACAACATCGGTAACTACGACTGAAATGGACACCTGACCATGGGCACTAGATGTTGGCGCAGTGGCAGACCGTTGTACCGTCTGATGAATCCTGATACCTTTTTCATCATGTCGATGGGAGTGCACGAATCCTACGTCTTCCAGGGAACAGCTCCTTGACACCTGTGCTGTGGGACGGAGACAAACTGGCGGCGACTCCATTATGCTCTGGGGAATGTTCCAGTGAACATCCATGGGAGCTCGTGCAAGGCACCATGACGGCCAAGGTGTATCGTACACTGGCTGCAGACCACGTACACCCCTTCATGAGGACGATGTTTCCCTGCTGCAGTGGCATTTCTCAACAAGATAACGTGCCATGCTACAAGTCCAGGTTGTGGGGAGTTGTCCGAGGAACGTGTTGCTGGGTTCTAATTGATGTGCAGGCCCCTCCAACTCTCTAGATCTGAACCCGATCGAACACATCTGGGATGTGACTGAACAAGGCGACTGAAAACATCGCTCCCTACTTGGAATTTACCGGAACTGAGTGAATTGTGTGCGCACATGTGTTGCCAGCTGCCTCCAGCGACTTACCAACGCGTCATTGCTTCTATGCCATGACACGTTGCCCCTGTTCTCCATGAAAAATGTGGACATACCGGCTGTTAGGTAGATGGTCAAATTGTTCTGGCTGATCAGATATAATCTACGGTGAGGTACTGTAAATGGTGGAAATTATTGCAAGAGACGCAAGGTAACAGTGGCAGCCGGAAGACCGTGGGCTATGATGCCATCGATCTCCCTCTAGCGGCAGCTGCTAACACAACAACGGTTCCCTGCTGTCACGTCCCACGAGATGACGCGGCTTCCTCATGACCTTCACTTAATTTTAAATCTAAATTTTTAACTGTTCCATGTTATTTACTGGTGGATGAACGTATATGGTTTTGCTAATAAATCACGGTGAATTATGTCTTTTTATAAATTATAGCATTTCTTTGCTTCGTCTATCTAATTCGCACGACATTTATTAGTATTGTTTATTTCCAAATTTCGTATTTTTTACTCTCTTTTATATGCTTTAACATAATTTTAGTTTAATTATTTTATGTTTTAAAGAACAAGAATGAGGAAAATCTTTTCTTACACTTATTGTTTGTAAATTATGCCAGAACCCCATCTTTCTTTAACTTAACTAGCCGTTTTCATGTAAACATATCTATGGGTACAAATACATGAGCGTTTCATTGTATGATATGGAACATCACAGCGTTATAAAGTAGCATGTTTCAATTGCTCTCACAGATAGCAACAGATTAATACGTTCAAGAAATTAATCTTTCTTCTATATAATTATTTTCTTATTCTTATTCGTTTGTCACTATGTAATACATGTGCCTTTGAATTGTTTTACGGTGTATGTAACAGATTTTACTTGGATATTTAATGTGGGAATTTTATGGGCGATGCAACAGTGATGTACATTGCTAGTTGCATTTATAATACTAGCTGTTATACCTTAATTTTCTGTAAATTTTTTTTAAAGTAAGCCAATAGCAATTTTTACTTATATCGCTACTTAAGGTAATTTCGCTTGTGGTTTGTCTTCCCGTATCTGAATTTGATAGTTAAACTACCGAAATTGGTCATCACTTGTAAAAAATTTTAAATGTTAAATGCGATTGAGACAACATTAGAACATTTTTGAAAATTTAAGAAAGTTTTTAAAATTTTTGTAATTTCATATTCGATTCTCATTAAGAGAGATAATGTCCGACCAAAGTAGCAATTATTAATATTCTGGATCTCTACAACTACGTTTCTCTTAAATACTGATGTAAAATTATGGCTTTTCTTTGTGATATTAGGTCTAAAAAACGGACGGCAGGCGACTATGCTTGTTTCAAACGGTTGCCATTGAAGAAAGACATTCAGAACACTTCAAAGAGGAAAGATACCCCAGCACTCGCCAAATGGCATAAGCAATGGGCGCACCTGAGACTGTCGCGCGTTGTCTTACAACAGTATCTACATCGACACTATCTGTAGAACTGTGGCAGCAATAGCGAAATGCCACAACTTCTTTAACCGAATAGGTGGCCTAGAGGCGTTTCGGCGGCCGAAAGCGTCGTTCGATGACGTTACTGAACACGGCTGACTCTCCTCGATTTATTCTACGAACTTTGTTGGTATCTTTTGTTGTACTCACTACACTGCACTGTTACGGTAGAGGACAGTAAGTTTTTCCTGACGAAACGACGTAACCTGAGAGAACACATTTGTACTATCTTGTGATACACGGTTTGCAGATAGTAATTCTTGGTACATCGTTGATGATACTTGATTGTGAAAGACACCAAGTGTACCATGTGTTTTAACAGTTAGTGACAAGAATGTCCCACTTGACAATGTCCTAGTCCAAAGGTAATTTGTGGTCCATCTATAGAGATATCGTCTTCGAATGGACGTTAAATCCTCAGCGTCATCCGACCTCACCTATGATGGTTGTAGCTTGTGATTCATTCGAGCTTATAAGTGAATTTATATAGAGTTTTTGGGGCCTTGATCTACGATTACTGATAATTGAGCATGGTAGATGAAACCTCAGATACTGCTATCGTTTATTAGAGCACGTATTGGCAGAGGTAGAATTTTATACAGGATGTTCTTAAATACATTAAAGTATACCAAAGTTCAGAAAGCTTGATGTAATTAAAAATGGATTCTTTTGATGTAGCGCGTGAGAAATGGATACCATCCATCAAAGAGAGTCATTCGTCGAAAGATAATGATAATATGAAACATTAACTCTCTCAGAGCTAAATGTTTGGATCACTACTATTATTCCCAAGCGTCGTTTGACATTAATGGTATTTCGTATTAAACATTTATATTTAATCGTTGTTTAAATTAAATGACAGTTTTGCTTTTTTTTGGGTCATAAAGCAGTGACTTTTACCCCACACAGAAAAAAATACCTACAGGGAGCTGCCGCCGCTACGTCACGAGGCGTCATCCTGTGGTCCCTAGATCGGGTGAAAGCTACACTACGCGATTAAAAGCATCCGGACCCCCCCCCCCCCCCCAAAAAAAAAAAAACATACGTTTTTCATATTAGATGCATTGTTCTGCCACCTACTGTCTGGTACTCCATATCAGCGAACTCAGAAGTCATTACACATCGTGAGAGAGCAGAATTGGGCGCTCCGCGGAACTCACGGATTTCGAACGTGGTCAGGTGATTGGGTGTCACTTGCGTCATACGTCTGTACGCGAGATTTCCAAACTCCTAAACGTCCCTAGGTCCACTGTTTCCGATATGATAATGAAGTGGGAGCCTGAACGGACACGTACAGCACAAAAGCGTTCAGGCTGACCTTGTCTGCTGACTGACACCGCCGTCAGTTGAAGAGGGTCGTAATGTGTAATAGGCAGACATCTATCCTGACCATCACACAGGAATTCCAAACTGCATCAGGATCCACTGCAAGCAGGCGGGAGGTGAGAAACCTTTGCTTTCATGGTCTAGCGGCTGCTCATAAGCCACACACCACCCCGATAAACGCAAAACGACCCCTCGCTTAGTGTAAGGAGCGTCGACATTGGACGATTGAACAGAGGAAAAGCGTTGTGTGGAGTGACGAATCACTTTACACAATGTAGCGATCCGATGGCAGGGTGTGGGTATGGCGAATGTCCTATGAACGTCATCTGCCAGCGTGTGTAGTGCCAACAGTAAAATTCGAATGCGATTGTGTTATTGTGTGGTCGTGTTTTTCATGGAGGGGGCTTGCACCCCTTGTTGTTTTGCTTGGCACTATCACGGCACAGGCATACATTGATGTTTTAAGCACCTTCTTGCTTCCCACTGTTGAAGAGCAATTCGGAGATGGCGATTGCATATTTCAAAACGATCAGCACCTGTCCACGATGCATGGCCTGTGGCGAAGTGGTTGCACGGTTAACCCTGTAATTGACTGGCCTCTACAAAGACCTGGCATGAATCCTACAGAACACGTTTGCAATGTTTTGGAACGCCAAGTTCGTGCCAGGCCTCACCGATCTACATCGATACCTCTCCTCAGTGCAGCAATCCGTGAGAAATGGGCTGCCATTCCCCATCGAACCTTCCAGCACCTGATTGAATGTATGCCTACGAGAGTGGAGGCTGTCATCAAGGCTAAGGGTGGGCCAAGACATACTGAATTCCAGCATTACCGACGGAGGACGCCACGAACTTGTAAGTCATTATCAGCCAGGTGTTCAGACACTTTTCATCACATAATTTGTACAGTGACCACAAACCAGAAACCAATATCGCATTCAGCCTGCATGTTTACAAAACACGTGTCAGCTACCTTCTTGTTGACGCCAACACTGTGAGCTTGAACTGTGTTTGAACTATGACTGTGATGAGGTGAAGACGATCAACACCTTGTTGCTTACCCGTGGCTTCAAGGTCTTTCAACCACATATCATAGATGTTCACGCAGTAGCATCCGAACAGAGGACCTGCATCACTGCTTCCGAGATGCTCGTTCCCAGACGTCGGGCCATTATAATTTGCCATATGTGAAAGTCGCTTAAGTCAGTGATTTCCTCATTTCATCTTTCGTCGGAATGGTTGAAATGAAGATCAGCAGTGTGTTGCGCTAGCGATCAACCGTGAATCGGTTGGGTGTGAGAATACTATGGTGCCAACTAGTTCCACAGGTAAATTTTCCAACATTATTGGCTGTATTTTGTGGAAATTCCGTGTAAAGGAGCTTTTTCGACCAATACATAACAATAGAGTCCTTTTGTGGCGTGAAAAGAATGCTCTTACTTAACATAATGCGGGTGTTAACTGCATCCCTTGCAGTTGTGGATCCCGTACCAATGGTCACATCATCAGGGCCATGGAGGAATGGTGCACTGAGCTTACTTGGGCTTACAGCGACCGAGGAAATCTGCTATTGCAGAAAATGGCACCGGCCATCTTATGGAATAAAACAACACGGAGGTTGTGGCGTGCGCTTTCTGGTCTTGGTACAGTGTTTTAAGGAAGCAGTTGAGATTTAATTCGCATCCTTAAATATGGGAGGGTTTGCTGAATTTTGCTTTGAAATCTGCTCTCTCCCTGATCAAGCATAAGATCGATAGCTTTAATTCTACTTGTTAACACTTCATAAACTCACCTTTGATGGGATTCGAAGTTTGTCTTCTGCGGCTGTGTGCTGGAACAGGTTGTTTATGATATGTGTGTGTAATGTTTTTGCATATATCTCACATACTGAGGTTTTAGACTTCCTTGCACAGGACTCTCTCGTTACATTTGTACCTTGAAAATGCCTAGTTGTTCACCTGCAGAAATATTGGTGATTGTCGAAGACGCCTCCCGGTTGCAGTGCCGTAAGGTGTTTGAGCTTAACCAACGTTTGTGTTGAAATACAGGGAACGGAAACACCGTTCCAACAAAGGGTATGCGTTTGATCTGAAAAGTTTGCAAATCGCAACTGTGGAGAAGGTGTGGCGATGCGAGAGAAACACCTAATAGTAGTTATCATTATTATCAACCCATGTTGCAAGAATTTCAGTTAAATATTTATGTTTTGAACTGCTTCCTTTTTGCGCCTTAGCGTATATAAAAGTAAGTGTATAGAAGTACATAAATTTGACAAATTTTGTCCCTTTAACAAACAAGTGGTTGCCGTCCGATGTCAGCTGCGAACTTCCGCTTGTGCCAACCGATTTTACAGTGTCTACTGTGTAAACCTATAACGAATATAAGAGCTGCTTGATAAAATAAAGAATTGAGATACCTCCCAGAGCTTATTTTTGTTTGACATCCGCTATTGTACACCTTCTTAGTTATGAGCCAGAGTTGAAATTACAAGCTGCAACTGCGAAATAGGTAGCGTCACGAAATGATACCAGAGGAAAGAGCACCGATAAAAAGCAGACGCCGAGCTATGCTCATAATTTCTCCGACTGCTTATCCCAAGAGCTAATAGCTTGAGTAACGTAAGATACTGTGACGAATACGGAAGCTTTATCGTGAGGATGCCACAGAAAGAATTTGATCAGTGGACGTGTATGAAGCGTAATGCCTCAACATTCCAACACATCTTTAGTGAGAGCAGAGAAGCCCAAATGGCAAATAAGCAACTTTGTATCTGAGCAGGAAACTGCAAATCTTTTGCTTCACGAGTCTTAACCTTAATGTCAAACGTTTCACTCGCTGCAGCGCCGTTTTCTGCGCCTATTCGCATGTAACAGGACGAAAGTTTGGTAGGCTAACTACTAGCGATATAATATCACAGTTAAAGAGAAACGATGGACTCCGTTATATTCCATTGGCTGACGCAATTACGGGAAGAGACGAGGGGGCTATAATTTTTCACATTTCTTTTAAGTACTCGTTACAAAAGAGTCGCTTGGTAACACAAAAATTATGCGATAAGAACACTTTCAAACAGGAAATGAACACATTTAAACACATTTAAAAAGTGCCAATAGTTGCATCAGAATGTGCTACTAAAAAGTATGAAAAGAATAAGCACTTAATAGACAGAATTGTAGTAACATGGATCGAATTACAGCTCGTAATTTATACGAAAACCACCAGTCAGACAAGTGCCCATCCTGAAAACATTCTTCAGAGGCTAGTAAGGCATATTTATATTTGGCACAGGTCCCAACCGGACGTACCAGAAGATTTAAACGTACAATAGCGCAACTAAATTTTAGAGCTCTCAAATACAAAAAGAACCATACCACAGTACGTAACATCTAAAACAATTACATATAATTTAAGAGAAGGTGTCAGTTTTGCACCTCTACCACACTTTCACGACATAAACGGATTCAACAAAGTCAGTGTTGCGGCACACTGTTAATTACATAGCCTCTTTGGGCATTTAAACTGTTTATCAGCTCAGGCAGCTTAACATATATCAGTTTTTGGCAAGATACCGATCAGATGGGGCAATAGTTACAGGTAAAATTAAAATACCGAAACAGAAACAAGTTACTCCTGGCACTCGCCTTGGAATTTAAATAAAGGAACTCATAAGAGATAGAGCAGCCGATTCCCCAAAACCACTATCAATTTTGGTGCACATTAGTCCTATGTTGTCTTACCTTTGGCCTTGCCGAGTACACAACAGACGGATGCTCACCATTAATTTCCGCTGTATGACAACAACAACAGCGACAATGTTCCTGCAGCAGGCACAGCTTAGTGTAACATGTGACTGACCTGATGGACTAGTCACAGAAAACACGTTAAATTCAGTCCCAGATCAAAACAAATCATTGACGAATCGAGATATTCACCAGAAAGACAATCCTAAATTTAGGCTGCGCGGCTGAAAGAAAACGCGCGTAATTTATAGAAATTCAGTCACTGAAGAAACGCATGCACTTATAGGACAGAAGGTTGATCATGAGCGTTGGAATCTCTGGCACAATCATGGAAGCGCAACGCGAACTATTGAACAAAACCACAAAGTAACAAGCATTACAGATCACTAAAATGGAGCAAATAGAGATGATCCGACGCAAACTACGACTGTTAAACTGGGAACTGAAAAAAATGCTCACATTGAAATCCAATGAACAATTGTTCGGAAAGACGGAGCCCCTTTGCGATAAAGACTCACATGGTAGCAGTTCCTTACGAAACCAACATCTTCCACACATAACGCGATATTCCTGTAAATGCTAAATTACTTGACAGATTACCGCAAAATATGTTTTCTGAAATACACAAAGCTGGAAAGAAAATGTTAGGCTACTACTATAGTGCATTTCAGCACAAATCCAATCCTTTGCCTTTCACTATTATTTTTTCTTTTTATTTCTTTATTGTTACATAATTTCTCTCTCCCCATAAGGGAATACAGTGTGGTGTGAGTGGTACAGGCAATCCTCTCTTCAGCCGAAGTATAGGTAACTAATACGAATGCGAAAAACAGTAAATTTAAAGGTGATTTCAAAATTTGTGAACTGGAAATTAGTCAAGGTTTCTTGTAACAGAAATTTAATTTTCTCGTGTTTTAAAATTAAAAGGGGAAAATTAAAAGGTAAAATGAAAACAATGAGAATATATTTAAGTATTTAAAATTCGTTGTAAAAATGGTTATCTTATAAATGGAGTACTGCGCTTTCACTAAATGTTTACCCTGGAAAAAGTGGTTGTTTGTGGTGAATATTTAGGTATTTAGAAAGGTTGGAAGTGTAGGTATAAGTTCAGAGGGCCGTTGAGGAGTATCGATGGAAGAATGAATGCTGAGAAGACAGAAAGGGGAAAGTTATTTGGGATACCGTTAGAGCTACAATACGATCGGGAGAGAGGTGCCAGTATAGACAAAGACAGGGAGGGAAGAGTAGGAGAAGGGAAAGATGTTGATGGAAAAAAAGAGGAAGCTTGGAGGAGGTGGGATAGGTGTTGTGGAATTACAGTTAAAATGGTTCAAATGGTTCTGAGCACAATGGGACTTAACATCTGAGGTCAACAGTCCCCTAGAACTTAGAACTACTTAAACCTATCTAACCTAAGGACATCACACACATCCATGCCCGAGGCAGTATTCGAACCTGCGACCGTAGCGATCACCGGTTCCAGACGGAAGCACCTAGAACCGCTTGGCCACAGCATCCGGCGGAATTACAGTTACTAGGATGGGTAAATGTTGGGAGAAATTTAGGTATCTGGAAGAGAGAGGTTATTGAAATTTCTTTGGGAGAGAATGTGGAGACAGTGCAGGTGAGGTGTCGGTTGAATGAATTGGTATACGAGCTGCAGCGTAGTAGGAATGCAAATTAGAGGAGAGACAATAGGATCATATGAGTAGAATATACGGATGGTGTACGTTGATGAAAGGTGTTCAACATAAGTAAGAATAAGCGGGAATTTAATAAGACGGCAAAGTATCCATATTGTAGAAGGTAAACGGGTCCAGAAAGCGACGTGGAGCGCATGGCGTTTAAGCTCTTGGTGGAGTAGAAATCCATACAACGTTTGCATTTAAGGTGATGGATCAGATCAAAGATTATAGTCGTAGAAAGTATAGAGGTGTGTCCCCAAGTTCGGCCAGTTAGTACGTACGGTCTATTGTGATATACCTGTTAGGTAGGTGAGGTCTCCATGTTCGTTGCTGGACGACTGTGAGTTCAAGATACTTTAGTCCGTTAGCAAACTGGAGAGGACTGTTATAAACGACGAGGTAAAAGTCATTGACAGAGGTGGTACAGGTGATTGTTCCTACTATTTTATTTTTATCTTTCTTTTAGAGGGATTCATCTTCAAAAGCAACTGGTTACACAAAGGAAAAAGGAAACTGTTTAATGAGGAGGGATCATTAGGGTGTATGGAGAGACAGGTAAATATGTAATGACACTAGAGACAATACCAATGAACGTTAAAGAAATGTATACCTAGTTTATAGTATTCGTAGACTTTGAGAAAGTTTCTGGCAATGTTCACTGGAATACGCTCTTTGAAATTCTGAATGTAGCAGGGCTAAAACTTAGGGAAAGAAAGGTAATATACAACTTGTACAGAAAACAGATGGCAGTCATAAGGGTCGAAAAGCATGAAGGAAAAGCAACGGCTGAGAAGGAAGTGAGAGAGTGTCGTAGCCTTTCACCGATGTTATTCAACTTGAACATTCAGCAACCAGTAAAGGGAACTAAACAAAATTTGAGGAAGGAATTAAGGATCAGGTAAAAGAATAGAAACGTTGAAGTTTTCCGATGTCAGTGTAATTCTGACAGGGACAGCAAAGAATTTTTAAGAGCCGTTGGAAGTGGGCCAGATTTCAAATAGAAGAGGATAATACGAACACCAACAAAATCAAAAGAATGGTAATGGAATTTAGTCGAATTAAATCAGGTACTGGTGAGGGAACTAGATTAGAAAATGAGAAACTACAATTCTGCTATTTGGGCAGTGAAATGAACAATGAAAGTGTTTCTGGAGATGAAAAATTTGATAATACAGAATATAAACTTAGGTGTTATGAAGTCTTTCCTAGTGATATTTGTCTTAGGTGTAACCTTCTACTGAAGTGAAACGTATGAAACGTGGACGATAAAAATAAAAAGGGTTTGAAATATGGTGCTACAGAAGAATGCTGACGACTAAAAGGGCATATCGCTTAAGTAATGAGGAAATACTGAATTGGGGAGGAAAGAAACTTTTTGCATGAACTGACTAAAGGGAAGGATCGATTTACTTAGGAATCATCAGTTTCATCCTGGAGGGAAGTGTGGGAGATAAGAATTGTAGAGGAATATAAAGAGACGAATACAGCTGGCAGTTTCAAGTGGATGTGGTTTGTGGCAGTTATTCGGATAACAAGAGGCTTGCAGAGGATATAATAACGAAGAGAGCAGCTTGAAACTAGTTTTCGGAATGACGACCACAGCAACAGCGAAATGTAGTGGGCTAGGAACGCAGCACTTTCACTATACTGAAGACCGGGGACTGGAGAGGTTGGTTGTGGCATATCAAAAGTGTAGAGGATATAAATTGAGGAGAAACGACAGAGCCTCTACGAACACCTGCAGCAGGTTAAAGAAAAGGACTGGAAGTGACAAAAGATAGACGGCTGGACAGAAATGATTCAATTAGGTGAACATAGGAAACTGGCAGTGCATAGGTCTGGAGGTTGTTAAGAATACTACACACGGTCAAAGGCTTTTTCCAGGTCGATAAATACAAAAGTAGGGGATTCTGGATGCGTCGGTAGAGGATGGGACACTGCTAAGCGCTGAGGTGAGGCCAGTGGGACGTTTAAAAGGAAGGCTTTGAGCATTTTGATGAAAATTAGTAGCCTGGAGGTTTCCCACAGTTCAGGATAGTAACCATGATTGAGAATCGTATTATAAAGGTTTGCTATGTGACTAGGAAAGAAGACTCATATGTTTCCCAAGCAGTAAAACCCGGGAACCAGGTGAGGGGCAGTCGTATTTTTGTGCTAAAATGTGTTAGAGAATGGGGAGTAATCAAAATTGCCATCGTCTGAAATTAAGATGTCAGGTAGCTAGGAGACTAGGGTGTCATGTAAGTGGAACATTGGGTAGTAAGGTACGGATTTACTGCCGATCAGTCGATGGGATGCTTTACAACACCTGGAAGAGTTGATGGGGAATGTAGCATTGAGTTTGACAACGTATTCCTAATGTATCTCTGTAGTTCCTGGTGGTGCGTATTCCGGTCATAAGGCCGTAGGAAAGAGGGTTATTACATGGGATTAGTGTAACTTTCGGGACTGGTGTGTTGTGGGATGGAAACTGTGTCACCTTGGAGGGAGTAGGAAAAACGACGCCAATCTTGGAATTCTGAAGGGATCTGCTGTGGACATTAAGATCAACGGCAAAAGGTACGACCTGTAATCGTGAGAAAATCATAGGGAATAGGATACTGGGATGGGATATACGCTGTTTGATCAGAAGTATCACGGCACCACTGTCCGAACACACCTACGAGTATGTAACGTGGACACCCATTAGTTACGTGAGGGGTTTTCTTTAAAATCTGGAACTCCCCTCTGCCATTGGTGAGATGTGTGGGACACCATTCCCCTCCCCCAGCTCCTCCCACCCCCTCAAGTGAGGTCTATCCCAGAGTCGAGTAAAAAGACGAAAAAAATTAATTTTTAAAACTTATTTTGAACCTTGAATAAAACATTTTAAGAAAACCATTTCTTATTTGTAAAGCCTATTCAACAGTGTTTCCAACAGGTGGTTAAAAGCAATTTTTAGTATGCCAGCCGTCAGTGGTGTTCAGACGGACAGAAAGACAAAGTAATACCGATAAAAAGGCTGCACGAAAATAGTATTAACCATTTTGACGGATCCCTAAGAACCTATGTTTGGTATATTACGAATATTAAATGTCCTTAAACCATCACTCACACTGCCGACGAAAGACATTGTTTGTACCTTCATTTGAGCGGTATGATTATGTATTTTCAACCTCTTGATTTATATGATCACTAAGAGAATTCTTATCGGTGAACAACTTGCTCCCACGTGTTTTTAGACTTGTCTGCCTGCTGGTTAACATATACATTGTAAAAGTTATGATAGAAATTCATGCTGAACACAATAACATCGGTTTCATATGCAGTGATTTCGACTTGGGTAGTAGAGAAGAATTGTGCAACATTTGCTTCAAATCGGGGAATCGCGAGTATGCACACATTTAAAGCTTTCAGTTCAGTTCAGAGAGGTCATGAAGATGGGTGGGCACCTTAATGCTGTCTATACTCGTGTTTAATTATGTTAAACAAAATATTGTCCGTTCCAAGAATGTGTATTCTCTTAACTGAAAATTTGACGTGGGATTTTCATCGCCCCCCCTTTTGAATGAACGTTAGTGATATTTTTCCCTCCCCCCTCCCCTCCCCCCCCCCTCCCCACCGCATTTCGAGGTAACGTAATTGACTGCGTCCCCAAAGCGGAAGTGGCCACTGGATATCCCGAGATGAGGAATCACCAATAAAAAAGGAGAAGGGGAGTGTTACGTTGCCTGTAGAGAAGCGGTAAGAGCAGAATGGGTCCGTCAGCATAGATCAGTGACTTTGAAGGTGGACCAGTCATGTCACCTGAGTAACAAATCCATCAGGAACATTTCTTCAGTTATAAAGCTACTCAATTCGACTGTTGGGGAAGTGAAGGTGAAAAGGAAACGCGAGAGGACAATCAGAGTTAAAAGAAGACGAGGCAAACTTCATGTTCTGATGGACAGGGACTGTCGAGCATTGCACAGGGTGATTGTAAAAAGTCACATGAAACGAGTGAAATCAATAACTCGTACACGCCAGAGTGCTACGAGCAGTCCAGCTACCATAATTACTTTGTATAGAGACTTCAAATGAATGGGGTAAAACGGCCGAGCAGCGCCTCATAAATCACACATTTCGGCTCTAAACGACATCTGAGGTGGTGTAAAGAACAGCGTCACTAGAAAGTGGATGACTGGAATCGAGTAATTTGCTGACCAATCACGCTGTACTCTGTAGCAATCCGATAAAAGGTTTTGGGGTTGGTAAATGTCTGGAGAACGTTATCAGGCATCATGTGTAGTGCCAACAGTGGAGTACCAAGAAGCTGTGGGAGGGGGGGGGGTTCACGGTTAGGATGTGGTGCCCATATTGTTTTTAATAAAATGCTGTATGAAGACGGAAATTAACACGCTTGTAGCATTGTACACCGCTTACAGTGGAGGAACAGTGCGAAGAAACTGACTATCAGCATGGCAAAGCAGCCTATCATAAAGCAGCATTTGTGAGCCAATGGTTTGTTGACAATAACATTTCTGAAATGTACTGTTCTGTCCAGGATCCCCAAGTCAACCTAATGGAATACTTTTTGGGTAAGTTAGAAAATCACTCTAGTTCGCACGGTCTGATACCACTATCTTGTCCGATATTGGTTTCTCAGGAAGAATGGGCTCCAGTTTCTCCAGAAATTCACACATCTCATTAAGGGCATGTCCAGCAGAACTCAAGCTATCATCAAGAAGAAATGTAGTCATATCTAATATTAATGTCCACTAATCGGTGTCTGTTTAACTTTGATCTGATAGTGAATATTATACTACAGGTAGCAGAATTTTGACGAAGAGGCGTCCGATGGGAGTGCTGTACAGGTGTTGTGGCCGACCATGAGTGATTTCCTGGTGACCAACTGCGACCATATCTTGATGATGATGATAATGATGATGTTTGGTTTGTGGGGCGCTCAACTGCACGGTTATCAGCGCCCATACAAAATCCCAACCTTTTCTCAGTCCAATCTCGCCACTTTCATGAATGATGATGAAATGATGAGGACAGCGCAAACACCCAGTCATCTCGAGGCAGGTGAAAATCCCTGTCCCCGCCGGGAATCGAGCCCGGGACCCCGTGACTGTACCTTGGGCCATTCTAGGAGGATTATATGTACGATGTCGGATGTATGATGAGCCTCAGATGATGTGACAGGATTGAACGAACGTTTAATTAAGGATGAATGTATGGAAGTCGTATTGTAACAAGGTATGCATTAATCTGGGCTTATTAGTTAGAAACGTACATATATTGTGCACCATGAATAAGGTGAAGCGAGCAGTGTTTTCACGTGTAAGGTGCTATGGGAAGTTGTTTGATATGCATTTATTTCAAGCACGACGAGCTCAGCCTTAACTAATTTGGTATGAGGTTGAGATATCACAAAAATAAAAATGGCACAAAATAAGATCCGTATTGTGTTGACCCTTTTTTTTCATTACGCTTTTCGGATCCTGCTCATCTTCAAATGAGCTGGTGACAAATTACACACGTGTATATATGGAGCCCTACACTAAACCATCATATAACAATTAGACACTTAAGACGTAATTCATACCCTTCGATGAAAAATGATCATACAACTTCGACAAACTTGGAAACAGGAGGCGGGAGAGGGAGAAGGAATGTCCACGCATGCATTGAAACTGGTATTGGTTTTGGGATTTCTGGGCACAGTACAACTTCGACAGACTTGGAAACAGGAGGCGGGAGAGAGGGAAGGAATGTCCACGCATGTACTGAGACTGGGATTGGTTTGGGGATTTCCGGGGACACTACTGGAAGTGGATTTTGTGTTTGGGTCCCTGTGAGGTTTTATTTTGATAATTAAATGCAAGGGTGATTTGGGAGATGCTTGATGGAGGCATATGTTGTGGTCTACGTCCATCAAGGTGTCAGTGTGGCGGATTGTTGACTATGTGATTGGTGATGGGCTTCTGTTGTTGACACTGTAGTTCGGTGGGACCTTTTCTTTGCTGCAGTGGATGATCATGAGGCTGGCAGTGCACGGGAAGTGGACTGAGTGGGGAATGTTTTAACTGAGGATATACGAACGAAATGGATGAAAATGGGGAAGATTTGTGATGACGGTATTGTAGGCAAAGGAAGTGGTCGTACATGAGGATGAGATCGTGGAAAGAGGAAAATACAAACAGAAAGGTGGATTAGGGGAAGAGCTAACTGTAGTTACAGCGAAAACAGGGGATTAGCTCGTAGAAATGAATGAGATAGGAAATTCGATGTTGGTATGTGAGGAATGGGCACAACACGCAATGAAAGCTGAAGATTACCGGTAATGAAGTGCCGCTGAGGTGGTACCGGCGTCTGAGCAATGGGACGGCGACGACAGCAGGAGATGATGATGTTGGCGGCGGCTGCGGCGGTGGCGGTGGCGGCGGCGGCGACGACGACGACGACGTAGACGATGTTGACAAAGAGGATGACGACGACAGACAGCGGAGAGGTGTCTTCGGGAGCAGGTACAAGGGGACGAAAGAATGTGACGATGACGAGAAGTGGTTACAGAGACCAGAAACAGGTTCGGGCGATGTGGCAGCTTTTATACTGTCACTAGAGAGTGGTTATAACCGTTCTAGTAGATATGAGCAGCGAAAGCAGGAGAACGACTACAGGCTGCAGCTGCGAAACTGAGAGTAGAAAGTGGCTGCAGCTAGTCTAGTTTATTGGTCGAGGCTATGTGGGATTAAAACCCAACAAGGGCAATTTTTGTTTCAAATTCCTACGTAGCACATGTGGAAACCGGAAGAAAAACTTTTTGTCCCTGTGGAGCTGATTTATTAAAAACTTTGGTCGAATGCAAAGACGGCTTTAATAAATGTCACTGGTTCGCATTATATAAGAACAGTTGACTGATTCGCTTTATGAGAAGTTTTTCTGCTTTGTCTGTATAAATATGCCAAACAGTGCCTTACAAAAATGTCGGGCGACAGAGATATACAGATTGCCATTCTCTAAACCGGAGCACTAGATAATCAAACGCGCGTGGTCTTTAGACGGCAACCCACGCCTGAAATTGAGCTGTATGAGGCGTACACGACGACACAGCCAATATTGTAGCAGCCTGAAGCCATTCAGCTCTAGAGACGTCAGCCTTTGTTCATGGTACAAAGAATCGAGATTTTTTACTACGGCTCTAGATGTCCAAAGTGCTGTAGCACTACAATCGTTCTTAACCTCGTATTTCAGTCTCTTCAAACAGTCAACAATTAGCAGTAGTATTTTGTTATGACAGTTCGTCATTCTGAGGTTAACGGGCATGGAATGCTAACTTTAATTGGTCTTATAGGATACACAAACAATTTTCCCTGTGATGTGTTACAAAATATTGTGAGCAGTTAACATAAATTACACTACTGTTTCATTAGGAAAACTTTTTACATTGGTGAAGAAAAAGAAATACAAAACGTTGATTCTGAGAAAGAGTCTGGATGAAATTGTTGTTTGTCCGTTAATCAGGAAATATTCTTGGTGAAATACCATTGTTTCAGATTTGCGTAACAAAAGAAAACGGACTGTTCCGCTTATTTTCAGTACATTTTCGAAACCGATCATCATGATCTGCTTTTGTATTTCATTATTTCTTGTAAAGAGCACCATGAATATCCCTCACACTGAACTTTTTATTTTACGCGTAGGACATAAGTAGACGTAGACTTACAAACAAAAGAAAAGAAAGAAGAGGATTCTTAGGATAGTTATATTGTGTCCACATACTATTAATTTTGCAGGATGGAGAATGTAAGGTAGATTAGAGACACGGTAACGAAATCGTAACGTTACAGTTACAACGACCATGAGAGAAACAAAAATGTTCTTTGATGTTAGTGTCTCAAAAATTTGTTAGAAAATCAAGCGAACATTAGTTTGTTTGCGATGGTAGAAGGTACATGTCTGAACTTGAAAATTGGCTACTGTTCTGTAGCGATTATAGTTAACCAAAATGAGAAAAAAAACAAATGTTTTGCAACTAACCTAACATGGTAAAGAGACAATATGAATTACAAGAACAAATATAGCATCCAGCCACTTTTATGGAACTTTATGTGTCCCAAAATGCATTCTCAGTTGGTACGATCTCCTTCATTATGAAGTTTACGTCGACTGAAATTTTGAACGCTAAGGCTTCAACGTGGATAATAGCAGTTTCCTTAATTATCACGATTTCCAAGTCGTATATATATGTGTAAACTATAGTTATGTGCTCTTAACTTCATTATATAATTGTTCTTGAAAGGAAATACACATCAAATATTGCCATTGGTTTCAGGCACACAATCAATTCGCCACACGATATCGGTGTAGTCACTGGTTCGGTGTGAGAGGTACGGAAAGTCTTTCTTTGTTCAAGGTTCCCTATTATAGGTACAGTTTGTAGTGGCATGCCAACGTTGGCCTAACGAGAAGGTGAAGTCGTTGAAATGTAAGATTGTTCTCTACATACTCACGGCCAGTCCTCACAGCTTTTCTTCCTCCAAACCTTATCTCCCAGCGTACAAACATCGCACAAGTACTTCGAGCATTTCTGCTTTGGTTCGATTCTCTTAAAAGCGACATTTTTCTTCAACTTCACACATTTCGATGTTAATTAGAAAACATACAAAAAATTTTCATTTGCTTAATTAATGAAACCATTCAAATTCCCAGTGACCATACCCTGCCTGTATCATACTTTCATTGCTTAGGTATCTAGTGGTGGTCTGCTGTGTTGGACAACAGTCTTTTTGCACAACATAGGGAGGCAGAAACTCAGCCTATCCCGACACAACTAGTTCTCTCACATGAATAGATAACATATTCGTTGCTACCACAACGCTATTACTGTGTTACATTCCACCTAATGAGGAAACGGCATACAGCACATCTTCGCATCGATAATACAATTAAATTCATCGAAGGTCTGACATCTAGCTGAAATAAATTGAGAGTGTTTTCACGTTAACAAATTATATTTCCTTATTGTAGTACAAGTAAAGAATAAACAGACGGAAGATATTTTGTTACCTTACCTCAAGATTAAAGTCGATAATCATTTTCTCCTTCATTGCTCATTTACACAGGAAGAGCCTAATAAACTGGTACACATACCTAATATCTTGTAGGGCCCCCGCGAGCACGCAGAAGTGCCGCAACACGACATGGCATGGACTCGACTAATGTCTGAATTAGTGCTGGAGGGAACTGACGCTATGACTCCTGCAGGGCTGCTCATAAACCCGTAAGAGTACGAGGAACTGGAGGTCTCTTGTGAATAGCACGTTGCAAGGTGTCCCAGATATGCTCGATAATCTGGATTTCCGTGGAGTTTGGTGGCCAGCGGAAGTGTTTATAGTCAGAAGAGTGTTCCCGGAGCCACTCTGTAGCACTTCTGGACGTGTGGGGTGTCGCATTGTCCTGCTGGAACTGCTTAAATTCATTGGAATGCACAATGGAAGTGAATGGATGCAAGTGACCAGATAGGACGCTTATGTACGTGCCACGTTTCAGAGTCGTATCTAGACGTACCAGAGGCCCCATATCACTCCAACTGCACGAACCCCACACCATTACAGTGCTTCCACCAGCTTGAACAGTCCCCTGCTGATATGCAGGGTACATGGATTCATGAGGTTGTCTCCATAACCGTACACATCCATTCGCTCAATACCATTTGAAACGAGATTCGTCCGACCAGGCAGCATGTTTCCAATCATCAACAGTCCAATGTCAATGTGTTGACGGGCCTAGGCGAGGAGTAAAGCTTTGTGTCGTGCAGTCGTAAAGAGTACACGAGAGGGGCCTTCGGCTCCGAAAGTCCATACCGATAACGTTTCGGTGAACTGTTCGCAAGCTGACACTTGTTGATGGCCCAACATTGAAATCTGCAGCAATTTGCGGAAGGGTTTGACTTCTGTCACGTTGAACGGTTGTCTTCAGTCGTCGTTGGTCCTGTTCTTGCAGGATCTTTTTCTGGCCACAGCAATGTCGAAGATTTGATGTTTTACCGGATTCCTGATATTTACGGTACACTCATGAAACGGTCGTACGGGAAAGATCCCCACTTCATCACTACCTAGAAGATGCCGTGCCCAATTGCTCGTGCGCCAACTATAACACCTCGTTCAGCCTCCATCAAATCTTAATAACCTGCTACTGTAGCAGCAGTAACCGATATAACAACTGCGCCAGACACTTGTTGTCTTATACAGGGTGAAGAAAAATTCTGTCACGAAATTTTAACCCTGGATAGCTGATGCCAGTAGGAACCAAAACTAATAATGTTGTATAGGTCGACTACGAGCTATTTTTAAACTAAGGAAACTTGGCGTTCATTGGTTGACGGGCAGCGGTATGGTAGTCTGTTCCCACATACAAACGTCTCTGCCCCGTTACTGCCCCAACGTGATCTCCAGCAGGCAAAGTATTCCCTGTCATGCATTGTCGAGAGCATCCGGCAACAGGGCAATACCGCGGCCAATCGGAGCGCGTGGCGCCAAGTTTCCGTAGTTTAAAATTTGTGCGTTGTCGATGTACACAACATTAGTAATTTTGGTTCCTACTGGCATCAGCTATTCAGGGTTAAAATTTTGTGACACAGTTTTTCTCCACCCTGTAGGCTTTGCCGACTGCAGCGTCATATTCTGCCTGTTTAAATATCTGTTTTTGAAAACACGTCCCTATACCAGTTTCTTTGGCGTTTCATTGTATTTTTACTGTGTATATCGATACTCACCAGTAATACGGTAACTACCGACTAAACACAAAAGTATAATAATAATAATGTCGTGTGACGAGGGCCTCCCGTCGGGTAGACCGCTCGCCTGGTGCAAGTCATTTGATTTGACGCCACTTCGGCGACTTGCGCGTCGATGGAGATGAAATGATGATGATTATGACAACACAATACCCAGTCCCTGAGCGGGGAAAATCTCTGACCCAGCCGGGAATCGAACCCGGGCCCTTAACATTGACATTCCGTCGCGATGACACCCCCCCCCCCCCTCTTTTTTTTTTTAAACCTCATTTTGTTCGCTTTCGTTCGTTGCATTTGCTCGGGGCGGACGTCGTAACATACCCGTTTAAGTTCGTCGTTGATCGGTGAACGCAGTTTTTTTATTACAGCTAACCCTCCGACCGAACAAGCTGAGCTACCGTGCCAGCTATCCCCTCAGTTACCGGGGGCGGACAACACAAAGGTGTTAATTCGCTATATAGATGACTTCATCAATTACCTCTCCCTGAATCTCCAAGACACTACGAAGAAGTGACAGCAAGTCGTAATCGCAAAAGCTGTAAAGCTGTACAGCTATTCAGCGGTATTTGTGGTGTGGGACGCCCGTGCCCCTGCAGAATGTGTGAACTGGCTTTAGCGTACTCTTGGAATATTGCAGGCGATAGCGGTGCACCAGTAACGACGCTTTTAAGATAGCGCGCCACGCCAAACCGGAAAAATCGCTACCCCCGGTCGTTACACTACCCAGCAAACAGTCTCGTGCAGAGCCCAAGCAGATCACAAATGCCACGAAACTCTCTATCTCTAATGTTCCCTACTTCTCACACTTGCACGGCAAACTACGATAACTAAATATCAGTCACTTTGGATAAAAATAAAAAAGAAAGAGAAAATAGTTAATGGTTTTACAACAAGTGAAGAGGTGAAACAAGCTATGAATAAAGTTTTTACTCCATAAGGCAGATGTGATCCCCTTTACATAAGCAGACGAACAAGAGATACAGTAAAAATCTTCAGACACTAAGCCGATTAATTCTGTAAAATATGTAGGAACTGTTAAAAACTATGAACTATTAGAAAACCAGAATAGACTTCAAATGTTGTCTTCTGGGAAGTGAAACAGCACTTTCAGAGTGAAGAGCTCAGAGTACAAGTTGATATATAATGAGGAAGGATGGAAGAAATAAAGTGTGGCATAAGTGAGATTAAACCTGTGGAAATTGCAGCGAATTGATATATTGGAATTATCACAGTATGATAAGATATTTTTCTAATGTCGACTATCGGTGTGCATTTAGAACGGAAAACAATTACTTTGGGAAAGAAGATGCTGCATGTAATTCTTGAAAAAGTCTCCTGAAATTAGAAAAATATCTTTTCATACTGTGATAATACTAATGCATTACTTCACCCCTATTTTCACAGGTTTAATCTCACTTTGACTCTCCTCGTTTCTTCCATCCTTCATCATTATATATCAATCCATATTCTGTGCTCATTGCATTGTGCATGGCATTCAACAGGTTCCGTAATTTTTCCTCACATTGACTCAGATACAGTGCCATCAGGGAAGCCTTTCATTCCACAGTGAATTTTATTGCTACTTTCCCATCATTGCCTCTTTGTTTAACCTGTTGCACAGTAGGGAAAAAGTTTAAATCTTCGCCTTAATGTCACTGATTGGTTCCGTTAAATATGGTATATTACGCTTCTTCCCCTATGAGTTATAGCAATATTTTCTGAGAATTTCGTACATGTTCCAACATTTTACTTTATCTAAAGCTTTTTATAGTTCGCTATTTGCTGATAATACGGTAAGAGAGGGATAGGGTACGTCCAATGAAGTAAAATTTACCAAACTGTCACAGGTCAAAAATGCATGCACATTTGTGGACCTTCAGACATATCAGTGGCGAGCAGACGGAAGTTTTTGTATTTAAATTAACGTCTCTCATCTAACACATCTTATATTTAAGATTTTGTAATTGAACAAGTAAACTCCAGATTCTGTAATGAATAGAGCACCCATGTACAAAAAGCATCATACCTTTGATTACTGTACAAATTAGTTAATGTATTGAATACTTGACATGAAGCGTGTAAGCTAGGAAACGTGTGGAAAATTTTTAAAATTATGTTTAAAAGTTCTTGGATGTCGTTAAGGGTCCTTATTATCAAACAATGGATTAATATAGTCTGCGTAATCTTCAGTTCTTCTTAAGCAAAAGTTTTTCACGCATCTCAATGTTTATGACGTCACATCTCCTGAACTACGAGTCGTAAAATGGTAAATTTTACACGCCCGCTCAGTGGTATATGCAGATACTGTCTTTGAAATGAATTGCGAATAGAGGTACCAGTGAAAAATAAAAAGTGAAACGTCATGCATACTGCGGCGTTTTATTGTGTCAACAGCGAAAATGAAGTATACGGTAAAATTTTTTTCCCATCATCATTTCTGTTTTTCTTTTTTTTCTCTCTGGTTGAGGGTGGGGGAGAGGGGGTTCAGTAACAAAAAGTTTCGTAAAAACTTGAATCTGTTTCTGGAGTTCGTTGCAAGTCACTCATCATCTCCAAATAGTGGCTGAATGTAGACTGCATACTTGTGCACCGTGAATGGCCTTGTATCAAGGCATTCAAACAACTAATTGTAATATTCCTCATTCTTTGTTGAAGTTTTAAAGTAAGATTATACCTCCTATTTAGTATATTACAACAGCATTATACATTTTTAACACCGAAAAAGTTACATAAAATATTGAAACTGAAATTTTTGTTGGCTCTTGAAGCTGGGTAAGGTGCAACTGCAATCTTGCATCACGAATCATGATTCATGAACTGGGTTGACGGGTCAATAATACGAATTATTTAAGATAAGGTTATATTAGACCAGAATTTTCTATGATGCCTGCTATGTAACGCCTTCCAGCTGAATCAGCTACAGTGAAAGTACCATAATGCCACCAATTTGATAAGATAGTAGGCTGTACTGCAGAAACTGCACTGCAGTATGTATGTCGAAACTTTCAATGCTAGTAACAGCGAAATCTAAAGGCTTCGGGTTTATTACTTGCTAATACTCAGAAACTTGGGTTAAACTTTATTCTAACAAATACCGTAATTCTAATGTGCAAATAGAATGAATAAACCTCTGTTCTACTAACAAGGGAACCTCCCCATCGCACCCCCCTCAGATTTAGTTATAAGTTGGCACAGTGGATAGGCCTTGAAAAACTGAAAACAGATCAATTGAGAAAAGAGGAAGAAGTTGTGTGGAACTGTGAAGAAATAAGCAAAGTATACAAACTGAGTAGTTCATGGCAAGATAAGCAACGTCTGGGACACTGGGAGTGCATGTGCGCCGTGGGCTCGTGGTAACGTGAGCAGCTGCGGAACGAAAGATCCTCGGTTCAAATTTTCCTTCGAGTGAAAAGTTTAATTTTTTATTTTCGGTTTATGTGAAAAACTCTTTATGTTTTCATCACTTTTTTGGGAGTGATTATCACATCCACAAGAAAACCTAAGTCGGGCAAGGCAGAAGAATCTTTTTACCCCTTCGCCAAGTGTACAAGTTAGGTGGGTCGACAACATATTCCTGTCATGCGACGCACATGCCGTCACCAGTGTCGTATAGAATATATCAGATATGTTTTCCTGTGGAGGAATCGGTTGACCTATGACCTTGCGATCAAATGTTTTCGGTTCCCATTGGAGAGGCACGTCCTTTCGTCTACTAATCGCACGGTTTTGCGATGCGGTCGCAAAACACAGACACTAAACTTATTACAGTGAACAAAGACGTGAATGAACGAACGGACAGATAATAACTATGCAAAAATAAAGAAAATAAAATTTTCACTCGAGGGAAAACTTGAACAAAGTACCTCTCGTTCCATTGCTGCTCACGCTACCACGGGACCACGACGCTCCTACGCTGATTTCGACCATGATGTTGCCTATACGACCCGTGGACTACTCAGTTTGTATATTTTGCTTATTTTTTCACAGTTCCACACAACTTCTTTCTGTTTTCTCAGTTGATCTGTGTTCAGTTTATCAAGGCCTATCCACTGTGCCAACTTATAACTAAATCTGAGGGGGGTGCGATGGGGTGGTTCCTTTGTAAGTAGCGTAGGTCAGTAAGTGTGAACTAAGAAAATGGTCAAAAATAAAAAAGTAGTTTCAAAAACTTATGCGACACTTCACGAGTGTTGACTACAGCGTGCTTGTCGCTGATTGGCTGTCGTTTTAAGGCCGTCACGATGGTGCAGTTCAGATTTACGGTTATCTGGAAAATTCTGCTCTTGGTCTGACATTATTAGATTCTTATTCTCCACTTTATATACACGCCGCACTGTTTAACTGCTTTGATAAGAACTAAGATCCGTCGTTCAGAAACTTGGAATATCGCCAGTAATATTTTACTTTAGGTACAGCAGAATGTAAAGTGCGAGCACAATTAAAACATCGAAAAACTTTGTTAACCTTTACGTTTCAAGACAGCACTGGAAAAATCTAGCGCTGCGCTTTAAGATCCTCAGAACTTGTATATACGTATCGTTCGAATCACTAATACGTTAAATCGTCTACATGATTTTATCTGTAATTAAATAATGAAAGTATTCAAAATCCGTTCATGCAACTTCAGGAAATTAGAGAATATTATAAACAAATGATTTTCGTTCGATGATATAAAATATAATAAGTGGTCACTAACGAAACACATTTGCAATGTTACTTACTTTCTAAATTAAAATAATTTGTCTGATGTGTGCTTAAGGCAAACATAAAACAGGGTAAGTAAAATTACCCCATATTATCATTCTAACGGACTGTTTTAGACGTAGAAAGGAAGCCAGATTGTATATATTTGCCACTATAGGCCGCAGGTGATGTTTTATACCAACATAACAAATTGTTATTTATTTCAAGTTTCTGCTACCAGTCACTTTTTATATTATGCTTAATCTAACATAATGCAACGCGTTTCGAACATGTTTTGTTTATCTTCAGGCGTTTATACATACATACATACACGGAGAAATTTCACTTAAAATAAACAGTCTTAAACTAGATTAATCTAGAACACTTTGTCCATTGTTTTCTATTGTAGCTGCTGGTGTGGCATTTGGGTGGAAGGAGGGGGGCAGTATATGGCTATAAATCGAAATCAGTGATGTCTTCAGATGGTTTTCTTCTTTGTGGTTGACTATGTATATCACAGCCTGTGTAGGATGCAGATAGATTTGCATCAGTTATGTGTTATGAAAGTAGTGTGAAGTCTTGATGCATGTGGCATTTACAAAATTACCTGCAGCCAGTGTAATAGATATTATATTGGCCAAACAGGCAGAAATTTCAGAACCCGATTCAAAGAACATTTAGTCTGCTAAGGGCTCGATAAATGTAACAAATCGGCAGTAGCAACTCACATTAAAGACATAGGCCACCCTTTGAAAATCGAGGACAACCTAGAAATTTTACACAAAATAGGAAAAAGTAAAAGAATGGATATCATGGAAGAAATGGAAATTTTCATACAAAACACAAAGCATGGAGATAACATTCTTAATGAAATAAACAAATTCAAAAACTCAAAATTCTTCAACACTCTTAAGTCAGTTATAACTAAATAGATTCAAGATATGTCAATGTAAATAATTGACTACAAATCTGTCAGTACAAAGAAGTCCGCCCCGGTAGCTGAGTGGTCAGCGTGACAGACTGTCAATCCTAAGGGCCCGGGTTCGATTCCCGGCTGGGTCGGAGATTTTCTCCGCTCAGGGACTGGGTGTTGTGTTGTCCTAATCATCATCATTTCATCCCCATCGACGCGCAGGTCGCCGAAGTGGCGTCAAATCGAAAGACCTGCACCAGGCGAACGGTCTACCCGACGGGAGGCCCTAGCCACACGACATTTCCATTTTTAGTACCAAGAACATCGATACAAAACCTCGATAATCGATACAGACTCACATGCTACGGTCCGCCATTTTGTGTTGCGTGTATAACATCGAAGCACTTTGTGCAGTGAATTACGTTGGCAATCAGTGACATAATTATAATGTGCAGTAGTGTAATGTCAATAAACAGCTCCGCCATTATACCAGTGATGTTAAGTGAAGCAACAAGATTATGAAATTGTAAGTGATCAACTGTTATATAAAAGCCTTTCACACTATTTTCGTAACACATAACTGATGCAAATCCATCTGCATCTTATACAGACTGTGATATACATAGTCAACTACAAAGAAGAAAACCAGCAGAAGACATCACTGATTTCGATTTCTAACCATACACTGCCCCCCTCCATCCACCCAAATGCCACACCAGTAGCTACAGTAAAAAACAATGGACAAAGTGTTCTAGATTAATGTAGTTTGAGACAGTTTATTTTAAGTAACATTTCTCCATGTATGTATGTATGCATAAACGCCTGAAGATAAACAAAACATGTTCGAAACGCGTTGCATTATGTTAGATTAAGCATAAAATAAAAAGTGGCTGGTAGCAGAAACTTGAAATAAATAATTATCCCACAAAGTCACGGTTCACAAACATAGCCGTTATGGCAGAAAATAATAACAAAATGAGATTTGTGACAAACATACGCACTTCCTTGTCTTTGTATCTTGTATTTGTAAAGCACAGAAAAGTGAATATACTATAAAACACAGAAAGGTGGTGTACCAGCTGCCTCATTCCAACTTCCTCAGCACATTTAAAAATTTTCCTAAAAATTTTGACCTGCAATCATACCCGCGCTCTTTTTAACACGCAGCTCACCTCTCCACCCCACAAACTCTCCTCATTGTAACTCGCTCACTCCGCTAGCCCATCGCTGCAGGTCTCTTATACCCCTCCACAACCACGTGCCCATTCTCGTTGAGTGGTTCAGGCCAATCGTTGTCATTATCTCTTTGTATCTCCTGTGTCACAGCTACAAAAAGTATTCGTCTTTTTTTGTATTCTGATAGGAGCACATTTCCGCTGGTTCCCTTCTTTTCCCTGCCACCGCCGGGCATGTCACTCATATGAACGTAAGTGTATGGCTCAGTAAAATTTTGATAGTTTACTTACGTGAAACCGGAATAACTCAAAAGTAATTTTCCATCTGTGACTGGATTTTACGTGCATGAAGATTTTGTATGGCTTGAGTCCTACAACACAGGATTTCCAGAACTCTTATGATGACAGTAGAGGCGCTTCACCGCATATTTCTCTATGATACGTCACTTTATAAACTACGTTTACGCGTCACACTAGATTTTGCTTGCATATTTTACGTGTACGAGGAGGGTAAATGTAAACATTTATAACTCGGAAACGGATAAAGATATCTATAAAATAGACTGCATGAAATACAAAAAGAACCAAAAGATTCGGTCCATTTGCCTAAGCAGGAGGAAGTGCGTGATATTCTTACTTTGATCCTGTACTGTAGGCTACTGACACTAAGACGGTCCTTTGTTGTGTACACAACGATGCGTAGCCCAAAGGGATAACTAAAACGTTTGACCGTATCTTTCCGTCTCCGACAGAATCCGAGGTATGAACCCAGACAATTCCATTTTCATGCGTGATGTTTTGGAACAGATTAGGTAGCGCTTGCTGTTGCATGTGTATCACAACCGACACTATGACCAAACAAATGAAGCATCCCACCTGTCAATAGGAAAAACGTGAAAACGATGTTTTGTAGTTGCGTACGTAGTACTGGAAGGGAATCATAATTTGATTTAAGCTTGTACAATACGAAACAGTCGACAAGTATTTTGCTTATAGAGGTTCAAAATGTTCAAATGTCTTTGAGCACTATGGGACTTAACATCTAGGGTCATTAGTCCCCTAGAACTTAGAACTACTTAAACCTAACTAACCTAAGGACATCACACAACACCCAGTCATCACGAGGCAGAGAAAATTCCTGACTCCACCTGGAATCGAACCCGAGAACGCGGGCGCGTGAACGCTACCGCACGACCACGAGCTGCGGACGCTTATAGAGGTGCTAGTGAACTTTCATTAGATACGAAATATTGTATACTCTGTAGTCGAAGGAAAGATAAGACCTGGAGGCCAATGTCTATCATTTACAATGATTCAGGCAGACGTCATCCCTGTAAGGCTGTACGTTGTCTCATCATATTACTGTATCGAAATGCGGAACTGACGCCCTCGTCTTGCTTACGATAAATAGCCTCCCTGCTGCATCCGCCAAAGTGATGTGTTTGTAATGACCTCGATGGCGACAGGCATTTATTAGCAGAGCCTGCAGGGACCGGTGCGCCCTCTGCCGCTGACTAATGGAGGTGCGGACGCCGGCGGGCCGGCACGCTGTTTGTCGCCGTTCAGTGACAGCTGCCCGCCCCGGCACTCCATCCGCGTCGCTCTCCCAGCGTCAATGTTGCTCGAATCTGAGGTCAGCCAGTGCGACACGACATAACAGGGAAGAACACAGACGCCGACGTCGAGGAACTTGGTAAACTTTTGAGCGCCGTATAAACATGTTTTACAAAACAACATTGCCACAGCCTGATGTTTTCTCATATTCGTAGAGGGATAGAAGCTATATTTTGACGATGTGCTTCGTTAACACCAGATGCTGTCTGACTGTGTTTACTAAAAATACGGTATATTTTAGTTACTGGTATCAAGCTCTAGACCCGAAAAAACATAACAGAATATCGGTAACGTAAACAACACCACCAGAATTGTGAGACCAAAAGCTAAGAAAAAAACGGGAAAATAAGATTAAACACTGATGCTTACCATCTCTCTTATTTAATAAGGAATTGCACCAGTAAAATGACACCCCTTTGTTCGGGAACGTATTCGAATCCTATTAGTGAGAATTCCGGGCTCTAAGACAAATAATTCTGTTATTGTTTTTCTTTGCACTACTAGCAACCTGTTGTTCATGTACTCACATGGTGAAAAACATCATAATAGACGTCCACTTGTTTTATGATCCAAGATGACGGTGACCGCTTAAAGCGATGTCATCCATGCACTCTTACTGCGAACTGGTCCAGCAAATAAATTATTTGTTAACGTTCTTCTCGTCAGCTTTGACTGTTGTTGTTGTGGTCTTCAGTCCTGAGACTGGTTTGATGCAGCTCTCCATGCTACTCTATCCTGTGCAAGCTTCTTCATCTCCCAGTACCTACTGCAACCTACATCCTTCTGAATCTGCTTGGTGTATTCATCTCTTGGTCCTCCTCTACGATTTTTACCCTCCACGCTGCCCTCCAGTACTAAATTGGTGATCCCTTGATGCCTCAGAACATGTCCTACCAACCGATTCCTTCTTCTAGTCAAGCTGTGCCACGAACTTCTCTTCTCCCTAGTCCTCTTCAACACCTCCTCATTAGTTACGTGATCTACCCATATAATCTTCAGCATTCTTCTGTAGCACCACAATTCGAAAGCTTCTATTCTTTTCTTGTCTAAACTATTTATCGTCCATGTTTCACTTCCGTACATGGCTACACTCCATACAAATACTTTCAGAAACGATTTCCTGACACTTAAATCTATACTCGATGTTAACAAATTTCTCTTCTTCAGAAACGCTTTCCTTCCCATTGCCAGTCTACATTTTATCTCCTCTCTACTTCGACCATCATCAGTTATTTTGCTCCCCAAATAGCAAAACTCCTTTACTACTTTAAGTGTCTCATTTCCTGATCTAATATCCTCAGCATCACCCGACTTAATTCGACTACATTCCATTATCCTCATTTTGACTGTTACAATTATTTATTCATAAATTTACTAATGAAGCTTTTGCCATTCAACTACTCTCAGGTGCAGCTAATGGAGTAGTGAGAATGTAGTCCCTTCATTCGCATAGTTCCATGCACATCCCACATAGGTTGTCAAACGAAATCAGCAAATTTTGTACTTCATAACAAGTAAAAATTTTAGAAAATATCAGATGTATGCGGACATCGGGTACACGTGTCCAATTTAATAAAAAAATTACATATGCTAGAGCACAAAATTTAAGTAACGTGTAGTTACGTAATATTACTGGTGTGTGTGAATACATTAGGTATTTAATTCATTTAAATTTGTATGTACATTTACTTTTTTCACAGTTTCGCTGGTTGCACTTGAAAATGGCTAAACGGCTGAATCTGCAGTGATGGAGTTTAGAAATAGATAATTTTAAGCTAATTAAGGAGTAAGAAGGGGGTTGGGGAATGGGAGCTGGCTGTTGGCAAGAGATCTGCTAGGAGAAGAAGATTTTCAGATAGTTTTACTATTGGTGTTTACAATAGATATGACCAACTTTGTTTTTTGTTTGTGGTTTTAGGGCGCAAAAAAAAAAAAATATATGACCAACTGTCAGAGTCTAGTGGAGAGGAATCTCTAGTAGCTGTAGATGTAGGAAGTATGCAGCAGACCTCAGTAGTTACGGTGGCTAGAACAGTTGCAAAGTCGAAGAGGAAGAAGAAGGTTCTGCTGTTAGGTAGTTCTCATGGCAGAGGTGTAGGCCAGCAATTGCAGGAAGTGCTGGGGAGTAAGTACCAGGTCACCAGCATTGTGAAGCCTAATGCAGGATTGGTTCAGGTGACTGTTAACATAGGGGGGTTATGTAGGGATTTTACTAAAGAGGATCAGGTAGTGATTGTGGGTGGGGCTGGTAATAGTATTGATAGGGATGGGGAGTATGACATAGATGGTGACCTGGAAAAGATAGCCACTCAGACTGGCAACACGAATGTGCATTTCGTGGAACTGTTTCAGCGTCACGATCGGCCTCATCTTAATACAGCCGTCAGGCGTAATAACATGAGACTTGGGGGTGCACTGATGACAGAAAGCATGGGTCACATTTCAGTGGTGTCGGTGGAGTCTATCAGCAGGACGGGTTTCACTAGACATGGCCTACACCTCAACAGGTATGGGAAGGGGAGGTTAGCAAAGCTTATAGGTGACAGCATAGGTGGGGTGGGTGGGATCACTCATGGGAAAATTCCTGCAGTAGTGGGTGTTAGAGCTGCACCTTTTTTACATTGAAGTCAGCTGATAGGTATTCCTGCTTAAGGGAAGTCTCTCTAACAAAGGAACCACTTTTGACAAAGCTTACGTATCCGAGTAATGAGGGAATTAGTATATTTCATCAAAATATACAAGGTATTAAGATAAAGTTAGTGAACTGCTTATAGATGTTGACTCTGAAATTATTGGTATATCTAAACACTTCTTAAATAAGGAGATAATTCAGAGGCTTCCTTTACCAGGATACAGGTTGGCTGGCAGCTTTTCGAGGAGCTCTTTGCGGTGTGGGGGAGTAGCCATGTATGTGAAAAACGGCATCCCATTTGAGCCAATTGATGTTTCAAAGTACTGCATTGAAAAGGTGTTTGAATGTTGTGCAGGTGTGGTTAAATTTAATAACTGTTGTTATTTATAGATCCCCAGACTCCGATTTCACAACATTTTTACTAAAGCTAGAGGAGGTTCTTGGTTCACTTTATAGGGAATACAAAAAGTTAGTTACATGTGGTGACTTCAATATTAATTGTATAAGTGATTGTGCAAGGAAGAGGATGTTGGTAGACCTTAATTCATATAATCTTATGCAAACCGTATTCTTTCCAACGAGAGTGCAAGGGAACAGTAGAACAACCATAGACAACATTTTTGTTCATTCCTCATTACTAGAAGGGCATTCTGTTAGCAAAAAGGTGAATGGCTTTTCAGATCATGATGCACAAATTTTAATTCTAAAAGATTTTTGAGCTGCAACACGTGTTAAATATAGTCATCAGCTGTTTAGAAAAGCTGATCCAGTTGCTGTAGAGACCTTTGTAAACCTTATCAAGGAACAAGAGTGGCAAGCTGTTTATAGCGCTGATACAGTAGACGATAAATATAATGCTTTTCTCAAGACTTTTCTCGTGCTCTTTGAAAGTTGCTTTCCGTTAGAACATTCAAAACAGGGTACTAGCACAAACAGGCAGCCTGGGTGGCTCACTAGAGGGATAAGAATATCTTGTAGAACAAAGTATCAACTATATCAAAACGTTAGAAACAGTCAAAATCTAAATGCAGCAGCCCATTACAAACAGTACTGTAAGGTGCTTAAAAATGTTATTAGGAAGGCAAAAAGTATGTGGTATGTAGATAGAATAGCTAAGTCTCAGGATAAAATTAAAACCATATGGTCAGTCGTAAAGGAAGTGGCTGGTCTGCAGAGACAGGTTGAGGATATAGAATCAGTGCGTAGTGGGAACGTCCGTGTTACTGATAAGTCGCATATATGTACAGTATTTAATGATCACTTTCGGAATATAGCAGGTGAACTAAACAGAAACCTCGTCCCAACAGGGAATCATATAGCGCTCTTAGAAAAAAGTGTTCTGAGACTGTTACCTGAAATGCTCCTCCATGATACTGACAAGAGGGAGATTGAGTTAATAATTAAATCACTAAAGACCAAGAAGTGTAACGGATATGACGGGGTATCTAGCAGAATACTGAAGTATTGTTCTATGTATGTTAGCCCAGTACTTAGTCATATCTGTAACTTTTCCTTTAGGAGTGGTCGGTTTCCTGACCAATTAAAGTACTCTGTAGAGAAGCAACTTTTTAAAAAGGGAGACATTGATAATATTGACAATTTTAGACCTATTTCTATGCCATCGGTGTTATCGAGAAGGTTATATATACAAGGTTACTGGAGCATTTATATTTTAGAAATGGTTTAACAACTGAAAATGCTATATTCTCTTTTCTCGGTGAGGTTTTGGACGAATTAAATAAAAGGTTGCGAACGCTAGGGGTTTTCTTTGATTTAACGAAGGCTTTTGACTGTGTTGACCACAAAATATTACTGCAGAAGTTGGACCATTATGGAGTATGGGGAGTAGCTTACAATTGGTTCGCCTCTTACTTTAAGAACAGAAAGCAGAAGGTAATTCTCCGCAATATTGAGAGTGGTAGTGATGTTCAGTCCCAATGGGACACTGTTAAGTGGGGCATTCCCCAAGGGTCGGTGCTGGGGCCACTGCTGTTTCCTATTTATATAAAAGATATGCCTTCTAGTATTACAGGTAATTCAAAAATATTTCTGTTTGCTGATGACACCAGCTTGATAGTGAAGGATCTTGTGTGTAATGTTGAAACAGTATCACATAATGTAGTTCATGAAATAAGTTCATGGCTTGTGGAAAATAATTTGATGCTAAATCACAGTAAGACTCAGTTTTTACAGTTTATAACTCACAATTCAACAAGAACCGATATTTTGATCAGACAGAATGGGCATATTATAAGCGAGACGGAACAGTTCAAGTTCCTAGGCGTTCGGATAGATAGTAAGCTGTCGTGGAAAGCCCATGGCCAGGATCTTGTTCAGAAAGTAAATGTTGCTTTATTTACCATTAGAACAGTATCTGAAATAAGTGACACGTCAACACGAAAAGTAGTCTACTTCGCATATTTTCATACGCTTATGTCGTATGGTATTATTTTTTGGGGTAATTCTTCTGATTCAAAAAGGGTATTTTTGGCTCAAAAACGGGCTTTTCGAGCTATATGTGGTGTAAGTTCGAGAACCTCTTGTCGACCCCTATTCAATAGTCTGGGAATTCTGACATTGCCCTCACAGTATATATTTTCTTTAATGTCATTTGTTGTTAGCAATATTAGCCTATTCCCAAGAGTTAGCAGCTTTCACTCAGTTAATACTAGGCAGAAATCCAATCTGCATGTGGAACGCACTTCCTTGACTCTCATGCAGAAAGGAGTGCAGTATTCTGCTGCATCCATTTTCAATAAGCTACCACAAGAACTCAAAAGCTTAGCAGTAGCCCCAACTCTTTTAAGTCTAAACTGAAGAGTTTCCTCATGGCTCACTCCTTCTAGTCTGTCGAGGAGCTCCTGGAAGAGCTAAAAAATTAAGCAAATTCCAGTGTTACATTGTTGATTTTCTTTATTTAAACTTACGACTTGTCACTTGAATGTTTTTTTATATTTCATTTTATCTGTTTCTATTATCGTGTCATAATTTCATGTATTGACTCGTTCCATGACCACGGAGACTTCTCCTTAATTTGGTCCCACGGAACAATAATTAAATAAATCAATAAATAAATGTCAGTGATGATGTGTTTTAAAAAGTTTTATATCATTGCTAACCCCAGCAAAGAAAAATGTATACAAAAAATTGTAAATAAATGTAAAACGGAAACTACTAAAGCTATGGCACAGACAAATAAACTACTCGCAACTCATGCCAAAGAGACAACTCATAGAACTCGAACAAAATTATTTGCTCGTATTAAAAGCACCGGTTAAAAGATGCGTAAGAAAATCTCGGATCAAAATCACACAAAAAACGGGCGTGAAATTCACAGGGAAGTGCATGTAGGTCTACGTAAATCACTTATGATTTAAAATAAGAACATTTTGATCAGAGGAACCCTCGTATTGCTAGACACTGCAATAGTAAATTATTACTCAACGATTCTAGGGCTCCTTCCATCTCTAGATCAGGAGAGAAACGGATTTCTGGATTTATGCAGTAGCTACGCATTACTCCGTGATGAAACACAAGAAAAGGAACCATACTCGCACAGATGTTACCGGCTGCATAGAATGATTCTTATAGCACTACAATCTCTTTGTTGCAATAAGAAGGTACAAGAAGATGAACCTGAGTGCAATTGTCGAATTTTTATAAGCAGAGGCTCAGGTATACTGCATTTCATGACTAAATTTGACTCAGATAACGTTCATCGCTCATATATTCTGTCCACCTCTTCCTAGTTTTAATTGACGGAACGATAGTAAAAGGACATGCTATCTGAAATTGCTAAATGGCTGATAGTACCACATACCAGACAATTGCTTCATGTCGAAAAGCAACTGTTACGATAGTGGAAAGGTATTATTTTAATAGTTCACTGTTGATAAGAAGGTTACGACCTTAAATTTTGTACGTTGTCAGCGTTTTGGACTGCAAAAATTGTGAATTGTTAGCACAAATCGGAAGAAATTGAAATTTCCTTCCCTAACAAAAGGCTGGAAATACAAGCATATACAGCACAAAAATGGTTCAAATGGCTCTGAGCACTATGGGACTTAACATCTGAGGTCATCAGTCCCCTAGAACTTAGAACTACTTAAACCTAACTAACGTAAGGACATCACACACATCCACGCCCGAGGCAGGATTCGAACCTGTGACCGTAGCGGTCGCGCGGTTCCAGACTGAAGCGCCTAGAACCGCTCGGCCACACCGGCCGGCTATACAGCACAACAGCTGATTCTACAATATACGAACGTTATGACTGGCTGACGCGAAACGAATTTGGAAAAGTGCAATATGAAGCAAAATAAATAATGGCTCGCTTATGCTGCCGTTTTAAAAGCCATACGCCTTGGTAGCCTCCGTAGTCAGTTAACAGCCACATGGACTAAGAAATTTGCTTGGAACTCCGTACAACCGTTAAGCCTAAGAGGCGACGGCCATTAAGCGGCTTTACTGTATAATATCCCTCGCCAGCGTCAAAATATCATACGCCCAGAAAGAATGAGACGAAGCTAACCCTTTTATCAACGGACACATAACAGACATTTAACATCACTAATTTTCCATCTCCTTTGTTCATTTTATAAATATTCTCGAACAGCACTTTTTGTTGCAGTTTTGAATTTTTTGGTGTCGTATTCTTGGAGCTAAAGCACGCCGCCGTATTGCTACCTATTGCTACCACTTGCTGATATAACGCTGGCGGGTGTGCAGAGCGATGAAATTATTAACATAGGAAGCGTCGGTTACCGATTGACACTGTTATGGAAGCAAGTGGCAGCGTGCCTTAGTGTTAAATAAAGCAGAAGTGAAATTACTTGGTTTTAGACGAAAATAATTCAGAGATGAGTAGCATAACTATATATATATATATATATATATATATATATATATATATATATATATATATCAATTTTGGTGAAAGAATGCAGTCGATTTACAAGCACACAGTGATAGAGCAGCCAATACAATGTTAATTTTTTGAAAGCGTAATCGGAATAGTGTTTTCTCAGTACACAACATTAGAAAAGACAGCAACTCTTCTATAATTCAGGAGAAATAGATAAGTTTAACACTAGAAGTTCCGGACTTCGCTGTACCCCTAGTAGTACCATGTCGGTCATTTTTGACCCACAGTAGAAAACCACCGTTTTATTCGTACTTGGTTGGCGTTTCGAGTGTCTTCATGTTGACAATACGTCTCTAAAATGAATAGTACGCTGTCAGACATAAATGTACAGAAGTTAACTTCTTTTGTTTTAGATTTTACACAAGAAATTCCACAATTTTTCATCAATCGTCGTTAAAACAAGTAAGTAAAACAATGTTATAATGTTTTTCGTTATAAAAGGATTGAAACAGAATCAAAACATTTTGTTTATCTGAGTATCAATAGTATTTTTACTTTTGTGGAAAAATAGGGTAAGTACCACACATTTATGAAAGATTCTAAAATGCAGCAGGTGATTAAAACGCCTCGGATGTTTCCTTGCTTATTGCAATCAAGGAACTAAAATTAAGAGAGATAACTTGAGCCTATAATTATAAATATTTGGAAATATTTAAGAAAAAGGACTTGACGGAATTGCCTAAGCTATGATTCAGACATTCGACAAGAGTTTTGGCTCGGCAGCTTTTGCACACATACTTGTTGCTCTTTAAGCATACACTTGATATTTTATTTCCGTTAGTTGTTTGCAGGAAACCTGAATTTGACAAGACCCTTCACTTCCATATTGGCCAGTGTCGTTGTCGAGTGCCTGAAAGGGGGGACTGACTTCTCTCAGCGGTTTGTAAAAGGCAGCAAGCTCATCTGCGAATCTGAGGATAAAGTCCTGCATTTGATCCTTTTCCACATTGGCCAACGCCGGTATCGAGTGCTTACAAGGGGTGACTGGCTCCTGTCTGTAGCTTGTAGAGGGCAGAAAGCTCATCTGCTACTCTGAGGTTAAAGTCCCTATGTGAAATCCTCTTAGACGAAAGTAACTTAAAAATTGTGTGAGCGTTGATCACGGCAAGATCAAGAATATTGTAAAAGACATGCACAGGCCATCTGTGGGTGCCAGCTCGGACACGGTAGTGTGTAGCCATTTGGTCAACTACATCTCTTCCACCCTTAGTCTCATTATAAAACTTCACAGTATTCTCATTCATCTGACATCCACCATGCATGTTACTCAGAATGCGGATATTTTTTTCTTTTTCCCTTGGTATGCTGTGAGAAGGTTGTCGCCTAACTTGTGTGTTGCATAGAATGTGTCGTCTCCACTTCGCGGTGCAGGAAGGACCTCCTTGAGTGATCTCCGAAGAGAGCCAACTCAAACTGTTCCTTTTTGTTTCAGCTCATCAGGCAGTTTAACGGAGGTGAAAAAGTTGTCAGTCATGACCTCCCGTAAGGGCGATGCGCCTGAAATCTGCTTTCGTGTAAGAGAACTGTTGGCAGTGTATTTGGAGACGTGGGGATTCCCCACTGTATAATATGTTATTCACTAGCTTCCCAGTGTCACTCCGTAGGTCTGCATGTCGCCAGTCCATAGAAAACGGAAAGCCGCCCTGTGTAAATTATTCTTTTTGGCCCAAAGTATCATAAAATACTGTAACATCTCGTTAATGACGTCGAGGCACGCCCAGAAACTATTTAGTGTCTGAAAACCGGTGTTAATTATATAAAAATGTCTATTAATGACCCTCTTAGTACTACTGGTACAAGATCTAAATTTTTCATACTTCAAAGTGAGCTATGGAGATGAAATTTTGGTGGGTTGTCCAACCCCTTAAATGACGAGAAGTCATGGGAGCGTTTGGTCCTGCGATGATTATGGAGGGGGCTGCGGCCCTCGAAAAACCACCGTGGGTCATAAATGACCCACATGGTATTTCTAGTGTTAAATATACAGCTTGAAAGACTGGAGAGACAGAGTTCGCTCCTATGATCTGCTCCAATTTAACAAAACGTGATCAATCTACGAGCTGCCATTTCACCACCGGAAAGAATATTACCACAAGTCTGAACGCAGAGTAATCATGTCAACTGTGCAGAAATTTGGAACGCCTCCCGAAATGTTATGGGGATTCGTCCACGGCAAGTATTTATAACTTTCTTCCATCGTTGTAGAGACTACGAAGGAACTCCCATCGACCCCAGACGAAGACATATATCCTCTCAAACTAAACTATTTGAATGAAATGGAGAATGGGGAAAGAAAATGAATGGATGGGTGGGAATTCGTGACTTTCAGCCACACAGGGCATTGTGGAAATGCAGTGACGGAAGCTGAAAATGTGTGTCGGGTCGGCAATGGAATCTGGATTTACTACTTTACCTGAGCGATCACCCTAACCGCTTCGGCCATCCAGAGAAAATCTTTGACGGACTCTAATTTCCAACTAATTACACGCTGCAATGCAGTGTCCACCGTCCATTAACCCGATACTCCCGAATTGCGATATTAGAGCATCCGCACTGAAAGAAACGTGAAGAAAGGCATTGAGTAATTTGGGAGGGATTCTGTATTGCAGCATACGATAAGCTGGAAATTTGTTTGGACAGGGACCGTGTTCGTTTGTAGAGTCGAAGCGGTTGAGGCAACCGCTCATGGGAAGCGGTAAATCCGGGTTCGAGACCTGGTCCGTCACAAACTTTGAACTTTCACTATTGCATTACCGAACTGCCATGAGCAGCTGGAAGTCACGGATTCCTTCCTCTCCCTTTCCTCTCCTCCTGCATTCTTCATTTCATATAAAAGTATGCACTGGCCGCGTCATCATGGATGACGTCTGATTCGTATGACATGTCCGATAGAGCAGACACAACTCACATATATACAAACACAACGAACTGAACAGCATCAGAAAATAGAGTAGAATGGCGAATGCTCATTACGACAAGGAATGTTCTGTATTAGCTGATGGCCAAACCGCCTTCCGAAAGTTGCAAACAGATTGCTCAAAGAGCTTATCTCGATCAATCGAAGCTCATCGTAGTAGAAGCAGGCACACCGCTGCAAACAAAAATGTTGCGATTTACTCAAACAAAATACAAACAACAAAAATGAAATTACAAATGAACAACAAACTTTTTTTTTTTCGTTCAGTCTTCCGACTGGTATGATGATACTCTACATTAGCTCCCGTCCTGCGCCCACCTCTTTATTTCAGATATTTGTGTACCCAGATATTTCCGCCTCAACAATAAGGCTGACGTTGGATAGCATTAGTCTTCTCTTGAGCAGAAATGCCCTTTCTGCTAGTGGTAGTCTTTACCGCTCAGGTAAAGTAGTAAATCCAGATTTCATTGCCGACCCCTTTGTTCCGCTCCTAGTGTTTTATTTTGCTGCCTACTTTCATCTTTCTTCGATTCTGCTTACTGAGCTACTGACTATCGCAGTATCTGTAGCCTCGCAGAACGTAAAGTGTAAATATTCATTCCTTAGTACTTCCGTATCTCACATTTTTGCGCTTTGATTATTCCTGACTAGTCTCTTACACTTCAGCCTAGTCTTCACAATTAGTAAAATTAGATCTAAATTTGTATTTATTCCTGGGTATACCTTGCAATCCAGTATCTGATATTGGAGTCTCTGCCTCACCATGTTGTGATTTAATTGAAATCTTGACGTGTGTTCTGGCCTTTTAGAAGTAACTTCCTCCTCTTTTGATTTTTGAACAGCGTATTCGCTATTACTAGATGCACTTTATTGCAGAATTCAATTAGTCTTCTTCATCTCATTGCTTCTACTCAGCTCGTATTCTCCCATATCTGTTTCTTCTAGTCCTTCTCCTACAGTCTTATTCCAGTCCGCCATGACTATTAGATTTTCACCTTCCTTTACGTATATATTTACTTCAGTATCCTCATACACTTTCTCTAACTCTTCATCATTTGCTTACGACGTCGACGTACACAGCTGGACTATCGTTGTCGGTTTTGGTTTGCAGTCGATTCTGATGAGAACAACGCTATCACTGAACTGTTCACAGCCACTCACTCTCTGCCCTACTTTCCTATCCATAACAAATCGTGTTGTCGTTATACCATTTTCTGCTGCCGTTGATACTACCTTATACACATATGGCCAGATATCCTTTTATCCATTTCACTTCACTAACACCGCTATGTCCAGACTGAGCCTTAGTGTCTCCCTTTTCCGATTTTCTAGCTCCTCTACCAAGTTCAAACTTCGGACATTCCGTGCCTCGAGTCCTAGAACACTGTCCTTTCGTTGGTTAATCAATTTTTTCTCAAGGCCACCTCCCGCTTGGCAGTCCTCTCCTGGAAATCCGAATGCAGGATAGCACAAAATCTTTTGCCAGTGGTGAGATCATCATGACACGTTTCTAATTACAGGCCACACTATGTGTATGTAATTCAGTGGTTTCCATTGCCATCTGCATCCTCACGCCCTTGACGATTGGTGATTCTTTAGCGTTTAGGGACAGCTTGCCAGCCCAAGTTCAAGAAAGTGCCCAGAGTGTCTGCCCGCTCCTCCGCTCTCTTTGACAAGGCCGTTAGCAGAATGATGGTTTGTTATTATGGAAGTCGACCGCCATTGACGATGATACTAATTTAAATTTCAAGCAGTGGTCTGTTTCGTACAAGGGACCGAACATTTTGATTACTGGAGAAAGAAACAACTTCATTTCTCAGTTTCTTCGTCATTTTTCTAGTTATTTGGTCTGGGATGATGTCACATGACACCTCGTCAAGCTCTTTGTTCAATAATCAGTATTTTTATTACAGGGGCAACCAGCGCTCTGACTGCACACTCTGAGGTACTGTGCCGGAATCTCTAGACCACTTGAATGTGAACAACCCCGGCGGGCACACCTTCCAACAATTTCTACCGATCGGAGAGTGCAGATGGCTATCCGAAATGAAAGCGCCATATTGGCTGTGTTTAAATATGTGGCTGGGTATGCTGCTGAGGGATGTGTCGTGGATCTAGAACTGGCATATCCCGCCCATTTGTAACACGCGCGCAGTGACTTGCCGCTGTATCCGAAGCACCTGCATTGCTTCCGTCCGCAAGCTCATGACGATGCGTGAGAACAAACAGAGATACAAGCTCTACAGAAACCTCCAGCTGTGTCTCGGTTTGAGAATGGACCTTCTTAAAGTCACAAACGCCATCTCCTTTAAACAGTCTCGCTGCATGTGGTTCCTAAAAGGGTTATTTTTATTAAAAAACAGTTCTGTTTTAGGTAAAACTACGCAAAATCTCAGAAAGCGTCGCGAAATTTACTTAGTTTGGCGCTGGGACGGCAGTTATGGCACTATAGATTAATTCGAAAGGCCAAATTTTAAGTGGTCCACTATTACCAGCAACGATTTAGTCGCTCTGACGATGACTAAGGCTTCAGTGGAATTCACGAAACCTGTCTGTCATAATATGTTTGTATTGGACCTTTTCTTGCTCCACACGTACTACTTCAACTATAAATTCTCAAGGCGAAACTTTGAATGTATACAGACAATTTCCCCTGCTGCGTGAAAGGCTGCAATCCATATCAAGTAATAAGGTATAATTCTGGACAATTCTACCCGTCAGGATGGGCAGCCGATAACCCTTACAGCATTACTCCTCAAAACAAGAAGGTTATCGGTGAGACGAAGGGTGAGACGAATAGTTCACAGGCTCAGTTTGTGGGGCTTAGATGGAAATTATACATATACCATAGAGATATAGGCGTCACCAAAAGCCGACCTAAGGGGGTGGGTGTATCATGCGGCCTCGAGAGCTCTCTCGATCGAAGAGTACAAGAGATACCTGCTCGAGGGCGTTGGCGCCGCTCCACACATTGTACACCATGAAGTGTTTAGATCGTGAGGCCATGAGGTTCATACTGCACTGCACTCTGAAAGTTAGACTATCATTTCATGACCACCAGCGATTCTTCTGTGGGAATGGGATCGGTAACCTTCCGTACTCACACTATTGACTTGGCTGATAGAAGACAGAGAGGGAGACAGAGTGGATGTATTTATTTCGTATGTGTGCGTGGAATAGTAGAATGGACCGTTTGTCATAGGTGTGTATAAGTGTGTGTCTATGTATTGAGTGCTGTGTAGACGTCAATGTAATCTGTTTCTTCTTCACCTGCTGCTGGTCGTTCCAGTTAATCTTATTTTTTCAGATATACACTGAGGTGTCAAAAGTCATGAGATAGCAATAGTCACATGTACAGATGTCGATAGTATCGCACACACAGGATGTAAAAGGGAGTGCATTTGCGGAGCAGTCGTTTGTAATCAGGTAACTTCATGGGAAATGGGTATGGTCGCACCATGGGAGCTTACAGACTTTGAACGCTGAATGGTTGGGAGCTAGACGCATAGGACATTCGATTTCGGAAATCGTTACGAAGTTCAATATTGCGAGATCCACAGTGTCAAGAGCGTGCCGAGAGTACCAGATTTCGTGCATTATCTCTCACCAGAGACAACGCAGAGTCCCACAGTGTTCGCTGAACGACCGAGAGCACTTGCGTTAGCGTAGAGTTGTCAGTGATAACAGACAGGCAACTCTGCCTGAAATAACCGTAGATATCAATGTCGGACGTGGGACGGACGTATCGGTTAAGATAGCGTGGCAAAATTTAATGTTCTATGGCAACAGACGACCGACGCGAATGCCTTTGCTAACAGCACGACATCGCCTGTAGCACCTCTCCTGGGCTCGTGACCATATCGAATTGACCCTAGACGACTGAAAAACCATGGCCTGGTTAGGTGACTCCTAATTTCAGTTGGTAAGAGCTGATGGTACGGTTCGAGAGTGGCGCAGACACTACGGAGCGATACACCCAAGTTGACAAAAAGGCATAGTGCAATCTGGTGGTGTCTCCATAATGGTGTGGGCTATGTTTACATGGGATGGATTTGGTCCTCTCGCTATGCTCGGCCCCTTGGAGACCATTTGCGGCCATTCATGGACTTCGTGGTCCCAAACAACGATGAAATTGTCATGAATAACAATGAGCCTCGTCACCAGACCACAGTTTTTCGCAGTTTTGTTTTAAGTACATCTGGACAATTCGAGCTATTGATTTGGCCGCCCACATCACCCCAGATTAAACCCATTGATCATTTGTGGGACATAATCGAGAGGTCAGTCCGAGCGCAAAATCCTTCACCGGTAATTCTTTCGCAGTCATGGACGACTACAGAAGCAGTATGGCTCAATATTTATGCACGGGACTTCCGAACTCTTGCTGAGTCTACGCGACGTTTGCAGTATTATGCCCGGCAAAAGGAAGTTCGACATATTAGGAGCTATCCCACGACTGTTGTCTTCCTAGTGTATTTTTTAGAAGTACTTAAATAACCAATAGGAATTTAGTAATATCTCTATTTAAGTAAAAAATAATTACATTGTTAAGTAGTTTTGAAAATATGTTTGAGAAAAGAATATTCTTAATAAACCAGAATGTTGTTACATGCCTATTATTAATTACAAAGAAAAGAGCCTGATATTTTCACCACCAACTACAGACGTCAAGTGAATGACGAAACGCACGCAGCTCGGATAGTAAAAAAGAAAAAGAGATAAGAGGAACTTGGTCCCTATTGGCCCACTGACCTCAGTACTTGAGAATAGCTGCTTTTTGTCACAGTACCAGACCTGTGCTTCTGTGACTTCTACACCTGTCGGGAGATCTTGAAAGGCAGAGCTTGTCTGATAGGTGACCTCGATATATAAGAACAATTAGCCCCATTCAGGTTGAACTGGGCCTCTCGCTCGATAACCTCGCATTCTATAGCTACATCTACACGGATACCCTGCAAGTCACATTTAAGTGCCTGGCAGATATTCATCGAACCCCCTTCACAATTCTCTGTTATTCCAATCTCGTATAGCACGCGGAAGGAACGAACACTTATATCTTTCTGTACGGGCTCCGATTTCCCTTATTTTATCATGGTGATCGTTTCTCCCTATGTGGGTCGGTGTCAACAAAATATTTTCTCATTCGGAGGAGAAAGTTGGTGATTGGAATTTCGTGAGAAGATTCCGTCACAGCGTAAAACGCCTTTCTTTTAATGATATCCAGCCCAAATCCTGTATCATTTCAGTGACAAAATCTCCCATATTTCGCCTAATGCCAAAGGGAACGGACGGAATGGGGGCGGTCTTACCTTATTTGAGATCAGAGCACTGAGGTCTGACCTGCTCAGACCCACTCCCTACGTGGCTATTTCGGCTGACAAGGTCCATCCCATGGTACGGTATCTGTTCCCCAGTGGTGATGTTGTGTTCCAAGATGATACAGCCTACGTCCACACAGCTTCAATCGTCCAGGACAGATGTTGTGAACGCGAGGATGAATTGTCGCATGTCCCCTGGCCATCATAGTCACCAGATCTCAATGTAATTGAGCCTTTGTGGTCTACTTTGGAGAGAATGATGCTTGATCGCTACCCACCTCCATCATGTTGCCACTGTTTTACAGGAAAAATGGTATGCGATTCTGTTGACTTACAGGACCTGTATTTATTCATCCCGAGGGCAACGATCTTCCTACACCGTATCAGGCATGGTAATGTATTGTGTTTTTGGTATTTCCATATTGTCGTCCACCCGCTGCACCTATAAGTGGGGTTTGGTATTCAGTACATAAACGATTATCCGTAGTTAAATGGAACACGATTTATTACATGCATGTGTCGTGGATTGTGATGTAAAATTACTACAAATGGGCTTAGAATTCATTGACATCCAGATTCAATACCAGCCATTACACACTGTCTTCGGACGAGGCAGTACGTTTGTGTTGGTTGGATCCTCCTAAACGTGACTGACAGATGCAAATATCCTTTAATTTGGCCTATATAACAAACTGACGCATGTGCCAAGTTGGAATTTTGAGTCTGTCGTTTCCTACACTCACTATAAATAAATTAATTTCAATCGTTATAGAGTGGTAACCGGTTGCAGTTGTGAACTACCGTCATCAGATCATAGCATCTAATGGAACTGGAATTATAACGAATATGATGCGTTATAATCAGTGAGGGTATGTTGCTGGTAGTGCATTGGACAGATGTTCAACGAGTAGACAGTGTACTGTTTGTATTCAGCATCACTGGTTACGTCTAACAATGCTCTTTCTGACACCAGTGCATTAACAAAACGGATCTCTCGACGGTTGTTCTAGAAATGAAACTATTTATGGAAAAGCTTCTTTTTATTGCGGCCAAGACAAATAAATTTACAGTGAACTATTAAAGACAGTGTATCTCCTCGACTGACTACGTCAGGTGTTACTTTTCTTTTTTCATGTGTTGCTAACAATAAATGCCTACAATTTCTCTTGGCATATAAATTTGACCAAAATTCTGTTTCACGCCCGATCAAGGAGTCTATTGAAGAAAAGAGCATAGAAATGTTTCTGTTCCTTGGTCAATCATCAGTTTCTCACTGTCTTGGTCAATGTTCACATGGATACATACCTGACACCCCCAAGGCTAATATTAATAGAGAGTTTTCAGTAATTCAGTGTCAAAACTGACATAGATGACGACGGATACAACAAGAAGTATATGTCATTAAGCAGCTAGGTGTCGCAAATGTTTATTGAGAGAGTACTGAGTATCCAAGACGTCTTTGGATGAAACTGATAATGAAACTATATTAAAAGGATTCCAGTCCTTTATTGTTGAGATCAAGGTTACAATAGAATTCAAAATAAGCACCATTAACATCAGTGCAGAACTGATATCGACGCAGCAGTGCGCCCCTTGTTCAATACAAAATATGTGTCACGTCTTGCCTGTGTGTAGCCATTGCAAGAATTCCTTTAAGTGGTTCCTTCTGTGAGTTCACGGGCATACATGGACTTCAGTACTTATAGGATCTGGGCATATTGTAAGCTTATGTCCAGGTCCTCACTGCCCGATCCACAGAAAGCTCAAGTCAATGTTAATAATTCACCTACTGGTTCTGCAAAACCACCGTGACCCAGTCCTGCTGGAACCAGGTTCCCAATCTGATATGTAAGGCTACCTCCTTGAATAACGTCGGTAGTTGCCCTTGCTAGAAAAGTTTGTAAATTAGCCACCTGAGTAGAGGCAAATGTTCAAATGTGTTAATTCATAAGGGACGAAACTGAGGTCCCTAGACTTGCGCACTACTTTAACTAACTTAAACTAGCTTTCCGCTAAGGACAACATACACACCCATGCCCGAGGGAGGGCTCGAACCTCCGTCAGGAGGTGACATGGCGCCTCAATTCGTGACATGGCGCCTCAAACCGCGCGATCACTCCGTACGGCTCAGTAGAGGACCCGGTATGTTTATTGAAAATTATCTCTGACGGCCTCGCGTAACTGTCAGTTTTCATCCACCCAGAATGCGAATTATGAGTGCTCTACATGCCTTCTCCAGTAAATTGCACGTTATCTATAATCAGAAAAGCTTCAGGAACAGCTTCAGGAATCAGAGTCTTTGTTAGTCTCTCGCAAAAGACAACGAACAAAATCCGAGGTGGATAATCATCTGGTCCTAGGGCATGTACTCTGGTAGGACAAAATTATAACAGCTCAGGGTTGACAGGCTGCTGCGGTGTAGAGACTGAGGTGCGGCGGTGGGCGGAGACGGTAGTTCTGGCAGTGGTGGCTGGGAGAACACACTGAAAGGTACAACATTTTCTTCCAACTTGTGCTGCAACATTTGTAGTACGCTGAGGCTACAGTCACGCCCCCACGGGTTTGCGGAGTGGAGGTCCCAGGTACCGCTACTGAGACCTCCGACGCTTGTTTTACCCACTCAGCGACGTGTGCTCCAGTTTTCCCAGTGCGACGAAGTTTGGGAAATGCCAGCTGCCAGCGTCAATCAGAGTTCTCATGGAGATGTGAAGATCCGGAAGAAGTGTTCGCCGGGGTCGCGAGCCGCTGTATTCCAGGGCAGAGGTTCGGCTGCTGTTGTAGCAAGCCTGGGAACTGCTTATCAGCCGTATGGCATCAGGTTCACAAGATGAGGACTTAGCACTCGGATATGGTCTGGCAGAGGCTGTACGCCCGACACGTCGCTAGGACTGCGAGGCGCGGCTCGTCCTGTCTCCTCGCAGGTAAGGACGGCTGCCTCAGCTTCCGTCGCCTGCCCTTGGTTTTCAACACAGCCGCAGCAGAGCTTCTATTTTCACGGAGGTGCTCAGAATTTAGTGGCGGTCCCACAAAAGGAATGAAGCAATACATTCCATACAACGGTGAACAACTAACAGCGGAAATTTCTCCTGTACTTTCCTCAGCCACTTCTCAAAATAGTTCAAATGGCTCTGAGCACTATGGTACTTTACTTCTGAGGTCATCAGTCCCCTAGAACTTAGAACTACTTAAACCTAACTAACCTAAGGACATCACAGGCATCCATGCCCGAGGCAGGATTCGAACCTGCGACCTTAGCGGTCGCGCGGTTCCAGACTGTAGCGCCTAGAACCGCTCGACCACCCCGGCCGGCGCCACTTCTCAAAGCCTACTTCCTCATCTGTAGGCGTGCTAAACGTCAGGGGTCTTCTTATATTAGGCCTGTGTATCGTCCACGTGCCCACAATGCTCAGCCGAACGTAGTATGCAGTACGTGGTGTCACCGCCAGACACCACACTTGCTAGATGGTAGCCTTTAAATCGGCCGCGGTCCGTTAGTATACGTCGGACCCGCGTGTCGCCACTAGCAGTGATTGCAGACCGAGCACCGCCACACGGCAGGTCTAGAGAGACTTCCTAGCACTCGCCCCCGTTGTACAGCCGACTTTGCTAGCGATGGTTCACTTCCTACTTACGTTCTCATTTGCCGAGACGATAGTTTAGCATAGCCTTCAGCTACGTCATTAGCTACGACCTAGCAAGGCGCCATTATCAGTTACTATTGATCATTAATGGATTAAAGTTAAGTATTCCACCAGCTACGTCCGTTTTTCTAAATTATAATTTCCTTGTCATGTTCCAGACCTCACGCCAGCCTGCGAGAGCTAAAACGCGTGCATTTCGGCCTCCTTTAGTAAAACGGTGTTGGCTCTCTTGCCAACCACAACACAGTAAATGCATAGATCTCCGTGCTGGGAAACATTCGTGGTATATTCGGTGAGCTCTTCGGCCACTCTTTTCACTTCTGCCGTAAACAAAGTGCATGTCTCACAGTTCCCCCCATTTTTAGCACTTTGTGTTATGTTGTGCGATTTTCAAGGAGACACTACATTCCTTTTCCACATGCAGTTTACTGGCTCATCGCGAACGTCAGGTCGTAACACCACTACGTACCTTTGGTGTAACGACGCTTATGAAAGTGCTTTTTGTTTATCTCCTTCGCATCGTGAGTACTTCCCACACTTAGTGCTCACTCAGTATGCGTTGGCGACACCTTGTGGCCTAATAAACATATTTATTGTTGGATCCATCGTAATGTCTGTGAGTTTTGGCTTGTCACATAACACGCATTCTATTGAAAGCTCTCTGATGGACCCTCCATCGGCGTGCACCCCAAGTTTCGCGTTCATCAGTGCAGACGACATTTATCAGTTACTCAATAATTAAAAAGTTATGTACCTCCTCTAGGCAGTTCTCTTCTTCCTATGGCGGCAAGTGAACAACATATGAGAAGTCACTCTACGCTATTAGATGGAGGTGGTGCTCAATTTTATTGCTGATTATACCGTAAGATTTTCATATGTTTTCTTCCATCGCAAATAATACACCTTTACTGTGCTGGGAGAAAGATGAGTGAGCGCGCTGCACGAGAAGTGAATAAGATGCTTGACTGTATTTATCTGTGGTTCACTTGCTCGACTGTTAATTGTGCAGCGCTGGGTATTCTCATTTGAGCAATGGCAGCGAGCAGCTGTGTTTTTAAAGGAGAAGATCTGATATTTGTGAATCTGATTGAAATTACCTAGAATACTTCATTATGAAGACGAAAACATGTCTTTAAACATATGTTATTAATTCTACTGATGGAGAAGTTTCGGAGGAATTTTTCAAGCTAACGAATGCATGTGCGAGAATGAAATGTCTGTTTGTCAGAACCATTAATTGAAGGAAACCTCTGTCCATCTGCGAAGTCATAATATTCATGATAAGTGTTAATTTGATCTCTTTGTTTTCATTATTTCATAAGTAATGCAATTAATGCAAATGTTTGTAAATTTTGTATTGAGAGAATGTAATAATTGTTCGGGACTTCTCACGTTACATTTTTTTGTAAATAATCAGAGTTTAACTTTTCAAGAACGATGTTCTTTAAAGTAAAACCCACCCCCATCATTCTTAGTAATGTTTCGAGTATTTCTGTCGCGGGTGTTACACCCTACGCCACACGAAGCCACAGATTGTTTCAGAGAAACATAAAGAAATTTTGTAGTGAGTAGTTTTGTTGTTAGTAGTTTCCTTTAGCTCCTGTAACTACAGATTCCTATTTGCCTTCGAAAGCGTCAGTACACCAGACACAAAACCACATCCACAGGATGAGGTAAGTTACTTTTATTTCAGGGCATTTCTCACTTTGCATTCTTTTGGGGAAACAGCACAAATAATTTTCAAGTGTTCTGCTAAATAAGCAGATTAATTCACTGCCAACAGTGTAGGTAACCTCAAACAGTTATTTTTTTCTGAGTAGAGCAGTATTTTACTTTTGTGGATGTTTTAAGTATGAGACTGCACATCTTGTTCCGAAACATCCGTAATGTACTTCAGTGTTGAGTTTTCACTGATCACGCAATTAGCTTCTTTTGGCATTTAGTTTGCTTCCTTTTCATTATTTCGAATTCAGTATTTCATTAAGTTTAAATTTTGTTTTGCGTCACTGTTCACACGCTCTACAAAGGGCCAACCAACAGTCAGTATTGCTCAACGGTTTGTAACGTTCCCTGGCAAACTCACGCTATTAATGAACAAGAGTTTATTTGTACCATATACGTCGCTCTGAATGCGAGAGGAAGCTGTGTCGAAGCGATTTATGAATGGGTAGACTTCTTTTGTCTCTGTCTAGATGTAGCCGCCATTAGAGGAGGCGTTACAAATTAATGTGAGTTGAATTATTGTTGGATCTAAATATATCAGAATTTATCAAAAGTGTGTTTTATTAATGTAAATTAGCTTGCCCATGTCATCTATAATATTTCTTTAAAGAATTTTCAGCATTTTTAGCGGTGTTGCTGGGCTGTGCCGCGACCGATCGATTTGCAGCGGCGGCACATTTAAAAAATTGTTCCGCTAAAGGAAAAATCAACCAAACCCGTAATTCGGGAACAGATAAAAATTAACAGTGAATTAAGAAAATGTTCTTCTTTTACAGTGATCCTGAGACTAATGAATTTTTAAACTAATTATACGTTTGTGCATTCGTAGGCGGATAGTTAATGTTAGTTAACATTGAAATTTAACAATTTTGGTTCTTTCAAATAACTTAAATGTATAGCGAAGTAGGTTTGATCAGTGATAATTAAATGTCGGCTTGGCAATAATTAACCTTTTTCTGCTAATAGAGATAATCTTGTGTTCCATAGCTAACGCCGGGATTTGTTGTTGTTGTGGTCTTCAGTCCTGAGACTGGTTTGATGCAGCTCTCCATGCTACTCTATCCTGTGCAAGCTTCTTCATCTACCAGTACCTACTGCAACCTACATCCTTCTGAATCTGCTTAGTGTATTCATCTCTTGGTCTCCCCCTATGATTTTTACCCTCCACGAGCCCTCCAATACTAAATTGGTGATCCCTTGATGCCTCAGAACATGTCCTACCAACCGATCCCTTCTTCTGCTCAAGTTGTGCCACAAACTTCTCTTCTCCCCAATCCTATTCAGTACTTCCTCATTAGTTATGTGATCTACCCATCTAATCTTCAGCATTCTTCTGTAGCACCACATTTCAAAAGCTTCTATTCTCTTCTTGTCCAAACTATTTACCGTCCATGTTTCACTTCCATACATGGCATACAAATACTTTCAGAAATAACTTCCTGACACTTAAATCTATACTCGATGTTAACAAATTTGTCTTCTTCAGAAACGCTTTCCTTGCCATTGCCAGTCTACATTTTATATCCTCTCTACTTCGTCCATCATCAGTTATTTTGCTCCCCAAATAGCAAAACTCCTTTACTACTTTAAGTGTCTCATTTCCTAATCTAATACCCTCAGCATCACCCGACATAACTCGACTACACTCCATTATCCTCGTTTTGCTTTTGTTGATGTTCATCTTATATCCTCCCTTCAAGACACCATCCATTCCGTTCAACCGCTCTTCCAAGTCCTTTGCTGTCTCTGACAGAATTACAATGTCATCGGCGAACCTCAAAGTTTTTATTTCTTCTCCATGGATTTTAATACCTACTCCAAATTTTTCTTTTGTTTCCTTTACTGCTTGCTCAATATAGAGATTGAATAACATCGGGGAGAGGCTACAACCCTGTCTTACTCCCTTCCCAACCACTGCTTCCCTTTCATGTCCCTCAACTCTTATAACTGCCATCTGGTTTCTGTACAAGCTGTAAATAGCCTTTCGCTCCCTGTATTTTAACACTGCCATCTTTAGAATTTGAAAGAGAGTATTCCAGTCAACATTGTGAAAAGCTTTCTCTAAGTCTACAAATGCTAGAAACGTAGGTTTGCCTTTCCTTAATCTTTCTTCTAAGATAAGTCGTAAGGTCAGTATTGCCTCACGTGTTCCAGTATTTCTACGGAATCCAAACTGATCTTCCCCGAGGTCGGCTTCTACTAGTTTTTCCATTCGTCTGTAAAGAATTCGTGTTAGTACTTTGCAGCTGTGACTTATTAAACTGATTGTTCGGTAATTTTCACATCTGTCAACACCTGCTTTCTTTGGGATTGGAATTATTATATTCTTCTTGAAGTCTGAGGGTATTTCGCCTGTTTCATGCATCTTGCTCACCAGATGGTAGAGTTTTGTCAGGACTGGCTCTCCCAAGGCCGTCAGTAGTTCCAATGGAATGTTGTCTACTCCGGGGGCCTTGTTTCGACTCAGGTCCTTCAGTGCTCTGTCAAACTCTTCACGCAGTATCGTATCTCCCATTTCATCTTCATCTAAATCCTCTTCCATTTCCATAATATTGTCCTCAAGTGCATCGCCATTGTATAGACCCTCTATATACTCCTTCCACCTTTCTGCTTTCCTTTCTTTGCTTAGAACTGGGTTTCCATCTGAGCTCTTGATGTTCATACATGTGGTTCTCTTATCTCCAAAGGTCTCTTTAATTTTCCTGTAGGCAGTATCTATCTTACCCCTAGTGAGAAAAGCCTCTACATCCTTACATTTGTAAAGGATGAGCCAGACAATAGGAGATTTTACTTTATTATGTGAGCCTCCAACCAGTAACTTCATTTCTCCATTACGGCCAAGCCACGGCCGGCAGCGTTAGCTGCCTGTAAATTCTTTCGTTGCACGGTTTAGTAACAGGAAGTCAGCACCGATGAAGGGCACCTTGTTCACGCGCCTCTCTCATGTGCTGCCGAGGTAACGCCGTCCCAGGCGTCGCTTAGCAGGCAACGCTCTGGAAAGTTCCATGCCGCCCGCACGGTTTGCTCGGTCCTGACCAATCAGGGCGGAGGAAGCCGCGTGGTGCGTCGAACATACCCGGCCGCCCGTCGCCGGGCTCGCTCTCTTGTATTCTTGCTCACCGGCGAGTCGGATGCGCGCCCTGTAGCATTGATCATCTCCCGCTTCTCCCGGTGCTGCGGCACTGTGGACTTAGTTTTGGCAGACAACCACTCTCGGTAGCTTCGCGAACAATGTTCGCCAAATTGCAAGGTCTGGCTCACCCTCACCTCCCTAGGCCTATGTAGCCCTTTTCATCATGCTTTAGCCAATAAATGGCCTTTCACTAAAAATTACACTATTATTCCATAACGCCCACCGCCAGCCCATACCCGCCATCCTGTACAATTGGTGTCAGAAGTGTGGATCCGTTCCCGTAGTGACTTTGTCGCTACACTAAATTTCTCCCGGCAAGACGCCGTACACTTCGCGCATGGAATGCGCCAACCGGCCGCCACGTTTGCTCCACGTGGGCCGTGGCTGCTCCACTAAACACGCACAGGGCGCGCGCTGCAGCGAGGCAGCCCACGCTAGTCAGCCACGTGAGCTGGACGCCGCCGCGCTGACCGCTGCTTGAGTTGGAGGGGCCTGCGCTGCGCGACGGACCCGGGGCGCCGTCATCCGCCGTCACCGCGCTGCCCACCGTCGCCCGCCGCTGTCAACGACGCGCCAGGGGCCTGCCGCCATCGCCGACCGGCCGAGCCAGCGCCGTCCGCCGCCAACACATTTGCCGCCGCCCACGGGTCCGGACGCCGTCGCCGCCGCCCGCCGACCACCGCTCGCCGCCACTGCACCATGCCGTCGCCGCCACCAATGCGTCGCACCATCGCCATCACCATGTAAGTCGCCGCGATGCTTACAACTATAGCTTCGACGATCTTCCGCCGCTGGATTGAGAATCTTTGTGGCCGTCCTTTTTTTGTAACAATCATTACTTTTTTCTGGTCACTGGCGTCCCATAAAATTGTAAACATGCCGATGGGAACACGAGCGACGGAACGGGATACCCCCGTAGAGGCACCTGTCTCGCAAGACCCGCTCGAGGCCATAAATGCACAAATGCGCCAGTTATTCGCACAAAATCAGGAGCTACTTGAGCAAAACCGCGTCTTGAAACAGACGCTGGAAGCTAGTGCGCGAACTTCCATACCTGTGGCTAGCTCCACCCCTGTAACAAATGCTCAAACAGAGGCAACTAACACTAATTCTGTCTCTAATACAAACGCCACAATTTCTGCTAACATGGCGACTGTAAGCAATTTTCCTGCGGCTGATTTCATTCCCACCTTTTCTGGGAAGTCCCACGAAAATGTGGCTATGTTCTTACAAAATATTCGTGATGTGGGTCGCACGTGTGCCTGGCCGGATGATCTATTGGTCAATGTAGCCAGACTGAAGTTGACAGGGGAAGCCCGAATGTTCATAGAAACAGTGGACGAATTGCGTGACACGCACGAATTTGAAGTATTGGCCCGCGGATTGACTACGCGTTATTCCGATACCAGAGGTACCGCATATTACAGAGATCAATTATCAACCCTTAGGCAGAAGCCTAATGCGGATTTTGATGCCTTTGCAGATCGCATACGAGCAGTGTCTTGTCGTACCTACAAGCTAGGTGAAAATGCCAGTGAAAACAGAATTTTGCGTTCAGAAGCCGAAGCGCGTGCAATTGATGCATTTGTCCGCGGTATTGACCCCCGCATCGGAGGAGAAGTCAAAGCAGCCTCCCCCACTTCTCTGTTTGAAGCTGTTCGTTTGGCAATGCTTCGCGAAGAGGTGTTGCGTTTTTGCGCTGCCGCCCCGCGCCCATCGGACCCAGTACCGGTCCCAGCAAAAGAAGTATTTTGTCAGCGTTGTGGGAAGTCCAACCATACGGCAATGCGCTGTCGCGCGCCGTATTGCACTATTTGCCAGACAGTAGGTCATGCTAATAATGTTTGCCCCACAAAGTCACCATTCTCTAATCAGATGCGCGGCCACCGCCGCAACGCGGGGTCGAATCAGGGAAACGCTTGGGGGGCAGGTTCCGCCACCCACCCGCGCCCCCGACAAAAATAATACACCCGGTTAGGACCGAAAAATGTAAAGAGGTGGAACACGTTAGTATATTTGGCGTACTCGGGAACAAATCAGTTAGAATTTTAGTTGATACTGGTGCTCAAGTTAGTGTATTGTTTGTGGAGAAAAATGATCGAAGGGTGTTACAGCCACCCCGGTACCATATCAGTGGCCTTGGAGAGGAAGTAATTGTCCCTGCAGGTTCGTGTGTAGTGAACCTGCAAATCGACGAGGGTAAATACAGTCAGATGATGGAGGTAGTAAGGCTAAAGAAGGGTGAATTTGACATCATACTTGGGAATGACTTCCTGCACCGTTATCAGGGGATAGTGGATTATCGAACGCGAACTGTGCAGTTCGGCGAAGCAATTCACCGATTTGGCAGTGCGCACCCCCGTCAGACGCGAGGGAGCTGCGAAAGGCGCCGTTCACAGTCTCCCATAAAACCGCAGATGTGGGCGATAAAAACCACTGACCCTGTGAGGATAAAAGGCGGAAGTGGAAAGATTCTCTGGATAGATGTCAAAAATCAAGAACAGCCTAATACAGACATTCTGGTTGACCCGCTCACCCAGAATGATGTTTTAGATCGTCAGTCAGTACATATAAAGAGAAGTATCTGCCGACCGGAAAGGAGACAGAAGGGTTTTGCGATACCAGTAAGTATAGATAATTTTGGTGTAGAAGATGTTGTGATACCGAAGGGTACTATTGTTGCCAGTGGTCAGGAAATTTTTGAGGAAATAAGAGGAGCTGAGAAGCAGCGAAATAAAGATAAGAAAGGAAGGAAAGGAAAGAAATGTTCAGTTAGAGAAGTGCGATATGTCGCGTCGACGATAAGGAGTCAGTTAGAAGAGAAGTTAGGTCATTTAAATAGTGAGGAGAAAAGGATGTTGCAGCTAGTATTAGAGGAATTTTCGTGGTTGTTTGAAGAGAGGCAGTTTCTACCGGCTACGGATTTGGTTCAGCACGAAATTCCGACCGGAGAAGCTCGGCCTATTGCGCCAGTAGTTCCACCCAAAAAAGCAAGAAAGAAGGTAATACAACAGCCTAGACAGCAACGTAGATATGCTCTAAGGTCAAACCCCTACGATTTGCGTTCCAGAAAGTAGGTCTGGAATGGTATGTAAACAGTTGGCAAAGTCCTGCATGCAGCAAGAGAATTAATTGACGGAAAACACCGTAGTTACTATACATTTAATTAAATTGTGCATGTTAGTTATAAGTAGACATAAGAATTGGCAACTGTTGGTAACTGGTAATAGAATTTATGACGTCACATGTTAATGGAAGTGACTGAAGTTATGTAATCATTTTGTCTTGTCATTTAACGTCTCCAGTAATGTTATCGTAGCAGTCGAGAATTAAAACCACAAACATTCTTTAATCATGGAATTAAGGGGAAAGTTGTCCTTGTCAAAAGAACGCGTAGAGAAAGAATCAGTTAATCTTGTATATTTCAAAGGGATTCACATTTCACTTGTTAATTTAGTGAATAGTGCACGAACACAGGTATTAAAGCTTTACCATAAAAACATGATACTAATACGCCTTCGTAACTGCCAGTAGATCAGTGACTACATGCAGCCGTCTACCTGTACTTTGAAAGACGCCCTATTACATGTATGTTTTGCTAAATGATCACACAACGATAATAACAAGAATAAATACGTCCAAGTTAAACAACAAATAGGCTACTCTAAAGTAAAAGGAGTCTTCCTGAAGTGCTATTTTATTGTTTTCATGATGCAATGTTGAACAAACAACGAGGTAAGTTTTTTGGTACCACGTATTTCTGTATATTAAATGCCACGGAAGGAGTGCGTAAATACCTCCACTGTGGTCTACAGCTGTTCACATGCGCCGAGTCCCGCCCCTCCCTGTCAGCTGGCGACGCGGCCCCCTTCCCTCCCCACCCACCGGCCTGCCGAGAGAGCGGCCATTGCAGTTACCCCTTCCCCACCTACCGCCTCTGTCTTTGGTGCGTGCAGCATCTGCACCTCTCCCCTCGCCCCTCCTTAACACCCCACCCTTGCCCAGCAGGCCACGTGCCTCAGCCACGCTACACATTCGTACATTCGTACGTTGCAGTTTAAACAGCAAACCTAAAGGGATGGTTATAGAAATAAAATCACCAGCTTAATATTGCCCTACAGATTTTATTAGTCTTATCTAAAGACGGGAATCTATGTGTATTGTCTATTTGAATTTTCAGTATGGAACAAAAATCGTGAGAGAGAACTTTTCCTGGTACGCATTGTCTAAACCATCAGGATTGGTAAATGTTGGAATTTCAGATCGATCTCCGGCTATGTTGTATCACCACCACGGTTAATAAACGGATCTATATGGCGTCAAGAAAGCCGGCACTTGCCGCTATATCTGTCCTGTAAACGACCGCTGTGTGGGGAACGCGTTAGCCAAGGAGTTGGGTTTGGAATGCCATTGCAAAATATAGTTTACATAGAAGCCTAACACCTGCCATTTACCTAAATTTTGAAGAACAGAGTGTTTAAGTAAAATAGTTGTAACCCGATAGTTTTGTCACCTCTAACGATTGAAGTTATTAGAGTCCCTTAGAAAAGAACATCCTCCATGCATAACTGTCGTGAACAACATAAGATAACTCTGGAAGGAAATTTTGTGACTGTACCGAGAGACAAACTCCATGCGTAGTAAGAGGACGGACCCAGCGTGAACGCCAGTTATGCAGCCGAGCCAGTGAAACCGGACGCAGCCGTACTGTCAGCTGTGCTGTCAGCAACTTACAATCTCACGAGCGCGACGCGTGTCGCACCTTAGCACCTCAAGCTGCACTGAATCTCAACACAGAAATTCTTAACCATTATATAACGAACCCTATGAATAACGTTATGCACATTTTCAATAGTCAGGAACTTACTTTGCTCCCTACACACTCTTTATATGACAAATGAACTCTAATTTTATAAAAAACCAAAGCACCGACAGGTAAGTCATATCGACGTCTTCCGAGATGCAACCAGCTTCGTCGAGCCGCCAATATTGATTATATGGAAGCAGGTAAGTGAGAGAATGAACAAAAGGAACAACCAATACACACCGGAACGATTGGTTGGGTGACTGATGATCGTCAATATTTGCAAATACAAATCAACACAGGAAACGGTTTATCGCACGTTTAATAATTTTTGGGCTGTTCATTGAAGGAGACATAAAATCATTTTTCATCAGAATCTTGTTACAGGAAGTATTAACGTGACATTACACTATTCCACAGCATTACACATAACATTGCCATGACTTAACGACAGTTTTCTTCTAGGAAAAAGTACCAAAGACTATTAGTTGGAATGAAAATACAAACGAGAGCTTAAAGGAATACCAGGGGATGCTTACATTCATTTTGCTACGAAATGTAACTGGAGGATAGGGAAGTTTTGTTTGAAGGAAATAATATTTTAAACTTTTGCTTTTGTTACGGTTTTGCCACCGCTTATATCACTATGACGAGTTGCCAATTACTTATGTCAAATTGCTTGTGTCTAATTGATTATGTCCAATTGCTTATGTCCAATTACTTACATCCAATTAGTTATGTCTAATTACTAATTCGATGTATTATTTTTACTATTGTTCATTTTGTCCAGGTCTTATTTATGCTATTATCAAATGTTTAGACAGTTTTAGCTAGAGTTTGCCAGCACCAGTAATTTAGTATTTGTATCAACCGAGTGTTTCCATGTGTCACTGTGTTACTACACTGATGAAGATAATAATTTTGTAGGATTTCAAGCATGCTAGAGTAAGTCCCCGAGTACTGCCAATTATTTGTTTAATAATAATGATGTCTTAGGTGATAAATTGTTTTGGAAGAGTAGTTTAGGATGTAACCATGCTTTATTATCATTTTTATTTGAATGTTTATCAGGAGGAACGTACCACATGCCTACCCCCGTGATAGATAACGTAAACAGAGTGAATCATACCCCCAGAACGAGCAAGTTTTGGCTATATACCTGGTCTGTTGGATGAACAAGAGAACCACTCCCGCAAGGGCACGTACCTTACGTGACGCGGTTGGCTCCCGCGCGGTCCCTCAGCTGTCTGTGTCGTTTTTTCTCTTTTCCGTTTCGCGACATAGTCCAAAGTACCGACTTTCATCTTTCCACTATCAACAGAACAACGCATGAAGACTCATGCTCCACCCGCAAGGGCACGTACCTTACGTGACGCGGCTGGCACCCGCGCGGTCCCTTAGCTGTCTGTGTCGTTCCTTCGCTTTTCCGTTTCGCGGCATAGTCCGTTCTACCCACTTTGATCTGTCAACTTTCAACAGACACAAAACTATTCAGCCCAGACTTTGATCTTCCATCTCGAAGAAGAGTTCACGAGAACAGTGTTCCGTGCTCTCTGACGACAGCTGATCAGGCAACGTCAGACGCGAACCGCGTCTAGCCCGCAGCTAAACGCCAGTAAGCGGAAATCTCTGTTCAAAACCTTGAGCCTTCTTTGTTTTCCCGTTGTATTTTCCGAAGGAATACCGACTATTGAAGTAGTAGCATTTAACTGTATGACGTGTCCCAGGACACTGCGATACAAGCAAGGATAGACGGAGTTTTAAGCAACCAGCTGGGCCCGAGGAGGCCAGCACTACGGAGTTACAGAGACGGCGAGTTTAGTCGCAAAATGTTGAGAGGATGAAGACGGCGAATTTGGTCGCTAAGTAAGGTTTTGTTGCAAGATGTTGAGAGGATGAAGATGGTGAATTTTGTCGCACAGTAATTTTTTTTTAATGTAAGAGATGTCGAGTTTGAGGAAGAAGTATGAAGCAGCTATCTTGGAGTCGCAGAATTGTCATATACACAGTTAAGTAGGCGATAACGTCGTGTCAACGATGCGCCGTGCGCTAAACCTTCATAAAGGAAAAGTCCTTCAGAAATTACGCTCAAATTATATTGTAATCCAATTTCTTACGCTTTCTGTCTCCACTATGGAAATCTCTAGATTCCCTTCGAGTTTTGTTTCTCTCCTTTCGCTAGCAACAGCGTTGACATCCTACGACACAATCTATGTCCCACCTGCACCAAACTGGTGACACTTTTCTTTGTCACTCTCACTTTATGGTGTTTTGCAAATGTATTGATGTATGAGAAACTTCCTCTCACAATGTAAATGTTATTACACGTAGAGGGTCAGCCCAAAGACGCACTTAACTTTCTTTGTTTACCGATATGGAATATGCAGTAAATTTAATATGATATTTATGTACTTCGCTTTTATATTTTCATGTTTTTATAACAATTATGTTTGGGCTAAAATGGATTTCATAGGAACTTGGTTACGAACCAACTTACTAATGCATAATGTAATTTTAAACAGAACCTACTGTAACAACGCGTCTAGCGTGATGACACGCGTAATCCCACTTCTATTTTGTTGCATTTGACAGTCGTAGACCCCTCAGCTGCCGCGTGCAGCCCTGACGACGCGCTGGCTTTTGAAGTTATCTGCCACGCGCCTTTCTGACGTAGCCTCCGCGCAGGTCTTTAGCAAACGGTCCCCGTTGGAACACCACTTATAACCTTTCATGCCACTACGCCTTACTTAGTATTCGCACCCCTTTAATTATGCTTTTATACCTGAAAGCTCATTCATGATTCCCTTGTCAGCTAACGTTCAAGTTTTACCTAAAAAATCAAATAATCACATCCTAACGTCAATTGATGATTTGCTAAAACATGAAAAAGGACAAATTTCATACGTTCGCCTGTTGGCACTTAAATGAATGGTAAACAGCCACAATCTAAACTCAACAAAAAAGAGAAAACAAGAACCTATCAGGCATGTGCCCTCCCTTAGTTTTAAGAGTGAAACTGAGATATCAGTTAATGTGGAAAAACTAGCGTAGTGTAGTGAAGTGTTTCCTTAGTAATAACTCCCTTTTCAACTGTGTTTTGAAACATTTGGACCTCCCCTCATACCCCCCCTGCGCTGAGTTCCAGTGCACGGCCCTGGCCACGGCCACGCCCCCTTCCCGCCGGCAGCCTGCGCGCTGCCCGCTGAGGACAACACACCACGCCGCCTCGCGCCAGGCGCCCCCGCAGTGACTCACCAGTGGTGATATGTTTATATTTTCAACTTATTCAAACAAAAGCAAAAAAAAAAGACATTTTTACCTCATCTTAGCGACAAGAACACTTAGCATGTTTACCTAATTCACACTGTTATGTTTTTTTCTAATTTTGTTTTGATATTCTATGATATTTTATGATGTTCTGATGTTTTACGATGTTTTGATGTTTTATGATGATTCTTGTATACACACAATATTGTTGACATGTGTAAGTCCCCTTGCGACCCTTAGGAGGTCTTTAGAGTCTCTATACCCTCCCATAGATTAAGACCCCCGCCGTCTTCCGTGAGAGCCAATGTTCACTTTCTTTTGCAAGATAAATTTGTTTACATTCAAATAATAATTGCATTGAGCGAATTCACATACGTTCTCCGCTCCCACGGAAGGGGGAGGAATGTAAAGGATGAGCCAGACAATAGGAGATTTTACTTTATTATGTGAGCCTCCAACCAGTAACTTCATTTCTCCATTACGGCCAAGCCACGGCCGGCAGCGTTAGCTGCCTGTAAATTCTTTCGTCGCACGGTTTAGTAACAGGAAGTCAGCACCGATGAAGGGCACCTTGTTCACGCGCCTCTCTCATGTGCTGCCGAGGTAACGCCGTCCCAGGCGTCGCTTAGCAGGCAACGCTCTGGAAAGTTCCATGCCGCCCGCACGGTTTGCTCGGTCCTGACCAATCAGGGCGGAGGAAGCCGCGTGGTGCGTCGAACATACCCGGCCGCCCGTCGCCGGGCTCGCTCTCTTGTATTCTTGCTCACCGGCGAGTCGGATGCGCGCCCTGTAGCATTGATCATCTCCCGCTTCTCCCGGTGCTGCGGCACTGTGGACTTAGTTTTGGCAGACAACCACTCTCGGTAGCTTCGCGAACAATGTTCGCCAAATTGCAAGGTCTGGCTCACCCTCACCTCCCTAGGCCTATGTAGCCCTTTTCATCATGCTTTAGCCAATAAATGGCCTTTCACTAAAAATTACACTATTATTCCATAACGCCCACCGCCAGCCCATACCCGCCATCCTGTACACATTTGTCCCCTAGCCATGCCTGCTTAGCCATTTTGCACTTCCTGTCGATCTCAAAAAAAATGGCTCTGAGCACTATGGGACTCAACTGCTGCGGTCATTAGTCCCCTAGAACTTAGAACTAGTTAAACCTAACTAACCTAAGGACATCACAAACATCCATGCCCGAGGCAGGATTCGAACCTGCGACCGTAGCGGTCTTGCGGTTCCAGACTGCAGCGCCTTTAACCGCACGGCCACTTCGGCCGGCCTGTCGATATCATTTTTGAGACGTTTGTATTCCTTTTTGCCTGCTTCATTTACTGCATTTTTATATTTTCTCCTTTCATCAATTAAATTCAATATTTCTTCTGTTACCCAAGGATTTCTATTAGCCCTCGTCATTTTACCTACTTGATCGTCTGCTGCCTTCACTACTTCATCCCTCAGAGCTACCCATTCTTCTTCTACTGTATTTCTTTCGCCCATTCCTGTCAATTGTTCCCTTATGCTCTCTCTGAAACTCTCTACAACCTCTGGTTCTTTCAGTTTATCCAGGTCCCATCTCCTCTCACTATACTGTTTGTAGTAGCTTACCCGCATTCCTATTTTCCTATTCATTATTAAACCTACTCCTGCATTACCCCTATTTGACTTTGTGTTTATAACCCTGTAGTCACTTGACCAGAAGTCTTGTTCCTCCTGCCAACGAACTTCACTAATTCCCACAATGTCTAACTTTAACCTATCCGTTTCCCTTTTTAAATTTTCTAATCTACCTGCCCGATTAAGGGATCTGACATTCCACGCTCCGATCCGTAGAGCGCCAGTTTTCTTTCTCCTGATAACGACATCCTCTTGAGTAGGCCCCGCCCAGGGATCCGAATGGGGGACTATTTTACCTCCGGAATATTTTACCCAAGAGGACGCCATCATCATTTAATCATACAGTAAAGCTGCATGCCCTCGGGAAAAATTACGGTCGTAGTTTCCCCTTGCTTTCAGCCGTTCGCAGTACCAGCACAGCAAGGCCGTTTTGGTTATTGTTACAAGGCCAGATCAGTCAATCATCCAGACTGTTGCCCTTGCAACTACTGAAAAGGCTGCTGCCCCTCTTCAGGAACCACACTTTTGTCTGGCCTCTCAACAGATACCCCTCCGTTGTGGTTGTACCTACGGTACGGCTATCTGTATCGCTGAGGCACGCAAGCCTCCCCACCAACGGCAAGGTCCATGGTTCATGGGGGGGGGGGAGGGGGGGGGGGGGAACGCCGGGATAGAATTCAGTAAATATTTAACAAACAAAAAAAAATACCCCACTGCATTTAGAAAATGTGTGCCAAGGCCGAATTATGTAAAGGATTTAATTCTCAACTAAATATTCTTAATCAGTTAATATGAGTTCACGTAATTCTTAAATGTACGTAATTCTTTTGAAAGTGAATTTTTTTTATTACCACACGTAAATAAAAGAGAGGTTCTACAACAAAGTTCGTACTTACAGAAGACAGTTAAAGAGAGGCAAATTAATTAACTAAAAGCAATAATTATTATACTATCTTTAACGAAAATAAAAGCAATTTCGTTAAATTGGCGCCCAACGTGGGGCTCGAATATGCAGTGGCCACTAAATACCCATGAGATAACTAGGGAATTATTATAGTCGATCTTTGTTGGAGAACATTTAATAATTTTTCCATGTATTGTATGTATTGCATAACCAATATTGTGTGGTAATACCTGTACATGATTTTTTTGCATGAGAACACTATATACCCAGAGGCAAGCTGAAGAAGAGAGCTCATTATAGCGAAAAATTAATTACCTACCACAATATCAGGGGGCAGCTGCACCCAAGATAGATCACCAAAAGGTAAAGCTACAGTGTAGTTGTCCTGTGGGTAGTAAAGTAGCCTCAGTGCAGTGTTCTCGGATCATTAGAGGTGTGCTTGTTGTTAGTGTTTTTTTAAAATAATAGGACATTTGGGTAGTTAGTCATTGTAGTATATAATAAGTGTGTTTCAACAAATGACCATTTCTTGTGTGATTATGTCAGTGAAACCTGAGTGTTAGGATATTTATTTCAGATTTTGTTTCTTTTGTTGACTATGGTTAGGTTGCGTAGTCAGAAAGGTATCAACATGGATAATGAACAACAATTAGTAAGTAGTGATACCGAGTTAGAAAGTGGGACACAAAGTAATGTTAGTGGCGTAGTTCAGGAAGTACAATGTGAGAATCTGGGGGCAGAAGGGCAAGAAATGTTGCCACTGCCAGCCAGTGATTCAGTTGATAGCGGAAATACTGTGCCACCCGCAAGCACTGGACACGGACCAGAGAGTGGTGAGGTGTCAGAAGTGCAATCATTAAGAGTTATGTTCGAGCGCATGCTCAATTTCCAAGCTGAATTTGTACGTATGCAAGCAGAACGCGAAAGAGAACGTGATGCTGAACAAGCAGAGCGTGACCAGAGAATGGTAGCTGAATTTGCATGTATGCAAGCAGAACGCGATAGAGAACGTGATGCTAAACAAGCAGAGCGTGATCGACGCCTGCATGAGAGAGACTTGCAGTTAAAGCAATCTTTGGAAGCTATGCAAAGTGAGATTGTTAGTTTGAAACAAAACTATGAAACCATACCCAAAACGGTGCAAGAACTGAGCGAAAGAGTAGATGGTATCCAAGTGGCTAACGCCAGTATCGTAGATGAAATCAGTGTACTGACCAACAGGGTGGAACAATTAGAGATTGACACAAATCAAGTAATTGAGCACAAAGTGTCCGAACAAGTGCACAAAATGGAAAGCGAATTTATAAAGGAAATAGACGAGAAAGTGCACGCCGCGATTGAAGCCAAAGATGTGGGCTCAAATGCGGAAGTGCAGAACCTGAAAAAGGTGGTACACACTGACATTCCGCTGTGGCAGCGGAATGTCAACCGTCGTCTTGCCGAAATAGAAATTAGTTTGCGGCATGACGACTCACAGGTGTATGTCACGCCAGCCAGGTCCAACAATGATAGGCCTATAAATACAACAGTAAAAAATTGCGACTGCGAGACAGAACAGGCAACCAATGTAAGCGAAACAAATAAATGCAATTCCAAAATAGTGATTGAAGAAAGCCTGATTAGAAACCGACAGTTTCAGATCTTTACAACGGAGAAGAAATCTGTTCACCCTGTAGTGTTTATCAAGGGATTTAGAAACATTTTGCCTAGCGTTTGGAGTCATACACAGAAAATACAGTTCGTTATGTCTTACATACAAGGAGATGCTGCATTATGGGCAACCGAAGCAGCTGACAGTTGCGATACATATGAGCAATTTGAAAAGGCATTCTTGGCCAAATATTGGTCAACATGTATTCAGGAGAGATTACGGAAGGAGGTATATAATCCAGAGCCGTATTCTCCACGATTAGGCAATTTGCGAAAATATTTTGAGAAGTACATTAATAAGACCCGTTATTGGGACGAGCAGATTTCATCCCGGGATTTGTTCAGACTTTTGAAATCACACTTGCCGATACACGTAAAGGAAAAACTTATACACGTGCCGGAGAATGACATGGAACATTTCTTGTCTGTTCTGGACTCAATTGACCTGATTCAGGAGGATGTTAAGGCAGCCTCTGAACAGGCTAGAAGTAACGGAAACGGTTACAGAAATGGTCGAAATAACACGCCTCCACCAAATAATGGAAACGGCGGAGGTAACAATAGGAGACAAGATTATGTACAAAACGGGAATAGAGGTAGAGACCGGAACGGCAATAGTCCGCCGGTGAATAATGACCGGAAAAGGAGGTCTGTTGACCGATATGAAACAGGCCCACCAAGCAATAGTAGATGGAAAAATGCCAGGGGGCCGTGGAACAGTAATACCTATAACGATGCAAACCGAACTTGGCCATAGAACCAGAGGCCCAGTCCGGACAGGCAAAACAGTGAGAGATATGACAATAACCGACCGCCACCACAAAATGCGCCAATTGCGCAACCGTGGCGGCCGACGCAACACAACTTACACATAGTGGAGGTCAGTGACACAGAGCAGCCACACCCATCCACCTGTAATAATTCAACAAACTAGATTCAGCCGAGATACGCTCTCCATCGTCGGCTGAGGTTTGGAGTGAGAGCAGCCCGACACCGAACAAAACATTGGGAATCTGTATCCTCAGGTATAATGACGGGGTACAGATGGGACATGAATTGATAACTGAACCATCCACGTGCATAAAGGAGCACAAAGACAAAGTACAAGCGATAATAGAGATCAAAATTAACAATATTGATGTGCAAGCGATCGTAGATACAGGTGCTACTGTCAGTGTCATGAGCATGGACTTATTCAAAGTACTGGGGAAAGAAAAGCGTATGCTGACTTTTCCTGTGAATAATTGCAAGGTCACTGGAGCCATAAGTGCACAGCGACAAATAATTAAACTCTAAGTGCGGGTAGAGATGTATATAGGGGAAGAAGCCATAGCGTGCTCATTCCTGGTAGTAAAGGGTTTAAAGGTAGCCTGCATTTTGGGGGTAGATTTTTTGAGAAAAAGGGACGCAGTAATCGACCTTTCTCGGGGAAAATTAAGTTTGATGAACGCGGGTAGGAGGATAGAATTGTCCATGCTCAGATCTGAAGAGGTACCTGTGCCTAATTGTAATGCTATTAACATAAAATGTAGGAATCAGTGGATACTACATTTAGACAATCATTGTCAAAGACAAAATCTCTATTATCTAGACATACAAAGTGATCAATTAAAAGCAAATGTGGACGCACTAGTGAACAAAGTATCACAGCCCGAAAATTTGAACTCAATGCAACAGCAGGATTTGGTACGGTTATTAACTAACGATGCAGATGTATTTTCAGAACGACCAGGAATTGTTAAGGGATATCAGTACAATATCGAGGTGAAGCCTCACAAAACCTACTGTCGAGCCTCATACTCCATTCCTTGGTCCAAGAAGGAAATAGTAGCTAAAGAAATAAGAAAACTGATCGAGTGGGGAATAATAGAACCGTCTTTGTCCCCTTATAGTAGTCCTTTGGTGGCGGTAGCAAAAGCAGACGGACAGGTACGGTTAGTATTAGATGCGAGAGACATAAACGAAATTATTGTACCTGTCAGGACTCTCCCGGAAAACTTAGATGAGCAAATTCAAAAATTCCATGGAGTGCAATATTTGACATCCATTGATATGAAAAGTTCATTCTGGCACATCCTGCTCACACCCGAGTCGAGGAAATATACTGCATTTATATTTGGGGGAAGGAGCTACCAATTTAGGGTACTACCTTTCGGCTTAAATGTAAGTGCAGGAGTTTTCATAACAGCCCTCGACGCGGTTTTAGGTCCGGATTTGCTGCAAAGGGTAACAGTGTATGTAGACGATCTGGTGATTGCTACTGCCACCTGGGAGGAGCACGTAGAACTACTGAGTAGAGTCTTGGAAAGGTTTAAGCAAGCGGGAGTAACAGCGAATCTTGAGAAATCCAAATTTGGACGTAATCAGATTAAATTTCTAGGTCACATAATAACACCACAAGGCATCAAACCTGACAGCAAAAAACTTGACGCAATTCGTGGGTTTCCTAGTCCGAGAACTAAGAGACAACTCAAAGCGTTTATAGGTCTTGCATCCTTTTTTAGACGGTTTGTTCCAAACCAATTAATGAATAACGAATCTTTATTGAGCCTGTTGCGTAAAAATGCGCACTGGGTGTGGACAGAAGAATGTCAACGCGCATTTGACGCTATCAAAAACGCCTTGGTGAATGCAAACATACTGCGACGCCCAGACATGACAAAAGATTTTTGCATAGCGACAGATTCGTGTTCATACGGTCTGGGCGCTTGTTTATTTCAGTGGGACAGGAGCAACGACCCCACAACAATCAATGTAATCGGATTTGCCAGCCGCACACTAAACAGCTGTGAGAGAGCATATTCCGCTACCGAATTAGAGGCTCTTGCAGTGGTTTGGGCGGTAAAGAAATTCAACTATTACATCTATGGTAAAGAAGTCAAAGAATTCAGTGACCACCAGGCTCTGAGCTATTTAATGTCTTGCAAACTATACCATACCCGCTTGCTAAGATGGAGGTTAGCATTGCAGGAATATAAAATTAAGATTATGTACCTAAAAGGACAAGATAATGTTGTAGCTGACGCCTTGTCGAGGCTCCCACTAGGGCAATCCTCAGTGCCAAAGATTTTGGAACAATCGGGGGAATATCGAATACTCTTAGTACAAGATAAGGTACATAGGAGGGACTTTTTACACATGTGTAAGAATATGTCTATATTGCAGGAAACTGATCCGATTTGGCGAGATATCATTAGCAAAATTAAAGAAGGAACCAATCTTAAAAGTGTTCAGAATTTCAAAATAGTAGATAATATTCTGTATTATAAAACAGGTGTGTCAAATGACCATGGAGTCGTGTGTATACCGCAACAGGCTATCCCAGCTGTAGTGTGGCACACGCATTTAGCATGGGGTCACGCTCGGATAGGCAAAACAATAAGGATTTTATCCAGATTCTGTTACTTTAAGGGAATAAGCCAGCAGACTCGCACCATTATCAGGACTTGTCCTCTGTGCCAAAAAGCTAAGTTTCTAAATAAGTCCACAAGGTTTGAACTGCATCCTATAGTGCCTCATCGGCCACTTCAGTTAGTATCTATAGACATAGCAGGACCGTACCCACGAGCCAGGGGTGGATTAAAGTACATTTTAGCGGTGTATGACCTTTTCTCTAAATACTTAAAAATATACTGCCTTAAATCAGCCACTGCTCGTGGAATAGTTAAATAGTTAGGGAAAGAATATTTTACACAAGTGGGTAAGCCTGAAGCGATAATATCGGATAATGCTTCCTATTTTACAGGCCATACCTGGAAAAACTATTTACATGAACAAGATATAAAGCACATACTAATATCCCGTTTTCACCCACAAGCAAGTTTAGTAGAGAGAACATTTGGAGAGTTAAATAAATTTTTCAGGTTATACATTGCATATAAGCACACAAGATGGCCAGATCTGATACCTAAGTTTTTGGAAATTCACAACGCAACCCCGCATGCTTCTACGGGGTATCCACCAAACGAGATTATAATGAATAATAATAGAGTTCTGAATGAGTGGCTGGCACCTTTGCCTAAGGAGACCCAGTCATTCCTGAGCCTAAGGGAGAGAAGATAAGAAAAGCAGGGTGCAACCATACCAGGTGCGCTCAGGAAAGGAAATAAAAATATAATCGACATGTGACGAATAACCAAAAATTTAGTGTTGGGGACTTGGTACTCTTACGCAATCATCCTAAGTCCTCGGCATCCTTGAAACAGAATAGCAAGTGGCAATTGGTGTACAATGGACCTTTTAGAGTAGTAAGTGTGCCACATGAGTGTAGCTATCTCTTAGCAGATCCCCACTCAGGGAGAGTACGGGGACTGTATCCGCGTAAGGATGTAAAAATATTCCTACACTAAAAGACTAATAGTCCTATGTGGACACCATTCTTTTGTAACTGAATGAAAATTAATGATGTGTGATCTGTAGACATAATGTACTAGTGTAGAAGTATTTAGTTATAAGAATATGATTGACTTTCTCTTTTGTTTATGAATATTTGTGTTATGTCTTCTTTTAATTAATGTTAGCTTAAACATGCTCTAAATGTCTGCACAGATAACCTGATTAGTGCAATTATTTATAGTGTTAAATTGTGACAGAGATCAGTCAGGAGGAACATTTTAGTAATGATTAGTTTGTGTACTGCATAATATTCTATATGTGTGTCAAACTTGAAATATTTCTTGTACAATCTTTTCTATTATATGTGTATATATGTATATATGTGTAGCTGTCTGATTGACAGATTCGAACCCAGAATAATATCAATAATATGAGGCCCTGAGAACTCTATTATCTAACCAATGTTATCAGAAAGAATAATGCACCCAGTAGTGACCCGAGGGCACCATGGGAGGCAAACTTATTGCAAATTTAAGTAGCGCAAGGTTACGCACAAAGAAGCTTCAATTGAAGCATGAGCAGATTCAATCAGTAAAAAAAGGAGCTAGCCTGATACAGTCCAAGTCAATTTTAGCCTACAGAGACTACACTGTAGTTACGTAAGACCTTGCAAGTGAAGTAAGACATAATTTCAAAGGAGTTATTGAACAATATGCCTGAATCCGGCTGGAATGCACAAATAAAATCTACTCGAACACAAATATAGATGATTTTGGGCAAACTAATACGAAATTTTAATATTTGTTACCATGTACGCAAATATCACACACCTTGGTAAAGAGTTACGAATGTGCTGTTACAAAAATTGCACAACGGACATTGTAAATAAAAATAAAGGAACTTAAACAAAAGTGCAGTATTGTGTGGCAGAGACAGACAGTGACTGTTAAACCTGCAGCAATACGTCACGAAGTTGTTGTGTATAAGTAATAAAAAACTGTATCATCGCCGTGTGTGCAAGTGGACAAGGAACTAGCACGACACGAACAGTGAGCCGATAACGGACGGTGGACCAAGTTAGTGTCAAACTTAAATTCTTTGTGTGTCAAGGGACGCTAGGAAAGCGCATTGACTACAGAGATACATTTTGTCCTAAGGTAAAAACTTGCGTGTGACTAATGACAAGTCATGACATGGTGAAAAATATTGTGTGCCCATAAAACGTGTTACAGTGACAACGAAACATTGTGCAAACCAGACTAGTGAAGGCCTACTGAATAATAACTGCCAATAACTGTGTGTGTTTTTTTTTCCCACAGCAGGAAAAATGCCCATAAGGATAGTACACTGTTTGTGAACTTGTTGCATGTTTGCTGGAGCACTACAAGAAGACGTCACACGGGCTCGGGCGAGCTGATATACAACGCGGATCCGGCTACATCAGCCATGCAGCGGCCGCAGCAGCCCGTAGCAGACCAGACAGCCACACGCCTCTCCGCGCCGTAGCTGTCAACACCGGGGGCGGTGACCTACACGGAGCCGACGCGCCGCGCCGAGGGCCGCTCAACAATCACTCCGCACCGCTCACCAACTACAGCATTATTGACTTTTTCCAAAATATTTACATAAACTGCATAACATGTCAATGACTCCATTTTGATAAACATTGAACATTTATTATGTGTGTCCGTAAACTGATAAGAGAAAATGAACACTAACAAGTGCAAGAGATGAATTTGTAACACGTAGGTAGTGGAAACATTATGAAAAGTGATCCTGTGCTAAGTGATTAAAAAAAAAAACTAAATGATATATCCTAGGACAAGTGACCTTGCAGTATATCCCAAAATTAGTAATAACGAGTAGTTAATCACACACAAAAAAAAAAAAACTTTCGTTGAACTGTATGTGACTGTGATATTACGTAACCGTTGGTGACAAACTGCTAAATTAATTCAAATGAATGACTGTTAAAGAGACAATATTAATCATGAACCAACTGGGATGGCTGGGCTCCGGCACAATTTTGCCCAGGTTTCCTGTCTGCCTTCGCCCAAATGGGGGAGCCATGAACATATATAACCCTGGGACTAATTAAAAGAGCCATTCCATAAAAAATACAGAATTGTAAAGAACGTTACTGGCACCATTGTGTCAAAGTATAGAACTCTTTGCCAAATGCTGCCAGGGGGCAATGTAACGTTCCCTGGCAAACTCACGCTATTAATGAACAAGAGTTTATTTGTACCATATACGCCGCTCTGAGCAAGTTGTATATACCGTAATTATTGAGCAAAAAATATTATTGAATTTTGTGTAAAAGACATTTGTTATTATCGTAATATTTTTTATAGTAATATTCTCTCTGTATTTAGGATAGTAATTTTTCTATATTTATTATGTGATTGTGAAATGTGTCAGTATCTGCGATAACAGAGATGTGAAATTTAGCCAGAGGAGAATAATATTGTCAAATTACAAAGAAATGTTAATAGTCAGCAGTAGTATAAAAGAACCATGTACAGCGTATTCTTTGGTCTTCTCTGTGTAGAGTTGAATGCGAAAGGAAGCTGTGTCGAAGCGATTTATGAATGGGTAGACTTCTTTTGTCTCTGTCTAGATGTAGCCGCCATTAGAGGAGGTGTTACAAATTAATGTGAGTTGAATTATTGTTGGATCTAAATATATCAGAATTTATCAAAAGTGTGTATTATTAATGTAAATTAGCTTGCCCATGTCATCTATAAAATTTCTTTAAAGAATTTTCAGCATTTTTAGCGGTGTTGCTGGGCTGTGCCGCGACCGATCGATTTGCAGGGGCGGCACATTTAAAAAATTGTTCCGCTAAAGGAAAAATCAACCAAACCCGTAATTCGGGAACAGATAAAAATTAACAGTGAATTAAGAAAATGTTCTTCTTTTACAGTGATCCTGAGACTAATGAATTTTTAAACTAATTATACGTTTGTGCATTCGTAGGCGGATAGTTAATGTTAGTTAACATTGAAATTTAACAATTTTGGTTCTTTCAAATAACTTAAATGTATAGCGAAGTAGGTTTGATCAGTGATAATTAAATGTCGGCTTGGCAATAATTAACCATTTTCTGCTAATAGAGATAATCTTGTGTTCCATAGCTAACGCCGGGATAGAATTCAGTAAATATTTAACAAAAAAAAAACCCACTGCATTTAGAAAATGTGTGCCAAGGCCGAATTATGTAAAGGATTTAATTCTCAACTAAATATTCTTAATCAGTTAATATCAGTTCACGTAATTCTTAAATGTACGTAATTCTTTAGAAAGTGAATTTTTTTTATTACCACACGTAAATGAGAGAGAGGTATTACAACAAAGTTCGTACTTACAGAAGACAGTTAAAGAGAGGCAAATTAATTAACTAAAAGCAATAATTATTATACTATCTTTAACGAAAATAAAAGCAATTTCGTTAAAGGTTGAGTACGACATCTAAAGCAGACGCTATACGAGAAGAAAGTTTTTGAAGAAACTATATTCCATATGTACATATATAGATGATATTTTTTACAGAAACCTGACAATAGTTATCGAGCCAATAAAATCTGCCTGTGCTACACGGCACTGTATTACAGTATTTATATTCGTAGAGACAATTATTCGGTGGTGACCTTTGCTTCGGTGCGGTGTGTTTTGTTTCGTCTAGCGGTAGGCCGCCATTGTAGTGCTGTCTGGTAATTAACGTAAGTTTTATCTGTAATTTGAAAAATATAATAGAAATTGTTACTAGAAAGTGTGTATTATTGACTTAGTTGTTACCTCTCATGATCGCAACCATTAATTATAATTAACAAAGTCTTTACAGGACTTCGTAGTGCAGGGAGCTCATCTCCCCTAGCAGGATTTAGTCGGCCATTACGCTGACTGTATTATTTAATTAAAATATCATTTAATAATATTAAATGTAAATGCGAGAGACTTCTTAATTTTGATCTTCTATTAATTTCAAAGTTAAAAGGAGACAAAATAGATTTCGTTTATTAATATTTAGAATACTGAGTGAGTTCAGTACGTTTCTTGTTGGCCGCCTAACGGCAGATGAGATTCTCTCCAGTTTTGCCTTGCAAATAATGAATAAGAAATATTGAAAAGCGTTACATTCCGCAATATCTCAATTTATCTTTGTGTAATGTGGTATTGTAATTGTCTGTGACAAAATGCTCGCTCGAATATTTGACCACTACGAATGTTCAGTTGGCGGTCATGACTTGTATAACATGTCACTTGGAGTTTGGTCAGCCAAGAGTCACAGTTTGCATATTAAAATCGGAATTTCGCCGTGTTCATTTCTCTCACACGTTCGCATCCACTTTGCGGTACTCCACTGTCCAGTTCTAATCATTATTCTGCAAAAGTATCACATCTGTTCAAAGCTCCTTACGTACACTTCCGAACATGATCACGACTGAGATCCGAACTCCACTTTTAGATTTCACAAAGCAGTTCTCTAGCTCACAAAACACGCGCGAGCGTACTGTTCTTTGATTGGCTGATACACATCAAACATCCGATATTCGTACTAAACCGCGCAATCCTGCGTCTTTTACCTTTGACCAATAACAACTTAATAGCTTCAATGAACAATTTACCAAAAGAAAAAATTTAGAAAATTCATATTTATAAAAATAACTCCTTCCTTAAATAACAGAACTGACGTAAAATTTATTTTGTTACCTCAGTCCCATAAATTTGCTACTTGATTCGCTTTCTCTGTACACAGTTCTCACGCTAAAGTATACTCTGTTTGTAAACATAACAAAATTCATTTATTAAATACTTTACTTTCACACCATCATCCACACTAATAATTAGACAAATGTCCCCGGTAGCTGAGTGGTCAGTGCGACAGAATGTCAATCCTAAGGGCCCGGGTTCGATTCCCGGCTGGGTCGGAGATTTTCTCCTAATCATAATCATTTCATCCCCGTCAACGCGCAAGTCGCCGAAGTGGCGTCAAATCGAAAGACTTGCACCCGGCGAACGGTTTACCCGACGCCGACGGGAGGCCCTAGTCACACGACCTACATTAGACAAATTGTTGTTGTTGTGGTCTTCAGTCCTGAGACTGGTTTGATGCAGCTCTCCATGCTACTCTATCCTGTGCAAGCTTTTTCATCTCCCAGTACCTACTGCAACCTACATCCTTCTGAATCTGCTTAGTGTATTCATCTCTTGGTCTCCCTCTACGATTTTTACCCTCCACGCTGCCCTCCAATACTAAATTGGTGATCCCTTGATGCCTCAGAACATGTCCTACCAACCGATCCCTTCTTCTGGTCAAGTTGTGCCACAAACTTCTCTTCTCCCCAATCCTATTCAATACTTCCTCATTAGTTATGTGATCTACCCATCTAATCTTCAGCATTCTTCTGTAGCACCACATTTCGAAAGCTTCTATTCTCTTCTTGTCCAAACTATTTATCGTCCATGTTTCACTTCCATACATGGCTACACTCCATACGAATACTTTCAGAAATGACTTCCTGACACTTAAATCTATACTGGATGTTAACAAATTTCTCTTCTTCAGAAACGCTTTCCTTGCCATTGCCAGCCTACATTTTATATCCTCTCTACTTCGACCATCATCAGTTATTTTGCTCCCCAAATAGCAAAACTCCTTTACTACTTTAAGTGCCTCATTTCCTAATCTAATTCCCTCAGCATCACCCGACTTAATTAGACTACATTCCATTATCCTTGTTTTGCTTTTGTTGATGTTCATCTTATATCCCCCTTTCAAGACACTGTCCATTCCATTCAACTGCTCTTCCAAGTCCTTTGCTGTCTCTGACAGAATTACAATGTCATCGGCGAACCTCAAAGTTTTTATTTCTTCTCCATGAATTTTAATACCTACTCCGAATTTTTCTTTTGTTTCCTTTACTGCTTGCTCAATATACAGATTGAACAACATCGGGGAGAGGCTACAACCCTGTCTTACTCCCTTCCCAACCACTGCTTCCCTTTCATGTCCCTCGACTCTTATAACTGCCATCTGGTTTCTGTACAAATTGTAAATAGCCTTTCGCTCCCTGTATTTTACCCCTGCCACCTTTAGAATTTGAAAGAGAGTATTCCAGTCAACATTGTCAAAAGCTTTCTCTAAGTCTACAAATGCTAGAAACGTAGGTTTGCCTTTCCTTAATCTTTCTTCTAAGATAAGTCGTAAGGTCAGTATTGCCTCACGTGTTCCAGTGTTTCTACGGAATCCAAACTGATCTTCCCCGAGGTTGGCTTCTACTAGTTTTTCCATTCGTCTGTAAAGAATTCGTGTTAGTATTTTGCAGCTGTGACTTATTAAGCTGATAGTTCGGTAATTTTCACATCTGTCAACACCTGCTTTCTTTGGGATTGGAATTATTATATTCTTCTTGAAGTCTGTGGGTATTTCGCCTGTTTCATACATCTTGCTCACCAGATGGTAGAGTTTTGTCAGGACTGGCTCTCCCACGGCCGTCAGTAGTTCCAATGGAATATTGTCTACTCCGGGGGCCTTGTTTCGATTCAGGTCTTTCAGTGCTCTGTCAAACTCTTCACGCAGTATCGTATCTCCCATTTCATCTTCATCTACATCCTCTTCCATTTCCATAATATTGTCCTCAAGTACATCGCCCTTGTATAGACCCTCTATATACTCCTTCCACCTTTCTGCTTTCCCTTCTTTGCTTAGAACTGGGTTTCCATCTGAGGTCTTGATATTCATACAAGTCGTTCTCTTATCTCCAAAGGTCTCTTTAATTTTCCTGTAGGCGGTATCTATCTTACCCCTAGTGAGATAAGCCTCTACATCCTTACATTTGTCCTCTAGCCATCCCTGCTTAGCCATTTTGCACTTCCTGTCGATCTCATTTTTGAGACGTTTGTATTCCTTTTTGCCTGTTTCACTTACTGCATTTTTATATTTTCTCCTTTCATCAATTAAATTCAATATTTCTTCTGTTACCCAAGGATTTCTACTAGGCCTCGTCTTTTTACCTACTTGATCCTCTGCTGCCTTCACTACTTCATCCCTCAAAGCTACCCATTCTTCTTCTACTGTATTTATTTCCCCCATTCCTGTCAATTGCTCCCTTATGCTCTCCCTGAATCTCTGTACAACCTCTGGTTCTTTTAGTTTATCCAGGTCCCATCTCCTTAAATTCCGACCTTTTTGCAGTTTCTTCAGTTTTAATCTACAGGTCATAACCAATAGATTGTGGTCAGAGTCCACATCTGCCCCTGGAAATGTCTTACAATTTAAAACCTGGTTCCTAAATCTCTGTCTTACCATTATATAATCTATCTGATACCTTTTAGTATCGCCAGGGTTCTTCCATGTATACAACCTTCTTTCATGATTCTTAAACCAAGTGTTAGTTATGATTATGTTGTGCTCTGTGCAAAATTCGACCAGGCGGCTTCCTCTTTCATTTCTGTCCCCCAATCCATATTCACCTACTATGTTTCCTTCTCTCCCTTTTCCTACACTCGAATTCCAGTCACCCATGACTATTAAATTTTCGTCTCCCTTCACAATCTGAATAATTTCTTTTATTTCATCATACATTTCTTCAATTTCTTCGTCATCTGCAGAGCTAGTTGGCATATAAACTTGTACTACTGTAGTAGGCGTGGGCTTCGTATCTATCTTGGCCACAATAATGCGTTCACTATGCTGTTTGTAGTAGCTTACCCGCATTCCTATTTTCCTATTCATTATTAAACCTACTCCTGCATTACCCCTATTTGATTTTGTGTTTATAACCCTGTAGTCACCTGACCAGAAGTCTTGTTCCTCCTGCCACCGAACTTCACTAATTCCCACTATATCTAACTTCAACCTATCCATTTCCCTTTTTAAATTTTCTAACCTACCTGCCCGATTAAGGGATCTGACATTCCACGCTCCGATCCGTAGAATGCCAGTTTTCTTTCTCCTGATAACGACATCCTCTTGAGTAGTCCCCGCCCGGAGATCCGAATGGGGGACTATTTTACCTCCGGAATATTTTACCCAAGAGGACGCCATCATCATGTAATTAGCAATAATTATTGGGTTATCGCAATAATCGCAGTAAGTACAGTCTAGTTTCCAAATTATTCTGTTTCAATTACTTGATAATTTCATACTCAGTATATACTGACACCTTTCGGCCACAGTCCTAACTGCTTGGGGCTAGCTACTGTCATATCAGTCAATAACAATGAATTATTGTATCCGTCTGCTCGCTTCCGTCTATTACTTACATAGGTGCGATTCAAGGCGCTACGCCTTATCCTGCAATCACGTCGTTTTTGCCCGCAGCAGATGTTTTCGTGGCAGTTTTCCCGAATCCAATAGCCACTGTATACCATTTATGCAGTGGCAAGTGGAATAGCCAGTACCTATATGATCTCGTATATGAAATGTGTCAAGTGTAAGGTACCCACGATGACGAACTGGTCACGATTAGATGTGTTGATACTGCTGGTGTTTTCCATTCTTCGTTCCGCTGTCAGACCGATGGCCTATTCAATGTCTGGCCGCACCGCACGTGCCTGGTACACAACACTGTTCCTTTTACTCTAAGACAGTTCTGCTCTCTCTCTCTCTCTGGTACAGCTGTCCTTCGTCGAGCTGCTGATGAGCACATGTGATTCCGTACTTTCACCATCTGCTTACTTTCCGGTTTCACGTCAGCCTAAATTCCATTTTCATACGTTCTTGTGCCCCAGTTGCTATGGTAAATGTTTTTGGTCTGGAGCTCGTTTGACGTACTATTCGTGTGTATTTCAGCCCAATGACTTCGCATTCTTACGGCCTAACATGTGAGAGTAACACGTTAATGCACGCATAAAACTTCCGAGAGCCAACTTCTGCTACAATGTATCCGGCTGTTGTTCTCCATAATTAAATTCGCTGCGTATTCACGTTGCTTGCCAGTCAGATAAATACTTTCCACTGAGAATGTAATTTCCGCTTTCATGCTGCTGATACTAATTTCGTTTTCTTCAGCACAAAAAGGAAAATAAAGGCAGTTTTATGGGGCCCTGTCACCAAGTAAGATAAACACGTCAAGAAACGATTTACGAGTTAACGTTTCGAGGATGTGACTATTAATCGTTACAGCGGAACTATAACAATCTTGTTAATGATAGGTCAACTCACAAGGAACACCGTTCAGCTCATCGCCTAGACATACTACTGATCTACGTCGTTGTGTACTTACTTCATTTGAGATGAATACCGATTTGATATATTCCCCTGTTCTTCTGCAAATGATATTGTCCTAGTAACCTAAACATTTATGGAAGGCTAAGCTCTCCCCTTTATACTAACTTCTAATGCTCATCGCAGATTCCAGCAATCGACATCTACTGGTCGTATCGGATGTTTTCCCCAGTGCTCAAAAATAACTGTAACAATCATTTTGCGAAGCCAACCTCTGTATGTAAGCGGCAGTGTCCAGATTGACTGGGTCACCGACTCATCATCGCCCAGCCCAAATCACACAGGACAAAAACTCGAAATTTGCAGAAGGTGTTGATCTCATAAGATAGGCATGTTTGAGGAGGGATGTTTTGAAATTCTATCACTAAGCGGGTGAAATACGAAACGAAAGGGTTTTTGAAAGCATGTCGCTGTTAAGACAACCTTGATCCTAGACCAACGAAATTTGGTATTTGGTTTCTTGATGACCAATAAAGACATACATGTTTCAGAAGTTTTGGAAATTTAACCCCTATGACGTGGAATAGTGGGTGGAAGTTGCTTTTGAAAATAAACCATTATTACTAAAGCATTTTTGAAGCTACATCTATGAAAAATTGGTATTTGACTTCTCGATTCGAAATAAAAAGAAAACATATATTTAATTGTTTTTTGGAAATTCAACCCCCAAGGGAGTGAAACAGGGGATGAAATATTTTGTGAAAATATTATACTATGAAAGAATTTTTAAACATAAATCTACAAAAATCTGAATTTTGATTCGCAGTCCGGAAATTAAAAGAAAAGTCTTTCACTGTATTTTAAAATTCAGACATTAAAGGGGTGAAATGGGTAATGAAAGTTTTATGGAAAAATTTCACTATGCAAGGATTTTCGAAGCTAAATGTATGATAATTCGTATAGGGCTCCACTGATAGAAACAAAAAAAATATACATTTGACTGTTTTCGGAAATTAAACTCCTAAGGCTGTGTAATAGAGGATGAAACGCTTTATGAAAATATTGCCTTATGAAAACATTTCTAAAGATAAATCTTTAAATACTGATTTTTGGGTTATCAGTTACAAATGGAAAGGTATGCGTTTCACCGTTTTAGGAGATCCAGTCCCTAAGGAAGTGAAAAGGGCCATCCTCACCATCCGAAACTGTAGTTTGTGAGTAGATAGTTCGATGTATTGTTATTTTTTTGATACAAAATACTGTCAGGTCCGTGATAATCGAATGTTATAGTTTCGACAGTAAGACGCAATTACATTCACTCGCTATAGCCAGCTTATAGAAGCTAACCGAGCCAGATACCAAAAAGCAGTTACCAAAAAGCAGCAAAAAAGTTCGGGCTGGCTGGCTCTTCAGGTACACAATACACTCATTAGACAGCACTAGAATGCACTGGAGGTGATTGGTCAGCTTTTTCGTTTTGAGATGCCGTGTTCAAGTGAGTTAATTAGCGTTATATTCGTAAAAATATGCTTATGTGGTTTTAATTAGTGTGAAAAGTGTACAAGGTTTGGCAGTTTGGGAACAAGACAAAAATTCGATCAAGGAAAAAGAAATCTGTGCCATGCGAGCGAAGCGGCAGGCGCTAAGCTAGTCCAGGTACAGCATAAAAACTGGAGGCCAATTAAGAATCAAATAATGTTGCAAAATCTAATCGAAATATATTTAATCTATACGGTGCGAAAAATAGCTTCTGGACCCACATAATATAAAGTTTGAGGCCCTCTAAAAGAGTCACAGTTGCCGATAAATCACAAAAATTTAATGATTGTCGATTTGAGTCTCATTTTGCGAGGTTGTATGACGTGTGGGTGTTGCTAAACTACAAAGATACATTGTGTCAGGAAGACTATTCGTTTAAACAGTGTCTCCTACTAAAACCTATTCTCCAGACAGTATGAGTGGTTTCAACGCCACAGTAGGGTGAGCAAAGCTAGGCATAGTGCCACGTCCCACAGCTGGCACTAACGCACATCTAAAAACGTTCATAAGAGAGCACAGCTATAAGCGCAGGAGTTATTTAGATTCTGCAACGCAAAAAATTTAATAACACGGGTGCCCTCTCTTAGCGGCGCCGTGAATGTCCTCCATATTATGACCTCCTAAACAGCACGTGGGTCCGTAGGGTTCCATTTAAAAGGGGACTATATTTTTGTTTTTGCCGTCCGCTTTCCATAATTGAGTAGTTTCATTCTGCTTCACTGCTTTAGCATTGTTTATTAGAGCTGTGGGAGGGAGAGTACCCTTTGCTTCACAAAGCAGTACAACCCTTACTGAACAGTTTCCATTGAAACATACAAATATAGGCAATTAATCGAGGTTCGTATTGTGTAACCTATTTCTTTTGGCAAATCAAAAAGATAATAACGCATCACGTAACAAAGGTGTGCACCGTCTCACGTACAGATGTATGGTACGCTAAATACTAACAAAAATTGCAGTGTTATTATTAGAAATGTGGTATGTTTGTATCACACTGCCTAAAAAGAAAAGAAAAAGTAAAGAGTTAAACATCCAGAAGGGTGATTACAAAGTCAAGTCAATTTTATAAAGAAATTGGCAGTATGTGTGGCTGGATGCAAGCACTGATTATGTTGGGAAGTGTGTCAAGTAGCTGTTACATTCTCTCCTGAGACAATCTGGCACACAGCTGTTGTAAAAAGGTTCCTCATATCATGGATACTGCCAGTGGAAGTAACTGACAGTCGAACTGGTGCACCAGGTACTGCTGGACACAGATCTGAGTATCTCGCTGTAGACTAGAAACTCAGATCCACTGAGGTAGAAATTGAAACTGTATGCGAGATTGTTTAGGAAAGACTAAGTATCGGGGTGGGCATAAAATGGTACCTGGATACTTCTGTCACCTACCAGACTCACCAAAACTTTAGAGCAAAACCTCAGTTAGCTGGTATGTAATTCCCAGTTGCAGTGTCACCATCAGAGGATCCTTTAATCATCCAATAATAAATTGGGAAAATTACAGTTTTGTTAGTAGTGGGATGACAAGACATCCTACGAAACTGAACGTCTTCTCTGAACACTGCTTATAACAGATATTTCAGAACCCCTCTCTTAACTGCCAATAGGAGAACCTTAGTATGATGAAGTAAGTTCATGGAGCCACCTGCTACGTGTATACCAGATTTATCCTGTTGAGACATGGCTCCACGGTACTGTTGCTTGAGAAGTAAGCCATTAGGATGTAAGATGTCTGTGACCTACTCTTGTGTTATCAGAGTTCCCACATGGACTACCAGCCGTCAACTGAACCGCTGTGTGACGACAGTCATTTGAGGGTCTGAGGTAATACAGAACCACACTTCATCGTTGGACACAGTGCGATGCCCGAGCTCAGCAGTCCATGATTCCCCGTCACGGCACCATTCCAAACGCTGTCATTTATGTTGTGCCGTTAGCAGCAGCCTTGATATCGGACGGTAATTCCCTAGTTCGGTTGCAGCTAGTCTCTGAAAAATGGAGCAGGGTGACACAGAATGTGCCTGAGAGTCCGTTTCCTGCCCTCAGATGGCATACAAAGATGTGAACGGGTCACGATGTGCTCGTGCACAATGTGGGGATCCCACCTTCTGGTCGCCATGTGTGGTCGACCGGAATCTTGACGGCGAGTATATCTGTCCTTGCATTACCGTGTAGTCGAACACCTGGCCATAGTCAGATGTCACTAAATATCGCATGATTCGGCCAGCTAACCAAATAGAGATCCACAACATGGCTGGTTTCAAACTCTGTAAGGTGCTGATAATGCTGTCTCATACAAATACACATCTATGTATATATCGCAGTGACCACTCAATATCTGATACAGTTGACAGCGCCTGTATATCCTGACAGACTTGGTAACAACGCTAAACACGAACAACACAAACACACCCTGATGGCCCTTCTACACCTCACAGGTAATTGCAGCTCTAATCATGTAAAACACACTGATTATGTGTACTCGTGTATGTACGAAATTATACTGACATCCGATGATGACTTGTGGCTGCTTCATGTATGTGGTGTGAATAGGAAACTTTATTATAATTTTATAGACGTTTACGTGAGGGGCAGGAGCTCCCAGCTCGTCTGAACAGAGAAAGGATGAATAATTTCTATGGACTCAAATTTCATTGCCTGAAAAACATAGCCTTTATGTGCAATTAGCAATGACACTGTTCTTTCTTCTTTTATAGTTCACGCTCAGGATTAGAACGGTTTTGTAGAACAGTTGCGTTTTCGGTTTGGAGTTGAGTAGATGTGTTGGTCGACTTAGTATGAGCGTCTAATTGGTAACAGAGAAGCTGTTTCTTTGGCGTAAATTATGTGCATCTTGCTGTATTCAGTAGCTAGGCATTATCTATTTCTTGCTTTTCTAAGTTTTGAAGAGACGAAACCCCTAATCATCACAGTCGTATTCCCTATGGGTAATGGAAACTATCTTGGAAAGAAAGAATTAAATTTTGATTATTCGCTCAACACGAAGTAAACAACATCTCGAAGGGGTTAGAAGATATGCTTAAGGTAAATCTACTGGATCGTTACCCGATATCCAAGGACGGTACCATTTTCATTTTAGCCGAAACAGGATTTTTATTCATTTTTACAATTGGTTGTGTAAAGCTGTATCCCTGAAGAGATGACTCTAAGGCCGCGAAAATAGCTGGACTAGAAACAGAAATTTATCGTACATCTGAGGCGGTGTTATTCGTCATGGCTCATTTCTACAGCTCTGGATAGCGTGTACGTGGAGACGAAGTGTACTGAGCAATACGTAGTAGGGGCTGACGTTCGTTGCAGGGTCACCAGAGTCAAGAGGATCCAGGTAATAAAACAGAATAATGTAGACGGTAAGTACAGATCATGTACACTGTATTATGAGACATTGCGGTACACCGGAGAGCGCAATACACAGCCACTGTTCAGATCGAATTGCCTGTCGAGGAAGGATCCAAAGTGTTTTATTAGGCAATCAACGAGTCACCACAAATTTTACATCAAATTTTCAATATTCAACACGAAGTAAACAACATCTCGAAGGGGTTAGAAGATATGCTTAAGGTAAATCTACTGGATCGTTACCCGATATCCAAGGACGGTACCATTTTCATTTTAGCCGAAACAGGATTTTTATTCATTTTTGCAATTGGTTGTGTAAAGCTGTATCCCTGAAGAGATGACTCTAAGACCGCGAAAATAGCTGGACTAGAAACAGAAATTTATCGTACATCTGAGGCGGTGTTATTCGTCATGGCTCATTTCTACAGCTCTGGATAGCGTGTACGTGGAGACGAAGTGTACTGAGCAATACGTAGTAGGGGCTGACGTTCGTTGCAGGGTCACCAGAGTCAAGAGGATCCAGGTAACAAAACAGAATAATGTAGACGGTAAGTACAGATCATGTACACTGTATTATGAGACATTGCGGTACACCGGAGAGCGCAATACACAGCCACTGTTCAGATCGAATTGCCTGTCGAGGAAGGATCCAAAGTGTTTTATTGGGCAATCAACGAGTCACCACAAATTTTACATCAAATTTTCAATATTCAACACGAAGTAAACAACATCTCGAAGGGGTTAGAAGATATGCTTAAGGTAAATCTACTGGATCGTTACCCGATATCCAAGGACGGTACCATTTTCATTTTAGCCGAAACAGGATTTTTATTCATTTTTACAATTGGTTGTGTAAAGCTGTATCCCTGAAGAGATGACTCTAAGGCCGCGAAAATAGCTGGACTAGAAACAGAAATTTATCGTACATCTGAGGCGGTGTTATTCGTCATGGCTCATTTCTACAGCTCTGGATAGCGTGTACGTGGAGACGAAGTGTACTGAGCAATACGTAGTAGGGGCTGACGTTCGTTGCAGGGTCACCAGAGTCAAGAGGATCCAGGTAACAAAACAGAATAATGTAGACGGTAAGTACAGATCATGTACACTGTATTATGAGACATTGCGGTACACCGGAGAGCGCAATACACAGCCACTGTTCAGATCGAATTGCCTGTCGAGGAAGGATCCAAAGTGTTTTATTGGGCAATCAACGAGTCACCACAAATTTTACATCAAATTTTCAATATTCAAAGGTACACCATGATTACACTCTCTTTGAGCGTATGTCGCGATCTTCCACTTTATGCAATCAACAGTGTCCAACAAATTCGTTTCAAATCCCCAGCCAGCTATCCAGATTTAAGTATTTCTCTAAATAACTTCAGGAAATGCAGGAATGGTTCCTTTCAAAATGGCACTGCCTATTTCCGTCCAGATCGTTTATAATCCTAACTCGTGCTCCGTTTCTAACGACATCACTGTCCATGGCACGTTAACCTCTAATCTTCCTGTCTTCCTGTCTTCCAATAACCCCGTTGTCGAAGTGACATCCAAATCTTCTTTTACTGTCTCCTTATACTGACAGGTATATCGTGTCAATTTTTGCTGATGTCGTGTACCCGTCTGGCATCAGACTGTTGCCTTGGTCATCACCGGTAACAGAATAAAAGCAGACGTCCGTTAGCCTTAATCTGCAAAACAGTCACACTACGTTCTTCAACTATTCACTTCCCTTAAACACGTTTACTTGTCTTTTGAGACTTAGAAATATTCCCAAGTATATGACGTTTTTATTGTAATGGAGGACTAGGGTGTAATATATGATTGGAAATGAGGTCACCAGAGTTGATTTACAATCTCGAACTGAACTCTGATGGGACCCTGCTCTACACTTAGTTTCACATGGGAACGCAAGCTAGCCATAGCTGATGTAATATGTGCTACGTCAGGTGTTTCGTGTTTTTAACTACATAACTTACATTGCTTAGTTGCCTTGTCAACAGGCTGACAGATACATACTCTACTATATTACTTACACCAGGGCTTAACAACTAACTGGCTGGTTTTGAGCGCCAGTACTCGCGTCTGCTCAGTCACGTGCTCGCGAGCAGGTGCAAGGTCGCAGAGTAGGGCGGGAGGGGAGGGAGGGGAAATGCGCGCGCACGTTTGAATGTGATCTCACGTTCTTAGCAGATTTAACTAGCCATCTGAATGCTTTGAACATTTTACTACAAAGTAAAGATCTGCTAATTACTCATTTCATAGATCGAATACGAGCTTTTAAAATGAAATTGACACTTTGGGTGAGTCAGCTGGAAACAAGAAACCTAGCTCATTTTCCTAAATTATCATCCATGCAAAATGTTCACAAAGACTGTGAACGTTATTCACATAGTTTAGTTGATCAGCGCTTTCAAGATCTGACAGCACTAGACAGTGATTTTGATCTGTTCTCTCCATATTCAGCGAATATTTAAGAGATTCGTCCTGAGCTGCAGCAAGAAATTATTGACCTGCAGTGTGACAGAGAAACAGAGACAAATTTCAGAACAAGAAAAACATTTTGGAATTCTACAGACACTTCCCTCAGGATAGATTTCCTCGTTTGCACAAACTGGCGGCTACAATAATATCAATGTTAGGTTCCACGTATGTTTGTGAACAACTGTTCTCTACAATGAAATGTAACAAGACACCCCTGACAAACGCATTGTCTGAACGAAATTTAAACTGTACGCTGCGCCTAAAATGCACAAGAACAATTACTCCGAACAAAGACACAATTGTAAAGGGCAAAAAGTACAAGATAACCGAGAATCCCACACTTCAGTGACACCTTTTATTGTGTAACAGTTCACAAATTAATGCGAATGTAGAGGCATACACTAAGCTAATAAAATTATGTGGCATGTGTACATTCTTCTTTATTTGTTTCATTTGTCGCAGTAATAATTCGTGAGTGATATTCCTGCAGGTGGCCGCGGATTTACAATGACTGGCTGCAGCTGTTGTGTGCCCCACATGACTTTCCCCACCCACCGCTCTGGTCTGGTAGTGGGGGTAGCGTGCTCGCGCTGTTCCTTGCTCGCGCCTTACTGCTCACAGCTTGCTCCGCGAGCATGTATGTTGTGAAGTCCTGGCTTACACTGTATATGCATCCCACTTAACTTTGACACATCACTTATTTCCAAAATGAAACAAAATGTAGTTGGCCAGGGGCTCACACAATGAGCAGGGAAGTGCAATACCTATTAGTAAACAAACATCTTATTCAATACTTTTTTTTAATTTCTTGAAATTGAACGAGTGTGTTTTTTATACCGAAATCGAGACTAGATGTGTAATTAGCGATACCTTCTGGAATACTTACACTTTAAATATTGAAAATGGAGCGACAGTTTCTATTGTAATGCTGTAATGCCGTAATACGGGTTGCCTGCACTGCCTAGAGGCAAAACAAGTATGTCACCGCTAACTGTGCCTCTAGTTTTAATTTCTGTAAAAAGCGCAGCAGTGCCATTAAAAATGTAACTTAGTATTGAAAGTGACGTTTTTTACATTTTAGTATTGTGCATTCCTGCCCATTGTGAAGCCCCTATCGCGGGTGCATCCCTGGCCAATTTCATTTTTTTTTTTAATTTTGTTTCGTTTCGGAAATATATGAAGTGGCAGAGTTAGGCGGAACACATTGTATATCATCTCCTTAACTTCTGCAATCCGTTTTACATTTCTGAAGTGCAGTAACATGAAATGAATGGTAGTGAACAGTGGCAGCTCGTACAAAATTTTACCAGTGCAATACAATGTAGTGGCCTACAGCCTTTACACTTACAAGGCTATAACTATAAATAAATTGAATATATTAATTTTATGTACAAAAAGTGGATTATTTGAATATATCTAAATTTTATAATTAATAGTTAGACAGTGTACGAATTAAAACATAAGATGGTAGCAGCTGGAATCGAACCCAGTAAGACAAACTGCCAGTCAGTGACCTCTCAGTAGCGGAGTCTTTAAGCTTAACGCTCCTCAAAAATTACTCATGGTCACCGCTTGCAAAATACATTCGTTGCACTTTCACAGAAAAGTACTGACCTGCTATTGTGAGATTGTTGCACTCATAGTGCCGGAACGGATAATGTCACATCAGAGCATCCACAGACGAAAAGACAAAGCTGCGTCACCTCTCCGACTTGACTGTGGTGTGGCTCAAAGCAACCGACACTGATTCCTAGTTATCGAGGAGACAGCGTTAGAAAACATGTACTCGTCCATTTGATATACCTACCAGTATACATTCAAAGAGAAATTACATAATTTTAGCGCGATATAAACACTGTACTATAGCACATTATAACAGGCTGACGGTAGGTCTGACATGTATGCAAGCCATTAAGAAATTCTGAACACAGAAAATAATAAATCTATCATGACAAATGAAAACCTGAGCAAGACCATTGCTCGAATCCTGATTTCCAGTTGTTCAAGAGCAGTAGCCTCATGCGCTATTTTGGATTTTGGCTCACGCGGAATTTGTCCTGAAATTTAAGTGAAGTTCCTGAAAAGCATGTGTCTTCTCAAAAGTAAAACTTCTTTCTTGAGAGGATATAAATTTCTTTATGATATAGACATAGATTACTTTTGAATGCATTGTGGGAACAGCAGTGATCAATGTCTTATAAATAATTACTATTAAAAACAGTCTTGACCACAATTTATTTAATAAGGTGACCGCTTTCGACCACTACTGTGGTCATCTTCAGACCTATAAGTTGTATACAAAGCTCTAATTAGAGGGCTACATACATTAAACAGAAAACATAAAGTTATAAAGCTATAAAACATTGAATTACCATTGAGTAGGAACCTCTTTGTTGGAGAATCACTACTGGAGAAACCAGTGCACGTCTTACTATATATAATGGAGGCTCCACCCACTTCTGACTGCATGATGTCATTATTAACCAATGAGTTATAAGTCGAATTACAAATTTAAAATTTCTTAGTTAAAAGAACATTGTCAAGAATTAGAAATAAATACACACTAAACTTAGCTTATTAAACAGCTATTCTCAATTAAGAAGCGTTAAAAATATTTAAATATGTAGGAAAATGAACTTCGGTTTGGCAGTAGATGAGTTGCCCTCTCGAGGCCTGTCAGTGAACCATTTGGAACCACTGGTTGCTATGGTGAAGGTAGACGCCGTTGCAAAGATGATGCAGCAGGCTTTCTTCACTGAAGTTGTTGTACAGTCGATAGTCGAACTAGTGGTTGCCATGGTGAGGACAAACACCAGTGCAAAGATGTGGCAGCAGGATTCTTTCCAACGAAGTTGTTGCGAAGTAGAATGTCAAAGACTGTGGCGTCAGACGATGTATTATTGAGTAGCAACTTGTCTTTATTGAAACGAAAAGAGTAAGCTACAATAATCTGTAGCTAACATGTATACCACATGCTGCCCAAATATGATACGAAGTAGTTGTCCATATATATGAAATATTATCTATGAAGTTGATATGTAGATTACATGAGCCTTTTTTTTTTTTTTTGATGCATTGCTATTCCTCTGTTTATATGCCAGTCATATAAGCAAATAAAAACGAAAGACTTTAAAATTATAAAATTATGAACCAGTGGCAAAAATAAAAATAAAACGATGCGAATTAGCAATATGCAGTCTAAAAACGTAAAAGCAAAAATTCTAAAACATATAGTCGATCATAAAATAATGTTTGGTAAAAGACGATTACAATGTGAAGCTAAAATATTTGATAAAAGTCTTTATAGTTAAAATATATATATATATATATATATATATATATATATATTATTTAACCATTTAAAACAATGAACAGAAGAGTAAACATTCGTTTTTATTTGCTTATATGACTGGCATATAAACAGAGGAATAGCAATGCATCAAAAAAAAAAAAAAGGCTCATGTAATCTACATATCAACTTCATAGATAATATTTCATATATATGGACAACTACTTCGTATCATATTTGGGCAGCATGTGGTATACATGTTAGCTACAGATTATTGTAGCTTACTCTTTTCGTTTCAATAAAGACAAGTTGCTACTCAATAATACATCGTCTGACGCCACAGTCTTTGACATTCTACTTCGCAACAACTTCGTTGGAAAGAATCCTGCTGCCACATCTTTGCACTGGTGTTTGTCCTCACCATGGCAACCACTAGTTCGACTATCGACTGTACAACAACTTCAGTGAAGAAAGCCTGCTGCATCATCTTTGCAACGGCGTCTACCTTCACCATAGCAACCAGTGGTTCCAAATGGTTCACTGACAGGCCTCGAGAGGGCAACTCATCTACTGCCAAACCGAAGTTCATTTTCCTACATATTTAAATATTTTTAACGCTTCTTAATTGAGAATAGCTGTTTAATAAGCTAAGTTTAGTGTGTATTTATTTCTAATTCTTGACAATGTTCTTTTAACTAAGAAATTTTAAATTTGTAATTCGACTTATAACTCATTGGTTAATAATGACATCATGCAGTCAGAAGTGGGTGGAGCCTCCATTATATATAGTAAGACGTGCACTGGTTTCTCCAGTAGTGATTCTCCAACAAAGAGGTTCCTACTCAATGGTAATTCAACGTTTTATAGCTTTATAACTCTATGTATTCTGTTTAATGTATGTAGCCCTCTAATTAGAGCTTTGTATACAACTTATAGGTCTGAAGATGACCACAGTAGTGGTCGAAACCGGTCACCTTATTAAATAAATTGTGGTCAAGACTGTTTTTAATAGTAATTATTTATAGACATAGATGCCGGTCGCAGTGGCCGAGCGGTTCTAGGTGCTACAGTTTGGAACCGCGCGACCGCTACGGTCGCAGGTACGAATCCTGCCTCGGGCATGGATGTGTGTGATGTCCTTGGGTTAGTTAGATTTAAGTAGTTCTAAGTTCTACGGAACTGATGACCTCAGATGTTAAGTCCCATAGTGCTCAGAGCCATTTGAACCATTTGAAAGACATAAATAAACTTTTCATGAACATGAATATGATACACTTTTCTTGAAAACAAAATTAATTCAAAATCCCTTTTTAAAACTAATAAACATTTCTAGTGAATAAAGTATGTTCTCTTCTTGAAAAGTAACAAATTCACTCGTCTTAAAAGAACAGTAGGAAGTCATCGTGTAAAAAATAAAAAATATGTCTTGAACAACATAATCTCTGTAAGAAATACAATGAATCGTTTACAAAAAGTACGGATTTGGTCTTTTTAGAGATATTAAGAAAATATCTCAATACATCTCCCGTAGCTTGTAGCTTTATTAAGCAAGGTTAAGTCAAATTGTTTCAAAAATCCATTGCGTCTGATGTTGGAGTAAGTGAGCTATTGCGTTATAAGAACGTACGAGAAGAGATCCATAAGGGTATCAGAGCTCGCCTCTTGGCTGACTCAAAACTTTCATTGTGACTGGATTTATCTACTATGATTTCCGAACACATTTACCGAAATTTCACCCAGAGTGTGAGAATGGCGCCATTGAGGCAACAGTGGATTAAACACACAGAAGTAAAATAAATAGATCTGGTCATAGTGGGATAAATACTGGTTGTCCACAAAGCATCGTCTCCTGCTATGTCACATGGATCTTAATGGATTCAGAAGCTGTAAAGTTACTGATGTAACAAATATTCCGAAAATATCTCGGTTGATTCTGATGTTAGCATCATTATTGTTGTATTATCATGATATACGTTGTTAATCAGGCACGGTTTTAATTATTCAAATATTATAATTGTTTCACAAATGCTCACATATTTAATAGCATCCATGTCTTGTGGCAAATTCATTTTGGCCATGAGATATTTGAAATTATCTGGCTGCCTCTGCCTCTTGGCTTTTAGTTTTCCCTTGAAGTGACTGTTCTTTAGCACCAATCAGAGGACACGTGTGACTTACGGTATGTCACGGGGTATTGAATAATGATTTGCTACAGGGATCCGTCGTTGCTTCTCTCTTGTTTATTTGTCCAACACAGTCCAGAAAGTTTGGCTATGCAGACGTCTGGCCAATAGTTACCCAACACAAAAGCTTTGAAACAACTGAAAAAATCCTAACTTCTGATCTCGACAGCTTAAGCCACTATTCACGAAAATGGAGGTAACAGCCAAACTGAAATAAAACAGAACTTAGATGTTTTCATCCGTCTAATAAATTGTCACATACAGTCTCCGATGTCTATTTTAAAGGAGACAAACTTCATCATAATATGCATCCCAAATACCTTAGCATCGTGTTAGAAAGGACACTTTCTTTTAAGGAGAACCTGTACGGTCGCAGGTTCGAATCCTGCCTCGGGCATGGATGTGTGTGATGTCCTTTGATTACTTGGGTTTAAGTAGTTCTAAGTTCTAGGGGACTGATGACCTCAGAAGTTAAGTCCCATAGTGCTCAGAACCATTTGAACAATTTTTTTTAAGGAGAACTTTACGTGAACATCTACTAGCTCAAAACAAGAAACAATTTGGGGATCGTTGGCAGACACTCTCCACGTATCAGCACTCGGTTTGGTATATTCAGCAGCAGAGTACTGTGCGCCTGTCTGGCTTATTAGTCCACAAGTAAAAAAGATGAACGGACAACTTAACGAGACCATGCGAGCCGGGTCAGTAGCATCTACTTCTGCACACTAGCTACTATTTTGAGCCACATTACACCTGATATCAGAAGCAGGAGCACGCTACTGAGTGAATACCCGAAGAGTGTTAATAAAACTGACCTCCAATAATGGACGACTATTCCCTGCGGAGCGAAAAAGACTAAGATCAGGACATCACACTCTCATCACCGTTAGGACTCTCATGGAAACTGAATTCAATACCATCGATGAATGGAAAGCTGCAGGCAACAAAACTGTTGCCTACAATGCCCGAAGCTGCCTTGCATCTAAAAGAAACACCCTGGGTTCGACCAGCCTCGGGCAATTTGGACTAGCTTTAACCGCATCCGAACGGGCCATGGACGATGTGCAGCCACTCTCTAGAGGTGGGGCAAATCTTCGTCACGATCATGTGACTGTGGTGCGGAACGACAGGTAGTTGCTCATGTCATATAGACATATCCTGCATGTGCCTACAAGCTTCCTTTCGAAGATTTCCTCTTACTGATTCGCGGTTATAAAATATATGAAAGACCTTCATATCCCTATACAGTTTTGTCATTTGTGTTATTTTATGCTGGAGAGCTGTGGTTAAATGCTGACGTGTAGTAGTTTTGTAATATTTGTATATGTATTGTCATATGATTAATAAATAAATTAAATAAAATTAATCCCACTCTTTCCTGGCATTTAACCAGTCGAATTGGGGCTTCTATCTTCATAATTTGGAACATTTGTGTTTATTTTTGTGACCAGATGAGCTCTCACAAATTACGCGCATGACAAAGTACAAATAGATTTGCGTAACCTCCACACACGCAGTAATCGAGCTTCTAAGCGTCTTGGTGTGCAACCAAAGCCGACAAGCTCCTGACATAAAATTATCTACTTCATTTATAGATGAATCCTGATATGGACTTCGCTGAAGATGCTGCATACTAGCCATAATCTGTGACGAAAGTTTTCGTCTTATGTAGCTGTAATGTCTTAATTCGATAATAAGCTCTGTTTTGTTAATTGTCTTTGCTTTACTGTAAAGCCGGCCGAAGTGGCCGCGCGGTTCTGGCGCTGCAGTCTGGAACCGCGAGACCGCTACGGTCGCAGGTTCGAATCCTGCCTCGGGCATGGATGTGTGTGATGTCCTTAGGTTAGTTAGGTTTAAGTAGTTCTAAGTTCTAGGGAACTGATGACCACAGTAGTTAAGTCCCATAGTGCTCAGACCCACAAATTGGGATGTCTACATCGGCACAGTGTCTGTATCAACGATATCAGTTACAACAATTTTGAGTCAGTTTGCCTCAGGAGAGGATAGAACGGCCTTATAACACCGTTATAAACCAATTCAGCGCATGCATCAAGGTTAGCGGGGACGCAACGTCATACTGATAAAAGGACTCATGCTGACAATATTGTAAATTCGACTCGGTTTTGTAATGGCTGAACTAGCATGACATGCCCTCTCAGCTCGTGAAGTTTCATCTCGTTTCTTCCTAGTGTGTACATCACTGTTTGTGTCAGACCGTTCATAAAGGGAGAACGATATCGCAGACTCCTGAAAATCGTAATATGTAGGAGTCCAACCACATCCCACGACTTAACCGTACTGCGCAACAGGACTAGCTGCCAGATTTCTATGTTTGTGGTAGGAAATAAAAAAGTATTTGACCTCCATGATAGACAGCTTCAAAGAAACAGACATTACTTTATAAAGAGAATGAAGAGTCCTTTAGAATGCACTTTCAAATTATTTGTCTCATTGACGGACTGCGCTGTAACAGCCTACAACCGAGTAACACGTTATGTAAATTGTTCCTACTGTAGTAATTTATAAAAGATGAGGAGGTTAAAAGCGAACACGATAAAAATCTGAAGCAGCGCACGGCAATGGGCAGCATTAATAGCGAAACATTTGCATTCTTCACTTAGAACGTAAATACTCGTTATAATACGGGGTAGTTCTCATAAATTATTCCGTTCTGACTTCGTGGGTGCAGGAGATGTAACATGAGATCCTGCTGCTTGTATACGAGAGAATACGTATAGCCATTCGAAAGCCGAATTTTATGACCGCGAGCGTTGAGGTGCCGTCATAAAGCGAGAATCTCGCGCTGCATGGCAGTGGATTCCTTCTAGTTGCTGTTGAAAACTTCCTTATTTGGTCTCGCAGAAACTGTAAAATCAAACATAAATTGTTATATTTCGTATCCAGTCGCTTCCACTATAATAAATCATACACAACTTTTAGAAAATACAAAATCATGGTCCCATTTATGCCATCGGAACTGCAAAGTCACACAAATTGGCCTACACGAATGTGTCACTGTGGAAAACAAAAGAAAGAGAGGCGCAGTGCAGGTTGACAGCCATGTGTTTTAACACGGCGTCTTGGCGCAAACGGAAACTTAACTAACTATAAATAACGAATATTATCTTCCTTAAGATGTCAATCATTCGGTTGTTTTAACCCCATCTTCCATCTTTTACCAACTGAAACATGCAGTACCTCCACTAATCATTTTTCGTATTCTAGTCTTGTCCTGCCCATTTAAGCATATAACTAACACGTATAATTTTCTATTAAGTACAGCCTAAATACTTTGTATTTTTTATTAATCCCTACATTTAGTATCGTATTTGGTCACATAATGTTTAAGATTATGGCCACAGTAAAAAATTTTATAAAGCTGTTAAGCACTTCTCCAGTTTCCTGAAAGTGACAAGCACTTCCTGTTGTTGATGTTAAAATCTTCTGGGTTATTAGACCGCGTCATATTTCTTCTAAAATGATCAAAGTTTCGAAACCTCTGCTGGGATCTTCCTCGGGATCTTCTGGTGTCGACTACTACTAGAACACTGGGAAAGTGGTAGAATTGGTTAAAATTCCTTCCGTGGTCAGCAGAGCAGCCGTATTGGCGGCGTCTGTTGGCCACTGCCTGAACTAACGCTCCGGGACTGTGGTATCGTGTTCCCCTACAGTGTGGGCGTCCGCGGACTGTAACCCCTGCCCACCCGCAGGCCCACCCACCGTATTATTGTCTACTGTGACATCCCGATACCTGGTCATGGGTCGCATTGTCCCTCGGCAGATGCTCGTGTTTGCTGAAGGCGACCGTCGCTCCGCCAGATATGCTTCCAGGAAACCTGTAATTCTGCCCGAAACAGAGTAATACAGGGTGAAGCAATATTCGCGCACTCGGGCTTCGCGGCGCGACTCCTCACATGCCAGCGATAAAAAAAAATGTCTGCCACAAAATTTCCTCTGGCGAGTACATCCGGCAGAAAGACATTAAAGAGTGGCAATCTGGCAACACTGTAGTCACATGTATGTCAATTTACTCTGTCGGCAGAGGTGAGTAATGCTGTACAATTGGTGCAGTGGATTGAGTTTTGGGTTGGTATGCAGGAAGTCGAGGGTTCGTCGCTGTGTTGGGGTGCATTTTTTTTTATTATCTAATTTCAATCTGACATTTCAGACTGTAATATACACCGTTTCTTACGTCACATGTATCCCACATTTACAACATTTTGTACCACTGAACATAACAAATACGTCGTTAGGCAAATAAGAAAGAATGAAGAATTACAAGAAATAGACAGTTGAAACAAATAATCTGTCATGGGACGGAATCATTACAAATATCAATTTCGAGATGTTAAAGATGATAGCACAGTACCATAACACAACATTTACTTGTCATTTATACTGTATGTAGTATGAGCGCTCAAATGTCGCACATTTAGCAACCAGTGACAATAATAACATCCATATTACTGACCGCATGACCTTCATAAGAGGACACGTTGTCCTCAGAACAACAGATGCTCAAAATGACCTCCCTGCACGTCCAAACACCGCACAACCCACCGAATCATATAGCTCTGGACCCTTCGCAGCAAAGCTGGCTCCACGCTAACAACAGCAGCATGAACATGTGCTACCAATTCTTCCACATTCGTCAGCGGTGTAGAGTACACGTGCTCGTTCAACTGTCCCTACAGGAAGAAATCCATGGGATTTAGGTCAGGTGAATGCGGTGGTCATACAACTGGACTTCCACGTCCGAGCCATTTCTCTGGTAATGTTCTTGTCCAGATACTGTTGCACATTAATTCCAGAGTGTGGAGGTGCACCATCATGTTGGAACAGCATCCTCTGCCGAACATGCAGTGGAACATCTTCCAGCGCATCAGGCAGATAGTTTGAGAGGAATGAATCATACGTTCGTGCAGTCAACTGGTCAGGCAACATGTAGAGCCCCTAACACTTGTCGCCCAATATTCTAGCCTGTTTGGACAGCACTTACAGTATAAACACCTAACGCGCATTACCCTTCTGACAGGCATTCTTCTGCATAATTCATCCAGACATCGCTAATTGTGAAATGTTCGGTTTCAAAATACACTGTTTCTCTAATTGGAAGAGGTGATGTTCCACAAACCCATAGTTAGAATAATAATAATAATTACTCATTGAGATACATACTAAACAGCATGCAGGTACCAGACTCAGTGTTGAAAGGCACAATTAGTGGGACCACGGCGATAAATACAAATAGTAACCGACTTTGGACACTATTCGCAAAGCACGTTGCTTGTCCTACTGGTAACGTAAGGCCCTAACGAAATGTAATGGACCTGAACATAGTAAGAATAATAGTTGGTAGAGCACTTGCCCGCGAAAGGCAAAGGTCCCGAGTTCGAGTCTCGGTCGGGCACACAGTTTTAATCTGCCAGGAAGTTTCATATCAGCGCACACTCCGCTGCAGAGTGAAAATCTCATTCTGGAATAGTTGAAACTAATCTAAGGACCATTGAGGGAGGGTACAAAGGAAACAAGTTTCGCATCTACACTATGTGATCAAAAGTATCTGAACACCCTCAAAAACATACGTTTTTGATATTAGGTGCATTGTGCTCCCACCTATTGTCAGGTACTCCGTATCAGCGACCCCAGTAGTCATTAAACATCGTGCGAGAGCAGAATGGGGCGCTCCGTGGAACTCACGGGCTTCGAGCGTGGGCAGGTGATTGCCTGTACCCGAGATTTCCACACTCCTAAACATCCCTGTGCCCACTGTTTCCGATGTGATAGTGAAGTGGAAACGTGAAGGCACACGTACAGCACAAAAGCGTACAGACAGCGCCTACATTAGAAGAGGGCCGTAATGAATAACAGGCAGACATCTATCCAGACCATCACACAGGAATTCCAAACTGCTTCAAGACCCACTTCAAGTACTACGACAGTTAGATGGGAGATGAGAAAACTTGCATTTCATGGTCGAACAGCTGCTCATAAGCCACACATCACGCCGGTAAATTCCAAACGACGCCTCGCATCGTGTAAGGAGCGTAAAAATTGAATGACGGAACAGTGGAAAAACGTTGTGTGGGGTGACCAATCACGGTACACGATTTGGCGATCCGATGACAGGGTGTGGATATGGAGAATGCCTTGTGAACCACATCTGCCAGCTTGCGTAGCGTCAACAGTAAAATTCAGAGGCGGTGATGTTATGGTGTTGTCGTGTTTTTCATGGAGGGAGCTTGCACCCCTTGTTGTTTTGCATGGAACTACCACAACACAGGACTGGGTTGATGTTTTAAACACCTTCTTGCTTCCCACTGTTGAAGAGCAATTCGGCGATGGTGACTGCATTTTTCAACACGATCGAGCACCTGCTCATAATGCAATGCCTGTGGCGGAGTGGTTACACGACAATAACATCCCTGTAATGGACTGGCCTGCACAGAGTACTGATCTCAATCCTATAGAGCATCTTTGGGATGTTTTGGAACGCAGACTTCGTGCCAGGCCTCACCGACCGACATGGATACCTCTCCTCAGTGCAGCACTCAGTGAAGAATGGGCTGCCATTCCCCAAGAAACCTTCCAGCACCTGATGGAACGTATGCCTGCGAGAGTGGAAGCTGCCATCAAGGCTAATGGTGGACCAACACCATATTGAGTTCCTGTGAAGACCACCACCAACTTTTAAGTCATTTTCAACCAGGTGTCCGAATACTTTTGATCACATAGTGTAGTAGATGAAGAGATGAAAATAAATTCACGCCCATGTCGTGGAGAGGGCTTCTTTCAAAGCTGACCAATCTTCCATTTCTACTGTTGTATTATTCAAGTGCAAATGTCTTCTAGAAGACCCACTGCAATCGCTGTTGTCGATTAAGATGCCTGATACCGTACCACCTGGACTAAATTTACCAAATAAAAAACATATGCATCAATCTAGGATCGAACCGTCGACCACCCGCATGTTAACTCAGGATGCTATCCACTGCACCAACTGAACAGCATAACTCAAACCTGCTGGTAGAGGTAGTTACAGTGTTGAAGACGGCTACTCTTTTGAACGTCCAAATTTGCGGGATGACTCGCCGGACGAAATTTTGTGACAGACATTTTTTTATCACTGGCATGTGAGGAGTCACGCTGCGAAGTCCGAGAGCGTGAATCTCTCTTCATCCTGTATATTTCGTTGTCAAAGGTATTACTAACTCCTTTTCAAGAAGGAGGTGCTTCGTTACAAAAGAGCCTTGGCCAGTCAGCAAAATTATTCAGTTAATTCCTGTGTATGGATGCTAGCAATTTCGTTTTGTATGTGTGAATTCCTAAGGGACCAAACTGCTGAGGTCATCGGTCCCTAGGCTCACACACTACTTAAACTAACTTATGCTAAGAACAGCACACACACCAATGCCTGAAGGAGGGCTCGAACCTCTGGCGGAAGATACCGTGCAGTCGGTGACCGGGAGCCTCAAACAGCGCGACCACTCCACACGGCCTTTTTGTTTGAAACTCGATAGTTATCTCTCTAGTGATCTACTTCAAAGGTTTCCAGATTCCCCAGTAGAAGTTGGTAGCTCTCTGCTTGTCCAAGGCAGTGACAACACCAACACATCGGCAGGTTCCTGTCTGCAGGACAGAGATTCGGAAGTTTTTGATTGCTGTTCCTGCATTCCTATTGGTTACCACAAAAGTAGAAGGCAGAGCTTTGGTCTATATAGGCCTACCACCACCAAAGTTATCTTCATTCTGCTTTGACTACGTCCGGTTTTCGTGACTGCTTGCCTGTCTGAGACCATAATCATGAAGCGACCCTCGTCCACTGACGGTGTCAGCAGCAAACGGCTGAGAATGGCTGAAGAAGAATCGCCATGTAAACACATATTTTCTTCTTCAACAAATAAGGCCTGATTATTTAGTAACATGTATGAGGAACAAGTAGCTCTAGGTAGTTTCTTAACTTGAGGTATGATTTAATATCCGTGGTTTTTCGTCAGTGCTCGTTATTTAATTACTCTTGTTAAAACAACTGTTAGTTGGCAGCTCTTTGCATGTTTTCCGTAAAACGAGTTTCATGTCCGGCGCGTGTCGGGAATCATGTTCAGGTAGCTCTACGTATTATCATTAAAACGGCTACTGTGTGTAAACGACTGCTATACGCTCTTTCTTATTATAACTGGATTCGCACCAGGTGTGTGTCGGAAATCAGGATCAGATAGCTCTCTATGTATTATAAGTGTTATTAATAGTTATGTGTTTTTAAAACTCTTCTTTATTTTCTGTTACAGCAAACATGCACAAAATGGAGGAGTTGATTCGGCAGCTGGAGGCTGAAAGAGGGTTAGCTCATTGGGCTACGATTCCCCTCAGATCATGGAACAACTTTTAGCTGTTATGGCATCTACAGATACGCCGCTTAAATATTTAGCGTTCAGATTACATATTATTGATACGTGGTACTTAATGGAATTAAGGAAAATAAGAAGGGAGGACCCACCAATATAACTTTCTTTTCACGCAACCTGTTACTTAACGGCCGGCCAGCGTGGCCGAGTGGTTCTAGGCGCTACAGTCTGGAACTGCGCGACTGCTCCGATCGCAGGTTCGAATCCTGCCTCTGGCATGGATGTGTGTGATGTCCTTAGGTTAGTTAGGTTTAAGTAGTTCTAAGTTCTAGGGGACCGATGACCTCAGCAGTTAAATCCCATAGTGCTCAGAGCCATTTGAACCATTTTTGTTTTGTTATTTGACAACATTTTCTTTAACAAAATGAACAAATTTGCAAAATTCTTTTGACCCTAAACCTTAAGTTGAAGAAGCTTTTGCAGAAGAAATCTAGAGTGCTGTATTGCAAAACTGCAAAGAATATGACAACGATTACAAGACGGCCGGACCTGCAGTCCGCCCGTTATCGGGTGAAACAGCGGTGTTTACTGCCGCGCTGGATGATAAAGATGTTTGGTTTGTGAGGCGCTCAGCTGCGGCGCTGGACACAGTCGGTCTTATTAAATGCCCTTCTGCAACACATGAAAACTATAGAAGCATCATTGTTGACAAGAGTGATTCAATTAGTCAAAACAGATGACGTAACTTTTAATTTGAAAGCTGTATGTCGAAAGGTTCAGGTTTAAGATGCGCACTTGTGCTTAAAGGTAAAACAAGTTAAGGAACAATACGACAATGATAAGGTTTATTTCAAAGCAACGAACCTTTTAATTTCAATCGGCAACCAAGGTGCGACTGGATCCCAACCCGCCCCTTCTGACAATTTTATTTTGACTAAAGCCCTGGTGGCAGTTTGCTGTTAATATTTTCAAAGTTAACTCTGACTGTTAGTTATTGAGACCACTCTGAAGGAACGTCTTAAAACATTACTTGTGACCACGTGTTACAAGAAATCTCACTCGGCGGAACTACAAGATCCAGCTAAAAGTACACCAATAATGACCTGGCCTTTCAAACACAGCAACGAACAGCTTAGTACAACAGGTTGTTCAGATTATAACTAATGACTGGAAATGCAATTACAATCAAAGAATTGAACCGGTTAACATCTAAATCTAACCACAAGGTCTCTCTTTTGTTTAACGACAACCTGTTCCTTTGTACAATTGTTCAGGCTGTATTTACGACCAAGCGCTGATTCATCAGAACATTAATGATCTGATACAAACCAGAAACGAAAGGCAATATAATAGCGGAACCAATTTTCAAACATCAACTAGTGTCTTAGTACAATACTACGGTCTGTATTTACAACCAAAAAAGCCGCCCGAGTAAAACTCTGAGGGTCGGGTACAAACCACAAAATAATAAGGAGGGCAGGTAGTCAATAACACAAATCACCATGATGATTACAGAATGTTACTCCTCTTTATCATCAAGCAGTTCTGTGGATCCACGGTACGTCGAAGGGGTTACTGAGTGGTGCCGATGAAAGTCAGGAAAAAGAGGGTAGCCAAGCCACGAACAGTCGTCCGACACGAATGTTGTCAACCAACCGACGCGATGTCCGCCTCCTGCTTGTAGTCGACGCTGACCTCAGTGAAGTACTCCGGTGTCTTCGCTCTGCGCAGGCCCCCCTTGTCGCGACGCTACCGCCAATCCGCAAACTTCGTGCCTCCATTTCGGGCCAGCGGTTTTCCATTGATAGTGGTCGGCCGGGGTGGCCGAGCGGTTCTAGGCGCTACAGTGTGGAACCGCTCGGCCGCTACGGTCGCAGGTTCGAATCCTGCCTCGGGCATGGATGTGTGTGACGTCCTTAGGTTAGTTAGCTTTAAGTAGTTCTAAGTTCTAGGGAACTGATGACCTCAGATGTTAAGTCCCATAGTGCACAGAGACATTTGAACGATTTTTAGAACCATTGATAGTGACTGGGCAAAATATATCACGAAATAAGCATCAAACGAAGAAACTACAAAGAATGAAACTAGTCTAGCTTGAAGAGGGACACCAGATGGCGCTATGGTTGGCCCGCTAGATGGCTCTGCCATATGTCAAACGGATATCAAATGCGTATTTTTTAAATAGGAACCCCCATGTTTTATTACATATTCGTGTAGTACGTAAAGAAATATGAATGTTTTAGTTGCACCACTTTTTTCGCTTTGTGATAGATGGCGCTGTAAGAGTCACAAACGTATTAGTACGTGGTATCAAGTAATATGCCGCCAGTGCGGACTGTGATGCATTACCCGTGTTAAAATGGACCGTTTACCACGTTTACCAATTGCGGGAAAGGTCGATATCTTGTTGATGTATATCTATTGTGAACAAAATGCCCAACAGGCGTGTGCTATGTATGCTGCTCGGTATCCTGGACGACATCATCCAAGCGTCCGGACCGTTCGCCGGATAGTTACGTTATTTAAGGAAACAGGAAGTTCTCAGCCTTATATGAAATGTCGACAACGACCTGTAACAAATGATGATGACCAAGTAGATGTTTTAGCTACTGTCATGGCTAATCCACACATCAGTAGCAGACTAATTGTGCGAGAATCGGTAATCTCAAAAACATCGGTCTTGAGAATGCTACATCAACATCGATTGCACCCGTACCATTTTGCTATGCACCAGGAATTGCATGCCGACGACTTTGAACTTCGTGTACATTTCCGCCTCTGGGCACAAGAGAAATTACGGGACGATGACAGATTTTTTGCACTCGTTCTTTTTAGCGACGAAGCGTCATTCACCAACAGCAGTAACTTAAACCGGCATAATATGCACTATTGGGAAACGGAAAATCCACGATGGCGGCGACAAGTGGAAAATCATGGACCTTGGCGGATTAATGTATGGTACGGCATTATAGGAGGAAGGATAATTGGCCGCCAATTTATCGATGGCAGTCTAAATGGTGCAATGTATGCTCATTTCCTACCGATGTACTACAAGATGTTTCACTGCAAGACAGAATGGCGATGTACTTCCAATGTGATGGATGTCCGGCACATAGCTCGCGTGCGGTTGAAGCGGTATTCAACAGCATATTTCATGACAGGTGGATTGGTCGTCGAAGCACCACATCATTGCCCGCACGTTCACCGAATCGGACGTCCCCAGATTTCTTTCTGTGGGGAAAGTTGAAGGATATTTGCTATCGTGATCCACCGACAACACCTGACAACATGCGTCAGCACATTGTCAATGCATCTGCGAACATTACGGAAGGCGAACTACTCGCTGTTGAGAGGAATGTCGTTACACGTATTGTCAAATGCATTGAGGCTGACGGACATCATTTTCAGCATTTATTGCGTTAATGTTGTGTTTACAGGTAATCATGCTATAACAGCATGCGTTCTCAGAAATAAGTTCACAAAGGTACATGTATCATAGTGGAACAACCGAAATAAAATTTTCAAACGTGCTTACGTTTGGTATTTTAATTTAAAAAAACCTACCTGTTACCAACTGTTCGTCTAAAATTGGGAGCCATATGTTTGTGACTATTACAGTGCCGTCTATCACAAAGCGAAAAAAGTGGTCCAACTAAAACATTCATGTTTCTTTACGTACTACGGTAATATGTAATAAAAATGGGGGTTCCTATTTTAAAAACGCAGTTGATATCCGTTTGACCTAAGGCAGCGCCATCTAGCGTGCCAACCATAGCGCCATCTGGTTTCCCCCTTCAAGCTAGAAAAGTTTCGTTCTTTGCAGTATTTTCGTTTGACGCTTATTTCGTGAGATATTTGTCCCGGTCACGATCAATCGACCACCCTGTATATATCGGTAAGCCAAGAACTTCTAATGGCACAACCCACAGATACCAAGTGTTCCTTATAGATATTGGCAATTGGGCCACAAGAGGGATATTCGATAGTACACCTGAGCCAATGGCGCCAGAAGGCACAGTCTGTTAACTCAATAGCGCCACGGCTCAAGTATATTTTTACGTTAGAAGAAAAAGTGTAAAGTTTATTTTTTTTTATACAATACGCGTTCTCTGCGAGATTGACAAGCTAGTGAGCCGTACAACAATGACGAGATTTCTTTACAGCCATTATGTAAGTACCTGTAGAATCAGTTTTCGTATAATATTTGGAAAAAAGTCTCGCGTTCTTATTTTTTCTGTTGATCAACAGGAGGATGGCGGAACGCCAGAGGAGCACAAGCTCCATGAACCCCAGTTCCTCATGCCAGACTGGATGCACAAAATTATGCATGATTGGGGGCATTGCGATCCTCAGTCCCCCATATTACATCATACATGTCTGTATCATCTTGGGAAGAATGGGAATTAAGTAATTATTACTATGTATAATCGCTGTTCTTTCTTTCTGTCTTTGCAGTAACATCAACAATAGTAATAGCATATGGGTATTCTTATTCTCGCTCTCTCTCTCTCTCTCTCTCTCTCTCTCTCTCTCTCTCAAACATACACACACACACACACACACACACACACACACACACACACACACGCGCGCGCGCGCGCGCGCGCGCAACCACACACACTTTTTTCACAACTAAACCATCAGAGAATGCTGTAGCAGAAGTTCAAAGGCAGGGCTGTAACATTATCGCAATGCGGTCCCATTCGACACGACTCGTCCTGCAGGGCAGCATGTGGCTTGCAGGTGAACAGCTAACCACTTTCGCCGCCGCCACCCACCCACCGACCCCGCCGACCCTGCCGCTCACCTCTGCCACCATTGCCTTGCTCTGGTGTCCACGGGTGACACCGCCACCGGCACAACAACCATCTGCTGTCTATGACTCATGCTTCCCTCAACCAGATGCGTCGTCCTGTTTCAGAGAAAACCTCTCAGCCTGCAAGATCTGGGCAGAGGGTGGTGTTGTTGATTGTTCGGAGCCCCATGGGGCTCCATAGGGACATCGCTGCTAAGGAGAAGAAAAAAGACATTGTGCATTTATTGTGTGCATACCAGTTGGATTCATTCCAGACGTGAAACGGATCCTTCCAGCTGCCACGAAGAGCATAGGGTGCAGCCACCTGCAGGTGGTGGTTGAAGTCGATACTACTGATAGGTCTCACTTTGGACTGGAAGAGGTTCTCGTTGGTTCTGCAGGATTATGACAAGTAGTAAAGGGTGCAAGTCTTGCTTTCGAGGTAAAAGCAGTGCTCACCATTGGCACCATAGTTGACTGACTGACTGCAGACCTCTGGTACAGACCGAATGGAGGGTCTGAATCAGAGGCTCAGACAGTTTTGCGACCATGTAGGCTGCAGATTCCTCGATTTGCGCCAGAGGGTGGTGGGGTTTTAAATTCTGCTGAATTGGTCAGGAGTCCATTACACGCAGGAGGAACGGGTAGAGGGAGCTGCGTGACGCAGACTGGGTGGTTTTCAAGGTTGCAAGGTTTCAGGGAAACACAAAAAGGGCTTCAGTCTCAAAGAATGCAGATGAACGCAGAAGGAACATAGATCTAGAAACCATCGGTAAAACAACTGTAAATTGTCGTAGTTGTGTTAGGAAAATTCTAATACAAAGCACTAACGCTCAGATCGTTAAGGCACTGAAAGCTGGCTAAACCCAGAAATAAATTCAGTCGAAATTTTTGCGAAGGACCTAACGATATTCAGAGAGGACAGTGAAATCTGGGTTTCACAGGACAGAGCGGATCACGTTATGGTTGTGGAAAGGGGCCTAAATCAGTTACTGTCAGTTGCACAAAACACACACACTTTATTTTCCTAAAAACACTTAATCATTTCTGGCTTTAAAAGGATTCAAAAACAATACGCCTGAAGGTCCAAACACAAGTTATTAAAATTGTCTTAAGGAATACACACGGCTGAAGGCCCTAGTTACCAAAAATATTTTACTTAAATACTCGACCGAAGGCCACACACTGGACATCGAACAACTCAAGGCTTAAGGCCTGGATAACAATAAGGATTTCCTACTGGCAAAATCCCCCTTTATTAAAAAAAATTACTTCAAGCAAGAATCTTGAAAGTTTTAATTTAAGACGGCTGAAGGCTTTATCTTAACATTAAAACGAACTAAATTAATATGCTTCTGAAGTAGGGTAGCACAAACGGATCTGGTTCCCGTGTCGCGTGACAGTGCCGGAGTGTCCAGAAATTAAAAAGCTGGCGGAGAATGCGCCCCTGCTCCCAGCGCTGCCTGCCAGAGGAAATGCGATAGAACACCAAGCATGCGGCGCCAAGCCAGAACAAGGCTAACCAGCGGGAACACGCAGTGACGGTTGCAATAGATGCAGTAGCGACTGATGGGCGCGGCCATGTAGCAGTTCCGCTGGGGAACGGGTGCCAGGTTTGTAACTTGTTTACTTGCATGCAAGCAGCGCTGCGTGGCACGCTCAGCCGTGGCCTGGCGGAAGGGCACGTGTTGTGCCGTGCCAACAGTACACACACCATTTTTGAACTACACGTAAACGGAGCGGCGCTCGTTGAGCTGCACATCATTAGCTAGAGGCCGCTGTGGTCGACAAAGATCTTCAGCTCTCGTAGTAATAACCTATTCTGTGGCATCGAAACTATCGATACCACATTAACAATAGATTAATTAATACAGATTTGGATTGTTCCCATCAGCTGGAACTGGGTACGAGATCGTTGAGACATCTACTGACGCTATTTACCAGTCGCATTTCAGACATTGGTCTATCAGGAGCTGCCTGTTGTGTACTAGAATAGTCAACTCATCGACTTTCATGACAAGGAAACCATTGTACAACGATATCTAAAATGGAATCAATGGTGGCTCGAAATGTGCTGAAACCTGTCAGGCCTGGAAACGGTAATGAACTAGCCATAGCCTGCAGTGGACCTACATTAACCTCTTAGCCACAAGGAAAACTCCACCCTGCTTGCACACCATATGCAGTGGGAGCGACATTCAACCATCCGAGAGCATCAGCAGCTTCCCAGCGTCCGTGTATTTTCAATGAAAACTGCACTGCACTTCACAACTGAAAAGCAGGGTGATTACACTTCAAACTATGAGTTCTTTAAATCAGTTGGTCTGAAACCTTGCAATGATTTTCGATGTAACGAGCCCAGTGTAATATGACGAGTGTATTATACCCCAGGAACACCTCTCGCATAAACCTTACATATCCACCACATCTAGCAAGAAAAATGGAATTAGAATTCTCATCGACCTCCAAGACACTTTAACCGTCCTATGGAGAAGGGTAATTTACGAAGAAGGATCGTACTACTAAAGTGGCATCGAACCTTACACTTAATACTTTAGTGTTCCTGTTTCATAAGACATGATATGAACTTAACAGCATCGAGATTTCTCGTCACACCTTCTAGGCATAGCATCAATTCTTGAAACGTAGTTCTCTGCTTCTCCGTTGGACATGAACGATGTACAAAATGGTGAATGATTCAGAGACGAGCCAGTGGGTAGACAGCTGGAAGATACAAGGGATTTATTGCCTGTATACCTCTAAGACTGCTTATGGGATACTTTAAAGACATGCGGTGATTTGTACTGAATGCTAAACGGGAACTTACGCAGGTATGCAGTGCAACAGGTAACAACACATACATTCAAGGAGCTCAAGAGGGGAACGAGGTTACCACCAATAAAATAATGCCACACATCACTGTATCGGTGAGCAGATTAACCATACTTGCGTTTCACACCAATAGAAAACTGAATGTAGCAAATGATTCCACCAAATTTGACAACCGCGCGTCAGCTAATGGCAGAGTCCATCTGAACTCCGAATTCTACACGTATGATAATCTACACCTGCAGTGGAACGAAAGTGTATACAGAGATGGTGATGTTTGGTTTGTGGAGCGCTCAACTGCGCGGTTATCTGCGCCCGTACAAAGTCTCAAATTTTACACAGTCCAATCTTTTACACAGTCCAGTCTAGCCACAGTCATAAATGATGATAAAATGATTAGGGTAACACAGAAACACAGTCCCCAGGCAGAGAAAATCCCTAACCCGGCCAGGAATCGAAATGGGGCCCCGTGATCCAGAGGCAGCAATGCTAGCTATTTCTTTGACCTTTTTTTATTTCACATAAACAGTAACAAAAATGGCTAGCTTACAATGAAAAGACATGAATAAGGTGACAGATAATTGCAGTAATAAATTACAGCATTCTCTGTCACTGTCGCTCCCAGCGACACTTGTCTTTCAGCAGTTAAGGAAACTGTCAATAGGCGTCTCTAACTGTAGAAAATTAAATTACGTTATTTTACATATTTGAGCTATTTCTTAACTTTGTCATCAGATACCAACCATATATACGAATTCGAAGCTCCAGTGTTCTGTCAGAACTCACTGCAGATATGTTGACTGATGCCTGTAGTCATAATCTCACGAAGTCGTAAGTGTGTTATGCATGGGTACTGCTGGCCATTTGGCAAAACAGTTGCTATCCACACCTCTGCGATATTTCATCATTTCACGAACAGGTTTTTAGGCCTGTCCAAAGGGGTGGATGGCGTGTTTCAACCCAATATATTGGAGCATTCTGTTAACTGAGAGGCAGGTCTCTGTGATGCATTGACGTACAGAGGGTCTGAGACACGAAGTTCAGCCTATAGATTTCTCTGAGTGGAGGGTGTTCGATAGGGAATGTTTTGTACTTTTTGAGAATGAATTTCTTTATTTTCTAACATTCACCTAGGGAAATGAGCCATTTACTTTCGTTCACCAATTCATTTTACTTGTTTTATTACGTTCACCTGGGGAACTGAGCGATTTACTTTCGTTTGCCAATTCATTTTATTTATTTTCTTATGTGCACCAATCATTCTCTTCCGTGCACCTTTTGTAAAGGGTGTATTAAATTTATTTTCTTACATGCACCAATCATTTTTTACGTTGACCTTTTATAAAGAAAATCTATTAACTTTATTTTCTTACATGCACCAGCATTTTTACGTGCACCTTTTATAAAAAAAATATTAAAATTCATTTTCCTTACATGCAACTTTGTAAAATATATTCTTTTAAGTGAAAATGGGGCGAGTTAGATCTGGAAAGCCGGCCGGTGTGGCCGTGCGGTTCTAAGCGCGTCAGTTTGGAACCGCGTGACCGCTACGGTCGCAGGTTCGAATCCTGCCTCGGGCATGGATGTGTGTGATGTCCTTAGGTTAGTTAGGTTTAAGTAGTTCTAAGTTCTAGGGGACTGATGACCTCAGTAGTTAAGTCCCATAGTGCTCAGAGCCATTTGAACCATTAGATCTGGAAATGAGAAGTATAGTAGAAGGTAAAGGAGGATTGTGGATAACTGGCTCAATTTCTGACGAACCCGGAGGGTGAGGCAGAAAGTAACCTAGTGAGCCACAATCATCCTTTCCCTTCAACTAGTTTCCGTTCTTCTATCCAACAGCAGTCCACAAATATCGCAGTCAACAGCTTTCATGAACAAATTATTATCCTTCTTCGACTCAGTCACGGTAAAATGGTTCAGTTTAGCCTACCAGTCTCCCATGGAAGTTTCTGGAGCTTAGTGATCAGCCAAATCGCAGGATTATCCCAGATACGATTTGTGAAAGCTAGGACTTGAATCACAGGACGATACACCTTGGTTCACTACTACTGTATGTGAGGCTGTTTGACAGTAGCGAGGAAGCATTCAAAATCAGTGTATACTTTGTAGGGGCATTGCTCTTGATGGTGAGTCTTCTCTAATTTCACGAATTTGTTTTCCTCAGTATGTATTATAATACCTACCGGTTTGTTGGCAGAACAAGCAACTTGATTCTTTGCTAAAAGGTCATTTTTGGAAAAGACAATCAGGCACCTAAGACAAAAATTCTTTACAAGAAGATTTTTTGGCAATTGATAGGAATGGAGGTACCAAAAGACAAAAATTCTCTACACGAAGATTTCTTGGACAACTTGCAGGAGAGGAGGTATTCTACGCCGTTGATTCAACAATAAAGATAATTGCCTTTCTTCTTATTTTTCTCATCTGAGAATAACAGCATGTTTGTTTGCATCTTAGGCCGGCCGGTGTGGCCGAGCGGTTCTAGCCGCTTCAGTCTGGAACCGCGAGACCGCTACGGTCGCAGGTTCGAATCCTGCTTCGGGCATGGATGTGTGTGATGTCCTTAGGTTAGTTAGGTTTAAGTAGTTCTAAGTTCTAGGGGACTGATGACCTCAGATGTTCCATAGTACTCAGAGCCATTTGAACCATTTTTTTGCATCTTATGTTGGTTTGCAAATTCTGAGAAATGGACGTTCCCGACGACTCTCTTTGAAACTTAACCGACATCTGACTTTCACTTATCCAAGATATAAATATAAACTGATATATGGGTATTCGGTGCCTCAAATTCAGGTATGTCCAGGGCTTAATGGGGCAATCCTTATCATCAAAGTTATAAAACCCACGAATGTCAGTACCTATGCCATACGGAGATGTAAGCTGGAGATGATTCCTATAGTTGTAATTTCTCTCGCTAGCCAGGACTGACCACGAGAAGCAATACTATTCATCGTTTTGGACATTCATACATGCCCACTTGGCTGCTATATCGTCATGGAGTTTGATATAGTTAGATGTAAGCTGGAGATGATGCCTATAGTTGTAGTTTCCCTCGCAAGCCAGGACTAACCACGCGAAGCAATACTATTCATCCAGAATTAGATTTTCACTCTGCAGCGGAGTGTGCGCTGATATGAAACTTCCTGGCACATTAAAACTGTGTGCCCGGCCGAGACTCGAACACTGGACCTTTGCCTTTCGCGGGCAAGTGCTCTACCATCTGAGCTACCGAAGCACGACTCACGCCCGGTCCTAACAGCCTTACTTCTGCCAGTATCTCGTCTCCTACCTTCCAAACTTTACAGAAGCTCTCCTGCGCAGGAGGGATGTACCAGCATCTACATGCACATCTACATGGATACTCTGCAAATCACATTTAAGTGCCTGGCAGAGAGTTCATCGAACCGCCTTGATAATGATTCTCTATATATTCCTGCGCGAGGTCTGAAATGGTTCAAATGGCTCTGACCACTATGGGAGTCAACATCTGTGGTCATAAGTCCCCTAGAACTTGGAACTACTTAAACCTAACGACATCACACACATCTATGCCCGAGGCAGGATTCGAACCTGCGACCGTAGCGGTCACACGGTTCCAGACTGAAGCGCCTTTAACCGCACGGCCACACCGGCCAGCGCGCGAGGTCTGATTTCCATTATTTTACAATGATGATCATGTCTTACTATGTAGGTCAGCGTCAGCCAAATCTTTTCGCATTCGGACGAAAAAGTTGATCATTGAAATTTCGTTGAAAGATCTCACCGCGACAAGAAACGCCTACGTTTTGATTATGTCCATCTCAAATCCTATACCATGTCCGTTCCACGCTCTCCCCTATTTCTCAACAATACAAAACGTGCTCCCCTTCATTCAGCTTTCTCGATGTACTCCAGTGACCAAATTCGGTAATGATCCCAAATCACGTAGCAGTACTCCAAAAGAAGGCGGACAAGCGTAGTGTAAGCATTCTCTTTAGTAGATCTGTTTCATATTCTAAGTGTTCTGCCAATAAAACTCAGTATTCGGTTCACCTTACCAACAACATTTTCTATGTATTATTTTCAGTGGATGTTGTTTATAATTTATATTTGATTGAATCTTGTAACAGAAGTTTAACGAATGCCTTTTAGCATAAGTTTAACGGATTCCTCACACGTTTCATTATTTAGGCTCAACTGCCAATTTTCACACCATACAGATATTTTTCTAAATGTTTTTGCAATTTTATTTTATCTTCTGACGCCTGTACTAGGCGGTAAACGACAGATTATTCTGCTTAATGATATGGACCTGTAATCCAGTGGATTACTCCTGTCGCCTTTCTTGAATATTGGTGTGAGCTGTGCAACTTTCGAGTACGGATCTTGCTGCTCAGATTGTCTCCGAAATAGTTTATACAGACAGGAACAGCTGAGGGCCTCTAACACTACTTTGGGGAGCGCTATAAACCACTCCTATTTCACTCTATGACCTTCCGCCAGTTACGACGACTGTGACCTCTCTGACACGAAATCACGAATCCAGTCGCATTACGGAGGCTATATTCCGAAAGCACATAATTTGATTACAAGCCATTTGTGAGGTACAGTGTCGAAAGCCTCTGGAAATCTAGAAATACCGAATCATTTTGAAATACTTTGTCGATAGCACTCAACACATCGTATAAGAACAGAGCTGGTTGTCTTTCACGAGAACGATAGTTTCTAAATCCGAGTTAACTATGTGTCAAGAAACTGTTTTGTTTACCGTAATTCCTAATGTTCAAACACAATATATATTTCAAAACTCTGCTGGTGAATCATATGGGCCTGTAATCCAGTGGATTACTCCTATCGCCTTTCTTGAATATTGGTGTGACCTGTGCAACTTTCCAGTCTTTGAGTACGGATCTTTCGCCGAGCGATCGGTTGTATATGATTGTTAGGTATGGAGCTAGTCCGTCAGCATACTCTGAAAGGAACCTAATTGCTATACAGTCTGGGACGGAAGACCTGGTGTTATTAAGTGATTTAAGTTCCTTCACTACTCCGAGGACATGTACTTCTATGTTACTCTTGTTGGCAGCTTTTCTTGGAATTCTGGAATCTTCTTTGGTAAAGAAATTTCTAAAGGCTGTGTTTAGTAACTCTGCTTTGGCAGCACAGTCATCTATAGTATTTCCATCGCTATCGCGCTGAGAAGACGCTGATTGTGTCTCTGCTATGATACTTTACGTAAAGTCCGCGTTTCGAGCTTCTGAAAAAGATTGCCTTTCTTGGGTTTTTGGCGTTCGTTTGAATTTGGCATGCTTTCTTCGTTGTTTCTGCAATGTTGTTTTACCGGTTTTGTTAATTTATTTGGTATAAACCTCTTAGTTCCTGTCGATACTATTTCTTTGAACTCTTCTGGCCCACACTTACATCATTAATTTGGAAAGAGTGGAGGTTGTCTTTTAGGAAGGGGCCAAGCTAATTTTTATTTGCATTTTTGAATAGGTACATTTTCCGTTTATTTTTGAAGCATTTGGGAGTTAAGGTATCCAGTCACGCGACGACAATCCTGTGTTCACTAATTTCTGTATCCGTTCTTATGCTCGTTATTAGGTCAGAGTCAAGTGTGTTTCCACAACAGTTCACTATTTCAGTGAGTTCGTGAACTAACTAGAGAATGTGCTTAGCACAATTTCCGAAGATGTTTCACACGTACCTCCGGATTTAAATATGAATTTGCGCCAATATATTGAGTGAAAATTGGAGTCACCACCAACTACATGAGTCGGGTATGTGTTTGAAGTTAGACTCAAGCCCTCCTTGAACTTTTCAACCATTGTATCAGCAACTGAATTGGGAGGCGGGAAAACAATGCAATCTTCATTTTATTCCGGTAGCCAAGAATGAGCTCTATCCATACTAACACGAACAATCTTCTTGAGTTCCGCTACAAGATAAACTACTTATAATACAACAAACATGCTACCACCAACTGTATTTAGTATGTCTGAGCCACGCGTGGCTCGTGTTCATGCCGTTTCTTGCTCGACAGCTTGTCTTTACGGAACTGTCGCCTCGTTTCTTACTCGATTTACTAGCGTCACTAAGTTGTTGGCTTGCCTGCCAGTGAGTGGCAGCAGCAGCGCATATCGATAAAAGCACTGTCATATTATGTTTGAAGTGACCGCTAGTATTTCCGGCTCGTGTGTCTCGAGTTGAGTCGGGACGCAGCGCCAGTGAGGTCCGGACAGCCCAGTACTCGCCCGAAACACGTGTGCTGTCCGACGGAAGGAGACTGGAGTGGGAACAACAGTTGGTTGGTCGTTCGGTCGGTCGTCTCATCGGACGACGTGTATTTGGTCTTTTGACCGTTTCTGGGCCTCGTCAGTTGGTCATCTTGCCGGACGTGGGTCGGTTCCTTCCTTGTGCAGAGATGTCAGGTGGCCAATGGGCAAGTGCTACCTCTGCATGATTGGGTCCGAGCCAGTGTGCCCGGGTCGCCGTGTCTCCGATTTCCAAACGGACATCAAGCGAGTCGGGATGGAGCTGCAGTGAGCTCCGGACAGGCATGACTCGCCCGACCGTTGCCGACACACATAACTTGAGTGGGGATGACCATGGTTGGTCGATCGGTTGGTCTTGAGATCGGACGACGTGTATTTGGTCGCTGACCGCTTATGGAAACTCTGTGTGTGTCGACTTGTGATTTCTCCTTGTTGCTCCACACTTATTGGTTTCAGGATTGTCGGAGTTCTTGGTGCAAGCGTTTCCGTGCAACTGTGTCTGGCTTGTGGGATTTCGACTGAGCAGTTATGTTAATGATGCCTGTGCACTGGATTCTCAGTCGGTCGGTTGGGACAGAGTCCGGCACGGCGTGTTGTTCGACAGCCTTTGGTGTTTGTTTATATTTTTGAGTGTTTATTGTTTGGACGCCAACTTGTAAGACGTAGTGCTGCTGGTATATTCGTCCTCGCTGATTTTTCCGTTGTCGTGCCGTCGGTCGGCGGAAGGGAATTGATTAGGTTGTTGATCGGTCTTTCAGCCGTCCCCAGGTCGGGTTGCCATCTGACTGCTTAGCAATGGAATGGTACCCTTCGTCGATGCGACGAACATGCAAGGATGTTTACTGTACTGAGCCACAGTACCGTTGCCTAGCGTCGTGCGCGCTCAGCCATGCTTCGAGTGATTAGTAGTCTACGTGACCTTGGCACGAGCAGTCGGCGGTACGCAGCCCCTGGTGAGTTTCCTTCAGTAGTTTAGATGTCGGTTCGTCGATACGACGAATGAGTAGCAGCAAGAGAAGCCATATTCGTCAGAGCGACTAAAGGGTAGCATTACAGAATAGCCTAAAATTCCTTCGTTGATATGACGAAGGGGTAGCAGTAACAGCGCACATTTACTAGAAGTAGTGTAGTTCCATTAGTAAATTCGTCACATATTTCGGAAGTAATAACAACGCTCTTCATTTTGTCTGTTGAACATGGCTTCGAGTAGAAGATACTTGGATGATGACGAAATTAGAGCAGTTTTAGAAGAATGTTTGGGCAACGTGCTGTCGTCAGAGGAAGAGGACTCTGAAGATGAGTTGTTGAACATGTCAGAAGAGGCGGCCCCTAACTAAGAGCCTTCCTCGAGTTCAGAGTCAGATGGAGATGAGACCAATCGTCGACCCATCGGCAACGTGGAACAGGAAATTGCAAACCACATCATTCAAGCCTCAATCTCAACTTCTGAATCCATGCAGAAAAACAAACGAACAGGGCGTCATAAAAATGGGTATCTGAAACTAACAGGTCAACCATTACATCACCTCTTGTGTCACCTGAGAAGAGTGATATTTTTAGTACCTGGAAAGGTGGTAGCTGCAGCTGGAAGACAACACCTATCGAACAACCGCGAAAAACGCCGAACAGGAATGTGATTCACTTCACTCCAGGCCCTGCAGGTGACGCGAAAAATCCACAAAGTCCACGTCAGTGCTTTCATTTATTGTTTACTTCAAATATGTTGGACGCAATGATTACTTACACCAGCGATGAAATAAAAACACAACGTTCTCAATACAAAGATTCGCCTAGTTTCTCAAAAGACGTAACAAATGCTGAATTCGAATCCCTGTTTGGATTTCTTGTGATGAGTGCTGAAAAAAAGGACAACCACATGTCAGTTGACGTTCTGTTTGATACAGCGAGGTCCGGAGAAAGATATAGAGCCGAAATGTCATCATCATGATTCAAGTTTCTCATAAATTGCTTGCGATTTGATGACAAAGAAACGAGAGCAGAAAGGCGGAAAATAGGCAGATTGGTCCTCTTGTCTGACATATGGGAACGACCCCGTATAAAATGTAAAAGCAACTACAGACCAAGCCCTTCTGTTACTATTGACGAGCAGCTGGTAGGATTTCGAGGCCGTTGTCCTTTGAAGGTGTACCTTCCATCGAAACCCATTAAGTACGGGGTTAAAATTTTCATGATATGCGATCATTCAACAAGCTACATGTTCAGTGTTGAAATATACATCGGCAAAACAACGCTCCCAAGAGAAATGCCCTTTAGCGAATTCATCACTACTAAACTTGTGGAGCCTCTGAGCAATGCTGACCGTAACTTGACGTGTGACAACTGGTTCAGTAGCATACCTCTTGCAAAGACCTTACTCACCAGTCATGGAATAACTATGCTTGGGACAATATAGAAAAATATGCGAGACCTACCGAAGGATTTTACAGATCACAAGTTCATGAACAGGGGCCCTGGCTCAAGCTGCTTCTCGTTTTCCGAGGACATCACTGCAGTTTCGTTCAAGCCAACCAGGGAAAATAAAATGGTTATTCTTATTTCTACGATGCATTATGACAACAGCATGAATGAAGAAACTGGCAAACAACAAATTGTAATGAATTATAATTCTACAAAAGGAGCAGTGGATAACTTGGACCATATGTGCAGTAATATGAATTGTGGTAGAAAAACTAGACGTTGGCCCCTCTCCCTCTTCTATAACATGGTAAACATAGCTATTCACAACTCCCATGTCATCTATGTTGCCAATCTTCCGAATAACCAAAGAGCACCTACAATGTTTGCTTCGCCATGACATTGGCTGACGAGTTGATGTCGCCTTGGATGCACATTTGGCTCACACAACCAATCCTACGATTGCTCAACAGTATGATATGTAGATGCCTGAATGTGATGCAACCAGCTGATAATAGCCACCAACAACCTATCCAACAACATAGTCTTCATGACGATAGAAAAATATGTGCATACTGTGTTACAAAAAAACGAAGAATGACAAAATCAATATGCGAAAAGTGCAATAAAAATATTTGTGCGTATCATAAACACATGCTTTGCGGAGATTTTTTGGCTTCATTGTGAGCTCTGGTAGTAGTACGTAAAGTACACTTTCAAAAGCATTTATTTACTAGTCTTTAATTCACGAACATGCATGGTGAGGAGCCCCTGAAGAATAGGTGTTTCTTCTTGTTTCTAAATCTCTATATAGTAATGTGTTACTTTTATTCTTACAGTATTACTCTGATTTTTACAGTGGAATCTATTGTAATGCTTATTGTTACATAGTTATATTGTTCTTTTCTTACAGATTTTCAAGTGATTGTTGCCCAAAAGAAAGAAGGAATTTAATTGTTTGCTCTTACATTAATAAACATCGAACCAAACCTACTTCTGAAATAGTTTTTTACCTATGTCCTCATACTAGTCCTCGGTTGAACCCTACTTATTTTGAAATTTTGATATGTTATTGATTGTAAACGAGTATTACATACATTCCGAGGCTCAAATCTACATAAACTGCTGTTATTGTTGATTATACACATGAAAAGTGGTGGTGGTCGTCGAATCGAAGAATGGATAGCAGTGACCGTCAAAAATGCTTGGGTAGCATTCCAGGGTTCATCGCATTTTTGGCTGCCTATCTCACCTAACCTTATGTTAGAGTTACCTCCTCGGCCGACCGTTGGAAGACTTCTGAGCACCCTTGTTCTGCAGCGCTGCGTCATGGTCCCGAAAGACCATTCTGAATAAATTGAAAATTCTTACCTCAATAAGGTCGCCGGATAACGGGTATATATCTGCTCCTATAAGAAATTTTTCTGGCACAGCCCTGTGCAATGCTGGCCGATAGATTTGTCATATATAAAAAGAAACAACTGATTTTTCTTTACAATAATCGGGATGACCATGGATTGGAGAAATTAGTAAGTTCTTTAAATTGAGATGAATGATTATCAAAAGTTAATTTTTTATAAGAAAGATTATTATTAAGAGATTTTTTAAAATCATTTACATGAGGCTTGACATAACAATAGTACATATGCGCGAGGCTGCTTTTACCTTATATTACATCGCTGAAGCCCCGCCATCACTCCCAACGACCAGCCCAGCCAACACGATACACCAGACTGATAGCTACTTCCACTACTACACAGTTCCTACTGCTGACAACACTGCTCTCTGGTCTGAAATTCTCTTATAGCTTACATATCGCAGGCAGCGCGAGCAATCCATCGAAATTACATCTGCTCGAGTGCGCTAGCAACAAATTCCTTAATCATGGACCTCTTATAAAGTGTCTGAAGCAGTTCGGTTGCAACATCGTTACTCTTATGTTTCTCAAACATTTTTTCCTGTCATCAGTCTTCTGCCGGGTTTCATGCGGCCCGTCACGAATTCTTGTCCTGTGGTAACCTCTTCGTCTCAGAGCAGCACTTGCGACTCACGTCCTACATTACTTGCTGGATGTATTCCAGTATCTGTCTTCCTCTACAGTGATTGCCCTCTACAGCTCCCTCTAGTACCATGGAAGTCATTCCCTCATATCTTAACAGATGTCCTATCATCCTGCGTTTCTCCGTATCAGTGTTTTCCACATATTCCTTTCCTCTAAGATTCTGTGTAGAACCTCATCATTACATACCTTATGCATCCACCTAATTTTCAACATTCGTCTCTAGCACTATATCTCAAGTGCTTCGATTCTCTTCTGTTCTGGTTTCCCCACAGTCCATGTTTCAGTACCATACAATGCTGTACTCCAGACATACATTCTCAGAAACATCTTCCTCTAATTAAGGCGGATATTTGATATTAGTAGACTTCTCTTGACCAGGAATGCCCTTTTTGCTACTGCCAGTCTGCTTTTGAGAGCCAACTTGCTCCGTCCGTCATTTGTTATTTTACTGCCTAAGTAGCAGAATTCCATAACTTCATCTCCTTCGTGACCATCAATCCAGATGTTAAGTTTCTCGCTGTTCTCGTTTCTGATAATTCTCATTATCTTCGTCTTCCTTCGTTTGCATCTCAATCTATACTCTGTACTCACTAGACTGTTCGTTCCATTCATTAGATCATGTAATTCTTCTTCACTTTCACTCAGGACAGCAATGTTATCAGCGAATCGTATCATTGATACCCTTTCACGTTAAAACTTTCTTTTATTTCCATCATTGCTTCCTCGATGTACATATTGAACAGTAGGGGCGAAAGGTTAGATCCTTTTCTTACTTCCTTTTCAATACGAGCACTTCTTTCTTGGTCGTTAACTCTTATTATTCCCTCATGGATATTGTGCCTAATATACAAGGTGGTACAAAAAAGTACCGCCAAACTTTCAGGAAACATTCCTCACACACAAATAAAGAAAATATGTTATTTGGACATGTGTCCGGAAACGCTTACTTTCCATGTTAGAGCTCATTTTATTACTTCTCTTCAAATCACATTAATCATGGAATGGAAACACACAGCAACAGAACGTACCAGCGTGACTTCAAACACTTTGTTACAGGAAATGTTCAAAATGTCCTCCGTTAGCGAGGATACATACATCCACCCTCCGTCGCATGGAATCCCTGATGCGCTGATGCAGCCCTGAAGAATGGCGCATTGTATCACAGCCGTCCACAATACGAGCACGAAGAGTCTCTACATTTGGTACCGGGGTTGCGTAGACAAGAGCCTTCAAATGCCCCCGTAAATGAAAGTCAAGAGGGTTGAGGTCAGGAGAGCGTGGAGGCCATGGAATTGGTCCGCCTCTACCAAACCATCAGTCACCGAATCTGTTGTTGAGAAGCGTACGGACACTTCGAATAAAATGTGCAGGAGTTCCATCGTGCATGAACCACATGTTGTGTCGTACTTGTAAAGGCACATGTTCTAGCAGCACAGGTAGAGTATCCCGTATGAAATCATGATAACGTGCTCCATTGAGCGTAGGTGGAAGAACATGGGGCCCAATCAAGACACCACCAACAATGCCTGCCCAAACGTTCACAGAAAATCGGTGTTGATGACGTGATTGCACAATTGCGTGCGGATTCTCGTCAGCCCACACATGCTGATTGTGAAAATTTATAATTTGATCACGTTGGAATGAAGCCTCATCCGTAAAGAGAACATTTGCACTGAAATGAGGATTGACACATTTTTGGATGAACCATTCGCAGAAGTGTACCTGTGGGGGCCATTCAGCTGCTGATAGTGCCTGCACACGCTGTATACGGTACGGAAACAACTGGTTCTCCCGTAGCACTCTCCATACAGTGACGTGGTCAACGTTACCTTGTACAGCAGTAACTTCTCTGACGCTGACAACAGGGTTATCGTCAACTGCACGAAGAATTGCCTCGTCCATTGCAATTGTCCTCGTCGGTCTAGGTCTGCCCCAGTCGCGAGTCATAGGCTGGAATGTTCCGTGCTCCCTAAGACGGCGATCAATTGCTTCGAACTTCTTCCTGTCGGGACACCTTCGTTCTGGAAATCTGTCTCAATACAAACGTACCGCGCCACGGCTATTGCCCCGTGCTAATACATACATCAAATGGGCTTCTGCCAACTCCGCATTTGTAAACATTGCACTGACTGCAAAACCACGTTCGTGATGAACACTAACCTGTTGTTGCTACGTACTGATGTGCTTGATGCTAGTACTGTAGAGCAATGAGTCGCATGTCAACACATGCACCGAGGTCAACATTACCTTCCTTCAATTGCGCCAACTAGCGGTGAATCAAGGAAGTACAGTACATACTGACGAAACTACAATGAGCTCTAACATGGAAATTAAGCGTTTCCGGACACATGTCCACATAACATCTTTTCTTTATTTGTGTGTGCGGAATGTTTCCTGAAAGTTTGGCCGTACCTTTTTGTAACACCCTGTATATGACCCGTCTCTCCTTATACCTTACATACTTTTCTCAGAATTTCGAACATCTTGCACTATTTTACATTGTCGAACTTTTTTACAGGTCTACAAATCCTGTGAACGTGTCTTGATTTTTCTTTAATCTTGCTTCCATTATTACCCGCAACGTCAGAATTGCCTCTCTCGTGCCTTTACCTTTCCTAAAGGCAAACTGATAGTCATCTAGCGCATCTTCATTTTTGTTTTCCATTCTTCTGTATATTATTCTCGTATTCAACTTGTATGCATGAGCTGTTAAGCTGATTGTGCGATAATTCTCGCATTTGTCAGCTCTTTCCGTCTCCGGAATTTTGTGGATGATGCTTTTCCGAAAGTCAGATGATATGATGCCAGACTCATACATTCTACACACCAAAGTGAATAGTCGTTTCGTTGACACTTACACCAATGGTTTTAGAAATTCTAGTGGAATGTTATCTGTCCTGCACTTCCTATTTATTTCATTTCTCAGTGACTTGTATTTCTCTATTCCTGAGTTTCCCTCTAACATCGATCAACTGAAGTATTTCTTCTGTTACTCATACATTTTTCGCAGTTACCTCTTTTGTAACTATGTTTTCCTTCCCAACTTCTGTGAGGATTGCTGTATCTATACTCAATTAGTCTTTCTACTCTCTCGTTCCTCGTCCCAAGTCCATATTCTCCTGTAACCTTTTCTTCTACTCCCTCCCCTACAACTCCATTCATGTCTCCCATGACTATTAGATTTTCATATCCCTTTACATACTGTATTACCCTTTCAATATCCTCACACACCTTCTCTGTCTCTTTACCTTCAGCTGGCTACGTCTGCATGTATACGTGAACTATCGTTGTCGGTGTTGGTTTGCTGTCGATTCTAGTAAGAACAACGCTATCACTGAACTATTCACAATAACACACTCTTTGTCTTACCTTCCTATTCATAACGAATCCTACTCCCGTTATACCAATTTCTGCAGCTGTTGATATTACCTTATACTCATCTGACCAAAAGTCTTTGCCTTTTTTCCACTTCACCTCACTGACCCCCTACAATACCTAGATTGAGCGTTTGCATTCCCCTTTTCAGATTTTCTAGTTTCCGTACGACGTTCAAGCTTCTGACGTTCTACTCCCCGACTCGTAGAACGTTATTCTTCCGTTGATTATTCTATGTTTTTCACACTTCGATTTCTAAGAAGAAGTCGAAAATTGGGTGTCTGATCGGTTTGCTTGAAAAGACGAACATTTCTATTGTCGTGGTGTCCACAAATTGCCAGAAAGGTGGTCAAAATGTATAGAAAGCAATGGTCAGTACTTTGAATAAAATGTTTTTACTTTTCAATTCAAAATCAGTGTTTCATTTTCACAAAAAAACGCTCATTTCGTACCGGTACACCTGGTACATACTGTAACACCTGCACCTCACCCCCCTTTCATGCACTAAGGCGAGCTTCTAGCAAAATAAATTACTGGCGGCCACAGCCAGGAATATCACAACGGCAAATTGTCAGCGTCAATGCATGTCTTTTGTGTTGCAGGAAAGAGAAGCCACTTAAATAGTGGTGTATTCCCTTGACATCTTATGACATGCTCTATGCGAAACAAATGGCGTTCTGAGCTCTTCTGCATTTCCTCTGTGTAAAAGCATCCTGAAGTTCCAGTACCACTGCTATCCTTTAAGATTTAAGTTCTGGGGTTTATTCTCTGCACCCTGGAAACAGTGTATAGCCCACTCAACCAGTTTTAGAGGTATGACTTCTCAAATGCAGCCTTGTGTTCTGAGATAGGCACCAGACCACCCACATTATATTTCTGTTCACTTGGATCCAACACTTTATGACAAGAGTATACTGTATCCGTGAGTCCACTATCAAAAACATCGATGCGTCTCATTTTTATTTTGCTATGTTTGGTTCGATTATACTATGTAATTATTTATGGGTGGACATCTATCGATTTGTATTCAAACGTGAGACCAGCTTTAGACGTTCCACAACACTCGCCTTCATGTGGGTGGGTGTTGAGTAGCGATGTATTCCGTACCGCTCTATCAAGGTCTTGAAATACCTACTGTAAAACTCCCCACTGTGATCACTTCGGAGGTTGTCTGGGCACTAATTCGTCCCTGTCTACAACGAATGCTCAAATACCTCTGACATATTTCTCCATTTTTGTTTTAACACGTAATGCCATGTCAATTTGGGGTGTGGATCAATGACGATTAAAATATATTTGAATCGATTATTTGCAAATGAATATTCATTCACATCTACGAGATCAGCGTGATTCTCTGTATCTCTATTATCAGTAAACTCTTCCGGGCTAAGTTGCCGTGGTCGATCTGTAGAACTTCTTCTCCCTGACGTTTCGTTCTCAACTGCGGAGAACATCTTCCGAGGTGAGTCGACGACTGGCTGTTAGGAGCTGGGGCCGCCGCTTATATAGAGATCGTAGGGGGCGCCACCACACGTCACATGGCGTCGATGTGCAGCTATCTCTGGCTATCGTCTGTTCTCTCGATTGCAGGCAATCGATTGTCACGTGATTGATGCAACGTCGACCGCCATATCTTATCCAATTTTAATCCTTCTTCTTTACGATTAAAATTGTATTGATGTTTGTGGATTTCAATTGCCTCTCTATACATACGTGTATAATAGTGCGACGTCCTCGCTAGCACGCTTGTTTCACCAAATTTTATGTCGTGATCTCCGTCCTTAAAAACATGTTCCGCTACTGCCGATTAGTCGATATGTCCCAAGCAACAGTTTCTTTTGTGCTCCGTCAACCGTGTATTGATGCTTATTTTGGTAGTTCCTATGTAAACCCTGCCGCAACTACACGGAATTTTATATACCCCTGGGGTGGCTAGGGGGTGACGAGCATCTTTTGTTGATCTTAGGCATTCACTAATTTTCTTAGTAGGTCTAAAAATGGTCTCAACCTGAAACTTGGCTAGTACTTTTCCAATGCGATCCGTGATATTATGGATGAACGGAAGAAATACTTTTCCAGCTGATGGTTGTTGCTGTCTCCTATTTTTAGGCATTTTTCTATTTGGGTGAAGTGCTCGATTAATCTCGTTTTTTGTATAACCATTTTTCGCAAAGGCCATTCGTAAATGATTTAGTTCTTCTTGTAAGTAGCCTGGTTCACAAATATTATTGGCCCTATCCACTAGTGTTTTTATGACCCCCCTCTTTTGCCTAGGGTGGTGGTTTGAGTTCTTATGGAGGTAGCGATCGGTATGTGTACCTTTCCTGTAGACCTTATGGCCTAAGGTCCCATCCGCCCGTTTGATAACTGATACATCCAAGAAGTTAAGTTGTCCATTCTTCTCCTTCTCCATAGTAAATTTAATCTTTGGGTTGATGCTATTTAAGTGTACCAGAAAATCATTCAAGTCTTCTTCCTCATGATTCCATATTACAAAGGTATCATCCACATACCGATACCACTTCGAGGGGCTTTTTTTGGCCGACTGCAATGCTTGATGTTCAAAATATTCCATGAATAAATTCGCAATTGCGGGACTTAGGGGACTTCCCATGGCTACCCCATCGATCTGTTCATAAAATTCACCATTATACTGAAAATAGGTTGAGGATAGACAGTGTTGGAACAAGGCTACTATATCAGTAGGGAACATATTGGCTATATGGGAGAGAGCTTCATCAACTGGAACCATCGTGAACAAAGACACTATATCAAAACTGACAAGTATGTCATTAGGACCGACAGTAATTTCCCTCAATTTCTCAATGAAGTGTAGAGAGTTTTTAATATGACTCTCAGTTTTGCCTATGTGAGGTTGTAACAAAGAGGCAAGGTGTCTGGCTAGTTCTTGGGTAGGAGCTCCAATTGCGCTGACTATTGCTCTCAAAGGAACATCAGGTTTATGTATCTTTGGTAATCCATATAATCTCGGAGGATACCCTCCGTTTCACAAAGATACTTTTTAACTTCTGTAGGCATTGAAGACTGTTTTATCAGACGCTTGGTGGCATTCAGCACATTCGTTGTGGGATCCTTTTTCAACTTCTTGTATGTGCTGGGTTCCAGGAGATCACTGATCTTCTTGTGATAATCCTCAGTATTCATTAAAACAGTAACATTTCCCTTGTCAGCGGCAACTATAATAACATTCTTGTCTGCATTGATCTCCCGCAATGCCTTCCTTTCCCCTTGAGACAGATTGCTGCTGGGTGGCTTAGCTTTGCGTAATATCCTGGAGGTTTCCATTCTAATTTCATCAGCAGAATATGATGGTAACTGACGAATTCCTGCCTCTATATTAGCAATAATGTCCTCCACAGGAATCTTGGATGGAGTTATTGCAAAATTCCCTCCTTTAGACAGAACAGAAAGTTCTTCCTTAGACAATTCTTTTTCCGATAAATTAATAACCGTTTGGGAATTGTTTGGAATCGCTGTTTCCTGTCGACCCTCTTGTAGACGATCAAACTTGTCCTTCTGCCTATTGGAAGACACTTCTGCACTAATCTCCATAGATCTAAATGTTAAACTGTCCACTTTGTTCCAATGACAAAACTGCATAGTATTGCTAATAAGTAAATGAAGATTTAGCAGTCGGCCATCACATACCGCCAGTGCTCGAAGTGGTATCGGTATGTGGATGATACCTTTGTAATATGGAATCATGAGGAAGAAGATTTGAATGATTTTCTGGTACACTTAAATAGCATCAACCCAAAGATTAAATTTACTATGGAGAAGGAGAAGAATGGACAACTTAACTTCTTGGATGTATCAGTTATCAAACGGGCGGATGGGACCTTAGGCCATAAGGTCTACAGGAAAGGTACACATACCGATCGCTACCTCCATAAGAACTCAAACCACCACCCTAGGCAAAAGAGGGGGGTCATAAAAACACTAGTGGATAGGGCCAATAATATTTGTGAACCAGGCTACTTACAAGAAGAACTAAATCATTTACGAATGGCCTTTGCGAAAAATGGTTATACAAAAAACGAGATTAATCGAGCACTTCACCCAAATAGAAAAATGCCTAAAAATAGGAGACAGCAACAACCATCAGCTGGAAAAGTATTTCTTCCGTTCATCCATAATATCACGGATCGCATTGGAAAAGTACTAGCCAAGTTTCAGGTAGAGACCATTTTTAGACCTACTAAGAAAATTAGTGAATGCCTAAGATCAACAAAAGATGCTCGTCACCCCCTAGCCACCCCAGGGGTATATAAAATTCCGTGTAGTTGCTGCAGGGTTTACATAGGAACTACCAAAAGAAGCATCAATACACGGTTGACGGAGCACAAAAGAAACTGTCGCTTGGGACATATCGACAAATCGGCAGTAGCGGAACATGTTTTTAAGGACGGAGATCACGACATAAAATTTGGTGAAACAAGCGTGCTAGCGAGGACGTCGCACTATTATACACGTATGTATAGAGAGGCAAATGAAATCCACAAACATCAATACAATTTTAATCCTAAAGAAGAAGGATTAAAATTGGATAAGATATGGCGGTCGACGTTGCATCAATCACGTGACAATCGATTGCCTGCAATCGAGAGAACAGACGATAGCCAGAGATAGCTGCACATCGACGCCATGTGACGTGTGGTGGCGCCCCCTACGATCTCTATATAAGCGGCGGCCCCAGCTCCTAACAGCCAGTCGTCGACTCACCTCGGAAGATGTTCTCCGAAGTTGAGAACGAAACGTCAGGGAGAAGAAGTTCTACAGATCGACCACGGCAACTTAGCCCGGAAGAGTTTACTGATAAAGACGCCGGCCGTGAAAGCCTACATGGAATGATTCGACGCCTCTACGGGGAGGAAATGTCAACTAGGGTACGACGACTGGAGAACCTACGCAAGAAGAATGGTCAACAACTTTGCTCACTCACTTTTCTGCTACGCTGTCATGATACCGGTATAGTTCCCAAGTTTTTAAAAGTGAGAAGAATGTTTCATTCGCCACAAGCTAACCGTATTTATTCGCGTATGGAACTGGCATTACTACGTGAGCGGATACATCAGACACGACGAGCACTGGCGGTATGTGATGGCCAACTGCTAAATCTTCATTTACTTACTAGCAATACTATGCAGTTTTGTCATTGGAACAAAGTGGACAGTTTAACATTTAGATGTATGGAGATTAGTGCAGAAGTGTCTTCCAATAGGCAGAAGGACAAGTTTGATCGTCTACAAGAGGGTCGACAGGAAACAGCGATTCCAAACAATTCCCAAACGGTTATTAATTTATCGGAAAAAGAATTGTCTAAGGAAGAACTTTCTGTTCTGTCTAAAGGAGGGAATTTTGCAATAACTCCATCCAAGATTCCTGTGGAGGACATTATTGCCAATATAGAGGCAGGAATTCGTCAGTTACCATCATATTCTGCTGATGAAATTAGAATGGAAACCTCCAGGATATTACGCAAAGCTAAGCCACCCAGCAGCAATCTGTCTCAAGGGGAAAGGAAGGCATTGCGGGAGATCAATGCAGACAAGAATGTTATTATAGTTGCCGCTGACAAGGGAAATGTTACTGTTTTAATGAATACTGAGGATTATCACAAGAAGATCAGTGATCTCCTGGAACCCAGCACATACAAGAAGTTGAAAAAGGATCCCACAACGAATGTGCTGAATGCCACCAAGCGTCTGATAAAACAGTCTTCAATGCCTACAGAAGTTAAAAAGTATCTTTGTGAAACGGAGGGTATCCTCCGAGATTATATGGATTACCAAAGATACATAAACCTGATGTTCCTTTGAGAGCAATAGTCAGCGCAATTGGAGCTCCTACCCAAGAACTAGCCAGACACCTTGCCTCTTTGTTACAACCTCACATAGGCAAAACTGAGAGTCATATTAAAAACTCTCTACACTTCATTGAGAAATTGAGGGAAATTACTGTCGGTCCTAATGACATACTTGTCAGTTTTGATATAGTGTCTTTGTTCACGATGGTTCCAGTTGATGAAGCTCTCTCCCATATAGCCAATATGTTCCCTACTGATATAGTAGCCTTGTTCCAACACTGTCTATCCTCAACCTATTTTCAGTATAATGGTGAATTTTATGAACAGATCGATGGGGTAGCCATGGGAAGTCCCCTAAGTCCCGCAATTGCGAATTTATTCATGGAATATTTTGAACATCAAGCATTGCAGTCGGCCAAAAAAAGCCCCTCGAAGTGGTATCGGTATGTGGATGATACCTTTGTAATATGGAATCATGAGGAAGAAGACTTGAATGATTTTCTGGTACACTTAAATAGCATCAACCCAAAGATTAAATTTACTATGGAGAAGGAGAAGAATGGACAACTTAACTTCTTGGATGTATCAGTTATCAAACGGGCGGATGGGACCTTAGGCCATAAGGTCTACAGGAAAGGTACACATACCGATCGCTACCTCCATAAGAACTCAAACCACCACCCTAGGCAAAAGAGGGGGGTCATAAAAACACTAGTGGATAGGGCCAATAATATTTGTGAACCAGGCTACTTACAAGAAGAACTAAATCATTTACGAATGGCCTTTGCGAAAAATGGTTATACAAAAAACGAGATTAATCGAGCACTTCACCCAAATAGAAAAATGCCTAAAAATAGGAGACAGCAACAACCATCAGCTGGAAAAGTATTTCTTCCGTTCATCCATAATATCACGGATCGCATTGGAAAAGTACTAGCCAAGTTTCAGGTTGAGACCATTTTTAGACCTACTAAGAAAATTAGTGAATGCCTAAGATCAACAAAAGATGCTCGTCACCCCCTAGCCACCCCAGGGGTATATAAAATTCCGTGTAGTTGCGGCAGGGTTTACATAGGAACTACCAAAAGAAGCATCAATACACGGTTGACGGAGCACAAAAGAAACTGTTGCTTGGGACATATCGACTAATCGGCAGTAGCGGAACATGTTTTTAAGGACGGAGATCACGACATAAAATTTGGTGAAACAAGCAAGCTAGCGAGGACGTCGCACTATTATACACGTATGTATAGAGAGGCAATTGAAATCCACAAACATCAATACAATTTTAATCGTAAAGAAGAAGGATTAAAATTGGATAAGATATGGCGGTCGACGTTGCATCAATCACGTGACAATCGATTGCCTGCAATCGAGAGAACAGACGATAGCCAGAGATAGCTGCACATCGACGCCATGTGACGTGTGGTGGCGCCCCTTACGATCTCTATATAAGCGGCGGCCCCAGCTCCTAACAGCCAGTCGTCGACTCACCTCGGAAGATGTTCTCCGCAGTTGAGAACGAAACGTCAGGGAGAAGAAGTTCTACAGATCGACCACGGCAACTTAGCCCGGAAGAGTTTACTGATAAAGACGCCGGCCGTGAAAGCCTACATGGAATGATTCTCTGTATCTCTGTCTCTCTAAGGTCAGAGGTTACTGAAACAACGCCACTCGAATGAGCAGTATTACCAGCAGCAGCTGATGCAGTCGCAGTCGATACCACGTATGAGGTCTGATAGAAAAGTATCTGACTTTATTTTGGTTGTGAACACATAATGGATTTGGATCTAGAGAGCTTGCATGAGCTGACCTTGAATCTTTGTGCACATGCATGAATTTTTCCCTCCTGCCCACACCGTCAGTTGCAAGGAATCTGCAGTTGAGTTAGGTAATGTGCAGTGCTCGCATTGGTTTCACACTGAAAAGGAAATGACAGAATAAGTGAAGCAGCATTACTACATCAAACGTCGCAGAAACTGGGCGGCAACCAGGTGGGAACCATTCAGAAAATTCAAACACCTTTCGGTGACGATGCTGTGGGCATCACAAAGAGTAAGGTCTGGCACAAACATTGTAAAGCCGGCTGCCACGCTCCGGTTGACTATTGTAAGTAGGCTGTTTAGGTTTTTATGTTGGTAACGCCACATAGTGCTCTGAATGAAAATCACTGACTGTGCTGCGTGCAGTCTGTGGCTGGTTGGCATTGTTGGAATATTCGTTATTGTAGTGTTGGGCACTTGGATGTGAACAGCGCATAACGTTGCGCAGTTGGAGGTGAGCCGCCAGCAGTGGTGGATGTGGAGAGAGAGATGCCAGAGTTTTGAGAGGTCACTATAAGCGGACGATCTGGATTTGTTTGTTCTCTATCAAAGTTTTTAATTTGCTAACTATACCTATCAGTAGTTAGTGCTTTCAGTAGTTAGAACCCTTTATTTAGCTGGCACTCGCAGTATTTCAATAGTTCGAGTAACGAAGATATTTTTGCAGGGATTATTGAGAGTCAGATTGCGTTGCGCTAAAAATATTGTGTATCAGTTTAGTGATGATCGGAACAAGTAAAGAGAAAACTGTTTGAGTACGTTGAGTTTTGCTCAGCTGTTTGTAAATCAAATAACGTAAGAGGTTTAAAAGCACAGTAATTCATAATTTTTCTAAGGGGACGTTTCACTATCAACATGCTGAGATGACTAGTCACTGCCGAAGTGAACACTGTGTTGATGTGGGACCATTGGGTGACAGAGATGTTGCAGAAGAGGTGGGCATCAGCACTTTTTCGGACATTCCATTATCACCAAAGATTTGACAAAGAAGAGGATTGGCGAAATTCCTGCTGAAGCTATTGATGGTGGCGCAAAAGCAAATTCATATTGATGTCTCTCTGACGTACTGGACTAAATAAACAGTGACCGTAGCTTCGTGAACACCATAATCAGTGTGATGGGTCGTAGGTACATGGATATGACCCAAAAACCAAATCTCAGTCGTCACAGTGGAAGTATCTCACCACCAAGACCGAAGAAGGTCCGGCAAGTGCACAGCAATGTGGAAGTGATGCTGAAACTTCCTGGCAGGTTAAAACTGTGTGTCGGCCCGAGACTCGAACTCGAGACCTTTGCCTTTGGCGGGCAAGTGCACTCGCCCGCGAAAGGCAAAGGTCCCGTGTCAGAGTCTTGGTCCAGCAGACAGTTTTAATCTGACAGGAAGTTTCATATCAGCTCACACTCCGCTGCAGAGTGAAAATATCATTCTGGAAGTGATGCTGGCTGCTTTCTGTTACTTCTGTGGTGTAGTATTCCATTAGTATGCACCACAACAAAAAATCACCTAAGAGTACTACAGGGATGTCCGTCGTCGCCTATTTGAAGCTGTGTGGTGTAAGTGCCCAGATTTGTGGTCAACAGGAAATCGGCGTCTCCATCATGTCAATGCTCTGGCAGAGTCCTCACACTTGATTCAGACTATTGTAGTGAAATACCAGATTCCTGTGCTTCAAGAGGCTCCTTACTCTCCTAATATGGCCCTCTGCTTCTGGCTGGTCCCCATACTCAAGAGGCTATTGGAAGAAAAGTGATTTTAGACAAAGGAGGACGTTATGGCAACAATGAGAGCGGAGCTTAACTCTATTCTGAAAGAGGCTTCTTCATCATGCTTCGAATATTGGCGGCGCCAACTAGTAGAAGTGTTTGGAGTCCCAAAGGAACTAATTTGAGGGTGAATAGCTGTCCAACACTACGGATGAAGTCAGATTCTATTCTGACAGACGTTATATACAGCGGGAGTCGACTGCTGACTTTTTTATGCTGGATGTGAGTATCATCATCAATGCTATATTCATCTGATATGGGTTTTATAGTGGTTATGTACGTCGCAGTACGTCCGTTTCCCATTTCCCTATATACATAAGTCAGATGCAATATTTCACCACACATATCGCGATATTTGGGAGATTTAGGAAAATGACGTTCTTTAGACCAGTTATTATTTGAAATTCCCTGTCACCCATCTGCATTTTTTTTCTTGTAAACTAATAGACTGTGTGCCGAACGTGTATCGTTTTCCACTTCTGACAACAAATGTTTTGTTCGCTATGACAGTTAATGAAATCATAAATTCCATCGCGGTTATGTGATTTCGCTGAGAAGCTCATCAAAAGATTCAGTAACTGGTTTAAAGGCTTGTGTCTGCTGTCGATTCAGATGTCCGAACATTAGCAGTCGTAACTTCTCTTGGACAGCCATCAGTGCCACAATGACCTTACCTTGCTTATCTTGTTATACACTATGCTGACTCCTTCGCAGCATGTACCTTATATACACTCCTTCTGATTCTATCAACCTCTGCAGTTATGTTGTGTACATCAGTTTAATTTCCACAGCCTTTACTGCTAAATGGTCTATGTTCTTTCTCAGAATGATGTGGGTATATCTCTTTAATTCCTTAACCGTAGCCTCTATGTCGTTGATCATTCTAGAAGGATCTGGACATATATCTCTAGATCCTTAACTTTACGTTCTTATAGTTCCTTAACTTTTTGTTTGATAGGTTAAATTTACCATCTATGTATATACTCAATCTCTGCCTGTGCACATCTCTTCTCTCGGGCTGAGTGCCTGACATACGTCAGAACTAGTCCATGGTGCGATGTAAACTAACATACTCATCACTGGTATTACAGCTATATATAATGAAAATCGTGGAAGTTCCATCTGTACCTACCGTCAGTCAGTTTTCTTGATTTATCGGTGTTGGGAAACTCATATTCTATGTGATTCCAGCAATCTGCACGTATGTTTATAAAATCATTGAACGACATATCAGTTGCTACATGCACCTGGTAAATGTGTTTTGAATTCAGATTGTCTTGGCTGAAAGCTGTAATTAGATCTGCTTTATCGTACACCAACTGTTTCAGAATTCTGAAATAGATTTTAACCAAATAAAATACGTCGACACCCATACGACGAACGAAACGGAAATGTCGTAGAATTTGATCCTGGTTTTCTACAGCAATATCATCAAGTATAAACACAGTGTATGGTTTCACTTTTTCTGGTGGAGGCATATCACTCCTTTCACTGAATGTCATATATGTTACACCATCGAACTTTGTAATATCTTTTGCAGCAGCTGGAACTTAAGCTGAAACAGCATGTTTGAAAATACACATACATGCTCAAAGCGGACTTCATCTGGGTGTGTTAGCAATGGCATGAGAACATTTGTCATGCCATGGCTGGATGGACCTACAATTGTAGTTTGTATATTATCGGGAAAGAGTATCCCATTCTTCTTCTTTTTCTTCCGGTCTTCCTCCACACTGTCGTAGGATCAGTCATTATGCCGAGGATGCTTCATTCACCTTGCCATGGTACCGACAATATCAGGTTTTGGTGTGCAGTGGGTTTTTAAATAAAATATACATGCCGCCAACGGAGCAGCAAGGTCCATGTGCTATATATACACATGGAAGTTCGATTTATTATCCAGTTTAACAATGACTGAAAATATTTGCTGTGGTGCCGACATGATTCAGCTTGGTGCAGCTGCAGTATTCTCTACATTGCAGTGAAAGTATTGACAGCAGTAAAATTATTATGATAGGTACGAAAAAAATAAAAACATGATTGGCAGTAATACACATTTTTATTGAACAGTACTACATTGGGTGCATTACACGAAATATCAACTGGCCCTTTATCTTCGCACCTCTACAGAATTTAGCATATAAAGCTTTCTTGTACGCATAGAATTCAGCATGTATTGCTCTTAGACTGATGAGTGTTCCTTTAGCTTTATCTTGTGACACCATATTGAAGCAGTGTTCCAAATCATCTGCGAAGATAGTTCACAATGTTCTTGTGCACAGATTTAATACAAGGCAGGCTACAGGTCAGTCTTTCCGAAACAAGTACAAGAACCTTCAGTAGGCCTAACAACTTTGTAACAGTGGAGTGTTGCACATAAATGGATCGGCCTCCAGATTTCACCTTGAGTCCCACGCCATTGGACAAAGATGTTACAGATAATGTCAGGCCAGCATAATAAATGAGTGAGAATTGACGAGGTAAACGATACTTGGAGGTCATGTGTTGACGTTGCATGACAGAGTTCATTCCATTCCAAATACTTAAACCGCTATTTAACACATCTCAATGCATTTTCAGTCTCTAACACAACATGTCAGTCAGTGCCCACACGTACTTCTGTACCAATACATAAGCATCAAAAACCATTCAAAAGCCAAGATCGCACAAAACATTTTTTATTGAAGACAATCGGTTTCGACAATTGTTCCTGTTGTCTTCAGCTCTTAGTTTTAGTTTAGTTTAGTCTCAGTTATGTCATCTTCCATAGATCATTTTCCAATTATTTTATCGATACGATGTGAAACAAGTCAGGTTACAAGATATATATACAAACATGAGTGGTGCTAATATTAATATTACTGAAATTTTTAGTTCTACACTTGCAGCTACAATTAGAGGTACATTTTTCTTACCGTTTCTGAGACAGAAACTCGTCCATGGAGTAGAAGGAGTTGTCCAAAAGACATGATTTCAAGCTATATTTAAAACTTGATCTGCTACCTGCCAGACACTTTATGTTGTTGGGCAAATGATCAAAGATTTTTGTTGCTTAATAATGTACTCCTTTTTGAGCAACTGACAGCTTCAATAATGGATAGGAAAGGTCATTTTTCCCTCTTGTGTCGTACATATGAGCATCACTGTTCTTTGCGAACTGAGATGGGTTATTTATAACGAATTTCATTAGCGAATATATGTACTCTGATGGTGCAGTTAAAATACATAACTCTTTGAAAAGCTGCCTACATGATGTCCTTGGGTGAACACCACTAATTATTCTCACTGCTCTCTTTTGTGTAATCAATACTTTATGTGTAAGTGGTGAGTTACCCCAGAAAGACATTATTGAGTGGAAATGTGCAAAGCACGTTAGGAGGCTGATCTGTTTATTACCAAGACTTGCGATTATATGAAGAGCGAAAGAAGTTGAGCTTAGTTGTTTGAGAAGCTCAGTAATATGTTTCATTGAGTTAAAGTTCTATCAACCCTATTCATATGCTACATCAATTGTCAGTGTGACTCTATTCGGTGTACAGAACTGGATATAGTGAGTTGTTTCAAAATTAAGGGAGAGTCTATTTTCTGAGAACCACTTAATAATTCTTTGAAAGACATCCTTAACAATATCTTCAGCTGCTTTTTCTGGAATGATATTGTTATAACACTCGTGTCATTTGCAAAAAGTACTAGTTCTGCTTGCTGAACATTAAGTGGGAGGTCATTCACATGAATAAGGAACAGCAGAGGACCTAAAATTGAACCCTGTGGGACTCCCTTTGTGATAACTCCCCATAACTATAATTTACCACCCTCCCAACATTAACTGTGCTACTCAGTACAACGCTTTGCTTTCTGTTCATTAAGTATGATTCAAACCAAGTGTGTGTATAGCCTTCAATTCTATAAAACCTGAGTTTTTCTAAGAGTATGACATAATCGACACATTCAAATGCCTTCAAAAGACCACAAAAAATACCAACTGGCGATGATTTGTTATTTAAGGCTTGTACTATTTGATGGGTAAATGTGTACATACCATTCTCAGTCCACTAACCCTTCTGGAATCCGAACTGTGACATGCTGAGTAAATTATTTTCACTTAATGTGAGACTATTCTTGAATACATAACTTTTTCAAATATTTTAGAAAATGTAGTCAGCAATGAGATTGGTCTATAATTATTAAAGTCACTCTTGTCCCCCTTTCTTATGAAGAGGTTTGACAATTACGTATTTCAATCTGTCTGGAAAAACTCGTTTTGTAATAAAAATGTTTATTTTACGCTGAATCCCAAGCACAAGATGTAAAATGGAAAAAACCTCAGCATGTTATAAACTATTGTCATCAACTTGACATCTTGTGCATGATGTTTAGCGTAAAATGAGCATCTTGTACTACACAGAGACGTTTAAGACCTGATAATGAAAGCAAAGACTGTTGAACTGATTGTCCTGAATGAAAATGTTTTGTGCAATCTTGACTTTTGAATGGTTTTTAACAATTACAACAGATCATCCTACAGTACTCCCACAATGAGAAAATTCAGTCAATATTTAAGTGCTTTCAACTGCGAACTATTAAATTATAAGTTGAAGTTAATAGCAGAAATGGAAGACTGGGAAGAATCGGCAGCTTCTCATACACCACACCAGCACCCTGTCCTGGCAGTAAGACGGGAATTTTGTAGGATTGTGCGTATATTGGAGCCCAGCACTGAACCGCACTGTGTGTTCAAGAAACCCCAGCACAACTCATCTGAGAGTCGGGAACTGGCTGTGTGTCTTCATTACACAAATTGACGAGGGCAGCAGTTCTTTTCCCTGCTCCATCATGCTGGTGAGGTGCTCTGTAGGACCCCATGGCGCTGCTGTTCTTACCACCTGCTCAGAGATCACTACTGGTCCCAACGAGCTGGCAGTGGCTGCTGCTGGCCTTAACATGCTGATGGTTGCTCGAGGTCCTGACATGCTGGAGGTGTCTGCTGTACTGGACATGCCAGAGCTTTATGAACATAGAAGAAGATGAAAAAGTAAGCCTCCACAGACAATGGCATGAAGGCATGGGACTAAACCATATGTGCTTACTTTTACACTTCTTCTGCTAGGTAGAGGCAGATGAAGATCTTGGTGGCTGTTCATGCTCCATGGCTTTTCCACTGAGTGACTACAACTGAGACCATATCTGCCTTATTTCCCCTGATATCATGGTCACGTGACTGGATGTAGCATCCCTGTGTTTCTATTGGCCCCTAACAATTTTTAGGTATAGGAGAGTCGAATTCTGTGTTCGTATTGGTTCCTGCCAATTTTTCGCCAATGATGTCACACTTCCGAGCACTCTCTGGTGAGGAAATTTTCAACTAACCCAGTTGGTCTGTGGCTGTTGAAGAGGATGGGTCACTGTAGACCTGTCTGTTTAGCAGTAGGGGGTACTATTATTAGTTGATTGAATTGCTACTATCAGTGTGCTGAACGCCACAAAAAATGTAGCACATCAGAATAATATCAGTCACTCGCTGGATTGGTGGCAATTGCCCCTTGCATGGTGGAAGAGGCAGGTTGACGAGCCATTTCAAAGGATAAGTTTGGCAGTGCGCGTAACAGCAACCATCTGTATGAGTTGTGAAATACAACTTCACCCAATCCCACAGCACCGCCATTATTTGCCGAAAAGTATTCTTTTTTCGCTCCTCCATTACTTCATATTTTCAGCCGTCATTAAGGATGCTATGGACACAGTTCTCAACTCTATGTTTATATGTAATACAGTTACTGAACTCCTCTCTGCTTAATGCCTGCATCACATCAACTGAACATATTGCACACACACATAGCAACTTCCTCGCCAACATATCGACACAGACTGTTCTTTTCACAGCAATTCGCAAGTGGAGGAAGGCAGAAAGATATGGGACAATCCCCATATAAATAAATAAAGGCAGTATTTTTCGTCCTACCTCTCAGGCAACTCAGTGCAGATTGAGTCTTTCTCCCGCCAATTCGCAAGTGGAGGGGGGGGGAAGGAGGGGAAACAAGGGAGAGGAGGAGAGGTGGAGGAGGGAAGGAATCAGTGAGTGGAATTGAAGTGTGGATGGGAGAGGAGTGGGGGTGATGACATGATGTGACATTTCCTAATCTACCCACCAGGGAGAGGTAGTATGGGGACTCCTCAAGGAGAAATGCCACCTTCAATAAATTTGGCAACAGTGCAGACTGCCATCAAACGACGTTGGTCCTCTATTTCCATTCTGTCTCACGTGGTTTTCCTGTAGGTCCAATGTTTGGGTCTGTGATTATCTGCTTCTGGACATGAGATTACAAATATAACTTGGGCTCCAGTCTAGAGGTTCTCAATAGCATTGGTCTTAAAAGTAAACGCACATTTGAAGGAGGTATTTGGAAACAGAATTAAAGGTCAAGGACAAGAACCAAAAATTTAGTGGTTTGTCGATGACATTGTTGAGTAGAATGGATAGTGTCTTTAATAGAGGTTATAAGATAAATATCAACAAAAGTAAAACTTAGATAATGAGATGTAGCAGCCTTAAAGCAGGAGATGCTGATACAGTTTATTAATTATATATTTATTTACTGCTTATTTAGTTGGTCAGACTAGGGTCTACGGCCCTCACGTCTGATAAGAAACACCAAATACAAAAAAATATTACATAATAATTAAAATAATAATAATTGTCATAATTAGTAAAAGTAATAATTGACAATAATAGTAATAATAGTAATATGGATAATTAACAAAAGTAATAATTAGCTGTAATAATGATAGTAATAACAGTAGCAACAATAACAAAATCGTAGTGGCATTGTAAGTTATATTTATTAATTTAGCAATATTGAAGCCTTGTTTGATATTAGGAGAAGTGGAGAAGAGGAGAAGATTGAAATGAAAGTAACAGTGGTTGTTAGGAAAGAAGAGAATTTCAATAAAGAACTCTGTAGACAAGGGGAGAGAGAAGTGGTGAGTGAGGGAGCGTTGACAGGAGACAGCTGCAAGAAGAGGTCGCTTTTGTGGAAGATGTCTCATTAGCAGTCATTTGAAGTCAGAAAGGATTTTAATTTCTCCGATATATTAAGGAATACTGAGCCAAGGTCTGGTTCTTGGTACAAAAATGATAATAAGAACATGGCAGTGTTGTATAGTGGTACAGAGAGGACTTTACTTTATCGTTAATGAATATTTCTGCTGTGTTGTACAGACAGTAGTGTATTGGTCGAGCCAGCCGGTGTGGCCGAGCGGTTCTAGGCGCTACAGTCTGGAGCTACTCAACCGCTACAGTCGCAGGTTCGAATCCTACCTCGGGCATGGATGTATGTGATGTCCTTAGGTTAGTTAGGTTTAAGTAGTTCTAGGGGACTGATGACCACAGAAGTTAACTCCCATAGTGCTCACAGCCAATTGAACCATTTTTTTTTTTTGTATTGGTTGAAGATAAATGGAAGAGTGCAGTGATTGAGTAGACGATACGGCAAACACAGTCTATAATAATCTTTACACTTATTGAGACGTATAGCCATGATAATTTTTCATAATCAGGAGTAAGATGGTCGATCACAAATGTATCGCATACAAGCATTCAGTACCAGTTCCAGCCGACGTGAGCTCTCATGAGAAAGTACTTCGAGCATAGGGTCACCATAATCAAGGATAGGGCGTGACTCTACGAGTTTGTTTTCAAGCTCGAGAGGAAATACTTTATTATATTTCCTTAGTGAATGAAGTGAAACTGACACCTACTTACAGACTACAGTTGTGTGTTGCGTCCAGTCTAGATGACGGTCCTGAATTATCCCCAAATTCTTTTCAGAAGAAGAAAGGGTGACAATTAGGTTAGGAAATGAGGCACGAAATCTAGGCGACGAGTTATGCTATTTCGGGAACAAAATAACTGACGATGACCGAAACAGAGAAGATATAAAACGCAAACTTGCCGTAGCAAGGACAGCGTATCTGATAAAGAGAAATTTAGGTGGCAGGAATTCTTTCCTGAAGGTATTAGTATGGAGTGTATCCTTGAAGTGTGCGTGTGGGTGGGATGGGGCGGGGGTGGGAGTGGGGTATAAATATTGCAGAGTGCGACAAAGGCTTGAATACAGTTAGCAGATTATTCGAAGTAACGGCCACAACAGTAACGGTAGTTGCATTTGATGATTTTTGCACTAAAATTATGTGGTGTTAGTATCTCTATACGCGGCAGCAAAATTGCGTTCCTCACTTACAGTAGCCTTGTCATTTTGCGGTGTTCCCCGATGTGAGGCCGCAGCACGGAGGTGAGGAGGGAGACGCAGCGTGGCGGCTCGTGTCTGGGTGAGCCGTAAAGTGTGCAGGGCTCTGCTTGTAAGCCTGCTGTCAGCGTGGGATTCCGCGTGACGCGTTCGCCCGTCCACCTCGTGGGGCCGCCGCTGCTTCTGCTCAGCGTCGCATCCTCCCACGCTGCCTGCCGTCGCCAGCCAGGCCAATCACCCTGCACTGCTATCTTTTAGATCTGCGACACCATGAAGGACGTGTCCAACAAAGGGAATGTACTACATGCTTCTATTTGGAAATGCCGAATTTTAACGCCTCTGGATAAGCGGGTATAAGTAAGTCGATCTACACTCACGTTCATAAATTAAGGATAATTGCAGAATGTGGTGCTACACAACGTGGCACTATACAAAACTGGCGCTAATAGCGTAGGTATCTAGGGAACATAACCACACAGATCAGTAAGTCCACGGTATTGGTGATAAGTTGAGAAAACCGTCCCGAAACGCAAGTGCTACAAAACGCCACTGTTTCCTGCACCTGTACCCCGACATCAGTATGGGATATGATCACCATTCACACGTACACAGGCCGCACAACGGGTTGGCATACTCTGGATCACATGGTCGAGCAGCTGATGGGGTATAGCCACCCATCCTTGTACCAGTGTCTGTCGGAGCTCCTGAAGTGTCGTAGGGGTTTAAAGACATGCAGCGATACGTCGACCGAGAGCATCCCAGACGTGCTCGATGGGGTTTAGGTCTGGAGAACAGGCACGCCACTCCATTTGTCTGATATCTGCTGTTTCAAGGTAGTCCTCCACGATGGCAGCTGAGTGGAGCCGTGCGGTATCATCTCTCAGGAGGAAGGTGGGACCCACTGCACCCCTGAAAAGGAGGACATACTGGTTCAAAATGACTTCCCGGTACATCTGACCTGTTACAGTTCCTCTTTCAAAGACATGTAGTGGTGTACGTGCACCAATCATAATCCCACCCCACACCATTAAACCATGACCTCCATACAGTCCCTTTCAAGGACATTAAGGGTTTGGTATCTGGTTCCCGGTTCCCACCAGATGAAAACCAGGCGAGAATCACTGTTCAGACTATACCTGTTCTCGTCCGTGAACATAACCTGGAACCACTGTTCCAACGACCATGTACTGTGTTCTTAACACCAGGCTTGACGGGCTCTCCTGTGACCAGGGGTCAGTGAAATGCGCTTTGCAGGTCTCCAGGCGAATAAACCATGTCTTTTCAGTAGTCTGTAGACTGAGTTTCTGGAGACAACTGTACCAATGGCTGCGGTAAGATCCCGGGCAAGGCTACCTGCAGTACTCCGAGGCCTTCTGTGTGCACTGATGGTGAGATATCGGTCTTCTTGTGGTGTTGTACTCTGTGGACATCCCGTACTGTAGTGCCCGGACACGTTTTCTGTCAGCTGGAATCGTTGCCATAATCTTGAGGTCACACTTTGTGGCACATTGAGGGCCCGTGCTACGACCTGCTGTGTTTGACCAGCCTCCAGTCGCCCTAGTATTCTACCTCTCATAACGTCATAAATATGTGTTCTTTGAGTAATTTTCAACACACAGTCACCATTAGCACGTCCGAAAACGTCTGCACACTTACTCGCTGCACTCTGCTCTTACATGCACCAACAGACCTCTGTGTATATGGACTGCTGCCAGAGCCACCGTGCGACGACCGCAGGTCAGATGCACCGTATGCTCATACCCCGAGGTGGTTTAAGCCCACAAACTGCCCACCGTGTTGTTTCAACATGTATCAGCATTACACTTAATTTATTAGCGTGAGTGCACATAGTCTATAGAAGGAAACATTATGCACTGTGTTTCTCTGTTGGAAATCATATTTTAATGTTGGTAGTTAGTGAGAGGGTCGTATTATCCCTCATGCAATAAGACAAAGGTGACCAGCCGCTGTTGAAATTCGACAACGGTTGGGATGCCCGCCCGGCTAGCCGCGCGCTCTCATGTGCTGCTTCCCGAGCAGGAAGGTGTACCGGTCCCTGGCTCGAATCCGCCCGGTGAATTACTGTCGAGTTCCGGCGTGCCGGCCAGCCTGTGGATAGTTTTTCAGGTGGTTTTCCATACACCTCGGCAAACACGAACTGGTTCCCCTTATTCTGCCTCAGTTACACTGTGTCGGCAATTGCTGCGCAAACACCGTTTCCACCTACGCATAAACGATCACTATTCTACCACGCAAACATTTGGGGCTACTCTCGTCTGGCACGAGACGTTCCAGGAAGGTTCCACTGGATTCTGCACTGCACTGCACAATAACCCTGGTTCTGTACGGAACTGCGCTGCTGCTACGGTCGGGGGTTCGAGTCCTGCTTTGGGCATAAATGAGTGATGTGTGTGATATCCTTAGGTTAGTTATGTTTCAGCAGTTCTAAGTCTAGGGGACTGATGACCTCAGAAGTTAAGTCCCGTAGTGCTTGAACCAGTAACCCTGGGTTCGGTGTGGGATGGCGTAGGTTGGGTGAACTGCTGTGGCCCGTCGTGGGGTTGTGAACCGCTAAGGGCTACGGCGGTTCGAAGCCTCGCCATCGTTTCCAGGTTCCCGGTTTAATCCATACATACTTACATGGTTGGGACCGTCGTATATAGAGACTGGTCTTTATCATTCCTTGATATTGCTGCTTGAATTGATTAGGATTCCACGACAGTATTGTCAATATGGATGACTTCAAGGATCTCAGCGGCTGCACGCGACTAGTGCTTGAGGGGAAAGACACATTGTTCGCTCACCTGTCTGGGATCATACAGGCACATTTTTAGGCGATTGTTTAACCAAACTGTAGTGTAATTTGCTCAAAATCAAATTAAATTGGAATAAATTAACATGCACCGTATAATGAAATGTATATTAGCACCAGTGATTGCCAACAAATAAGTACTTAGATTATGAGTACTATTTCCTACATTAATTTTCATGCGTACCTAATTGAGAAGGCACGGTGAAAGCAGACTGGATGAAGGGTGGGATACGAGGAGTCAGTTCCCAGCGCCAATTGCAGAATCGCCGCTCCCCTCTATGTGATGCGAAATGTGAGGCAGGTATACTGTCAGGCCAAGCTGTATTTTGTGCAACGAGAGTCAGAAATAAAGTCGTTGGTGCCGAGAATCTGAAGTCAGACAATGGAGATTGTACATCCAGGACGAGCAGGACAACAGATTCTGTATTTCAGGAGCTGTGCCTATGAAATGCATGACAATTAATGACAGGGCTAACAGGAGAGCAGCCATTATAAATAGCGAGAGACCAAACATCGCCCGAAAGCATAGACTGATAATATAATATCTTAGAAAGTGGAACGAGAGCAGACAGTTTGTAACTTTATGTAGTAAGTTGGATGCCAACGCAAGCCCAGGTGCCGCCATACTGAATGTTCAACCCTCCGGCTGGCGTGCCTACTGTTGTCAAATGAACAGGCGCGCGTTTTAAAATTTACAACATTGTCATTTGTCAAAAAAACAAACTCGTCTTAAACAAACTATTATATTTAATCTTCAATATTTACAACAAAAAGTTGGCTCTTTTAGTTCTTTAAATAACGATTTAGCCAGTTTTTCTGACTTGCAAGTATGTTCACTTTCCTAACACCTTTCACAGACAATTTGATTGCAAAGTAATTACGGCAATGTTCAGAAAAATGAAAAAGTAGCCTGTGGTTATCTCCTTGTAATTCTTGAAATGGAGCATCAGGCACACATTTTACCCACAACGTCAAATCCACCTTTTGTCAAGTTGTAGTTAATGATGTTTTCAGACTTGTGTGGTCCTTCATCCATTGTCGCCATGTCATACGCAGCAGACAGAAGTATGATAGCACAGTTTTTACAGGAAACATATGAAACTATGGTCTCACCCTAGTGAAATCCTAATATTGCACTTCCAATTTCTTTCTTTTTTGGTTTGGGAGAAATTCTAGAAGAATATTACGTCTGTTCTTCGTCGCTGTACCAATACAAGTGATAGTCTTCTATGGCAAATATTCAGAAAGGAGGTAGCTCGTGTACCGATTGTCAGTTGTAATTTTCCTATTAGAATTTTCTATAGGTACCACATATCATTTCACAAAATCCTCAGGAGCATTAGATACTCGATATTCTCCTTTGATTGCATGCCGCAATAGACCTACAGATTACTGCAATGAAATGTTTTTGCATCACACAGAGAAAACAATTTTGTCCGATGTTTAGCCGGCTGGCTGGGTATGTACTGAATCCATCTACAGCGGTCTCCATAGGGGTCTCTCTATAGGGGTCTCATCTATCTTGGTGAATGCAGGAAGCTGTAAGAACATTCACAGTTAGCAGAAAAAGGATCCAACACTGTACGAATTGCAACCAACATATCAGTTTTTCTATTGCCATTGCTCATTTCCATATCAACAAATCGCATGCGGCTTAGAAAAAATAGAAACCTATTGTAGCTCATTGCAGTCCTAAGAAGTAGCATTCCTGTTCCGTCTGCTGCCCAGAGTTCCAGTACATTAGCATGATGGTATTTTCTTCTTCTTCTTCAAAAAAATCCCGAACACAGCCATTATTTCGTCACTTTATTACCTCTTTTGCAGGATAATTTATGTGCATCTCGCTGTTTACTTACATAGATATTTGTATAGTTTACGAATTCATCAATAAAGTCAAGGCCAATTACTTTAAAAAAAGCACTAACTTCATGAGCTATACGTATCACACTTCTCTTCCGATCTGGTGGAATTTGCACACTTTTTTTCTGTTGGTTTTTGGTGTTTTAGCACACTCGCTTTTACGCCAACCTGAAACTTTCTCATTTCAATAAAGAACCCTCGTACATCTGCTGTCTCTTCGGGATCATCACCATCCTGACTTTCGAGTTCAGATTCACTGCCATGGTCCTATTCAGTGTTTTCATCACTCAAATCTGCTTTACTTTCCTCCAAGTCTGAAAAGGCTGGATAGACTTTATCATCACTTTCTTCGAGCAGTTTGCAAATTTCTTCGTCTGATACACCCTTTGAATTCGAACAATACATCAAGGAACTGAAATGAATAAATACTTTCAAATGTCGGTGTAAGGCAATGTAACGTTTAACGTTAGTAAAAACTAAAAAAGACAACGAGCAAATTTAGTTAACTTTTTAGTACACTTTCCTCTTGACATTGACAGATGGAACAAGGCTTCTAATTGCCACACCAGCAGGCGCGCTTTGTACTTTTTACAACATTCGACACGGCGTTGCGGCCGGGGTGGCCGAGCGGTTCTAGGCGCTACAGTCTGGAACCGCGCGACCGCTACGGTCGCAGGTTCGAATCCTGCCTCGGGCCCTTAGGTTAGTTAGGTTTAAGTGGTTCTAAGTTCTAGGGGACTGATGAGCTCAGAAGTTAAGTCCCATAGTGCTCAGAGCCATTTGAACCATTTTTTGAACACGGCGTTGCTTACAATTCAGAAGACAAACTGAGAAAGCTAATCAAATGAACTGAAGCCACTTTAACATTGTCGAGAAAACATCGACAATGGAATACATGGCAGCAAGGTTAAGGCAACCAGGCATACAAACTGCTGTTGTTGTACTTTTTACAACAGCGCGCGCGCTCATGGGTTAAAGAAATGTAAAGACGGCTAGTGTTGGTCCACATAAATAATTTAGTAGTGGGAGTAGGGAGTGCAAGTGTGCTTACAGAAGTCCTACGGTATTGGTCATTGTACGAAAGTAGAAAGAGTGAGGGAGTAGGTAAGACACATTTTAGAGCGCCGAGACTAACAACTTTTGACTGGAGAACTGCCCGAAATACGAGTAAGGGAGAGAGGCGGCTATCTTGTAAGACAAAATGTCACTGGTCGGCACTCAGAAAAATTAGTTTTCACTCCTTGTCAGATAGTTATTTCACTTCTAGGCTTCTCTTCTAGACGAACTCTTGAACAGATCTTCAAGCCATCTAAGCTCCTATGAACGAAATGCTCTCATCCTGCGAAGTTGAACTTAGATACAGACAGAGACTGGTTTTTGGTACTTGGCCGCGACTAATTTTCCAGCCACATCAGTCGCCACTTGCAGAAACAAGTCGGTTGTGATATGGCCGCAACAATGTTAAGTTATTAATTTCAATGTTATATCTGTTTCTTGTTAATTTAATTACGTTCAGGAAATTGCTAATGGTGATCTTCATTTTGACAATTTATTTGCACTTAAAAGGCCTAATATACTTTCAACTGCGGCAGCAGATGTACGAACAAATCCTTGTGTAGTATTTCTAATTTTATACACTAACCTACGGAATCATGGTGTGATTACCATGAATATAAATGTATTGTCCAGATAAGCATTCTCTTGAATCACCTTCCAGATCCATTATCCAGGCATTCCAATGTGTTACGTTATTAATTTCAGAGTGTGTTATAACTGTTGCTTGTGTATTTTATTACGTAGAACGTACGACGTTACATACTTAGAAGCAGGATACGGGTTTGTTTGCAGAAGGACAAGTATCCCCGTGGACTCTCCGACGTCATCCGAAGCACCAAAGACTGGCACCACGACGACCATTGCTGTGAATTTTCTCGCGTGACAGCAGAGCAAGGCATACCGACAACGAAACCCCAGTAACAACATTGAACAGAGGAGTGCCACCACGCCTTCTTTTCAGACGACTCCCAGCTCTACATACAGTTTCACAATGGCCGTATCTCTGGAGGCTGTGAAGAGATGAACTGTGCCAGACTGCATCCATTCTTGTTTCACGGAACAAACAATTAGCATTATGATGCGAGGCGACACTGGTTAAACAACTCGATCCCATAGACGATAATCTGGATAGCAGGTGTTACATTTATGACGTGGTGTGGCTCCATATCTTTAACATATCTGATTTTTAACAAGATAAGACTACATTTTGTCTCGATACAGAGGTTGTACGACTGTGGTCCAGGTCAGCATGTTCAACTGATCACTCGACCATTGGAAACATCTTGTCCCGGCTTGCTGACAAACTAGGATCCTTGCACACGACCACCAGTTTTAGGCTAGAATTGAAGCAGCATACACTGACGTACCAGTATTTGTCACAAACATCCCCGCAAATTACATACAGATTTGGTCAAGTAATCTTCCTATTACACTATGGGCGCACAGTAAGCAAAACGACCAAAAGTAAACTACCATGATTCATGGGATAAAACATTAGCACAGTATTACTAGGGGTAGAAAATATTTCTGTGGCGTGCATACTGTAAGACCTTCGGTACGCACACCATCAGATTATTTGACTTGTCGCTCTAACGAAGTAGGTGAGTGTCAGCAATATGTCTCGTGGTCTTATCGTGGCGTGTTTACCTTCTGCCGTTAGGCCAGGCGATAGAAATGCCGCTTGCGCGCTTAGAATAGCAGATTGACGGTGACCAACTTTAAACAGAACTTGATTAATTTTCACACATATTTATTAAAATAATAAAAAGCATATATATTACGTAACTTGATTCTGGATGCTGTTTACATTTGACAATCTGAAGTTGCTTTGGTCTTGGTACTTTAATCTTCTTCTCACATCTCTGATACTTGACAAAGTGTCTATTCATTTATCTTCATGGGTATGTACAGGAATATGATAATCTTATTAGGCGCAGATTGAAACTTGACAATAGACTAATACAGATTGACTAATCGGAGGTCTGTACACTCGTTATAATACCTCGAGCGTTCAGGTATCACTGCGCGAGTGTGATCCGTGAGGAGAAAAGGTTCTACGTTAGCAGCAATCTCATCGGCTGCGTTACATACTAATACGCGGATCGGCGGAAGTAGTATTTGGTCCGTCTCTAAGAGAGCGCCATCTCGTAGTGCGGAGACGGACGAGCGCTGCGCCTGCGCTGTTGTGCTTAGCGAGGCGTGCTCTAGTGGGAAAGTTGTGTACGCACTGACTATGCGGAACTATGTACACAACAATTTCCTATCTGCGAAGAGAAATAAAGCCCTTTGTTTTGAGGTTATCCTATTTCTCTTTATAAGCTTGTAACTGACTACTTGTTTAACAGATATGTCTTTCTCATTATGTTGACTTTTTTTGTTTCCATTTTGTATACCGTTGCTCTGTTTTTTATTTGTGCCATATATATTAGTTTCTTCTCTTCCAAAATTGTTTTATCTTTGATCTCTGAGGTACGCCAGTTTACTCTCCTTCAGATACTCATTTCAGCCGACTGTATTTTTCCTCTGTATTGTTCAGTTATGTTCAAGATTGTCTTCTGTATGCTAGAATAGGCTTAGCAATTACTCTGTAAAATTAGAGCTTGGTAACCTTTCGTTTCTTGTCAACCAGAGTTTCGTTGATTTTTTTGTTTCCATTTTATATACCATTGCTCTGTTTTTTATTTGTGCAATATATATGAAATTCCTCTCTTAAAAAATTGTTTTGTCTTTGATCTCTGAGGGTACGCCAGTTTACTCTCCTTCAGATATTCATTTCAGCTGTCTGTATTTTTCCTCTGTATCGTTCAGTTAATTTTCAAGATTGTACTCCGTATGCTAGAACAGGCTTAGCAATTAATCTGTAACCTTCCGTTTCTTGTCAACCAGAATTCCGTGTTACATGTCATTTGAAACTGTGACGTTGAAATTGAAATATGACAGCTGCTATAACGATTGTTTATCTATTATCATTTTGCAGCGTGCTGTAAATTTCCCTTGATTACCAGGGTTTTTCCTGAATTTTTCAGATGACAATTCCTACATATCTGAGGCAGGCGATGTATCTGAGAGTGGAGGTTATTTTATGACTTACAAATAATTATGTGGTCATCAGAAAAAAATCATCGTATTAATCTGGAATGGCTAAAAATGTCGTGTAAGTGTACAATGAACGTGGTCAGTGGAAGGGTACACATTTGTTATAGTTCTCTGTTGACCTTCATTGGTCTTGTCTCCTTTTTCTCCGTTTGTTTTATAATATCTGTGTTTTGATAAGAACTTTCTATTATAAGTACTAAATGTCACGGATACCATCGTTTTCCCATGAGTTTAAAAGTTTGGCTTTTTCAAACTGTCGAAAACCTTTTCATAATCTATGAATGCGATGAGAATCTGCAGTTTGTATTCTTGTTGCGTCTCAATTATGATACAACAGTAATAATGTGTCTACAAGATATATCTGTCTAAAGCTAATTTTTCTTCTGGTACGAAGACGTCAACTATCTCCCTGATTATATTGTTAATAATTGTTGCGTGAACTTTGTAAAATATGTTTCTACTGCTTATTCCTCTATAGTTCTCATAAACAAATTCTCTACCATTTTGCGAAATGTCACCCCTGCTGTCATCCACGATTCAGGTGCCACACTGATCTGATTTAACAGACGTAAGACCCCTTTTGTAACATTAAACTTCCATAGTGAAGGAATAAAGTAGAAGTCTAATAATGTACAACAATCTACATGTCTTAACGTAACAGTCAATAGAGCTATGTACTTTAACTTAGCTAATGGTTGTCCAATGGACAGGTCAGAAAGGTGGATGGGAAATACACTACTGACCATTAAAATTGCTACACCACGAAGATGACGTGCTACAGACGCGAGATTTAACCGACAGGAAGAAGATGCTGTGATATGCAAATGATTACCCTTTCAGAGTATTCACACAAGGTTGGCGCCGGTGGCAATACCTACAACGTGCTGGATTGAGGAAAGTTTCCAACCGATTTCTCATACACAAACAGCAGTTGACCGGCGTTGCCTGGTGAAACGTTGTTGTGATGCCTCGTATAAGGAGGAGAAATTCGGACCATCACGTTTCCGACTTTTATAAAGGTCGGATTGTGGTTAATCGTATCGCGACATCGCTGCTCGCGCTGGTCGAGATCCAACGACTGTTAACAGAATATGAAATCGGTGGGTTCAGGAGTGAAATACGGAACGCCGTGCTGGATCCCAACGGCCTCGTATCACTAGCAGTCGAGATGACAGGCATCTTACCCGCATGGCTGTAACGGATCGTGCAGCCACGTCTGTATCCCCGAGTCAACAGATTGGGACGTTTGCAAGACAACAACCATCTGCACGAACAGTTCGACGACGTTTGCAGCAGCATGGACTATCAGCTTGGAGACCATGCTTGCGGTTACCCTTGACGCTGTATCACAGACAGCAGCGCCTGCAATGGTGTACTCAACGAGGAAACAGGATGCACGAATGGCAAAACGTCATTTTTTCGGATGAATCCAGGTTCTGTTTATAGCATCATGATGGTCGCCTCTGTGATTGGCGACATCGCGGTGAACGCACATTGGAAGCGTGTATTCGTCATCGCCATACTGACGTATCACCCGGCGTGATGGTATGGGGTGGCATTGGTTACACGTCTCGGTCACCTCTTGTTCCCATTGACGGCACTTTGAACAGTGAGCGTTACATTTCAGATGTATTACGACCCGTGGATTTACCCTTCATTCGATCCCTGCGAGACCCTACATTTCAGCAGGATAATGCACGACCGCATGTTTCAGGTCCTGTACGGGCCTTTCTGGATACAGAAAATTTTCGACTGCTGCCCAGACTAGCACGTTTTCCAGATCTCTCATCAATCGAAAACGTCTGGTAAATGGTGGCCGACCAACTGGCTCGTCATAATACGCCAGTCACCGCTCTTGATGAATGGTGGTATCGTGTTGAACCTACATGGGCAGCTGTACCTGTACACGCTATCCAAAGTCTGTTTGACTCAATGCCCGTATCAAAGTTTTTATTACGGCCAGAGTTAGTTGTTCTGGATACTGATTTGTCAGGATCTATGCACTCAAATTGCGTGATAATGTAATCACAAGTCAGTTCTAGTATAATATATTTGTCCAATGAATACCCGTTTATCATGTGCATTTCCTCTTAGTGTAGCGATTTTAATGGCCAGTAGTGTATATTCTTGATCTCGTTGCTCCTATTTTCATACCGCGTGTCCATTCACAGTCATATTTTTCTTGTCTAAGCTGAGCTCGCTCCAGCGAGTGATTCCGTATCAGGTGGGGCCAACAGTTAGGCTGTCACCGGCTTTAAGGAGCTGAGAGGTGTTGCTGGAAAATAAGGGCGCTGCTCACCTGTGCTGGATTGAAGGAGAGTAGCTGTGAGAAAGCCCGTTGGGCCGGCAGTGGGGCTGCTTGAGAGTATGCTGCTCACATCGAGATAGCGGCCGTCACGGCCCTCCACCTGTTGGAGCCGCGCTTTGTCGCGCGCCGTGTACCGCTGGAGGACGGGCGTCCGTCTGGGGTGGCAGCAGGGGCTGTCGCCGCCCATACATCTCTTTCCCATTCCTGCAGCAGGGAGCGCCCCCGGCGCTTTCATCTCGCTAAAAGGCCCAGTTTCCGCTCGTTTCAATTTATCTCCTTCCGAGGGAACGCCGATTCTCTCTTAGCCGGCATGCGCTGCCCTCCTTCTCCTTGTTGTCTCCCCGGCCGTCTGCTTCTCCTATCGACATTGCCTCTCCAGGCGGAACCCGAGCTCTCTCTCCAGTAATCCTCGCAGTGCTAGTGTTTTACTGCACACAGCATCATAGGTTCTCATAGTCCTATCCCGATATCCACGCTGCGGCATCTAGGAAAAATCCAGACTTATCAGTGAAATAACGAGCCAGATTCAGACAATTCAGCAAGTCTTATATCATACTGTAGGGTAGCGAAGGAGTCGTGCAAACGGATCAGAAGTTAATACCCATACAGGTATCGACGGAAAAAGCAAAATTGAAAAACTATGGCGGCCAGTGGAAGAATGCGTGACGCAGCAGCACAGTTTCACAGCGCAGTAGGCAAGTACAGCGAACAGGTGACGCGACGATACCGCAACAAACACTTCTGCGAATTTCATTCCCTTTACTAACTTTGAACATCTTGTGAATAATATATACAGATGTCAGCATCTGAGAGATGAAGCTGGTTGGAGTAATCGGTGAATGGCTCGACATGCGAATAGGAGTGATGCAACTATGCAAAGGTTTTGGCAGGATGAGTGAGCCATGGTCGAAGAAAACGTCGAGAAGTAAGCGGTCGACCTAGAAAGAAGGCAGAGCGTGAAGACCTAATAATCGTCAGAGAGACATTCAGAGCCTCCGATTCATCATTACGATCGATCCGGATTGCAGCTGGTGCCTCAGTGACCATAGGGACCATTAATAGGAGGCTCACAGACAGGAGTCTGAGGTTACGGAGCCCCTTGTGCCGACTAGCAGTGACTTCTCTACGCCAACAAGCAGTGATGTTGGGCACATTCAGTCAGAGATCTCCTTGACTGTAGTAGAATTGTCTTCAATGGTAAGTCCCGTTTCGATCTGAGCCCCGACGACAAGCGAAGACGAGCCTGGAGACGCCTCAGGCAGCAGTGCCGTACACTTGACATCCAGGAATGATGGTCTGGGGTGCCATTTCATTTCATAGCCGACCCTTGTGGTTGCCATCCGCAGCACCGTAACAACAGAGCGGTACGTTGACTACACTGTATGGCCTGTTATTACATTCCAGCAAGGTAATCCCCACCCAAAAACAGTGCATGTTTGTCTAACGCTTGTCTTCATGCTTCTCAAATCCCACCTTCGCCAGCAAGGTCTTTGCATCTCCTTCCAATTGAGAAATTTTGGAGAGTTATGGACAGGGCCCTCCAACCACATCAGGATTTTGACGATCGAATGCGCCGAATAACTGCCTGCCAGAGTGCCCGAGGTGGACCGATGGACTGTTGACTTGCTCTCCTTTTTGGTCATCAGTCTTCTGACTGGTCTGATGCGGCCCGCCACGAATTCCTCTCCTGTACCAACTTCTTAATCTCAGAGTAGCACTTGCAACCTACATCCTCAACTATTTGCTGGATGTATTCCAATCTCTGTCTTCCTCTACAGATTTGGCCCTCTACAGCTCCATCTAGTATCATGGAGGTCATTCCCTAATGTCTTCATAGATGTCGTATCTTCCTGGCCCTTCCCCTTCTTAGTTTTTCCCACTTATTTTTCTTCTCTCCGATTCTACGCAGAACCTTCTCATTCCTCACCTCATCAGTCCACGTAATTTTCAGCATTCGTCTGTAGCACTATATCTCAAATGCTTCTATTCTGTTTTGTTCCGGTTTCCCTCAGTCAGTGTTTCACTACCACACAATGCAGTACTTCAGATGTACATTCTCAGAAATACCTTACTCAAATTAAGGCCTATGTTTGATTTAAGTAGACTTTTCTTGGCCAGGAATGACCTTTTTGCCAGCGCTTGTCTGCTTTTGATGTCCTTGTTCCGTCTGTCATTGCCGCCTAAGAAGTAGAATTCGTTAACTTCATCTACCTCGTGACCCTCAATCCTGACGTAAAGCTTCTCGCTGTTCTCGTTTCTGCTGCTTCTCATTACTTTCGTCTTTCTTCGATTAACTCTTAAATCATGTTTTGTACTCATCAGGTTGTTCATTTCATTCAGCAGACGTTTAATTCTCCTTTACTTTCGCTCACGACAATCAATGATATCACCTTGAGTTTTAGTTCCATTCCTGACCCCTTCTTTTACTTCCATCGTTGCTTCTTCGATGTACAGATTGAACAGTAGTGGAGAAAGACTAGATCCCTCTCTCATGCTTTCTAACACAAGCGCTTCGTTCTTCGTCGTCCACTCTTGTTGTTCCCTCTTGGATCTTGTATATATTGCATTCTACCCGTCTCTCCCTATTGCTTATTCCTGTTTCTCTCAGAATTTCGAACATCCTGCACCATTTTACAATTTCGAACGCTTTTTATAAGTCAACAAATCCTATGAACATGTCTAGATTTTCCTTTAGTCTTGCTTCCATTATCAAGCTAAACGTCAGAATTGCCTCTCTCGTCTCATTACCTTTCCTAGAGCCAAACAGATCGTCATCTGGCACATCCTCAAGTTTATTTTCTATTCTTCTGCATCTTATTCTCGTGCATGATCTGCTAAGCTGACTGTGCGATAATTCTCGCCCATGTCAGCTCTTGCAGTCTTCGGAATTGAGTGGAGACATTTTTCCGAAAGTTAGATGGTATGTCACCAGACTCATACATTCTACACACCAACGTCAATAGCCGTTCCACCAATGATTTTAGAAATTCTGATGGAACGTTAACTGTCCCTTCAGCCGTATTTGACCTTAAATTCTCCAAAGCCCTCTGATTCTAATATTGGATCGCTTATCTCTGCTACATGGACTTCTATTTCTTCTTCTAACACGTCAGACAAATCTTCCCTCTCACAGAGGCCTTCAGTGTACTGCTTCCACTCACCCGCCCTCTCCTCTGCATTTAACAGTGGAATAACCGCTGCACTCTTATTGCTACCACAATTGCTTTTAATTTCACCGAAGGTTATTTTGTCTTGCCTATATGCTGAGTCAGTCCTTTCGACAATCATTTCATTTTCGATTTCTTCACATTTCTCATGCAGCTATTTTGTCTTAGCTTTCCTGCACTTCCTACTTATCTCATTCCTCAGCTACTTGTATTTCTGCGTTCTTGAACTCCCCTGAAATATTTAGTACTTCCTTCTTTCATCAATCAACTGAATTTCGTCCGTTACTAATGGTTTGTTCGGAGTTATACTCTATGTACCTACATTTATCTTTGCAACTTCTGTGATTACCCTTGTTAGAGATGTCCAGTCTACTTGAACTCTCTTGCTTAAAGAGCTATTCCTTATAGCTGTATCTATGGCCTTAGGGAACTTCAAGCGTATCTTGTCATTCGTTAGTACTTGCATATCCCTCTTCTTTGCGTATTGATTCTTCCTGACTAATATCTCAAGCTCCAACCCACTCTTCCACACTACTATATTGTGATATGAGTCTAAATCTGCTCCTGGCTACGCCATACAACCAGTATTTTATTTCAGCATCTCTGTCTAACCATGACGTAATCTACTGAAATCTTTCCCTATCCGCCGGCCTTTCCGAAATATGCCTCCTTCTCTTGTGATTCTTGAACAGAATATTTGCTATTACTTGCAGAAATTTATTAGAGCACTCAACTAATCTTTCTGTTCTGACATCCCTTGTCCGAAGCCTATGATCTCCTGTAACCCTTTCTTCTACTCCTGCCTTCAAAAATGTAATGGAGTTCCCCATGACAATTAAATTTTAATTTCAAAAATTCAAATGGTTCAAAAGGCTCTAAGCACTATGGAACTTAACATCTGAGGTCATCAATCCCCTAGACTTAGAACTACTTAAACCTAACCAACCTAAGGACATCACACAAATCCATGCCTGAGGCAGGATTCGATCCTGGAACAGTAGCAGCAGCTCGGTTCCGGACTGAAGCACACATAACCGCTCGGCCACAGCGGCCGGCTAAATTTTGATTTCTTTTCAATATTGTCATGCTTACTATCTCTTCATCTTCAGCTTGCGACTTCACCGTGTGTACCAGAGTTATTTTTGGTTTGCTGTCGATTCAGATAAGAACAACCCTGTCACTGAACTGTTCGCAGTAACACATACTACACCCTACCTTCGTATTCATAACGAATCCTACTACCGTTATTCCATTTTCTACTGCTGTTAATATTACTCTATACTTACCTGACCAGAAGTCCTTGTCCTGTTTCCACTTCACCTCACTGACACCCTACTATATCTAGATTGAGCCTTAGCTTTTCCCTTTTCAGATTTTCTAGCTTCCTTATCACGTTCAAGCTTTCGACATCGCACGCCCCGACTCATAGAAGGTTAACCTTTCGTTGGTTATTTTCTTATGGTGACCTCCCCTGTGGCAGTCCCTTCCGGATATCGGATGAGGGAGTATTCCGGAATCTTTTGCCAATGGAGAGTTCATCACTACACTTTTTCCCTTACAGGCCACGTGTCCTGTGGATACGCGTTACGTGTCTTTAATGCAGTCTTTTCTATTGCGTTCTGCATCCTCAAGCCGTTGATCATTGCTGATACTTCCGCCTTTAGGGGCAAGTTCCCACCCCTAGGACAAGAGAGTGCCCTGAAACTCTGTCCGCTTCTCGCCTTTGTACAAGGCCGTTGGAAGTACGAGTTCTTCCGCCGCCAATGCTCATTATTAACAGAAATTTAAGCTGTGGCGGGATTCGATACCGGGGTGGAGAACGTTTTGATTACTAGTCAAAGTCGCTATCGCTAGACCTTGGGTGCGTATTATTTCTTTCGAGGAAATGATCCAATTTCCCATAAAGAGTAGTAGGGTTTCTCTGTTCATCATATCTACCGATATACGATTTGGTAATTCATTCGTGGTGCGGTCATGTTTTATTTCTCTTCGTTTGTTTGTTAGAGTGTATATGCACTGACGGAAAAATTCTTAGCACCAAAAGTAATTAATGAAGATTAATGAAATTTCGAGAATACATTTGTCTACGTAACATTCACTACTGGACATTAAAATTAATACACTACGAAGATGACGTACTACAGACGCGAAATTTAACCGGCAGGAAGAAGGTGCTGTGATATGCAAATGATTAGGATTTCAGCGCATTCACATAAGGCTGGCGCCGGTAGCGACAACTACAACGTGCTGTCAGGAGGAAAGTTTCCAACCGATTTCTCATATACAAACAGCAGTTGACCGGCGTTGCCTGGTGAAACATTGTTGTGATGCCTCGTGTAAGGAGGAGAAATGCGTACCATCACGTTTCCGACTTTGATAATGGTCGGGTTGTAGCCTATCGCGATGGCGGTTTATCGTATCGCGACATTGCTGCTCGCGTTGGTCGAGATACAATGACTGTTAGCAGGATATGGAATCGGTTTGTTCAGGAGGGTAATACGGAACGCCGTGCTGAATCCCAACGGCCTCGTGTCACTAGCAGTAGAGATGACAGGCATCTTACCCGCATGGCTGTAACGGTTCGTGCAGCCACGTCTCGATCCCTGAGTCAACAGATTGGGACGTCTGCAAGACAACAACCATCTCCACGAACAGTTCGACGACGTTTGCAGCAGCATGGACTATGAGCTCGGAGACCATGGCTGCGGTTACCTTTGACGCTGCATCACAGACAGGATCTCGTGCGATAGTGTACTCAACGACAAACCTGGGTGCACGAATGGGCAAAACGTCATGTCTTCGGATGAATCCAGGTTCTGTTTACGGCATCATGCTGGTCGCATCCGTGTTTGGCGACATCGCGGTGAACGCACAAGGGAAGCGTGTATTCGTCATCGCCATACTGACGTATCACCCGGCGTGATGGTATGGGGTACCATTGGTTACACGTCTCGGTCACCTCTTGTTCGTTTTGATGGCACTTTGAACAGTGGATGTTACATTTCAGATGTGTTACAACCCGTGGCTCTACCTTTAATTCGATCCCTGCGAAACCCTACATTTCAGCAGGATAATGCACGACCGCATGTTGCAGGTGCTGTACGGGCCTTTCTGGGTACAGAAAATGTTCGACTGCTGCTCTGGCCAGCACATTCTCCAGATCTCTCACCAATTGAACACGTCTGGTCAATGGTGACCGAGCAACTGGCTCGTCACAATACCCCAGTCACTACTCTTGATGATCTGTGGTATCGTGTTGAAGTTGCATGGGCAGCTGTACCTGTACACGCCATCCAAGGTCTGTTTGACTCAATTCCCAGGCGTATCAAGGCCGTTGTTACGGCCAGAGGTGGTTGTACTGGGTACTGATTTCTCAGGATCTATGCACCCAAATTGCATGAAAATGTAGTCACATGTCAGTTGTAGTGTAGTATATTTGTCAAATGAATACCCGTATATCATCTGCATTTCTTCTTGGATTAGCAATTTTAATGTCCAGTAGTGTATGTAAGTGACTAAAATTGCAAGATCACAGGTTAATGTAAGTGCGAGATAAGCCGTTGCCGGCCGCGGTGGTCTCGCGGTTCTAGGCGCTCAGTCGGGAACCGCGCGATTGCTACGGTCGCAGGTTCGAATCCTGCCTCGGGCATGGATGTGTGTGATGTCCTTAGGTTAGTTAGGTTTAAGTAATTCTAAGTTCTAGGGGACTGATGACCACAGATGTTATGTCCCATAGTGCTCAGAGCCATTTGAACCATTTTTTTGATAAGCCGTTGGAAATGAGAAATGTTGGCTGTTGAATGCAAGCATGCAGACATTCATAGGTTGTGTTACTTAGGTGGAGAATGTCAGTTTGTCAGATGGAATCCCATGTGCTTTGCATTTGGTCGGACAGTACAGGTTTGGTTAATGCTGATCGTGAATGACGCTGGGATTACCGTCCGATGGTTTCCCATATGTGCTCGATTGGAATAGATCAAGTGATCGAGCAGGCTAATGCAACATGTCGACACTTGTAGAGCATGCTGGGTTACAACAGCAGTTTGGGGCGAGCGTTGGAAAACATCCCTGAAATGCTATTCATGAACGGCAGCATAACAGATCGAATCACCACACTAAAATACAAATATTTAGTCAGGTGTGTATGGAAACCACGGGAGTGCTCCTGCTGCCATAAAATGTCGCACCCCCGTCCGTAACTGAAAATGTAGTTCCAGTGCGTCTAGCACGCAAACAAGTGTGCTGTAGGCCCTGAGTTGGCCTCCTCCTAATCAACACACAGTTATCACTGGCACCGAAGCATAGCTAGTTTCCTCATAAAACACTACAGATATCCATCATGTCCTCCAATAATATCTCGCTTTTTACCACTGTAGTCGCTAATGGAGGTGGTTTGGGGACAGTGGAAGGCACGCTATAGCGTCTGGGACGGAGCTGTGCTTGACCTAACCGTTGTGTAACAACTTTGTGTGTACTGAGATACAAATGGCTACTCAAATTGCTGGAGCACATGCAGTACCATGCGCCAGAGCCATACACCGAACACGATGGTCTTCCATCGAGGTAGGGTCGTCTAGAGAGCAATTTCCTTGCACCCGTACATTATAGTGATCACCGCTGCCAGGAATCATGTACAGTTGCTATATTCCTGTCAAGTCTTTCTATAGTATCGCAGAACGAACATCCAGCTTCTTGTAGCCCTATTATACGACTTCGTTCAAACTCATTCAAGTGTGTTAATAGTATCTCACCACGTCCGATCTTGAAGTTCACCGCCTTTATAGCGTGTATTTAAAGCAATTCTGAACTGCGTCCTCATAGTGATGCTACTGTCATCACTCTTATGCAACTGTTGCGAAATTTTAGTAGACATCATCTTTCAAACTTAGAAACATGCCTATCAACTTTCGTTTACATCGCACAACTCCTTCTTGGTGTTGCGATTCTTTTCATGTTTGGTGTCTATTAAAATTTCGCACCTGTCGCATAAGAGTGTCTCTAATAGCACCACTACAAGAATGCAAATGAGGTTTGCTTTAAATACACTTTTTTAAATATATTAGCGTATACAATTTTACAGTAGTGTACAATGTCTGTCTCTTTCAGATAGCAGCGAAAAGAAAGCAACGTGAAACAGATCAATATTGTATGTTTTTTGCTGTTTTGTGGAACTCTGTCAAAGGTTACTGTAGTAATTCAAGGAAAATTAAATAAACTGTCACAGGATGCAATTAAATTCTCTTATTTGCTGGTCGATTTCAAGGCTTGTAGCCGTAGTATGAGATGTACCACATCACAGTAGATGCATAAGTCACTGCAATACATAATGAAATTACAATACGTATACTGTATGTGCTAACAAATTTATTGACGTCTTTTTAATGTCAAACTGCTTAAGATCCGTACATCAATATAGGCGGCCGAAGACTTCCGGCATAAGAAGTCACCCTCATCCAGCCAACGGCCTTGTCAAAGATGGCGGAGGAGTGGACAAAGGTTCAGGGCACTATCTGGTCCTTGGGGTGGGAAACTGCCCCTAAAGGCGGAAGAATCAGTAATGATCAACGGCATGAGGATCCAGAAGGCAATAGAAACCACTGAACTAAAGACCGTAACGTGTATCTACAGGACATGTGGACTGTAATTGAAAAAAGTGTCATGATGATCTCTCCATTACAAAAGATTCCGAAATAGTCCCCCATTCGAATCTCCCGAGGGGACTGCCAAGACGGAGGTCACGATGATAAAAAGATTAAGTGACCAGCGAGAGAATAATGTTCTACGAATCGGGACTTGGAGTGTCAGAAGCTAGAACGTGGCAGGAAAACTAGTAAACTTGAACAATGAAATGCAAAGGCTCAGTCTAGATATAGTAGGGGTCAGTGAAGTGAATTGGAAAGAAGACAAGGATTTCTGGTCAGATGAGTAGAGGGTAATATCAACAGCAACAGAAAATGGTATAACGGCGGTAGGATTCGTTATGAGCTGGGAAGTACGGCAGAGAGTGTGTTATTGTGAACAGTTGCCGGCCGAAGTGGCCGAGCGGTTCTAGGCGCTACAGTCTGGAACCGCTCGATCGCTACGGTCACAGGTTCGAATCCTGCCTCGGGCATGGATGTGTGTGACGTCCGTAGGTTAGTTAGGTTTAAGTAGTTCTAAGTTCTAGGTGACTGATGACCTCAGAAGTTATGTCCCATAGTGCTCAGAGCCATTTTTTTGTGAACAGTTCAGTGACAGGGTTGTTCTTATCAGATCTGACAGAAAACTAACACCGACAGCGATATTTCTGGTATACATGCCAACGTCGAAAGCTGATTATGAAGAGATGGGAATAATATATGAAGATATTGAAAGAGTGTTGCAGTATGTAAAGGCAGATGAAAATCTAATAGTCATGGGGGACTGAAACGTAGTTGTAGGGGAAGTTCAAATGGCTCTGAGCACTATGGGACTTAACTTCTTAGGTCATCAGTCCCCTAAATCTTAGAACTTCTTAAACCTAACTAACCTAAGGACGTTACACACATCCATGCCCGAGGCAGGATTCGAACCTGCGACCGTAGTGGTGTAGGGGAAGGTGTAGAAGAAAAGGTTACAGGAGAATACGGGCTTGGGACAAGGAATGAGTGAAGAGAAAGCCTAACTGAGTTCTGTAATAAATTTCAGCTAGTAATAGGGAAGACTCTGTTCAAGAACAGTAAGAGGAGGAGGTATACTTGGAAAAATCCGGGTGACAGGGCAAGATTTCAACTAGATTACATCATGGTCAGACAGAGATTCCGAAATCAGATATTGGATTGTAAGGGGTACCCAGGAGCAGATATAGACTCAGGTTTCAACAGCGATGAATAATAGGCTGCAGTTTAAGGCATTAGTCCGGAAGAATCGTTACCCCAAGAAATAGGATACGATAGTACTAAGGAATGACAAGATACGCTTGAATTTCTCTAAGGCTACAGATACAGCTATAAGGAGTAGCGCAGCAGGGAGTACAGTTGAAGAGGAATGGACGTCTCTAAAAAGAGCCATCACAAAAGTTGGAAGGAGGAACATAGGTACAAAAAAGGTAACCACGAAGAAACCATGGGTAACAGAAGAAATACTTCAGCTGATCGATGACAGAGGGAAGTAGAAAAATGTTCAGGGAAAATCAGGAATACAGAAATGCAAGTCACTGAGGAATGAAATAAGTGGGAAGTGCAGGGAAGATAAGAGGAAATGGCTGCCTGAAAAATGTGAAGAAATCGAAAAAGAAATGATTGTCGGAAAGACAGAATCAGCATACAGGAAAGTCAAAGTAACCTTCGGTGACATTAAAAGTAAGGGTGGTAACATTAACAGTGCAACGGAAATTCCACTGCTAAGTGCAGAAGAGAGAGCGTATAGGTGCAAAGAAAGCCTCTATGAGGGGGAAGATTTCTCTCATGTAATAGACGAAGAAAGAGGAGTCGATTTAGAAGACAAAGGTGATCCAGTATTAGAATGAGAATTTAAAAGAGCTTTGGAGGACTTAAAAATCAAATAAGGCAGAAGGGATGGCAACAAAACAACTGCTCACTTTAGTGTGTAGAATGTACAAGTCTGATGACATACCATGTGACTTTTGGAAAAATATCATCCACAAAATTCCGAAGACTGCAAGAGCATTCATGGGCGAGAATTATCGCACAATCAGCTTAACAGCTGATGCATCCAAGTTTCTGACAAGAATAAAATACAAAAGAATGGAAAAGATGACGATCATTTTGGCTTTAGAAAAAGCAAAGGCATGAGAGAGGCAATTCTGACATTGCGGTTGGTAATGGAAGCCAGACTAAAGAAAAGTAAAGACACGTTCATAAAATTTGTCGACTTGCAAAAACGTACGACGGTATAAAGTGGAGCAATATGTTCGAAATTATGGGAAAAATAGGGGTAAGCTAAAGGCAGAGACGGGTAATAACAATATGTACAAGAGCCAAGAGGAAGTAATAAGAGTGGAGGAGCAACAACGAAGTACTCCGATTAAAAAGGGTGTAAGATAGGGATGTAGTCTTTCGCCCCTACAGTCCAGTCTGTACAACGAAGAAGCAATGATAGAAATAAAACAAACTTTGAGGAGAGGAGTGGAATTAAATGTCAAGGTGAAAATATATCACTGATACGATTCGATGATGTCATTGCTATCCTGTGTGAAAGTGAGAAGAATTAAATGATCTGCTGAATGGAATGAACAACCTGATGAGTGCAGAATATGGACTAGAGTAAATCGATAAAAAACGAAAGTAATGAGAAGCATCAGAAATGAGAACAGCGAGGAACTTAACACAGGATTGATGGTAACGAGATAGATATAGTTAAGGAATTCTACTTCTTAGGCAGCAATGACAGACGGAGCATGGAGGACATCAAAAGCAGAGAAGCGCCGGCTAAAATGTCACTCTTGGGCAAGATAACTCTACTAGTATCAAACATAGGCCTTAATTTGAGGAAGATATTTCTGAGAATGTACGTCTCGAGTATTGCATTGTATGGCAGTGGTACACTGACTGAGGGAAACCGGAACGAAAGAGAACAGAAGAATCTGAGAGATGGTGCTACAGACGAATGTTGAAAATTAGTTGAACTGATAAGGTAAGAAATGAGAAGGTTCTGTGTAGAATCGGAGAGAAGAAAAATAAGTGGGAAAAACCGAGAAGGGGTTGGACCAGGAAGATACGACATCTGTGGAGACATCAGGGAATGACTTCCATGGTAGCAGATGGAACTGTAGAGGGCCAAACCTGTAGAGAAATATAGAGATTGGAATACATCCAGCAAATAGTTGAGGACGTAGGTTGTTTGTGCTACTCTGAGATGAAGGGGTTGGCACCTGAGAAGGATACATGGCGGGCCCCATCAGACCTGTCAGAAGCCAGATGACCAAAATAAACACGAATATATAAATGCACATAAATTACAACTGATGATCCCTATCTATAGAGTGACGTCACATCTTGACATAACGAAATGGGAAATGATGGTACACATGATATTTCCATATCGTTTGCCATTTTTGGTTCAGAACAATTTTATAACCGCAGTTAGTTTTATATTCCATGGATAACTTGCATGATTGATCATAATGATGCAGCATGAGACATTTTACATTCATACTGCAAATTCGTTTTGAACTATGTCTACAACTTTTTCTTTTTTATAAAGATGTAAATTAGCAATACATACCCACCAACTTTTCCTGCTACGTAAATAGAAATAATTCCAAACAACAGAAGTAGTTGTATGTGGAAACTTTTTCAGGTCGTTTTGGTCTTTAGTTTGTTGTCTGCCAAGATTTTATATAACTGAATAAGTGATCATATATTTTGTTGGTAGCATTCTAAACCAAGTTTTGTGCTAATGATTATCATAATGGGGAAAAATGAATGTCATTATTTTCCTGTCTGTAGTATCGTCACGAACGCAAATCAGTAATGACGGTCCGGTTTAAATCGAATATTTTATTTACGCCAATAAAAATACTTACGTCAATAACAACTAGTAAATTTAGTAGATAACTGATGAAGCCCTGCTGTCTTCTTACTCCTAATTTATATTTGCTTGAGATGTAAAAGTTTGCAAATATCGAATGCCTGTGAGGTGATGAGCAGGGATGTGCACCAGCTGAAGCCACAGGTGAGTCGCCTCTGAGGGACAAATTCTTGGAAAGCCCCCCCCCCTTCCCCGCCCCCAGAGCTGACTGAGTGGTCACAGGCCATCGGACATAGGCTGTTGCCGTACTGAGACGCGACAGGAAACTGGATTGTATAAAAACGCAGATAACATCTCCTATAGAGAAAAACCTGGTCATAACATTTTAACACCAGGAAATGGTGTAAGAATTCGTCTTCCTTAGCCTGCACAGGGTTTTTTATATGGGACGGCGAAAGCAGGCCATTTCGCCAGAAAAGCACAGACAACTATAGACAAGCGTCTTAGTGGTGAGTGGGGACGCTAGGTCCTGGGTCTTTCAAATTGTGAGAGACTGCAAAACTCTCTGACTTTCTAGAAAAACAATGTTTATTTAATGTAAAACCTGCGCTAATGGCTGACGCAGACAAACTCTATGGTAGAAAGAGACACTGGTGAAAGACGACCCAGAGCATCTCATTGACTGAATAGAGTTGAAGAGAAGGTAGTACGAGTCTTTTTGGCAGAGTGTGGTAGGAAACGAGCCCTTGCTTAACCAGTCAGGGGATGGAGGCGACTTTTTGTAACTTGCAGGTGATCAGTCGGTGTTTGAAAGATTCAGAGATGAGGCAGTCAAATACCGTGAGAGTTGGGAAACCCAGCAGTGTGGGGTTTCTTACTTCACATTCAGTTGGAAATCAGACGACAGAACATGATGGGATAGTAAAGTTCTGAAATCATTCAAGTTCCGGAGCCTCGACCACTAGAGTTCGACAATAAGAGCTGCTACACAGACACATGAGCTTATGTATTGGGGATTTGGAAACATTTTGGGCTAATTTGAACTTAGCTGCTGCAAAGGTCGTTGGTTTCACTTATGATGGATTCTACAGCCACTTGAAATACCACATGCAGTATTATGGTGAGATCAAGCCGCATCTGTGAGACGAGACTTTGAGTAATTGTCAATTTTTCGTAACCCAGTTACTTCAGGTTTCATTCTGAAGATTTGCATTTGACAGTAATGGAGAGTTTACTCTTAAGTTCGCCCACAGATGTGACGCTTTTCGTTTGTGTAGTACGATTTAGTTACATTAACCCTACAATGATCACTAGGCATTCATGATTCTAGGTAATTTGTTCTGAGATTGACAGTGTTTTGCCCCCGACAATCCCAACGTCTGATATGCCAATAATATAAGATTAAAACTGCCAAAGGTTGCCATTTAGTTGCTTATTTGTCTATGATTTATCAATGTTGCCACAGTTGTCATTGTTCAATAAATCATAGTCATTATAACTCTTGTTTCATTTAGTATTCATAAGTTCTCCTATCACAATTTTGGAGGTTACATTTGTATAACTTTTACCGATGCCTACCAGATTTCAGTTCATTAACCTGCAGTGTCAGCTCCCCCTTTGAGCAGAGAGAACAATAAAATATAAAACGACCTCCCACATATTTTTACGACAGATTCCGGGATTCACATTGTTAGCCCCAAATCCCTGCACTTTCACCAAGATTTGCAGTAATACCATTGTGTGGTGATTTTACTGGCCAGTTTAAGTTGTGTCGTGACTGCGCACCACATTTCATCTCCTGCCCCGTTCATGAGGTGGCGCCAAGGTTACAAGTGCCTGCTTACCGTTGCAGAGGGCGTGCAGAGCATCGAAGCACACGTAGATAGAATAAAACCGTTGTCACATTGACCGTGCATTCGAACGTCAACGTTGAGCGTACAGAGTTTCTAACGCCACTGTGTGGAAGAAGCACGTTTGGGAGGCTTTCCGGAAGTGCAGAGCAATATCAGGAAAGTAAAATACTGTGAATGTGCATTCGAACTAGACCAGTAAGATGGAAGAACGCGTCCTACGTCACATGAGGCCATTTATTTTCAGTACAGAGCCGGAGACGCCATATTGGCTTTCAGATGAAGCCCCTATTTGATGACTTTTATATAATAACTTGCGTCCTATGAGTGTATGCCACTTTAAATGCCCACATGTAGAGGATCTCTCGAGAAATCTGTCGTTAGTTTTACAATTTGTTGTAATAAAATGACTGGAAATGTTACGTTGGCGGTTAAATAATTTTTTAATTATAACTTACTCTTATGAAACTATGCGTTTCAGGGCAATGGCATATTGCGGATCCATAAAAAATGCACTGTTCTTTGTACAATTTGTTATAATTAAGAGCATATCAGTGATTATTATATCTGTGATTCGAGGCTTCAGAAGATAGTAACTTGCAAAACGTGATGATATACTCGTATTTCTTAAGTTTCGTAGAGTAATGAATAGAGATGCGCAGTCATACTATGATGTGTTATGCGGAGCTGTTTGTGTCTCACTACGTTCTAATTTCTTTTTTACTCACCTTCTCGCTTTGCAACTACACTCATGCTCATAAATTAAGGATAAAGCTGATACATGGTGAAACAACACTCTGGTGGGCGGTTTGTGGGTTTAAATCACCTCGGGGTATGACCATGCGGTGCATTTGACCTGCGGTCGTCGCTGGTAACAGTGCACATACGCAGAGGTGTGTTGGTGGATGTCAGAGTACTGTGCAGCGAATAAGTGTTCAGACGTTTTCAGACGTCCTACTGGTGACTGTGTTGAAAATGGCTCGAAGAACACATATTGGTGACGTTATGAGGGGTAGAGTACTAGGGCGACTGGAGGCTGGTCAAACACAGCAGGTCGTAGCACTACATGTGCCACAAAGTGTAATCTCAAGATTATGGCAACGATACCAGCAGACAGGTAACGCGTCCAGGCGCTACAGCACGGGACGTCCACAGTGTACAACACCACAAGAAGACCGATGTCAAACCATCAGTGCCCGTAGAAGGCCACGGGTTATTGCAGGTAGCCTTGCTCGGGACCTCACCGCAGCCACTGGAACAGTTGTTTCGACACGCAGTCTATAGACAACTGAACAAACACGGTTCATTCGCCCGGAGACCTGCAAGATGCATTCCACTGACCAGGATTTTCAGCTGACGTGAACTAGGAACCAGATACCAACCCCTTAAAGTCCTTGAAAGGGACCTGTAATGAGGATGTGGTTTGATGGTGTGGGGTGAGATTTTGATTGGTGCACGTACACCCCTACGCGTATTTGCAGAGGAACTGTAACAGGTCAGGTGTATCGGGACGTCATCTTGCACCAGTATATCAGCCTTTTTAGGCGTGCAGTGGGTCCCACCCACCTTCCTCCTGATGGATGATAACGCACGGCTCCACCGAGCTGCCATCGTGGAGGAGTACCTTGAAACAGAGGATATCAAAATGGAGTGGCCTGCCTGTTCTCCAGACCTAAACCCCATCGAGCATATCTGGGATGTTCTCGGCCGACGTATCGCTGTACGTCTTCAAATCCCTACGACACTTCAGGAGCTCCGACAGGCACTGGTGCAAGAATGGGAGGCTATACCCCAGCAGCTGCTCGACCACATGATCCAGAGTATGCCAACCCCTTGTACGGCCTGTATACGTGTGCATGGTGATCATATCCGATATTGATGTCGGGGTACATGCGCAGGGAAGAGTGGCGTTTTATAGCTCATATGTTTCGGAATGGTTTTCTCAACTTATCACCAATACCGTGGACTTACAGATGTGTGTCGTGTGTGTTCCCTAGGTGCCTACGCTATTAGCGCCAGTTCTTTGTAGTGTCACGTTGTGTAGCACCACATTCTGCTATTATCTTTAATCTAAGAGTGTGAGTGTAGTACGGAGGGCACGCCGTTCAGTGTTGTCTTCATTGTCGACTGGTTGGTTCCTCTATCTTACGGTGGACAGCGAACTGCTCAGAGGGTACCGCGTCGAAGATGGTGAGCGGTTGCTGACCGAGAACATGACAGCGGAATCAAATGCACCGTCGAATGGCGATCTGGTACTGTATTGGTTCCCTGGTGGTCCGTTCCTGGAGACTTTCAAGAGCTATTATACACCAAGGAATTAGAGTAGGGGCTGTATGTGGCTACCGGCTCACAGCATGCGCATGGTGTCTCCGAGTACTGACGGAGAAGCCATTCGGTGTCTTCGTTCCGAGAACTCTGAAGTCTGTTGTATGTCTTGGAGGCCGACTGGGAACAGGCAACTGATGATGCAAGGGAGGACCCAAAGCCAAGGAAGGCGAGCTAGCCGTTGTTGTCTAGCCATTCTGAAAATCTGTTACTAGCTCACATAAAGGCGTACGTGACTTTCCATGGGCCGTTGAAAGTTAATTTTACATCTGCCCGCTATACCAATGACAAAGCGCAGGAAACAGAAAGGCACTGTGACGAATTTTACATGAGCAGTGATACGGTATCAGTTGACACCGCCCACAGACACTGACTTTAAATGACTTACGAGGGTTGCAACTTTAACAGTGGCAACTATACTTATTCAAAATCTGTTCCGTACTTCAAAACAGTCACCAACATTGTGGAGCGGTCAGTTTGTCCGATGAATCTCTGTAACAGTTCAAACACGATTACCATGAAGGGGTTCCTTCAGTTTAGTAGTCTAGTAGAAGTTGCAAGGGTGGATGGTACAGCATTTCGCCCCCCCCCCCCCCCCCCCCCGCCTCCCATCAATCGAACAGATGTCACAATTTGGTGCATATGCGTCTGAGCATTGGCTTGCAGACAGTTCTCTAAGCCGCTCAATTTTCGATCACAGCCTGCGACCAGCCAGAGAGAAAGAATCGGCGACTTTCAAATCGCTGGCAAGACCTGTAGATTCCGTGGTATGGGATCCAGTGCTATTTATTCTGTTGTTTGATATCATTAGATACACGTATTCACTCATAAATTTTGTTCATTTCGTTGAGGATTTTAATTATGCAGACATCAGTCACTGATCTGGCCTATAATTCAATTCTCCTCTTTTTGGTATATCTTATTGGGCATTTCACTTATAAGATCTTGCTATATTCGTCATTTGTTTTAATTGCCGTTAATCGAATAATTACTCCCGAAAATTGTTCTCCATTGATTGTTCTCCATTGATTCTACATTTGTTGGGTTGGTGCATAAATTCGTAGTGTGTCCCATAAGTATAATAAATACAACTGACTGACATAATAGACATTTTAGTAATCAGTAACAGAACCGCCTTCACTATTTCCAATAATCTGCTGACACTGGGTAACTTTTCGATTGGGCGACTGTAGAAATCAAGTTGTTTTGAGGCGAAGAACTTGTCGAGCCATTCTGGAAGCGCATTTTCATCGAGAAAGGAAGTTATTTTGATAGAGATTGGAAAAGCGAAAATCTGAGGGCGCACGATCAGGTGAGTAAAGTGAGTAAGGAATGACTTCGTAACCCTACTCCTGTGCAGTGCTTTTTGTCAGTGTAGCCAAATGCGGGGACGATATAGTGTAGTAGCATCACTCTACGCAGTCTTCCTGGTCATTTTTCTTGGATTGCATCTGCCAGACGTCTCAGTTCTCGGCAGCAAATGTCGGCAGTGGTAGTTAAGACTCGGAAAAGCAATTCATTGTACACCACACCGTCGATTTTCCATCAGATGCATAACTTTATCTTTTGTGGATGCGCACAGCTCTTTGTATAGGGAGTTGCTGCTTTGTTTGGGCTGAAACATTCCTTTCTTTTCCTTACGTTAACATAAAGACATCATTCCTCGTCCCCAGTAACGATACAGAATAGGAATGGCCAGTATTGTTCACGAGCCAATTGATGGCGAACAAGCACAGATGCAGATATAGCCACCCCCTGATTTGTGAGATTTTGGCTTAGAGCATGCGGCGCCCATACATCCGATTCTTGACCCGTTCCCATTACAAGTAAATGTCGCACGATAGTGGAATGATCACATTCCATCACATTTGTCAGGTACTGAGTACTTTGACGTGGATCATTGAGGATTAATGCGTTTAAACGGTCTTGAAACACCCTGAAGGTTTTCCTGGACGTGGAGAAACACTAATGTCGTAATGATCCTCTCTATAACGAGAAAACCGTTTTCTTGACGTGCTCTGTTCAGTGACACTATCTTATGGAATTGTTAAAAAGTAATAACGTTGAAATAATTTTTCTCGTATGTGGAAGACTACCAGGGGCGGAGGCACGAGGGGACGGAAAAGAAAGGGAGAGTGAGGGCAAAGGTATCAGAACATAAATAACAGGTTGCGAATGAAACGGTAACGAGCAACTCGCATAGATTAAGGCCTAGGGGATAGTCATTTAATATTTTCTTCGTTGTATTTCAAACACAATTTAACAATAGAATAACAGCGGAAAATAGTTTACTATCTAAACCAATAAATATCATTTAACTGAAAATGGGCGTCTTATTATTTATTAATGCACAATTATTACCCTGAACTCCAAAACAATAACCAAAAACTACTTTAAGCTACAGCAAATTTTACCAATTTGCCGGTGGAGGATCCCAACTCTCCTTTTGTTAATCGATGTTCCGTTCCCCTAAACCGCCCCCCCCCCCTCCCCACCACCATTAGCCTCTGCAGACTACCATAAATTTTTAATGGAATTTATATAAGTTGATGTCGTTGCAGACGTGTATGGGACCTTTTTAGAATTTTAAGTCCTTCAGTTCTCGTAAAAAAACTACCACCAGGTTGTAATTGAAGTGCAGCTACTCACCGAGGTCCCGTTTGGGCTGTAGTTATCGTACTGCAGCTAAACTTGGCAGATACGCTAACAAACAACCGATTTACGCCGGAATAAAAAAAAAAAAAAAAAAAAAGAGAGAAAGAAATATTTCCAGTTTTGGTCACCAGGTGCACATTTGGCGCTGTACAGCATCACGTCGACGTCGCCGGTGCTCATATTGAACAAACTGTGTTAAGTGCCGGTTAATAGTAAAATGAAGGTCATAAATTTGACCTTTTCTGCCAATGACTGGGTCCTAATCCACTACATACGGAAATATTTCTACACGTCTTTCATGAATTCACAGCGCCAGATTTGTACCTGGTGGTCAAAACAGGAACTAATAGTTTTCCAGCTTCAATCGATTCCGCATTAACGCACTAGACTATCGGCTACGTTTTGCGGACATACGGTAATTACAGTCCACACTGGACCTTTGTAAGTAGCTTTACTGTCATTATAACCACCCTGTATGTGGCCTGAGCGCCTTGTGCAGCCAACAACAGCAGCTGGGCAATCACACAGTCGCAAATTATGACTAAGCGCTGATGAGGAGAACGTTTGGTTCAAATGGCTCTGAGCACTATGCGACTTAACTTCTGAGGTCATCAGTCGCCTAGAACTTAGAACTAATTAAACCTAACTAACCTAAGGTCATCACACACATCCATGCCCGACGCAGGATTCGAACCTGCGACCGTAGCGGTCACTCGGCTTAAGACTGTAGCGCCTAGAACTGCACGGCAACTCCGGCTGGCAGTACATTTGGAGTGGTGCACCAGCTCTTTCCTAATCGATCCACAACCGCGTTATTAACCATATCTGACGTACTTAGTGCCGAGGAACGCCTCTTGTGTGAGGAAGAATTACGCGTTAGGTAAAGCGAGTGAGTGTGTAACAAGTTGAAGGTAAGATTTAATGACATAATCGAGTGTTGCTGCAACTATGGCATAATGCTGCGTGATACTGCTTTCTTGGCAATAGAGACGTAATTTCAAGGCATAATTTCTCTTAAATAATGAGTCGAAATGGATTGTGTGCATTTATTGGTGAAGATCTGTAGCCTGTAACATACTTCTATCGTCCTACAATCGGTAGTATTGTTATTAGTTCTCAATCTGGAGTTCTCTCGAAATTAGTAACTAATTTGTCAATAAAAGAGGGTTGTTGGGTAAAAGGAAATATAGCGTTTATTTCACTCTCGGCTTACTTACAGTGCCACAGTAGTACGGCACTTATCCAGGAAGAAGCTAGAATTGAAGTTCTCAAACGAAAACAGCAATGTAAATCTCGTATGTGCGTCGTAACCCCACTGGCGTTTACTGTTCGTAGCAGTGGCCCTATTGATGTTTACCATTCGCAGCACTGGAGTAACAAAATATACGACAGGGTTTTTCTCGTAGGGGCTCGTTGAATTTATTAATGAGAAGAGTACAGCCTTAGCAATTATTTTTGAAGCGGATGAAGGCGTACTGAAACGTTCACTCCAAACTTACACTGCTCTATTTGCAACAATACATGAATTCACGCCTGCAATGAAACGAGTTTTCCTCAGCCGTTATTACGTTGCATTGATGCAGATCTACATTCATGTAACGATTGTCGAAGGGTGCTGACAAATGCCCTGTCCATGCGGCACACGCAACAACGATTTCGGATCTCATTTATCAGGGAAATCTCTTGCGTACAATACGTAAGCCGCAACCGTGGAGGATTATCGAAAACGATAGTCATCAGTTATATTGATGAATAGCCCGGGAGGGTACGTGATTACACCGGAAGCAAAGGTCAAAGCCATAGTGGTGCGAGTGAAATGTAAGTTTTAAACGTATCAAATCACAGTCACTTGACTAACAAGAATATGTGTGCATCGTTATAGTCGTAGAGAAATACAACAGGTATGTGTGATTCGTACACGGCTGAGTTAACTAACGAAAATGAACAGATTTGCTACTTATCCAGTTATTCAGTTGATAGACACGTCTGTATTTCCCTCTGACGTATTACATGAGAAATTCGTAGTGTCTAACAATATAATCGGATTTGCACCAGAGTCGTGCTGGCTTACTGTCGAAAATAGAAATACATGACCGGAACCGAAGGGCACGTGCTACCGTCACATATGACTACTGCAGGATAAAGAAGGAATATGAAAACATATGGTGTTTTCAGAACTAGAAATGTGTTAACCATGCCGAAAACAGACTGGTCCGTGACAGACACTGAGTAAAAATTAGGGTTAACGAAGAACAGCACTATCATTTTAGAAATTAGATCTCATATGGATAAACTGCATGGAGAGCTGCATCAAACCAGTCTCTGGACTGAAGACCACAACAACAACAACAACAACAACATGGATAAAGTTTTCATCAAACCGTTTATGTTGTTTTCGTGGACTAACAATGAAACGGTTTGTTGCGGCACTGGAGTATGAGGACACCACATGACGAGAGTAGTCATCAGCCAGGGTGTTGTGACTGTTGACGTGATTCGACGCCAACTCGACTGATATATTTTTAGATGAAAGCAATAGGAAAATATATTGTGAAAATGTTATCTGTATTAATAGTCGTAAACTAGTATCCTATATGAGTAAATGAAACTCTTCATATTTAGTATGAAATGTCTATAATTAATATTAGACAGTGATCTCCAAAATGTGCTGTAGAAAGAAGGAAGTATGATTAGAGCTTAAAATACCCAGAGGCAGACGGCAAGGAAGTCGGCAGTGTTATTTTGAAATCGATTAACCTGACATTTGCTTCAAATGACACAGGGAATCTACGGTAAACTTGCATCTGGATTGGCGACCTAGAATTTGAACCTAAGTGCTTCCGAATCCGAGTCCAATGCGCTAGGTAAAATGCTGTTCATATAGACGATGTTGAAATAGGACGCAGACAAATAGATCGCAGGATTGAGAAGTCGATCAGGAGCACTCGCTGAGAAATAGCAAGGTATATATTCATTTTCCCTGTGCCATGCCCAGTTCTAGCTCTCCTTGCACGTAATTCGTTGTATATTGCTTCAGCATTGAGTACAGAAGTGGAAATCAATCGCCTGCTTTAGTAAAATCATTAATGCAGTTTCTTAATTTGTTGCCTGTTCTCCACAGTAGATTTTGCGTTCTAGATGGTGGAATAGAACCGATTGCACTACATGATCGAGACTACTTACCTCATTCATGTGCTACGCTTCATTTTTTGTGTGACGTGCCGAAGAAGTTTTACCGAAACAACAGACTATGTGAACATGTACTCTTAATCCTGTTATGTTGCCCAACATGGAGTTGCGTGAAGTTGATTTCCTTCGATTTGATTTGTGTTGTATTGAGCTCTGTAGGTTCATCATTTGGCTTATTGAAGTATGTGACACGTACCTGCCACTGTTTGGTGGTAAACGAACATAGTTGTGTAATTAGGTTTGTATGGTTTGAAGTGGATGATTGTAACGGACGAAGGGAGACCATCTGGGAAATCTGTTTGTTTTGAAATCAGTGAAAATAGTCTGACAGTCAGCTCATGAATTTGAAATACGCTCAAGGCTAATTTAATTATTACTTGTCTCTGCAAATTCAACGTAACAAAATGGCATACAAAGCCTTTAATTCACTGAAATCACGACGAAAACACGTGTAAATAATAATGCGATTAACGCTATACAGTTCTGATAAGAGGACGTTCTTTTACAAGAGTATTTCAGTTATAGCTCTGTTCCATGGGCTCTACCGAGTGAAAGAGCTACAGACCTTCCGAAACGCATTGATGAGTCTTACAAACAGATACTGATCGTACTTTGTTATAAAGATTCGGCAATCCTTTGCGTATCTGTAGACATGCGTATGAGAACGAATGACCCTAATATGTGCACCCTCTTTTTCGTCGTTGAGGGTTTCTGTGTTTGTGCATTGTCAAGATTTCTTATCGTGTCGTGGATGTAAATTTTGTATAGTCTGTCGAGGTTTTTGTTACTTACATATGCTGCACTTAACTTCTCCGGGACAGTGCAATACAGACAAGATTGCCTTTCATTATTCTGGAGAGTAGTGTGCTTCATACTGTCAAATATTGAACTAACGTTCAGCCATTATTTGAAGTGACCTCCAGCAAGGTAGGTAATGCCACTGAGGTAACGCATAACTAATTTTTCTCAGATTACTGATTAATTAGTTAGTTAGGTTCATGTTCCATATATCATTTGTATGATTAATCAGACTAATCGTAATGATGTGGAACGATTAAATTTACATTCACATTACACATTCATTGGAAAATATGGCTATAAGCTATCTACAAGCTGATACTAGAAACACTTCTACGCAATAAAATGGGTTGGCAAGGAGAGGCTGTTTCAGTATGTTTTCAAATTTAACTTTGCTGTTTCTCAGATATTTTATACCACTAGGATCGAAAATTTTGGTTGCAGCATTTGTGCTGACAACTTACTGTGGAGTAATGACCGTCCTTTTCTTCTGATATTGTAATTATGTATATCATTGTTCGTCTTGCACATCAACAAATTTTATGAGATAATATCCATAACGTCAAGAAGCAGTCAAAATGCTTACGGTTATGAGCAGATGTCTTCAAGATAATGGATGCTATTGTTACGGCACGTTTTTCAGGAGGGGAAGACGTTTCCTTAAATATGAGTTGGTTCGGGATGCTACTTCACACAACATTATGGAATAAAAATCCGCAGAATATGTCAACTTACTGACTTTTATCTCCTCAACCAATAATTCGAAGTGCAAGTATGGCTGAATTCAGTTTCTCTAAAATGTGCATTTTTCAGTTTAAAATTCTATCAGTACGGATATCTATTTTTTAAATATTTACTCACTTATTATTATCTGTTTTTGAAACTGATATTGAGACCATTCACAAAAAGACACTCTGTAATACTTTTAACAACACTGCTTACCATTTCTCCTGTTATTGTATGTATGTTTGAGCTGATTACAACTCTAGTTTCAACTCGGAAAAGAACTAAATCTGCATGTTGTGTATTAGACAGAACGTCGTTTATATACAAAAGAAACAATAGTGGATCTAACATAAAGCCTTCTGTAACACCATAAATGATCTCTCCCAAGTCACAACAATTGTCCCTGATTATGCTGGTTGAATTATTAAGTGCAACTATATTCATTCCTTTTTCGTTCGAATACAGCATTGTCCATTGGTCGCCCACTCCGTCAATTCAATAGAATATCAGTTTACCTCATAAAATATTGCAATTAACTAAGATGGATTGAAAGAAATTGTTGTTATTTGTTGCTAGTAATTAAAGAGTGGATTTTATTTTCGCACCTTGGCAAATAAGGAGGGAGTTGCTCTTGTTCGGTGATAATTGGGACTTCGTATATCTTCCACAGAAGTTCTGACGGCCACTTGTGTGGGAGCGTCCGGGAAGAATAGACTGCCTTGATTCTGGTTACTGTTGGATGCAACGGAAAGTGTAAACATCACAACGGTTCATGTTCGTCGTCCGATAGGCTATCTCGATCGCTTCTCATGTATTTTGATAGTAAGTAGCTACGTATGGGTAAGAAATCATACATTATGGAGTCCTTGCATAAAATGTTCTCGGTTTACTTGCAGCGTCAAGCGGATAAATTAAGTCAGATTTAGCTCCTGAAGACGATGATGGTGGCAATCATCGGAAGCTTACGATTTTAACGAATCTGATGCGGCAAACAAACCGAGAGCTTCTTACACAGTACCTTCCTAACTAGTGTCTCAGCGTCTTCGAACTGTATAAGTTTAATGTGTTCAATTTTATGTTCTACAGTGGAGGATAATCTCTTTTTCCTACTCGCATTTGACGCTCGTGTCCTTCTGGCCTTGGTCTGGCTCTCGAATGTGATCTAATCCGTACTCGCACTTGACTGAATGACTCTCGGTGTGTGCACCTTTTCGATCCCTTCTTAGACGTATCAAAGAATGTGTCTAATTATGTTGTTGCTGAAATAGGTCAGATTAGTCTTCATACATCGAAGAATTTTTCATTCCTGGTAGGTGACTCCATGCGCCTATGGTATAAAAGCGGTGCGTGATTATTTCACTTTTCTTCACTGGCACGCCTGTTCTTTATGAATATTATCTTATATATGGATTATTTGGTATATCTAATAGTTCGGGATGTAGTAAGCAGCTTGTGTGGTTTTTAAATTATCGTATCAGCATCGCAGATTCGGTGAGCTCTGACAGTCAATGTAAAACAGAAGTCTTTTGCTACAGGCAGTGATGTATACGCCCGTTCGTTGAAAAACTGCTGAGGAATGTAAAAAAATTTTCCTTGGACCTTACTGAGAGAGCAGCTGTTGAACAACACAGTAGTTGAATTTCGTGAATACTCTGTTCAAGAATCACAAGAGAAGGAGGTATACTTAGAAAAGACCGTGAAGATTTCAGTCAGATTACATCTAGGTGAGGAAGATATTCTCAAATCAGATACTGTATTTGGAGTGTTTCCGGGGTCTCCTCAACGCTGCCAACCCGCAACGTAGCACCGCTATGCGGGTCATCGCTCCAGCTCCGTAGGCGCACCGGCCGAAGTCAGCCGAACTTCACCTAACAGGCAGGAAACAAGCTACAGTAGTTCAGAGGCGTTCGCAAGAGCATTAAAGGCCGCCATATCTACAAAGTTTCTGCTGCAGCCGCCGCGCAATTTTCCTCAGCCTATCTGAGCCTACATCGCTAGAAAAATAGCTTTCTGGGAGCTATCCGCCATTCGGTATAACTGCCCTCGCCCGGCGACCGGCAGGCAGTTCCGTCTCCGCCAGCATAGTTCGCCAAAACCAGGCCGTCATCCGGATGTGGCGCCGCCCTTCCCACTCGGAACCGCAATGCATTGCGACCCGCTGTTCCGGCCATAGACTCTGATGATGGAATACCTTGTACTGCTCGTGAGATGGAACGTTAAATTTCTGCCTACTGTTGATGTCGAAGAAGACAGTCTGTTTCGTTTACAAGAGAACATTTCGGAAGACAGTCTCACGCAGAAAGATACTTGAGCTCGTTCCAAGTTAAGTCGTCAAAGAAGTTATTACTTCATTTTCAAGAAGGACTCTACTGATTTGTTTTGAAATACTAACGCATATCAGAACTTATATTTGTAAACACAAAGTCATTGTGTTAATAAATTGATTTTTGAGTTTAATCACCTGGCTAATGCCGAAGTGCCCCAATCCGGGACACTTCGATTTTAAGGTGTACTCATGGTCAATATACAGGATCAAATCACAATTTAGTAGTGACGAAAATTATCCTGAAGTTTAAGAGACTAGTCAGAGGGAAACAACACACAACAAGTAAGATAAGGAAGCACTAAGGAATGATGAGATAGGTTTTAAGTCCTCTGAACGTGTAGATACTGCCATACGGAATAGCTCAATAGACAGATGAGTTGAAGAGAAATGGTAATATCTTTTCTTTTCTTTTCATTCTTTGTTTTTTCGGGGGGGGTTTCGTCAGTCTTCTGACTGGTTTGATGGGGCTCGCGACGAATTCTTCTCGTATGCCAACCTCTTCATCTCAGAGTTGCACATGCAACCTACGTCCTAGTTATTTGCTGGACTTGTTCCAGTTTCCCTTTTCCTCTACAGTTTTTGCTCTCTACAGCTCCCTCTAGTACCATGGAAGTCATTCCCCTACGTCTTAACAGATGTTCTGTGATCCTGTCCCTCCTTGTCGTTAGTTTTTTCCACATATTCCTTACCGGTTCTGCATAGGTCCTCTTCATCCCTCACCTTATCTGTCCATTCGTCTGTAACACCACATCTCAAAATGCTTCTATTCTCTTCTGTTTTCCCACAGTCCATGTTTCCCTACCATATAAGGTTGTGTTCCAAACGTATATTCTTAGAAACTTCTTTCTCAAAGTAAGGCCAATGTTTGATACTAGTAGACATGTTTGCCAGGAATGCCCTTTTTGCCGGTGATAGTCTGCTTTTTATTTCCTCTTGGCTCCGTCTGTCATCGGAATTGTGTCGTTTATGTTTTCCCAAAGTCAGATAGTGTATCGCCAGACTCATACATTCTACACACCAATATAAATAGTCGTTTTGTTGGACGTCACCCAAATATTTAAGATATTCCGATGGTACATTACCTATCCTTTCTGCCTTATTCTATCTTAGGTCTTCCACAATTCTTTTAAACTCTGATTCTAATATTGGATGCCCTTTCTCTTCTACATTGAGTTCTGTCACCAGACAAGTTCTCCCCTACATACGAGCCTACAATATACTCTTTCCACCTCTCCTCTTCTTCCTCTGCACGTAACACTGGAATTCCAGTTGTCCTCTTAACGCTACCACTGTTGCGTTTAACTTCCCCGTAGGCTTCTATGACTTTTCTGTAAGCCTAGTCTGTCCTTCGGACATAATTTCTTTTTCGATTTCTTCACATTTTTCATGCAGAAATGTCGCCTTAGCTTCCCCGCACTTCCTGTTTATTTCATTCCTAAGCGACTTGTATTTCTGTATTTATGATTATCCCTGATAATTTTGGTACTTCCTTCTATCATCGGCCAACTGATGTGTTTCTGCCTTGCACTTTCTTCCTTCGTATCTATGTTTCTGTTGTTCAACATCTGTATTCCCCATTGATTTAGAAGAGATTGGGGATCCCGTAATATAATTAGAAATTTAGAGAGCTTTGGAGGACTTAAGACCAAATACGGCAGAAGGGATAGATATCATTGCATCAGAATTTCTAAAATCGTTGAGGGAAGAGGCAACGAAACGACTATTCATATTAGTGTGTAGAATGTATGCGTCTGGAGACTCCATCTGACTTTCGGAAAAATATCATCCACAAAATTTCGAAGACTCATCGCACAATCAGCGTAACAGCTCATGCATCGAAGACGCTGACAAGAATAACGTACAGAATATTGGAGAAGAAAATTGAGGATGTATTAGATGACGATCAGATTGGCTTGAGGGAAGATAAAGGTACCAGAGAGGCAATTATAACGTTGCGGTTGATAATGGAGCCAAGTTTAAAGAAAAATCAAGAGACGTTCATAGGATTTGTCGTTCTGGAGAAAGCGTTCGACAGAGTAAAATGGTGCAAGATGTTCGAAATTCTGAGAAAAATAGGGGTAAGCTATAGGGAGAGATGGGTAACAAACAACACATATAAGGGCCAACACCGAATAATTAAGAAGGGTATAAGACACTGATGTAGTCTTTGGTCCCTACTGATCAATCTATACATGGAAGAGGCACTGATAGAAATAAAAGGTAGGTTCAGGAGTTGAATTAAAATTCAACGTTGAAGGATATCAATGTCACGATTCGATGATAACATTACTATCCTGAGTGAAAATGAAGAATATATGGACGATGAGCTGAATGAATCGTCTAATGAGTACAGAATATGGCTTGAAAGTCATTCGAAGAAAGGCGAAAGCAAAGAGAAGTCGCAAAGTGGACATAAGGAGGTTTTCGGAAGAATCAGCGAGAAAAGGAATATATGGGAAACACTCAAAAGAAGAATATGATGGTAGAACATCTGATAAGACGTAACGGAACAACTTTGATGGTACTACAAGAAGCTGTAGAGGGTAAAAACTGTAGAGGAAGATGAAGACTGCAAACATCCAGCAAATAATTGAGGACGTATGTTGAAAGTACAGCTCTGAATTGAAGAGGTTGGCACAGTAGGGGAATACGTGGCGTGCCACGCCAAACGAGTCAGAAGGCTGACGATTCAAAAGGGAGAGAGAGAGATAGCGATAGAGGAAAGGAATGAAAGAGAGATTATTTATGGTATATGTGAAGTAAATCTCATGTATTTTTGTTGTAATCTTCGAAGAGTGCTCCGACACAGCTCTGTATGCTAGCCCATCCTATGCAAGCTTATTCATTTCTGCAGCTACTACGAACTACATCCTCTTACACCTGGTTGCTGAAATGATGCTTTTGCCTTCTTCTACAATTTTAGGCCCTCCAGCCCCTTTACACCAACGCACATACTTTCTTCCACCACCAAACTGACTATTCGTTAACGCCTCAGGGTAACACATAAAATGCGTTTTCTCATTAATCGATTCAGTGACTCTTCATTAGTTAATCAAACTTACGCATTCCTTCGTAGTCCCAAATATCAACAGCCTAAGTTCTCTTGTGATGTTAACCAATTATTACCTACAATTCATATAGACTATACGATAAAAAGTACCCGGACGCCTACTAATGGACAAGAGTATTGAATTTGATCACCGTTAGGTTTCATGATGGCTTGAACTTAGCTGAGGACACTTTCAGTGAGGTTTGTGAATGTTTGTGGACGATTGACATCCACTTGTTCCTCAAGAGATGAATCTAGAGAAGGCCTCTGGAGACAAGCAGACGCTCTAACTCATCTAAATGGGACTCGTCTAAAAGGGACTCGTGACAGACCAGTCCATTTCAGGAACGTTATTACGAGAAATTGTTTGTTCACAGATACTCCTTCATGACAAGATGGTTGTCATGCAGATACTAAAGATTATACACAATGCTACAAAATGTGGTCGTATTCTTCTACATTTAGAGTTTTCTTAAGCACGACGGGGGGACAACACCCTATATACGAGAAAATCCACATAGATTAGATTAGATTCAGTTTTCGTTCCATAGTCCCAAAAAATGAGATGATTCTCCTCCTCCGTGCTTAACTGTTGGCACTTCACAGGATGGCAAGTAAAGTTGTCCGGCCATTTGCTAAGCTCTAAAGTTTCATAGCACGGTTAGCGGGTGCAACGTAATCCATCACTCCAAATCACTTATTTACAGTCATTGGCGTCACTCTTTACATAGTATGAAGGCTTTCACGACTGGATGACATATCTTCTGGTAAACCTTCCGGGAAGTAAGGTCGTGGTCCATGAAACTCTTCAGCTCCTAACGTCTCGTCCAGAGCTGCGCTGGACATCTTCAGAGGGGTGTTTCTCCTCCGGTGAGTCTTGCCGACTGACGGGTCGGACGTCTGAGAGCTACTTATATATCGTAGAAAGTGGGCGTGGCCTGAGTTACACGTGATATGCAGAGATAATCTTTGTCAGAGATGAAACTTAACTATCGATCGTAATCTCGTCACGGATAAAACTGTCTAGCAATTCTGTAGTGCTACTGTCCAAATATCACTAAGTTTCATGGTCTCTTCTTTCCGATTAAAATTATCCCTATGTTTATATATTTCAATTGCTTCTCTACAAAGCCGTGGGTAATAGTTCGTCGTCGTAGATAAAATTTTTGTTTGGGAAAACTTCACTTGATGATTTCCTGACTGAAAAGCGTGTTCTGCTACAGCCGATTTATCTGTTTTCCCTAATCGGCAAAGACTTCAGTGTTCTTTTAACCGTGTATTTACGCTTCTTTTCGTTGTTCCAATATAAACTTTACCACATGTACACGGAATTTTATATACGCCACTAGCTGATAGAAGAGCGCGTTTATCTTTTACAGACCGGAGAACATGACAAATTTTCTTCGTTGGTCTAAAAACAGGTCTAATATCATGTTTACTTAAAATCTTAAAAAGTAACGGATCAGATTGGAAAGATATTAAGTAAACATGGTATTAGACCTGTTTTTGGCCAACGAAGAAAATTTGTCATGTTCTCCGGTCTGTAAAAGATAAACGCGCTCCTCTATCAGCCAGTGGCGTATATAAAAGTCCGTGTACATGTGGTAAAGTTTATATTGGAACAACGAAAAGAAGCGTAAATACACGGTTAAAAGAACACAGAAGTCTTTGCCGATTAGGGAAAATAGATAAATCGGCTGTAGCAGAACACGCTTTTCAGTCAGGAAATCATCAAGTGAAGTTTTCCGAAACAAAATTTTATCTACGACGACGAACTATTACCCACGGCTTTGTAGAGAAGCAATTGAAATATATAAACATAGGGATAATTTTAATCGGAAAGAAGAGACCATGAAACTTAGTGATATTTGGACAGTAGCACTACAGAATTGCTAGACAGTTTTATCCGTGACGAGATTACGATCGATAGTTAAGTTTTATCTCTGACAAAGATTGTCTCTGCATATCACGTGTAACTCCGCCACGCCCACTTTCTACGATATATAAGTCGCTCTCAGACGTCCGACTCGTCAGTTGGCAAGACTCACCGGAGGAGAAACACCCCTCTGAAGATGTCCAGCGCAGCTCTGGACGAAACGTTAGGAGCTGAAGAGTTTCATGGACCACGACCTTACATCTCGGAAGGTTTACCAGTCACTCTTTACACCACCTGAAACGCTGCTCCCCACTGACTACCGAAACGTATGGCTTATGAAGAGATTTGACCACCGTATCCCAATTTGACTCACTGCGCACATTCATCATGCTAATTGGCTGCTGGTAGCACATTGTAGCACAAGAGTGATTCCTTCCGCTTACTCCATGCGATATTTTACAATTGCCCTCAGCAACGCTTAATGGTCCCTGTCCCCCAGTACATGAGATCTGCCTGGTCGTTCATTACCTGTGGTTGTTCCTTCGCAACAGTCCAGTTGTACAACTTAAGAAGTGTTGAAATGTCCATGCTGGATTTTTACTCACTTGACACCTAATACCTTTTTCACATTCACTGAGTTCTCTGCTGACAACATTCCGCCATCTTTTATACTGGAGCGTCCACCTCTTGTGACCACAAGTGGTAATATGCGCATTACATAGGTATGTGAGGATACTTTTTGTCAGATACTCTAAGGATACATTTGAGACACATATCTTCAAAAGAACCTTCCACTTTCATTTAAAATCGTAAAATCTACATATCGCCCTACAGCGTCCATTGTCAGTTATTTTACTGCTAAAATAGCTCAGCTCTTCTGTCATGTTAGGTGTCTCGTCTGTTGGTCTAATTTTATCAGTAACGTCTATTTTTATTACACTGATTACTTCAACTTCGAACATGATATTGCATTAAAGAAATTTTTTTGTGTTACCAGTGATTATTTCTAGAAAGTGTTTCGCTGGATTAAAACTCCATCATCAGGAGGATTTATATGTATTAATATGACTTGTGTGTATTGTGTTAAGAATCTGAAGTAATCTGTGACCCCACCTAGTAGAGAGAGAAAGAAACACAACATCGGTATATGGTTCATAGTATTGTGGAGGTCCTTGACTGAAAGTAAGAGCGAATATATAAATGTAAAAATAAAATAAAGATAAAAATAAAAAGGTCCTTGTGAGAGTACAGATCATTTCCATGTTGTAACTTTGTTGACAATTCTTTCAATAGATACTACCCCTTCCTGCCAATTGATGATTCCGCTATTTTACTGTCTCCAATGAAACTACCATGTCACTGCAAAATCTGCCAATGAACTACAGTAATTTTAGAGTTCTTCCTAAGTTTCCTTCACTGCTTGTTCAAGAGGTCCTTCCAATGCTGTAGGATTTTGGAGCATATGCCGTTTTCAAGCATTATGAAATAACTCCAAGAAAGCGATTTATTGACATAGTCATCACGGATTCAGAATCATTGTCCTTGTGAAACACAACTAGTTCTTTATTTTCAAGAAGTAAAGAGCTCTATTGCCAGTGAACGTCAAACTGGTCATATTTTAAAATTTCCAGAAAGGTTTTGGTACAGTTACTCACAAGCAAATTCTAATGAAATTATCTGCCTGTACAGCACCGCCTCACTAGTTCCTATCGGAAAGGTCACAGTTCGTAGTGACTAGCAGAAATTCATCGATTAAAACAGAATTAATATCTGGCGTTACCCAATAAGGTGTTATAGGATCCCATTTGTTGCTGACCTTCGTGAACAACACGGATGTAGATGTTGATGTCATTTATCATCGTGCAAAGTTGTGAGATGGTCAAAACCAATTGTAAAATGATTTAGACAAGATGTCTGTATGGTGCTAAAAGTGGCAATCAACTCCAAATAATAGAAAGTGTAAAATCATTCACATGAGTGCTAAGAAAAATCAGCTAAATTTTAGTTACACAATGAATCACACAAATGTGAAGGCTGTAAATTCAGCTAAACACTTAGGAATTTCAGTTGGGAATAACTCAAATTGGAATGATGACATGGATAATGTTGTGAGGAAAGCAAACTAGGGACCACCATTTATTGGCAGAACACTTAGAAAGTGTAAGAAGTCTACAACAGAGAATACCTCCACCGAGTTTCTCCGTCCTCCCCAGAGTCCTCCTGTGTGGTGTAGGATCCGCGTGAGGCGGGACTGACGGAGGACATCGGAAAGGTTCAAAAGAGGGCAGTTTGTTTTGCAATATAGCGAAATGAGTCACCAACTTTTTCTATGATCATCAAGATAAAATAAGAGAAATTACAGCTTGCACAGAAATTTAAGTGATCGTTTCTCCCGTGCCCTATTAGAGAGTGGAACGTTAGGGAAATAGCTTGAAAGTGGTGCAGTGAATCCTCTGCCAGGGACTTATTGCGAATTTGCAGAGTACTACGTAGATGTAAACTACAATATGGATGTAAAATTATGAATAGTGTTCACCTTTGTGGCACCTGGAAGGCCTTCCCAGGTTCAATGGATTTCTGGATGGTATATCCTGAAATTATTTTTAGTGGGAAGACAAGGTTTGCTGAATATTCGGAGCACTCAGTATTTGAAGAAAGAACGATAGTATTAAAGGTTGCTAAACGTCCCGAACCAACTGACGTAGTCAGTTGTCCCTCGGCATGCATTTGCGCGTTACACCTGGTGCTTAGTATTAATAGTGTGTTCACACTGCGGAACTCAGATAACAACAACAGCGCTGTGACCGTCGGGACGAAGCATGGCCCTTCTCCAGGGAGCGAACATAGGCTGGCGAGCGAGCCCTCCACAGCGCAGAGAGAACGCTCTGGGGGCCATCACACCGTAATGGCGACAGCGCAGCACACTCTGGCCTTAACGCGCCCTGAGCTCACATTTACGCTCCCTGCTGCTGGGCACTGCAGTGTATCAGCTTTTGTGAGCTGGGCACTGGCTACCAGTGTCTGACTTCTAGGCTGTAGTAAATCAAGTTTTAATTTTCTTTTCTTAAGGCAGGTACACAGGTCCTGATAAAGAAGAGAATTGTATCTGTACAACTGTCCATTAAAACTGCAACAACATAAAATAACGAAATCTTACTTATTGTGCATATACACTGTACTAGAATACAAGAGGCGTTCAATAAGTAATAAAACGTACTTTTTTCCTCGGCCAGTTTCGGTTGAAAATTGCCTGATTTATTGTGAGACATAGTGGAATATTCCCAGTTCGGCCCCTGTAGTTTCACGAGTTTCGACAGGTGGTGGCGCTACATGTAGCCTTTAAAATGGCAACTTTACTGGAAGTGCGTTCCAAGCAAAGGGATTCCATTGAGTTTATTTTGGCGTAAAACCAAAGAATCTTAAATATTCGCAGGCGCTTGCAAAATGTCTATAGAGACCTGGCAGTGAACAAAATGATGGTGAGATGTTGGGCGAGGTGTCTGTCATCACCGCGACAAGGTTGCGCAGACCTGTCCCATCTCCAGCGTGCTGGCCGGCCGCACACAGCTGTGACTCCTGCAATTTTTGACCGTGCGGACACTTTCATTTGAGGTGATCAACGGATCACAGTCAAACACCTCGCTCCGCAACTGGACTGCAAATCTGAATGGGTTATTCTGTTTTACGTCCTCCCACATGATGCAGCGATGAACAGGGAACTACACTGCGCTACCCTCAGGAAATTGAAGAAACGACTTCAGTGTGGTTATCAGCACAGAAACGTAAACGAACTTCTCCTTTTCCATGACAACACAAAGCCTCACACAACTCTAAACACCTGCGTGGCGCTCACAAAACTCCGGTTGATTATTACTCCTCAACCACCCTACATTCCAGATCTCTCATCTTCTGACTTCCATCTGTTTGGAACAATGAAGGATGCAGTCCGTGGGAAGAGGTGTGTGGACGATGGGAACGTTATTGACACAGCAAGAAGTTGGATCCGACTTCGACCATTGAAGTGGTACTATGCTGGCAAATAAGCCTTCCCAGTAAGGTGGCGTAAGGTCGTCGAACAGAAATTAGGTTGAAAAATGGGACATTTTAACCAAAGAAATGAGGAATACGAGTATTGCGGAGTATTGGAATCCAAAATATAATCATCTTGCTATCAGAAAAAAAGTATTCAAATATTTACTGAGTGCCCCCCCCCCCAACCCGAACCTGATTAAATGTGTAGATGAATTCGGAATACAAAGGAAAAGAAATTCAATGCATAAAGATGCTAGCTCTGGCATTAAGATCTATTCCAATTTGGAGTGACATCGACCCGAAGTAAGCTAGGATGCCAGATGTGCGTACGTCATAAGATGTTGTTTTAACTCTGTGCAATAGTTCATCAGTCTTAGTGGCTGGAAGGTGATGGTGCACTATGCTGTCAGAAAACCGTGACGTTTTCAATAGAACTCAGATGTAGTAAATGTACTGATCAACATTCGAATACTCCCTGCATTGTTATTCCTCAGGACAGCACAGGCAAGATACGGACTTGCGTTTTCTTCTTATAACGATGCTGAGACTTGATAGGCCAGACACAGTCACCAGCCTAAACACGGCATAAATGTCACTGCAGCTATTCGAACACCTGTTATACAATCCAAACGTGGACACTGTGCCAACAAGCTAGATGCAGGGCTTGTATGACTATGAAGAATATAATCTGGCATCATACGTTTCCCTCGGAGGCACTAGTCATCTAGGGACATTTAGATTATGCATGGCAGTGACTGTTACGTTCTAGAACCAATGGAGTCATAATTCACGTGAATTCAGTGGTTTCCGGCCCACCATGAGTAACAATATCACGGAATGATAAACCACAATCTCAGTACACTACGTTAAACACTTTGTAGTAGATGGTACTCGTCAATCAAGTAACCAATTTCGCAAGCTACTTTAAGTCTTGTCACCTCCTCTGCCGAAGGATGCTACTTACATCAGCCAGGACCATTGGAAATTTGTCGAATGGCGATTTCAGAGCGTGTCCATTCATAAGAGTATGAAATATTCTACATGAAAAATTATATCCAGTCATGATGAGGATATAGATTTACGTAGGAAATTGATATTTCCAGAGTCACTGTCATCATCAAGAGATATATATGATATTTCTCTCATTGTCGGATATTATGCAGATACAGAACGAGGCTTTTGTTGCTTTAGACTACCTAGTTTCGTGAGAAGTAGCAGAAATGAGAACAGCGAGAAACTTAACATCAAGATTGATGGTCGCGAAGTAGATGAAGTTAAGAACTTCTGCTACCTAAGCAGCAAAACAGCCAATTAGGGTCAGAGAAATGAGGACATCAGAAGCAGACTAAGGCCATTCCTGCCCAAGAGAAGTAGGCTGCAAGTGCTACTCAGAGATGAAGCGGGGCGATCAAAGTAGTCAAAAGACTGATGACCGAAAAAAAAGTTTTCTACCTGTTTGATACAAGCCTTTACGTGTCTCATTCCCTCTTTGTGACGCCAGTCCGGCAGGTCCGAGAGTTCCAGAAGCCTCTTGATCGACGGTGAGGTATACCGTCGTTCTACACATTACCGTCTTTGTCTGACTGGGAGAACATCAATTGTGATTTATTGTTTGCATCAAGATGGTGAAACACCGGTTGATGAGACATTTTCTCGTTCTCTAGACAAGAGAAAGACAATTATGAATATTAAATCCTTAGATGACACTGTAAAGCACTCATATAAGAATGATCTGGAATCTCCTATATATTGACAGCGGTATTAATTTTTGCATCAAGATGGTGAAACACCGGTTGATGAGACATTTTCTCGTTCTCTAGACAAGAGAAACACAATTATGAATATTAAAGCTTTAGATGACTCTGTAAAGTACTCATATAAGAATGATCAGGAATCTGATATGTATTGACACCTGTATTAGTTAAGAAATATGAATGGAACTACCAGTTTCCTCTGCTTCCGATTTCTCACGTAAAACTATTTACAGACAAGATAAGTTTCGAGTCTGTAGCACATCCCGTACTAAAGTTTCAGCGCTCTAGAGAGACAACTTCCAGTCTTTATGTGCTGAGATATAGCGTGCAGGCTGTCGGTAGCACATCCCTATGTGATTAACATCGAGAACAGTGGCGTGAATGGTATGATATTCCGGCAAGCCATGTGTAAATAATTAAATTATTAAAATTTTAGTATTTTACTCGGTGATTTCAATATGAATGAGTCACGAAAAATGTATCGCCTTTTTTTTTGGCGTGTGAATTCAGATTTGCACCTGATATCCGTATATTAATTTGCGATTGACGAAGCAAACATCGCCGTTTTTTGGTACGTAAAAACCACATTTTCGACTGTAAGGTGGTGTAATCCATGATTTCATACGTTTTTGTCAGAGTGAGACCAGTTTGTGTCTCTCTCTCTCTCTCTCTCTCTCTCTCTCTCTCTGTCTCTTAAGATCCAGCAGGTCTTGGAACTGGTTTAACATATCAAAGAACATAGTTCTTATTATAGGAAACAGCAATCTATAAATATTACAAATAAACTGGAAGCAGTCTTGATCGCATAAATTTTTTAATGTGGTGACCGGTTTGGATCTTATAATGAACAAAAATCCTTATAAACATGTAAAGGAAGAAATCGGATAATGATAAAACAGTAAATAACGCTGATATACCACAGATGTCTGCAGGAGGCGGTGGCGCATGGCAACCCTCTTGCTTGTGGCTGGTGGTGTGCAGCAACGTGAAGGACACCAGCTGCTAATTAAATACTTGAAGCCCGGTCCACCGTCTCCGGCATAACGCCATGGATAGCCAATCATGTAAGTTGTATTTCTGCCGCTTAAGAAAGTCATTATTACCGTCTACAGAACTTATAAAACAAGCTAAAATGTTAGAGTTTATAAAAAATGGTATAAAACGGTAATTACTGCGACCTAAATAGTGTGGCCCTCTATCATGTACTGTTATCGACCAAAGCAAAGATAATAACAAGGACGCCACTCTAGTAAGCCGGCCGGGGTGACCGGGCGGTTCTAGAGGCTACAGTCCGGAACCGCACGACCGCTACGGTCGCGGGTTCGAATCCTGCCTCGGGCATGGGTGTGTGTGATGTCCTTAGGTTAGTTAGGTTTAAGTAGTTCTAAGTTCTAGGGGACTGATGACCTCAGAGGTTAAGTCCCATAGTGCTCAGAGCCATTTGATTTGAACTCTAGTAATCGTGGCTACCTGCTCGTCTTACTAGGGCCAAGGGGGCTATCTGTGGGGAAAGCGTCCTGGTCGCTCTAAGGTTGCCAGGGAGACCCACCGAAGGTCAATCAGTACATGATATGGGTAAGTGGTATGCCCGTAAGTTCCTGTTGCCAGTAAAATTTTAATTAAAAGACATCTTGTTAAAATTAATGTTACATCTAGAATGCGATATCAGTAGCGGAATGTTGCAGAAATTGATAAAGTACGGTCCTTACTCTGCATAGAATGCAAGGTGATGGCTATCATGAGCGTAAAATTACTGACATTAAGTCACTAAAGAACAGACAAAATCACTGTCTGGACGGTCACGTCATGGGCGGACGAAATGAAGTCTGCGGTAACCATACTGATATATTGAAATATAGTGTTCATAAATATACCAATAAACGCTGGCTTAGCAGGGTGGGGGAAAATACAGCCCTTGTCAAATAGTAAAACACAGATAAGTGACATATAGCGTATACATAAGGCTTCTTGCCGCTGGTCTCGTGGTCCACTACAAGCGACCCCACTTAACAGTGGACAGCGCCGCCGACTGCTCGGACACTGAACAGTGGTCCCTTCCCACTTCGTAAAAGAACGACTGTACGCAGTATTTGAAGCTTTTACTGGATGGTGAAGTGAGAATTATTACGGAGGTGGTGTTTTTTCGTCCCGAGTAGGATGAGGCGTTGTGGTCACCAGACATATGAATCTGAATTCATTCACCGTTTGCTAGTCTGTGAGACTGTTCCGCGAATTCCGTCGTCTTGCAACACGAGGCATAATGGTGCACCGTACTCCGGCACTGAGACCCGCAACACATCAACGGCTCATTGTACGGATCCGCAGCTGGGCCTAGTGTCTGACGCTGTGGGCCAGTTAACGCGGTCAGTGTAATATGTTGTGGCGTTTCCAGAAGATTTTTACCCTCCCGGTGTTTGAGAGTACAAAATGGTTGCTCAAATGCTACAAATAATGGACGGGATTTACCTTAGGAAAGGGTGGTCAGCAGACAGGTATTTTGCTATTGTTCGCAAGCCATTATGTGTCGGTTTGCAGAAAGCATTTCCCTCATTGTTCAGGAATGTCTTTGAGGCCGCAATCCTTAAAGGGGCATGAGACAGTCTTGAGAGGAATTTTGTTTCCGAAACTTTTTGGTTTCAATCGCTCCATCTCTGCTGAGAAAGCTTTTAGCATTAAAAACGGAATGCTTTGGAAAAGGCCATATTAGTTGAGACTGCTTATGAAAGCCTTGACAATGGGGAGTTTAGGGAGCTGCATCCTAGGAATTACTTTATCTGTGAAAATGATCGACAGAGTCCGTTGTTTAAGAACGGTGAGAACCAATGGCTGCCTACCCCCTCTCCCCCCACCCTCGCCACTCCCTACCCCCCTGCCCCCCAAACACACACACACACACACACACACACACACACACACACACACACATATATATATATATATATATATATATATATATATATATATATATATATATATATATACACTGAGGTGTTGTGGAAGTATGCCTTTGTTCTAGACTGACGACAGCTTCTGTTTGCTCTCATTCACCTATACAGGGTGGTCCATTGATAGCGACCAGGACTAATATCTCTCGAAACAAGCATCAAACGAAAAAAACTACAAAAAACGAAACTCGTCTAGCTAGAAGGGGGAAAGCAGATGGGGCTATGGTTGGCCAGCTAGATGGCGCTGCCATTGGTCAAACGGATATCAACTGCGTTTTTTTTAAATAGGAACCCCCACTTCTATTACATATTCGTGTAGCACGTAAAGAAATATGAATGTTTAGTTAGACCACTTATTTCGCTTGGTTATAGATGGCGTTGTAGTAGTCAAAAACGTATAAGTACGTGTTATCACGTAACATTCCGCCAGTGCGGGCGGTATTTGCTTCGTGATACGTTACCTTTGTTAATACGGACCGTTTGCCAGTTGCGGAAAAGGTCGATATCGTGTTGATGTACGGCTATTGTGATCACAATGCCCAACGGGCGTGCGCAATGTATGCTGCTCAGTATGGGGTTGTGACAGTTGTGAGGAGCGACATTTGTGAGGAGACCCGGCCCAACAGGTAGCGGAAGGTCTACAGGAACACCAAACAGGTAGCACACCGCAGTTCAGCACTGCATCATCAAATCACTGCCGTCACACAGGAGTGCGAAACGATCGCTGCAACGCATCAGGCAAATAGCGTGGGATCTACGTGAGAGCCGTTCGATGCTGCAGGGATATTTCTGCTAGAACATCATTTGCTAATGAATGATGAGAGCAAATTTTTACTTGCAGATGACGACAAAGGACCAAATGATAGGATATTGGTGTTCACCAGCGAAAGGTGAAAATCCTGTTTACCAGAATGCAATTCGTTCTTTGTCGATGGAACGTTCAAAAGCTCCAGCAAGCACTTTGGACAGTTATTTATTGTTCATGGCGATATTTCTAGTTCTGAGGACGAAACAAACACAGTTCCACACGTGTATGCCTTGCTATCCAATAAAAAGCGAGAAACGTACGATCGCTTTTTCACAGCTGTTGACAGCAACGTATCTGGATGGAATCCTATAGTTATCACGATGGATTTTGAAGCTGCAATCACCCAATCAGTAACATATTTGTTTCCTGATGCAAAGATTAATGGCTGCAACTACAATTTCAATCAGTGCTTGTGGAGGCAAGTGCAGAACTGTGGCCTTGTTACTGCCTGCAAGGAAAACGAAGAAGACATGCCAAGAGATATACGGAAATGCGCAGGAAGGCGTCACTGCACTAGCAATGTTTCAGAAGGATGGAATAAGAGGACAAATACATTAATTTCGAAGGTTCATCCAAATTTTTACTCCGTAGTAAAAATTCTCAGAGAAGACGCAGAATATCATGTGCACCGGCTAGTTTTAAATCTAGGTGGGAAAAGAAGAAAGAAGTCCGCAATTAAGACATATGAGATAGCTTCTAAGACCCTTACAAGATTCCAAGTTGACGGCAATATAAAATCATTTCTTACTTTCGTGGCTTATGCACAGAAATTACAATGAAAAGGAAATCACTGAAGCTACAGCAACACCTGTAAATAGTGAAAAGGGGTTCAGTTCACGTCGATAGCCCTATTGTAAAAATTGTAAATAATCATCCTGTGAATATTGTAAATAAATATAATGCGGGACGAAGAGAGACTACCTCATAGTGGTGTTCCATGGAAACGACACAAAGTCGGCTAAATGTCTCTTGCAAATTGTAAAAGATGCACTAATGAAATCTGAAAAGTCATAGCTTTTCTAACAATCAGCGTTTTTGTGTAGAGAATTTTAGAAACAATGTCTTGTTTCAATACATAAATTGCATTCCTTAACGCTAATTGCTAGCAGGACTCACATTAGACCCCAGTACACTTCCCTGCGTGATACGGAAAATTTTGAGGTTTATTTCGAAATAATTAGAGAAAAAGTTTCTACCGAGAACCAAATTCTTTAGTTGGCTCCTCTTAATATACGGTAAAAGGTTGCCACTCCTATCATATCAAATTTTGGGTGAGGGGTTGAAAGATGGAAAACGTTTTCGGTTTCTATAGTTTCTGTAAAATACATCGTTAAGTATGAAGTTCAGCGAAAATTATGCCCTATGTAAGATTAATCAGAACAAAAAATCCAATCAAAAAAGTCTTCGGCATAACTGTGCTGTAACTAATGGTTGACATGATATCGTGGGGGCAAAATCAGCTCCGATTTCTAATTTGACTAAAGCTGCTCTTCCTTGGCCAAAAAATTCTGAAATAATGTAATCTGGTTGCACTGGAGGAGTGTGAATGTCCCTCGGCAGCTGCCCGGGCCGGCACAAGCCGAGCGCTCAGTCACACTTAGCGGCAGCAGATAGTGGCCGAGCAGGTAGTGGCGTAGCATTTGCGACACACCCTGTGGTGGACCCTTAGCATCCCGGATTTCTCACATCACAAGTGTGGCTTCTCACAAGTGTCTACAACTCCGCGGTATCCTGGACGACATCATCCAAGTGTCCGAACCATTCGACGGATAGTTACGTTATTTAAGGGAACAGGAAGTGTTTAGCCACATGTGAAACGTCAACCACGACCTGCAACAAATGATGATGCCCAGGTAGGTGTTTTAGCTGCTGTCGCGGCTAATCCGCACATCAGTAGCTGAAAAATTGGGCTGGAATCGGGAATCTCAAAAACGTCGGCGTTGAGAATGCTACATCAACATCGATTGCACCCGTAACATATTTCTATGCACCAGGAATTGCATGGCGACGACTTGGAACGTCGTGTACGGTTCTGCCACGGGGCACAAGAGAAATTACGGTACTATGACAGATTTTTTGCACGCGTTCTATTTAGCGACGAAGCGTCATTCACCAACAGCGGTAACGTAAACCAGCATAATATGCACTATAGGGAAACGGAAACTCCACAATGGCTGGGACAAGTGGAACATCAGCGACCTTTGCGGGTTAATGTATGATGCGACATTTTGGGAGGAAGGATAATTGGCCCCCATTTTATCGATGGCAATCTAAATGGTGCAGTGTACGCTGATTTCCTACGTAATGTTCTACCGATGGTACTACAATGTTTCACTGCATGACAGAATGGCGATGTACATGATGGATGTCCGGCACATATCTCGCGTGCGGTTGAAGCGGTATTGAATAGCATATTTCTTGAGAGATGGATTGGTCGTCGAAGCACCATACCATGGCCCGCACCTTCAGCGGATTTTTTTCTGTGGGGAAAGTGAAAGGATATTTGCTATCGTGATCCACCGACAACGCCTGTCAACATGCGTCAGCGCATTGTCCGTGCATATGCGAACATTACGGAAGGCAAACTACTCGCTGTTGAGAGGAATGTCGTTACACGTATTGGCAAATGCATTGAACTTGACGGACATCATTTTGAGCATTTATTGCAATAATGTGGTATTTACACGTAATAACACTGTAACAGCATGCATTCTCAGAAATGATAAGTTCACAAGGGTACATGTATCACATTGGAACAACTGAAACAACACGTACCTACGTTCCGTATTTTAGTTTAAAAAACCTACATGTTACCTACTATTCGTCTAAAATTGTGAGCTGTATGTTTGTGTCTATTACAACGCCATCTATCACAAAGCGAAAAATGTGGTCCAACTAAAACATTCATATTTCCTTACGTACTACACGAATATGTAATAAAACATGGGGGTTCCTATTTTAAATAAACGCAGTTGATATCAGTTTGACCTATGGCAGCGCCATCTAGCGGGCTAACCATAGCGCCATCTGGTTTCCCCTTCAAGCTAGACAAATTTCGTTCTTTGTAGTTTTTTCGTTTGACGCTTATTTCGTGAGAATTTGGCCCAGTCACGATCAATGGACCACACTATATATACACGACTGAGAGTATTCATCGCAGCAATTCTTTAAAAAAATCTCATTCATTCAAAGATCCTCCTTGTAATGACAAACGCACTCTACGCAAGTTAACAAGGTTAAGGTTTGCGGAATGTGGTTACCGGACCCGCTGGGAAACAGATTGAATAGCAACAACGTTAGATCACAAATGATGTATTTCAACTAATACAAAAGGCAATTAACTATGAAAACAGTTAAAGTTTTTAATGTAGAAGAAAATAAATGGGACTTAGCTGTGACTGATATGGTTCACTACAAGTAAAACTTGTATTTCAGCACTTCAAACTCTCAATATATCACCCAGCTATATTTATGAAATCAACTCTCGTAGCCACGTCATACTACAACAATTTAAATGCAACATATATGCTAATTAAGCCCGCAGTTTCTGTAGCGATGCAGAGGTATTACCCATCCCCTAAATGCTGATCTCCGAAGATGGCATTTGTACATTCCAGCGGCCACAGAAAGAGGGTGTTTGAACACTACCACTACAAACGAATCGTCCCCCGCCCCCCCCCCCCCCCTCACAACCACGCTTCGTAACTACACCCTACTACAACCTATAGTGGCCACGAGTGCTCCTCAGTGAACGCCAACATACGAAAATTTCTGTCTAAATGATATCGCGCAGAAGGTGGAAACTAAGGAGTTTGTTATATCGCTGGAGCCAAGTCACCAGAGGTGAATTAGCACAAATTTTGCGAAATATTGCATGCTGCAGTGTGTAATTGTAATGCCGAATTGTTAGGGAATTAAATTTAGGAAATTTCCGGAAAATATTGTGAGTTTGCCTCTCTTTTATATTTTAATCCTCTTCATTAACATATCTATCCCAATCTTTTACTTTCTCACAGCACCATTATACATATGAAGGTATTCTAGACAATGGATTGAGAGAAACAGTCATCCTGAATCAAATTTGACCTTTGGCGATTGGGTTGCCTACATGCAGGGTCAGGGATAAATGCATGATCTCGTCATGTCCCATCACTCTCCTAAGCCATGCCCCTCTCTTTCACTACAGCCTTCGGCCTCCCCTCTAGCTCGTCTCCTCCAATTCGACCACTCACTCTTCCACCCTGTTATCTTCACTACTCCTCTGACACTTTGTTTTCCAGTCCTTGTACGTAGTGTAATTAGAGAGCTTCTAGGCTATTTGTGTCTCATATACTTATACCAGATACACCTCAACTTTATACTACCGCATGAGCTTCTACAATCACATTTCCCAACTCTAAATTTTGTCGAGATTATCTGTTATCATCCTATCGCCTACAACACTTATTGTCTTCCTATTTATGTGTCTTTAGTATCAAGCATTGTATCTATTTTAGGGGCGTAGTAATTCTGGTGGTAATTTTATTGCACCCTCTCCTGTTACAGATTTAAATTACGAATAGTTCTCAATAGTATAATATGTCCTGTCACGTGGCGAGCCACTTGAAACAAATCTGCCTAGTTGTGTTAATGTTTTGAATCAATTGACGAAACGTGTACTGCCTTGGCTACTTGAGCTGTGACTTTTCTGCCCTTTGTGAAGATATGAAATGCTAGAAGACTGTCTTTTGCCTAATATCCTAAGTTTGTCAGCGAAAATGTTTTTGTTGTGATAGCGCATCAGAGGCAGTAATATACAACACCCAACATATTAAATGAAACGTTATTGACCAGAGAATTGTATTCCATTGTAGCCTTCTGTCGTAGGTGAACTGCTGCAGACCACTGCGACTATGTTTTAACGTAATACCGCACAAAAAGCTGAACACACGCAGACGGTCTTGAACTCTGTTTCTGTTTTCTTAGTTGAACGTAGGAGGCTGTGCATGTCAATCATCCCCTATATAACTGTTAGCTGTGGTGCATGATGGGAAGATTTTTCCTAGCTTCTGCCAAGGGTACTTTACTGATCTTCTCTTCAGTACTACTCTGTGTACACTTGGTATTAGTATGTTTGCTTCTAAAAGTTCAGTGTAGTGTACTGATATTCATAACATGCTCTGCACATTACTTCAGTAAAGACAAATGTAATGTTGGGACTTAAATCATTTTAACCCCTATACGTCAAGATGGTCCATGACTGAAACCGGTCGATATTTGGGTTTAAAATTAAAGCATGACGATCAGACAAGCATTTTATGTATTGCTCGACGGTTTTTGATAGTCTCCTTCCTAAAATATTTGAAAGCGAAACGCTATATGTATATGAATGGTCAAGTGCACGCTGATCTATAAGGTCACGCATAGAAGTTAGTTGGTGGCTAAAACTCAGATGTGTTTATAAATTCGTGGTTGATATGCCTCTTGCCCATCTAAAGCTGTACTTTCAGAGACAAATGAGCAATATTGCTATATCATTTGTTTTCAGGTAAATGGCAAAAAATAGCTGTAAGAAGGCCGGAAATTATGGCCGACCGGTTCTAGGCGCTTCAGTCCGGAACCGCGCTGCTGCTGTTGTTGCAGGATGAATCCTGCCTCGGGCATGGATGTTTGTGATGTCCTTAGGTTAATTAGGTTTAAGTAGTTCTAAGGCTAGGGGACTAATGACCTCAGATGTTAACTCCCATAGTGCGTAGAGCCATCTGAACCACTTTTTTAGAAGTTGATACTAAAAATTTCATTTACTGAACGCAGATGACACGCTGATGACCGTTCCGCGAGTTACGCCTCAGGAATGATGCGGTTAATATACGGATTACACAACTGAATATCTGTTACTTTTTTTGGAATCATATGGAGATGGCTATAAACCTATGGTCACGTCTAGTGATAAGTGGTGAAGTGTGAACTGTAGTATTGTGTTGATTAAAAGCCTAATAATCGCATTGCTGGGTTGACAGGAAGAAGCGTGTTTGAATTAGAACGTGGAAGTGAAAATGACTAGCAATGGGTGTTAGGTGACAAACATTTCATTTTCTTGTTGAAAACTTCAATAAACTGCTGTCTCTTTACTTGTTTAAAGGTTGTAGAGTCTGAAAGTTTATCTGACGCATTTTGTAATGTGATTACACTTCTCGTTCACAAGAACAGATACGTAAATTGAGTATTAGCCTATGCTAATATTTCCTGAGGAATTAATGTGTGAAGTTTTCCTTAAAAGAAATAATTATATTCGAAATATGGTCAAGGGTACATGAAAATGTATTTATGTTTTATTTGATATATAACGTTTAAAATATTATTCCATCGATGACTCTTAAAAGAAATGCAGTCATTTAATATAATTAGGAAGATCAGAGTTTATGTCTAGAAAATTCATGAGATTCATGTTTGTGACACAACAGGACCTTGGACGACGGGCAGATTTTCAACAAAAAAAAAAATGGTTCAAATGGCTCTGAGCACTATGGGACTGAACATTTATGGTCATCAGTCCCCTAGAACTTAGAACTACTTAAACTTACTAACCTAAGGACATCACACAACACCCAGCCATCACGAGGCAGAGAAAATCCCAGACCCCGCCGGGAATCGAACCCGGGAACGCGGGCGTGGGAAGCGAGAACGCTACCGCACGACCACGTGATGCGGGCGCAGATTTTCAAGTCGTAAAAGTAAACATCGTTCACGGAGGACTTGGGAGCGTTGCGAATGGACGACTGCTGCCTACATGGCAGTATGAGAAATGATCTACACTACTGGCCATTAAAATTGCTACCCCAAGAAGAAATGCAGATGCTAAACGGGTATTCATTAGACAAATTAATTATACTAGAACTGATATGTGATTACATTTTCACGCAATTTGGGTGCATAGATCGTGAGAAATCAGTACCCAGAACCACCACCTCTAGCCGTAATAACGGCCTTGATACGCCTGGGCATTTAGTCAAACAGAGCTTGGATGGCGTGTACAGGTACAGCTGCCCATGCACCTTCAACACGATACGACAGTTCATCAAGAGTAGTGACTGGCGTATTGTGACGAGCCAGTTGCTCGACCACCACTGACCAGAGGTTTTCAATTGGTGAGAGATGTGGAGAATGTGCTGGCCAGGGCAGCAGTCGAACATTTTCTGTATCCAGAAAGGCCCGTACAGGACCTGCAACATGCGGTCGTGCATTATCCAGCTGAAATGTAGGGTCTCGCAGGGATAGAATGAAGGGTAGAGCCACGGGTCGTAACACATCTGAAATGTAACGTCCGCTGTTCAAAGTGACGTCAATGAGAACAAGAGGTGACCGAGACGTGCAACCAATAGCACCCCATACCATCATGCGGGGTGATACGCCAGTATGGCGATGACGAATTAACGCTTCCAATGTGCGTTCACCGCGATGTCGCCAAACACGGACGTGACCATCATGATGCTGTAAGCAGAACCTGGATTCGTCCGGAAAAAATGACATTTTGCCATTCGTGCACCCAGGCTTGTCGTTGAGTACACCATCGCAGGCGCTGCTGTGTGTGATGCAGCGTCGGTGGTAATCGCAGCCAGGGCCTCCGAGCTGATAGTCCATGCTGCTGCAAACGTCGTCGAACTGCTCGTGCAGATGCTTGTTGTCTTGTAAACGTCCCCATCTGTTGACTCAGGGATCGAGACGTGGCTGCACGATCCGTTACAGCCATGCGGATAAGATGCCTGTCATCTCGAGTGCTAGTGATATGAGGCCATTGGAATCCAGCATGGCGTTCCGTATTACCCTCCTGAACCCACCGATTCCATATTTTGCTAACAGTCAATGGATCTCGATCAACACGAGCAGCAATGTCGCGATACGAAAACCGCAATCGTGATAGGCTACAATCCGACCTTTATCAAAGTCGGAAACGTGATGGTACGCATTTCTCCTCCTTACACGAGGAATCACAACAACGTTTCACGGGGCAACGCCGGTCAACTGCTTTTTGTGTATGAGAAATCGTTTGGAATCTTTCCTCATGTCTGCACGTTGTAGGTGTCGCCACAGGCGCCAACCTTGTGTGAATGCTCTGAAAAGCTAATCATTTACATATCACAGCATCTTCTTCCTGTCGGTTAAATTTGGGGTCTGTAGCACATCATCTTCGTGGTGTAGCAATTTTAATGGCCAGTAGTGTATGTTCGTGCGACACGTGGTCAGAATGTTGCGGGTCCCTCCAGCCGTTATTCCTAGCAGACGAGCTCTTCACGTGACTGAGCGGAGCCCGTTCCACACTTATCTTTCCTTTTTTTCTTTTCTTTTTAAGGTATGGTAACAGGTTCTGTAAAAATGTAATTGGTTAACTCATTTAGGTCGGTGGAAATGCGGCTGATGAATTTTCAATTATTTACAATGTATCAGATACAGACCCGGTAGCTTAGGGACTGACACACTATGTGATTATTCGGACACCTGGCTGAAAATAACTTACAAGTTCGTGACGCCTTCCATCGGTAATGCAGGAATTGAATATTGTGTTGGCCCACTCTTAGCCTTGATGATAGGTTTCACTCTCGCAGGCACACGTCAATCAGGTGCTGGAAGGTTCCTTTGGAATGGCAGCCCATTCTTCACGGATTGCTGCACTGACGAGAGGCATCGATGTCAGTCGGTGACGCCTGCCACGAAGTCAGCAATCCAAAACATCCCAGGCAGTCCATTACAGAGATGTTATTGTCGTGTAACTACTGTGTCTTAGGCCGTGCATTGCGAACAGGTGCTCGATCGTGTTTAAAGATGTAATCGCCATCCCTGAATTGGTCTTCAACAGTGGGAAGCATCGATGTATACCTGTGCTCTGATTATTATTTTTGTCTACTGACTGGTTTGATGCGACCCGCCACGAATTCCTTTCCTGTGCTAACCTCTTCATCTCAGAGTAGCACTTTCAACCTACGTCCTCAATTATTTGCTTGACGTATTCCAATCTCTGTCTTCCTCTACAGTTTTTGCCCTCTACAGCTCCCTCTAGTACCATGGAGGTCATTCCCTCATGTCTTAGCAGATGTCCTATCATCCTCTCCCTTCTCCTTGTCAGTGTTTTCCACATATTCCTTTCCTCTCCGATTCTGCGTAGAACCTCTTCATTCATTACCTTATCAGTCCACCTAATTTTCAACATTCGTCTATAGCACCACATCTCCAATGCCTCGATTCTCTTCTGTTCCTGTTTTCCCACAGTCCATGTTTCACTACCATACAATGCTGTACTCCAGACGTACATCCTCAGAAATTTCTTCCGCAAATTAAGGCCGGCATTTGATATTAGTAGACTTCTCTTGGCCAGAAATGCCTTTTTTGCCATAGCGAGTCTGCCTTTGATGTCCTCCTTGCTCCGTCCGTCATTGGTTATTTTACTGCCTAGGTAGCAGAATTCCTTAACTTCATTGACTTCGTGACCATCAATCCTGATGTTAAGTTTCTCGCTGTTCTCATTTCTACTACTTCTCATTACCTTCGTCTTTCTCCGATTTACCCTCAAACCATACTGTGTACTCATTAGACTGTTCATTCCGTTCAGGAGATCATTTAATTCTTCTTCACTTTCACTCAGGATAGCAATGTCATCAGCGAATCGTATCATTGATATCCTTTCACCTTGTATTTTAATTCCACTCCTGAACCTTTCTTTTATTTCCATCATTGCTTCCTCTATGTACAGATTGAAGAGTAGGGGCGTAAGGCTACAGGCTTGTCTTACACCCTTCTTAATACGAGCACTTCGTTCTTAATCGTCCACTCTTATTATTCCCTCTTGGTTGTTGTACATATTGTATATGACCCATCTCTCCCTATAGCTTACCCCTACTTTTTTCAGAATCTCGAACAGCTTGCACCATTTTATATTGTCGAACGCTTTTTCCAGGTCGACAAATCCTATGAAAGTGTCTTGATTTTTCTTTAGCCTTGCTTCCATTACTAGCCGATAACGTCAGAATTGCCTTTCTCGTCCCTTTACTTTTCCTAAAGCCAAACTGATCGTCACCTAGCGCATTCTCAATTTTCTTTTCCATTCTTCTGTATATTATTCTTGTAAGCAGCTTCGATGCATGAGCTGTTAAGCTGATTGTGCGATAATTCTCGCACTTGTCAGCTCTTGCCGTCTTCGGAATTGTGTGGATGATGCTTTTCCGAAAGTCAGATGGTACATCGCCAGACTCATATATTCTACACACCAACGTGAATAGTCGGGGTTTTGTTGCCACTTCCCCCAATGATTTTAGAAATTCTGATGGAATGTTATCCATCCCTTCTGCCTTATTTGACCGTAAGTCCTCCAAAGCTCTTTCAAATTCCGATTCTAATACTGGATCCCCAATCTCTTCTAAATCGACTCCTGTTTCTTCTTCTATCACATTAGACAAATCTTCACCCTCATAGAGACTTTCAATGTATTCTTTCCACCTATCTGCTCTCTCCTCTGCATTTAACAGTGGAATTCCCGTTGCACTCTTAATTTTACCACCGTTGCTTTTAATGTCAGCAAAGGTTGTTTTGACTGTCCTGTATGCTGAGTCTGTCCTTCCGAGAATTTCCCGGAACATGTTTGTACTTCCTCCTTTCATCAATCAACTGAAGTATTTCTTCTGTTACCCATGGTTTCTTCGCAGCTACCTTCTTTGTACCTATGTTTTCCTCCCCAACTTCTGTGATATCCCATTTTAGAGATGTCCATTCCTCTTCAACTGTACTGCCTACTGCGCTTTTCCTTAGTGCTGTATCTATAGCGTTAGAGAACATCAAACGTATCTCGTCATTCCTTAGTACTTCCGTATCCCACTTCTTTGCGTATTGATTCTTCCTGACTAATGTCTTGAACTTCAGCCTACTCTTCATCACTACTATATTGTGGTCTGAGTCTATATCTGCTCCTGGGTACGCCTTACAATCCAGTATCTGATTTCGGAATCTCTGTCTGACCATGATGTAATCTAATTGAAATCTTCCCGTATCTCCCGGCCTTTTCCAAGTATACCTCCTCCTCTTGTGATTCTTGAACATGGTATTCGCTATTACTAGCTGAAACTTGTTACAGAACTCAATTAGTCTTTCTCCTCTTTCATTCCTCGTCCCAAGCCCATATTCTCCTGTAACCTTTTCTTCCACTTCTTCCCCTACAACTGCCTTCCAGTCACCCATGACTATTAGATTTTCGTCCCCCTTTACATACTGCATTACCCTTTCAATATCCTTATACACTTTCTCTATCTGTTCATCTTCAGCTTGCGACGTCGGCATGTATACCTGAACTATCGTTGTCGGTGTTGGTCTGCTGTCGATTCTGATTAGAACAACCCGGTCACTGAACTGTTCACAGTAACACACCCTCTGCCCAACCTTTCTATTCATAGCGAATCCTACACCTGTTATACCATTTTCTGCTGCTGTTGATATTACCCAATACTCATCTGACCAGAAATCTTCGTCTTCCTTCCACTTCACTTTACTGACCCCTACTATATCTAGATTGAGCCTTTGCATTTCCCTTTTCAGATTTTCTAGTTTCCCTACCACGTTCAAGCTTCTGACATTCCACGCTCCGACACGTAGAACGTTATCCTTTCGTTGATTATTCAATCTTTTTTCATGGTAACCTCCCCCTTGGCAGTCCCCTTCCGGAGATCCGAATGGGGGACTATTCCGGAATCTTTTGCCAATGGAGAGATCATCATGACACTTCTTCAGTTACAATTACAGGCCACATGTCCTGTGGATACACGTTACGTGTCTTTAATGCAGTGGTTTCCATTGCCTTCTGCATCCTCATGTCGTTGACCATTGCTGATTCTTCCGCCTTTAGGGGCAATTTCCCGCCCTTATGACAAGAGAGTGCCCTGAACCTCTATCCGATCCTCCGCCCTCTTTGACAAGGCCGTTGGCAGAATGAGGCTGACTTCTTATGCCGGAAGTCTTCGGCCGCCAATGCTGATTATTTATCAAAATTTAGGCAGTGGCGGGGATCGAACCCGGGACCGAAGACGTTTTGATTATGAATCAAAGACGCTACCCCTAGACCACGGGTCACTCCCTGTGTCCTCTGATAGTGCGACTTAAAACAACAAGGGGTAGAAGCCCCCTCCATGGAAAACACTACCACACCGTAACACCATCGCCCAAAAATTTACTGTTGGCACTACACGCTACACACGCACTACACACGCCATACCCACAGCCTGCCATCGGATCACCACATTGTGTACCGCGATTCGTCACTCCAAACAACTTTTTCCGTTGTTCAATCGTTCAATGTTTACGCTCCTTACACCACAGGAGGAGTCGTTTGGCATTTACCAGCGTGATGTTTGGCTTATAAGCAGCCGCTCGACCATGAAATCCAACTTTTCTCACCTCTTACCTGACTGTCGTAGTACTTGCAGTGGATCCTTATGCAGTCTGATATTCCTGTGCGATGGTCTGGATAAATGTCTCCGGTCTCAGTCAGTCAACAGGCGAGGTCGGCCCGTGCTCTTTTGTGCTGTACGTGTCCCTTCACGTTTCCTCTTCACTATCACACCGGCAACAGTGGACTTAGGGATGTTTAGGAATGTGGAAATCTCGCGTACAGACGTATGACACATGTGACACTCAATCACCTGACCACGTTCGAAGGCCATGGGTTCCGCGGAGCGTCCCATTCTGCTCTCTCAAGATGTCTACTGACGTCGCTGGAATGGAGTACCTGGCAGTAGGTGGCAGCACAATGCACCTGATATGAACAACGTACGTTTGTTGTGGGTGTCCTGATAGTTTTGATCACATAGTATACTTACATTCGGTAGTTCCAATAGTTTTGATCGACAAGCGACGTCTCAGAGGACAGAGCATTTGTTATTGTCGACGCAGCTACAGAGATGCAATTTTCCTGCTCTGAGATATAGCGTCTCAAGATTCTGAACCGCGAACAGACCTTATCGCCCAGATACTATATTCAAAACACCTCGTCGTCTGTGTAGTTACTGCTACTGATCAGTCTTCACTTGCTTTAGAGAATCATTTTTGCATTAAGATAGTCATGAAGGCATAATTGGCCCTTCACATGAACTGCTGCATTGAAAATAGAAAAACTTAAAAGAACAGAATTTTTAGTCAGATATAAGTCGTAATTTCATCATATATAATCTACCTGATTTTTTCTCCAATTTGAGAATCTCATTCTGGAAAATTAATTCCATTTATTCTGAAAAAAGTATTCTTTTGTGAAGAGGACCAGTACGGAAATACGTTGGTCTTTGTCTTCTGTGTCTCTAATAGTTATTAATCCAGGTGAAAGTGAATTAAAATGCCTTTAATTTGTCAAATAAAAATTATGGCGACCTACTGCGTTCGTATACAGAGTTATTTTTTCCACTGTGAACGAACTGTAGGAATTGATCGAATAGAGGATAGGGAACAAAAAAGGTCTAATGAACTTATGTCCGGAAATACATGGTTTTCGTGCTAGAGAGCATTTACTGAGTTGTACATTGTTACAGAGACTGCGGTCTAATAAGCGCTGTACCACGCAGCCACAGTTACAATATGCATGGTTCCCCCCTACAGGCTGGTACAGTTTCTCACACGTCATGCGCTAGCGCCGTCTCCTGTCACAGTAACTGGTAATGTTGTGTCCCGTTCACTTCTCTTGGTGACTCGCCTTATAGTGGATGTGGTACATCGTTGTACACAATGGTTCCATATTCAAATCGACAGCTTGCCGGCATGGTGTTTACTTACGGAAAGGCGAATGGAAAGGGGCGGCGGGCAACAAGGTTCTATCAGGAGACCTATGCCCGCCGGCAAAAACGACAGCATTCAATATTTTCAACAGTGTTTGTCTGAGACAGTTGTTTAAGGAAAAAGAAAATCATGGAGGACATACCCGAAATGCTCGGACACCAGGACTAGATGTAAAGGTGTTTAACACTGTGGAAGGCGACGGCCGTGTCAGTGCCAGACAGTTGGTCCGCCGGTACAGGGTAAGCCAGACGACCGAGCGGAACATTCTCCATGACAATTGTTACTATCCTTATCACTGAAAGCGTGTGAAGAGCTTACTAGCGTCAGACTTTCCTTGTCGGGAGCAGTTTTATCACTGGTTTCTTCACCATACAACCACGTTTCAAATGGTTCAAATGCCTCTGAGCACTATGGGACTTAATATCTAAGGTCTTCAGTCCTCTAGAACTTAGAACTACTTAAACCTAACTAACCTAGGGACATCACACACATCCATGCCCGAGGCAGGATTCGAACCTGCGTTCGTATCGGTCGCGCGGTTCCACACTGAAGCGCATAGAACCGCACAGCCACAGCGGCCGGCAACCACGATTCCGGGATTTGTGTCAGCTATCCTATTCACAGATAAGGCCATTTTTACGCAGAGTGGTATCTCCAATTATCACAACAGTAATCTATAGCATGGTATGCAGAGCCCCCATGGCATGGTGACAGTGAATCATCAACATTGATGTAGGCAGAATGTGTGTGCTGGAGTAATAGGCCACCGTATTTTGGAACCAGTCTTTCTTCCACCTCGCCTAACAGGCAGGAAATATCGGAGTTTCTTGCGGATGACTTTGTCTCCCATACTGGAAGAACTGCCATTGATGATTCGAAGGGTTATGTGGGTGCTACATGATGTTGCTCCAGCTCACTTCACCTTTAACGTCAGAACGCATCTCAATCGTGTCTTCCCTGGTTGGTTGATTGAACAAGTGGGTCCAGGTGCATGGCCTGTTCGCTCATCAGACCTCAACCAGTGCGATTTCTTGTTATGGTTCCATCTCAAAGGTATCGTGTATACAGACCTCATTCCGGATGTGGAGACACTGGAAAGACGTATTCATGCTGACTTTGACACTGTTCGGATGCAGCCTGGCCGATGTGAATGTGTGAGACGGATCAGGCCACGGCGCGTACACGCATACGTTGAGGCACATGGAAAACATTTTCAACACTACTGTAACTCTGGCTGCTTGGTACAGTGGTTATTAGACCGCAGTCACTGTAACAATATATAACTGAATAAAAGGAAACCACGCGTTTCCGTATATAAATTCATTAGGTATTTTTTGTTCTGTATCCTCTCATCGACCAGCCCCTAGCGTCTGCACACTACAGAAAAAAATCACTCTCTATAGTGGAACTTTCTACAACTCACTTTGTAAGTAGTTATTCTCCTCGCACTTCGTCAGAGAATGCACTCACTCCGTCTTCAGGCCACGAGTGGCCTACTGGGGCCATCCGACCGCCGTGGCATCCTCAGGCAGGATGCGAATAGGAGGAGCATGGGGTCAGCACCACGCTCTCCCGGTCATTATGATGGTATTCTTGACCGAAGCAGCTACTGTTCGGTCGAGTAGCTCCTCAATTGGCATAACTGGGCTGAGTGCAGCCCGAAAAATGGCAACAGCGCATGGCGGCCTGGATGGTCACCCAACTTCGGTAATCTCACGGGAACAGGTGTATCCACTGCGGCAAGGCCGTTGCCTTCGTCAGAGAATGGGACGGGAAAATATTGGTATACACTAGCTTCTCGTCAAGGTCGTGAATGCCCGATGGACGACGAGGTCTGCCGGCCGCACTGTCATCCCCTGCCTTGCGGCGTCAGGCGGTTGCGGTATGGAGGGCATGTGGTCAGCACACCGCTTCTCCTGGCCGTTTTGCAGACTTTCCAGATCGTGGACCCTCTACTGCTCGGTCAAGCAGCTCCTCAGATGCCATCACGAGGCTGAAAGCAACCCGTAAATAGACTTCTCACCAAGGAACTGGGATTACAACCTGGGTCCAGTACGTGGCGGCCATCCAAGCTGACCGATCAGCTACGGAGGCGGACAAAATGTTAATACACAATGACACGGAAAACCTATTCTGTGACCTATGTTGTGTGATTTTCAGCGGTTGTTTCAGCATGAGGGAGTATGGTGTCAGGTGGTCAATTACAGAGTAGCTGCATTATTTTTGATATCCCGCATTCGCTTAACTTTCTATTTGTATTACACTGAAAATATCTCCATAGCCATTCACATCTCAATAATACACGGTGTGAGCCACAAAAATGCTATGCTAAGAAGTTCCCGCAGCGGCGGCACCCATTTTACATTGTACGTGCTTTGGCTGAATGTTGCTGAATTATTCTGTGCTTCGTGTTGTTCATTTTGGTAAAATTGTTAGAGACCCTATCGTCGTTGTAAATATGTTTTAATAGATAAAAAGGTAACCGTGGTAACATATCAATAATTCATAATATTGCATTATCGCTGTGCAAAGACCCACCTGATACCATTGGTCCCTTATACCAAAATACCGAGTAAAAGTCCCCAAACAGTCTCTAAAATTTTATTGGTGAGTTTCAGTCCTTGATTCTATCATTCGGGCGTGCAACTTCTAAGGTGAAGAATTTCTAAAGATTAAACGTTAAAGGATATAAGCAAAGTGCTGTAGCAGACACTCAGGAAGGTTATTTGGGTGAAGTGGCGCAGAGCTGGTAGCGGCCCGCCTAGCTGCGCCTGCGTTTTCTTGGCTCATTACGGCGGCACTTTCTGCAGCCAAGTAATTACCGAGTCGCCGCTATGGAACTAATTACGTAAACGCTCAGTGGGCAGGTCCCAAGTGCCGCCACCTAAGATGCTGCGTGCTCGCTCAGCAGCCCCACGACGCGGTGCCATTCTGAAGCACTGACCGCGGTGCGAATAACGAGTCACAAACATAGCTGGGAGCAGCAATAAGTGAGGCTACAAAATGAAGTGAGTGTAATGGTTTAGTTGAGGTTACATGAAAATCTTTGCTAGAATACTAAAACACTGGTGTATGCCTAACGAAAGACATCTAACAAAGTACTCGTGTTGTGTCCAGCCCACAGTAACTAATTTAAAAAAAAAAGACAATCTTAGTTTTCAGTTTCTGATTTAGTAAGTGGAATTTACAAAGAATGTACTTTATAACAAAGGAGTGTACGCAGTACACCTGGTATTAATAGAAAAAATATTTATCGTCACTTCATTTTCTATGGGATTTCTGCAGGTTACAAAACCAACAAATGAAATAAATTTAGAACACACGACTTTCCAAATGAAACCACCAGCATACATGACGACTAGTCAGGGAATCGTAAAGTTACATGGAATTCTGAACACATAGTCCATAAAACGCGAAAGTCCAAGATGAAATGTTCCTATACATGTCCTCCAAGAGCTCAGTGCTCAAAATTAGCTACATTTAGCCACCAAGGCAGATCCACAGCGACGAATCTATATTACTTGAAAAATCATATGTGTGGGCATTGTAATATCGTTTAATAATATGTAATGCTAGAGCAATACAATACTGTGAATGTTGTCACCCTTCGTTAAACAGGTTCCACGAGAGAAATGAATATGCGTTTCTTCTGATATCTTTTGACCACATCGATCATTGTTTGAGCACGTGCTAAACTATTGTATCAAAATTAAATAGGGATAATGGAGAAGTAGCTCTAACGACGAATAAGAAAACAAGGTTGCACGTAAGCTACTATAAACAACAATTTCCACCAAGATAGAACAAAGTTTATATATATATATATACCTACTAGCTCCACAGATAATGAACAGTTTGAAATAATGTATGACGAGATAAAATAAACTGTTCCAATAATTAAGGAAGACAAAAATGCAATTTTGGTGAGAGACTGGAATTCGATAGCTGGGAAAGTAAGAGGAGGAGAAACATGGGCTAGGCGAAATGAATGAAAGAACTGGCAACCTGCTAAAATTTTGCAGAGCATCAGTTCATCTTTGCCAAAATTTGGTTTAAGAACTATGAAATAGTGGTCCATACGTCGAAGAGACTTGGGGGCACTGGGAAATTTCAGACAGGTTACGAAAGGGTAAAGCATACAGTTCGAAATGAGATTTTGAAATGCAAAACTTTTCTCGCGGTTCTTTAAAGGAAATTTCCACCATCTGACTGTATATAACTGTTCATTTCTAGAATGAATTTTCAGTCCACAAGGTAGATTGCACTGATATGAAACTTCCGAGTAGACTGAAACTATGTGGTGGACCGAGACCCGAAACCAGGACCTTTGTCTTCCGCGGACAGGTCCTCTACCCACTTTCTTATTTCATTTTGTTCATTATTGTTCGTTGCATTTGCTCGGGATGGATGCCCCATGACACCCTTTGAAGTTCATTGCAGATCCATTTACTCAGCTTTTTTTTTTATTACAGAGGGCAATTAACTCTCTGACCGCACACGCTGAGCTACCGTAGTGGCGCCAACTGACCTACCCCACCACGATTCACGAGCTGTTCTCACAGCTTTACTTGTGTCATTACTTCATCTCCTACCATGAAAATTTCACAGATAGAAGATGAGGTACTGGAGGGAGTAATGGTTGGATGAAGGTATGTGAGTCGTGCTCGGGTAGCTCAACTTTTATCCCTTGAAAGGCAGAAGTCCCGGTTTCGTGTCCCTGTTACGTCGTCTTCTCCTATTACTTGAACTGTTACTTCTTGTCTTAGAAATCCTCAAACTATTGTTTCCATACATTCGGTCTCTAAAATAGTTAAGTACACTGCTAGACATGAAGGCAGCCTGCAACAAGAGCAGTGTTAACATGAAGTGCATTGTATGCTTGGGTATGTTTATGATTGGCATCTCAGCGGAACTACAATCGGTATATAAGGGAAGATTACGCCACTGGCTTGTCATTCAAAAATCCCATTTGAATTTTGGTTCGTTGTCAGAACAACACACCACGAAGGAATAATCCGATTCAAGCGGAAATCTGTAGATGTGATGTCCGTGTACAGACAACCAAATGACTATAATTTCCGAGGAATTGGATGATTTATCCAAAATGAAGAGCTTCACAAAGAAAGCAAGACAAAACACGCATTTGTCCACCTCTGGCTCCCATGCAGGTGATTTTTGGGATTGGCATAGACTGATAGAGTCGGTGTCCTCCATAGGGATATCGTGTCAGTTTCTACCCAGTTGACACGTTACATCGTCAAAACCCCGAGGTGATTGGAGGGCCCTGCTCATAATGCTCCATAAATTCTTAATTGGGGGAGAGATCCGGCTACCTTGCTGGCCAATGTAAGGTTTGGCAAGCCCAAAGGCGAGCAAAGCAAACTCTCGCCTTGTTCAGGTGGGAGTTGTGTTACTGAAATGTAAGCTCAAAAAGGTTTGCCATAAAGGGCAACAAAACAGGGCGCCGACTATCCTCGGTGTACCGTATGTGATGTAACGGTGATGTGGGTGACAACCAAAGAGCTTCTACTACGAAAATAAATGACACCCCAGACCATTACTCCTGGTTGTCGGGCCCTATGGAGAGCGAGGATCAGGATGGCACCCCACCACTATCTGGGGCGTCTCCAGACACTTCTTTGCTGGTCGTTGGTGCTTATTTTGCAGCGGGACTCATCACTGAAGTCAACTTACTGCAAGCAATCATTCCAGGCCAAATACGTGGTTGGAGACGCCCTCAAGAGTAATGGGATACCAGTCGGACTGCCACGCACCATACAGCCTGACAGACAGGATTGATCGTCTGGGGTGACTTTTCTTGCCATTCCAGGACCGCCATTCGAGGCACCCTTATACCACAGGGGTATGTCGACGATAATATATGCCCCAGTTTGTTGCTCTTCATGGTAAGCTATTCTGGGCTTACAATCCAGCAAGTCAATGCACGTCCAAACACAGCAAAAATTTCTAGTGTTTGGTTTAATGTTTGCCGAACTCTACCTTGGCCAGCAAAGTCGCTGATTTTCCCCCTACTTGAGAACGTATAGAGCATAATGGGCAGGGCCCACCAATCAGCTCGGAATTTTGACGATCTAAAGCAAAAATTGGACTGAGTTAGGCACGATATCACTCAGTAGGACATCCAAAAACTCTATCAATCAATGCGAAGCCGAATAACTGCCTGCATAAGGGCCAGAGGTGAACCAGCACGTCATGAATAGCTCAATTTGTGAAACTCTTTATCTTGAATAAATCATCCGGTTACTGTGGAATTATAATCATTTGTTTGTCTGCACATGATCACAGCTAGCGATTTCCATCCCATTGAAATAATTCCTTCGTCATGCGTTGGTTTTCTATTTCTTTACTTTTTAAATTTCATTTATTTATTTAATTATTTTGTATTAGAGAGTATTTCCATTAGCTTTGGTAAGGATTCCCCGACCTCATGTGAATGTGGAATCGGTGACTTTAGCAGGACCATAACGCGAAGATTAATCTGAAGTATCCCACCTATCTAGAAGTGGAGAGGGCAGACTTACTGTTCACTTGGTTATGGAGGATCGTACAGTCATATCACTTTGAGCCAGGAAATGAGTTTGGTTGCAGGGAGATAAGCAACAACATGAACCCTGCGACGACACCTGGAACATCAAAGACTGTCAGCACAGCAGCTATTGTTGCGTCTTGTCATGACGTATCATCAGAGAGACCAACAGTGGTGCACCCAACGTTATTTCCAGGCGAGTCCCACTTTCAAGTACAGTACTTTGATGGACGTATCCCTCTGTGGGTGCACGAGGAGAACGAGTGTTGCCTGACTTCACTCATCATTGGAACCTAAACCCAACATTTGCTGTAGTGGTCTGATGAACCACTGAGCAGACAACACGACAACCTCCGTTTTACCATCAAGTGTACCTGATCTTCAATGTCTCTGTGATGCTTTTCACCAAGATAACACTTACTGTGTTACATCAGACTGGTACACGATGTGTTAGGTTCATGTCCGAATGATGAATGCAGACTGGCAACACCCGTTCTCTTCGTGCACCCACACAGGGATACGTCTGCCACAGTGCTGTACGTGAAAGTGGGACTCGTGTGGAAAGTCGAAATGATGTGCGTCCTGTGACCGTTGAGTGCACCACTACTGGTCTCTCTGCTGACACGTCATGACAAGACGCAACAATAGCTGCTGTGATAACACATTCCTTGCTGTTTCACATGTCTTCGCACTGTTCATGTGCTTACTTATCTTCCTGCAACCAAACTCAAACATATTGTACATGCTGTCCTCACCTACTTATTTATACAGAGGTTTGAATATTGCCCTGGCCAGGCAGCCACTACAATGTCGAATACCCAATTGATCAAAAGAATCCAAATACTGGATATGAATCTTTGTTGTAGTTTTGTGGTCTTCAGTCCAAAGACTGGTCTTATGCAGTTCTCTACGTTACGCTGTACTGTTTAGTCTTTTCATCTTCAAACAACTACCGCAGCCTACATCCTTTCGAATTTGCTTACTGTATTCAACTCTTGGTCTACCTCTACGGTTCTTATCCCACGCACCTCCCTCCAAAACCGACTTGCTGATCCCTTGTTGTCTCAAAACTTTTCCTCTCTGTACTGTTTATCATCCACTGTTTACCGTCCATGTTTCACTTTCATACAAGGCTACATTCCAGACAAGTACCTTCCCAACACTTAAATGTATACTTGTTATTACTAAATTCGCCTTCTTCAGAAACGCTTTTTTTGCCATTTCCAGTCTGCATTGCCGATTACTGGACATTAATGTGATATATACAGCTTCTTCCTTCATAATGTTTTTACTGGGAACAGATTCAATGAGGTTTCTGAATGTCTGTGGAGGAATTGCAGCCAGTTCTTCCTCAAGAGGTGGAACCAGAGAAGGCACTGATGTAGCACGCTGGTGTCTGGAGCAATGTTGACATTCTGGCATATACCAAAGGTACTCCGTGGGGTCTAGGGGGAAATCTGGGCTGGTTATTCCATTTCAGAATGAATCATTGCCTCACAGATGTATTTCTTGAGAGAGCGTATTTTCATGTACATACAAACGATCATCATTCCCATACTCTTTCTCTACTGTAGTATGTAGTACACAATCCTGTGAAATGTTTTCATATCCTTCCAGATTTATAGGTTTCTTAAGCACAATAAAGGGACTATATCCTAGCCACGAAAAACACCATATTCTCTGTACCACACCTCTGATCACATGATAACAGCCACTTGTCTAGCCTACTAAACCGTTGCACTGAACTGACATAGGGTGCCGCGTCATTCGTCGCTCCAGATCAATCTTTCCCATTCATCCACTGGTGTCGTTCTTTACACCACCTCAAACCTCACTTAGCATTCACTACAGAAATCTGTTGCTTAGGCAGATCTGCTCGACCGTTGTAGGAGGACATCATTACTGCCTGTCTGGTATCTTTCGCACGGTCATTGTATTAGCTAGACTGGTGGTAGCACCTTGAAACACACAAGCAATTTACTTCCTCAGTTTACTCATTTTTTTATATCCACCCTCCGCAATGCTCCCTGGTCCCTGTTCGGCACTACATGAGGTCTGTCTTGTCATGGCTTAGCTATAATAGTCCCTTGGCATTTCTACTTCACAGTCGTATCTCCTACAGACTCTTTCGGCAGCTTTAAAATTATTGAAGTGTCCCTGATGCATTTTTTACTCATGTGACATCCAATGAGCAGACCACTTCCGAATTCAGAGCTCTCCTGATCGACCGATTCTGCTGTTACTGTCCCCCTGCTGACAACATAATACCCTCTGTCTTTTCTGGTGCGTCCGCCTCACGAGACATCTAGCTGTCGAATCCGCATTACATAGAGGCGTCGAGATACATTTGATCGGATAGTATATTTGATGCAGCGTGGAAAAATGTACCCGTATCTGTCATCAAAGTTCAGTTCGACCAGTTGCCTAGCCAGATTGTGGACATCGTTGCTACAAGATGTGGCTGGTCATGTGTTAAATTGTGCACCTGGCATATGCACGAACTATACACTCATACACCTACAAGTCTAATCATATACAGGGTGAGTCACTTAACGTTACCGCTGGATGTATTTCGTAAACCACATCAAATACTGACGAACCGATTCCACAGACCGAACGTGAGGAGAGGGGCTAGTGTAATTGTTTAATACAAACCATACAAAAATGCACGGAAGTATGTTTGTTAACACAAACCTATGTTTTTTTTTAAATGGAACCACGTTAGTTTTGTTAGCACATCTGAACATGTAAACAAAAATGTAATCAGTGCAGTCTGTTGGATTGTAAAATGTTAATTAAATTCGGAGATATTGCAACCTAAAGTTGACGCTTGAAACCTCCGACGTTCAGTTGCGTGTTGTAGCAAACACGGGCCACGGTCGGCGAGCAGCATCTGCAGGGACATATTTACGATGACGACCGTGTTTACGAGTGTGTCTGTAGTGCACTGTTGTGGCTTGGTCTAGCTGTCGCAGTGTCCGCATGTAGCGCTTGCTGCTATTGTTATTCTACATTCGTCTCCGCACGCAGACCAACTGTAGTACACCGTGTTACCACACGTCTGTGATAGTGTAGTGTTGTAGGAACTGTGACCATGGTGTATTCGAACTCTGAAAAGGCGGAGATGATACTCATCTATGGCGAGTGTCGACAAAATGCAGCAGAAGTTTGCAGGGTGTATGCAGAACTGTACCCGGACAGAGAGCATCCAACGTGCCGCACATTGCAAAACATCTACCGCCAACTGTATGCAACAGGTATGGTCGTAGCACGAAAACGGGTCCGTAACCGGCCCATCACAGGAGAAGTGGGCTGCTGTTGCCATGAACTCACACGTGAGTACACGGGACATTGCGAGAGCCGGTGGACTGAGTCAAAGTAGTGTCATGCACTTACTGCATCGTCACCGCTTTTACCCGTTTCATGTGTCGCTACATCATCAATTACATGGTGATGACTTTAATCATCGAGTGAAATTCTGTCAATGGGCATTAACAGAGAATGCGTTGCAGTTCTACCTGTTTACCTATGAAGCGGGTTTCACAAACTACGAGGCAGTGAATCTACGGAACATGCATTACTGGTCCGTGGACAATCCTCGCTGGCTCAGACAGGTAGAGCGACAGCGACCGTGGACTGTAAATGTATGGTGCGGAATCATTGGCGACCACCTCATTGGTCCTCACTTCATTGCAGGGGCCCAAAAAACTGCAACATACATCGCGTTTCTACAGAATGATCTGCCAACGTTGCTCGAAAATGTCCCACTGGAAACGCGTCGACGTATGTGGTATCAGCATGATGGTGCACCTGCACATTCCGCAATTACCACTAGGCTGACCCTTCACAGCATGTTCCACGGGCGATTCATAGGACGTGGAGGACGCATAAATTGACCAGCCAGTTCTCCTGATCTTACACCTCTGGACTTCTTTCTGTGGGGTACGTTAAAGGAGAGTGTGTACCGTGATGTGCCTACAACCCCAGAGGATATGAAACAATGTATTGTGGCAGCCTGCGGCGACATTACACCAGATGTACTGCGGCGTGTACGACATTCATTACGCCAGAGATTGCAATTGTGTGCAGCAAATGATGGCCACCACATTGAACATCTATTGGCCTGACATGTCGGGACACACTCTACTCCACTCCGTAATTGAAAACGGAAACCACGTGTGGACGTGTACATCACCCCTCATGGTAATGTACATGTGCGTCAGTGAAAAAGACCAATAAAAAGCTGTTAGCATGTGGACGTAATGTGCTGTTCCAGTCTCTTCTGTACCTAAGGTCCATCACCGTTCCCTTTGGATCCCTACGTAATTCGGTGCTCTCCGATACACACGATCGAACAGCGGAGGAGTGGGACTCAAACGTCAACTTTAGGTTACAATATCTCCGGATGTAATTAACATTTTACAATGCAACAGACAGCACTGATTACGTATTTGTTCATATGTTCAGATGTGCTAACAAAACTAACGGGGTTCTATTTAAAAAAACGTAGGTTTGTGTTAAAAAACATACTTCCGTGCATTTTTTTATGGTTTGTATTAACCATCGATTCGTCAGTATTTGTTGTGGTTTACGAAATATATCCAGCGGTAATGTTAGGTGACTCACCCTGTATTCTTCCTACTGTTCTCTTATATGCCCAATAAGCAAAATTTCGTTATTTGTTACCGTTCCTGGCGTTTCAACTTTAACCCGTTCGCTACTTTGGAAGTATGTACGTATCCTGCTGGGCTGTTGCCCAGATGCTGTGGACGGTCATTCGGGTTATGCTCGGGTTTTCACACAATGCTATTGATATTTGTATGCGTCCTGATCTGCCGAACTGCTGCAGGGGAGTTACTTGCCTATCTCGGTGAATGAAAAATTTTCCAGTATTTATCATAGAAGGTGTGCCTCTTTGTGTACTATCATTTTCACAAAAATGTCGTTTCGACATCTTGAACCGTTTGTGACCTCATAATTCCCAAAACACAGCGAAGGAAATGGGCGCGTCGTGTGCGACTTTCGATCGGATGTAAACGTCAATAACTCGAGAATTAAGTGATATATATTTCTGCTCTCCATCTTCATTAAAATATCGATATCTTACCTACATTTCATATGCTGTAATGTGTTAGCTTAAGTCACCTATACACGAAATTCACATAACGCGCTTTTGCTTGTGCAAACTATTTAAAATTTTGTGCAGTATTTGTGGTGTCACCGCCAGACACCACACTTGCTAGGTGGTAGCTTAAATCGGCCGCGGTCCATTTAGTACATGTCGGACCCGCGTGTCGCCACTGTGTGATCGCAGACCGAGCGCCACCACAAGGCAGGTCTCGAGATACGGACTAGCACTCGCCCCAGTTGTACGGACGACATTGCTAGCGACTACACTGACGAAGCATCGCTCATTAGCCGAGCAGATAGTTTGAATAGCCTTCAGCTAAGTCCATGGCTACGACCTAGCAAGGCGCCATTAGCCTTACATAGTTTGATAGTTATCGTATGAAATGTCTCATCAAGAACGATGTATACAACAAGGATTAAAAGTTAATAGCAGCTACGTACTTTTCTTGCTACCATTCATTACGTATCTTGTTTCAGACCTCTCACTAGACTACGTGAGATTAACGCGTGCCTTTCGGCTACTTCAGTGTGGCGTAGCTGTCTTGTTACGCCACAACAGTATTTTCCTTAATTTGATTCAGCGCAGTAAATTATGACGAATAACGAAGAGAAATTCGGTCCTTCATTGCGCAAAGATTGTAAGATGTGAAAAAAAATTTCAGCGAATCGTTTTATTAAAATCGGATGATAAGTATTTCGTAGCGGTCGTAACGCCGTCTCTCAGCAGAGGTAGCAGCATTTGGCGAGCAGCATAGCGAGAGCAAAGCACGGGACGCAGAGAGCACGTCAGTAGAAGACAGTGGTCAAAATTTTAAACATGGCTGAAGCAGCAGCTGTTGAAACTCTTCATGGTAAACGATAACAGCCAAACAGTTGCAGAATAAAGATTTATTGAAATCCTTGACCACGGTTCCGGTATATCTAAATATACCTTCATCCTGAACGGGAAGACACCTTCATTAGCAAAAAACTTAGCAACATCACGCGGATCAAAATTTTAAAGGTTGTGCTAATTTAAACTCTCTGTCTTAATCGACAGTTCTTAGTGGAGGAACAACTTCAGATTTAGACATAGTATTTTCCAGCTTATGGAGTTTAAAATCGTGCGTAAGCTGAATTCACTCCTACGATTCTGTAATCACTCATTAACACCATGCGAAATACTATCGACATGAAAGTTAAAATAATCTTTAAAAGTTCTAGTTATCAAGAGATACAAGGAGTAAGTTTCTTCATTTAGTTTATCTTTCTTTTTATAAAGCTCACTGATTCTGTCACTCGTAATTTGTTGTACCAATTTAGCTTCAGTAGACGGAACTTTGTTGCACTGTTTCACATTGCTAAAAGTCTTCACGTAATTCGGTGTCAAATGGTGTCCATCACACTGTTTAGTGAAGTCAGTAGCCATATCTGTTTTCAGGATTTTAAATGAGATGTCCCTGTATTTCGAAACATCCTTTGAAACCTGGCCAGGTACATAATACAGAATTTTAAACATGTCTCTTGATAACTAGAACTTTTAAAGATTATTTTAACTTTCATGTGGATAGTATTTGGTACGGTGTTAATGAGTGGTTGCAGAATCGTAGGAGTGAAATTCAGCTTATGCACGATTTTAAACTGCCGGCCGTGGTGGCCGAGTGGTTCTAGGCGCTCCTGTCTGGAACCGCGCGACCGCTACGGTCGCAGGTTCGAATCCTGCCTCGGGCATGGATGTGTGTGATGTCCTTAAGCTGCTTAGGTTTAAGTAGTTCTAAGTTCTAGGGGACTGATGACCTCAGATGTTAAGTCCCATAGTGCTCAGAGCGATTTGAACCATTTTGAACGATTTTAAACTTCTTAAGCTGGAAAATGCTATGCCTAAATCTAAGGTTGTTCCTGCAAGGAGAACTGTTGATTATAACAGAGGGTTTAAATTAGCACAACCTTTAAAATTTCGATGCGCATGATGTTGCAATGTTTTTTGCTAGTGAAGGTATCAGGTGTATTTTTGCTTCTGATGTAGGTATATTTCGATATATCGAAACCGTGATCAACGATTTCTATAAATCTTTATTCTTCAACTGTTTGGCTGTTATCATTTACCGTGAAGGTTAATGGTTAAAGTTAATGGTCATCACCGTAGTCCTAATGATCAGTGAGGGTTCTAACAATACCATCACTTGCAAAGTAGGTTAGAAATCAGATTAATGATGTTGCTCACGCAGGATATGTTCGCTTTATTGGGCAACAACAAAGTTATTGCCTGTGAATTGTATCGTCAGAATCGAAACAATGAAGTCAATCTAAAATAGTCATTAATTTTGGCACTTATCTTGAATGGATTCCCACGTAGATTTCGTCTAAGTTGTTATGGCTCATCTTGTTGATTCTAGGGTGATTCCACTTTGACTGCTAGAAGGTCCAGATCTGTATGTTAGCAATATTTGAAGACCTAACAAATGCTTTTTTCAGGAAATTCTTAATGATCAAACAATCCCAGATCAGAACAATGGTATGGTAGAAGTAATTTTTGATTTGGTATTCCTGATCCACATTTTTATTAAACTTCTTGTAAATCCACATATACTTCTTCTTTATCGTCACATCATCAAGAAAACAGTTTTTTATCAATCTTCATGTATTTAATTTTCACTTTAACCAAACATAAGGCTTGACTGTTCTTTTACAAAGCAAAATAACAACGTAACTTCTGCAAAGTGAAACAGAGACTGCTCTGTGCGCATTCGCGCCAAAACGGTTACAAGTAAGTCAAAGATTATGACAGTCTTACAGAAATGAATACACACAAAAACCATATCACTGTAATATACCGATACATCGGAGTACCTATACAACCCTAGGACGCCCAAGCTTTTTTTCTAACTTGGATGCCTAAGGGGGGGGGGAGGGGGGTTCGGCGAGCCCACAGGCATTAAATAAGTTTACTGACGAAAAATTACAACTATCAAAATGGTTTATGTATTTTAACTAAGGCATCGGTATTTAAATGTTGTTAATTGTTATAAATATTGGATTGAGTGAATAAAAAATTGACATATTGCAATACAAAATACAGGGTTATTACAAATGATTGAAGCGATTTCACAGCTCTACAATAACTTTGTTATTTGAGATATTTTCACAATGTTTTGCACACACATATAAAAAATCAAAAAGTTTTTTTAAGCATTCACAAATGTTCGATATGTGCCCCTTTAGTGATTCGGCAGACATCAAGCCGATAATCAAGTTCCTTCCACACTCGGCGCAGCATGTCTACATCAATGAGTTCGAAAGCATCATTGATGCGAGCTCGCAGTTCTGGCACGTTTCTTGGTAGAGGAGGTTTAAACACTGAATCTTTCACATAACCCCACAGAAAGAAATCACATGGGGTTAAGTCGGGAGAGCGTGGAGGCCATGACACGAATTGCTGATCATGATCTCCACCACGATCGATCCATCGGTTTTCCAATCTCCTGTTTAAGAAATGCCGAACATCATGATGGAAGTGCGGTGGAGCACCATCCTGTTGAAAGATGAAGTCAGCGCTGTTGGTCTCCAGTTGTGGCATGAGCCAATTTTCCAGCATGTCCAGATACACGTGTCCTGTAACGTTTATTTCGCAGAAGAAAAAGGGGCCGTAAACTTTAAACCGTGAGATTGCCCAAAACACGTTAGCTTTTGGTGAATTGCGAATTTGCTGCACGAATGCGTGAGGATTCTCTACCGCCCAGATTCGCACATTGTGTCTGTTCACTTAACCATTAAGAAATAATGTTGCTTCATCACTGAAAACAAGTTTCGCACTGAACGCATCCTCTTCCATGAGCTGTTGCAACCGCGCCGAAAATTCAAAGCGTTTGACTTTGTCATCGGGTGTCAGGGCTTGTATTGTAAACGGTAAGGCTTCTGCTCTAGCCTTTTCCGTAAGATTTTCCAAACCGTCGGCTGTGGTACGTTTAGCTCCCTGCTTGCTTTATTCGTCGACTTCCGCGGGCTACGCGTGAAACTTGCCCGCACGCGTTCAACCGTTTCTCCGCTCACTGCAGGCCGACCCCGTTGATTTCCCCTTACAGACGCATCCAGAAGCTTTAAACTGCGCATACCATCGCCGAATGGAGTTAGCAGTTGGTGGATCTTTGTTGAACTTCGTCCTGAAGTGTCGTTGCACTGTTATGACTGACTGATGTGAGTGCATTTCAAGCACGACATACGCTTTCTCGGCTCCTGTCGCCATTTTGTCTCACTGCGCTCTCGAGCGCTCTGGCGGCAGAAACCCGAAGTGCGGCTTCAGCCGAACAAAACTTTATGAGTTTTTCTACGTATCTGTAGTGTGTCGTGACCATATGTCAATGAATGGAGCTACAGTGAATTTATGAAACCGCTTCGATCATTTTTAATAGCCCTGTATAGATTTGTTCATATACAATAGATTATTCTGAGTCCTCAACTTCAAGGCAAGAGACAAACATGACAATTTTTTCTGAATGTGTGTTATACACATGTCTATGACACTGTCCACAATACTGTTTTGGTTTACTTAGATTGTTGTACTTCTATTTCTTTGTTTTAGCTTTTCTTACACAAATACGGCACCGACCTTTCCTTGCAGGAGGCTGACGTGCTTCTGTTGTCACTTCTTTGATTTTATTTTGTAGAACAATTTTTTGATTGAACAATTTGGTTAGATAACCCTCTTGAATTGGCACTTCTTTCTTCTACATGCAATTTCACTAGCTCCATCCCAGCTTGCAGAAGATAAAGTTTCCGTTTGTTGTACACTCCTGGAAATGGAAAAAAGAACACATTGACACCGGTGTGTCAGACCCACCATACTTGCTCCGGACACTGCGAGAGGGCTGTACAAGCAATGATCACACGCACGGCACAGCGGACACACCAGGAACCGCGGTGTTGGCCGTCGAACGGCGCTAGCTGCGCAGCATTTGTGCACCGCCGCCGTCAGTGTCAGCCAGTTTGCTGTGGCATACGGAGCTCCATCGCAGTCTTTAACACTGGTAGCATGCCGCGACAGCGTGGACGTGAACCGTATGTGCAGTTGACGGACTTTGAGCGAGGGCGTATAGTGGGCATGCGGGAGGCCGGGTGGACGTACCGCCGAATTGCTCAACACGTGGGGCGTGAGGTCTCCACAGTACATCGATGTTGTCGCCAGTGGTCGGCGGAAGGTGCACGTGCCCGTCGACCTGGGACCGGACCGCAGCGACGCACGGATGCACGCCAAGACCGTAGGATCCTACGCAGTGCCGTAGGGGACCGCACCGCCACTTCCCAGCAAATTAGGGACACTGTTGCTCCTGGGGTATCGGCGAGGACCATTCGCAACCGTCTCCATGAAGCTGGGCTACGGTCCCGCACACCGTTAGGCCGTCTTCCGCTCACGCCCCAACATCGTGCAGCCCGCCTCCAGTGGTGTCGCGACAGGCGTGAATGGAGGGACGAATGGAGACGTGTCGTCTTCAGCGATGAGAGTCGCTTCTGCCTTGGTGCCAATGATGGTCGTATGCATGTTTGGCGCCGTGCAGGTGAGCGCCACAATCAGGACTGCATACGACCGAGGCACACAGGGCCAACACCCGGCATCATGGTGTGGGGAGCGATCTCCTACACTGGCCGTACACCACTGGTGATCGTCGAGGGGACACTGAATAGTGCACGGTACATCCAAACCGTCATCGAACCCATCGTTCTACCATTCCTAGACCGGCAAGGGAACTTGCTGTTCCAACAGGACAATGCACGTCCGCATGTATCCCGTGACACCCAACGTGCTCTAGAAGGTGTAAGTCAACTACCCTGGCCAGCAAGATCTCCGGATCTGTCCCCCATTGAGCATGTTTGGGACTGGATGAAGCGTCGTCTCACGCGGTCTGCACGTCCAGCACGAACGCTGGTCCAACTGAGGCGCTAGGTGGAAATGGCATGGCAAGCCGTTCCACAGGACTACATCCAGCATCTCTACGATCGTCTCCATGGGAGAATAGCAGCCTGCATTGCCGCGAAAGGTGGATATACACTGTACTAGTGCCGACATTGTGCATGCTCTGTTGCCTGTGTCTATGTGCCTGTGGTTCTATCAGTGTGATCATGTGATGTATCTGACCCCAGGAATGTGTCAATAAAGTTTCCCCTTGCTGGGACAATGAATTCACGGTGTTCCTATTTCAATTTCCAGGAGTGTATTTCTTTTCATTCTGTCTTGGATGTTGCTGTATGAATATAGTGGTTGCATTGACAGCACAAATGTCGATGAGAGAGTAAAATACAGATAGAGGCCATCTCTTTGTTCCCCTCTTGTTGGTGTACATACGCGCCATTTGATCAATGGTATCAGTTCCACCTTTAGTGGAATTGTAATATGCATTTATCTCGGTTTTATTCTTCTCTCCTCCAACGGTGCCTTTATCTTGGTGCATTGTTGACATCATCAGTAGGTTCTTACTTGGTTTCGTTTTTGCTGTGTAGGACACTAAAGTAACTGGAGTTCTACGTGTTGGGAACTGCACTAACTCACTGCAAGTTTACAAGATAAATAGCAGCTGACTGACATCAAGCATCACTTCCTCTGAAAGTAAACCGATTGTTGTGAATATCAAGAATACCAACCAACAAGAAACTAACTTGCATTGTTATGGAGATGAGAAATACGAAATTTTCTATTCCATGGAAGCCTAAGGGGGGAGGGGGTTGTTGGACCCATAATAAGTTTGAAGTTTATTTATTTTTTCCTTTAAAAGCAGGAATTTTCTTTAAAATATATTGACACTAACGTTTCATAAAATAGCCAACAAACAATAACTCAAAGAGAATATGCAGTATGAAAGTTACTTGGGCAAAAGCAGGGGACATAAAAAATTGTGGGTCAACCCCTCCAGGGTTAATAAAACCAAATCTGAATATTGTCACAAAAATATGTCTGTTACTTCGCAGAAAAGTAGTACGATATTACTGGTATCGAGAACTGGGGTTGGAGTGCCGTAATGGTCACGTAAATTAAGAGCCTACAGGGTATAGGATATATACTGCGAGATGATAGCGTCAGCTTATCCGCCGTCTGAATACGTCTCTGTCTATCGCTGAGTGGCAGCAGGAAGCACTGTACTAGCACGTGCGGAGTTACAGCTCGGCGTTGTGCTCTACATCTGCCGCGTCTGGGTCCTCCCCTGGGACTGATACAGTGGGGGCGGCGCGGGAACGCCGTTCGCTGTGGGTCGTAAACCGCGAGCCCGCGAGTCTGCCGGCTGTGGTGGATGCGCGGCACCGTCCCGGCCTTAACGCCGCAGCCGCCTCCAGTCCGCAGCACGCAGCACGCAGGCTTCCATCTCCGGCGGCAGCCGAGTGCGGCCCTACAGTGGGTGCGCGCTTCCATGTCCTGTCGTTCGCTGACGCCGAGTTTCAGTCTGGCAACTCCATTCCCAGGTTTACGGCTTACATCTGATTGTTGCAGGCCTACGACACAAGTCATTCGTCAGGCACGCACCGGCGCTGAAATGAACGAGAGGGATATTTGTCTCGTTTGGCAGTAAAAATTTATTACTGTATTGAGGTCGTTGGACATGTCTCGATTTTTTATTATTGCATTATAACACCGACTGATATGTTTGACTTTCACCTTTATTTTTTAGGTATCACGCGGAATACATGAATGCAGATTCCACCTACATAAAACTGTCTCTAGAGATATGCTTATCCTTCGTCAAATTTTACGACTAAAAATTTATGGTGCACTTGCCTCTCGCTGCTCCAGTGATTACTGCGTACGTGAGTACCGAAAAATAATAAATTTTTATTGACATGGACCTGCAGGAAATGAATGTGTCTGAACAATTCTGTGAAATAGCTCCCTGTGCACTGAGAATATTTGTAATATACTTGCATCCCCCACAGGAAGCAACAAAATTTATATCTCAAGATATTCAAAAGTTATGGTCCAATCATATTCCTCGAGATAATGACAACAATTAACCTCGCAATAGCAAGTGTGTAGGGGGGGGGGGGAGGATGGGAGGCGAAGAAGGGGGACTTTAGGCCAACCTTTTGAAAATATTGTGATCTAGGAAGTCTAGATTTCAATAGTGTAAGTAGTAGATTTTACTTTTTTAAAAAGTATGTTGTGGATTAAAATCGACAGCATGTAATGATAATTGCATTTTAAATTTTTTTGTGATGGCCATAGTTTGGTTTGCGGTGCACATTATAGGAAGCATCTGGAAATCGCTAGAAATATATGCTAAGTGAAATTTTGAGGTTCAGAACCATACTTACACATCGTACCTCTTAAAAAGTATATTATAAGTGTTAGTCAACAAGAATAAGTATACGAATTTTACTTTTTATTAAATTTTTTTGCCTGGGCATAGAATTATCTCCCCCCCCCTCCCAACTCAGCCGCTTAGTAATGCGCGTTATGGAATGTGCGTTGGTAGTTGGTATTGCTAGGGCTAATACATCAGAAAAGTATAATATAGGTTATCGATAGCTGCAAGAAACAATCTATGTCTACATTTATTCTGAAGAAATATTTGTGTAGAAATATTTTCAGAAGCCTTTATATTGTAGAACTAAACAATAAATGTCATTAACTACAGAGAAGTTGGTGTCGACCACAATGATTTCTCGCATAACTTGATTACTACCACATGTTGTTCAGTAATTATCATGCCGAAACTGACAGGGCGGTTATCATTCTCTTCTTTTCTTCAGCTATAAATTTCGGTGAACTGACGTCCTGTTTTTCTTATCTTTTGCTCAGCTTTCCATCTCTGCACACAAAGAGTATTCAAAATCTTGCCTAACCTGTTTTGCTGCAGTCTTTCCCTAGTACAATTACTGTCTACTTCTTATTGCAGCCTTAATCTCAATAATCGTTAATGCCTGTTCCTTGTGATAGTTTTCTATCAGATTTTATTCTTCTCCTATTTGCTCTTAATTTTGTCTTGATCGCTACTGTCCATTCAGCAATTAATAATCGTCGGCGTCACTGACTTCATTATCCCTTTCTCCAGATTTTTCCATGGTCTAACTTTTACCTACAGCAATAAATATTTTTATTATTTTTTTTTGGGTGGGCATAAAATCGAAAATTGTTAATTTTTACTTATATCACACGAAAAAAAGTGTTTTTATCATTTGTTATTCCGACTGTCTGTCTATGCGTCGATCTGTAAAGAGCCCTTTGTCTCAGGAACGGGTAGAATTATTTTTCTCTCTTGTGCCAACCTCTTCATCTCACAGGAACACTTACAGCCTACGTCCTCAGTTATTTGCTGTATGTATTCCAATCTCTGTCTTCCTTTACAGTTTTTACTCTCAACAGATCCCTCTAGTACCATTGAAGCTATTCCCTTAACAGCAGCGTTTTCCGTACAAGATCCTCATTCTTTATCTCATCCGTTCACCTAATTTTCAGCATTCGTATGTAGCATCACATTTCAAATTCTTCTATTCTATTCCGTTCTGGTTTTCCCACAGTCCACGTTTCACTACCATACAATGCTGTGTCCCATACGCGGATTCTCAACAATGTCAACCTCAAATTAAGCCTATGTTTGATAACGATAGACTTCTCTTCGCCAGGAATGCCCTCTTTACGAATGCTATTCTGCCTTTGATGTTCTACTTGCTTCATCCATTATGGGTTAATTTGCTGCCAAGGTAGTAGAAACCCTTAACCTCATCAATGTCGTGACATTCAATCCTGATATTAAGTTTCTCGCTCTTCTCATCTCTGCTACTTCTCATTACTTTCGTCTTGCTTCGATTTACTTTCAGTCCGTACTCTGTACCCATTAGGCCACTCATTCCATTCACAAGATTCTGTAATTGTTTATTTCCTCCACTGAAGATAGCAATCACATCAGCGAATGTTATCATTGCTATCATTTCACATTGAATTTTATTACCACTCTTGAACCTTTATTGCCGTCAGTGCTTCTTCGAAGTATAGATTGAACAATAGACGCGAAAGACGACATCCTTAGCCTTTTTTGGTTATCAGTGTGGTGTCACCGCCAGACACCACACTTGCCAGGTGGTAGCCTTTAAATCGGCCGCGGTCCGTTAGTATACGTCGGACCCGTGTGTCGCCACTATCAGTGATTGCAGACCGAGCGCCGCCACACGGCAGGTCTAGAGAGACTTTCTAGCACTCGCCCCAGTTGTACAGCCGACTTTGCTAGCGATGGTTCACTGCCTACATACGCTCCCATTTGCAGAGACGACAGTTTAGCATAGCATTCAGCTATATCATTTGCTACGACGTAGCAAGGCGCCATATTCAGTTACTATTGATAGTGATATTGTGAATCATATACCTTCAAGAGCGACGTTCATCATTAATGGATTAAAGTTAAGTATCAAACTAATTACGTCCGCTTTCTGAATTCTAATTCCTTGTCATGTTCCAGACCTCACGTCAGTATAGTTCTTCCCTCCTCACGCCAGCCTGCGTGAGATAAAACGCGTGCATTTCGGCATACATTAGTAACACGGTGATGGCTCTTCTGCCAACACAACAATCAGTATTCTGACTGGTCTGATGCGGATGCGGCCCGCCACGAATTCCTCTCCGGTGCTAACCTCTTCATCTCAGAGTAGCTCTTGCAACCCACGTCCTCAATTATTTGCTGGATGTACTCCAGTCTCTGTCTTCTATAGTTTAGCTCACTTTCTTACCAGATGTCTTATCATGCTGACCCTTTTCCTTATCAGTGTTTTCCACACATTCCTTTCCTCTCCGATTCTGCACAGAACCTCCTCATTCTTTACCTTATTAGTCCACCTAATGTTCAACATTCGTCTGTAGCTCCACAAGTGCTTCAATTCTCTTCTGTTCCGGTTTTCCCACAGTCCATATTTCACTACCGTACAATGCTCTACTCCAGACGTACATTCTCAGAAATTTCGTGCTTAAATTAAGGCTGATATTGGATATTAGTAGACTTCCCTTGGCCAGGAATTCCCTTATTGTCATTGCTAGTCTACTTTTGATGTCCTCTTTGCTCCGTCCGTCATTGGTTATTTTACTGCCTAGGTAGCAGAATTCCTTAACATCAACTACCAAGTGATCCATCAATCCTGGTGTTTAGTTTCTCGCTGTTCTCATTTCTACTACTTCTCATTACCTTCGTCTTTCTTTGATTCACTCTAAGTCTATTCTCTGTAGTCACTAGACTGTTCATTCCGTTCAGCAGATCATGAAATTCTTCTTCATTTTCACTCAGGATAGCAATGTCATCAGCGAATCTTATCACTGATATCTTTTCACCTTGAATTTTAATTCCACTCCTGAATCTTTTTTGTATTTCCATCATTCTTTCCTCGATCTAGAAATTGAACAGTATGGGCAAAAGACTACAATCTTGTATTACACCCTTTTTAATACGAGTACTTCGTTCTTGATCGTCCACTCTTATTATTCCCTCTTGGTTGTTGTACATATTGTATATGACCCGTCTCTCTCTATGCCTTACCCCTACTTTTCTCAGAATTTTGAACATCTTACACCATGTTACATTGTAGAACGCCTTTTTCCAAGTCGAAAAATCCTATCAACGTGTCTTGGTTTCTCTTTGGTTTTGCTTCAGTTATTAACCGCAATGTCAGTATTGCCTCTCTCGTACCTTTATCTCTCCTAAAGCCAAACTGATCGTCATCTAGCGCATCGTCAATTTTCTTTTCCATTCTTCTAAATATTATTCTTGTGAGCAACTTAGATGCATGAGCTGTTAAGCTGATTGTGCTATAATTCTCGCACTTGTCAGCTCTTGCGTCTTCGGAATTATGTGGATGATGCTTTTCCAAAAGTCAGATGGTACAGGGTGTTTCAAGAATGACCGGTATATTTGAAACGGCAATAAAAACTAAACGAGCAGCGATAGAAATACACCGTTTGTTGCAATATGCTTGGGACAACAGTACATTTTCAGGCAGACAAACTTTCGAAATTACAGTAGTTACAATTTTCAACAACAGATGGCGCTGCGGTCTGGGAAACGCTATAGTAAGATATTATCCACATATCCACCATGCGTAGCAATAATATGGCGTAGTCTCTGAATGAAATTACCCGAAACCTTTGACAACGTGTCTGGCGGAATGGCTTCAAATGCAGATGAGATGTACTGCTTCAGCTGTTCAATTGTTTCTGGATTCTGGCGGTACACCTGGTCTTTCAAGTGTCCCCACAGAAAGAAGTCACAGGGGTTCATGTCTGGCGAGTAGGGAGGCCAATCCACGCCGCCTCCTGTATGTTTCGGATAGCCCAAAGCAATCACACGATCATCGAAATATTCATTCAGGAAATTAAAGACGTCGGCCGTGCGATGTGGCCGGGCACCATCTTGCATAAACCACGAGGTGTTCGCAGTGTCGTCTAAGGCAGTTTGTACCGCCACAAATTCACGAAGAATGTCCAGATAGCGTGATGCAGTAATCGTTTCGGATCTCAAAAATGGGCCAATGATTCCTTTGGAAGAAATGGCGACCCCGACCAGTACTTTTTGAGGATGCAGGGACGATGGGACTGCAACATGGGGCTTTTCGGTTCCCCACATGCGCCAGTTCTGTTTATTGACGAAGCTGTCCAGGTAAAAATAAGCTTCATCAGTAAACCAAATGCTGCCCACATGCATATCGCCGTCATCAATCCTGTGCACTATATCGTTAGCGAATGTCTCTCGTGCAGCAATGGTAGCGGCGCTGAGGGGTTGCTGTGTTTGAATTTTGTATGGATAGAGGTGTAAACTCTGGCGCATGAGACGATACGTGGACGTTGGCGTCATTTGGACCGCAGCTGCAACACGGCGAACGGAAACCCGAGGCCGCTGTTGGATCACCTGCTGCACTAGCTGCGCGTTGCCCTCTGTGGTTGCCGTACGCGGTCGCCCTACCTTTCCAGCACGTTCATCTGTCACGTTCCCAGTGCGTTGAAATTTTTCAAACAGATCCTTTATTGTATCGCTTTTCGGTCCTTTGGTTACATTAAACCTCCGTTGAAAACTTCGTCTTGTTGCAACAACACTGTGTTCTAGGCGGTGGAATTCCAACACCAGAAAAATCCTCTGTTCTAAGGAATAAACCATGTTGTCTACAGCACACTTGCACGTTGTGAACAGCACACGCTTACAGCAGAAAGACGACGTACAGAATGGCGCTCCCACAGACTGCGTTGTCTTCTATGTCTTTCACATCACTTGCAGCGCCATCTGTTGTTGAAAATTGTAACTACTGTAATTTCGAAAGTTTGTCCGCCTGAAAATGTACTGTTGTCCCAAGCATATTGCAACAAACGGTGTATTCCTATCGCTGCTCGTTTAGTTTTTATTGCCATTTCAAATATACCGGTCATTTTTGAAACACCCTGTATGTCGCCGGATTCACACATTCTACACACCAACGTGAAGAGTCGCTTTGTTGTCACTTACCCCAGGGAATTTAGAAATTCTGAAGGAATATTAGCTATCCCGACTGCTTTATTTGATCTTAAGTCCTCCAAAGCTCCGTTACATTCTGATTCTAGTACTGGATCCGTTATCTCTTCTAAATCGACGCCTGTTCCTTCTTTTATCATATCAGACAAATCTTCCCCCTCATAGAGGCTTTCAAGCGTATTCCTTGCACCTATCCGCTCTCTCCTCTGCACTTAGCAGTGGAATTCCCGTTGCACTGTTAATGCTACCACCCTTGAAGTTCTCTGTTCCTGAGTTTCCCGGAACATTTTTGTACTTCCTCCTGTCATTAATCAATTGAAGTATTTTTTTCTCTTACCCATGTTTTCCTCGAAGTTACCTTCTTTATACCTATGTTTTCCTTCCCAACTTTTTCGTATTGCTTTATTTATAGCCTTAGAAAACTTCAACCGTATCTCATCATTCCTTAATACTTATGTATCCCATTTTTTTGCATATTGATTCTTCCTGACTAATGTCTTAAACTTCAACATACTCTTCATCACTACTATATTGTGACCTGAGTCTATGTCTTCTTCTGGGCATGCTTTACAATCCAGAATCTGATTTCGGAATCTCTGTCTGACCATGATGTAATCTAACTGAAACCTTTCTGTATCACCTGGCCTCTTCCAAGTCTCCTGTAACCTATTCTTCTGATCCTTCCCCTACAGCCTCATTTCAGTCTCCCATGATAATTAGATTTTCATATCCCTTTACATACTGTATTACCCTTCCAGTATCCTCATACACTTTCTCTAGCTCTTCATCGTCAGCTTGCGACGTCGGCATGTATACCTGAACTATCGTTATCGGTGTTGGTTTGCAGTCTATTCTGATAAGAACAATCCTATCAATGAACTGTTCACATTAACACAGTCCCTGCCCTATCTCCCTATTCGTAATGAATCCTACCCCGTTATATCTTAGGTTACACCCTTTTAATCTGAGCACTTCGTTCTTGATCTACGACTCTTATTATCCCCTCGTAGCTCTTGTACATGTTGTATACTGCCCATCTGTCCATACATCTCACCCCCATTTTCCTTAGTATTTCAAAATCTTTTTTACCATTTGACGTTGTCGAATGCTTTTCCCAGGTCGACAGATCCTACGAATGAGTCTTGTTTATTCTTTAGTCTTGCTTCCATTATCAGCCGTAAAATCAGAGTTACCTGTGTGGTGCCTTACCTTTCCTAAAGCCAAACTGTTCCTCTTCTAAGACAATCTCAGCTTTTTTTCCATTATTCCATACATCATTCTTGTCAGCAGCTTGGAAGCAGGAGCTGTTAAGCTGATTGTGCTATAATTTTCGCTCATTTCAGCTCTTGCAATCTTTGCAATTGTGTCGATATTTTTCCGAAAATCGCATCGTATATCGCCAAACTTATACATTGTACACAAAACTTAAATACTCGCTTTTTGCCACTTCCCTCCATAATTTTTGATATTCTGATGGAATGTTATCAAAACCTGCTGCCTTATTTGATCTGAAGACTTCCTAAGCTCTTATATTCTGTTTCTATTGCTGGATCCCCTATATTTTCTTTATAGACACTTGTTTCTTCTTCGATGACATCAGACAATTCTTTCCCCTCACAGACGTCTTTAATGTACTCCTTCCACCTACCCTCTCTCTTGTCTGCCTTTAACAGAGGAATTCCCATTGTACTCTAAATATGTTACCATCCTTTATTTTAGTTTCCTTGAAGGTTGTTTTGTCTTTTCTATATCCTGACTCAGTCTTCCCGACATTCTTTCCTCTTTCGGTTTCTATACATTTTTCATGCACTCATTTCGCATTTGTTTCCATGCACTTCCTATTTATTTCATTCCTAAGTGACTTGTATTTCTGTATTCCTGAACTGCCGTGAACGCTTTTGCACTTACTTCTTTCATTCATCTTCGAATGAACTGCCTACTTAGCTATTCTTTATGGCAATACCTATAACCTTAGAGAACTTCAAGCGTAACTCATCAGTCCTTATTACTTCCGTATTCCATTTCTTTCCGTATTCGTTCGACCTGAGTAGTTTCTTATAGTTCAGCCCGCTCTTCATCACTAATAAGTTGTGATTTGAATCTATATCTGTTCTGGGACGCCTTACAATTTATTATTTGATTTCAAAATCTCATTATGACCCTGATGTAAACTAATTGAAATCTTCCCGTATCTCCCGGTACTTTCCAAGTATACGTCCTCATCTTGTGATTCTTGAACAGAGTATTCGCTATTACAAGCTGGAATCTATTGCTGCTTTCAATTAGCCTTTATCATCTCTCATTCCTTGTCCCACGCCCAAATTCAAGCATAAATTTTTCTTCTACTCCTTCCCCTACGATCGTATCCCCACCTCATATGACTATTAGATTTTCATCGCCCTTTACGTATTCGACATATCCATTCAATATCCTCATATACTTTCTCTCTCTCTTCCTCTTCAGCTTGCGACAGCGTCCTGTGTACCTGAACTATCGTCGTCGGCGTTTGTTTGCTGTCGATTCTGAGGAGAACCACCTCATCACTGAACTGTTCGCAGTATCTCACTCTCTGCCTACCTTCGTATTCGTAACGAATACTGCTCCCGTTAAATCATTTTCTTCTACTGTTGCTATTACCCATACTCATCTGACCAGAAATACTTTTATCCATTTCACTTTACTGACCTCTACTACATCTATTTGCATTACCCTTTTCAGATTTTCCAGTTTCCCTAACAGGTTCCAACTTCTGATCTTCCACGCCTCGGCTCGTAGAACGTTATCACTTGCCCATTGACAATTCCCTCCAGGAGATCTGAAAGGGGGCTATACCGGATCCTTTTGCCAATGGGGAGATCATCATGAATTCTATTACAGGCCTAATGTCCTGTGGTACACAGTGTGTGTCCTTAGTGCAGTGTTTCCTTTGCCTTCCGCATCCTCATGCCGTCAATTATGTCCGATTCTTCCTCGTTTAGGGGCAGTTTTCCGTCCTAAGGGCAAGAGAATGTCCTGAACCTTTACCCACCCCACAGCCCGCTTTAACAAGGCCGTTGGCAGAATGAGGGTGATATCTTACGCCGGAAGTCTTCGGCTGCCATTGCTGACGATATTTATTCAAAATTTAATAGATGGTGGTGTTTTATCCTGGGTCCGAAGAAGATTTAATTACTGATTAAAGACGCTGCTGGTCGACCATCGGTATAAGCAAGTTGAGATACAGGTCAGATACTAAGGCCAAATGTGTTTTTGCAGTGTAATGAATGCAAGTTTCTAAGTTAAGTCAATTCAGGTTAGTGATACGGCCATTTACGTTACATAATTTGATACAAACTCAATCATAAAAACGTGTGAGGTATTTCCCTTTGGCCTAGAATCATGAAATTTGGCAAGAAGGAACGTTTCACAGTAGAAGTAAAGCAACAGATCCGAAACTTGTTAATTTGTTATTATATCACAGGAAAAAGTGTTTTTGTCATTCGCTATTTGACTTGAAACTTAAAATTGAAACGTTCTTGAAAATCTTTTCATTCCTTCGAGCAATACATTTCCAGAATCAGTGTCGATGCCAGGAAAAAATCATGGAGATCCTCGATTCTCGGGATCGAAGAACTGTCTATATACGTAGTTAAGTTCTCCCGTAACCCCTAGAGTAGGGCTTAACAACTGGCCAGTTTTGAGCGCGAGTACTCGCGTCTGCTCAGGCACGTGCTCGCGAGCAGGTGCAAGGTCGCTGAGTATGGAGGGCGGGGATGGAGGGGAAATGCGCGCGCACGTTTGAATGTGATCTCGCGTTCTTAGCAGATTTAACTAGCCATCTGAATGCTTTGAACATTTTACTACAAGGTAAAGATCTGCTAATTACTCATTTCATAGATCGAATACGAGCTTTTAAAATGAAATGGACACTTTGGGTGAGTCAGCTGGAAACAGGAAACCTAGCTCATTTTCCTAAATTATCATCCATGCAAGATGGTCACAAAGACTGTGAACGTTATTCACATACTTTAGTTGATCAGCGCTCTCAAGATCTGACAGCACTAGACAGTGATTTTGATCTGTTCTCTCCATATTCAGCGAATATTTACAAGATCCGTCCTGAGCTGCAGCAAAAAATTATTGACCTGCAATGTGACAGAGAATACAGAGACAAATTTCAGAACAAGAAAAACATTTTGGAATTCTACAGACACTTCCCTCAGGATAGATTTCCTCGTTTGCACAAACTGGCATCTACAATAACATCAATGTTCGGTTCCACGTATGTTTGTGAACAACTGTTCTCTGCAATGAAATGTAACAAGACACGCCTGAGAAACGCATTGTCTGATCGAAATTTAAACTGCACGCTGCGCCTAAAATGCACAAGAACAATTACTCCAGACATAGACGCAATTGTAAAGGGCAAAAAGTACAAGATAACCGAGAATCCCACACTTCAGTGACACCTTTTATTGTGTAACAGTTCACAAATTAATGTGAATGTAGAGGCATACACTAAGCTAATAAAATTATGTGGCATGTGTACATTCTCCTTCATTTGTTTCATTTGTCACAGTAATAATCCGTGAGTGATATCCCTGCAGGTGGCCGCTGATTTACATTGACTGGCGGCAGCTGTTGTGTGACCCACGTGACACTTTCCCCACTCTCCGCTCTGGTCCGGTAGTGGGGGTAGCGTGCTCGTGCTGCTCCGTGCTCGCGCCTTGCTGCTCACAGCTTGCTCCGCGAGCACGTATGTTGTGAAGCCCTGCCCTAGAGCGTGAGTCCTACGCTCACCTGGGCATCTTTTAGTATTAAGTTTTTATTTATCACTAAATGATTGATTACGATGTCCAGGTGATGTAATTTACTCAGTTAATTTAATTTCATAGTTTCTTTTAGAATTAAAATCACAGTAGTGCATGTGATATTCTGGGAATTAGGTTTTTGTAAATTTTGGTTAACTCGCTAGTGTTGAGCCAGAGGAACTGATAAAAAAATTTCCTGTCCAGTAGCACGCTGGCAGTGTGATAATGGAGAGGAATGGAAGTAGTAGACGAGAAGGTGGCTACAGTAACAGGTGTGGGCTGGCTGGCTAGGCCTGCCAACAACAGAGGAGCCAGTTTTGATTTTGTCCAGATGCTTCGACAGAAGCACTTTAGAAGCAGGGAATGGACAGTGCAGACAGGCACTGCTAGGCCGTAAAACTGAACCTTTAGACGCGGTGGTCAGATGAGTGGATGCCAGATAACGCTGTTTGCAAGTGCAGCACGAGATGGAGGAAAGAGGACATGTGGCTCACAGAGCTGATAGTGTCTTAAGCACGTTCTTGAACTCAGATAGACCCTCAGAGTCAGATGTGGAGGTTTGTTACATTATGAGAAGTGGTAGTTTTGTCTATGATACTGGCCACAGTAAACGCTTTTCCTGAGTATGTAGATAAAAGGAGACTCTCCGGATTCCACACTTTATATTGTTGTCAAGTAGTCTGCCTGCGTGAGCAGAGATTCCAATCTTGAGATTGGCTCAAGTACACGTGAGTATTGGTGTGGATGTGAGAAGGTAATATACCACGTGTCCTGGCTTTGCAGAATGGAAGATGCCGTGTTTGAAGACCTTTTCGGTATTGGTCTGTAAATTTTTTAACTTGCTTCGCTTTTCTATTGTGATACTATTGTTTCAATACATTGAAACTGCATGTACTCAGGTAAGAATTATATTATTTTTTACTCCTTTTAATTTTCAAACTGTGTAAATTTAGGTTTTCTTCAAATTTTAACTCTTCATTAACAACAAGGTACAACAATGCAAGTACGTTCACATCTTATAACATCTGATAATGAATACAAACTTGAAGTGCAATTAATTCTAAAAGTTATTCGACGTTGGGTGTTAACATCTAATTTTCTATTCAAAGGATTTCAAAAGAAAAGCAATTTGGTCTCGCTTTGCAGCTCATGAAATCCGATTATTAATTTGTAATCTACTGGTGCTTGGCATACTTACACTGCACTCTGAAAGTTGCATTTAAGTAATGGGAACAGCAGTGTGATTTCTTTCAGTTTTTCCCACAGAAATGATTTGCTTCGCACCTCCCTATTTATCCGTTGTCGCACAGGTAAGCCAAGTGATTATTACAGCCAAAATTTGACATTGTTTTGTCTACTTAGGAAACAGTGATGACTTTCCAGATTACGTTCAATGAAAGAATAACTGGTTTGAAATTCATTCTGATATTATTTAGTTCAGTGTCGTGTAAATGTTCTGCACTGGACACATAAATATTGTGACTATATAAAAAGTTTATATACCAACATAATATTCACGTGCACTAATCCAGATACTTATTTTTCACAAGGATTTCACATTATGTACGTAATCATTCACATGGGCAGTTTAAACACAGACGGTAAACATACTGGTACTTTTCACTCACATGCCAAAGTTAAAACTCTCTTTTCAAAAGTTACACCTGAGTACAAGAATGGAAGCTATACCCTCGTGGAATTTAGCTGAATTCTTTTTGGCGTGGAAATCCACCGCCGACATTTGGAAATCGAAAAATGGTTTATATTCACGCGTTCCACCTAATGCAGGGATGAGCCTGCACCCTTAACACGCTGGTGGGTTCTTAAACATTACTGAAAACTATTTTTTAGGGAGCTGCGTCTGGCATCTGTCCAGCAAATGAACATGGGAGAGGCACATGCACAGTGCCCTGAGTCTTGATGGCAAGTCACTGTTTTTATGTAGCATCTGCTCTGTGTTCAGACTTCAGAAGGAGACTAATATGTGCGTAAACTAGCTGCCAAAGAGCACCTACTAATTTTGCTGAACTTAAGAAGTTTTTGGTAAGATGTATCTTGCCTCGATTAGAGCCAATGGCTTTTGTTGTTTTGAGCTGAGTGGTATGGTGGACCTCTTCAATCCCCATAGATGGACAGCAAAAACAGACTGTGATACCTTTAAATTTGCATCCACTAAAGGTAGACGTGGCGAAAGCGAGACGCGCAGCTGCATCGTGCTGTCTGCTACTGTAAGCAGTAGAATGTGAAGCACTGAGATCTCATCGGAAGGAAGAGAGATGAGATTCAAGTTAAATAACGCGGGGCTATATTCACAGTAATATGTGTAGAGTGAGAAACAGAACTTAGGCAGGTGGTGCTAAACTTTTATCTTTGATCACTGATATCACTCATTTAATCACCTAAATTTCTGACAATATGTGTTGCTCTTCACACCATTCAAGAGCAGTTCATGCTCCAAACCAGCTGCTCCACACGTCAGCAGAGAACAGAGCGGTCTGAGGATGATCAAGCACTGATCGAAACTGGTCACCACACCCCCCTCCCACTCATTTTTAAAATGAGATATTTTATGCCGGCACGTAGCTCAGCGTCAAACGGTTAGCTGCCAACTCTAATAAAAAGTAAAAAATAAAAAAAAATCTGAGTGAATGGATCAATGACGAACTCGAACGGATGTCATGAGACGTCCGCCCCGAACAAATGCAACGAACAGTATCAACCGAAATGACAAAATAAAGTGGTAGCGTGCTTTCCTCCCATGCCACGGGCCCGGGTTCGGTTCCCGGTCGGGTTCTAGATTTTCTCCGCTCGTGGACTGGGTGTTGTGTTGTCTTCATCATTATTTCATCCTCATCACCGGCATGGAGGTCGCCCAATCTGGTGTCGGCTGAAATGAGACTTGCACCCGGCTGCCGAACTTCCCCGAATGGGGAATCCCGGGCAACAATGCCATACAACCATTTTGTTTAGTTTTGGGGTCACTTACGTCATTCTAGCTACGTTACTCTCCACCATGATTTAGTTGTGACCATTATTAACTACTTAACAATTTACTTTTTTATTAATTGATTGGATCTCTGTAGGCGCAGTAGTTTTTTACCGCTAAGTTCATGTAGGCCCTGTTTCACAGAATCCAAGGTATCGGGAATTAAGACTAACAAATTTGTTACGTCATAGCCCAGAGTATAAAGTCTAGCAATTTATCTATATTTACTGACACTTTTCTGACACAATGTGCAGTTATGCTATTGATCTATTATATGTCACGCAGTTCCTCCACCCCTCCCCCACCCCTTATATTTACATCAAGGATTCGGTGAGCAATCTCTCGTGATGTTCTGAGCACAACTACCTTTTTTACTGACGGAAAGACAGGCACCATAAGACTGATCTGAGTAACCTTTATTTCCCATCCGTACTGTACCCCAGGTTCTTTTGTAGTTAAGATCGAACCCACCTTCCCTCTGCAACACTGGATGACTTTTCTGCCTTCATTTCAATTCGTTGTTTCGTCTCTCTAGAAAACTGTTTGGATTACAATGAAAAGTTATCATCACTTTGTATAGTCTGTCGCTGAGATACGATTAATTAGACGTATAGTGCGCAGAAAGGTTTCTCTGATTGTAGCACATTTAACATTTATAACAATTTTTAGGCATTTAAAGACCCTGTTTAAGAGGAGTGCGTGTACACCTGCAAGACACACATGGTATCGGGTCAATCTGCCAGTCCCTAGTCATCTATTTCAGTTGAGAACTTGTTATCTCAAGTCAGAATTAGAAATAGAGACGAGGACAACTGTTAATAAACAAGTACTGTTGAAAAGGCTTTATGTGAATAACGCCAGAGGATAATTCTCATACCAAATGCTGGAAAAGAAATTTGTTTTCTGAATAATAAGAGAGGAAATAGTGTAAAGTCAGAGGAGGTACACGTATGTGTAAAGTTGAAAAATCTACGTAATTTTAAATAATGAATTATAACGCTATGGAGTATTTTAGTTGATTACCCATCGTTCACATGACATGCGAAGAATGAATAGATACATCGCGTCACGGTTTTCTTCACGCTATAACGGACTATATGACGAATTTCCTGACATCTGGTACACGCAATTTTTATCGATTATAGTCACCAAATTACACTTACATTTTTGTAATGCAACTACATACTTCATCTGTTGCAGTTGAATGAATCTTCCAACAGAACTTCAGTGACATAATATGTACGGAACTTCATCAAATAGGTCCACTATAAAGAACCTCGCCGCAAACCACGGACCCCGCTGTCAAGAAAAGGGCTTCGACAAACGTCTCCCTTATTATACGAAGTCAAAGCAATCACTTAGCTTAGGTACGGTTCCCTTGTCATACCAACTGCTGTAAATGTTGACCTTGAGCGTTGCTACAAGCTGCAAAGTGATTCTCGAGAAACAATGCTGCAAACTGAATTTCATCTGCTGTTAACGGCAGCATAGATTCGTGTAATAAGGCATTTAATTGCTTCAATTGTCGTCGGTGTTGTCGAATAGACTTAAAGATTTAATTTTCGCCTGAGGTAAAAATATATGAGTCTTCAGTTTGATGAGTGTGAAGACCATTTTAAGTATTTTGATCGAACCAGATGCTCTCCAAATCTTTCTGATGAGAATCTATGATTCCTAGTGAGCAGTGGGAGGGTCGCCTGTGTTGCTGATACCACAGTGATTGCCTTCCATGTCTTCCAATAATTCCAAGATTTCCATAGATATGCTGAATCACGGGAGTTATCGTAGATAACATTCGGAGAACTGTATCAATTCTGAAAGTGATTGCCATACAGCTTTAGATGCTTCGAAATGTGAAAAAGATGAAAAACGATGGAATATAATGTTCGCAGAACACTCGTTTGGTTGAACGATCTCATGCTTCCGAGATGCCTATTAGTGAAATTTGTATTATGTGTTAATGTTGCTAAAATGTTAGTTTCATTTCTTTCTCCAGTTGTTGTTCTTTTTCCTTGGCGTATTTAGTTCTGTACGCTTCCAGTCTATAGAACTTTTTTTATAACGATTGCAAAGTCAGATCGTGAGGATTCGGCGCGATCTGGATACTCTTCAGTAATTAACCGCACTCTGCTCTAATAGTTTCGCGATATTCGCTATAAACGACATTTACTTTTTCCACTATCGTACATATTGTGAATGTCTCAATAGCTTTACGAGCAAGTTCTCATTGCTACAACAGCGGAGCACAGACTGCTGGGCCTCGGACGCACAGATAAACACAGGAACGATAGCTGAGTTACGTGTTTCCTCACATTTAGTATTACATGTCGGAGGTTTAGTGGAACCTCTGCTCCTGGCGACGGAACGGTAGTTTGCGGTGTTGTTATCTCGATACTTTTTGATCAAGTCCCATACCTGTTACGTCACTGAAGTTCGGTCAGAAGCCGTTTTCAAATGACAAAGATAAAGAGTGCTGTTGGATTAGAGAAACATGGTCGGCGTCGTAATTCGGCGACTATAAACGATAAAAATTACTTGCGAAGGCCTATTATCTGTACCTCGGCGACAACCACACCTCGAATTTTGTATACTCATTCTGGATCTAGTTGTTATGTCCTGACTTAAATGCCGCACCCTGTATGTGCAACCTGAACGGCATGCATTGAGGTCGTAATTGATACGCATGTATGATTTACGGTTCGTACTCCTGCGATACATATTTGCGGTCGTATCGATTTCTGGCATCGACACGCCTTTCCTCAAAAAGCTATATATGTATATATAAAATAAAGACTATTCTGTAGTCGAGGGTGCCAAGCGTGGATTGAAGTTTTAAGCGTGCACCGGGGTGAGCCTCGCGTGACTTTTACACTGGACGACAGAGGGCTGAGTAAGCCGTGCAACGACAGCCTGGAGCATGCGAGATGTGCACCGAGCGCGGGAAGTGCTACGGCTCCGTCAGAGTGATGGCTGAGCGGCCCGGAGGTTGCTGTTTAGTCGGCGTACTGCGCAGACGCATCACATTGCAGCAAGAGCCTCGCACTCCCACTGATTTTGGTGAGCGTCAGCATTCACTTAGAATTTTAACTGGTTCATTAACCTTGGCTGGAAAAGTAATTCGCTGTACCATGTTTTCGATGTGGGAATCCCCAGCATCTACTTAAGGACTGTGGGGAGTCCCGTGAGGAGCGTTCGAACAGCTGACGCCAGGGCGCTCCCTCTGTAGTCGTTTCTTGCCGGCCTCCACGGGGGGTGTTGCAGGGTTTGTGCTGTAAATCACACGCAGGCCCAGTTCATGTGTGCCATGGTGGGTGGGAAACCAGTGCAGCATATCATTAATTGATTTAGATTGGTATAAGAAAACATAAAAAATGACGGGTTTGCCAGACTTGCGTGGAACAAACGAATCATGTAGATCTGTATCGGGTGAAATGTTGAAGGTGATTGGTCGGGTACGTTGTCAACTTAGTATTGGTAAGTTTTCTTGGCGAGTTGATTTTCTTGTAATGGGGGAACGTTTAAACCGAGTAATATTGGTATGGGATGTTAAAAAAAAACCAGTGCTGTCTGGATTATTCCAGTGAGGGTTTTTATTTTAAAGTTAGGCCCGAAGAGAGGGTTCCGTTTCGACCTCACCAGGATTCGTCCATGGCTGGGCAGGTTCAAACTAAAGAAAATCCATTCAATAATTATTATTTGCCACCCGACCATGCTGAGAAGTTAATTGGTTTACTGAAGGAGTTTTCGCAGGTTCTTACTGATCTGTAATACAGTATACGATCAGATTAATGGATAATATACCAGTGTCACGCCCACCTTACTAACTTTCGCCACCCAAAATGCGGCAATCGCCCAAGATTGTCAACTAGTTGTAAAAGATGGAGTGATTAGGCCATCTGTGTCGCCTTATGCAGCAAAAAAGTGGCTCTGAGCACTATGGGACTTAACAACTGAGGTCATCATTCCCCTAGAACTTAGAACTACTTAAACCCAACTAACCTAAGGACATCACACACATCCATGCCCGAGGCGGGATTCGAACCTGCGACCGCAGCAGTCGCGCGGTTCCGAACTGAAGCGTCCAGAACCGCTTTGCCACCGTGGCCGGTCTTATGGAGCACCTGTTATTCTCGTAACTAAGACTAATGCCTCTAGGAGAAGGTTCCACTGATCTACGTAGCTAGTGAACTATCCTCACTACATCAGAATCGGGGTAATTACAGGTTAACAAACCTTTGAGACTATCAGTGGCATTAATTTTGACTGTTTTGATCAGAGATTTAATATCTGTTCAGCGGATAAACGAGAGACACCAAATAAGCAGTGATGAAATGTTATTAGGGAAGTATCGCATATAACTTTCGCTGATCGTTATTCCAACTAATTCACAACATTGTGACTACCACCATGATGCCATTTTCGTGTGTCAGGGAGTCGTTTGTCCTGCTTGAATACTCCAGAAAGGCACCAATGCAGCGGCTTTGGCGATTAGAAGAAGGTGGTGTTTGGTAACGCAACTCAGGAAAGCCACCTGCTCAGATCTGTACAAATGAGAGGAGCTTAGCTGGTTATGAAAAGTAAAGCCCTCTGCGCAGTCGATGATACTCTAGAGATCTCAAACAACCACACAGCAACAGTTTTCAAGATTCATTCTGCACCAAGACGCGTTTCCATCACCAGATCACGTGCCCTAGCCGTGTTGACACAGCCTAACAGTGTGCTACAGGCACCAGAAGGGTCACGAAATGGTTGACAGTCTGTGAGAGTAACAGTCAAGGATCATGTTACTTCCTGGTAGCGACAAAAAGATCGCCCGGAACTATGTTGGCAACTGCTAATTACGATCGCCTCACGACCGCCGTACCCTCTATGCGAATGACATAATCTGCCACCTTCCATCATCAGGATCTCTCTTGCTCGTTCTCAGTTAAGTGGTTTATTTATCCAGTTTTGTTTTCTAATTATGCATGTGTACGGCCTCGGAAGGCCCAACGTTATCTGATATGGAGGTGAATGTGAATACGGTCAGCACGCCACTCTTCTTACCGTTGTCGGTTTTCGTCACCGGAGCCGCTAATTCTCAGTCACGTAGCTCGTCACTTGGTCTAAGAACGGCTGAGGGCGCAGTACTGTGACCCATCGAAGTGCTAGCCAAGCCAGACAGCGCTTAATATCAGTGATCTGACGGGAAACGCTGTTACCACTGCGACAAGGCCGTCGACGAGCGTTATCTGTTCGTGAAGTCATAACTTTCTGGCTGCCAATTAATTTTTACACCAACTGTAGTGCGTTTTCTTACCGAATTCAATCCGTGATATTCTGTGTTAGTATTTTTGTGGGAGTTTTACGAAAATATGCAGGTCTGTTATAAGTAAACTGTCTATACTTGACAGGGCCCTCATGGAAAGCGAGTGGTAGTCGGACAATGAATTTTCGTTGAAACATTTGTAAGTACACTCGTAAGAAAAATAACGAACAAACTATTGAAAGAAACACATTTTAAATTCCACACGAGAGGGTAGAATTTGTTAACTGCGTACCATGTTAATGTTGCAAGTTACAAATGTGACGACCATTTACTGCTACGATAGCCTAGAAGAACACTAGAGATACCATTTCACAAGTGTTCGCAGCACTTTTCGAACGGTGAACCATGAATGTTCAGCTGTTGTGACACAGTTGGTGCAGTGCCTGAAGATCGCATTTTGCGTCCAGCATTCTCAGCCATGGCAACAATTCTTCTACAATATGAGGCACTATTGGCCGTCGGCCTCTCGCAGGAGCAATCCACAAATCGCCAGTTAGTTCGTGCTTCCGAATAACGTTCTTCACTCGTGTACGATAAGAATACCTCTCCATAATCCTTTACTCTACAAGAGCAGCAGCATTACTGCTGTTGTATTGATAAACAGATTTACGAGTAAAGCCCTGCTCACCTTATCGAAACCCATGTTGATCGTCAGCAAGTGTATTGCACACTGACGCTTGTATCATAGCAGTATCGGCGCCGAAACGGAAGTCTTGACACTAATACTACTAAGAACGTAAATTCTGCAACGCATACTCTGAACATCACTCCTATAAAGTTGGGTATCCATATATTAAGTAGTTGCCCTTATACACTGCCTCAAGTAGTGTGTGGTCAATTTTTTATTAATTCAGAGTCGTGCTCTCCCCTTCCGTCCTTAATCTATCCATTGTGATGGTAAAGGCAACATTCACGCCTGTGGTAGGAGATGAGTTCGGTGCTCAAGCTACAGTCGGGGATCGTTTACAACGGATTCCCTTTCTCACAAGGAAGGTCAAGAAGCAGCGTCAGTCTTCATACTATCCCTACCAGCTGACACCGATGAACTCTCAAAGTACACTGACTTCTCCCATTACCCTTTTTTGCCAAAGTGCGCTCGTTAGGGCCTCCACCTCAATGACTGGAAAAGTACCGCTATAAGTGAGTACACAATGTTTTTATAACAAGAGCGTTTCTTTTCCGGTATTAATTGATTTCAGAAAGACTAAGAGATTTAAGTAAATTCAAAACTATGTCATCTACTGTGACAGTTGGTTAACTAATTATCTTATCTCAAAGAATATAATGAAGGAATGTCGTATGGATGATTTTCTAATAGTCTGATGTTACATTAGTTTTTATAAGACTTTTCCAAATTGCAATTTCAGTCGCAGTATTAGGTAGATAAGTGATTACAGCTACAGCGCAATCAGTCTCTTGGATAAGTATTAAAAAATATTTTTCTCAAGTTGTTGTGATAATTCTCCTAAAACCTTAACTTCAAAAGCTAGATTTATTTCATACGCTTGCTCCCATTATTACTAATTTCCTTTGTTAAGAATTATTTTTCGGGAAAGTAAATAGGTGGTGAGGTCAAAAATGAAATGAATATGCTTACTTACAACAAATGCTGTACCTTACATAGAGGAGGAGGTAGTGGGACTCCCTCTCCCATCTAAGCACAGGAAGTGTCTGAGGATGCGTGCAGCTGGAGATTGCGCAAAAACATTTTTAGGAAATAACAAGCCGGCAGCTGTGGCCGAGTGGTTCTAGGTGTGCTTCAGTCCGGAACCGCGCTGCTGCTGCGGTCGCAGGTTCAAATCCTGCTTCGGCCATGGATGTGTGTGATGTCCTTAGGTTAGTTAGGTTTAAGTAGTTCTAAGTCTAGGGGACTGATGACCTCAGATGTTAAGTCCCATAGTGCTTCGAGCCATTCTTTTAGGAAATCATAATACAATGCAAACTGTAGATTAAGTTGTTCAACAACAGATAAAAGTACCAGTAATCTTGTTTGCCATTTATTTACCTTTTGTTTATGTAAAAGTCGATGTTTTCCGTCATTTTTTTAGAGGCGCACTGTGTTAAAGCTGTGATCTGGAAAATTAGGGAGCAGATGTATTTCTTAATAATATCAACATCCTACATTTTCTGTTGTGCTACTTTTATTATTGTTACAGAATTTCATTCAAACACACAGCGAAAGAAAGTATCACTTTTTCGAAGGCCCCTAATTGTCTCCCACTGCGACGCATAAGTTTGAAAATAGGCCGCTTCAGTCAGCAAGGTGTCAGCACAAGCTAAGAAAAACACGTTCATGTTTCGTATAAGATACGTTAATGATTTCACACTGGCACCAAATTTCATCACAATTTTGCCCAACATGGTGGACGTGTCACACGATGAAAGGGTCGTCACACTCCCTTTTGCCCGCTTTTCACTTCTTCTTCTAATACCTCTGTGATGCAGGTCCAGAAATCACGCTTCTTCCCTACGGTGGTTCAGGAACACTTTGCAAACACATAGCCGCTCAGAATCTACACTAAAAGCCGTCAGGAGGTGGAATAAGGGAAACCACACCATTCCTTGGGGTGTTGATTCCCAGACATGTCGTGGTCGAAAACGACAGTTGGCAGCGGGATGAGAAACAGGGCGACGCCTTCCAGACGATTCAGTCCTAATCTAAGGATGTCGTGGGACTGCAGCGCCACTGAACATGACCTGACCCCTTGAGGTAATCCAACAGCAATTTTTGTTCTGGTATACAGGCTGTTAGCAATACCGATCGTTCTAAACCGTTCGACAAAATTTTAACTTGATCAGAAGCAGCAAAATGTGCTGTAGCTTTTCCAGCCTTCCTGTTTCGCGCCATTCTGTGGCGTGATCGAAGGGGTGCAACACTGACGTGTGCGTGAATATATGGTCCCTCTAACATCAGTTCAGCAGTGCCACCCACGCACTTTTGCTGAGCATGTTTAACATAAACCTGCCAGAGGCTTCGGCACCCATTCAGCTGCTCCAGCGCCCAATGGCAAGTAACTCGACCTATAGGGATTAGAAGGGGTTGGCTGCCCTCAGGTGCTGGAGCAAATTTTACCATTTTCAACAATAGTCAGTGGGTGGCACTGAGGGTGTTCCAGATCTGGGGACAACGACGGCGTTGGGCAGAACTTTGGTGAAATTTGGTGCCAATGTGACGTCATTAACCCGCCTTACACCTTACATGAACTTCTGAGTTTTTTTTTTTTTTTTTTTTTTTTTTTTTTTTTTTTTTTTTTTTTTTTTTTTTTTTGCATGTATCGACATTGTGCCGTTTGAAGCGTCGCCCGAGTCCGAGGGTGACGTCGCAGAGCCCCATGAATTTGTGCCATCATAGAGGAAAGTTTTAGGCTACTTTCAGCCAAGTTTCTAACTTGTGCTTCGCACTAGGAGACGATTACAGGGCACTGAAAAGACGATTCCTTTTTTTGGAATGTATAAACTTCGCCCCCAATTACAAAATGTTCTATAGGTAATCTCGCCCTTAGAGATAGCCGGCCGAGGTGGCCGAGCGGTTCTAGGCGCTACAGTCTGGAACCGCGCGACCGCTACGGTCGCAGGTTCGAATCCTGCCTCGGACATGGATGTGTGTGATGTCCTTAGGTTAGTTAGGTTTAAGTAGTTCTAAGTTCTAGGGACTGATGAGCTCAGAAGTTAAGTCCCATAGTGCTCAGAGCCATTTGAACCTTAGACATAAACAGGAGTCGGCCTGTCTCAGCACTTTGTGATGGACGCTGCGAATTCGTAACCACAACGCTTGTTATAGCTGGTGAGCGCTAGAGTCCCCTGTATCCCCTGTATACAGTAAAAGATTTAAATATTGCGAGTAAGAATCTGTTACTGTTCAGTCTTCGTTTTATGGGTCTGAACTTTGGTGTTAAGTTTATGAAAGTATGGAAAGACTAAACTGTGTCATTGCCTCAGCCATTTAACTATTCGGAAGTTACGTAGTGCCTCTATCCAAAAGTCACGTGGCGAGTGGAGCATTTGAATTTCCACTTTATGACTAATCCCGCCGATAAATAGAACGAAGAGTAACTCTTTTAAAGAATACTTAGCTGAATTGCGAATATGAACTTCTCTGGCTACTTAGAACAGATTAAGAAGTGAATTTTTTACTTTTTCTGTCTTATTATTAAAATTAATTTATAATACATGGAAGTTTACTCAAACTGTGGTTGATTAATTTCAATGAAAAATTTCCTCAATGCTTACCTCTCGTCAGCTCAGATTTCCTCAGTGCCCTGCAGATGATTTTACACGTACCCAGAGGTTACAAGGCTCAAATTGAGTCAGAACTCTCCGATGTTACTCCAAGGCCAGGGTTACGAAAATTGTGTCCTTTTCACTGGAAATGAGGAGGCTGACATTGCAGACAAGTAAGCATGTCAGGGACACACTGTAGAAACATGTGCTGTCTCCTTTTGAACAATTTCCTCTTTTTTGAATCAGAAAGTCATAAGCCATTTGGAGTGAGAATGAGTCGAAGTATTGGAAAATAAGCTACGGCCTGTGAAACCAACTGTCTGGCTGCACCGATCCCCTTCCGTCCACATCGACGGGGTTAAGCAGCATTGATCCATCCTCGTATATTTTATAATTTTTTGACCCATGCTTTCTGACTTCAGCTAGAGGACCAACCAGTTTGTTATGCTTGTGAAGTGAGATTTTCGTTACATCACATTTCAACATAGTGTGTTTTGTATTCGTGGGTTTCACATACTGACAAGACGAGTCTGATAGGCGTTTTAAAATTTGCGAATTGTCCAGACTGTAACAGCAAAACTGTTAAGTTGGAGTTGTAGTGTGTTGCAGAGCAAATGGTGCGTCCTATTTTGCTTAGTTATCAGTTAGCTACATGCAACATTTGTCGTCTGATTTTGAAGGATTCTGCGCTTCTCTTTTATCCGTGATTTAAGAACATGACAAGCTTTAATAATATGTTTGATTGGGTGTTTGTATTGGTGATTTACAAGAGCAACTATTCTGTCCATTTATTCAAAAAAATTTACACTTTTACTAACATTAACATTGGTACAGGCGCTAAAGATCCCGATGTTTAAGGCCTCGATGTCCTGTGTCCAAATAGGTACACCATCTTTATAAGCATCATCATCATAATAATTTTCTCCCCTACACCCCAGAATCCCCCTCCTCCAACTTGAATCAGTACCTCTTCGTTACTTGAGTAAATCCCCGAAACTGGTACCTAAATGAAATAAGTTTGGATAAGAGTCGGTTGAATGGTGATTTGACATCCTGTAGCGAACAGCCGAGTCCCACAACCATCTCTGAAAGGACGGACATACAGAGACTCTTCGTTAGTTGTCTGATCTACCCGCCTAAACATCAGCATTGTTCTGTAGCACCACATTGCAAAATATTCTATTACCTTTTCATCTGATCTGTTTATCATCCAAGTTCCACTTCTGCATTAAAAAGACGCATTTCACACAAATACCATTAGAAGGGGCCTCTTAATGCTTAAATTTTTATTCATTATGAGCAATTTTGTCTTTGTCAATAACGATTTTTTCGTTATTGCCAGTCTTTATTTCATTTCCTCCCTACGTCGGCTATCGTCAGTTACTTCGTCAATGGTCTTAAATATGGGTATTGTTGTTTCTGAATTATAAGTGTTTTTAGGACTTCCTTGTGTGTACATTTATGTGTCTGTAGTGGCGCAGAGAGAAAAACTAAGAAGACTGGGTTTAACGTCCAGCTGACGTCGAGGTTATTAGAGATGAAACCAAGGTCGCATTGTGTCAAGGATGGAGAAGGAAATCACCGTGCTCGTTCAAATGAACTAACCCGGAAATTCCCAGGAACGATCTAGGCAAATCACAGATTATGTACATTTGGATGACTGGACGCGGCTTTTAACCAACGTCCTCCCGAAAGAGAGCCCAGTATGCTAGCCACAGGCCCACCGCGCTCGCTGGCAGCGAGCAGCGCCCTTTCATTTAGAGAAAATACTCTACTCATCTCCAAGTGGTCTGTGGCCATGCCTGTCCTATTTTCAAACAAGTATAAAGTTCTTGGACTGGAGGAGCTGAACCATAATCAGTTGCACTAAGCATATCTGAAGGGCGCATGGAAATTTTTACCTTGTACCAAGATTAGCTAGTTATTAGATGAGAGAAAGACATGGAGTAAAAGTTGAGGTATGTATGTCACTTATTGGATATAAAAACAACCAAAAAGTCTGTTTCTAGTACAAAGTTACAGTTTCGACAGTCACATGCAATCATAACCATTCCTAATAGCCAGTTTAGGGTACGTACCTCAGCTGCTACCGCAAAATTTTCCATCGGGGTGGTTGTGAAATAAATCCGGAATTTGTACATACACACACACACACACACACACACACACACACACATATATACACACACACACACACACACACACACACACACACACACACATATATATATATATATATATATATATATATATATATATATATATATATATATATATCTGGTACTTAATGATTTTCAGACCTCACAATAAAGACATCCTATCATAGCGACCGTAGTTATGGCTGAGCCGAGAATTTCTTCCTTTTTTATGTTTTTTTTTTATTTGTCATTTTTCTAGCAGATTTGATGCGCACTGCAATTCCTCTCCTGTGCCAACCTCTTCATCTCAGAGCAGTACATGCAACTTACGTTCTCAATTACGTGCTGGATGTATTCCGATCTCTGTCTTCCTCTACACTTTTTGCCCTCTACAGCTTCCTCTAGTACCATTCCCTGATGTCTTAACAGATGTCCTATCATCCTGTCAATTTTCCTTGTCAATGTTTTTCATTTATTCCTTTTCTCTCCGATTGTGCACAGAACCTTCTCATTTCTTACCCTATCAGTACACCCAACTTTCCACATTCGTTTGTAACACCACGTTTCAAATATTTCGATCCTCTTCTGTCCCGGTTTTCCCACAGTCCATGTCTCATGACCATACTATGTTGTGCCCCAAACGTATATTCTCAGAAATTTCTTCCTCAAATAAAGGCCTATGTTTGATACTAGTATACTTCTCTCGGCCAGGAATGCCCTTTTTGCCAGTGCTAGTCTGGTTTTGACGTCCTGCTTACTACATCCGTCATTGGTTACTTTGCAGCCTAAGTAACAGTTTCTTCACTTCATCAACTTTGTGACTATCAATCCTGATATTGAGTTACTCGCCATTCTCATTTCTGCTACTTTTGTCCCTCTCCGAATATCTCTCAATCCATATTCTCTACTCGTTAGTTTGTTCATCACATTCAGCATATCATGTAATTCTTCTTCGCCTCTACTCAGAATAGCAATGTCATCAACGAATCGTATCACTGATATCCTTTCACCATCAATTCTAATTCCACTCCCCCTTAACCTTTTTTTTTCATTGTTTCTTCGATGTAGAATTGTAACAGTAGGGGTGAAAGATTACATCCCTGTCTTACACCCTTTTTAATGCAAGCACTTCGTTCTTGGCCGTCCACTCTTATTATTCCCTCTTGGCTATTGTACATGTTGAAACTTCCTGGCAGATTAAAACTGTGTGCCGAACCGAGACTCGAACTTGGGACCTTTGCCTTTCGCGGGCAAGTGCTCTACCGACTGAGCTACCCAAGCACGACTCACGCCCCGTCCTCACAGCTTTACTTCTGCCAGTACCTCGCCTCCTACCTTCCAAACTTTACAGAAGCTCTCCTGCGAACCAGGCGAGGTACTGGCAGAAGTAAAGCTGTGAGGACGTCGCGTGAGTCGTGCTTGGGTAGCCCAGTTGGTAGAGTACTTGCCCGCGAAAGGCAAAGGTCCCGAGTTCGAGTCTCGGTCCGGCACACAGTTTTAATCTACCAGGAAGTTTCATATCAGCGCACACTCCGCTGTAGGGCGAAAATTTCATTCTATTGTACATATTGGATGTTACCCGTCCGTCTCTATAGCTTACTCCCATTTTTCTTAGTATTTCGAACATCTCACAACATTTTCCATTGCCGAGCGCTTATTCCAGGTCGAGAAATCCAATTAACGTGTCTTGATTTTTTCAGTCTTGCTTCCATTATCAACCGCAACTTCAGAATTGCCTCTCGGGTGGTCTTACCTTTTCTAAAGCCAAACTGCTCTTCATTTAGCACATCCTCAGTTTCCTTTTCTATTGTTTTGTACATTATCCTTGTTACCAAATTGGAAGCACGAGCTGTTAAGCTGACTATGAGATGATTCTCGTACTTGTCGTCTCTTGTAGTCTTCGGAATTGTGTGGATGATTTTTTTCCGAAAGTCAGGTGGTATGTCGCCAGATTCATACATTCTACACACCAACGTGAATAGTCGTTCTGTGGTCACTTCCCCCAATGACTTTAGAAATCCTGATGGAATGTTATCAGTCCCTTCTGCCTTATTTGATCTTAAGTCGTCCAAAGCTATTTTAAATTCTGATTCAAATACTGGATCCCCTATCTCCTCAAAAAGAGCTCACGTTTGTTATCTCATAGAGGCCTTAAATGCAGTCTTTCCAACTATCCGCCCTCTCCTCTGCATTTAATAGTGGAATTGCCGTCGCACTCCTTATGCTACTACCTTTGGTTTTAATCGCACGATAAATTGTTTTGATTTTCCTATATGCTGAGTCAGTCCTAGCGACAGTATTTTTTTTCGATTTCTTCACATTTTTCGTACAGCCCTCGTCTTAGTTCCCCTACGCTTCCTATTTATTTTATTCCTCAGCGAACTGTATTTCCGTATTCCTCAATTTCCCTGAAAATTTTTGTACTTTCTTCTTTCATCGATCAACTGAAGTATTTCTTCTGGTAAAAATGTTCAAATGTGTGTGAAATCTTATGGGACTTAACTGCTAAGGTCATCAGTCCCTAAGCTTACACACTACTTAACCTATATTAGTTTAAGGACAAACACACACATCCATCCCCGAGGGAGGAGTCGAAACTCCGCTGGACCCAGCCGCACAGTCCATAACTGCAGCGCCTTAGACCGATCGGCATTTCTTCTGTTACACATGGTTTCTTTGCAGTTACCTTCTTTGTACTTATGTTTTTCTTTGCAACTTCTGTGATTGTCCTTTTTAGAGATATCCATTCCTCTTCAACTGTACCGCCTACTGAACTATTCGTTATTGCTGTATCTATAGCCTTAGAGAATTTCAAGGGTGCCTTGTCATCCCTTGGTACTTCCGTATGCCACTTCTTTGTGTATTGATTTTTCCTTACTAATCTCTTGAACTTCAGTTTACTCCTCATAACTAATGCGGTGTGCTGTTAGTCTATATCTGCTCCTGGGTACGCCATACAGTCCAGTATCTGATTTCGGAATCTCTGTCTGGCCATGATCGAATCTAGCTGAAATGCTCCCGTATCACCCTATCGTTTCCAAGTATACCGCCTCCTCTTTGTAGCTGAAATTTATTACAGAACTCAATTAGTCTTTTTCCTCTCCCTTTCCATGATCAAATGGTTCAAATGGCTCTGAGCACTATGGAATTGACATCTGAGGTCATCATTCCCCTAGTACTTAGAACTACGTAAGCCTAACTAACCTAAGGACATCGCGCACATCCATGCCCGAGGCAGGATTCGAACCTGCGACCGTAGTGGTCGCGCGGTTCCAGACTGTAGCGCCTAGAACCGATCGCCCACAGCGGCAGACTTCTTTCCCTGTCCTAAGCCTATATTCTCCAGTGCCCTCTTCTTCTACTCCTTCCTCGACAACTGCATACCAGTTATCCGTGACTATTAGTTTTTCAACTCCCTTTACATACTGAACCTAGATGTTCAATATCTTCACATACTTTGTCTATCTCTTCCTCTTCAGCTTGTGACGTGGTCGTGTGTACCTGAACTATCGTTGTCGGTGTTTTGTTTTGCTGTCGATTCAGACGACAACAACCCTATCACTGAACTATTCACAGTAACACACTACCTTCTCTGCCTTCTTATTCATATCGAATCCTACTCCTATTACACCGTTTTCCGCTGCTGTTGATATTAGCCAATAGTCATTCCCTGTCTCAAGCCTATATTCTCCAGTAACCTTTTCTTCCACTCCTCCCCCGACAACTTCATTCCAGCCCACATTAGTTTTTTATCTCCCTTTACGTGCTGAACCTAGCCATTCGGTTCTTTCCATTTCACCTCACTGTCTCCTACAATATCTAGATTGAGCGCTTGTATTTCCATTTTCAGATTTTTTAGCTTCCCTTCCACGTTTTGATATTACACGCCCCGACTCATAGAAAGTTATCTTTTCGTTGGTTATTCAGTTTTTTCCTCATAGACACCTCCCCTTTGGCAGTCCTGGTGATAATCGCGGAATCTTTTGCCAATGGAGAGATCATCATGACATTTTCCCAATTGCAGGCCACATGTCCTGTGGATACACGTTACGTTTAATTAATGCAGTGGTTGCCATTGCCTTCTGCATCCTCATCTCGTTGATCATGCTGAATCTTCCACCTCTAGGAACGGTTTCCTACCCCAAGGACAAGAGAGTGCCCTGAACCTCAGTCCGCTCCTCAGCCCTCTTTGACACGGCCGTTGGCAGAATGAGGGCAACTTCTTATGCCGGATGCATTTCGGCCAGTGCTGATTATTAATCAAAATGTAAGCGGTGGCTGGTTCCGAATCCGGGACCGAGGAAATTTCTCTTCTAGACTCCATAAAAGCGACCCTCTAGGTCAAAAAATACCCGTGAGTTTCCTCTCTTCCGATTGACGGAGAAGCATCGTATAGAATCAGCCTGTAGCTCTAAACTACTCTATCTCGCTTCTCTGTCTTTGGATCAAACACAGTATCTTTTCATAGAAACTTGTATTGTATTAACGGTTTCAGAAAACCAGCAAATAGCAAAATAATCCCCTCTTTTAACGACTGACGTGTTGTAGTATGTTTCATATTTCCCAGTGTCCTAAACGGATGAATTATACACAACAAATTTTTCTTGAGCGTGTCACTCGCTCACGCTATCGATTTGAAATTTTAATGCTACCATTTACACACTTAATAGACATGCCAATACTCATATACAACATTACTTCTACTTTATACTTTAATTCACTCTAGCAATTAAACACAATATATTAGCAATAACTAAGAATTAATTACTGTAACAAATTTTTATAATTGCTTAGGGTGTTAATGCCTCTATGATTGCCACATTTCTCGGTTGGAGCTCTATTGCCACCTGTCAGGTCGTAAGAACACATCTCTAATGAGCCGGCCGGAGTGGCCGTGCGGTTCTGGGCGCTACAGTCTGGAGCTGAGCGACCGCTCCGGTCGCAGGTTCGAATCCTGCCTCGGGCATGGACGTGTGTGATGTCCTTAGGTTAGTTAGGTTTAATTAGTTCTAAGTTCTAGGCGTCTGATGACCTCAGAAGTTAAGTCGCATAGTGCTCAGAGCCATTTGAACTATCTCTAATGAATTGGCTGTTACTCATCACTACCTGTATTAAGCTACTCAATTCGTGTGGCTTTTATAAGCGTTATTCCTAGCACCACGTCATATTTTTTTCTCTTTCTCAACAAAGCTTCGGCTATTTCAGTGTAGTTGTACTTATCTGAACTTCAATTTAATTTTAAAGTTTCATAAAAGACTAAGCGATGTGACGCAACGATGTACCACAATCGAATTTCATTCGCAAGGAGAGTGTTGTCAGATAGTCCAACCGTCCCTAAATCGCATAAGGCGAGTACCAGTAAGTGTTTTTGTACTAGGAAATGGCAGATAAAAGTCCCAGTTCCTTCGCGTCTTTTCCCAATCGGCATTTCTTTCTGCTTTTCCAATGACGTCGTTATTGACTGAACGTTAAAAAGTAATCTTCCTTTCAAAGTGAAAACGAAATATTAACTTGGTGTTACTGCCTTCTTATTCAAGCACAGTAAATACAATGTGGCCCAATAGTCGGTTAACACGTGCATTCACTAATTCACTGAATAGCGTTGGTAGAGAAATAAAAACTGACACACATGCCTGAAATGACGTGTATTTTTTTTTAACCAAAAAGGAGCGGAACGATTCTCTAACTGCTCGTGATGAACAGCAACACGTCAGTGACGGACAGTTTATAAAATGAGCTTTAGTTAGAGAAGTAGTCAGACGCGCCAGCAATTGCGGGATGTTGATTTTGTCACAAAAGTCAGTGTTAGTAAAGCTTTACCGTCAGTATGGCGAATCGTCTACTCCAGGTTTCCTGTCCCATAGCCATAGGAAGGGTTTTCGAACGGGTAAAGGACCAGCGTCAAATGACGCTGTGACGAAAGTGATTACGTAGTTTGAAGCCACGGGTTGTTTAGACAATGGTCCCCACAGTGGGCTACAAATGCTGCTACTGCTCAAACAATTCAGGATGAAATTGAGACTTTGTCCGGTTTATCTGTATGCTAAAGTCAGCGCTCGTGAAGTCGCATGTCACCTCTGCATTCCACGCACTACTGTTTCGAGAGCGCTAAGGAGTACCCTCCTATGTTATCCATATAAAATCCAGAGTTATCATGAACCATTACCCACCGGTTTTGTAACGTGGAGGAGATTTTTTGTGTGGACATATCAAAAACTGGGGGTGATGGGCGCTTCAGAAACTGGGGTGATGACGATTGGTTGTCTAACGTGTTGTGAATCGATGAAACGCATTTCACACTCCTAGGATCTGTCAATACCTGTAACTGCAGAACTTGGGCTACCAAAAATCCTAGAACTGTTTGTAAACCTCATGGCATGACGAGAAAGTCACTGAGTGATCTGGATTTACCGCATCATTTGTGATCGGACTCCTTTCCTTCGAAGCAATATGGGCTGATGCTTTTAAGACTGTCAGCATGGCGATTACAATATACGCCGATAGGTTACAAAATCGCATCATCTCTAACCTGAATGATAAACACCTTATGGAAGATAAGTGTTTATGCAGGATGGCAACCCACCCATGTTACTACACGTGTGAAAGGTCTCTTGCGCCCGTCTTTCGGTGAGGATCGCGTGCTGAGCCATCAAGTCCGCCATGCTTTGCCTCCCAAGTCTCCAGAAAGTCCGTGCGATTATTGGTAGTGGGGTTGCATAAAGCAGCAAGTCTACGCAATCGTGCGACCTCATTAGGGATGTTAAAAGACGACTTCCGACGGCAGTTTCTCGCCATAGCTATTGGTATGCTGTACAGTGATGTTGATGGTTCAAGTGGCTCTGGGGCCGGCCGCTGTGGCCAAGCGGTTGTAGGCGCTACAGTCTGGAACCGCGAGACCGATACGGTCGCAGGTTTGAATCCTGCCTCGGGCATGGGTGTGTGTGATTCCTTAGGTTAGTTAGGTTTAAGTAGTTCTAAGTTCTAGGGGACGGATGACCTCAGAAGTTAAGTCTCATAGCACTCACAGCCATTTGAACCAAATGGCTTTGGGCACTATGGGACTTAACATCCTAGGTCCTCAATCCCCTAGAATTTAGAACTACTTAAACCTAACTAACCTAAGGACATCTCACACACCCATGCCCGAGGTAGGATTCGAACCTGCGACCGTAACAGTTGCACGGTTCCCGACTGAAGCACCTAGAACCGCTTGGCCGCCGCGGCTGGCACAGTGCTGTTGGCAACATTATACCTCGACTACTGATATTGTTAATGAATGACGGCAGACATGTTTGCTATAGAGAACATCGACTAAGCAGCTAAAGGTCTGGATTTCATTATAATTCCATTGCTAAAAGTCAGTTTTTATGTTAATCACTGCTTTTGTATTATATGGAGTGCCACCTGTTGGCAATTTTTTACACTTTTTGTTTAGTTCCAATAAAATTACACGTCATTTCAAGCATGTGTGTAAATGTTTACCCCTGTACCTACATTATTCCTTGAAGTACTGAAGTTTCAGATGTTGACGTACTTTCTGGTCTCACTGTACAGATGACGTTCTGAAAATCTTGAGTTATGTAGCGCAACGCGAGCGGGCTAACCAGAGTGCGTGAAAGGTCGAAGACGGGCCGTTAACCGCTGACCCCTGCGCCGCGGGCTTAGGACGGCTCAGGTGGGCGCCGGCCGGGCGGCTGGCCGAGCCCACAATTACAGTGAGCCGCGACAGGCGGGCCGGCCGTGACGGATGGCCCGCTCTGGCCTGCGCTGTCCCGCTCCACCACCACCGAGCCTCCACTCCACTGCCTGCCGCCGCAGCCGCCACGCCCGCCGCCGGGGTTCGAGACTATCGGGGTGCCGGCCCGGCCCGGCCCAAGTCCTGCACTCGAGCGATAGTAGCTCCCGTCTCCCTCGGCTCAAAGGTCACTCGTTTTTCAGGTTGCTTACATACAGGGGCTGGACAAAAATATGGAAACACCAAAAACCTTACCTACACCGGTCTAAGAAAACTTTTAGCATACAAACCAGCCTACAGACATCTCCTAACGGAGAAATACAGTTTTTTTACGGTTTTCAAAATAGTGGCAAGTTCAGGTATCATTTGTGGAAGTGGATAGCGATCGCGTACCCATCCCTCCAAAGTAGACCACAAAGGCTCAGTAATACTGAGATGTGGTGACTGTAGCGGCCAGGGGACATGCGAGAATTTTGCTCACAAAACCAGTCCTGTTCATAGGGGCTCTGTCGTCTTAGAACACAGAGTCGCCATTCGAGAACAAACGTTTTTCCATGAGGCGAACCTAATCAGACAAACTGGTCACATACCCTCCTGTCAGTAACGCGATCTTGCAGAGTAACAACGAGGTTCACGGAAAACCACGGCAAGGGTGCGGAAATCGTCACTGGTCACCCCACTTGTTTCACTCTTGGGACATAAATTTGGCCAGAAGTTGCAGACTGTACGAAACAAGACTTAAAATACCAAATGAAATTTTTCCCAGGTGTTATGGCTTCGGCAGTACTTTTTCCTGTTAAGGACAATGGTTTTGTAATTCCAGTTTCCCCTGCAATTCCCAGTTTGTGGAGTCTGTGTTCCTTTACTGCTGACAGGGTTGCAAATGCGACAAGTCAAGTTCTAAGGATTCCGTATATTTTACTCAGAAAGCGGGAGTGTTGTACCTAAAGCAATTGTACCGAGAAAAACATGGCATTTTCTGTTACGGTCTTTTAATCTAGTGATCCATTTTATAAACACATAAACACATAAACCCGCCCTAAGAATATTCCTGTTTATTTATTTATTAACAATTTTCATTTTGAGATACATGAGATTGTGATTTGTGCAGAGATGGCCAATATTACGAGTTCTACACGTTTAAGTGTTGTATAATACACTACTGGCCATTAAAACTGATACACCACGAAGATGACCTGCTACAGACGCGAAATTTAACCGACAGGAAAAATATGCTGTAATATGGAAATGATTAGTTTTTCAGAGCATTCACACAAGGTTGGCGCCGGTGGCGACACCTACAACGTGCTGACATGAGGAAAGTTTCAAACCGATTTCTCATACACAAACATCAGTTGACCACCGTTGCCTAGTGAAACGTTGTTCTGATGCCTCGTATGAAGAGGAAACATGCGTACCAACACGTTTCCGACTTTGACAAATGTCGGATTGTAGCCTAGCGCGATTGCGTTTTATCGTATCGCGACATTGCCGCTCGCGTTGGTCTAGATCCAGTGACTGTTAGCAGAAGATGGAAAAGCATCTTATCCGCATGGCTGTAACGGATCGTGCAGCCACGTCTCGGTCCCTGAGTCAACAGATGGTGACGTTTGCAAGACAACAACCATCTGCACGAACAGTTCGACGACGTTTGCAGCAGCATGGACTATCAGCTCGCAGACCGTGGCTGCGGTTACCCTTGATGCTGCATCACAGACAGGAGCGCCTGCGACGGTGTATTCAACGACGAACCTCGATGCACGATGCAAAACGTCATTTTTTCAGATGAATCCAGGTTCTGTTTACAGCATAATGATGGTCGCATCCGTGTTTGGCGACATCGCGTGATAATGCACGACCGCATGTTGCAGGTCCTGTACGAGCCTTTCTGCATACAGAAAATGTTCGACTGCTGTCCTGGCCAGCACATTCTCCAGATCTCCCACCAATTGAAAACGTCTAGTCAATGGTGGCCGTGCAACTGGCTCATCACAATACGCCAGTCACTACTCTTGATGAACTGTAGTATCGTGTTGAAGCTGCATGGGCAGCTGTACCTGTACACACCATCCAAGCTCTGTTTGACTCAATGCCCAGGCGTATGAAGGCCGTTATTACGGCCAGAAGTGGTTGTTCTGGGTACTGATTTCTCACGATCTATGCACCCAAATTGCGTGAAAATGTAATCACATGTCAGTTTTAGTATAATGTATTTGTCCAATGAATACCCGTTTATCATCTGCATTTCTTCTTATTGTAGCAGTTTTAATCGCCAGTAGTGTATATTTCATCTGTTTTGAGGATCTTGTTGATTCTTCAGTTACAGTGTTTTATCGTGAGAAAAACTCTATAGACATTTAGATCAAAATACATAACTTCTGCACGTTTGAGCCGTACCTTGTCGGTTGCGCACAACCTTGTACCTTCAAATCAAAGCAATTTTTACCATGGAACAAGCGATATTTGCAAATAAACTGAGTTTATTTAATGTCTAAACGATTTTCCGTGTCTCGAGAAAGAAATATTGTGTTCCCCGGCATTATCTTCTAATGTTTTTATCTTTCAAACTGGTTTTCGATAATAAGTCTTCTTTATTTGATTCGATTTACTGATTCTTGTTGTATAGTGGCGTAATAATGTAGCACATAGACTATTAAATGCGGTACTGGTAAGATTCTCTCGACTGCAACACTACGCCGGCCGGTGTGGCCGAGTGGTTCTAGGCGCTTCAGTCTGGAAACGCGCGACCGCAACTGTCGCAGGTTCGAATCCTGCCTTGGACATGGATGTGTGTGATGTCATTAGTTTAGTTAGGTTTAAGTAGTTCTATGTTCTAGGGAACTAATGACCTCAGATGTTAAGTCCCATAGTGCTCAGAACCATTTTGACTGCAACACTTCGAAAATGGTTCAAATGGCTCTAAGCACTATGGTACTTAACATCTGAGGTCATCAGTCCCCTAGACTTAGAACTACATAAACCTAACTAACCTAAGGGCATCACACACATCCATGCTCGAGGCAGGATTCGAACCTGCGACCGTAGCAGCAGAGCGGTTCCGGACTGAAGCGCCTACAACCGCTTGGCCACAGCGGCCGGCTGCAGCACTTCAAATTTGAACATAATATTTATCCCTAGGTATAAGAGCACGTCGTACCTTGGAAACGTTTTTAACATTTGTGGAAACCTTACTTTCGTGGAGTAATTTTTGTAGTTTCAGGAAAAGACTGCAACTCACATAGAGAGAATGATATCACTTCAAAATTGCAAAGAAATGTACAGAGTTTCTATTAAAGGTTTCGCTAGATGCGGAAGTCTTTCCAAGAAACAACACATTCGCCCACTGGGAAAAGGTAGACACACACCTTTTGGTTTAAAATTGCGAACACTCCTAGTGGATGCATACCAGCGATGGCAGTACGTTACAGGACATGGAACTCTAAGCAGGCATCCACAGAAGAAAGCAAGTAGTCACAATCACACAAATTTATTGATAAACACTGTTACAACACTTATAAAGTCCCTGTCAGTCTCCATAGAACAAAAGTCTCCAGAAACAAAGTAAATGAAAGTTCTCCACCAATGAAATTAGTTTACAGTCACACGTTCACAAAGTAAATGACTAAGCTCCCCAATACTTGAAACCGTCAGTCACTTTAACTAACTAAATGATGCAGTACTCAGAACTTTATCATGAACAGAAAAAAGCTTTCCTCAGAAAGGTTTTAGTAAAATAGCCTCCAACCAACTTCACATTATAGGAAGAACAAACACTTCACGAAATCATGTATAGCTACTTCAGTTGCTGAAGTGTTAAGAGTCCAACAGTAAAGAATATTTATAAGTCCGACAAGGATAAGAACAATTATAAAACTGCGGCAGCCAAATTCAAAATAATTGTTCATAATTGATTGACAATTCGTACAGCACAACAGCTGTTTCGATATCAGTGTTAAAACTAATACAATATAAAACTGAATGAAACATCCAAAAGTTCGCTGTTGCTGTAAATAATTTAGTCGCTTAGAGACCCACACAACGATTTTCGCAACATTTACGAGGGGTATTGTCTGTTGCCTGACATAGGCTGACAGGACCATATTTTAATCGGTAAAATGATGAAAATTTGTGTTTTTAACACAGAGGGGACATTCATCAATGATGATAGATTTTATCAATTGAGAAGGGCTGAGAATTTTGCCTAGCCACGCCAACTGTTACCCTGCGGTATTCTATAACAACTGCCTGTGCGATATAACACAGAAATTATATACACCAGAAGAAGCAACTTAAAAGTTGCGAAACTGACTGTGGGGCTCTAAGCGTCTTAAATAAATACAGCTACAGTGGGCTATTGGACTTTCAGTCAGTTTCGTATGTTAATAGTTTCAGCACCTGTACTTAAACAGCTGTTGCACTGTATGAATTGTCAATCAGTTTGCCTAACACGCATAGAGAACACCAAGTCTGACACTACTTCGCCTGTCAGTAGAACAGCAGTAGAAATGATACCAGGTCCCACCTGCCGTCGCCAAAGACAGAGTCCGAGGGCTTTGCAGGAGGCGTGCCGTTCAGAGCGGTGGCTCAGTCGTTGCGCGACATACATGATCCTCCGCTTATTGGCTGTGAAGGTACTGCCGTCCGGAGGGCGTGCGCCGGCCTAAATAGCCATCTCGCGGGTCTATTTTCGGCATTTGACGCGACGGATACACAAAGAGATGTCGTTTGTCAGCGATCTCTATCGTCGCCGTGTACGCCACCTGGTGGCCTGGCACGAGCACAGCTGATGCCCTCTCCTGGCCTGGCCGCTGAACTTCAGGGTTGCATCGTTCCGCGTCCTGTGAACTGATCTGGGTTGAGATTGCGGCAATCCGCACGATGATTATGTTACCCATGGTGTCGTTGGCACTTGCTGTCTACGGTGGAATGGCAAATTTGATGAATGAACTGCGAGTAATCACTAGTTTCCTCCATCCACTGAACTTCTTCGTAAGTTGAGTGAAAAGTGTGCTGTCCGTGTCATGAAACTAAAGAATGGGATTATACAATAGTGACAGTCCAAATCGACAAAATCTCGACATCGCAGGAGCTGGTCTGACAACATGGTCACACTAGTCGACATTGATGTTTTGTAGCATTTCTCACTGAGTGAGGTCTCTGCTCTCTGTCCCGCGTGATGTCCTGAAATTCGGTGAGTTTGTTCCACGGGGGAATCACGGTGCCGACGTACGCATAAAGGCTCTAAGCTTGACAGTTAATGACGCCATAAATGGACCTCTCTTTTTGACGATTACGATAATAGATGAGACATGAATGGCAGTTTTCAGTCCTAAGAAGAAGTGCCAGTCAGATCCTACAAAAGCTACCAAGATGTTTTGGAAAGGAAGTTCCCACCAGCGGTATCAGAATAGCGGTCTGAAAAGAGTGCATGCGTGCCCTTAGACTAAGAAAATGCGAACTTTCTTCTCGAAGACAACTTTGAAGAGGCTTGACCTGCCTTACAGTGATTTTTTGCTGTTTCCAATGATAAAAACACCGTGGTCACACACTGCTCAGTCGTACTTCTGTTGCACTGGCGATTTTCCAGTAGTCAAAACAGACATCTTAAGGAGCTATTCAAAGGTTTTCAATGACCTTAACTGCACTTGTGCATTGAAATGAGTCAATGGTAACAGCTGAAAATTTGTGCCAGACCAGGACTCGAACCTGAATGTCCCTCTTAACGTGAGAAGTTGCCCTAAGTGCCTCAGTCATCCGAGAACGCTTCTCAGCCCACCCATTTTCCCAGCCTGTTAAAGACTATAGGCGCAGTGTTACCTACCCATGAACAACTTGCATGCCATTTCTTATCCCCGCAAGAGATCAGGCTTCCTGTACATTCCCACTCAAAGAATGGATATTTGGTCATCGCATCTTACATAATTACGAAGTGTTCTCAGTGGCCATGGTATCACTGCGTCGACGTTGTGATGTGAAGAGCTGCAGGGTGGTTACAATGAAAAATCACAAAAGCCTCCGATATTTTTGTGACAGTTTTGACAAAGGGGCAGTCGGACAACATGGAACTTCAGTGTAACTAGTAACCACTACAGTTTCTTAAGAAGCAGTTCTGCAGTAGACTGACTTCTACAGTTCAAAAAATGATCAAATGTGTGTGAAGTCTTATGGGACTTAACTGCTAAGGTCATCAGTCTCTTAGCGTACACGCTACTTAACCTAAATTGTCCTAAGGACAAACACACACACCCATGTCCGAGGGAGGACTCGAACCTACACCGGGACCAGCCCTTCTACAGTTCTGGCATATCAAAGCCAAGGGAATTTACAGACGAAATTTTAATCACAAGCCGCCCGGTGTGGCCAAGCGGTTCTAGGCGCTGCAGTCTGGAACGGCGCGACCACTAGGGTCTGCAGGTTCGAATCCTGCCTCGGGAATGGATGTGTGTGATGTCCTTAGGTTAGTTAGGTTTAAGTAGTTCTAAGTTCTAGGGGAGTGAAGACCTCAAATGTTAAGTCACATAGTGCTCAGAGCCATTCGAACCATTTTTTAATCACAAATTATATCCGTTCCGCAGAGCTTATGGAAAACACCACCACAGACAATTTCACTGTATTGTTTGGCTTGTTGGGTCACAATGGAGACTGGTATTATCTGTTTATACTTAGACCGAAAAGTCAGCTTCCTTTTCGTGTACTGTACAGTCGAAGCGCGTACCCTCTTCGAAGAGCCATGTAAATCTCTGTAAATAAAAATGTAAATGTTTGTTTGTTCTGAAAGTTCTTCACGAACTACTTCGAAATTTTGACACAACATTGGATTCGAATACACGCATGTTTTAAATAACAATTTGTTAAATATATCATATTTAAATGAAAAAAATTATTACCAAAGAGTCTGGAAATGTTCTTGACGGATACACTTCAAGTTTTTACACAATAGTGAACATGCGGACAGACAAAGAAATATTTTAGGAAAAAAGAAAGTTGTATTTGTGACTGATCGGATTGTGATTTGAATAGTACAACAGGATCTGAATATACGGTAAGAATAAACAAGGCTCAAGATCAGCGAGAGGGGAAGAGGAGGTGGACAGAGGGATGGGAGGAAATGGACACAGAAAGCGAAAAGGAAGAGATAGAGGCGGGAGGAAATAGAGAGAGAGGACAAAGAGGAAGGTGGAGAGGTGATGAACAGAGAGAGGGGCAGGAGCAAGTGCAGAGAGAGTGGGAGGGGAGCGGGAGGTATTGGACAGATTTAGGGGGGAGGAGGAGGAGAGTGACAAAGAGAAGGGGAGGAGGAGATGTACAAAGACAGGGGGTGGGGGAAGAAGCAGATTAGAACGTATAAGCAATCCCCATACATATTAGAAACATGTGCCTCCAATTAGACAGACTGAGCCACAGCAACGTGTGTCCGAAAGCAGCTAATGAGCAATGAAATAATAATCTATCCCATTCCGTGATGACGTAAATGTGACCGGAAGATCACTTCCAGTAACACGGAGGAATCGCGGCAACACCACGTAGCGATTTACAGTGTAATCTCTGGCGTATCGCTAATTCAAACCGCAGGGCGGATTCCAAGATTTAGTCTGGCGTGCTAACTTTAATGGAGATGATAATCTGCAGAATAGGAGCTCCCAAGTTTTCTCATTAGGAGTGGTGTCAGTTTCAATCCATCACTTCAGCGAATGAATTATCACAGCAAAGTTCTGCTTGCCAGGTTATGAAGACTGTAATTAGACGCTAAATATTAAGTCAGCTATTAAATCAACAAGGAAATCAGCGACAGCTCAGGCTGTTTGGTACACTGTTTCCAATCGTATTAAGCGCTATCTCGATCACGAATATTTAAATATGTAGGTTCATGAGACACAGCAATCTAACCAACGGATAGTAATTGTAGCCGTACCTTATATGCATGCATTACAAACGTTACACTTAAGTCAAACATTGCTTCTTAAGTTAGAGAAATAAGCTGTTTATTTATATTTAGATGTTTAGTGGTAGTTTGGGTAATTGATGACATAATGGTATCTCATAAAATAATATATTGCTAATGTGCAAGATGAACTGTCAAATATTGCCACGTTATTGGCCTCTGTGGTCGAGTGGTGAACGTGACAGACCTCCATACGGAGGTCCTGGGTCCGATTCTCGGTATTGCTATGGATTATTCTTTGGTTGAGGACTGCACCGAATTGCACTCAGCCTCACGATGCAAAGTCAAGAGCCAAGTGGTTGAATGGTAGCGGTTTGCAACGTCTGAGCGTCGACAACGGCGTGAGTGTAGTGCGCTAACCACGAGCCCCTTGTCCTATGATGAACGGCTCGAGATGACACGTTAGTCGGTCGACAATCGCTTGGTCTTAAGGTCTGATCGTGGAGTTTCGTTTTCCGTATTGGGAAAATCGCTGCAAAACCGGAATGTTCTTCAAATATCAGTTCCTATGTGCTTCAATTTAATTTGTGTAACAACTTTGGCCGAGAAGAAAATGTATCAGCATTTAAATGAAATGACTAGGACAAATGAATGTTTCACGAGTACTGTCTGTGTAGGGTTGGCCGGACTCCATGGCTACTGTATAACGTTTGAGAAGAAATTTGCCAGCATGCAGAAAATGTGCGCTGATTAATCAGAAAGTGCATCCGTTCTCGTGGGTAATATTTTGTGCTGTTGAAGACTGTGACAAGATGAAATGCTACTTTTCAAAGCTGCGGATAACAGAATTGTGAGCGGCATAAGTTTTTGTATCATAACTAAACGCTCTGCATCATGGCGAGAGATTTTTTAAATTTAATATTTTTTATTTTTTATTTGTTTTTTATTTTTTATTTATTTTTTGCTTTACAGTAATTTTATGTGGACAAGTGTTGTATTTTATCTGTATTTATTGGGAAAATCGAAAATATTAGACTGACACACCAATGGAGTATTGCTGTAATAACTCTATTCACAGTTTTTGTGCTGCGACTAGTGAACCAGTACTTAACAACAGTTGGTGGCATATAATGGTCAGATACCACACTCGTCACAGGTATCTGCCTACTGTACTTCTGCTTGATCAGCGCGACTTTCAGTGTCATTTGGCGCCTACCATTAATATTAAGTTTTAGAAATAGGTATGCATCATAAGAATGTTCTGTGTTGGAGCACATAACAACCTCGACGGTTTGATAGGCCTTGATCGATTTAACTACGCGTTAGGTTAAGAAAGAATGACCTCAACACGTAAGCTTAAGTCTCTATTTCACAATGTTTTACAAATGTTACCCAGTGTTTGCTGCGATGCAACTCCAACTTCCAAAGAAAGCGGACCCTCCTCACTACAGAATCAGTTTTTCACCGATTATAGTTTAAGATGCGCTGTCCAAACGAGTGTACCAAATAGCGCAGAACTATATATGATTCTGAAGAAAATGGATCAGATAAGGTATTTCACAGAAGCCCAGAATTATTTAAATTTGAAATAAGATAACCCCTACAATATAAAGAGTGGCGGGGGGGGGGGGGTACTTTATGCCTTTTGAAAATATTGTAATCTAGTCAAGTATATATAAAAATTTTGAAAAAATATTTATTGTTTTTAATGTTTTCTTGTGCCATATTCCGCAATTGCTTTAAAGTTTCAGTAAAACTAAATCCAAAAATTTGAGTCTTAGTAGTGAGTGTGAGTTACCGCTGCAAATGTCATATTTATATTATCTGGTTCAGGTAACTCCTTATACATCTATGTATCTTTAAAAAACATATATTGAATAAAACTCAGTAACAAAGAAATTCATGTTTTAAAAATCTTTTTTGTGGTAGCGGTAAAGAAACCCTCTCTTTGGTGTACACATTAAGGAAAAAGCGGTGGTACTGCTAAGATTGTGCTGAAGGATATTTTTCGGTTGTTGACCCTTCTCATACATCAGCACTTTTTAAAATGTATGTTGTTAGTGAAAGTTAGCAACAATTAAGAAATTTTTTGTGGTGTGACCACTTGCAAACAGAACGTAATCAGCATACTACGCCCTTACAACCCTCTCCTTCCCCCCCCCCCCCCCCCCCCTTCTCGTACCTGTTAGGTTGATACTGGTAAGGTTAAGCAGTAAGGATCTCTACAAGTAAGATGTAAATGATAATTTCACAGTCTCTCAGATCAGCACGCGGACTGTCTTGTACTATTAAGTGTCAGTTCGAAGGGGCACAATCACATAAAAGTTATTTTGGCGCATTTCTCTTAGTGCTGAAGATTCGCTACAACAGATGCATCCAGCAATCAAAATAAAGACAAAGGCGCAATGATTTTTATGGCTACAACTGATTGGTAAATGTGCTCACATTGTGTAAATGTGCACACATTCGATATAAAATAGTGTTTGGAATATAAATTTACAATGAATTCGTCTATTACATTTTGGTTATTAGCCTTGTGACCCTTTCCTGTAGTTTGAAAACGTGTTCAGATTTTGGGCGTTTGTTCCTCAGGGAAGAATTCTATTCTTGATGACTTAGTTTAAATATTGATATACTGAAGAGCCAAAGAAACTGGTACATTTGTCAAATATCTCGTAGAGCACCACGAGCACGCGGAAGTGCCGTAACACGACGTGGCACGGACTCGACTAATGTCTGAAGTAATGCTGGAGGGAGTTTACAGATGAATTCTGCAAGGCTGTCCATAAAGCCGTAAGAGTACGTAGGGGTGGAGATCTCTTCTGAACAGCGTCTTGCAACTCATCCCAGATATGCTCAATAATGTTCATGTCTGGGGAGTTTGGTGGCAAGCGGAAGTGTTTAAACTCAGAAGAGTATTCCTGGAGCCACTCTGTAGCGATTCTAGACGTGTGAGGTGTCACTTTGTCCTTGTGGAATTGCCCAAGTTCGTCGGAATGCACAATGGACATGAATAGATGTAGGTGATCAGACAAGACGCTTACGTATGTTTCACCTGTCAGAGCTGTATCTAGACGTATCAGGGATCCCATATCAGTCCAACTGCACACGCCAAGTGCCACTACAGAGCCTCCACAAGCTTGAGCTGTCCCCTGCTGACACGTAGGATCCATGGATTCATGAGGTTGTCTCCATACCCGAACAGGACCATCCGCTCGGTACAATTTGAAACGACACTCGTCCCACCAGGCAACATGTTGGCAGTCACCAACGGTCCAATGACGGTGTTGACGGGCCCAGGCGAGGCGTAAAGGTTTGTGTTGTGCAGCCAACAAGGGTACATGAATGAGCCTTTGGCCCCGAAAGCCCATATCGATGATGTTTCGTTGAATGGTTCGCACACACACATACACATCTTGATGGCCCACCACTGAAATCTGCAACAATTTGAGGAATGGTTGCACTTCAGTCACGTTGAACGATTCTCTTCAGTCGTCGTTGGTCCCGTTCTGTAGGCTCTTTTCCGGTCGCCCGGCGATGTCGGAGATTGATGTTTTACCGGATTCTTAATATTCACGGTATACTCGTGAAATGGTCGAACGGGAAAACCGCACTTCATCGCTACCTCGGAGACGCCGTGTCCACGTCACTCGTGCGCCCACTGTAACACAACATTCAAACTCACTTAGATATTGATAACCTGCCATTGTAGCAGTAGTAGCCAATTTAACAACTCTGCCAGACACTTGTTCTCTTGTATAGGTGTTGCCGATCGCAGCGCCGTATTCTGCTTGTTTACATGTACCTCTATTTGAATACACCTGCCTATACCAGTTTCTTTGGCGCTTCAGTGTTGTATGTGACTGAAAGACACTAGATTTTACGCACAGATGATGCTGATAATTTTCTGTTTGCAAATGCTCACAGCACTTCAACTGACAATTTTGTGTTTGTTAAGCAGTCTATAGAGGCACCTCTATATTGAATTTTAAATTGGCATTTTTCCTTTTCAATTCGTGGGGTTTGTTTTGTTCCTGTTCAATGGAAATTTATTACATAGCTGGCAGTTGTAAACTTTAGTGGACGGTTGTAAATTAGCTTGAAGGTTTCATCTTCTTTCTCTGCAAGGAGTTCTATTGTTATCTCAGTGACTTTGAAAACCGAACTGTGATTCACTTGAAATGTTTTATTTATTCATGTAATTCATTAATCTTTGATAACTGATTCTGTTATTTGTGAAAATGGTAACAACTTTGCCCTCTGCATTACTGTATTTTTCTTTAGCAGGGGTACAACTCTCATATGTGCAAATACTCTGAAAATTTCCCTAATGAATTACTCATTTATTATGTTTGTTAAGAGAGCTTATGTAATCCACGGGCATTCTTTCAGAAAACTCAATGGTATTTCGTCTAGGCCCGCTGACATTCTATACTTAAGTTTTTGTACAGTTTTACTGACTTTGTGCTCTGTGGTTGATAGTAATATCATTGCCCTTAGCTCGTAATTATTTACAGATCATAGGTTAGTTTTTCTGAATTTTTGTAGTAATTTCTCTTCATACTTGGGACAAGGTCATTCACAGAGTTTGTTAGGTAGTGTGTATCATTTATTACGGTATCACCTTCCCCTACCAGTACGCTAATTTGCCTTTGTCTGTCTCTCCTATTTTTTTTCGAAGCTACTTCGCTTTTATTCACAGCGTTGTATGTTATTTTCTCATCAAATGGCTATTTTGTAGCAGTCAGCATTTTTTGGAAGCTACGAGAGAAGTTTAGGAATCTGGCTCATTACGACTTTTTTCATGGAACTTAGGCGTGTAAGGGTTTGTGGAACTCTGTACTACCTGCTGTTAAGCATTTGCTTTTGTAAGACACTGGTACTGATGTAGATACTTTATGGAATCCCTTATCAAATTTCAGTTTAGATAATGTTGAGAATTCAGAGAAATTTGGATTTATATTAGTTTCATGTACACTCCACAACTTAGGTTTACTAGTTCTCTTGAAAGGTCGTGCATTTTGTTATCTGATAAGCATCTTTCGTTTCCATGCTGTTAACGGATTGTTTCCGTGACTAATTTCACCGTTATTACTTCTCAGAAATGATCTGGTAGTCCTAGATCTCTTACAACTGCACCACACTTTGCCTGTCTATGCTTGTGATCACCTGGTGAATTACTTATGCTGTCAGTGTAATACTCTTCGTTGACTATTGAGATATAAAGATATGCCAAAACTCTGAAGAATAGTTCCATTTATGATATTTGTGTTTGTGTTTATGTCTACATATAAAATTATGTTGACTTTTGTACTTCTGACTCCATCTAAAACTTGCGATAATTTACTGGAAAAAGTGTCCACATCATCGCTTTTTGATGGACACACAGACACACATACACACACACATACACACCCACCCACATACCCACCCACCTACCCACACACACACACACACACACACACACACACACACACACACCATAATCAATTTCTTAGTGATGACAAGTTCTGTTAATTCAATAGCTGATATTTCAGGGTGTTGGTCTTCATTTGCTGCACCGAGGTCATGTTTTGATTTAAGCTGTGTTACTTTTGTGAAATAAATGTAATTTCCTCCAACCTTTGAAGTAGTCCTACAGTAAAAATCTATCATCTCACACAACGAAGGAATTTAATGCTGGATTTCTGATTCTCTGCATCAGTGCTCAGTTACACAAGCTACTATGCATTTCAAATATTGTTACTCAGTTTCAAACCATCGTATTTTAATTTTGTTATTTGCATTTTTTTAATGAAGGACTTTAATCTGTGAAATGTCGCATGTTACTTTTTCCACTATCTTCTCTTCCTTTATCACATGTAGTATGTGTGTCATTTAGTGTTTTGGAACTGTCTCGTCCCTGATTCTTTCAGAACTTTTTTCTGACTTCTTAATAATTCTGATGGCAGTTTTTAACGTCATACGGCTTTCAACCACTGTAGGGTTTTAAGTATTTAGCAGTTGTCCTCGATGGTGAGTGTTCATCGGAGGTGATGGTATCATCTGGAGTGCCCCAGGGAAGTGTGGTAGGTTCGCTGTTGTTTTCTATCTACATAAATGATCCATTGGATCGGGTGGATAGCAATGTGCGGGTGTTTGCTGATGATGCTGTGGTGTACAGGAAGGTGTCGTCGTTGAGTGACTGTAGGAGGATACAAGATGACTTGGACAGGATTTGTGATTGATGTAAAGAATGGCAGCTAACTCAAAATATAGATAAATGTAAATTAATGCATATGAATAGGAAAAAGATTCCCGCAATGTTTGAATACTCCATTAGTAGAGTTGCGCTTGACACAGTCACGCCGATTGAATATTTGGGCGTAACATTGCAGAGCGATATGAAGTGGGACAAGCATGTAATGGCAGTTGTGGGGAAGACGGGTAGTCGTCTTCGGTTCATTGGTAGAATTTTGGGAAGATGTGGTTCATCTGTAAAGGAGACCACTTGTAAAACACTGATACGACCTATTCTTGAGTACTACTCGAGCGTTTGGGATCCCTATCAGGTCGGATTCAGGGAGGACATAGAAGAAATTCAGAGGCGGGCTGCTAGATTTGTTACTGGTAGGTTTCATCATCACGCGAGTGTTACGGTAATGCTTCAGGAACTCGGGTGGGAGACTCTGGAGGAAAGGAGGCGTTCTTTTCGTGAATCGCTACTGAGGATATTTAGAGAACCAACATTTGAGGCTGACTGCAGTACAATTTTACTGCCGCCAACTTATATTTCGCGGAAAGACCACAAAGATAAGATAAGACAGATTACAGCTCGTACAGAGGCATAAAGGCAGTCATTTTTCCCTCGTTCTGTTTGGGAGTGGAACAGGGAGAGAAGATGCTGGTAGTGGTACGAGGTTCCCTCCGCCACGCACCGTATGGTGGACTGCGGAGTATATATGTAGATGTAGATGTAGGCGGAAAGACCCCAGTCTCATACATCTCAAAACTAGTATCACCGACAGGACAGCCGTTGTAGTGCAACCAGCTAGCTCCACTTTTTTCTGTCGTTCTCTGACACCACATCAACCTCCATTGTTAAGGCCATCACAGTCGTGCATAAGCGTATTTTTATTGCCTTTACTGATTTCAGTCTATTGCTCTTGTACTTCACTTCATCCAAATTGTTTCAAAAGTACCTTTGTTTTCTGCATATATTGTATATTACTTAATCGCTGAAATAAAATTTGTTTTGATGGGCTATCCTTGTGTTCACTGGCAGAATTCAACAATTTTCATCGACATGCAATACGTAGGATGTCCTGGGTTTCTGTAAACGGAATAAAATGTTAAAATATTTCCGAAACTGTATTTTAGCCTGAGGAGATTAGCACAGTCTCCAACAAATGCTATTTTCACCTCTCCCTGTGCATTCAGAGGTCCAAAGTGAAGCACAAACCCATGTCCGTTTTTTCGCAGGTAATTCTGTCAAGTAAACACGAAAATAGGATGCAGCTCCTAATCTGGGTTAAGCAAATTTTAGACACTGCATTGGAACAGAAAAAACTTGAAAAGTTACAAAAAATGAATTTCGTAGGGAAAGAAGCAACACCTTTAAAGCTCCGTTTCTAAGTCGAATTGTGAGAGAAAAGAGTATTGGGTGCTTTTCTGACGTTAATGCCGTTTTTCGGTTCCACGGCCGGACCGACAGCGTAGCCAATATTCATCAGCGCCGCTAATGCAGACGTCAGGCCGTGGATCGCAGCTGCGACAATGGCTTTGTCACGGTTTGTATACACAGAGGTTGGTGCCCGATTGTGGTGCTGTCCGGGTGTGATATGCAAATCACCACGGCCGCGCTAGTCATCCGTCACGTGGTGTGCCACGTATTGCATCGGAACGAGACATCAATCACTTTTGCGACTGCGGTATGTGAATGAAACGCGGACCTGCGCTGCCATCACCAGTTAGATGCCAGTTTGTAAATTAGTGAAGAATTACATACTGAGAGCTACGGTTGAAACAAATGCATCACGTTCTAACTTTCTCAGTTTGGCATATAACTACGCAATCACCGAGTACGTACTTTCGGAGTACCATGATGCGATCTCTAGGCGGTTGTTAAGTTATATGCTGAACTGAGTAAGTTAACTGGAATTTTCGTGGTACCCGTTAGGAACAGATTTCCAACTGGTACAGTCGTGGACAAAACGAGCGAGACCCCTCGCCTTTTCGTTATGCTGATCCGCACAGCTTTGATGTCTGCTATACAGCATAACAGGCAAGGCGACGAAGTGCTACCAACATACCATGCACAGGCGTGAAACTGAAAAACTATCCGAACTTTGTCAGACTGTTTTCAATCATGTGTAAGATTGTATTAACGCTGAGTAGTGTGTTAAACACAACACGTAAATACAAAATATAAATGAAAGAAGAAACGCTAATTAGTGAACTGTGCCAATAAAAATGAATTACAGCTTAACTGTTTTAGTAAGACAAAGTACCCCACATCGTTACGAATTAGCAAAATATTACGCGCATTCGGCCACGAAAAGGTCTGTGTCATCGTTCAGACCAGTCACACTGGATTACCGTTGCTGACCTACCATGAAAGTGTGTAAATTTAGCAACGCGTGAAGATTCATAACGAAATTCTGTTAATAGCGAAAAGGGTTTCAGCGGGTGCGGTGGCCGAGCGTTTCTAGGCGCTTCAGTCACGAACAGCGCGGCTGCTTCAGTGACAGATTGGAATCCTACCTCGGGCATGGATGTGTGTGAGGGCCTTAGCTTAGGAAGGTTTAAGTAGTTCTAGGTCTAGGGGACTGATGACCTAAGCAGTTTGGTCGCATAGTTCTTAGAGCGATTTTTTGACCTTTCGCGTAAATTTTCTTTACTTAAACGGCCGTATCTTTACATTGCGTTGACATAGAAGCTCAGTTTTTTACACCACCAAGAGACTTTATATCGCAGGAAGTGCGGCACATTTCCGCTTATTTTGTCTACCCATACTCGTGGTAAAAGGGTTTCAAGGGTTGGGTAGACAGATAGACGGTCAAGAAAGTGAGACTAGTAGGGTTCCATTTTTACCGATTTAGGTGACGAAATCCTAACAACGAATGAATAATTCACCCTACTCTTTATTCGAAATGTTATAGTTGCAGTCGATACATCAGCATGTTAATCGTAGCTACGCTTTCGATCCAAATCACGTTTACAGGAATGCAAATAAAATCCATTTGCCTATACATGTAGTAATTCATATCCGAGTATTAATGCCACGGCGATTGAGAAGTGAGAGCATTCCCATTGCCAGCTAGCGTAAGAAACACTTCGGCTAATTAACGTTTCCTGGCTGTGGTGAGTCTAATGGAGAATTCGAAACATTGTAGAATATGTTTGGCAGCTATACCGCCCTTTATTTCCTGGGCTGGCGCAGAATTATCCTACTAAATTTACTCGAAAATAACAGTATTTTGTTATTTCGATAAACATCCCAAATTATCGACACATAAGCCGTGACATAAAGGTAGAAAATTCATTTTTTTTTTGGTCCAGAAAGCTCTATGCAACAGAAACTGCATATAATTTTGCTATTTTCATTGCGAAATTACCAGCTTATTCATGTCTGGGGTAATAATAGAGGGCTGTTTGCCTGGGATGTCATCTAGTGTAGTGAAAGCTAATACCTGCTGCAAGGAGGTCTGGTTTGTTTTCGGTTCTACTCTCGATGCAGACAGGCAGACTATCAGTAAAGTCATTTTAAGAAATTCTCACGCACCCAATGCATTTTATTGCTACCTTCATTCTGAACCAGCGCCTTGTGTGGATGTCAATATGAAACTCTTGTAGAATTTCATACCTGTTACAGCCTACTTTTTCTGCTTCTGTCAATAACTGAATTGACTTAAGTGTGGTAACGAATGATTTTTAACAGAATTTCGTTATGAATCTTCACGCATTTCCATTTGCACACTTTCATGGTAGTTCAGCAACGGTAATCCACTGTGTCTGGTCTGAACGATGACACAGACCGTTTCGTGGCCGAAAGCGCGTAATATTTTGCTAATTCGTAACGATGTGGGGTACTTTGTCTTATTAAAACAGTTGTGTTATCTCGATAAGCTGAAATTAATTTTTATTAGTACAGTTCATACTAATTAGAGCTTCTTCTTCCATTTATATCTTATATTTACGACTTTAACACACTAATCAACGTTAATATAGTCAGTCTTACACATGATTAAAAACAGTCTGACAAAGTTTGAATCGTTATTCAATTTCACGCCTGTGCACAGTATGTTGGTAGCCCTTCCTCGCCTTGCCTGTTATGCTGTGTAGCAGACTTCAAAGCTGTGCGGATCAGCATAACGCAAAGGCGAGGGTTCGCGCTCGTTTTGTCCACGACTGTACATATTACTTATATTCCCTGCGATTATGCCTTTTTTGATGAGTGATATCAAATGTGGTCCAAGGATTTAACGAATTCCAAAGGGGTTTTGCTTAAACGATGTCGATTATTACGGTTGGTTTCCCCACCTCTAGATAGTTATTTTGTTTGGGGTGTAATGCTGTGGCCACGAGAGGGCGAATGGCAAGAATATGTGATATCCGGGAGAGCCACCATGGCCGAGCTGTTGGTACGGACGGTCGGCAGAGTAGTCAATTGTTGAGCAGAGACGTACGAGCGAGTTCGGGGCAGAGCCGAGTGCGGGGGCCTTGAGAAATTTGTGTGCAGCAGTACTGTCATGCGGATCCCATTTTGGCGCATGTGTGGCATTGCCACAGTGTCGACACAACAGCCTGGTGCAATGGTTGCTGGTATTTCCTAACCTGACGGATTTTGATCCCAGCGGAGGCGGGGACAGAGGCTTCTGCATATCAAGAGGAGCACTACCTGAGTCCATTAACGGCACACAGGAGTGCAGGTATGTACACTGTTTTCCAGAACATTTCTATTTCTTAACTGCACTCTGTGAGGGCCCGGTTCAATTCCTGGCTAGGGTGGGGATTTTCTCCGCTCAGGGTCTGGGTGTCGTGTTGTCCTAATTATCATTTCATCCCCATCGACGCGCAAGTCACGGAAGTGGTGTCAAATCGAAAGACTTGCACCCGGCGAACGGCCTACCCGACGAGAGGCCCTAGTCACACGCCATAAAAAAACCAATTGTTTGTGTTATTTTATAAGCTCTTAGTGAGATATTCACATAGCTATTTAGATAGAGAGTAGTGTGTTGCTTCTTGTGGTATCTGTCTGGTTACAGTGATAGTAGTAGCCGAACACGTATGTAACGTTTAAATAGTGTTTTGCCATCTTTTGTTTTACTAACAAAGTTGTCTCTGATATGATGACTGGTCATGGTAGAGTACCAGGCATTTTGTATTTTTAATGTTGTTGCCTGAGTACGTATATTAGGACAAAAGTTGAATTTTATTATTTAATTTAAAAAGATGTTTTTTTGTATTGATTTCATGAAGCCCTACTTAAGCCAATTTGAGAGCTACAGAAATATTTTGAGTTGATGAAAGCGTGTTACTACTGTGTTGCTCAGTAACATAATTGTTCATCTGTGTCCCACGTAAGCACAGCCCACAGCCCAAACCCCACTCTGCATAAGTCCAACGCTACAGTGAGAATATCAGAATGGATCCTGAAGGGTAACTAAAGTGCTTATTATGAACTTAGCATTGTCGCTAGAGTTTTGAAACGCTATAGATTTGAATGTACAGCATTAGAACCTGTCTGAATGGAATCATGCTGTTTATGTAGTGGCAGTTAACATGTTCAGTTGACCATTAGCACGATTTTCATCCAAATAATGTGAAACCGTACTAAATGTGCATAACTTGTGGTTGGATATGGTAACATTCTCCCTTTGACTGGTGTTGACGAGTTTACTCGTCATGTTGAGTGCCGCTCCCTGGGTGCTAATGACGAGTATAGTCGCGGCCGCGGGTTTTCCCCTGAGCGCTGCTGACGAGTATAGGTGCGCCGCTACCTGAGTGCTGATGACGAGATAACTCGGACAGCTGACTTCCCGTCCCATGTCTCAGCAGCCTTTCGCAGTTCTGGCCGCTAGCTTTGTTAGTAGGCTGTTTAGGTTTTCTTATTGGTAACGCCACGTAGCGCTCTGTATGAAAATCACTGGCTGTGCTGTGTGCAGTCTGTGGCTAGTTCGCATTGTTGTCTGCCATTGTAGTGTTGGGCAGCTGGATGTTAACAGCGCATAGCGTTCGGCAGTTGGAGGTGACCTGCCAGCAGTGGTGGATGTGGGGAGAGAGATGGCGGAGTTTTGAAATTTGTAAGACTGGATGTCATGAACTGCTATATATATTATGACTATTAAGGTAAATACATCATTTGTTCTCTATCAAAATCTTTCATTTGCTAAGTATGCCTATCAGTAGTTTGTGCCTTCAGTAGTTAGAATCTTTTATTTAGCTGGCAGTAGTGGCGCTCGCTATATTGTAGTAGTTCGAGTAACGAAGATGTTTGTGAGGTAAGTGATTTGTGGAAGGTATAGGTTAATGTTAGTCAGGGCCATTCTTTTGTAGGGATTATTGAAAGTCAGATAGCGTTGCGCTAAAAACATTGTGTGTCAGTTTAAGCCCAGTCACGTATATAATTTTTCAAAAGGGGACGTTTCATATGTCGACCCTTAGCCGAGGATACCTCACTGGAATCTACTGATTTTTTCTTGTAGTTTGTGTAATTAGTGTAGCTTTTGTTTATTGCTAGCACGCAATGATAGAGAGAATTTCCGTTGTAGTTGTAGTTTTTCATTGTTGTACAGTAAAACAGTTGTGGCATGCATGTAGATTTGCAGCAAGTATTTCGCAGCTGCGCTTGCAATTAACTAGATATTATTTTCAGTGCTATGTTAATGTGTTCTCTTATTTTTGCTCTTCAAATTGTGTTTTCCTGTGTTGTCGTGTGAAATATTGCGACAATAATGGCGTGTGAAAAACGTAATACTAGGCTCCAAAGTAAACTGAGAAATGACAGTGAAGACGAAAGCAGCGTGTTAACTTATGTTCAACATAGTAATTTGGTAATTGTGCATAGGGAAATGGAGCAGGCGGCAAACAGTGGCGTAGGCAGTGAAACAATTAGTGAACAGGGAAGCATTATCGATCGATCGCTCGGCAACAGCTCGCCACAGGAATCCGAAATGACAGGACACAATTTTTCAAATACTGTAGATTCAGGTTTTGCGTCCTCACCGTTTTCTCAAATAAGTCAAGACACATTTTCTGCTTGTCAAAATGTGAATGTTGCCGGTGCAAATGCACTGCCGAAAAGCGTAGAGGAACAGATTCCAGACACTAATGCATTGTTATTACAGCGAATGCAACAAATGGAACAAAATCAGAGACAAACACAGCAAAAGCTTCAAAAGTTAGAGACAATGGAACAAAATCTTCAAACGTTAGACACAATGGAACAACACCAGAGACAAACACAGCGACAGTTAGACGCAATGGAACAAAAGTTAGACACCACACTTGAACAAACACGTGAAGATTTAACTACTGAGTTACATAAAATCGAATCGAAATGTCAGAAAGTCTGTAATGAAGTAAAAACACAAATTTGTGAGCGTTTTCAACCTATTTTTTTGCGGCATGAAAATGCATTACAGAATCACGAAGCAGCCATAAAAGAACTGCAAACCACTGTTCATGAAAATCACGACACCTTGCAAGCTAAAATTGACTCAGTTGCATCTACCGATTCGGTCACGCAACTTGCAAAAACTCAGGAAAACTTAAAGGACACAGTAGATACTCTGAAACTTCGTTCAGAAAAACACACTGAGGAAATAAGTACACTATCGGAGAAAGTAGCCGAACTTTCGGATCAGTTCACTAACTTATCTACAAAGGTAGATGGTGATCTGAATGACACAAGACCTGTAGCCATCACTGACACAGAAGAGTATGAACAAATTAAGAAATTCAAACAAAATCAAATTAATACACAACAAAAAAGAGAAATCCGGGAAGTACAAGATCAGTTGGCACAAGTAATACAACAATTACATATTTCAGAGGACACTCGCGCTTCAACACGGGAAGAGGGACTTAGAAATACGGAACAACTACAAAATAATAACACAGGAAACTTCGGAAATTATGAAAGAAATTGGCAAGGGACACCGAATTTTGAGATGGAACCGCCAAAACGACGTAACAATGACCGACATGTGACTCGCTGACATGATAATTTTGACTATAAGCTGTTCATTACTACACGTAAATTCCAAACATTTAAGAATTCTGGCAACGACATTCATCCACAAGCATGGCTCCATCAATTCTCTCGTTGTTTTCCTCCCAACTGGTCGTTAGAGCACAGATTAGAATTTACGTGTGGCTACTTAGAGAATGAACCAGCTGAAAGAATGCGATCGGTCATTCACGATTGTCACAGTGAAGGAGAATTTTACCATGCGTTCCTCTCAGCATATTGGTCTCAAGCTACACAAGACCGAGTAAAACGTAGCATCATGATGATGAAATACTTTGAACAATCAGAATTTTCCAGTCTTGTCAAATATTTTGAAGACATGTTGCACAAGAATCAGTACCTGTCAAACCCATACAGCCCCTCAGAACTCATCCGCATTTGCTTAATCAAATTACCTGAACATTTGCGACATATTATTTTGGCAGGACGTTGCAAAGACGACATTGAAGCTTTTCAGGGGCTCTTACAAGAACTGGAAATTGACACTGACAATCGCGGAACGCGAAAACAGGAGCACAACAATTACAGGTCACATCCGTCACAATTTCGCGATGACAGAAATAATAACTGGACACGACAAGGCTATTCTTACAACGTAAATCGTGACCAAAACAGACACCACCCATATGACAACCACTGGCAGAGTAATAGTTACAGAGAAAGATCGCATTTTTGTAGTAATGAATGTGACAGAGACAACCATAGAAAAAGACAATATGGGAACCAAAATAATTATTATCAAGGGAGACAGAAAAGCTTCAGACGCAACGGTTCACCACGCAGTTACGATTCTGGGAGAAATTCTCCACCACATGACCGACAAGAAAGAAACTATGGAATCTACCGACAAGACGACAGACGATATGGTCATAACGACAGACCTGAATTGCATCAGAACTGGCGGGATTTAAACAGGGCCGGGCCCTCTCGACAAGGTGAATTTGTAGAAGTTAGGTCTCCCAACCCCAATAACGACGCGCGCCAACAAAGAGACAATAGGCAATGACTCATACCGCTGGCAGCCACAAAAAGTACGTATGAAACTAACGACGCAGCTGCCGTAGCTAGTAATTACGTAAAAATGGAAGACATTAGGGACATCTTACTCCAAGAACACGACGTAAAACATAACAACATTGCATATCCTGTGATTCACATTACAGTAAATGACGTAAAATCTACGTCAGTACTTGACTCTGGCAGTCCCATTTCAGTAATTAGTGAAACAGCCTTTAGCAAATGCAACAAATCGAACGATTGCCCCACACTTCCGTTACGTAAGATTAAATTACAAGGTGCAATCTTTGGAAAAAGTGTAGATGTACGCCAACAAACCAACTTAGAATTCTTTTGTCAAAACCACAGTTTCTCCATGAACTTTCTTATTGTTCCATTATTGTCGACGGAAATTATACTGGGAGTAGGCTTTTTGAATGAATACAAAGCAATCTTAAGCTTTCACGATGCTGAAATAAGTTTAGAAAAAGAAGGTAAGTCAGTAGCTTTGAAATTTGAAGATTGGCTCTCAAACCATGACGAAGAAATTAATCGGCTTTACCTCCTGTTGGACAACAGTTCGGAATTTTCGACGGAACTTGACACTAACAATCACTCTGCAAGTACTGACAGGGATGATATCGACGGCGCATTTGATACTAATGAGTTAATTCAGAATAAAATTCAAACAATTGAGAATTGTAATGACACTGATAGGGAGGACATTTTTGAGATTTTACAAGTACATTCCACAGTTTTTACTCACAAAACAGGAACAATCAAGGGATTTCAACACCAATTTCGTGTTCGTGAGCATACTAAATTTTGTGTTAGACCATACGTAATTCCGGCGCATTATAGGGACCGTGTTAGAAGTACAATCTATGCTTGACGAGGGCATTATTGAGCCTGCAGTAAGCTCATACAACAATCCATTACATGTCATTGAGAAGAAAAATGGATCGATCAGGCTTGTCTTAGATTCGAGACAAATCAATACTATCATCATTCCTGAAACAGACAGGCCGCAAACGTTGGAAGAACGTTTTAATGGTGTAAAAGTGTTGTCTTCCATTGATCTCAGATCCAGCTTTTATCAGATCGAACTTAATCCAGAATGTAGAAAATACACAGCTTTCCTTTGTTTCGGCGTTTGTTATCAGTTTCGGAAACTTCCTTTTGGTCTGAGCATTTCTTTGGCAGCATTCATTCGCGGGCTAAATTCCATATTACCTGAGTTCTTAAAACGTCACATCACCTTATATGTGGACGATATTCTAATAGCAGAAGCTTCATGGGAGCAACATAATCGCATCCTCAACAGTTTGTTACGTATTTTTACAGAATCTGAAATTACAGTTAACTTGGAAAAGTCTGAATTCGGTAGGTGAAAGGTGAGGTTTTTGGGACATATTTCCGTTGTTTCCTATTATTCCTTCTAAATTAAAAGAATTTGCTGCTGTTGATCTCTTGGGACCCCTTGTCAGAACATCTAATGGATTTTCGTACGTTCTAGTCGCTGTTGAACTTACTTCAAAATTTGTTTCTTTCACTGCGTTACATAAAGCCACTGAACGGCCTGTATCCAACGCCTTTATTAAAAATGTCTTACGTGAAGTTGGCCACGTTGCTAAAGTCATTTCAGATAATGGACCGCAATTAAGATCTGCTGTTCGGTTACGCATGCTTCGGAATTGTAAAGTCAAACCTGTTTTTATTTCATTGTACTCACCACATTGTAACCCGTCTGAAAGGATTATGAAAGAAATCAATAAGCTTTGCAGACTTTATTGTCACAGAAAGCATCAGCATTGGGACGGATATTTACACTTATTTCAAAATGTGCTGAATGAAATGCCTCATGATTCCACTGCTTTACCACCTACTCTTGTACTGAAGAATGAAGAACCACCGAACAGAATCAGAGTGCTTGTACCTTTCCTGAATACACGTAAACTTCGACACAAGCACATAATTGATTTGGCTATTAAAAATATAAAATCTGCAGCAAACAAGAGGAGAAAACTACACGGTAAAGCAAAGGCAAAGAAATTATACATTGGTCAGGAAGTTCTCATTAAAGCTCACTCATTATCACATAAAAAGAAACACTTGAGTCACAAATTCTTTCTAGTTTACAATGGACCTTACAGAATCCGATGTATACCACATGACAATTGCGTTGAAGTTGAAACTCTGCGTACTAGGAAGAGTAAAGGATTGCACCACATTTCACATGTAAAACCGTTTATTGAAAGATAATCTGCTTTTTAACTTTGTCTTTGCCATATAACTTATCACTTTACATCGCTAGTATGCTTTGTCAGACTTAGAATCTGTTAACATGCAACAATGTTTGAAGTTAAATATCCAGTCAAGAGCCAAGAGAACTTATTTAAACAGAAATTACGAATGCATTGTTATTGTGAACAGACGACACAGTGTTATTGAGTGTGTGCATTCTTGCTTGTTAGTTGCACGATTACGTAAGGCTCACATACTTAGAACATTTACCAGTACTGCTAATGAGATTTATAGCAACATTTTGGTTTACTTGAAAATACATTCTGGATTTAAAGTACTTTCTGTGAGATACCAGATGACACAGTGGTTAGTTTATGTGACAGCTACACGATTTTATCACGACGCTACTAATGAGTGACAATTTACAATGTTGCTTTTGCGGTGTTTCTGTTTTATATATGTACAGTTTTTCTGTATTATTCTGGAAAGTAAAACATGTTTTTGTAGTAACTTTTGTGGTATAGCAACAATGAGACAGCTTTTTTCGTGGCACAACAATACATTACTGTACAGTACTTTCTTCATCACGCCAATAAGCATAATAACTACGATATCTATACGCAAAGCATTTCACTTTTGTTTACCATGAGGTAAGTACATTGACTTCTGCAGAACTTAGCTTTCGGAGGACGATAACTACGACACTTCCACAGAGATTATGTTGCAACAAGACGCACAGTTTAGCGCTACAGTACACGTATTTGAGTGATTAATTTTATACTTAAAACATTTATTTTTAAAGATTTTTGAATTACAAAGAAAGTTTTCCGTGATACATTTCATTCCATTGCTGTAATCTGTAACACCTGAGGGTATAATTACATTAATCCTCAGGGGGTACACACCTACTTTGTGTACCATGTGTTTGGCAAGCACAAGGAGCCCTAGCTAATATGGTATTTGCTTATACAACTTTACACATCGGTACCATGTTTCTCTAACACATAAATTACACAGCTATCTGATCGTTTAACTGAGAGACAAACATTTTTTTTACTACATCAGTGACAAATGTTTATGTAATTACACAGTTGGATAACTTCACACTTATGAAATTGTATTTTGTCTGTACTTTGTGAACTGTTCATATTTTTTGGAACCATTGTGATACTATGAGAGCTTTGAATGATGTATTTAGTATGGGATCATGATTTTAAAGTACGTTTGAGGTAGATGACACTATTGAAATGAGCAGAGAATTTTTTTTAGGTTTCGAAATTATAGGAGGAAGCTACGACGATTTTGAAAGTTGACTGAGGTGTTATGATGTTATTATTATGATGACTATGTGTATTATGCTGTTGCGGTATGTTTATGATCAATAAGCTGATGCTGTATGAGTTATTTGATTATGCTACATATCTGTTATGATGAAATATTGAAGAAGTGTCGACGAATAAGGTAAGGAATAATGAGTAGTGGTTAGGGACTCTGGTTTGTGAAAAAGGTTGTTGGAAACCAAGAATCGTACTTTAAGAGTTATGAAATGTGTGTAAATGCATGAATGTATTACAATGCCGCCGAAAATTTTTTGGACTCTGTTATATCAATAGGATTTTGTTTCTACAGATTTGTAACGCAAATTCTTGACCTGTGAAATATTTTTATATGAGACTGTCACTGTAGCGGAAACTGCTGTCGTAAATATTTCCATAAGAAAGTTAAGTGACCACCTGCACGTAATGCGTCGTGGGCAGCTGCGTGACGGTCACCTGGAAAAAAGCCATTAGTGTGTGCCTTTCAGAGGCACAGGTAAAAAAAAAGAAAAGAGGCCATTACCCTCACTATCCTATACCCCAAGAACCATGGACCTTGGCGTTGGTGGGGAGGCTTACGTGCCTCAACGATACAGATAGTCGTACCGTAGGTACAACCACAATGGAGGGGTATTTGTTGAGAGGCCAGACAAATGTGTGGTTCCTGAAGAGGGGCAGCAGCCTTTTCAGTAGTTGCAGGGGCAACAGTCTGGATAATTGACTGATCTGGCCGTGTACCATTAACCAAAACAGCCTTGCTGTTGTGGTACTGTGAACGGCTGAAAGCAAGGGGAAACTACAGCCGTAATTTTTCCCGAGGGCATGCAGCTTTACTGTATGGTTAAATGATGATGGGGTCCTCTTGGGTAAAATATTCCGGAGGTAAAAAAGTCCCCCATTCAGATCTCCGGGCGAGGACTACTCAAGAGGACGTCATTATCAGGAGAAAGAAAACTGGCGTTCTATGGATCGGAGTGTGGAATGTCAGATCCCTTAATCAGGCAAGTAGGTTAGACAATTTAAAAAGGGAAATGGATAGGTTAAAGTTAGATATAGTGGGAATTAGTGAAGTTCGGTGGCAGGAGGAACAAGACTTTTGGTCAGGTGAATACAGGGTTATAAATACAAAATCAAATAGGGGTAATGCGGGTAAGCTACTACAAACAGCATAGTGAACGTATTATAGTGGTCAAGATAGACACGAAGCCCACGCCTACTACAGTAGTACAAGTTTATATGCCAACTAGCTCTGCAGATGATGAAGAAATTGAAGAAATGTATGATGAGATAAAAGAAATTATTCAGGTAGTGAAGGGAGTCTAAAATTTAATAGTCATGTGTGACTGGAATTCGACAGTAGGAAAAGGGAGAGAAAGAAACATAGGTGAATATGGATTGTGGGAAAGAAATGAAAGAGGAAGCCGTCTGTTAGAATTCTGCACAGAGCATAACTTAATCATAGCGAACACTTGGTTCAAGAATCATAAAAGAAGGTTGTACACATGGAAGAATCCTGGAGATACTAATTGGTATCAGATAGATTATATAATGGTAAGACAGAGATTTAGGAACCAGGTTTTAAATTGTAGGACATTTCCAGGGGCAGATGTGGACTCCGATCACAATCTATTGGTTATGAACTGTAGATTAAAACTGAAGAAACTGCAAAAAGGTGGGAATTTAAGGAGATGGGACCTGGATAAACTGACTAAACCAGAGGTTGTACAGAGTTTCAGGGACAGCATCAGAGAACAATTGACAGGAATGGGGGAAAGAAATACAGTAGAAGACGAATGGGTAGCTCTGAGGGATGAAGTAGTGAAGGCAGCTGAGGATCAAGTAGGTAAAAAGACGAGGGCCACTAGAAATCCTTGGGTAAGAGAAGAAATATTGAATTTAATTGATGAAAGGAGAAAATATAAAAATGCAGTAAATGAATCAGGCAAAAAGGAATACAAACGTCACAAAAATGAGATCGACAGGAAGTGCAAAATAGCTAAGCAGTTATGGCTAGAGGACAAATGTAAGGATGTAGAGGCTTATCACACTAGGGGTAAGATAGATACCGCCTACAGGAAAATTAAGGAGACCTTTGGAGAAAAGAGAGCCACTTGTATGAATATCAAGAGCTCAGATGGAAACCCAGTTCTAAGCAAAGAGGGGAAAGCAGAAAGGTGGAAAGTGTATATAGAGGGTCTATACAAGGGCAGTGTACTTGAGGACAATGTTATGGAAATGGAAGAGGATGTAGATGGAGATGAAATGGGAGATACGATACTGCGTGAAGAGTTTGACAGAGCACTGAAAGACCTGAGTCGAAACAAGGCCCCGGGAGTAGACAACATTCCATTAGAACTACTGACGGCCTTGGGAGAGCCAGTCCTGACAAAACTCTACCATCTGGTGAGCAAGATGTACGAGACAGGCGAAATACCCTCAGACTTCAAGAAGAATATAATAACTCCAATCCCAAAGAAAGCAGGTGTTGACAGATGTGAAAATTACCGAACTCTCAGTTTAATAAGTCACAGTTGCAAAATACTAACGCGAATTATTTACGGACATATGGAGAAACTGGTAGAAGCCGACCTCGGGGAAGATCAGTTTGCATTCCATAGAAAAGTTGGAACACGTGAGGCAATACTGACCTTAAGACTTATCTAAGAAGAAAAATTAAAGAAAGGCAAACCTACGTTTCTAGCATTTGTAGACTTAGAGAAAGCTTTTGACAATGTTGACTGGAATACTCTCTTTCAAATTCTAAAGGTGGCAGGGGTAAAATACAGGGAGCGAAAGGCTATTTACAATTTGTACAGAAACCAGATGGCAGTTATAAGAGTCGAGGGGCATGAAAGCGAAGCAGTGGTTGGGAAGGGAGTGAGACAGGGTTGTAGCCTCTCCCCAATGTTATTCAATCTGTATATTGAGCAAGCAGTAAAGGAAACAAAAGAAAAGTTTGGAGTAGGTATTAAAATCCAGGGAGAAGAAATAAAAACTTTGAGGTTCGCCGATGACATTGTAATTCTGTCAGAGACAGCACAGGACTCGGAAGAACAGTTGAACGGAATAGACAGTGTCTTGAAAAGAGGGTATAAGATGAACATCAACAAAAGCAAAACGAGGATAATGGAATGTAGTCGAATTAAGTCGGGTGACGCTGAGGGAATTAGATTAGGAAATGAGACACTAAAAGTAGTAAAGGAGTTTTGCTATTTGGGGAGCAAAATAACTGATGATGTTCGAAGTAGAGAGGATATAAAATGTAGACTGGCAATGGCAAGGAAAGCGTTTCTGAAGAAGAGAAATTTGTTAACATCGAGTATAGATTTAAGTGTCAGGAAGTTGTTTCTGAAAGTATTTGTATGGAGTGTAGCCATGTATGGAAGTGAAACATGGACAATAAATAGTTTGGACAAGCAGAGAATAGAAGCTTTTGAAATGTGGTGCTACAGAAGAGTGTTGAAGATTGGGTGGGTAGATCATGTAACTAATGAGGAGGTATTGAATAGGATTGGGGAGAAGTTTATGGCACAACTTGACTAGAAGAAGGGGTCGGTTAGTAGGACATGTCCTGAGGCATCAAGGGATCACAAATCTAGCATTGGAGGGCAGCGTGGAGGGTAAAAATCGTAGAGGGAGACCAAGAGATGAATACACTAAGCAGATTCAGAAGGATGTAGGTTGCAGTATCTACTGGGAGATGAAGGAGCTTGCACAGGATAGAGTAGCATGGAGAGCTGCATCAAACCAGTCTCAGGACTGAAGACCACAACAACAACAACAACCCTCGCTATTGACATTTCTTTGTTGAAAGCATCGCAAATACGACACGCTCAAACTTGAAAACATATGATTATACTGTGGAGCTTTTAATTTATGATATTTACTAAAATGCCTAATGAAATGATGAGAATCATTTTACATCTATTGTCTTTCTAGTTGAGAGTTTGCTCACTTTGTTTAATATCAAGTTTCTAGCTACAACAGCTTTGGTTAAAATAAAATTTAATAGATGTACTAATATAAATATTTTATGCCTACATATCCAGTAAATAATTTTATGATCTATTAAATAACCGAAGGAGCACAAAAAGACATTTCCCTTCACAGGAATTGCATACGGAATTTCCTTTTCAACTACGTGGTAATTTTTTTGGTAGTATAACTTCTTGTGGTGCACCACTTTAATCACATAGACATTAAGATGTGAATATACATTTCCCTTGTCTGCATTGTTGTCTTTAGCGCAATATTTTTTCTGCTTGAGCTATGTCATGTTCAGATATAAGTTATTGCATTTGCTGCTGCTGTTTGCCAGGCATAGTGCTACTAAATTTCACTTTGTATTACTCTGTTAAGCTAGTTTTACTACTGATTAATTTTTCTTGTTGCTGCACATTGGCTCATGTTAGTTGTAATGTTGCATTGCTTGGTAATTTAGATTTACTGTAGCTTGCTTTGCAATTTTCCATTTTTTTCATTGCTGTTTGTATTAAGTGTTTTATGCTGCTGCATTGCCTCGTCCCTTAGTTTAGCATCTGAGCTCATTAAATTTAAGTTAGCTTAAGAGGGGGTAGCCTATAAGAGAATGAGTTGCGATGAAATCGAAGAAATGCACTGAGAGGCTATACGAGAAAAGTACAGAAAGCAGGTATAGATAGGACTTTTGGAAATAATGAAGAATGAAGGGAGATCTCCGTGAAGTAAAGAAAGTTTTGTTTGCAAAATACTGCAGTAAAACAAACCCTGTCCATTCCTTGTGTTATTACACTATGTGAATTTGTGTTTTTCCTGTCTGTACGTGTTTAGCTAATAAGATTTATGTTGTAGAATTCTTCTGATAATATGTTATTTACCTTGTAAAGATGCTTAGACATTATTTATTCTGTTTTGTTTTAATGCTCATGTGTGAAGTTGATGTTTCAAAAGTTATTCTGATCTTTTATGTATGTACTTATGCCATAATTCCTGTAACACTGATGTATATGTTTATTCCTATTCTTTTGTAAAGCCCCTATTACTGCAAATGTTATCTGTATTATTATGTTTTTAATGATGTATTTTGTACCGTTGTTATTGTATTCTTATGTTATAAAATTGTAATTGGTACCAGTTCATCATATTATTAACTTGTAAGTTACATTTCACTGCACACGTTTCTGTTGGTCATAGTATATGGACAATATGTGAGGAGTAGGGACTGTTAGTGTTTGCACATGTGTTAATAATTCAGCAAGGGACTGGATAACAGCATTGCTGGTTCTAAGGACAATTCCAAAATCTTTGTGAGTGCACAAGTGGTGGTTATGGACTTGCTATATTATCAGCAAGACTCTTCAATGGTGATTGTGTACCTGCACAGTCACAACAGATGTCTGCTGGCCGTCTCTACAAGGACTACAGTTGGTCTGCATCTTTGATGGCCCACCAGTACCATTATTTCTACAAGGACTGCAGTGGGTCTGCACCTTTGGTGGCCCACCAATACCATACTCTCTACCAAGATTATAGTGGGCCTGCTCTGTGATGACCTACCTACCAATATTCTTCAAAACGTTGACTGACTCTGGGGTGGGTTTGCTCTGTTGTGGCCCATTACCTGTCTGAATGTCAAGACTCAGCACTGTCTTTCCGTTGGAAGGACAACACTACTTCTTCAAGACTGCATGGAAATCCATTACTTCCGTGTGCATTTTCTTTTACTGCTCAGACATTGATAAAAACACTGCTATTTTACTGTGATGAACGATCAGGACTGTCTTTATGGACTGTGAGAAAATTTTAGCTTTTGACCAACATTGTATCAATAAGTGTGTGCATTTGATATCTTTGTTATTGTAATTATGAAAAATTTCTTCAAATCTGCATTGGCCACTGCCCAAAACAATTTGTAAAATTTTTTGTGGGGAGCATGGGGGCTATGTAAGTAGGCTGTTTAGGTTTTCTTATTGGTAACGCCACGTAGCGCTGTGTATGAAAATCACTGGCTGTGCTGTGTGCAGTCTGTGGCTAGTTTGCATTGTTGTCTGCCATTGTAGTGTTGGGCAGCTGGATGTTAACAGCGCATAGCGTTCGGCAGTTGGAGGTGACCCGCCAGCAGTGGTGGATGTGGGGAGAGAGATGGCGGAGTTTTGAAATTTGTAAGACTGGATGTCACGAACTGCTATATATATTATGACTATTAAGGTAATTACATCATTTGTCCTGTATCAAAATCTTTCATTTGCTAACTATGCCTATCAGTAGTTAGTACCTTCAGTAGTTAGAATCTTTTATTTAGCTGGCAGTAGTGGCGCTCGCTATATTGTAGTAGTTCGAGTAACGAAGATGTTTGTGAGGTAAGTGATTTGTGGAAGGTATAGGTTAATGTTAGTCAGGGCCATTCTTTTGTAGGGATTATTGAAAGTCAGATAGCGTTGCGCTAAAAACATTGTGTCAGTTCAAGCCCAGTCATGTATATAATTTTTCAAAAGGGGACGTTTCAGCTTGTCTGTTGTAAGCCTAGGCTTCGCACTACAGTTCACTGTTCATCGGAATTTACATGTGTTCTTCGCATCCTGTATTTTACAAGGAAAGTGGCGAGACGTCGTGGTTGCACTGAGGAAGAACTCATGGAGATTCTTACGAGGAGCGACAGTGAGGGTGAACTACTTGATTCTGATGAAAGTGATAGCTCTTCCACAGAGTCCGAAAGCTCTATTCATAAACCGTCCACGTCAGCAGGGGTGTTAAAGCAGTCTCATGTTTCAACAAGAGATGTTAGTTGTTCTGAATCTGAAGAATCAGAAAGTGATAGTGAGACGCCTACAAGGAAAGCATGTCGTAGTGATATATTTGACTGGAAAGAAAAAGACTTTCAGCCATTTAATCACGCATTTGATGATACGCTGTCGGGACATGTGTGTCAAATAGGGAATGAGTCAAGTATTCTGTCAGTTTTCATGTTATTCTTTACACAAGAATTGATGAAATATATAGCTGACGAAACGAATTGGTTTTATTTATTCACCAAGGAGAATACTCCCGAACCAGTGCAGTCTCGAATCTCAAAGTGGAAACATATTGGATATGAAGAAATGTATTGTTTCATAGCTGTTTGTCTTCTGATGCCTCGCATGAAGAAACTGAAAATTATCGAATACTGGACCAGAGATGTTCTTCTAAATACGTCAATTTTTAGTGAACTTATGTCAAGAGAACGATTTTTATTACTTATGAGAATGTTACATTTCAGTGACAACTCTGCCAATACTGGAGGAGACAGATTATTCAAAATTAGGAACATTGTCAATAAAGTTCGTACAGATTTCTGTTGTGCATTTAATCCACATCAGAAATTCTGCATTGATGAAAGTTTGTTATTATTCAAAGGACGCTTATCTTTCAGACAATTCATTCCACCGAAACAGAGTAGATTCGGTATAAAAACATTTGTGTTATGTGATTGTAAGTCTGTCTATGTCTTGGATTTCATTGTTTATACAGAGGCATCAACAGAAATTAAGTTCCACAATTTGGGGAAAAGTGATGACGTAGTGGCTACACTTATGAAGCCCTATTTAGAACGTGGACATACCCTCTACGTCGATAACTGGTACTGAAGCCCAGACTTGTTTACCTGGCTTCACAGTCATGGGACGAACGCATGTTGTACTATCCGTAAGAACAGACGCAACTTGCCGAAACTTCAGAAGAAACTGGAACGTGGAGATATTCAGTTTATGTGTACTGATACAATGCTTGCTATAAAGTGGTGTGACAAAAGGGAGGTGTGGATATTGACCACATGTAACACCACAGAAATGGTTGACACAGGAAAGATTGACAGAAATACTGGCGAAAAAATTAAGAAACCACAAAGCATTGTAGATTATAACTTGAGTATGGGAGCAGTTGACCGTTCTGATATGCTGCTTAGCTCTGTCGGATGTATATGAAAAACAATGAGGTTGTATAAAAAGTTCATTTTTCAAGTTCTAGATCTGTGTGTTTTTAACTGCTCATGTTCTACACAGATCACTAACAAGTCGTAAAATGACGATAGCAGAGTTTCATCTGTTACTGGTAAGGGAACTTACAGAAACGTATGCGTTAGAGCGCAGAAAAGCTGGCAGAAGAAGGTGTTCTGATGATAATCCTCTAAGATTTGTGGGAAGGCATTATCCAGACATTATAACAAGTGAGCAATCCAAGAAAAGTGCGCTAACGCGTAGACGCATTGTTTGCTGGAAACAAAAAGTGCGTCGAGAAAGCAGGTACGATTGTAAAAGTTGCAAGGTACCATTGTGTCGTACCCTGTTTTGGAAAATACCACACAAAACAGAATTACTAATTGCAGCATAGAACGAATACAATGATGCTATTAGAAAAAGCTTCGAAAACCGAAAAAAATTATAAAAAGGGAAAAACAAAATAAAAATGTTTTTAACTTCGCCAGTGCCGGTCCAAAGCCCGGATGAAAAAGGAGGATGGGAAACACATTCACAAAGTGTAAAGGTAAAGCCTAAATTTACAGTTCATGACTTTGAATTTTCTCTATAATTGAATTTAATGTGCTAACAAAAAGACAGAGATTCCACATCTTTCAAATGTTGGAAAATCTGTTGAATATTTATGTGCAACAATCACAAGTATTGTACAAATTTCGTCAAGGAAACAAAATTACGCATGATAGGGTAATTACAAAACGCAACAAATATTCGGGCCATTCAGCGATACAAACAGTGGGCCATGTGAAATTTCTTATCACACCAGAATGCGAATGTAACGACGTGAAGTAAAATTGTTCATACCATTGCTCACAGTAAATTCCGATGTTATAGTGCGATATGAAAGATAATCTGTATGTCACCTTCTCCTATAAAAGACGTAATACGATGTTCTGAACAACAAAAATAATGTACAGTAATCTATAATCTATGGCTTATTTTATTCGTTCTTGAGTTAGTGCGGTGAGGAACACATAGATAAATGCAGACATTATAAACGTGTATCCAAGAAAATGGTTCAAATGGCTCTGAGCACTATGGGACTTAACATCTGTGGTCATCAGTCCCCTAGAACTTAGAACTACTTAAACCTAACTAACCTAAGGACATCACACACATCCATGCCCGAGGCAGGATTCGAACCTGCGACCGTAGCGGTCGCGCGGTTCCGGACTGAGCGCCTAGAAAAACGTGTATCCAAGAAAGAACAATAAACTATAGATGTAAAGCTAACGAATCACGGCGCTTTCGGCATAATATACAAAAATAGTGCAAGATAACTACAAGCAAGATATCATTCTTGGTGACGGAAAATAGTTTTACCAGACAGTTTGATTCTATAGTAATTCACCTGCAGGGGATCTACGTAGTGAGAGCATTTACGAGTATTCTGTATCAGCCGTGAGAGGACACAATATTTCGCGTGGAGTCGCAGTCACTGCAGAAACACTCAGCACAGGGCGGGTGGGGTAGCGAGGGGCGCTCCGCCCCAGGCGGCAGCTCGAGGGTCAGCCACAGGTATACGGATGACAGTGCAGCCCGCAGCGCCTCAGCGTGCCAAGTGGATCATGGGCCTCCAGCAGCCAAAGGGTTACGACAAAAGTTGGATTTTATTATTTCATTTAAAAAAGACATTTTTTGTGATGATTGCATGAAGCTGTACTTAAGGCAACTTAAGAGCAACAGAAATATTTTGAGTTGTTGAAAGCGTGTTACTATTGTGTTGTTCAGTAGCATAATTTTTCATCAGTGTCCCACGTAAGCACAGCCCACAGCCCAAACCCCACTCTGCATAAGTCCAGCGCTACAGTGAGAATATCAGAATGGAATCTGAAGGGTAACTAAAGTGCTTATTATGACATTACCATTGTCGCTAATGTTTTGAAACGCCATATGTTTGAATGTACAGCATTAGAACCTGTCTGAATGGAATCATTTTGTTTACATAGTGGCAGTTAACATGTTCAGTTGACCATTAGCACGATTTTCATCCAAATAATGTGAAACCGTACTAAATGTGCATAACTTGTGGTTGGATACGGTAACATTCTACCCATGTAAAGAAAATTAGACTACATTTAATTAGAATGAAAATATTAGTCCATAATACTATTCCTGTAACTGTTACACACCTGCGCTCATGTTGTCTTCATTTATCAATAAATTCGTGCAGAAGACGTTGCCTATAAGAAAAGATTTTAGGCTACATTTGTTATTTGATTTTCTAACTGTCAGACAGTTCATCTTACTGGACAAATTATCAAAGACTTTTGTGACAAAATACAGATCTGTGTTCTAAGCCACTGTCGGCATTTGTAATGAGTAACACAGGTCATTATTTGTTCTAATGTTTTATCTGTGGAGATCTCTATTCTTGTCAAATGGTGACTATTTATGGTGTGCATATTGTGAGGAAGTAGTTAGTACCTAGGTCCTTGAAGGGAGGCCTACAAGATAACTGTGGGTGAGTATGTATTATTCTCGCTGGTTGCTTTCGTTCAATTAATACTTTCATTCTATGTGATGAGCTACCACACAAAACTTTCCGTTAGATGTTTCTTGGAAATATCCAATACAAGTTGTTGACTTGTTTATATATAAAATCAATAGCTACACAGCTTTAATGAACTAAGTCGTTCGTGAAGTCAGTAACAAATGTAGCTGTCTGATATATTACCATGCACCTAGAAAACAAGATAAGAAAGTTAATTAATTAAACCAACCCTTGTTGTAGGTACAGTTTAATACTATTAAAGTAACAATTTTGTTTTGAAGAAATAAATGTGGTCACCGACATTTACAGTGGGATCATTAGCTTAATTGTCCACCCGTTAACCTGTTTCGAGCCATGATTCCTCTTTAACACCGCAGCTTTGTTACCGTTGGAATAAATCACAGTGTGAAGTCAGCAGATGCTGCAGTAAATTTGTTAATCACCAAAACCTACAACCATTTTCGGTTAGGAGCTGTTGATTCATTTGATACCTTCCCCTTAGGAGAGTGATTCTTAGAGTTTTACTCACACTGATACGATTATCTTGACGTTTATATCGTTTAAAACGATTATAATGAAGTTTATATCTTTTAAAGTTTTAATCTTTGTAGACTACTAGTTTGGTATGATATCACACTGCACACTGTACACACAGAGTCATAGCAGCAGGTGACAGACACTAGCAAGTCGTCATACTACGATTGAGAACTGGCAGCAGACATTGCTAGTAACAGATTACCGAATGGAAGTTATTACTTAAAGCCTTTAGCAAGCTCTCTTCTCTTCACAATGAATGAAGCACAGCAACAGATGACCCACGATCCCAGTATAGCACTCAGTACCAGTTGCTTCTCACAAGAGTAATCCCATAAACGTCTTTGCCGTATGCAGTACTCAATGACAAAATTACGTATGTACAAGAAAATAAAAGCAAAGCAATGGCACAGAGCAACAGATAGGAATTCTTATCATGTAAATCATGGACTGTATTGTGTTCGTAATCAATAAAGAAAAAATAAAGTACAATACAATAAAACGATATGTAAGCTAGCAACCTGTACAATAAAGAGTTAACTAAAAACACAAATATCTTTTACTCTCCACATACGACAGTAAGCTACTTTTCTGAACTTGGTGCTTTTCAGCCAAGGCCCAGGAAACTCAAGGGTAATTGTGTTACTAATTAAGAATATTCGATAGAGGTTTCCAAATACCTCAGAACAAAGCTATGGCAAGTGTGTAGGTAGTCAGAGACTACGTCCCCTCCTTCTTTTGTGTTGTCGTGGTAAATCGGTTTTATAGATATGTTCATATTTACTTATCTGAACCCTGAGATTTGGATCTTACTACTTTTCAGACAGTTAGCAGGCCAGATCGTAGGAGTGCAAAGTGCAACTGTCCCTGTACAATCGCTGTGAACATACTGTTATCCATTAGTAGAGATAGTGCATGCCTCTCTCATACTTAGTATTGTCTTAAGCTGTGTGATTGACCTACAGATCTACTAAAAAAAGTACACTTTTATGATTGAGAGTCTGGTATATTATCAGTTATAAGCCTGAAACTGTTAATTCATACAATGTAATATTACACAATGTTGGCAGTATTCCCGAAGACTAATTTTTATTTTCATCTCATTCGTTAAATGGCGTTACTATCTGACGTTTTAACTTGTAAATATTGAGCAGGAATTTCCTATCCTACGGTAAACGAAAAAGATTAAGTGCATCTAATATAGGGAAGACATATACCTTGACTTACTGTTGTAAAAACCATTACCGTACATGCATGTAAGATGATATTCAACATCTCTTCTTGCGGGAAGGACGACAATAATTTGTATAATACTGTGAGAAGGCTGCAACAGTTGTTTATATACCGTCATACTGCATCCGATGATTGCCACAGTTAGCCTTGTGTTAATCTATAAACTTAGTACTCTATGGAAGTGTTAATATCTTTCGTACTTGTAGTAAAGTCTTCATGCAATACCCACTTCAAAATAAAATTATTGAGAACTTTACCTATGTAACTAAGAATTTGCCCTTATTTGCCCTGTAGGACACGATTAAGTCATACTTTTCACAATTTTTCTTTCAGTAAATGCGGTCAATTCAAGCAAATTACAATAACGAGCCGAACGTGCAAGATTTCAGGTTGTAACTAAATAGATGGTTTTATGTAATGTTTCGATTACAGCACCTGGAATTTGACACCACTGTCTATAAATCTCCGTAATGTATCCACTTGGGTTAGTCCAAAATAATAAAAAATATAACATAAATCACTACTCACTTTTTTACAACACACAAAGTTTTACTTCATCCTTTTCAGAAGTTAACTTCCCATCTAAACATCTTTCCAACCTAATTTATACAATATTTAAATAAGAAACTTTCTGGAGGATTAAAACTATGTGCCGCACCGAGACTCGAACTCAGGAATTTTGCCTTTTCCTGGTAAGTGTTAGGCCAGCTGAGCTACTCAAGCACGACTCCCGAAACGTCCTCACAATTGCCTGCGAAAGGCAAAGGTTGCTAGCTCGAGTGTCGATACGTGAGTTTGCTACTAGCGCACACTCCGCTGCAGTGTGAAAATTCATTCTGGGATATGTAAACGGCTCTAGAGACCATTTCATGAAACGATGAAACTGCTGTTCAAGTTTTTAGACGACACTAACTGAATACAGTTGCAAAACTTTAATTTGAAGAACTCTTGAAGATATATTATGCTTTATAGCTCACTTTTCAGTTATCGCTTTCATATCATTCACTGCAATCCCCAAAGTAATAAGAACGAAAACCCTTACAATTCAGAATTTTACTGAAAATGTACAATAATTTACGAGAGTCAGTGGATACTTGTTTCTCTCAGCCGGCGGACGAAAATTCGCAATAGGAAATCCGAATGTCACAGAAAAAATCTCAGTCACTCAGAATGAGTCTTTTCCGTCGTCTAACCAAAAACAAATGTTTATGCTAAATGAACAGCGCTTTCATTGCCTCGTTACATAACTCACATTACGTAATAATCATAACTCTCGCAGCATGTGAATCGGCGTGTTTCGTGTGTATCATGGCTGTCGCCACTTAATTGTTAAATCACGATTCGTTGTAAGCTTCCACTGCTACAAAATGTGAGTCATCATTACCGGAGGCTAAAAACTTCCTCTAACACGTCGAAAAATGAAAATAACTTGAGTGATAAACTATATACGTCACGTAAGGTCAACCTACAAGATTCCCTTATGTACGTAGTGCGATGATTATAATCGTGACGTTCCGACAGTATTGAACATACACTAGAGGTGTCCCAATGGGATAGTATTTTCAGTTGCGGAATGCTAATAACCAACTGTTTTAGAGTGAAATATTTGCTGAGTCTATAAGAAATACTGCTGTCGGAAATTCATCAAAATAATTAGACATACCAATGTATTAACACAGGGTAATTTAAGATTCATTTGTAAGCATCTTCTTCCTTACTATATTGTCAATCAACACTTATTTAATCATCATTACTTATTTTTAATTGCGGAAAGCACCTTTATTTCGGTCTTTTTGTGAGTAATGTGTTTACTGCAAATTACTTCCATCAGAGATGGATGTCTGCAGTCTTCTTATTGTATTTTTTGACGGGCAGAAACAATTATCCACTGTCAGTTAAACGACGGACAAAATATACTGAATTACATTTAATCAATAAGAAATATTTTCTTTTCCTTTGCATTTAAAATGCTGCTAAATTAATTCTAAAAAAATGGGACGATAAAATGTCACAAGTGAAAAATGTTCATAAGAGAAAATCTTCCAGATAATTGATGACTGGCAAGGACATTCTCTGCTACGTAACAGAATTATACGCGTTTCTTTTTCGTTTGGTGCAGGAATAGAGTGTACACTTCTTTCATGCTTAGTCTGTTGAAGGAGTCTCTCGTAGGGACTGTTCGACATTAAGGAAATTACTACAAAAAATGTTTTTACGTTTATGGTATGTCACGTTCTGAACCGTCAAATGTTCTCTTAGATACCAAAAATATTGTGAAATTGTCACTCAATATTTAGTGTAGATTACTTTTCTTCTCAAAGTATGCTAAATCTTAAATAAATCTGGGCCTCTTGGAACGTCATATTTATCATCTGCTCCTATCTTGGTACCCATTACTTAAAGAAAATTCTCTGTGTCAAGGCGGCGCGGGCCTAATATTAAGTGGTGCCTTACTATCCACAGCACAGAGGAAACGAGTAGAATCAATCCTGAAATCGCCATTGGCCAGAGAGGCCTCTGTTCATACAACTACCTAACCTTTGAAAATGGAATGATCCGACAAAGCGATAGAGCGTATTTATAATCGAATAAGGCACTGTAAACTGAAGCAGGTACGATATATCTGTAGACGAAATGAACTATAAGAAAATCATCAGGAATCGTGCTGTGGCGTCTCACCGGTGTGGCAACAAGATAAGCTTAAAACACATTGAGAAAGGCACAAAGTTCACATTTTCTTTAAAATTGGAGAGTCTCCTTCGTATTCGGATCAAGGAACTTGAGAACTGAATTTGAATTATTAACGAGAACACAAGCGACTAGGCAGTACGTTGACGATTCTATGTTTTAATATAATGTCAGGATAAGAACATCATCTCACAATAGGAAAACAGCCAAGGAAATCGCATTCAGATAGCTGTCTGAATAGCAGTATTGTGGGCCCGCTAACTTAAAAACAGAAAATCATTCCTCCAGTTATTGCTGCGCAAACAAACCTCATGACATTCCCTCAGCAGGGCCATTTTAATAACTGTAGTGATATGCCATGAACATACTCTGAAACCAAATGTTTCATTTCTAAGATAAGACGAGGCGCTGATTTCCCATGCTGTAAATGGTCTCTCCTATGGATTTCGTGAAAAAAATACTTAAACATACTAAGCATATATGGTGTTCCCTAGACTTCAAGAGTGGAATTAAAGTATATTATTTGACAAAGTCATAAATTGTCCTATCTCAGGAAAAATGAAAATGTGTGAAGAGGATTTCTTGACTTCTTACTGCCACATTACGCAGCCTTTTTTAATGTAGTTAAATTCACATTTGAAGCCGACTTACAGAAACTATTAGAGGCGATCAATAATTTTCAGTTTGGGGGCGTTTCTGTAGCGTGTATACAACGTAATACGACTTCGATGCAGGTGTATAAGCATCGACACAGAGGAAAAGGATTAGTGTGGCATTCGTGTTCACAAAGTGTGTATGGTAAAAGCGGAAACGTGAACTATGGCAATGTTATTACCTAATGCATCCAAACAGTGCCGACGTCTTGTTATTCTTTCCTTGGCTGCCGAAAGACAAATACCGGTAGACATCCATCGCAGAATGAATAATGTGTGTGTGGATCAGTAAATTTGATGAAAACTACCATTGTGGAATGGTACGCCAAGTTCCGTACTGTTACTTCATGATAACGCAGGTTCCTCTATCGCAAATGTTGTAGGAGTTTAAGTTACTTACGCCAATCGAAGTGGGAGGCCCTGTCGAACGAGGATGTGCAACAGGCAGTTACAGACCTCTTCACGCACCAGGACACTCTGTTTTTCCAAAGAGGTTCTTCAACCTGGTGCAAAGGTAGGACGATTGCCTCAGTGATCACGGTGAATTTTTCTGACTAGCATAACGATTCTGGACTAAACTGCTTCGAAAGGGAACTTTTTGATCGCCCTTTACATAACACTTATTTCGCTCGTATCAGCATCCTTATGTATATGCAGCACATTTCACATTTCAGAATCTCTGTGAAATACATCTAGGGGTGAAAGAGACCCTCTTGGGAAGTGTTTGTCAGAGAAACAAATGTTCGCTGATACTTCCTGGTAACGATACGCATCGCTTAATCCTTTAACTACCAGCGCAACTTTTGCGTCCCACGTTATGTTATCAAAAAACCAATTCGAATTTGTTGCAGATTACTGCTGCTCTTCAGTGGGAAAGGAAAGACTACTAATGTTTAGCAGACACTTATAATTACAGATAACACCTGTACGCTGAGCTGTCCTTAAGCTGAATTGTTAGTCCTCGTCTCTGTATTGTCACATAGAATTAGTTCGCACTTGCAGATAGGCAACCAAATTACCAGATTCGGAAAATGAGCTGCCTTCGTGGCTCCCCTGACACATTGTGTCAACGACATATACCCACTAATTGACACTTACCACATCATAAACGAAGTCTATACTAACCACTTGTAGTTAGAGTTGAAAATTTGTAGGGATGTTTTGTCCACTGATGTGTGTCTGTTTTCAGTACGTTTTGCAGTTTTAGCGCAATCGTCGTTTGAAACCATGCAGGTACTTATAAATGAATAATCCTGTATGTCCTACCCACATCCCCCAATGCCCTTGGGCATCGAAAGTGCGGGAAATGTTCTTTTCATATTGTTACTTCTGAATGAGATAATTAATATGACCGTACATTAACATTTTTCAAAAATAATTTTTCGTAGACTACAGGCCTCAAAGAAAGAGCTTTTGTCAAGTAATAACATTGTACTGGTAAATTAAACTGCCGGTCAACAGATTCTCCCCATTGGTGTAGGTGCCTATATTGAAAAATTCAGATAGTAATGATTATCAATAAAATTTTGATTGGCATATTAGACCCTTGAGATCGACAGTAGACTTCGCGAATCGACAATAACCATGTACATAGGACATTTCCTGCTCTCACTTAAAACACTGGGGTAAAGTGCTGATCTTGTAATGGCTTAAAAGTCTGAAGGCAGTGGGTGTTGGGTAACTCTGACCGTGACTTAGAAACCACTCGACCATGAGCTATCCATGTATGTCCACACCACTACCATTTTAAGAGGATTAGAGAAGACAGGCTGCAGAAAGTCTCTTTCCCTTGAGTGAACAGTACCCACAGGGACGGCCAAATAGGCATGATTTGGTAACGAACGACGTATTGCAACCAAAAAAATTAAATAAATGGTGTTTTCTTTATGACCACCACATTTCTGCCAAACGCTCACTTAGGTGTCGACACATGCGAAAGAGTGACCGGAGTTCAGAAGGTCATGTGACGTGTAAGGCGGGTTAATAACGTCAAATTCGTTCCAAATTTCATCACAATTTTGCCTAATGTCAGCGTGGGCCTGTCACACCATCGGAAGGACGTCACAGGTCCTCTTACCCATATTTCATCAGTTCTTTTGACGCCTCTGTGATGACGCTGAGAATCGCTACGCCCAACGATGAAGTTACGAGGATTTTCTTATGAGCGGACGAGGAAAATTTTATAGACACACCACCATTCAAAGTCAGCACAAAGAGGCTGCAAGGGGTGGCATAAAAGTGCCATCCCTTTCAATGGGACATTGATTCCTACACATTTCGCGGTCGGAAAAGACAGATCGCCAAGCGAGGAGTGATAGGAAGACTGTAACACCCGCCCACCTTTATTCAGAATTTTGAAAATGTTCCTGAGCACACAAAACCTGTTATGATGACCTAGGAGCTTGCATAGTGTCAAGCACAAGAGCAGCAATGTAGTGGCGGAAGAGCAGCATTGCAGCCTGCTTACAGGTGCCTGGGACTCTCGTCATAGGTTCTGTCTGCGCAGGTACACTTTTAAGGTGCTTGAAAAGGCGGATGATTGATACCGAATGTTTTACCGAAGTGGGGATCTTAGATGGGCCATTTTCCGTTATACTCATGCGTTTGTCAATGTCGCACCTCACTCTCTCCTCCATTATCAGGTCATAGAAGGGGACGAAATAGGAGCGCTGAAAATGCAGAAGCACACTTTGATACTTCAGATCACGTTCACATGTCGTCGAATGTTGTTGAACCGTCCCTAAAGGTTACACTCTGTACACGAGAGCTATGCTCCAAATGGGTGCGATCACCTTGGATCAGGATACAGACCCACAATGTGTTCATGAAAGAGTTGAAACCTCCGAGTGTGTCAGCAGCTTCAAAAAATGTTCCTCATCGCACTGCGAACGGTTATTTTCGATTGCGAAGTGTGTGGTAATCAACTCCCCCGGAAAGGGGTTATTGTATTGACACCATTTATGTCATCCTCTGTGGCCTCTTCGTGTCGATTTTGAATGGTTGTGTGTCTGGTATGTTCTGATCTGCCACAAATAAGAAAGCGTCTGATTTCATTGCTGGGCGTCGCGGTTCTGATTTCCATCGCTTGGGCTTCATAAGAAGTGGTGAAATTTTAGGTAAGAGGGGCTATGACGTTCTTCCCATCATGTGAAACATCCTCGCGACATTGGGAAGATTTGTGGTGAACTTTGGCGCCAATGAGATATTACTAACGCACTGTCCTTCTGAGCTATAGACTTTCTTTCTTGCTGTTTGGAGCGTCGTTGAGCCTCCAAGTGACGCCGCTGGGCGCTGTTTCATAGGATGGTTGCAATCATCTTTGAGCGACATTTTAAACTTAATTGTCGGAATGCTAAGGTCATCAGTCCCTAAGCTTACACACTACTTAAACTAAATTATCCTAAGGACAAACAGACACATGCACGCCCGAGGGAGGACTCGAACCTCCGCCAGGACCAGCCGCACAGTCCATGACTGCAGCGCCTTAGACCGCTGGAATATTAAGAAATACAATTTTAGGAGTGAAGGAAAACAAAAGGAATGTACAATATGTACATGTAATACATGCATTTTTTAAAGGAAGATGGTTTACATCTAGACTGTTACATATTTGTTATAAGAATATGTCATCCAATGTCCTTACAGTCATGAAATGTAATTGAAATTGCATTTATGAGACAGGTATAAATTCAAACCTCAAAGTAAGCTATATGCGTGAAGTACATGAAAAATTCACACATCAGTCAGAAAAATGTGACATCTGGTGTCTACACAATTTTAAAATATAATTGAAATTTCATTTGTCATACATTTGAAGGTAAAACACATATGTAAAAACGTCCTGTAGGTTAAGAAATAAGGAAGTGGGTAACGCCAATGAGAGGGGAGAAGGAGGGCACAGATGAACAAAAAAAGAGGTTACAGGCGAACAGAGTTGTAGTTTAAGAAGGTCCACTAAAGAATTTGAAACTGACAATGAAATTATTTTACAAACTTTTGTTTTTGGGTTCCACCTGTTCATTGAGAACGTTTTGTAGATAAATAATCCCATTTGCAAAAATCTGTTTCTTCTGGAAGGTTCATAATCACACCTTATTCAGCTCTATGCAATATTTTCGTCCAATCAGTAATTCTATCTAGTGTACGATTCTGCCATCTGAAATTCATACTTAACGCAGTGATACTACTTGGAATGCGGGTAAGCTACTACAAACAGCATAGTGTACGCATTATTGTGGCCAAGATAGATACGAAGCCCACGCCTAGTACAGTAGTACAGGTTTATATGCCAACTAGCTCTGCAGATGACGAAGAAATTGAAGAAATGTATGATGAAATAAAAGAAATTATTCAGATTGTGAAGGGAGACGAAAATTTAATAGTCATGGGTGACTGGAATTCGGCAGTAGGAAAAGGGAGGGAAGGAAACGTAGTAGGTGAATATGGATTGAGGTTAAGAAATGAAAGAGGAACACCCCTGGTAGAATTATGCACAGAGCACAACTTGATCATAGCTAACACTTGGTTCAAGAAACATAAAATAAGTTTGTGTACATGGAAGAAGCCTGGAGATACTGACAGGTTTCAGGTAGATTATATAACGGTATGACAGAGATTTAGGAACCAGGTCTTAAATTGTAAGATCTTTGGTGTGACGTCATAAGCGCGTGACTGCGTGTGAGATCGCTCTCTAAGTTTTCATCTATTTTTAGGTTTCAGATATATGTTTTTAACTGTTTTTGTGATAATATTTACTATATAAGTGACTTATTAGTGGTTTCTTCATTCACCTCTGCATTTCTTGTGTTGTGGCCTGATATTTGTGAGTGTTTCGTATCGGGCAACTTAACCTCTTACCCGTGTTTACATTCCGCGCTGACCAGTTGCAGCTGTAGCGGCGCATCGAAACCTAAGTACTAATTAATTGTTTGTGTATAGTAGTTTATTTAGGAACTTTAGTAGTCTTCAACCGGTGTTCTTGGTGTTTTCCGGTGAAATAACTTCAGAAGAAATTTTTGCGAACTGCTTTCAGTTTCGTTACTGTCATTAGACGTTTGATTTTCTTTCTGTGTTAGTATTTTGTTATATTCTCATTTGTTGTTGATTAATACTGTCAATAATAGTAGTTACTTCCCTTGTAGAGCAAGTTTGTGATAATTGTAGTCAGTTTTTAACATCTTCTTATTGTAGTAGCGGAACTTAGATAAAGTTGTTTTCTTGTTTCAATAATTGTAAAATTTTACCATGAGTGAGAAGTGTGGGCTTTGCCGTAGGTTCGTGAGTAGTGGATTGCGGTGTGAGACTTGTTCGAAGTATTTTCACTGGGGGGAATGCAGTGGGGAAGCCAGTGGGCATTCTGGTGAGATCCTCTCCTGGAACTGCAGGTTATGTAGCAAGAGTAAGTTGATAGAGGAGCAGGAGCGTAAGATCTGTGCCCTTCAGGTGCAGTTGAAAAACGCACAGGAGGAGCTAGATAGGATGAGGAGAGAGAAGGGGGTTGGGGAATGGGAGCTGGCTGTTGGCAAGAGATCTGCTAGGAGAAGGAGATTTTCAGATAGTTTTACTATTGGTGTTTGTAATAGATATGACCAACTGTCAGAGTCTAGTGGAGAGGAATCTCTAGTAGCCGTAGATGTAGGAAGTATGCAGCAGACCTCAGCAGTTACGGTGGCTAGGACAGTGGCAAAGTCTAAGAGAAAGAAGAAGGTTCTGCTGTTAGGTAGTTATCATGGTAGAGGTGTAGGCCAGCAGTTGCAGGAAGTTTTGGGGAGTGAGTACCAGGTCACCAGCATTGTGAAGCCTAATGCAGGATTGGCTCAGGTGACTTTTAACATAGGGGGGTTATGTAGGGATTTTACTAAAGAGGATCAGGTAGTGATTGTGGGTGGGGCTGGTAATAGTATTGATAGGGATGGGGAGTATGACATAGATGGTGACCTGGAAAAGATAGCCACTCAGACTGGCAACACGAATGTGCATTTCGTGGAACTGTTTCAGCGTCACGATCGGCCTCATCTTAATACAGCCGTCAGGCGTAATAACATGAGACTTGGGGGTGCACTGATGACAGAAAGCATGGGTCACATTTCAGTGGTGTCGGTGGATTCTATCAGCAGGACGGGTTTCACTAGACATGGCCTACACCTCAACAGGTATGGGAAGGGGAGGTTAGCAAAGCTTATAGGTGACAGCATAGGTGGGGTGGGTGGGATCACTCATGGGAAAATTCCTGCAGTAGTGGGTGTTAGAGCTGCACCTTTTTTACATTGAAGTCAGCTGATAGGTATTCCTGCTTAAGGGAAGTCTCTCTAACAAAGAAACCACTTTCTACAAAGCTTGGGTATCCGATTAATGAGGGAATTAGTATATTTCATCAAAATATACAAGGTATTAGAGATAAAGTTAGTTAACTGCTTATAGATGTTGACTCTGAAATTATTGGTATATCTGAACACTTCTTAAATAAGGAGATAATTCAGAGGCTTCCTTTACCACGATACAGGTTGGCTGGCAGCTTTTCTAGGAGCTCTTTGCGGTGTGGGGGAGTAGCCATGTATGTGAAAAACGGTATCCCATTTGAGTCAATTGATGTTTCAAAGTACTGCACTGAAAAGGTGTTTGAATGTTGTGCAGGTGTGGTTAAATTTAGTGGAGCTAAACTTCTTACTGTTGTTATTTATAGATCCCCAGACTCCGATTTCACAACATTTTTGCTAAAGCTAGAGGAGGTTCTTGGTTCACTTTATAGGAAATACAAAAAGTTAGTTATATGTGGTGACTTCAATATTAATTGTATAAGTGATTGTGCAAGGAAAAGAATGCTGGTAGACCTCCTTAATTCATATAATCTTATGCAAACCGTATTCTTTCCAACGAGAGTGCAAGGGAACAGTAGAACAACCATAGACAATATTTTTGTTCATTCGTCATTATTAGAAGGGCATTCTGTTAGCAAAAAGTTGAATGGCCTTTCAGATCATGATGCACAAATTTTAAGTCTAAAAGATTTTTGTGCTGCAACACATGTTAAATATAGTTACCAACTTTTTAGGAAAGCTGATCCAGTTGCTGTACAGACTTTTGTAAACCTTATCAAGGAACAAGAGTGGCAAGATGTTTATAGTGCTGATACAGTAGACGATAAATATAATGCTTTCCTCAAGACTTTTCTCGTGCTCCTTGAAAGTTGCTTTCCGTTAGAACGTTCAAAACAGGGTACTAGCACAAACAGGCAGCCTGGGTGGCTGACTAAAGGGATAAGAATATCTTGTAGAACAAAGTGGCAATTATATCAAAACGTTAGAAACAGTCAAAATCTAAATGCAGCAGCCCATTACAAACAGTATTGTAAGGTGCTTAAAAAAGTTATTAGGAAGGCAAAAAGTATGTGGTATGCAGATAGAATAGCTAAGTCTCAGGATAAAATTAAAACCATATGGTCAGTCGTGAAGGAAGTGGCTGGTCTGCAGAGACAGGTCGAGAATATAGAATCAGTGCGTAGTGGGGATGTCCGTGTTACTGATAAGTCGCATATATGTACAGTACTTAATAATCACTTTCTGAATATAGCAGGTGAACTAAATAGAAACCTAGTCCCAACAGGGAATCATATAGCACTCTTAGAAAAAAGTGTTCCGAGACTGTTACCTGAAATGCTCCTCCATGATACTGACAAGAGGGAGATTGAGTTAATAATTAAATCACTAAAGACCAAGAACTCTCATGGATATGACGGGGTATCTAGCAGAATACTGAAGTATTGTTCCACGTATGTTAGCTCAGTACTTAGCCATATCTGTAACTTTTCCTTTAGGAGAGGTCGGTTTCCTGACCGATTAAAGTACTCGGTAGTGAAGCCACTTTATAAAAAGGGAGACAGGGATAATGTTGACAATTATAGACCCATTTCTATGCCATTGGTGTTTGCTAAAGTTATCGAGAAGGTTGTATATACAAGGTTACTGCAGCATTTAAATTCACATAATTTGCTGTCAAATGTACAGTTTGGTTTTAGAAATGGCTTAACAACTGAAAATGCTATAGTCTCTTTTCTCTGTGAGGTTTTGGACGGATTAAATAAAAGGTTGCGAACGTTAGGTGTTTTCTTTGATTTAACGAAGGCTTTTGACTGTGTTGACCACAAAATATTACTGCAGAAGTTGGAACATTATGGAGTAAGGGGAGTAGCTTACAATTGGTTCGCCTCCTACTTTAAGAACAGAAAGCAGAAGGTAATCCTCCGCAATATTGAGAGTGGTAATGATGTTCAGTCCCAATGGGGCACTGTTAAATGGGGCGTTCCCCAAGGGTCGGTGCTGGGGCCACTGCTGTTCCTTATTTATGTAAATGATATGCCTTCCAGTATTACAGGTGATTCAAAAATATTTCTGTTTGCTGATGACACCACCTTGGTAGTGAAGGATCTTGTGTGTAATATTGAAACATTATCAAATAATGTAGTTCATGATATAAGTTTGTGGCTTGTGGTAAATAATTTGATGCTAAATCACAGTAAGACTCAGTTTTTACAGTTTCTAACCCACAATTCAACAAGAGCTGACATTTTAATCAGACAGAATGGGCATGTTACAAGCGAGACGGAACAGTTCAAGTTCCTAGGTGTACGGATAGATAGTAAGCTGTTGTGGAAAGCCCATGTTCAGGATCTTGTTCAGAAACTAAATGCCGCTATATTTACCATTAGAACAGTATCTGAAATAAGTGACATTTCAACACGAAAAGTAGTATACTTCGCATATTTTCATACGCTTATGTCATATGGTATTATTTTTTGGGGTAATTCTTGTGATTCAAAAAGGGTATTTTTGGCTCAAAAACGGGCTGTTCGAGCTATGTATGGTGTAAGTTCGAAAACCTCTTGTCGACCCCTATTCAATAGTCTGGGAATTTTGACATTGCCCTCACAGTATGTATTTTCTTTAATGTCGTTTGTTGTTAGCAATATTAGCTTATTCCCAAGAGTTAGCAGCTTTCACTCAGTTAATACTAGGCAGAAATCAAATCTGCATGTGGAATGCACTTCCTTGACTCTTGTGCAGAAAGGAGTGCAGTATTCTGCTGCATCCATTTTCAATAAGCTACCACAAGAACTCAAAAATCTTAGCAGTAGCCCAAACACTTTTAAGTCTAAACTGAAGAGTTTCCTCATGGCTCACTCCTTCTATTCTGTCGAGGAGCTCCTGGAAGAGATAAAAAATTAAGCAAATTCCAGTGTTACATTCTTGATTTTCTTTATTTAAACTAACGACTTGTCACCTGAATATGTTTCTTATATTTCATTTTATCTATTTTTACAATCGTGTTATAATTTCATGTATTGACTCGTTCCATGACCATGGAGACTTCTCCTAAATGTGGTCCCACGGAACAATAAATAAATAAATAAAAATAAATAAAAATTTCCAGGGGCAGATGTGAATTCTCACAACAATCTGTTGGTTATGACCTGTAGATTGAAACTGAAGAAACTGCAAAAAGGTGGGATTTTAAGGAGATGGGACCTGGATAATCTGACTAAACCGGAGGTTGTACAGAGTTTCAGGGAGAGCATAAGGGAACAATTGACAGGAATGGGGAAAGAAATACAAGAGAAGAAGAATGGGTAGCTTTGAGGGATGAAGTAGTAAAGGCAGCTGAGGATCAAGTAGGTAAAAAGACGAGGGCTGGTAGAAATCCTTGGGTAACGGAAGATATATTGAATGTCATTGATGAAAGGATAAAATATAAAAATGCAGTAGAGGAAGCAGGCAAAAAGGAATACAAACGTCTCAAAAATGAGATCGACAGGAAGTGCAAAATGGCTAAACAGGGATGGCTAGAGAACAAATGTAACGATGTAGAGGCTTATCTCACTAGGGGTAAGACGGATACAGCCTACAGCAAAATTAAAGAGACCTTCAAAGAAAAGAGAACCGCTTGTATGAATATCAAAAGCTCAGATGGAAACCCAGTTCTAAGTAAAGAAGGGAAAGTAGAAAGTTGGAAGGAGTATATAGAGGGTCTATACAAGGGTGATGTACTTGAGGACAATATTATGGAACTGGAAGAGGATGTAGATGAAGATGAAATGGGATATATAATACTGCGTGAGGAGTTTGACGGAGCACTGAAAGACCTGAGTCAAAACAAGGCCCCGGGAGTTGACAACATTCCATTAGAACTACTGACAGCCTTGGGAGAGTCAGTTCTGACAAAACTCTACGATCTGGTGAGCAAGGTGTGTGAAACAGGCGAAATACCCTCAGACATAAAGAAGAATATAATAATTCTAATCCCAAAGAAAGCAGGTGTTGACAAATGTGAAAATTACCGAACTATCAGTTCAATAAGCCAAGGATGCAAAATACTAACGCGAATTCTTAACAGACGAACGGAAAAACTAGTAGAAACCGACCTCGGGGAAGATCAGTTTGCATTCCATAGAAAAGTTGGAACACGTGAGGCAATACTGTCGCTACGACTTACCTTAGAAGCCAGATTAAGGAAAGGCAAACGTATGTTTCTAGCATTTGTAGACTTAGAGAAAGCTTTTGACAATGTTGACTGGAATACTCTCTTTCAAATTCTGAAGGTGGTAGGGGTAAAATACAGGGAGCGAAAGGCTATTAACAATTTGTACAGAAACCAGATGGCAGTTATAAAAGTCGAGGGACATGAAAGGGAGGCAGTGGTTGGGAAGGAAGTGAGACACGGTTGTAGTTTCTCCCCAATGTTATTCAATCTGTATATTGAGCTAGCAGTGAAGGAAATAAAAGAAAAATTCGGAGTAGCTATTAAAATCCATGGAGAAGAAATAGAACCTTTGATGTTCGCCGACGACATTGTAATTCTGTTTGAGATAGCAAAGGATTTGGGAGAGCAGTTGAACGGAGTGGGAAGTGTCTTGAAAGGAGGGAATAAGATGAACATCAACAAAAGCAAAACGAGGATAATGGAATGTAGTCGAATTAAGTCGGGTGATGCTGAGGGAATTAGATTAGGAAATGAGACACTTAAAGTAATAAAGGAATTTTGCTATTTGGGGAGCAAAATAACTGATGATGTTCGAAGTGGAGAGGATATAAAATGTAGACTGGTAAGGGCAAGGAAAGCGTTTCTGAAGAACAGAAATTCGATAACATCGAGTATAGATATAAGTGTCAGGAAGTCGTTTCTGAAAGTATTTGTATGGAGCGTAGCCATGTATGGAACTGAAAAATGGACGATAACTGGTTTGGACAAGAAGAGAATAGAAGCTTTCGAAATGTGGTGCTACAGAAGAATGCTGAAGATTAGATGGGTAGATCACATAACTAATGAGGAAGTATTGAATAGGACTGGGGAGAAGAGATGTTTGTGGCACATCTTGACTAGAAGACGGGATCAGTTGGTAGGACAGGTGTTGAGGCATCAAGGGATCACCAATTTAGTATTGGAGGGCAGAGTGGAGGGTAAAAATCGTAGAGGGAGACCAAGAGATGAATACACTAAGTAGATTCAGAAGGATGTAGGCTGCAGTAGGTACTGGGAGATGAAGAAGCTTGCACAGGATAGAGTAGCATGGAGAGCTGCATCAAACCAGTCTCAGGACTGAAGACCACAACAACTACAACTTGGAAAAGAATGTTCATTAATTCTAAATTTAATTTACTTCCAGTTTGGGCATTATAGTACATTTTCTCACATCGCAGACAGCTAATTTTTACACACCTGACTGATCACAAACTGTTCCCAAATCAATGTTGTGGTGTAGCTTTTGCCCAAAAATTATCTTTGGTTTGAAATGAAATTAAAGTGTTACTTTTTAAAAAATATATTTCATTTTATCAGATACTTTTCCACAATATGGAATTGTAGCTAATTTTAAATTTGGCCTACCTTTTATCTTTTCCAAAGTGATTTATAGTCTACCTAACTACTCTTTTGCTATGATTTTTTTGAAATATAATTTCTGTACTAATTTACGATTATAACCATTTTTGGTGCAGAGTATTTTAAGGATATTTAGTTCTCTGTTTACGTTTTAATCAGACATTTGCAATCTTAGAACTCTGTCCAGCATAGAATTGAAAAAGGTGTGTTTGTATGTGATAGGGTGACGTGACTGGTTATTGATTATTACATCAGTGGTTGTAGGCTTTCTGTATATGTTAAACTGAGATCTACCATTATCCTTTTCCATTCTTAAATATAAACAATTTTTTCTCACGCTGTCTTCAGTTTCTACTGTGAACTGTAAGAATGGATGCATACCATTAGAAACACTGTGTAAAATTTGAACATCATTGTGATCACATCGCATTAAAATGCTGGTGTCATCAACATACGTCTTATAATAGACAATTTTATTTACTGCCTCAGAATTGCTATTAAATAATTTGTACTCAATATTGTGAGGGAAGATATTGACAAGAGTTCCACCTAAACAACAGCTCAGTGCAAGCCCATTTTGTTGCTTGAAATATTCACCATCAAAGAGAAAATAATTATTGGATGAAACAAGTGTTAATAATTCAATTAATTCAATAATCTGTAACACATTCACCTATTATTGTAAAAAGTCTCTGTAGTAATTTTATTCTTTTACAAGCTTTAGTAATGTATTTCATTGATCTGTTCATCTGGGAACTGACTAAGTGTTTTCAGGTTTCTATCGGCGATGTCTATTGTTTCTCATACTGGTGCATTCCAATACATGTTTCCTGTATCAAATGAGAGTACTGTTACTATGTCTGGGGTTTTTATACATTTTATTTGTTGTTTTAATGGTTCTGTCTTCTTGTACTTTTAAATTATTCGATAGTAATTTTGACAGGTATCCTGCAAGCTTGTAAGTGGGGAATTTTCTGAAATCCAGTATCGGCCCCACAGGAAGATTCGGATTGTGGATCTTTGGTTGGCTTATTTACCAAACGAATATTTCTGAGCTTACTGACGATGATGTCAAAACAAACTAGCTTCTTGTGTCTCTCTAAATCTCAGCAATGTTTCAGAAAACCATGTCCTTTTAAAATCGTGTCATTGTTGTGATATACTTGACCCTCATCTTCATCGTTTTGGCGGAGGTAAGCAGTGTACTTTTAAGACCGCCGCCCCTCATAAATCACTACCACTTTCTACTGAGACACCGGACTGTGGGAGCCACGCCGAGACAACACATTTGTATCTGGCTTGACACGACCATTTTGTGGCAACTCCTTCCGTCCCACTCTCCTTGCCAAGGTCAACTACAAAAATCTGAACATCTGTAATCACAAGTAGTCCTTTGTTCTTTTCTTGCGACAATAATCACAAAAAACTTCCAAAATGCACAAGCCAGTCACACCCAGCTAGTGGTCATCATAAGACAATCTAGATGTACTTGTACATGTGCAATCAGCGATATAAGGTACCGGTTATGTTGTCAGCTAATGGTTACTTATTACCTCATTTTTAGCACCATTTACAAAAGCAGTTCTTGTTAGTGCGTTAACCTAATTTCTATCTCCAGTTTTTTACCTATAAACAACTTGCGAGAGACTGAGAGTATGATAACTGCGAAGTACCTCGACTTGCTGCAGTGTTGCTTGTGCTGTGACGAACAACATGGGAGAGGCTGAGAGCATAATAACTGCGAAGTAGCTCAACTTGTTGCAAGCGTTGTTTATGCTTTGATTATTACTGTTCTATCTCAACTGAACGAATTTATGGTCGTCACCAGAATCGCTTCTTTCATGGTTGATGTACAAACATTTCTTTCTAATGCACCAAACATTGTTTCGTTGAGATCCACTCCAAGCATGGAAGATTGTCGTCCTTAATGGCGTTGAAAATATCAGGAATTCTTATCCACTTTTCATTACCTCCTCCAAAGCGTTGTCATCAGCTACGCCAACGTTGCCCATCACTTCCGCAATAAGATCTATATTTTCGCCTACCTGTCTGCATTTCTAATAAAATGTGACTGTAAGCTTTGTGTTCGTCATAGAACTCGGTTAAGTTATCAACTATATGTTCAGTTTATTTTACTGAAATAAAATAACTTTCTGGTTTATTGTTACTGCTCTGTTTCCTTGTTGTAAGCGTTCCTTTGTTGTAAAAGTTTCAAACATACCACTTTGAGGATAGTGTCTCCAACGATTAGACTTTAAACGCAGCCTGCAAGAGGCGCGTAAAACGTTTCCAAAATTTATGTAATTAATTTCCATAAGAAGCTGGTATCATTTTTTTAGTCTTCGAAAAGTACCTTTGCACCAGTAGCACATATTGCTTGAAACTATAATTTAAAAATTATATCTGAGAGATAACTTTACCTTTATTTAAAAAAAGATGTAAGCCAACCACATAATATCGTAATAACATGCATCTCACAAACTAAATTTAGCAAATAATAATAACAGTAATAATAAAACCTTGGAAAACAACTACACAGCAGACACTTGATTGATAGGTTCATGTATCTTCCAAGCATCGAACAACAGGTTGACACACACAGGTTTTCATGCAGAAATGGAGTGACTTGTGACAGAGATACAAGTTCAGATCAGTGAAACAAGGAACGACAGGAACGAAGATCTGGAAGTGCAAAGAACTGATTATAATTACGGGAAGTGTGGGCATCAGTAGGAGACCATATTACACATTATATCTGGATATAAAAGCTTGGCAACCACAGAGTATTTGAAAAGGCATGATCCGGTCAGCAAAATCATCCATCAGACGTTGGGAGAGCACTATTAGTTAACAAAAGGCTTTTCTTCATGCTAAAGATACGATCCACTCACTACCGTATAAAATAAAATTTTCAAAATTTACTGGAACTTTTGATGATAACCAATAAATACTTCCATACTAATAGACCTAAGAATTATTACTAAAGCTGAGGAAGGCACCATCTTCATCATAGACATCACTGGAACCAACACATATAATTTACAAATCACTAGCAATGAGAAAATGACAAAATACGAGGGCCAGAGAGCTGAGATAAACTCTACACAGAAAGAGATGTTAGTAGTAACTATCCATGCTGTAATATTGTACACCAGAGTTACCCCACAACACGTTGTCAAGGACCTACTGAACCTGAAAGAGCACAGGTCAGTACGTTGACACTACAAAGGCTGTTGCATTGAAAATGTGACGAATGATGTGCTGACTTCCAGTAGAAAAATTTTATTTATAACTTATTATTTAAAGTGTCACAGTTACATCAATACCATGTGTAAAAAAGAGGAAACTCGTCTTGACACTATAAATTTATCTGTATTTTCATAATACCTTATCAGTAGCAAATGAGTCACAAAATACTGAAACGAAAGGTCACACCTCCATTAAAATTAATGGAAGCTCGTATTAATTTCTGTTACCTCTGTCTATAAATGATTATAATCGAAATAATAGTAAAAAGAAATTATATTGAATTTCAGCCTTCAGTTGCATAAGCAGAGAAACTTTACCCAGTTTTCAGCCATAATAATGTAGCCTTCTTCAGAAATGTCACCATATAAAATTAAGTTAAAACATGCGAGATATTGGCCTTGTCAAATTTAAAATGTTAGTACTACAGTACATAGTCATAAGACTGCCTCACTTCTACTAATGTTTCACCGACAGGTTACACCAACAGGCCAGACAGGTGGGCCGCGGACGCTGAGTGGTAACTATGTACTGTAGTACTAACATTTTAAGTTTGACAAGGCCAATATCTGGCATGTTTTAATTTAATTTTATATTGTGACATTTCTGAAGAAGGCTACATTATTACAGCCGAAACCTAGGTAAAGTTTTTTTGCTTATGCAACTGGAGGCTGAAATTTAATATTATTACATTTTACAGTTGCTGACTTTGCTGCATCATGCCAAAAATATTCAAATTAAAAAAGACAATTTATTTGAACAATTGACTTTCCGAGTGAAAGTTACAGAATTTTTCTGCTCGTTGTCAATTGCCTTGCTGTGTTGACGGGAATGAGACAAGAGGAGTGTTCCTGAACTTTCCAGAGGACGAAAAATATAGGCAATCCTAATATGCGTGTAATAAATTTCTATCCTTCTTGAAAATAATTCTTTTAAATTTTGTAAACACGTCTTATAACGTTAGTATCATTTGCATGTTGTAAAATGTGACTGTAATACTCGCACACTATATCCAGTGATCAACAAAAAGGGTCGGTAGAGGTTAACCATCTCTTCTTCTGGTTGTTGGTGTTTTCGTATAGCCATTATTTTGCTTACATCTACAACTATATTCAGCAAAATACACTGAAGTGGGTGGTAGAGGGTACTTCCCATTGTACCAGGTTTAATTCTGATCCGTTTGCGTATGGAGCTCGAGAAGAACGTTTATTGAAATGACTCTTTGCACGTGATTATTAATCCTGCCTTCACAGTCAGCTCCGGAGCAATACGTATGTGGCTGTGGTGTATTCCTTGACTGCTTATTACGGTTCTTAAAATGTTGTAAGTAAAGTTTCGTGGGATACTTGACGCGTGTCTTCATGCATCTGATAGCACAGTGTTCTGATCGCTTCCTTGACGCTCTCGCGTAGGTCAGACAACTCTGTCTATTCATGTCATCCTTGTTTGTACATGTTCGCGTTCCTAAAGTAAAACTAAAATGTTAATGAAACAGTAATAACTACGACTGACCACTAAACAACTTTAACAGAAGAATAAAACTACATAAAAATTGTGCACGTGTCTATAAACAGATTTGGAGATAGGCACACCGTCTGTTTTGGTACTATTTGATGCATGTGTAGTTATTGGAAGATTTTCAGGTAACCAAATCTTTCACTTACATTTGCTCGTCCCTTTAATATGTTTTGGGTTGCGAGTTACTGTCAACGTTGAAGTAATTGGTATACAATGTTTTTCGGAAGTGGATGGTGAAATCATGACTATATAAGCGCAGTTTGATAATGCTGTAAATACGGTGAAAAATTAATTGAAAATAGGTAGGGCCTGATTTAATATCCATTCGCATTTGAAAACAGTATGATTAATTATGCGCGACCCTTCTCATTGTACACTTACATTCACTTATTTATTTTGACTAACACACCTGAAATTTATTCATGTACCCTACTCATTCTCTGAAAGATGTAACGTCATCGGAATGACACGGTATAGCATGTAAACTGACGTTCTACACCATTCAGAAAGAACCAAGCAGCTGAGGTAAGAGACACATTACTGATTCCCAGAGGACGTCAAAACGAGGTATGTGAAGCAACAAAAACAACTTGTCTGTAATTACCGACGTTTACATTAGAGGCGACAATTTCCTACCCTCCGAAATCAGAATCAGAGAAATGAACGTATTATCAAATACATATAAAAAAGACAAAGCGATATAAGTACCGCACTTAACATCATGAAGCTCACTTTCCGTTGCCAGGCGTCAGATATGAACAACGGGTGTATCTAATTCCAATGTACGGGCTTGACGTTATCAATACGTTTGCACGATAAAACAGGCAAATGTGGCGGACATGAAGTTTCATATTAGACCGAACCCTTATTCATAACAGAAATAACTTGTAATAAGCCTAATCATAAATGTAAACTACGCAGAGTTAAAATGGGATTTATTCATTTGTTTGAATATTTTTTGGTACCATAATTTAATGGTTACCTGTAGTCATTTTGTTTCTTTTCATATGGGTATTAGCTGCGAACATATTAATGTGCGCTACGTGTGTGCCAAGGCCAAAAGCTGATGAATTGTCATGAACACGCTAACAGACGCTATACGGCAGATGGGCTCATTTAGTCGAAACAGTTTAACAAATCAAATACAGTCATAAAAGCCTATAACAAATGCAGTTAATAACAGTAAAGTCAATGTTTCTCGCTTAATGTCACTACGGCACTTATTAATCCGACATTGCAACGCGAATAACAAAATCCCAGTTATATCTCTCGTCAGCAAAGCGGATGAAATGCGCTGCCAATAAACGCTTCATGTCCACAGTGTTACACGAACGATCACATTGAATGTTACTATATGTACCTTAATGCGCATCTCATTTATTCAAATGAATTTCTCCTGTAGTACGTGGGGAATAGAATCACAGGTCATTGAAAAAGTTAGTTCCTCATCCTTACATTCACAGAATGTTGTTTCACATACTGAAAAATAGGCCACTCTGAAATCGTTTGGTAGGTGGGCACCATCCGTATACAGTAATTGCTTAAGGGACTCTTTGCGGTACGATTGTAAATTCTCTCCAAATGGACGTAACATCATCAGTCCCTTGTTGTACACACGACAGTTGGCAGAGTCTCAATATATGGAGCAGATTTCGCGCGAACGATGTCTCCAGAGGATGTGAAACCATCTCTTATTAGATAGATAATAGGGGACACGTCTCAGAAATTCTGTTAATGGGGTCATAACACAAAGCAAATCAATCAAATCGTGGAGTGAGTCGTACCACAACAGATGTCTTCCTTGCAGTATGTTCTTTACGCCGGTCATGTTATACGAAAAGGATTGTACAGGTACGAAAAGCCAAGATGGCAAAACTATAACTCATGGTCGTCACAGACCGCTCCTAAAGGCTTTCCCCCACCCCTGTGATGTCGCAGTCGACATTGTCCAATTGTGCTAATTGAAACATAGTGGCAAAGCAGAGATATATTCGTCAAATTAAAAGAAAAATCCAAGACGACCCATTGATTCTAATTTTAAAATAATGGTATTCATTACTGGTGTGTTTTAAGCAGTTAAACAACTTCTTAAAACATTTATGAACTTTGTGGGTCCCCCTCAGACGTAAGTCCTAGCATTTCATAATCGCTGAAGCAGGGGCATTTATTTAAACACACTGCAGGTGGTACAAAGGACACTACTGGCTGACAGCAGAATGGATTTCAGAGCAAAAGTCTGTAACTGGACACCATTTTCTAACATTATATTTTTTATAGAAATAACCGATACCATTTATGCTATCAATTCTTGTATAAGTGAACATTACATCAGCTGTTTAACTGAATGATATGATTTTGTATACAATGTCTTATGTTTTGGGATAAAATATTTGAAAAAAAATCAGTTTGTGAATACTCCGTATGTACAATCATGCTCAAAAGTATCCGAACGACCTGAATTGCATGGCGCCTGATTCGCATGCAACCCGCATAACCCAGCTGTCTAGCAGGTCCTCTAATCGCTCCTTGGTACAGTCGTTTGACTATTGAAAATGGTTCCAACAAGCCACCACTAGAAAACACTGCTCTGTATCGCAATGACTCAAGAAGTAAAGTAATACCACGATACTACAGATATCAGGGAACACCTTATCACATATAAGACTGTCCTTAAGTCTTGTAAATTCACATTTATTACAATAAATCACATACCTGAAATGTTACTACTCTCATTATTACGTCAGATACGTAATTCTCGTAGTACGTTCGTCGTATTCGTGATTTCCTCTTCAAAGTGACACACCGTACTTATTATTTAACACAAAATGACATTAAAAATTTAAGGTATTCACGAGCAGATAGATGAGAATATGTATGAACTTCAAATGACACGACGAACCGTCTCGTTGTGCATATGGATTCAAACCCAGGTCATGCACACTAAGCAAAGATCTCCTGACTGATGTAAACCAACAGTCATTCCGGACTAGGCGTTCAGAGAGTGATATACCTCTTTTTTAAACAGTTTCAGTTAGCAAATATCAACTTTAAATTACATAATGTAAACAGTTTTAATGGACGCGAATTTCTGTCCCTGTTAACGAATACGAGAGATGTTAAATATTGATTCTTCAGAAGAAACTTACAAGTGCCCTGAGGTAAAGCTTTGTGTTGGACAGGGATTCGAACCCAAAACCTAGTCGGATTGTTATCGAAGCACAATCAACTGTGACATATCGGATTTTCTCGGCAGTAGCTAGATGTTTCAACTGAATTGACGAGACGAAACATTAAGTTTTTCCTTCCTAGGACTCCAACCCGGCACCTATCGCTGTTATATTCTAGAGAAAACGAACGTTAAATATGCGTTTGTTACACCAGCAGCGACATGTGAGTATGTTAGAACTAGAAATAATATGGCAAATAGTTCAGTGCTGACTGGGAATCGAACTCTACATATATCGTTGTTGACTACACACAAAGAGACGTCAGCTACCGAATTTTTCTTCACCAGCTGCTCGGAGTAACACCCTTGAACCTACAGCGATCTCGTAAATAGTTCTTTGTCTCACTGGGAGTCAAAAACGTCAGGTATCGCTACTGTTGACAACGAATGAAAATACATTAAAAATCAAAATTATTATCCACCAGCAGATAGGTGTTCTCATGCTAGTGCTTGATAATACATAATGAAAATTTTAGTGCCGGGCCAAGATTCGAATCCATCCACGCGCAATATGTGGAGATGTTGAGGAATCTGCAGTTTTGAACAAACAACAAATTGTAGACGCCCTGTATTGTCACGAAGGGATCAAATTCCTCGTCAAGGGCGGTCTGAGTTGCATTCCCAGTTCAGAACCAACTATATCGACATACAGAAGCTCAAATAAAAGATGGAATAAGTCTGCTATGACCCTACATAGCGTTTGTTTCGTCACTAGAGATAAATAATTAGTATTAGAAAGGGTACTGGAGACAGAGTTTGACTTTATTGTGGTTCAACCTAACGTCTGCTTGGTAGAGAAGGAATATCGTGTTTGTTGTGAATTTCAGACCACAATGCCATTATACTTTCTTCAACTGCCGTAGTTAGGAGAGAATAGAATCTGTCTCCCCCTATCAAAAATCATCGGTAGAACTTGGAATCGAACCCAAACTACAAGTATATCAACCTATAATCAATCCAACAGACCATCAAACCCTCTTCTATGTGACTTATTTTTCTATCATAACGCTGTAGCGCCACACTGGATGAGAATTCTGACACACAGGCTCCCTGTAGTGGTTTGCAGCATGTTCAGTACATTCATTCACTTGGTTGACCGAATCGCCATGAACTAGCTGCCTCGACTACCCAGTACATACATTTGACTCTATTTTGTAATCACCGAAATAAAATCAGGTAACTGGGTTACAACAGCGGTATGTGGGAGAGCGTTATCTTGTTGAATAATACAGGCCGGAATGCTGTTCTTGACTGGCATACAGTATTGCAGTCAAGATTCATGGGATAACCACAAGAGTGTTCGTGCTGTCATACGCAGTATCGCAGAAGGAACATCCAGGTTTTCGTACCCCTACTACACTATCTCATTCTTACAGGTTGTGGAGATGATAAATGTCTCTTGACTAACATCAACTCACCTCGTTCAATCTCAAAGGCAACTACTGCTCACGAATTTTTCATTGTGTATTTAAAATAGGCATGATGTGCATTCTCATAGTAGCACTACTGGATTGTTTCCGCTCTTTTCCGTCAGTGCATGTGGAATCAAATTACCTATTGCTCATGTGACCTGTCTCAGCGACCAATCTTCCATTTTCATGGCGGAGAGATTCAGCGAAAGATATAGGAAGTTAATATACCAGAAAATGTGTTTGTGGTATTAAACAAACGAACATAGAAAAATGGTGAATGTTCGCTGCACTGAGAGAATTAATTTTTGAGCGTGTGATAACATTTAAACATATTACGTGAATGCGGGTTCGAGGACACGAGCGTGCGACGTCGCTTCGAAGCGATGCTGTAACGTGAAGCGCTGCAACATATATTTCACTTATTAAAAATGTTATTTCAGTGGTGATTTAAGCATTTCTGTCGTCGCTCTGTTGTCTCTATGTTGGTCATAGGATATGCTAGCAACAATGCTATGTCACCTAAACCATCGAGGACCGTTGCCTAGCAATTACTTCTGTATTCTCTCGAGTACTAGAAGTGCCTATCTGAATTCGCTGTGTGAGTTATTGAATGAAAGAAGCTTCAGCTTTGATTCACGTGTTTTAGAGTGGATTTTGTGTTTCGAAAACAACTATCGAAACATTTTAAAGTTCTTGGGGAGCCTTAGAAGCTTTGAACGAAGCGAACGCACAGCTTCAGAACCGAGGAGCATTGTACCTGCAAGAGGTATGAGCTATTCGCGCATCTGTCACTTATTTATTCACCTCTCGGAATCATCTGTAGCTAGAATATCGTAGAAGCTTGTAATTGTCTGTGTACTTAGTGGAGAAATATTAGCAAGTTGAAGCATATGTTAGAGTGTGATGTGATTACAGGACCTGATGTTATTAACAGTATATAACGTGATACACCATTTTGTTTCAATTTTTAATGGAGTTTCAAATATTAGGTGCTTGCTTTTTCAGACAGATTTTTATACTTTCTATTTGTCGTAGTTCATGCACTTTCATTTTGCATTCGCAAACTAATTTCTTAGTTCTTCAATGGCAAACGGGGTCTAGTTTAGCAGGGGATACAACCCGTCGGCTTTGACCAATGACGTCAAAACTGGCGAGAGAGCATGTATGACAAAGATGAAAGAGCTGAGAAGAATATTCACAAACAAGGAATGTGAGAGAGAAAAACTGTACTTCACATATATATGGGCCAGTAGTATTGTCACGTTAACCATATCGGGTGTTTGTATCTTAGTGTTTCTCCGCAAAATACAATGGAAAGAAATGAATGAAATATATTACTAGCAAAGAATACATCACGTTACATGTATGCCAGTTGTATCTCGAAACTCTTTCGAACCACACTACTAAGTGCAGTACGGGATACAAGTTTAGCGTACGTCGATTCCTTAGTTTTAACTAGCATTGCTGTCCTGTTGTTCACTTGAGCTATGTATCACCTTTTTCACTAAACCGTAAATGAAACACCCGATACAAATTAAAAGCTCATTCGAAGCGTGTTGCCTAAGTGTAGTACGGAATACGAGTGTGTCGTAAGTCGATTTCCTCGTTTTCACTAGCAATACTGTCGTGTTCTTCACTTGAACGATGTATCCTCCGCTTCAGTAAACCCTAAATGAAACACCGGATACAAATAGTAGATGTGTTTTTTATTTCTTCTACGCTATTACTAACAGTATTTTCTTACTTACATATCAGTACTACAGATGACAGAAGGACCTACATATGTAATATATGTATACCAGACTTCCGCTGACGTCTGTATATATTCACTGGAAACAAGAAGGTGGAAATAGACGTACGTTACATTTGCAACCCGTACCTCAATTGAACTACATGGAGACAAGGACATCACACATATACAATTTGTAGTCCGTACGTCACTATGAGGTACAGTTCTCTTGTTGCCTTGGACGCTAATAGTGTCCCATTCGTTACATTAGCTATATAGTTGTACGCAACATTTGTACCTTGCCCTCCAATTGACATATGTAGTGGCTGTGTGAAGGCGAAGTGAAGGACGGGATACCAATTTTTGTTGTGTCGGGGGTTTCGAAAGTACACATTCGAAAATGTCGTACTGATACTAGAGCTGGGAAACGAAACAAGATCGACAGCTTACAAATTTCTGTTACGTACTTCACAACACGAAAATACACATATTGGTGGAATAAAACAGTGAAATACGGAAAAATAGTGAAATACAGTGAAAGAAGCAAATGAAAAAGTCAACTTACCACACGGAAATTTAGAGGAATATCGGAAGCTCGCCTAGACAGACAGTAACGAAAATCACATACCCACACTCACAACAAACACAACATTACGAAACCTCTCTCTCTCTCTCTCTCTCTCTCTCTCTCTCTCTACCTCTCTCTCTCTCTCTCTCTCTCCCCTCCCCCCCCTCCCCCCCCTCTCTCTCTCTCTCTCTCTCTCTCTCTCTCTCACTCACACACACACACACACACACTCATTCACCCCTCTCCCCCCCCCCCCCCCCCCCGGTGAAATTAGCTGAGATGTTGCCAACATGTTTAATAAAACATTTAAACGGGCAATATGTCCTCGGAATACTTTGTCTCCACGAATATTCATCTAGGTGGCTTTGAAGAGTCGAAATCTGACGTTTCAGTTTCCCTACAAGAGATTTTATCGCTGACCAGTACCCCTCTATACTGTTAGTGCAGGCACCTGTGGATGAAGATCTAAACTCAATGTTGTGGTTTACTACTAGATGTTGATAACCCCTATCCCCTAAATCCCTATATGAAGAAAACCCGTCTGAAATAACAACAGAACGCTCTCCAACCTGATCTTCAATTAACATAACCAAAACTTCCTTACTTCTATTTGGTACCACTGCGAACACTACATCGTCAGAATGCTGACCTGAAACTACTGCTCCCCACACCCATAATTCCACTGGAGATTCCATCCTCTTGTACTTCCTTTTCCCAAAATGCGATTCGTCAATTTCGACCATAACACCCCCCCCCCCCCCCCATCTCTACCCCCCGCCCTCCCACGGCCCCCTATATCCTATATTTCATATATTCCCCACAAACTTCCCTAAAAAACGAGTACCAGTCTACTACCATACGCTTACTCACACGACATTCATGCACACAGAGCCACACAGGATTTCTTAAACACCAACAGTATGTGATTTTCATTATGTCTCTCAGGGCGAGCTTAGATTTCTTGAACCACGTTCCCCTCCTAACAGATCGCCACAACCGGTCTCTGCCGCACCTCCATACAAATAAGTCGTGAGTACGGCGACTTGATACACTGATGAAGCGCATATGTTCTCCGCACTCACGACATCGGACGTATTCAGCAATGAGACCACACATTTGCAAGAAGCAAATTGTGGTCAACATGTCTTCACCCATGGCTTCTCTTTAATCGTCAAGATTCATTGCGACAGACAAATACATTCCTATAAACGAAAATAAGACACTAAAAATTGTTCTCCAATAAAAAACTAATACTCCACATTACCTCAACATCGTTACGAATAACATTAAGTACCGTTTGAATAAGAAACAACCAATTAATTTAATTAAATCACACGACGAATAATATAAGGAATACCAAGAGATCGCTTTTAGATTCACATTCAATTATTTTAATGTACAATGGTAGCGCTTATTCGAAACACAGAACTGTTTTACTATCTATACCTCGAGATGAAGACATTATTATCTATGACTAATGTATGACATCATTGGTCAAAGCCGATGGGTTGTATCCCTTGCTTCACTAGACCCCAGATGAAAGAGCTGACATGAATGTTCAGAAATAAAGGAATACGAGGGCTCAAAATATAGTGGACATATGTAAAGACCAGTAGTATTTTCACGTTAAGGATATCGCTTGTTTGTATCGTATTATTTTTCTGGAAAATGAAACGGAAGAAATGGATGGAAAATATTGGTAGCATAGAATACTTCACATCACATTTGTAAGAGTTGTATCTCGAACCTCATTCGAACTGTATTGCTTAAGTGCAGTATACGATACAAATTTGGCGTACGTCGATTTCTTCGTTTTCACTAGCATTAGTGCCATGTTAATCAGTTGAACTACGCATCCCCTGCTTCACTAACCTCGAAATGAAGCACGGGACACAAATTTTACGTATGTTGTTTATTTCGCCTCCGCTATCACAAACAGTCTGTTCTTACGTAGATATTAGTACTACCGATGGCAGAACGAGCTACATACATAATATTTGTATCCCATACTTCCTTTCACCTCTATGTATGTACACTGCTAACGAAAACGTGGAAATGGACGTGCGTTACGTTTGCAACCTGTATCTCAGTTGAAATACGCAAAGAAGCAATAGGACAACACGCATACCGTACAATTTGTATCCCGTACTTCACTATGGGGTACAGTTTTTTTTTTTTTCGCCTTCGATGCTAATAGTATCCCAGTTGTGTCGGCCGTTTCGCCTTCAATATTGCTAGTACAGATTCGAAAACATCGTACTGATACTAGTGCTGGGAAATGAAAGAAGAACGACAGCTGCGAAATTTCTATTACATACTGGACTACACGAAAACATACGTATTGGTGTAATACAACAATGAAATACTTAAAAATTGTCAATTGCAGTAAAATAAGAAAACGGAAAAGTGAACTTACCAGATGGGAACTTCCTAGAAGAACCGAAGCTCACCTAAAGAGACATCAACAAAAATCACATACACAACAAACACAACATTACGAAAAAACACACACACACAGACACACACTCCCCCCCAATCCTAATGTGAAAGTAGCTAACATATTTCGGACGGTGCATTTGCCCAACATATTTAATAAAATATGTAAATGGGCAATATGTCTGGAGAATACTATGTCTCCATGAATATGCGTCTAGGTGATTCTGAAGTGTGGAAATCTGGCGTTTCCCTTTCCCCGCAAGAGATTTCACAGCTGACCAATGGCCCTCTATGCTAATCGTGCAAGCCCTTCTGGATAATGATCTGAACTCAATATTCTGATTTACTATGAGATACTGATAACGCTTTTCCCCTAAATCCTATATGAAGAAAACCTATCTGAAATTAAAATGGAACCCTCTGCAATGTGATCCTCAATTAAGCTGACCAAAACTTCCTTCCTCCGATTGGGTACTACCTTGAACACTACATCGTCGCGCTCCTGATTTGAAACTACTGCCCCCAAACCCACAATCCAACCGGAGGTTCCCCCCTGTTGTACTTCCTTTTGCCAAAATGTTGTGATTCGTCAATTTTGACCATAAACCCCCCCCCCCCCCCCTCCAACGGCCGCCACTCCCCACACACTTCCCTACAAAAAGAATACCAACCCACAACTGTACACTTACTCACACGACATTCATGCACACACAGACACAGGATATCTCAAACACTAACAGTAAGGGATTTTCATAATGTCTTTCAGAGCAAGCTTAGTTTTTTCGAACCCCGTCCCTCTTCTAATGGATCGCCACAACCCATCTCTGCTGCAGCGCAATTCGAATAAGACGTGAGTATGGCGACGAGATACACATGTGAGGCACATATGTTCGCCGCACTCAACGACATCGAGCATACTCAGTAATGAGACCACACATTTGCAGAAAACCAAACGTGGCCAACATGTCTTCGTCCATAGCCTCTCATAAATCATCAAGGTTCATCGGAACAGATAAATCCATACTTACAAACGAAAATTATATACTAAAAATTGTTCTGAAATAAGAAACTAATAGTTCAAATTACCTCAGTATCACTAAGAATTAAATTAAGTACCAAATGAATTAGAAACAACCAATTAATTTAATAAAAGCACACGAAGAATATTTTCAACAATATGTAGCGATCTCTTTTTAAAATCGCATTCATTTATTTCAATGTACAATGTTAGCGCTTATACGGAACACAGAACTGTTTTATTATCTATGGCTCGAAGTGAAGACATTACTATGAATAATGTATGGCGTCATTGGTCAAAGCCGACGGGTTGTATCCTCTGCTTCACTAGACCCTTCATCTGTGTAATAAATGCTCTCTGGGCACTTCTGACGTCATTGGTCAAAGCCGACGGGTTGTATCCCCTGCTTCACTAGACCCGGCCCGTGACATCCTAATGTTGAATTGGATGTAAGCGGACTGTTATTAAAAGTTAGCCTGAGGTTGTGTCACTTACCAGTGTAATCTATGATGTCTGTAAACCATGGTGTTATTCCAAATACGTCGCGACATGGTTTGGGTGGAACCTGAGACCACAGATTAAACTGCCGTAGAGAAACCAGTAACGATTATATTTTTATTCTGTTTTCTGACAAATATTTGCCTGTTTCTTTCTGCATAGTGCACGATTTCCGAGAGTAAAGGTAGGCGGGACATTCAGAGCATAAGATAAATTTTTGCGAGTGAAACAATTAGTGATTATGATATCATTCGATTCTTGTAGCCATTTAGCTGTCTTTTCAATGTGGGAAGTTCGTCGAGAGTGAGGTTAGCCCTACCGAAACTGCATTGCTGGTGGTAATGTTTCTCATAGTTTTTTAATTTACAAATATTTGGCTGTTTTTCGAATGTGACTCTGTGAGACGCTGCGCTTATGAAAACCACTGTTCCTAAGAGGTTCAATTTGTTTTTACCGGTCGCTCACTCTCGTGCTGCATAATTTTTTTTTTGTGGTTCGTTGTATTAGTTTAGCTGAATTGGATCGAGGTTTTGGTATTTATTGGTGAATTATTTGTTTTCGGTTTTTGAGCTATTTATTTCCGATTGTAGTGTGATTCCAGGTTTTTAAACTTTTTTCTGTCGGTTTATTCTAAAGGAATTTGTGTATATAATTTTTCGATTAAGTTGATGTTATGTGAGTGTTGTTTTGTATCTCTGTCCTCAGTTTAGGAATAGAGTTCACACGAAATATGATACCAACTGCCCATGTGTATGTCTTTTTGTTTCTTTTGTTCACTTTATTCTGGAGAAATTCGTATGCGTCATCCTTGCATAATGAGATTCGTGTGTGTGTATGTGTGTGCTTGCGTGTGTGTGTGTGTGTGTGCGTGTGTATGTGTGTGTGTGTGTGTGTGTGTGTGTGCGCGTTCAGAGGGTTGTCTTGTATATACTGCGATACCATTTGCGTGTTATTTTTTTTATTTTTACGTTCATCACAGAAAAGTTCCTAAGCGATATTTTTCCATTTTGTCGTTTTGTGGAGCTGTGTGTGATATCGCTGTCTTCCTTTGAGCTACAGGTCAAGCGAAGAATTCGATTCTGGTTCTGCCATTTTTGCAGATTTTTCTGTGTATGTTAGACACATTTGTCGGCGATCTGTAATCGCAGTCTGTCAAAGCTTTATAGGAACAGCGTACGCTGCGATTAGTCTTGTTTTTTATGTTTTCGTTTGCATCATTCCGGAAGAATGTGTGTGTGTGTGTGTGTGTGCTATTTTCCAGTTATGTTGTTTTCTGCAGATGTCTAGAACCACTGTCTTCATTTCATCTCTATTGGTCAAGCGAATTATTCGAATCTAATTGTGTGTTTACTATATATTTTCGTTCGGTTTATTCTAGAAAAGTTCTTAATTGTTCTTAGGTTTAGTAACCTTTTTAGTATGTCCCCAACGACAACTCTCCCATTCCTGCGATTGTCCCGATAATTTCATTTCATATGTTGATTCAAATAGTTCCCATGGTTTTTTGTTTGTTAAGAAGTGCGTTATAGAATACACAACGGTATATTTTAACAGAAACGATCGATATATATATATATATATATATATATATATATATATATATATATATATATATATATATATATATATATAATGTCAATGATAGAGCTTTGTACATCTGCTAACTGCTGTTCCAATTAAACGAACGCATTGGAGAGATGGTTTTTGGACCCGATGATTTTCTTGGTTCTAGACCGAAATCGATCGTCTGTAATAAAATATACCGTTACAGCTGTCTGCTGCATATGGCAATACTTAACATTCATTAAAGCTGTACAGCACCACCTAAACAAAATGTTTTACGTTTGTTTCTGATCGTAATGGTCTATATTGCTGTCGCCGTCTTGAAGAATGTTATCGTGCTCTTATTAAATGTTATCTGTGGTTGTCATAGTATCTCGTGTAAACTATCCACTTTACTCCAAATATGATGTCATGGGTCAGAGCAGACGGATAGAATTGTAGCGTGCTCTATCCCTTCAATTGCTGAAATTCACTACGACAACGATGTTAGCGATCTATCTCGCTTGTCGATTACACATAGATAGTGTCTGTAGTCATAACAGGGTCATGATGCTGGAATTTTCTTCCGTCTGTGGAGACGACCACATTTTGGAAACTGATGCCAACTGTTTTGTGTCATACTGAGTTGACCTTCCACCGTAACAAAAAAGTATACTGGTAACTCTCGTATCGGTTAAAGAAAGCTTGAGTATTTTTAATTGGTAAATTATTTGTGAATTCATTAGTTATTCGGGTGTTTTCATCCTCTAGACACTGCTGTATATCTTTCAATAGCAAGGCATCATGATTTCATCTGAAATATATTTAAATTACAAAGCATTTTACTGCAGTGCTGGTTTACCTATTGATATCGACGTTCCTATAAAATAATGCGCTCTGTATTTGCTAGGATTGGTATTAGTGGGGTTGCTATTTAATGTTGATCACAAGGTATGCTAACAACAACGCTGTGTCACCTAAACCGTCGAGGACCGTTGCCTAGCAATTACTTCCGTATTCTCTCGAGTACTAGAAGTGCCTATTCGAATTCGTTCTGTGGGTTATTCAGCAAAAGAAGCTTCAGCTTTGATTCAAGTGTTGTAGCACCGAAGTTTGTGTTTCCAGAACAACTAAGGAAACTTTTTAAAGTTCTTCCGGAGCCTTAGATGCTTTGAAGTAAGCTAACGCCCAACTTCAGAGGCGAAGTGCATTGCACCCGCAAGAGGTATGAGCCGTTCAGTTAAATGTAACCTATTTATTTATCATACAAAGCCATCTGCAGTTAGAATATCGTACAAGCATTTAAAGGACTGTGAATTTAGTGGAGAAGTACTAGCAATTTGAAGTTTTATGACGGACCGTGTTATGAGTTCGGAACACGTAATTAGTACAGTGTAACATGTGAAAGATCACTTTGTCTTAATTTTTCATACAGGTTCATAACTTAAGTGCCTGTCTTTACTGAGTTTCTGACGAAGTTCACTTACGTTTGCCGTACCTTCACAGATTAATCACTTAGTTTCACGATGATGAGTGTCACCAACCTCCTTGCTTCTCAGTTGTACATACATGTTGGCTACCATCATTGCACAGTCGTACCGCTGGAACTTTCTTCCGTCTGTGAAGAAAGAGACGCTTTGGAAACTGATGGCAGCTACGTAGAGTAACATTTAGTCGAAATGGCTCTGTAATAAAAGAGGTTTCGTCTCCTGTTGCTTCAGGAAATTGAATTAATATCTTGGAATGTAGTTAGCTGTTAAATCCATTGGAAGTTGATTATCTATTCAGGTTTTTTCATTAGATACCGCTGGATACCTCCCAGTCGCAAAACAGCATTATTTTGTGGTACATACAATGATATATTTAAAATTTTTGAGCACTGTTCGTTTACCCATTCCTATCGACGTTGCCACACACTGTAGAGCTACTGGCGTTGCTGTTTAATGTTGTTCACAGGATATGCTATGTTACCAAAAACCGTAGAGGACCGTTGCCCAGCAATTACTTGCGTATTCACCAGAGCACCTGAAATAGCGATACGAATTCGTCGTGTGAATTATTGAATTAAAGAGGCTCCAGTTTTGATTCATGTATGGTACTGTTACGCTTTGTGTTTCGAGTTCCAATAACGAAACATTTTAAAGTTCTTGAGGACTTCTAGAAGCTTTGAACGAAGCGAACGCCCAGTTTCAGAAGCGAGGTGCAGTGTATCCGGGAGAGGTATGAATTATTGACACTTCTGTTTACTTACCGTATAGAATCAGATGCAGTTTCCATATTGTATAAGCTTATAAATAAGTGGATGTGTAGCGCGAAGTGCTGGAACACTGGAACGTTACGACGTAGTGTGATGTGATTTCGCGGTATGTAACATGAAATTCACATTCCAGTACATTGTTTCAATACGTCATGCAGCTACAAAGGTTACGAGAGAGCCTGACGTAGGGACAGATCTCTTGGCTGAGGTTTTCACAATTTTAGTTGCTGGAATCGTCTATTCTTGAACTTATTATTTAGTTTCACAACGAGAGCGGTGTCACCTATCTCTGTCACCAAATCTGTTATATTCTACATTCAGTGAAGAAGAAGATAATAGGTAAACAAGTTCCAGCTGCGTGAAGCCATAATGAATTGACATGGCACCATATCAAAAGTATTTTCTGTTTCTGTTACTCAAAGAAATTAAATTAATACGTTTGAGCATCGTTAAATGTTAATTCCGTTGGGAGTTCATAAGCTGTACTGGCGTTTTCTTCATTCAAATGTCGCTGGTTAAATTTCAATAGTAAATATGGTTGTTACGTTGTACATGTTGTTGAATAGTTTACATGGCGCTGAAGAGTGATTCTAGGTTTAGTGTTGAACTTAGGTTGTTGATGACTCTGCCACAAAGAAGGAAAGACGCAGCCAGGTGAGAATACACTGACTCAGACAACGGGTAATTGTAAAAATCGTAATCTCCTCCGACACTGCGGAGAGATTTGCGATTTAAACCACCACACTGTTGCATAGATTATTCACCGGTAACTTCATATCACCAACAAGATGTTCCCTTAAGTACACACTAATTAAATTATCTATCCTGCTTCACGGTGCGATATTGAATGAACTTATAGTAGTAACTACATCACGTCGTAATGTCTGTCCAAATGTGAAGTTTAAATAACTTTACTTGGTGTATATCTGAAACTAGTGTAGCAATGCACTGTCTTGCTAATAGTACAGTCTGTCTGTCTAATAGTTTCCACTAGACTGCATAGGAGGCTACAGGCACTCCCAGCGAAGTGACACGCCCATCAGCTGTCAAACCACACACAGCTGCCCCCAAGCTTGGGATGGCGACATCTCTATCATACTTGATACCTGAGAAATTCCTCTGGAAATACGTGTTCATCTAGGGACCGTTCCTGACATGACCGTGCGGGAGCACAGATGCTCAAGGGGTGTGCGCGCCTTCACAGCCGCAAACTGCCTCTGGGCGCAGGTGGAAGTTGTTTCTATTTTCGAGTATACAGTCAGTGTTTTACTGACGTCACAGAACTCCAAGGCACACTCACGCTGATCTCATACGCGAGACACCTCTTGGCAGCACGTGTCTTCACCATTGCTGTCAGAGTAGCACAGGGCGCATTTTTTCCTAGCGCAACATCAGAGACACGTCTAACCGTGCTTAACTGCCCAGCGTGATTGACGCAGCATTGTGAAATTCGCGTGCATAGCTACGAACTGTCTCAATCTTATACTGATGTCACATGAATATGTAAAAATAACAACCGAGTCGACCTCACGGAAACTGTATAATGTCCGAGAAATAGTTAATGCTTGCTTTCTTGATGTCTCAGCTTGTATGCAAGGAAATTCTTGCCCTAACAGAACCTGTTTACGAAAGTAGCGCAGAATAACGTCGAATGCAGTCTTCCTCATGGACCTAACATGGTACCCAATTCATCACGTGTTACCCTTCCTGCTTTCAACACACACAAACGTTCCCTCCGCTCTGTAGAGGCTCCTATATCCCAGAACAAAGTAGTGAATGAATCGAACGTTATGATTTGTTCTTATCAAATTTACGCACCGAATTACTATTGCTGCCAAGATCGAAGCACCATCCGCCTTTTTTCCTTCTGCAGACGAGACTTTCAGCGGTTATTTTACACAGATCACCATATTGTACTGGCAATAAAATCTTACTACTCTGCCCTCCCACCGAGGACAGAAGGTTGAATATTAGAACGTGGAACGGACCTGCTACCCATCAATATATCCCTGCGTAACCTACATAACGTCAAATATGGAAAGACCCCTACTCAATTACACCGATCTCCTATTGAGGACAGCAGCATGAATATTAGAGTTTGAAACCAATCTCCAAAGCAGCAATATATCACCATGTACCACGTCGATGTAGTAAACATACAATTCGTATCCTGTACCAAACAAAATCATTCCTTTTACATCATCTCGATCACAAGTCAACCACCCCCGACCCGCAAAGAGAGCACCCTCAGCGGACTGAAGTCGCTCTCAGAACTGTTCTACAAATTCGGGATTGTTTTCCCTCGGCACAAACACGTTACTGTTTCTGCTCCGAACCCGCTTCCTTGCTTGCTCGCTTTTCGACACACATCTCCAGACTGGGGGATTACAAGAACACATGCATTTTTCTGCATTGGTTCACCATAATATTATACCGTTTTCGCGCTACTTCTCGATATCGAGCACTAGGCAGCATCCCACCGATCGCTAGCGCAACAAAAGTCCCAAGATATAGGATGGAAATTTTTTCTCTATAAACCTGAAACTTTAGATAGGTGGGGCGTGCTGTAAACCACAGACTAACTGGAAACTTGTCATGTCTGCAAAGACATTTACTCGGCAACTCGAAACAAATAGAGGAAACTGATATTTCCACTCTCGAATACCAGTGTCGGTGATGTAGTAGGTTCCAAATCACCCCTATACTTTACAAGGTAATCTAAAGTGTTTCTCATGTCTAGAGAACTGGCAAATGTATCTTCCATATGCTAGATGCACACACCACAATCGATCTTCTCTCAACTAAATAAAGGTGCGAAGTGTGCAGAAGCAGTCAGCTAAACAAATTACATGGGCGGGAATAACGATCCAGTGCAAACGCAGCTCCATATTCAACCTTCCCAAATTTCCACACAATTAAGGAAGCTATCAAACACATACTAAGTATTAGTTCGCAATTTGGTCATCTAGAGGACACCACCGTTCATTCATCTACATTCCTACACTCCAACAGGCAACTACCATAAATGGGAAAAATGAACCACCCCAGTACAGGTCACTAGCGCTGCAGGTCGAGCATGTACAGGTAGAATGTTTCTCCTAAGAAATCGGTCACATATACATCTCATCCCTGTACTTACAACAAAATGTTACGATCGCAGTCTCAGCTGAACGACATTCGACAATGAGCAAAGTATCAGAAATACACTCTGTTGACGGCTGTGGTTCTGGAAATAGAAATATCAGTACCATTCGTATGACTTGACATACTCTTCCCATGCTATCACAGTGCTCCATATCAAATCCATACCTTCCTTACGACTGGACACAGTCATTTCCTTTATACATGTCGGAACACAAACACGTACTTTATAAGACTGATACTCAAATGTGAACATATCACACACACCCTACTATTAAGTACAATACTTCGTCAATAAGCAATCGCTGGCGATACGAGATAATACTGGGAGAAAAACAACCATGGAAGGACATGTCTCATAAGTTTTTCTTGCGAGTGCTACCACCATGTCCTATAAAGAGTGACGTAATCGGCCATAAGTTAAAAAAACTCGATTCCAACAACTACTGTATGTTACCATGACAAGCGAACATGGTTCTACAGGTGCACACAAGTATCCATGTTAAAAGCAATACTGGCTTTATAAATCGAGGTACGACATTCCCTCTGAATGAGGTTGTTTTTCTATTCGGACTAATACTGAGACGGTGATCGCTGGAGTGTATATTATCAGTCCAGCACTCCAGTTATATGTAGCCCACAATGCAACCTCGTTATAAAATCACTGAATTTTGAAAGTGATTCAGCTGAGGGATGTGGTATGTAAGTGGTATTTGCGACTCCCTCACACTGCCCCAGTTACATATTTCTATAATATTTGTAACGTTTCTGATTTGATACCAGCGATGACTGATTGAGAAGGAACACAAACAGAATTGGTAGATGATGTGCTGATGGAGGTCATTAGAAAACATACACTTGCTTTACAGATCTCTAGTGTTACACTATCTGCTAGAAATGATGTCCATTGTTTGGAATCAAGTCTTTCCATTCAACCACATACCTGCGTCGGATCACACCCACAAGTGAATCATTTTTCTGACACTCTCATATGTCGAAACAAGGCACCTTTCTCGAATATGTCTGCTACAGTAAAATTCCAATGTGGTTTTAGTCAACCCCTACGCATCTTGCGACTGCTCCCATTTCTACAGCTTAGCGCATGTGATCGTTCCAGTTTAAGTTGGAACTGAGCAGAGGTCGGAGAAAGACATATCTATAACCTCCTGTAACCCATTTAGACACAGAACCATCTGAGTTAGTGCAACAGGACCGTGTTTTGACCACTCGGTGGAAATGCGCGCAATGTGGTACGTCTCTGAACTAGATACGGATACTACAGACCAAAGCAGATTCGTTTCCATTCAAATCTGTCAGCCCAACATTCTATCATCGTTATTCTGCACCATCCAACAGAGAAAAATTACGAACTATAAAAACTGCACTAACTTCACCTGATATAGAACTCACCTTGGTGCCACTGCTCACGCGATGACACATAGCTGTGATGTGCATCCGGCGCAGAGAGAGAGTTGTCACAATGCTTCCCAGAATAGCATTCCTCATAGTACTCTTAATGGTACACCGAGTCCGTCATCGAATTTACCTGTCAAACTGCTAGTGCTGCCTATGCGGGATGATACTATTAAATATACAGCTATTGAAGAGGTCAGTTTAAGGTTTCATCACCCGTACTGTACGAAGATGACCGTATCCCACAGGCTATACTGTAACTTGCAAGAGACGCTCCCTGTGACCCTGTGTCGTTGTTTGCAACATTGTTTTCTACCACTCTTCGTGGACTTCCACAGATTTTTTTTTCTGCCACGACTTTGAGGTCTGTCTCAGGTCCTAAAGTGACATTAAGATGCTCTGATTCACAGCCTCTCACAGAAAACTAGACATCGCATGGTGTAGATAGTTTTGATACTGCACTTACCATAACACATGACACACAGTATGTGATTTTAAATAAAAGACTGTTACAACATAAGGAAACTAGATGAGTTTGGCTGCGTTGTGGAGAGTTTACAACCTGATGTCCGAAAGTGATTGACAACCTCTACACTTAAACTCATCTGTCACAGTGATGGAGTAGGTGATGGCTCTGAATTCCCTTTTGACTAATTCCTCATTTACAACTGTTTTGCTGCTAGCAATCCCCAGAAGATGTCACCCATCCGCAAAACTCATTCCCCAACTCAAACACGCCCTGTCAGTCAATCATTATGTGGTAACCAACAGTGTGACAATGCACGAATGGGATGGAAAAGACACTGCCGATACACTGTAATAATAAGCATCACAGTTGATAGCATGAACAATTTTAACAATTTTACAGTAACTTCAACACTGGCCAATGAGAAGACAGCATGTTCCCCCAATTTGAGTACCATAGCTAAATCACACCCTTCTCCACTTTGCAAATATCATTGCAGGCGTGGATAGATGACTGTGCAGTACGTCCATTCGGCATTCAGACACCACTCCACATATTTCTAACACCTCGAGCATTGTGCTTATCTCTCCACGTATAGGAGTCACAGAGCATTCCCACTTTCTTAGGGTGTAATTAGAGAGTGAAAGACCCTCCATAGGTTAGTGGAGGTGAGCATTGTTTCCCGCTATTTTGTTAGGTTGGTAGATAAACCCCAAGTGACCTTTCTTTACTGCAAAAATTCAAACTTGACGCCAGTTCCTTGGACGAAGTGGAGGTCGGCTGCCTTAGGTTAGTGGAGGTAGTCCAAGTGTCCTTTATTTCGCGCCATTTTCTTAGCTTAGTAGATATACGCGAATTGACCTTTCTTTACCACCAAAATTCAAACTTCGCGCCACTTCCTAGGAAGAAGTGGCGGTCGCATGACAGGTTAGTGGAGGTAGCCCAAGTGACATATCTTCCCGCGATTTTTCTTAGGTCAGTAAGGATAACCGTGGTGTGATGCATTATCCTGCTGCAATTGCAATTTGATCTTCCTGCCATTTTTCTGGGGGAGGGGAGGGGAGGGGATGGGTTAGGTTAGTGGATGTAGCCCGTTTGACCTATCTTCCTGTCAAAATCTGCCATCTTGAATGATGTTACAGTTGCCATTTTGGATGACATCATGAGCTGTTGCCAACTCTACATGTCGCCATCTTGGATGACGTCTTCATCGCCATCTTGGATACATCTGGCGACAATGCAGAGAGGGGGGAACAGCATGGGTAATTTGCGCCCAATATTGAACATAAAACGTGTTTATGATTTTATATGTCCCAAACTATATGTATAATATAATTTTTCAGGTACATTAGGTGGTATATGTGGATACTCTTCATAAATGTATTCAGTATTAATGAAGTAATAAATTAAAACATCATACCTGTTACTGATTTGTAAGGTATAAATTCTTTTACTTGTAAGGACGATTTGCGTGTTCTAGTTAATATTAGACGCCAGTAGTGAGACGATTTGCGTGATTATAACCGGTAGCTATGGAGTGCTGAGGTTATTAGGTTTAGCCAGACAAGATGGAGCATTGTGCCAATGAGGATTCTTAGTGTAAAATACACCTGTAATATTATGCAGCAAGTGGCTGTATAATAACATCCTACATTTGGTATAGGTACATGATATCACGAAACCGAAGACACGGGACTGGCTTCACTATTTTGTACGCACTGTTCACAGGTGATGCAACTGTCATTTGATGGAGGTCCACTTTTATGTTGTTAAAAGAGTTTTACAGCAATACGAAAATGGCCTGTGGATGCAATGATTTGGTGAGGAACACGTTAATGTAAAAATGGAGGTAACATGGGCTCACATACGCAGGTATGGTAACTACAATACGTAAATAGTTTGCAATTGTAATGAATATCACGATAAAGGCTTATGCTTTGTTATGTTATCAACTTTACGCTCATGTATCCTTGTGAGTTTCAGGAAAGTGATATGAGATGCAGATCAAAGAGAATATGTTTGCTCAAGTACAATAAACAAAAGAAAGCATCAGAAGAGCGAGAGAGAGAGAGAGAGGGAGAGAGAGAGAGAGAGAGAGAGAGAGAGAGAGAGAGAGAGAGAGCAACAGGAGGGTGGGATGGAGAGAGAGAAAGTGGAAGGCCTATCATGATAATTAGGAAGTATGCCATTGCATAGTGCCGCCTCAATGGTTAGCTGTAGTAAGCGCCAATAATTTACATATCGTGAATGCACAAAATACGTTCACGAAATTCCGTTTAGCATCCGTTCATACCTCAGAAAACTAACTCGCATCTGCACGTGATCAAAGAGAATATGTTTGCTCAAGTACAATAAACAAAAGAAAGCATCAGAAGAGCGAGAGAGAGAGAGAGAGGGAGAGAGAGAGAGAGAGAGAGAGAGAGAGAGAGAGAGAGAGCAACAGGAGGGTGGGATGGAGAGAGAGAAAGTGGAAGGCCTATCATGATAATTAGGAAGTATGCCATTGCATAGTGCCGCCTCAATGGTTAGCTGTAGTAAGCGCCAATAATTTACATATCGTGAATGCACAAAATACGTTCACGAAATTCCGTTTAGCATCCGTTCATACCTCAGAAAACTAACTCGCATCTGCACGTGATCTTCGTAAACTGCATGTCTGATAGCTGCTGTAACTCCCCTAATTTGTCATCTTTCTTCCAGTGAATCTCATCACTCAGAACTACAATAGTTTAATTAATATAGAGACAATATCATTTCTTGCTAGTTAAGGGTTTTCTTTCATTGTTTAAGATGTTCAGAAGGCTAAGGCAAGATGTTTCAATTTTAAAGGCCCTGGAGTCAGTCACGTTTGAAAAGAATTAAATAGTTTATTTCTATTATTTCTGAAGGCCTAAAAGAAAAAAAAATATAAGAAAAAATAAATAAAAAAATATGACATCAAAGAGTCGTATTTGCTAGTTTTATTAAACACGATAATCGTTTGTAATGGATATTACATTTGTCATATATTTCCAAGTACTGGTGTTTAAGGTCCTTGCAAGTAATATGAGGCACCCGACCTGGACGCAAAAATGAGCTGAATGTCTGAACTGAAAAACACACACTGTATACACTGATGAGCCAAAGAAACTTGTACATCTGCCCTATGCCATGCAGCGCCCCGCGAGCGCGCACAAGTGTCGAAACACGACGTGGCATGGACTCGACTAATCTCTGACGTTGTGTTGGAGAAAACTGACACCATGAATGCAACATGGCTGTCCTTAAATCCGCAAGCGTACGGGTGTGTGGAGATCTGTTCTGAACAGCACGTTGCAAGGCACTGTAGATATGTTCAATAATGTTCATCTCTGGGGCGTTTAGTGGCCAGCGGAAGTTTTTGGAATCAGAAGAGTGTTATTGGAGCACTGTGTGGCAATTACGGCCATGTGGGGTGTCGCATTGTCCTGCTGGAATTTCCCAAGTGCTTCAGAATGCGCAATGGACATAAATGGATGCAGGTGATCAGACAGGATGCTTATGTATGTGTCACCTCTCAGAATCGTGTGTAGACGTATCAGGGATCCCATATCACTCCAACTGCATATGCCCCACATCATTACAGAGCCTCCACCAGCATCAACAGTGCCCTGCTGACCTGCAGAGTCCATGGATGCATGAGGTTGTCTCCATACCCATATACGTCCATCCACTCGAAAGAATTTGAAACGACATTAGACCGACCTGGCAACATGTCTCCAGTCATTAACAGTCCAATGTCATTGTTGACAGCTTCACGCGAGGCTTTGTGTTGTGCAGTCATCAAGGGTAACCGGAGGACCTGTGGCTCCAAAAGCCCACATCGATGATGTTTCGTTGAATGGTTCGCACGCTGATACTTGTTGATGACTCAGCACTGAAATATGCAGCAGTTTGAGAAAGTGTTGCACTTCTGTAACATTGAACGATTCTCTTCTGTCGTCGTTGGTCCCGTTCTTGCAGGATCTTTTTCCAGCCGCAGCGATGTCGGAGATATTATATGTTACCGTCTTCTTGATATTAGCACTACACTCGTGACGTGGTCGTACAGGAAAATCTCCACTTGACCGCCAGCTCAGAGATATGTCTCCCATCGCTCGTGCGCCGACATAGCATCACTTTCAAACCTACTTAAATCTTGATAACCTGCCATTGTACAAGCAGTAGCGGATCGAACAACTGCCCCAGACACTTGTTGTCTTATATAGGCGTTTCCGATTGCAGCGTCGTATTCTACTTTTTTACACCTCAACTGCTTGAAGAGAGCCACACATCTGTCAACCAGTGCCTTCTGCTCCTTGAGGTAGCAGCTGACCCCTGTGAGACTGGTTCCTAGCCACGAGTGGCAACTCACTCCACTCGACTTGCGACACCACCACAATTGCTTATGGCATGCTCGATCAATTTACGACAGCCTCATACCTACCAACTGTCAACGAGGTGATGCTGCAGAGGTCGTCCAATCCATGACTGTGGTTATAACAGAGTTAGTGATTTGCTGTTATAATATGATGAATGTGAATGGAGTAATTAATTGTAGATTGATTTGAGTATTTGTGGATCTTGACATCAAGCTACCCATGTGTCTGAGGCCATCGAGGCACTGCCTTGATTCACGAGTACTGTAAGAACATTCAGAATGTGTGTAATATTGTATATCTAGTGTTTCTTCTTACTGTTATATGTTTCCACAAATAAATTTACCGTTTCACCAGTCCATGAAAGCGAATGTGATGAGGATTGTAAATAAATGTGCGTGTGTATTTTCTCGGTGTATACTTTGGAACCAGTCTTATCCTTTCAATCCAAGGTATGATACTCATCAGATGATGAGCATATGAAAAAAGAAGCAAAATTAATACCTATGTTTCAGTTAAAATGTATATGAAAAACTTGGGCTACAGGTGAATCTAAGCACAATTTCATCAGAATCGTATACAGTTACACAATATTTTTTAAAATGTCATACGAACATTCTCATGGTCTGCGTAATAACTGCAGATGATATTTAGCATTACCAGTGACTGCACACCTAATTTAACTCCTCCGTTTCATTTCTTTTATTACACTGAAGACCTGTCATTTTTTGCAGCCATGGCGAGCTTTTTCTAGCTAGCTCACAACAAGGGAGTATACTTAAAGGAATAAGGAGAGTAATAAAATCGTTCAGTGCTGAAAGCTGCTTTTGAAAGCAGGGAAGGAATGCTGAATCGCTTCGTCTCAAACCCCAAAATGGCCGACTGAGGGAGCGGCTTTCTGCCTAACAAACCGGTCTTTCTTGGGTCGCTGGATGGAATCCTTTTAGAAGAGATAGTAATCTAAGCCAGGTGCAGCTTTCAGTGAAGGTAGACCATTAGAACAATCACTTTTCTCAGGAGCCATGCTACGCAGGAATGTTTGTTTCAAATACTTGTAACCAATTTTCTGACAGGAGCGCACGTGCTTGCTTACGTGTTCCCTTCAATTCGTTAGCTTCGGTATCCTGACATGGACTGGGAGAAGTTTTCTGCCTTCCTCCCTACACATTCGAATCATTGATTAATGATAACAAATCAGAAGGAGTATGTGTTTGTTTAATTTATGTACAAAATTATTAATGAACGTAACTCGAGACGTCCGTTGCAATTTGCCAGCAACATTCCTACAACTGGTAAAAAGAACCACGTTTCAGGTCGTTAAAGCAGAGGACACTTGTTGCTAGCGGATGGAAGAGTAAATCCTAGAAAACGGGCCACTGAGAAGAAAAGACTTACTGCCAGACGACACTGGCACCCGTATGAAGGGATGTCCCCATTTTAGTACTGAGTGCAGATGGCAAGCCAGACCGTATTCATGTTGTTTGAGAGAAGTAGCTATCAACAGAATCATCATGTCTAGGGCGACACGATGCTAGTTAACTTTCATGATGGCCTAACTGCACAAGTTTAACGTTTTCAGCCAAGCAGTTGCTGTATCATGCACTTTAACGATTCTGCTGTGTTCGTTCTTATCTTTCTAGTTTTTTCCCTTAAACATTCTTGAAGTATTATCGACTTATTCTGATGATAATTTTATTGTGCTCATTCACCTGAGGCAAATACAACCCTTCGTCTATTTATTTTGTGTTCACTTTCTCAACTCAGTGAGTAATTCATATGTTTGTGCTTCATGGTAATAAACCTGAGTCTTACAGTGACTGCTTGTTTCCGTTACAGATAAAGAGCCCCTTTCAGTAATATATCAGTGTGTGGTGCGATACCTATACAGGGACAACAGTATTTTTTATTTACTTTCATGTTTAAATTTAATTTAGTTCTTTTTGGAAAGAAATAATATACACTCCTGGAAATTGAAATAAGAACACCGTGAATTCATTGTCCCAGGAAGGGGAAACTTTATTGACACATTCCTGGGGTCAGATACATCACATGATCACACTGACAGAACCACAGGCACATAGACACAGGCAACAGAGCATGCACAATGTCGGCACTAGTACAGTGTATATCCACCTTTCGCAGCAATGCAGGCTGCTATTCTCCCATGGACACGATCGTAGAGATGCTGGATGTAGTCCTGTGGAACGGCTTGCCATGCCATTTCCACCTGGCGCCTCAGTTGGACCAGCGTTCGTGCTGGACGTGCAGACCGCGTGAGACGACGCTTCATCCAGTCCCAAACATGCTCAACGGGGGACAGATCCGGAGATCTTGCTGGCCAGGGTAGTTGACTTACACCTTCTAGAGCACGTTGGGTGGCACGGGATACATGCGGACGTGCATTGTCCTGTTGGAACAGCAAGTTCCCTTGCCGGTCTAGGAATGGTAGAACGATGGGTTCGATGACGGTTTGGATGTACCGTGCACTATTCAGTGTCCCCTCGACGATCACCAGCGGTGTACGGCCAGTGTAGGAGATCGCTCCCCACAACATGATGCCGGGTGTTGGCCCTGTGTGCCTCGGTCGTACGCAGTCCTGATTGTAGCGCTCACCTGCACGGCGCCAAACACGCATACGACCATCATTGGCACCAAGGCAGAAGCGACTCTCATCGCTGAAGACGACACGTCTCCATTCGTCCCTCCATTCACGCCTGTCGCGACACCACTGGAGGCGGGCTGCATGATGTTGGGGCGTGAGCGGAAGACGGCCTAACGGTGTGCGGGACCGTAGCCCAGCTTCATGGAGACGGTTGCGAATGGTCCTCGCCGATACCCCAGGAGCAACAGTGTCCCTAATTTGCTGGGAAGTGGCGGTGCGGTCCCCTACGGCACTGCGTAGGATCCTACGGTCTTGGCGTGCATCCGTGCGTCGCCGCGGTCCGGTCCCAGGTCGACGGGCACGTGCACCTTCCGCCGACCACTGGCGACAACATCGATGTACTGTGGAGACCTGACGCCCCACGTGTTGAGCAATTCGGCGGTACGTCGACCCGGCCTCCCGCATGCCCACTATACGCCCTCGCTCAAAGTCCGTCAACTGTACATACGGTTCACGTCCACGCTGTCGCGGCATGCTACCAGTGTTAAAGACTGCGATGGAGCTCCGTATGCCACGGCAAACTGGCTGACACTGACGGCGGCGGTGCACAAATGCTGCGCAGCTAGCGCCATTCGACGGCCAACACCGCGGTTCCTGGTGTGTCCGCTGTGCCGTGCGTGTGATCATTGCTTGTACAGCCCTCTCGCAGTGTCCGGAGCAAGAATGGTGGGTCTGACACACCGGTGTCAATGTGTTCCTTTTTCCATTTCCAGGAGTGTAGAATATGTTATCTGGTTATCCGGCTTTAAAAAGTAAAATCATAAAAATCGTATCAGTTACAATTCAACGGACCAGAGAGAATGAAACGAATCATCTTTCTCAATTTTATATTCGTGATTTCACTGACATTTTTCATCTATCACCTTCCTCTTCACCCATTCTCCTCAAGGCCATGGGGTGTTAAGATGTATGTGTCATTGGAAATGTATTGGTGCAAATAATTCTCTATTTTACACCAATAATGAGTTTATTTTTATTCTTTCTTAATATTATTCTGTCTACTATATTATTAACAAGTTACCAAGTGGAAAAGTGGGTGAGTGTTGTATAAGCCTCAGGACCCGCAGTTAAGTTTTCATACATGTTTTCTGGGGTATTATCTATTGAACCACCATCTTATATTATTTTATCCGTATTTCCAGAATAATAAGGATATTTATTTAGTGTAATTTTATTCCTTTTCACTGAGCGACAAAGAATGGCTGGTAGGAGTATATATTTAGTTTACCACTCAAAAGTATTTAATAACGTTACCCAATAATACAAGGTAAACCTGTGCCATTTATACATGTAACTATAAAGTTGTCATCAACCCAGAAGGTTGCTCCAACTGCTTTCAGTTGCGTGGGACTGCAGTTGTTGTGTGTGTGTGTGTGTGTGTGTGTGTGTGTGTGTGTGTGTGTGTGTGTGTGTGTGTGTGTGTGTGTGTGTTTGTGTATGTGTGTGTGTGTGTGTGTGTGGGCACGTTTATGTGTCTGTCATCTTTTGTTGACGAAGGACTTAATGACCTAAAGTTTTAATTCTGAGACTCTTTTTGTTATGCCTATGTGTGAGTCAGCTTCACCGTTAAATGGTGAATGGCAACTTTCCTTTCATAACATTGTTAAATACGGAAAAACTTGATCTTGAATTACTTACGTGTAATGATATCCATAGTAACTTGGTAACTGAGTGGCTAGGGTCAAGTTTGTGGAAACGTGTGTTTAAGTTGCTGCACCCTGGCCAAATCCAGGAAATTTTTCTTGAGGGAAAAATCGTCTTAATCAAAGGTGGCAGCCATTCAGTCAGAACATATGACGATGAAAGTGAGAAAACTGTGACCTCTATAACCATGGTGCCATGAGCACCCTTCTCCCTAACATTTGTACTTGTAATTGAATGTCAACACTGTCGGTTTGTAACTGGACGTGTACTTAAGACGACAGAAAGAGAAAGATGTAACAAATATACTTTTAGGAATGATTAGTCACTTCAAATGGCGGGTCGTTCAGTGAGAGTTTTCCGCTCTTTATAGTAACTCATTGACTAACTACTACGAAGAAGGGAAACCAACACCCAAGGGGAGAAAAAGATGAGAGCAGTGTCGACACGCATTTAACATAACGTTGCCATCTCTCCCAGGGTATGTAACGCAGCCTCAATGCCACAGGAGTCCTAAACGCTTAACAGGGATATGTGAACAAGTGAGGGCATCACAATAATATCTACGTCGACTCCTGCAGCAAATGCTCTGCAACTGCTAAATGTAGACGTCATGTACGTGGATGTATAGAGTTTTCCAACTGCAATGAGATGCCTGGCAAATACACCGAAATAATCCAGAAGGGGAACAAAATAAAAAAAAATTGTGTTTCATACAGAATACATCAAGCAGACGTTAATAACTTTAAAGCTAATTCAGTTAAGTAAGGAAAGATGGATATCTGAATGTAAATACCCTTACTAAAGAAAATCTAAAATGCGCAAAATAGAACGTTAGTGGCTTTCACGCACCGTCATCAAAATTATTGCTTGATCATGTTGTAAGACGAGTATATTTCGATTGCTTATTGTCAAATCACAATTTATGAAAGATGTTTATATTTTATTAATAGGATTAAGTAGGAATAATTAATATTTGTCATGTCGGAAATAATTGTGGTAGCAGGGAATGTCTGCACCAAAGTATTGTTGACAAAAGAGACCGCAAATTGATATAATTTTAAAAAAGGGCGGGAGAGACAGCGTATGGAAACATTTTAAGAAAAGAGCGGGAAAGACCGTGCATTGATACATTTTTTAATGAGAGCAGGGATAGTCTGCACCAGAAAGCATTGTTGGCAGGAGAGACCGCACTTTAGCGTTCGTAGGAAGTCAGTAGTAAGCGAGATGTGAAGCGAGTCGGTAGCAGGTCTGAAGCGAGAGGTTGAGAGGAGCGGTGTGCCTGCCAGCCACTAGCTATGATTTACAAGAGATTATAAACGGATGTACAGAGACATCAGCTAACTATTATTATAAGAGGATCTAATATTATTGAATAAATTTTTTGAGAAACTCAAGACTGCTGAAGGTATGTTTGCGCATTGATAGTTGTAAGATTATTGTAAAAAGTAAGTCTCATTTGAACGTTAGTAAAATAGTTTCATTCAGAATATAATTAACTTTTGCCAGCAATATTGCATTTTTAATTATAATCCATCCCAAAAACCACCAACGTAAAACTTTGCAAAATTTTATTGTTGTGAAGAAAAAGTTTAACTATGAATTACGTAATTTCAGTCAAATTAATTATAGAATAACGTCAGCTTTGCTATTAAAGAATAACGTCAGCTTTGGTAATAAATACAGCCACTTATTATGGAAGCCCACCAGCAGCTAATAGAGTATAGTAAAACAGAGTAAGTATATTCATGTCGCAGTTCGATGTAGCAGTCAGATAGCGATCCAGTAACAGTAAAAAAGGTAAGGAACAGTTTTGGGTTATTGCAGATAACCACTGAGGGCCACGACGACGACACATCTATGTTTCGTCGAAATAATCAGATAATCACTTTTAGTAAGCAGGAATTAAATTTGTATGCGAAGATAGAGAAAGAGAATAAATTTCAAAGGGAAGATTTCATTTGTTATTATTAAGCAAGAGATAGAAATCCTAAGGAATGGTTTCATAGTTTGTTGTAAAAGGGAAGGTTATCAATAACACAACAGATATAGAGGAGCCGGGAAGGTTTCAATGTAACGACGAATTCTGAACCTTTCAGACGAAGAAATTACTAAAACAGTAGTTGTCTACACACCTAATACCAATGATAACAGTAAATGGATAATAATACAAAAGCCTACGCGTCTACCACAGTGCTATATAGCAAAATGTTACGGCTTGTCAAGCCCGAATTCTCCAGCTCACCCTCACAATTACCGTCCTGTCACCATCCCAGCCTTTGAAAGAAAACGTTCTACAATAAATAGCCTGCAGTGAAGTGTTTCAGTCTCATCATAAAAGTACCGCCGACATTTGATTTTGGAAAATCCACTAAGAGTTTTTAACGATATTAATGCGCGCCGAAGTGTTTCAGTAATTAATAACAGTGTCAATACTACCATTTCAAATTTGCTCTACGTTTCAGTTGGTAAGCGCCAGATTACAAATCACGATGGTCCGAGAACTAATCTGTGGTTGGTTCACAAATGTTTTTTACATGTATCTATTCTTACATGTTGTAAGAGGTCCATGACTAAGCAATTTATTGCTAGCACACTCGAGAAGATGTAATTTCGATGGATTGTTCACGTGCTGCTTGCGATTGTAAGCTATAATAGAATCGCAAGCCAGAGAGCAGTGTGGGCTGCAGTAGGAGCTGTGTTAGCAGTAGGAGTAGAAGCTCGCAGTCGGTTGGTTGGGCCGGTTGTGCCTGAGCGATGTAGTATAAGGTAAAAGCAGCCACGCGCATATGTAATTTGTAACAATTGATTTTGTACTATTGTTATATCAAGTCCCATGTAAATGTTTTTAAAAATCTTTTAATAATAATCTTTCTCATAAACATAACTTTTGACAATCAATCATCTGAATTTAAAGATTTTACTACTTTCTCGTATCCATGGTCATCCCAATTATCGTAAAGAAAAATCAGTTGTTTCTTTTTATACATGGAAAATCTAGTGGCCAGCATTGCACTGGGCTGTGCCTAAAAATGTTTCTTATAGGAGCAGATATATACGAGTTATCTGGCGACTTCATTGAGGTAAGAATTTTCAGTTTATTCAGAATGATCTTTCAGGGCCATGACGTAGCACTCCTGACGTCCAAATTTACCAGTTTAGATTCACAGTCAGTTAGTTACTGAAAGGTTATATATGAGTCACATTTTTATAGGGAGGTTAGTCACATTTTTATAGGGAGGTTACGGGTTTAAATAAACTGTTGGGAGGTTACACTAAATGTGAATGTTATAATTATTTTTTCTCTTGGGAGGTTACACTTGTCGACAGGCGGCCAGGATCGAATTTTTTTGTTGTTTTTTTTGTGAATTTCTGAGAAGTAGTCAGCTAAATATCTTCTCTTATTTACCTAATGTTAAACGTAGTTTGCATCTGGCACAACGCATTAACTAATTTGTCACTCCCTCTTTCATAGATCATCGGAAATTTATTGCTGTTTGTTGTTACTGTATTTGTTCCATTTTTGCTTTGTATTTGTTTGATTTTGTGCCTCCCTTCGACTTGTGAAAATGCCACGATAAACTGCAAACAGTACATCGCGATGTGCAGTGAGTGAAAAAGCCGACTTGAATAATTCGACTGATAATACTAGCGACATTCAGCGTCATAAAGAAAATCCTCGAACTACAGATAATCAGTGAGTGCCTACCACCAGTAATGATTCTACTCTCAATGATGAACAAACAAATTAAATTATGTCCACAGCAAATGTAACGACAATTGATGATGCGTCATGTTCTGTTATAACGAACGCTGCTCAGCTTGACACACCTGATTTACGAAATTTACTCAGTGAAAAGATAAATGTTTCCAACGAAGATGAACAATGTACTGAAAATATGTCAGATTTATCTGATTTCGATGTAGTAGCCAACGGTGCACATCCGATTGGCAAACATTTTCAAGAAATAGACAATGAGCAAATGGTTACACAAAACGTGACAAATGCAGATACACCATCACCACAGGACAGAGAATACAGTCGCTAATTTTGACATGGATCAAGTTATGGCAGTATTGTTACAACTTAATGAAAATCTCAAACAGTCGAATGAAAAACAAGACAACAATTATAGACAACTTAATGAATCGAACAAACAACTTAATTAAAACTTCAAACAGATTAATGAACAGATTACAGCCATTGCCGTGCAATGTAATGAAACTAAGGAACAATTACGTGAGGAAATTAAGGCTTATGCTAGGAAAAGTAGTGAAGAGATACGCAATTCACATGCTGCCACAACAAAATTAGAGATCAAATCAGTGCAGTTGCTAAACAATGTTCACAAAACACAACACAGTTACGTGACGCGTTTAAATTAATGTCAGCAGAACTTTCACGCACACTGGATGCGAAAGTAGACAAGAAATTTGAACAACAGAACAGTCAAATTGTCGTACTTATTAATCACCAATTACAAAACAGTGAAACGCGTTACTGTAAATTCATACACGAACAGAACCAAGTAAAGAAACAAGTCATGGAAACAATTACTACACAGAGGATGACAAGCGTAAGTTGTTTACGAAAGCAAAAACATACGTAGACAACAACACTACTGCAGTATCAGACGAAATGAATACTATCGAACAGTAGAACACTGAATGGCATGGTGAAATCTCCGATCTAAAAACAAAAACAGACACTGATATTCAGACTATGGAAAATAAATACACAGTAGACTCTCAGACAGTGACCAGCATATTGGAACAATTGGAATTAGTACAGGATTATGATGCCATTAAAGCAGACGTTAAGAAATTGAAAACAAATTAATGCTTCTGACACTAAAAATGACGATCAGGTAAAAGCACCGACTGAAAAATTTGATGAATTGGCCAGTCGTACTGGCGTTATAGAAAATAACATTGGAACCAAATCAGACGCAACGTGACCGGTTTCGATCAATCAAACACCGAATTCCAAAACATACAGCAGACAATCAAAGAGAGAGGAAAGTCCATTAATACATTGCATTATAAATTGTCATCTTTAGAGCAAGAAGTGACAGAAATGAAAAATGTCTCAGCCTCTAACACGTCGCAGCATATGCCACATACTGAACATTTGTCACACTCACACAGCCAATATAACTTAGGAAATTTACAGAGAGCACGGGACTTAGAATCCGAACAGTCGCAGGCAAACAGATTATCATACAGTCTTGAACCTGCTCAGACATTCAGGGACAATAATTTTGATTATAAGCACTTTCTATCCGTTAGGAAATTTGAGATATTTAAAAATGATAGAACACAGGTACCCCTTGGATTGAATACAACAATTTAGCTTTGCCTTTCCACCAACTTGGCCTGTAACACACAAACCTGAATTTACATGCAGTTTTTTGGAAGGTGAACCGGTGACTCGTATGAGACCGATCGCGAGACAATGTTATTTGGTAGAAGAATTTCAGAATACTTTTCTGTCAGCGTATTGGTCGAAGACGACACAGCGTGGAATCAAGGATCAGTTAATTATCTTACCGAATTATGAGAACTCAAATTTTTCCACTGTCACGCAATTTTTTGAACACATGGTACAGAAAAACCACTATTTATCTGAGCCATTCTTTGAGTCAGCACTTATCCAACTATGTATGTATTTCAAAATTACCACGATCGTTAAGAGTGTCACTTTTAACAGAACAGCAGAAAGAAAATATTTCAGGATTTAGAAATCTGTTACAGCTTTTGGAAGTTGAGCAATCAGACTATTCCTTTACAAAAAAAGTTTTTCACATCATAAACAAGGCCAACAAGCATACGGTAATGACGACCAGCCACGCTATTTTAATAGCAAAGGTGATAGACGCTCCAGGAATGACAACCACCAGAACTTTAATAACACACAAAATTTTATTTTACAGTATTATCAAAATTATCAGCAACAGAAAACACATTTTGGCAACAACAAAGGCTTTTCGCCACAACAGCAACAAAACCAGCCGGTTAGCATACCTAACCGACAATATAATGTGCTATGTCAACCAATCTTTAATGTTTCGCGGCCTACACATATAGCGTCGGCTCCGACAGATAGTAACCCACAGCAACAAGGAAATCACTACGTACAGACCACATCATTTCAACTCCTATCGCAACGCGCCGTATAGGTAATGAGCAAAGAATTCAGTGTACATTTAACAACAGTAGGTCTTATCAGCAGCAGAATCAACCACTACAACAGATTATTATGAATGAACTTGACAGTCGATATCATCCCAAACCTAATACGTCACGACGAAATAACAGAACACTACAAATAGTCAAAATGCTACAGCATCCCCCTGCGAATAGCAGCACGTCAGAAAGAATTCGACTAGATACAGTACAGGTTGCATCTTCCACCACCATAAGCAATACTTTTGAAACTCAGAATATTGTTCACGAAAACGTTATTACTTTTGACGACATCCGAGATAAACTTTTACATGAAAAACCAGTTATTCCAAAAACCATTTCCCACCCTGTTATTGAAGAAAAGATTGGATCATCTACATTTTCAGCAGTAATCGATTCTGGATCACCTATGTCAGCTATAAATGAAGAAACTTTCAACGAATGTAACAAAGAGAACACCTATCCTACGTTACCATTAGGCAAAACTAAAGTAAAAGGAGCAGTATCTGGTAAAGGAGTAGATGTAAAATTACAGACACACTCATCATTTTTTATTGCAGATCATATGTCCCACACAAATTTTGGAATTGTTCCCTTATTGACAACAGACGTTATTTTAGGTACGAATTTTTTGGTACAACATGACGCAGATATTGACTTTCAAAATTTCTATTTGATGTTAAAGCGTGAAAACGTACAACTGGCATTAGAATTTCAGCACGATTTATCAGCAGAAGAACAGGCAATTAATCAGACAGATGTCATTTCTACATTGCGTAGCAAGGACTGTCATTCCACATTGTTCAGAGATACGTATGTACACTACTACAGTACACGAGACGAAGACGACTATGACGTTATGCAAATGATTTCTGATAAAGTAAAACAGAGCAGTGCAAATACAGCTGACGAACGTACTCAACTAAGCAATATTCTTCTACAGCAAGCTCCAGTTTTTGACAACATCCCTGGTACTATGTCCAGTTTGTAACCTCCCCACCAAAATTTAAAAGGGAAATAAACATGACAATACTTAATACAAATGGGAGCCGAGTGTAACCTCCCCACAAAAATTTGAAAGAAAGAAATATGACAATATTTAATTATGAATGCTAATGGACATTGCGCTAAGCGTAACCTGCCCACAATGAAATGTACTGACAATGACAACAAAAATGTGAAATACGTAATCTGACTCGAATATAAATTCTTCACAAAATTTAAAGTCCATTCAGTGACAAGAAAATACAATTAAACCGAAATATCGGTCTTTGACCCTGTGCAAAACAATCAGAATTAAAGTCTTACCTCAGAATAAATGGATGTCACATTTCTGCTCTTGTTGTTGCGCACCGCTTGGAGGAACTGCATTGCAAATAATAATATTCTCTTTTTTTGTGATTCTAGTGAAATTTTTCTTCAAAAGAAGTGGAATGAAATGGGAAGTGCAACGAAATCTTTAGTTCAATAAAAAATTAAATTTTTGAACGAATGCTTTTGAAATAAAAATTATTATTGGGGGACTTGTTGGAGAATAATTACAATAAATAAAATTTTTCATTATCTAATGATTATATTAATTAACAGTATACCTTATTCACCATCTTGACCAGTGTTGCCGACCGCCTACATCACACAACCGCACTGGGCTGCTACTACTGACCGACCGCTCTGCATGACGACTATTAGCGTACTGCACGCGACGACTACTGACAGAGTACTGCTCTCAACTAGACAGAGCTACAGACTCGCAACGACTAACCGACAGACTGAGAACCGCTCGCAACACTCGCGCGGTCAAGCGCAAACTCTCTGGTCACAGATGCTACAATGCCTCGCCATCGCTGCTGCGTTACATACGTGTTTCAAGTTTTATGTATGAATTTCAAGTTAAACAGCACGACACGTTAATAACCAAACATTATCCCATTCTATATATTCACAGAGAACAAGTTAATAAAGAATTGCAAGATATGCTTGACCAAGGTATTATTGAACCGACAGTGACTCCGTACATAAACCCGCTCCATATTGTTAAGAAAAAAGATGGTTCACTTCGCCTCGTACTTGATTCGCGTCGTGTCAATGACATTATTATTAATGAAACGAATCGCCCACAGACACGAGGAGAACTTCTACAGAAATTTCATGGTACTGCTATCTGTTCCACATTAGATTTAAAATCAGGATTTTGGCAAATTCAGCTCCATCGAAACTGCAGAAATTACGCAGCATTTTTCTGTTTTGGTGATTGTTATCAGTTTTGCAAATTACCATTCGGTCTAACAATTTCTTCAGCAGCACTTATTCGCGGTTTGAACACTATACTTTCGACTTAACTTAGAGACAGAATCACAACGTGTGTAGACGACATCCTTATCGCAGAAGCTAACTGGTATGAACACAGTTTGATTCTTGACCAACTGTTGCAAACTTTTCGTGCACAAGGACACACAGCTAATCCTAGCAAATCACACTTTGCCAAAATTTCCATAAAATTTCTTGGACATGTAATTTTAGCAGAAGGCATTGCGCCTGACCCGGAAAAACTTCAAGTTTTGTTACATTACTGTTCGAACGACCAAGAAACAACTATGCAGCTTTCTGGGATTAATTAACTTTTTCCGTAAATTTGTTCATTACTCTGCTTTAGACACCCCTAGATTATGCCAGTTGACGAGTAAAAACGCTATTTAGTGATGGGAGTTTGTTAATCTCAAACATGCCTTGTTGAACACATCACTTTTATCGCACCCAGATCGTACCAGAAATTTTTCCATCGCCACCGACAGTTCTAACACAGCTATAGGCATATACAATTTTCAGGAAATTGAAGAAGACGGTGCTACAATAATTAGAAACATCGCCTTTACAAGTCGCATTCTGTCCCCTGCTAAACTCAGTTATTCTGTTACAGGGCTTGAAACATAATGTGTTGTATGGGCATTTACCAGATTTAGGCATTTTCTTTATGGAAGGCGTACTACCGTTTATACAGATCATACAGCTATTCAGTTTTTACTTTCCGATAAATTTAAACGTGACAGGTTATGCAGATGGAAGCTTTATTGACAGGAATTTAATTTCACAATTGTTCACATTCCCGGTACAAAAATATTGTAGCAGACGCACTATCCCGTTCTCTCAGAGCAATCAGAAAGACATCGCCACAAACGTTTACCAAGCAAATTTTAGCCTCATGTATATTCTACAAGTTGAATTTGAAAATTTCATTTCGGCCTCATTACAAGACATAGCGCAAGAGCAGAGCAAAGACAGTGTATGGAAAGAATTTAAACACCTTTGGGAAGTCGGGAATAACGTTACCATTAGAAACCATTATACTGTACGCAACAACATTCTGTATCGCCACTCTCACCCAGACAGCAACAACAGGTTATTATGTATTCGTGACGAACTTGTTAACAAATTAATTTGGTATGCTGATTTAAGTTATGTACATTATGGAGCCAGATAATGTATTCTTATACTGAGACAGAAATGTTATTTGGCCAACATGGAGAAACGTATTCGAGTTTTAGCGCCGTGTAAAATTTGGCAGAAAGCTAAATCAAACACGACTTCATATATTCCTCTGTTACATCCCATTGTACCCATTAAATTAAGACGTATGGTCGCTGTAGACATTTTTGGACCGATTCCCAGATCTAATAGAGGTTTTTGCTACATCTTTGTTGCTGTTGAACTCTCTTCGAAATTTGTTACCTTCACTCCGTTATGCAGAGCTACTGCTAAACCTATTTCGAATGCATTTGTAAAACAATTTCTATTTCATGTAGAGCATGTATTGAAAGTAATTTCTGATAATGGGCAACAATTTCGATCTGTGATATGGACACCTATGTTACGAGCTAGAATCATTTCTCCAATCTATATATCCAGGTAACACGCTTATTCGAAGCCTTCTGAACGATTGATGAAAGAAATTGGTAAACTGTGTAGAATATACTGCCATAACACACATATTGATTGGGATACACACAGACTTTCATTCCAGATCGTAATTAACTACAAATAAAATGAATCTACTATGCTATTTTCTTCTTCTTCTTTCGCTACTGCCTGTATCCCGCATTGCGCGCAGGGTCAGCAGGGTAAGTACGGATTTCGTAAGGTTAATTTTAAGGGGTGGCTGGATGCCCTTCCTGCCTCCTTCCCATACCCCCCAGGACGGAATTAGTGTACCCCCACTGCCTGTGTCTAGTGTAAAATCGTGAAATAATGTGAATGTGTTTCAAATGTCTGCGAGTCGTGTACTGAGGTGGGACGTGGGGACCAGCCCGGTATTCACCAAGTAGGATGTGGAAAACCGCCTAAAAACCACATCCAGGCCGGCCATTACACCAGCCGTCGTCGTTAATCCGCCAAGCGGATTCGATCCGGGGCTGACGCGCCCCGACAGTTATACTGAAAAACGTTGAACCACGAAACAAAATTAAACAATTAGTATCGTTTCCTACAACTCATCTACTACGCCACCACGAAATAATTGACAATGCGCTCAACAACATCAAACGTGCCACAAAGTGCTGGAGAAGACAGCAAAAACAGGTTTGTACATGCCGTGACTTTCACATGGAACAGAAGGTATTAGTACACACACACTATCTATCCAACAGAAGAAAGAGTAGATGCAGTAAGTTTGAGCTTCTATACATAGAATTCGTAGCATTCATCACCCCAATGTGGTACATGTCAAAACTTTGAGAATCAGAAAAATCATGAGCAATCACCATATGTCCAATATTAAACCCTTTACTGAATAATCATACTTTATGACTTATCTCACTGTAATGCCATTTCCTGATATTTATGTGACTACTTACTGATGACGATCATATTTTTTCTTGGCACATGCCTGGCAAGATAAGGTTAGCAGGCCGCTTTTCTTCTCATTATATATCAGACCATGTGCATTTTTCATTTTTTATGTATATATGATGATTTTCCTATCGAAAGTAGAATTTTCTCGGTATGCACAATGAAATCTTTAAGATATAACTAACACCAGTTGACATTTTGCTTTATGATATCCCAATATCTTGACTATTCTACATTTTGTGCTACTACATTATGATATTGTGTGTACATTTTTGCTCTTGAAAACTGTCTGTTTTTGACCTAATGCGTTTTCTGTCACGCTATGCTGTATGCTTAGTCATATCACTAGAAACAAGTTTTCATTTAATGGGTATATGAATTAAATGCAATATATTAATCCAGATTCATCATTTTCAAAAAGCAGTACTGTGTAAAAGAAATAAACTACACAACCACAGTGGTTTACTATGAAATGGAAATTTCATAATTGGAATGAATGAAAGAAAATCCAATACCATATCATGAAGAGTAAATGGATCACAATTAACAAGCATTTGGTTAATTATTTTTCTTTCAGAATGTGAGGTAATTGTGGCAGGCTGTCAGACAAAACTACACTTGTTAAATTTAGTGATGAAATATGCTGGAAGTAAGAAACTCTATCATATATGAAACAATGAATGATAATGAATAGTTGTATTACGAAATTTGGTAATATTAATAATGAATAATGAAGTGTCTTTTCTTTGCAGATGATAATAAATGATGATGAATAGCTGTATGAAAAATATGGTAATGTGAAGAATGAAGTTTTTTCTTTGCACATGATGAGTGATAAAATTTATATATTTTCTATTAGTTATGAGGTGCTATGTAGTTATTCAAGTATTCGTTGCAGTTCCTTTTGACAGTATGTCATATGTCGCATAGTATAATGAGTGAATGTTTTGGGAAGGACAGCTAAAATACATACATGTTAAGTACACGTTTCATTATCTGTTAATTCGAAGTTTACTACTTTTCAGCATAATATACATTTCTTCTTTCAGCTCAATAATCCACTTTGTATTCTCTTCAGGAGAAGCTTTTCATGATATTAACATCATTTCTGAAGTATGTCGTTATGTTATATGCTACAAGCACTTAGTTATTAAACCTGTTCTAGTACTTGCATTTTTTTACCCAGTTGTGTCTATCATTCATGAATGTGATCACATATACTCTACTTGTTTGATAACCTTGCTACAGCTGACTCATGACGAATGACATTAATAGTCCTTATTTCCAGCAATAAGTCAAAAGAAAATATTTTCATGCCCCAGCAATTGACTATCGATCCCAACGCAATGCATTGCTACCACAAAAAATTATTATTATCAGTCCCAACTATTACCAGTATACAACTAAATAATGCTACCAGTTTAAGATATATTTCTAGTCCTAAATATAACGCAAATTTTTCTGATGTATTGATTCCATTATGTCTATGTATTATTGGACTAAACACCTTGAGTACTAGTTTCAATGTCTTACATTTTAAATATGTTTTATGTCACTTGCATGTTATCAAATACAGTCACTAGCAGCTTTTTGCTACACACAATAACTCCTGTTTTGAATGATGACTTCTGAATAATACTGAATATGTTTTGAATTACTACATAAATGCTTTGTAACTAGCCAAAGAGTGCCAATAATTGTTCAAATCGGATGATACACTAGTGTAGTTCTGAATGATGAGTAACATAAGACTTAATGTATCCTTCTCCTTCTGACCTAATTACCACAAATCACTGCAATATCCGTATTTCCTGTCCATTCTCATGATCATGAAGCACTCTATTTAGTTTTTGCACTAATTCTACGTTGATGTAAGATTATGGATTCCACAAGAATGTGACGTTGACATAACAAGCTGTCCACCACCTTGAAAGACGGAGATGTTATATGGTCCTACTGTTTGGTGTACCTAATGTACTACCAAAATGATAACATACAATATTAATACAACATTTTAGTGACTTGGCTACACTGATAAATACTTCAGGGAAGAGAACTTCAGATTGTCTAACTTGGACTTGTTGGTGTGCTTCCGTAGAAGATATGGACGTTTAGTGCACTATGTAAACCCACTGTGCTACTACCATGAGGCTGTCCTTCCCAATCCTTTCCTAGTTCTTATAAAAATGCTAAAGACTTTTACAGTGTATGTGCACTTTATTAAATTTCTCAATGTGTTTAATTCTTGTAAAATGCTAAAGATTTTTACAGTGGATGTGCACTTCATTTCATTTCTCATTGTAAATGCTTAAGACTTATACAGTGTGTGTGTACATTTATTTCGCTTCTTAATGTGTTTCATTCTCATAAAAATGCTAAAGACTTTTACAGTGTGTATACGCTTTATATCATTTCTCATTACGTTTAATTATTGTAAAAATGCTAAAGACTTATACAGTGAAAGTGCACTTCATTTCATTTGTTAATATGATCAGTTCTTGTAAGACTGCTAAAGACTGAATCCAGCAGGGTCGTCCATAAATCCATAAGAGTCAGTGGGTGGAGAGCTCATCTGAACAAGAATTTAATTAATAATGTTAACTAAGGGAAATCTATGTAATGTATACATATACCGATCAAACTGTCATCAACCTGAAAGGTGGTTCAAACACCACAGTAATTTTCTAGTCTTGGAGCTGTTGGTTTCTCTGACCTCTCAACTCATGTAGCCGGTCTGTTATAAGACGCCCTGTAGTTTATTGTTCTTGAGCAAAAATATTCTCTTTGATCTGCATCTCGTATCACTTTTCTGAAACACACAAGGAGACATGAGCGCAAGGTTGATGCTATAACAAAGCATAAGCCTTCATCATGACATTCATTACAGTTACATAATATTTACATATTGGCATTACCATACCTGCATATGTGAGCTCATGTTACCTCCGTTTTTTACATTAAGGTGTTCCTCACCAAATCATTGCATCCACGGGTTATATTCGTATTGCTGTAAAACTCTTTTAACATCACGAAAGTGGACTTCCAGCGGATGATAGTCTCATCACCTGTGAACAGAACGTACAAAATAGTGAAGCAAGTCCTGCATCTTCCATTTCTTAATCTCATGTACCTACTCCTAACGTGTTATGTTATTATACAGCCACCTGCTGCGTAATGCTATAGGTGTATTTTGCACTAACATTCCTCATTGGCGCGAGGCTCCATCTTGTCTAGCTAAATCCAATTACCTCGGCACTCCAATAGCTACCAGTTATAATCGCGCAGTGCATCTCACTACTGGCATTAAATATTAACTACCACACGCAAATCGTCCTGACAAGGCAGACTCATCCAACGTCTCATCCAACGCACTCATTATCTTCCAATACAGCCTCAACTATTCTGCGATAGTCCAGAATTATGAAAGTAGTTGTCATGCATTCAAGTAATCTCTTGAGGTGTGAAACGTATAGTCGACCTTTCGATTTGCGGCTCCTGTGTGTCTGGCTCTCAACAATGTTATTAATAATAATTTTCCTCACTCTGTACGGATTACAGTGTACGTAATAGAACTTAGATCTTGCAAATGAGGATCAGGTATGACGTTTTGATTTATTACTTCTTTACTACCGAAACAAAGACATTTAGGAGACAGTATCCACATATACCACTAAATGAACGTGAAAACTTATGTCATACTTGTAGTTCAGGAGATATAACGTCACAAACATGTTTTTGTTTAAAATGGGGTGCAAATTACCCATGCAATTTTCATTCAGTGCTTCATAATGAGAGCATATAGCTACTGCCAAGCAATGTTTAGCGTAATATCAAATCCTTCATAAACTCTTTCTCATTTACCTGCTTGAACTCAAATGTTTAACCCATGAATTCATTTGTAAATTAATCATCAATGTGAGGTTGTTTCGTACATAGTACTTCCATTTTTCAAAGAATCGGGGGTGTGCTGTTAGTACCAGAGGCAACCGCAGTGAATATATGTTAAATATGTGTCTTTTAGTTAGCTGAATAATATATTTTCCCAAAGGCGAAATGAAGTGATCTGAACATCTGGATATCTTAGTGTTGGCTTCTTGTAACTTGTTATCCATCGAGACTTCTGGAATATCACGCAGTGTGTTCTATTTGGCGAGCGACCAGTACTGTGTACATACAGTGCTATCAGGATTTCACGAGATTAAGACTTGAACTTTCACTTTGACGTGCATGGGGCCTGTTGAACTCTCATCTGAACTGTCTCTACTAAGCTCAGACGAGCCACTGTGCCCACACCGAGTCGTGTGCCGCTGGTGGTAACAGAGCGTCATGAAGCGGAACAGCGAAACTCGTGAAATACATCTCGGCTCTCATGTATATCCACGTCATACTCCGCAAACAACCTAATGGTGTATGGCAGAGGGTACTTTTACAAACCATTAACTGAGGCGTCCAACCCTGTTCCACTACCCATTACCGCATGGAAAGAATTATTATCCGTAAGACTCAGTATTGGCTCTAATTCCTGGAATTTACTTCCCGTGGACATTACGCGAGACGAAAGTGGGGGCAGTAATATATTGTCCGACTCTTACCGGAAAGTGTTCTCTCGAGATTTCAGTAGTATATTTCTCCATGATGCAAAATGCCTTTCTTGTAAAAAATGCCAATAAAGTTCGTTTAGCATCTGCGTAACGCTCTCGCGCCGGTTCAGCGATCCCTTGACGAAACACACCGTTCTTCGTTGGATCTTCTCTATCTCTTCTATCAGTCCTACCTGACGGGGATCCCAGACAGGTGAACAGTACTCAATAATCGTTCGAACAAGTGGCTTATAAGCTACTTCCTTCGTGGGTAAGTTACATTTCCTTAAGATTCTTACTATAAACCTGAGCCTGGCATTGCTTTTCCCGGTATTTGTTTTATGTGGTCATTCCACTTAACGTCTCTCTCAATAGTTCCTCCTAGATATTTTACGGTACACACTGTTTCCAGTGTAGGGGTACAATAGGAATTTCTTTTCCTATGTACGCGCAGTATCTTACATTTACTCAAGATCTGTGTCAACTGCCTAAGACTGCAGTTAAGATAATGTTGACATCTCTTCCAGCGTATAGATAATTTACAGCACTCACTGTTTCCAGTGTAGGCGTACAGTAGGAATTAATTTTCCTAGGTATGTGCAGCATGTTATATTTATTCAAGTTCTTTGTCAACTGCCTGAGCCTGTTGTTAAGATATATGTACAATATGTTACACTCATTCAAGTTCGGTGTCAACTGCCTGTGGATGCTCTTTCCATCAATTCTCTGGGGTTATTCTGCTTATCGTTATTATCTTCTGGCTTGGCTACTTTGTTATAGACTACCGCATCATCTGCGAACAGCCCTCAAGAGTATCCGACACTTTCTATTAGTTCATTTATGTATGCTGTAAACAGTAACGGTTTTATCACACTTCCTTTGGGTACTCCGGGAATTACCTTTAGATCTGCACACATTTGTTCGGTTAAGAGTGACGTGTTGAGCTCTATCTGCAATTAAGTCTAGAATATAGTAGCAAATCTGCTCCGATACATGATAAGCTCTTCTCTTTTCGCCAAATGGCAGTGCGGGACGGTCTCAAATGCCTTCCTGAAGTCAAGGAACACGGCATGAAGCTGAGCCACATTGTCTATGGCACTGTGGATCTCTTGGAGGAACAAAGCGAGATGAGTTTCGCAGCAGCTCCGTATCTTGAATCCACGATCATTCTCACAGAGAAGATTTTCATTAACCGAAAACGTTGTAATTTCTGAGTTGAAACATGTTCCATAATTGTAAAGCATATTGGCGTCAACGATATAGTTATATAATTGTGTGCATCTGTCCTAAGATCCTTCTTAAAAACTGGAGTGACGTGCACTTTCTTCCAGTCGCTCGGTACCTTTAGATGTTGAAGCGATCTACGACAATTTACTGCTAGAAACGGAGTAAGTTCTTTCACATAATCTTTCTAGACTCTTGTCGGTATCTCATCTGGTCGTGACGTCTTCCCAGTGCTAAGCGATTGTAGTTGTTTTTCTGATTCGCGTTCGATTAACTCAGTATCTACAATTTCGAAGTTCCTACGACGATTGAAAGGAGGGACCGTGTTACGTCCGCGGTGAAACATGTTCAGAAGAACAGATTAAGTATTTCGGCCTTCTCTGTGTTATCTTCCGTTTCGTTACCACTATGGTCACTAATTGAATGAATAGTTATTTCTGAAACACTTACTGATTTTACATGCGACCAAAGCCTCTTACGTTCTTTTTCCGCTGTTTTGACGAAGTTTTACTTTAGTAGCAACAGAGGAGCAGTTGACTGATATGATTCTAAAATCTGATGTGTTTCGGAAAATCGGATTGATCTCGAATAGGGTTCCAGTGCGCTTAATCTTCCAGATTCGTAAGGATGTATCATTTTTCTTTTGTCTTCCCTGGGCGACAGTGCTAACGCCAGAATAGCAAAAGGATGACAGGGATGACGTTGATGAGATAGATGATCTGCTGCCGAAATAGCAAAAGGATGACAGGGATGACGTTGATGAGATAGATGATCTGCTGCCGAGATAGAGGGAGCAAGTCCAGCAACTGTGTAGGGTATTTAGTGGTGTGCTGATGGACAAGTTATGAATACCTGACCTAAATATAGACATGAGGTCATGGGCACAGCAGCTGTCGTTCTCACGCAGGAAAGAACATAAGGATCCGGTACAAGACATGTTACAACAAGGTGTTATTTGCCTTTCCGAATTTCACTAGTTTTCTCGTGCCTAAACCATCTGACACGTTGAGAGTTGAAGTAGTTTACGAAGGTCATTCCCTATTCTACTCTGCTGCCTGATTCACAAACTTCATTTGGATGGTATGCTGGCACTTGGGTCTTTACCACACTGGACGTAAACCAGGTGTATTTTCAGATTATGTTAGATGAGGAATCGAAGCATATTATTACTCTAGCAATGGATAGGAATTCTTCTGAGTCTAATCCGTTGCTGTTAGGGCTAGTAACGGGTATGGTAGTGTTGTTTCTGCTGTTACATATGCTATTTTCTGATAATAGTTTAAATTTTGTGTTTCATTGTCTGGACGATGTAGTGATCTATAGCAAGGATTGGGAAGGGAAGATTTGGGGGACTTCCTCATGTTATTTAATGGGATTAATAAATACCAGAATGATAATGAATCATTGTGGGAAATCACAGAGAAACTAGAAAAGGGAGAAGTGATCATGACACACGCAATAAGAAAGGGAATTTTGTGTTGTAACTCTAGAGGTCATAGTAGACTTCACCAACGTTGTACTCACTGATGCTGTAATATTGTTGGTGTATTATCATCAGTCGCTTGTGGTACAACACACGATCAGAGTACTTTTGGAGTAAATGTTGGTAACCTGATGACCTTGGATTAAAGTTGAGACACAGTGTTATGTACAACTGTGTAAAGGTGGACAATGAAGAACTGAAAAATGTGGCAATAGATAACAATGAGGATAAATGCAGCGATTGAACATATATTAATTAAAAATTAAGATAAATACATGAAAAGCAGATATAAATGAATAAAATAGATGTTAATCAAAGCAAAAAGGAGGCAAATGGCATGTAAATGGCTATTTGTCTCACAAAATAAAAAAAAACCGTAAAGTGAGGTAGTAAACAGATAACAAAAATTTTGACAACAATAAATAATAACTATTACACAGGCAACGAAAGTATGTAACAAAATGTAATGTACATCATATAGAGAACAAAACAGGACAACAAAAATTAATGATCAAATAATGGACAACAAAATCTAATGACCACAAAAGAACAACAGAAAATAATGACTATCAAAGGGGTCACAAAAGTGACAGCCAAAAATAATGACATCCAATGGATAGAAGAAACAGAAAACAAAAAGTAATGAGAATCAAATGGACAACAAACAATAATGAATATCAAGTTAGCAACAAAAGTAGATATAGATAATGACATCTAATAGACAGAAAAAAATGGACAATAAAAAATAATGGCCATCGAATGGGTAACAGAAAGTAAAATCCAAAAGTAATGACCATCAAATGGAGAGCAAAGAATGGACAACAAAACGTAATGACTGTCATATACAGAAGGAAATAGACAAGATGGTATAATGATCAGCAAATGGACAGCAAGAAAAGAATGACAAAATATGATCACAAAAACCTATGGAAACACAATATGGGGAAAATATGTGACCATGAAATGGACAGCAAGAAATAGTAAATATTAAGTGGACTGCAAAACTAGACAACAAAATATAGTGATAATAAATGGACAGCAACAACTGGGAAACAGAATGTAATGCCTATTAAATATATAACAATAAATGAGCAACAAAAATAATGTCTGTGGAACACACAAAAAATGGACAACAAATGCATGGTTAACAAAGGAAAATGAAAAAATATTTATTAATATGAAAGGAAATAAATACTAAATTGAAAGGAATTAGTTGAAAATTAATGTAAATGAAAAAAACTGTAGTAAGTTATTAGAAAATTGAGGTAAGTAAATGAAAGATTGATGTACATGAAATAAAATGAAAACGAAATTGCGGTCAATGAAAGTAAAATTTACATAAAAGTGTATATTATTTAGGTAAATGAACGAAAAATTGCTGTAAATGAAAGTAAATTAATAAAAAGATTGTAGAAAATTCATAAAAAGAAAAATGAGACTGAAAAATTAAGGTAAGGGAACAAAAAAATCCGGTAAATAAACCAAAAATAGTGTAAATCAATTAAAAATAGATGTTCAATATTAAAACTTTCAATATGAAATTTTGATGTAATTGAAAATAAATACCAAAAAAATTATTTTAATGAAGGAAGATCAGTTGTAAATGAAAGATGATCAATGAAGAACTGAGGATTAAGACTATGGTAAAATTTGGTAAAATAGGAAAAAGTACATTAAATTTAATGATGAATAAAAAATTAAGGTAAAAGATGTTAGCTGAGTATAAATGAATGATAAATTAAGGCAAATAATTGTAAATTAATATGAATGAATAAAAAGGAAAGGAAATAAGTGTATATGAATGAAACGTGATGAATTAAGGTAACTGAATAAAAATATAAATTAAATTATGGTAAATAAATTTTAAGAAACTATTATTACCCATAAATGAATCCAAATGAATGAATATTAAGCTAAGTAATGGTAAGCAAAAGTAAATGAATTGCAGTTTGAAGTAACTGATGTAAAATAATTGGAAATAAATAAAAGAATTAAATATATAAAAAAGGAAGTAAATAAATTAAAAATGGAGGCAAATGACTGTAAATAGCTGTGTCACCCAGCAGCAAATAATAGAGTAAAGTGGGGTACCAAACTGACAACAAAAAGTGGACAATAATAAATAACAACTGTCAGGTGAACAACAGACAAAGTGTAGCAAAAGATAATAACTCTCCAATGGGCAAAAGGAGTACAACAAAAAGCAATGATGTTTGATGGACAACACAAAATGAGCAATGACAATGATGACCACCAAATGGACAACAAAAAATCGACAGCAAATCAAATGAAGATAAATATAGGTTCATGAATAAACCTTTTTTATATGAAAGGTAGTGAATTTAAACATTGAGGTAAGTGGAGTAAGTTGTCAGAACATTGAGGTAAGTGGATGAAAGATTGAGATAAATCGAAGAAAATGAATTAAAAATTAGGTAAATAAAGAAAAATCAATACAAAGTTAAGATATATTAAAGCATCATTAAGATAAATGATTAGGAAATTGAAGTTAGTAAATGAAAAAAGAGACTAAAAAACTACAGTAAATGATGGTAAAAATAGAAACTTACATTAAATGACGGTAAATGAATGAAAAATTAAGGTAAATGATTCTAAATGAACCAAATAAATGAGAAAATAAGGTAAATGGTGGTATGTTAATGTCAATGAATAATGGGACAAATTGATGTAAATGAATGAAAAATAGGAGAATAAAAAATAATAAAAGAATAATAAAAAAGGAGAAAAAATTGTGGTAAGCTTATAACTAACTGAATTTATAAAAAAAGCTTTGAGGCAAATGAAAAATTTATGAAAATAAATAAAATCTGAAGACAACAAAGAGAACTAATAAATGGACAATGAAATGTGGACAACAATAAATAATGACCTACAGGTGAAGAACAAAAGGATAATAACAAAAAGTAATAACCATCAAATGGACAACAGAACCAGACACAAAACGTAATTACATCTAATGGACAAGAAAAGTTCGCAACAAAAAATATCTACCATCAAATTGACAACATAAAACTGACAATGAAATTCGTGACGATTGAAAGGATAATAAAGAAAGGGCAACAAAACTCGTGACCATAAATGAACATAAAGAAATGAATAACTAAGGCAAATGAGGAAAAGTAAAGGTAAATTCAAACAATTTTGTGTCAATGTATAAAAATGAATACTAAGCTAACCTAAATGACTGAAAAATTATTTAAATGAATAAAAAATTGAGGTAACTAATTATAAAGTAAATATAAGTGTATCAAAAATTAAAGAACATCAAAGAAAATCAATAACAATTTGGGGTGAATAAATGAGAAATTGCTATGTTCCCCTTGGAAAATGGAGTTATATGTTTGAAATGCTTGGCAACTGACACAAATGGAAATGAATGAAGTAAATGGCGGTAAATGAATGAAAAATGAAGGTAAATGAATAAAAGTTGAAGTTTATGAATGGAAAGGGAACGCAAATGACTGTAAATGGCTATTTGGCAACAAGAAATAGACAGTACAGTGAGCTTGTTAACAGACATCCAAAAAAGACAACAACACACAATAACCATCAAGTTTATGACCAGTAATAGGCGAAGATAGAAAGAGCATCAAAAGCACAATGAAAGAGGATAACAAAATATTTAGACCACTAAATAAACAACAAAACAGTTCAATAAAGGTATTGGCCAACAAACAGATTTAAAACTAGGCAGCAAATGACCTCCAAATGGACAACGAATATGACTGGATGTAAACAGAGGTAAATAAATAAAAAATTTTGTATATGAAGGAAAATGAAAACAAAATGGAGATGAATGAATGAAATGATTGAGGCAAATAAATAAAACTGAAGTAAGCGATTAGGCAGTTGAGGTAAAGGGATGAAATATTGAGGTTCATCAAGGTAAATGGATACAAAATTAGGACAAATCAATGCAAAATTGAAGTAAATGAGTCAAAAATTGATGTAAATGAGTCAAAAATTGATGTAAATGAATGAAACATTGATGTAAATAAACATTAATGAATGAAAAGGGAGTGTGAATTAAAATAAGTATTGAGAAAAATGACAGGGCAATTATGATAATGAATGACAATTCTGGTAAATGAAAGAAAAATCGAGATAAATGAAAGTAAATGAATAAACATTGATGTACAATAATAACAAATTGAGGATAGAAAGCTGAGGTAATTGCAGGTAAATGATTAAAAACTAGGTAAATGAAGAAAAATCAATACATATTTGAGGTAAAAGAAAGAATCATTGATGTAAATTAATTGAAATTCACATAAATGAAAGAAAAGTTTTAATGGGTGCAGGAATGATGAAAATCCAAAAAATGAAGGTTTGTTTAGTTTTTTCATTATAAAATTATTTGGAGTTTTCTGAATAGAACAAGTCAAGTTGCACCATTCAAAGTAAACTCTATGTGTGCTTTTTATCGATGCAAAGTCGATGCGCCGCGTAAATGGTTGTAGCAACTTGCTGTGTCATCTCTGACCGTGCTGCTTGCTTGCTTCAAGCAGGGTATCTTTTCTGAATCAGACAGTGTTTTATATTCCAACGTTGTATGTCTTTATCTCTGTGACAAGTGAGTGTTCATATCGGTAAACATAAACGCTATACCATGTGTGCTGACTTGTGTAATTTGCTTTGTGTTGTCTAGCTGTTCAATTCTGCACATTTGAGGAATTTTGCTCATACCTGTTTTATGTATTTGGTTCGTGGATATCAGTGTGCCCCATTTCAGTAATCGAGTGTTTAAGAAAAGGCACAATGAGTGGAAGAAGAAATCTTTTGTTGTTTCGAAGGGAGATGCCGCTCAGACGGTATCACCAACTACTCCAATTGAACGTGATAGAACTTCTTCCAGCAAGAAACTTTGTGAGAAGGAAGAAAAATTTGAAAACTGAAAGTGACAGTAATGATGTGAATGAAATAATTAACATTTCCTTGCTCTCTGTTATTTTGAAACATAACATATTATGCCAAGTTTGCAAAGAAAGAGGACTGGAATTGAAAGCAACTTCACTCATTGGTTTGGCGTGTAAAATGTTATTAAAGTGTAGCAAATGTGCTGCAGAAATTTCATTTTCTAATTCTAACAGTATTCCTTCTACTGGTAATAGTTGAAAGGTGTATGATATAAATGTTAGGCTAGTGTATGGGTTGCATTGCACTTGCAAGGGAAGTGCTGCAGGGACAATGTTATGAGGAATTATGAACTTGCCAAAGCCACCAACCAAGTTAGGATTTTATAATGAATTGGTGGATCCTCTGCTGAAGATATTGCTCAAGGAACAATGAAAAAAGAAGTTGAAGAAACTGTGACACAAAATGGGAATTGTAGGGCTGTAACTGTTGTTTTAGATGGATCATTGCAACGTTGAGGTCATTAATACCTGAACAGAGTTGTGACAGCTACCAGTGGCAACAGATGCAAAGAAATTGATGTTGCTATTCTCTCAAAACATTGTAGATGTAAGGTCAATACTACAGATGAACATAGTGAAAGTTGTGAAGCAAATTTTCATGGCACAAGTGGAGCGATGGAAGTAGAGGGAGTGAAAGCAATTTTTTCCGGATCACAATAGTGGTATAATGTACGATACACTATCTATGAGATTGTGATTCTAAGGGATATAAAGCTGTATAGAAACTCAAACCTTATGGCAATGAAATTCACATTAAAAAACAGGAGTGCATTAGACATGTGCAGAAGTGCATGGGGGTTTGCGCGTGCAAACTTAATCAGACATTAGGATCCCACAAGCTTACTGATGGTAAGACCTTTGGAGGAAGAGGAAGATTGACAGATGAAGCAATTGATAGATTGCAGAGGAATTATAGGTGTGCAATTACGCAAATACAAGAAGCATTGAGCATATGAGGAGAGCAGTATGGGCATTATTTTTTAATACTACATCAACAAATGAGCACCCACAACATGCACTGTGCCGCACAGGTGACGGCTCATGATGTAATTACCAATCAGGAAAGGAATAAGGCCATAAAAACAATTTTCCACGTGATGTAATTGATGTAATTAAGCCCATATTCAGAGATTTATCACAGCCAAATTTATTGGAAAAGTGTTTACATAGGAAAACATAAAATCAAAATGAAAGTTTAAATATTTTAATTTGGATTAGCATTCCCAAAAGAGTGTTTGCACAGACAAAAACATTGCTTTCTGGAGTGTATGATCCAGTAGCAACATACAATGAAGGCAACATTATCAACTGTGTTGTGCTGAAACGTTTAGGTTTCCCACCAGGACATAACACCATTTCCACAATGTACCTAATTGATGAAGAAATACTAAGAGGTGCAGGAAGAAGAGACAAAAGCCTACAACATGCAGCAAGAGGGAACAAAAGACCAGTGAAAAGAAAACTAACACTGGAAAAAAGAGGAGGATGCTGATCAATCATATGGGGCAGGAATGTATTAAAAACTTTTGATGTCATTTCCCGTAACCTTAAAATTTTCCTCTTTGAGGAACATTTTCTCAAAAACAGCTTACGGTATATCAATGAAATTTACATAGAATAAGGTTTACTTCTTTTCCTTGATTTTTATAACAAATTGTAAAAAATATTGTATAATTCAAGAGTTATAGAATAAAAAGTGCAAAATTTTAGAGAAAATAATATGCATCTGTTTAAAAAATTGAAAGAAAAACCAATAAATATATCTTAACATAGCATTATAACTTTGTAGAGAAATATTCACTGAACAAGTAGTCCAAATTTCAGAGCAATAAGTTTAATGGTTTTAGAAAAGTTGTTCCTTTTATTTTCTAAAATGAACATGAAGGAGATGGATCGTTCTGGCCCCCCTTACATTTATAAAGCTAAATGAATAAAGAAACCAAGATAAATGAAGTTAATTGAATGATAAATGATGGTAAATTAATGAAAAATAGATGTGAAAGAAGAAAAATTAATAAAAAATTGATGTATGAGAATCAAAGATTGCCACAAAAAATCGATGTAAATTATTGGAAGTAAATAAAATATTAACAAAAATGAAGTAAATAACTAAAAAAATCGAGGTAAATGAAATTAATCAATATAAATGAATGAAGATTAAGGTAAATGACAGATAAATGACAATAAATGAATGAGATATTAACATAGATGAATGAAAATGAAGGTAAATGACTATAAATTATCTTTTCCCACTGACAAGAAAAATGGACAGTAGAAGCAAATTCCTTATATGTTATGTGTGTATATCAAATCGACTACATTGTGCAACATATAAGAGACTAAATGTTATTAATTACAGCAAGTAAATAAATGTAGGAGAAAGTTAACCAAAATAAAATCAATTTTTAAGTTATGTGTGAATAAATATCTACATAATAGGTATTAATTGAATAAAAACAATAATATCAGTGACCCTATGAATAATCCAGATAAAATGAGACAGTTAATAAAAACCTCTGCTATATGTGAGTTGATAAAGAACGTAAGATAATACGGGAAGAGTTAGGCAAACCTAGGTCAATTTGTAAAAAAATGTTTAGATAATGATTGTGTTTGAAGATATGGTTCTCAAAGATTAATAACGTACAGAATGCTATAGATACTGAAGTGAAAAAGGACATAGGTATCCTCAATAAGAAAAGCTTGAAAATATGCTCCTCATATCATGTTACAAAGGACTTACAGTATTTTGAAACGATTATAGAAAGATAGTTTTAGTTTTTCAAAAGTGTAGAAAATTATGATCAACGAATATTTTAGAAAAATTATTTTATCAAACCCCATTCATCAGATGGGTTTAAATTGTAACAGAAAAATGTATTATTTATTATTAAATCTAGCTTACTTTCTTTAATTTTATCTTAAAAAGAAGAAACCAAATAAAAATTGAGTTTATAATTTAATAATCATTAAAATTGTGTATAAATACCATAATCTATGTAATTAATTAATAGTAAATTCATATATAATGATCAACAAGAAACAGTGTTAATAGATGAAAACATAATCCTTGGTTTATTGTTAATGATGTAGCTGAAATGCTAGAATATAAAAATCCTCAATGAGCAATAAAAAAAATTTCTAATAGAAACACATAGTACCTCTTATAAAAATTTCAGCAAGACCAATTCACTATGGGAAATAAATGTAAAACATAAGTCAATACTTTTTTGAACCAGGTTTATATTCATTAATATTACAACCAGAAATGCAACATATTGTTAGAAAACAATAGATAGTTAAGATATAAATCTCTATGAAAGTGTTAATGGGGCCCATGAGACATTTTTAAACATTAATGAAAATATATCATTATCATAAATGAATCTCGATTATGATAATCAATTTTATCTTAAAAGAGTGAGGTAAAACAATTTTAAAATAGATATAAAAAAAATGTTGGAACACGTGAGGCAATACTAACCTTACGACTTATCTTAGAAGAAAGATTAAGAAAAGGCAAACCTACGTTTCTAGCATTTGTAGACTTAGAGAAAGCTTTTGACAATGTTAACTGGAATACTCTCTTTCAAATTCTGAAGGTGGCAGGTATAAAATACAGGGAGCGAAAGGCTATTTACAATTTGTACAGAAATCAGATGGCAGTTATAAGAGTCGAGGGACATGAAAGGGAAGCAGTGGTTGGGAAAGGAGTGAGACAGGGTTGTAGCCTCTCCCCGATGTTATTCAATCTGTATATTGAGCAAGCAGTAAAGGAAACAAAAGAAAAATTTGGAGTAGGTATTAAAATCCATGGAGAAGAAATAAAAACTTTGAGGTTCGCCGATGACATTGTAATTCTGTCAGAGACAGCAAAGGACTTGGAAGAGCAGTTGAACGGAATGGACAGTGTCTTGAAAGGAGGATATAAGATGAACATCAACAAAAGCAAAACGAGGATAATGGAATGTAGTCAAATTAAATCGGGTGATGCTGAGGGAATTAGATTAGGAAATGAGACACTTAAAGTAGTAAAGGAGTTTTGCTATTTGGGGAGTAAAATAACTGATGATGGTCGAAGTAGAGAGGATATAAAATGTAGACTGGCAATGGCAAGGAAATCGTTTCTGAAGAAGAGAAATTTGTTAACATCGAATATAGATTTAAGTGTCAGGAAGTCGTTTCTGAAAGTATTTGTATGGAGTGTAGCCATGTATGGAAGTGAAACATGGACGATAACTAGTTTGGACAAAAAGAGAATAGAAGCTTTCGAAATGTGGTGCTACAGAAGAGTGCTGAAGATAAGGTGGGTAGATCACATAACTAATGAGGAGGTATTGAATAGGATTGGGAAGAAGAGAAGTTTGTGGCACAGTTTGACTAGAAGAAGGGATCGGTTGGTAGGACATGTTTTGAGGCATCAAGGTCTCACAAATTTAGCATTGGAGGGCAGCATGGAGGGTAAAAATCGTAGAGGGAGACCGAGAGATGAATACACTAAGCAGATTCAGAAGGATGTAGGTTGCAGTAGGTACTGGGAGATGAAGAAGCTTGCACAGGATAGAGTAGCATGGAGAGCTGCATCAAACCAGTCTCAGGACTGAAGACCACAACAACAACAACAACATCAAAAAACATATCAGCACCTATTAAACATTATATAGAAGAGCTTAACAATAAATATACAGGAAATACTATTGTAACTAAAAATGAAAATATTACAATAAGTGAAAATAAAACTGTAGAAAATGAATTCAAACCATTAAATATGTTTGCGTTTATCAGCAAAGCAATTATCACTTAGATTTAGGAACACGTTTCCTTTGCTAGAACTTAAAATGTGTGCTAGATAAAATTTTTATACTGTATTAAGAGGTCAAAATTTGACCTCTGATTATTTAAAATTATCTGAAGGAATTTCACTAAATACTTAAAATTGTATTCCAGATGATATTGAAATTAAATACAATGATAAATTGGCTTAGATTATGATAATGCACATAGTTAAGAAAACAATAATTCCAGAAATGTAGATAAAAGACACAGATCTTACTATCAGTTGCAAACTTTAAAAATTTTGTAATGATTTAAGAACAAAACTTGTCTTACTAGAATATCATCAAGAATCTAAGAGATTGAAACATTTTGATGACTACAGAGAAGTCTAGTAGAAAGTTTTAATTCATACTTTGTGAGCATACTAAAAAAATGAAAAATCTTCAAATATTAATGAGTCGGGGTTATATGGCCTTACTTCAGCATCAAAAAAAGAAGAAGCAAAAAAAGTAAAAATGAGTAGCTCACAATTTAACTCTTTTGCATAATACTGCAGAGGAATCACATTATTTGCAAGTCACTCTTGTACTGTTTACAGAAAACTATATTAAATTTCTTAATCATATTGACATTCTATTTTTTGAAATAAAACACAACAATACATTAGCTCTAGGATATGATTAAATACAAAATGAAGGGTAACAGCAATTTTTTTTGGGGGGGGGGGTGGAGTTTATCTGTCTTCTGATTGGTTTGATGCAGCCCTCCTAAAATGCTTCACCTGTGCCAAATTCTTCATCTCAGCAACCGATGTCCTCAATTATTTGCTGGTTGTATTCCAGTCTGCATCTTCCCCTACAGCTTTTACCCTCTACAGCTCGCTCTATAGTCATGGAATTTATTCCTTTATGTCTTGACACATGTCTTACAGTCTTGTTTTTCTTGTCAGTGTTCTCCACGAATTCCATATCTCGCTGATTCTCTGGAGAACCACCTCATTCCTTCACTTACCAGTCCACCTATTTTCAAAATTCTTCTCCACCACCGCATCCCAAAAGCCTCCCTTGTCTCTGAAAGGGCATGGCCGACTTCCTTCCCCATCCTTCCCTAATCCGATGATACCGATGACCACGCTGTCTGGTCTCCTTCCCCAAACCAACCAACCTTAGTGGGTTCAATTCGAGGAAGTTTCCCAGGATGTGAGGATAAGCAACACAAAGTAAACAGTTAGTAATAAGTTGTATTAATAGAAATAAAGAGATTACAGAACTTCTAATATGTTACATGAAGCAAAGTACAGGATACAATGTTCTTGGAAATGTGTTTTTCTCCGCTGGCTAGCTGGTGTACGTCTGCTGTACGGCTCGTCGCCTTCTCAGCAGGAAGACTCGGTGCTCTTCTTCTATTGGCTGCCGCGTGGCGGGGCGCCCTCGTGGCGGCCTGCAGCAACTTTGCTGCCAACCTGCGTTTCTTCTCGTGGCAGGCGCATTACCGCAGCTATCGATACTGCACCCCTCCCCCTCTTCGCGGCCTAGGGCAGTCGCGTCGTGACTACTGGACGCGAACGGCCGTGGGGGAGAGGGACCACTGTGAAGATCTTGATGAAGCCTGACGTCGAATTTCAAGCAGGGACGCCAGGCTCACGCGTCCGGAATTCCCCGCGTGGGCCCGATGGGAAACTACCTAAACCACGGGCGACGCGAATTTCCACAGCTGGTATGGTAGGCCCGCGATGACATCAACTTCCATTGGAAGAACGTATGGAGAAGGAGCCTGCGACGGTAAGGATGGCGACGCCAGGGGCGACGTCGTCGGCGTCGGCGGTGGCGGTGGTGCTCAGAAGTCGACTGCGATGGCGCCCCCGGACGAAGGCGTCGCGTCGGCGATGTGGGACGGCATCGGCCGCATCGTCGGCCGCGGGCCAGCTGCTTCCATGTCTGTGAATATAGGGCCGGCGGCAGGATCACTAAGGCGAAGCAGATTGCGGTGCCGCTTCTGCAAGCCGCGCTGAGTCTGAACTTAATACAGCGCGCGGTCAATACGGCGAGCTATGGTACCCTGCTGCCAACGCTGACGACTTCCATAGGACCTAAACCACATCGAGGCGCCAGCACGGAAGTGCGAAGATGCAGCAGGTGGCGCTGACTGCGCGCTGCGTAGCGGCGGTCGAAGCAAGTGCAGTAATGTGCGATGTGGCTGTCCATGCAATAATTCTGCCGGCGAGGCACCGTTGTGCGGCTGCGAGCGATAGGTAGCCTGAAAAATAAGCAAGGCGTCCTCGCGGGAATGGTCGTGTCGGAGGCGGGTCATGTGCTGCTTAAATGTCCTTACTAGACGTTCAGCGTCAGCGTTTGACTGAGGGTGAAACGGTGCGCTTGTGACGTGTTCAATTCCCATGCTCTTGCAGAAATAAGCGAACCCCAAAGAAAGCAAACTGTGGTCCGTTACCCGTGACAATTGTTTGCGGCAACCCCTCTATGCAAAATATGGAAAGCACCTTGATAGTTGCTGCTGTCGTGGTAGAAGACATTGGTACCACAAACGGAAAATGACTGTATGAATCAATCGACAATAACCATCGCGAATTCCAAAATGGACCCGCAAAAGCTAATTGAAGGCGTTGCCAAGGGAAGGTGGCAGTATGCCAATCAAAGAAGCGTTGTGGCGGAGCTGGTGTTCAGAACAGACGGTACAACGTGACGTCATACGCTCGATGTCCGAATCGATACCAGACCAAGTACAATGAGCTAACTGTTTCGTTCGGACGACACCCCAGTGTCCTTCATGCAAAAGATGCAACACTTGTGCGCGTAATGACGTTAACATAAGTACACGCAACTGATCGGCTCCGCTGCGAAGCAAAATGACACCGTTTTGTAAGGACAAATCATTACGGCGTACCAAAAATCTGTGAAATACTGTGTCTGCAATTTGTTTTGAAGATCGTGGCCAATCGAAACGAAGAAAATTCACAAGAAGTTTCAAGTGTGGATCGGTGGCGGTAGCGTGAGCTATATTCCGAAAATCAAGCGAAAAAGACGCAAGCCAATCTGAAATCTGAGGGTAGACTGCAAAACAAGACGCCGGTGACGAATCAAAATCAGAATCATGACCAATCGGTAAACGGGACATAACTTCTACGTTGGCGTGCTTGGACGTAGGGCGATACAGAATTTCATAGTTGTAGGAAGACAAAATTAGGTACCAACGTTGCAGTTTATGCGCTGTCGATTCCGGGAGAGGTCTGTTAGGATGGAACAACGATTGCAATGGTTTATGAACCGTGTCAAGCAAAAATTTATGGCCGTATAAAAATGGTGGAATTTTGTTACACCATACACAGGAGCAAGTGCCTCTTTCTCAATCTGAAAAATATTTGCTTTGTGCATCATTTAGCAATTTTGAGGCGAAAGCAATCGGACGATCCTGGCGTCCAAGGCGATGGGACAAAACAACACCGATCCCAGGGGCCGATGCGTCAACCGCTAATATTACAGGGAGCGATGAATCAAAGTCAACTAAACATCTGTCACTCAAGAGTTCATTTTTCAATGTCTGAAAAGCTATGGCACAATTGGGACTCCAGTGGAAAGATACATTCTTCTTTCGAAGACTGTGCAATGGTGCCGCAGCAATTTGTGCTGCGTTAGGAATAAATTTGCAATAATAGTACAATTTTCCTAATACAGATTGCAACTCGCGAAGATTTTTGGGAGGCGGCAAATCATTGATGGCAAGCAAATGTGACTGTAATAGATGTACACCTTGTCCATTCAGTCGATAACCCAAATAATCAAATTCTGCTTGAAAGAAGACACATTTAGATTTGTTACAGTTTAGTCCAGCTGTGGACAAAACTTCAAACAAAGCACGAAGATTTTGCAAATGTTCGTCAGGTGTACGACCAGCAACTACAATGTCTTCTAAGTAAGTGGTACAACATGGAACCTTCGCTGTCAATTGTGACAAAAATCTTTGAAAAATAGCAGGCGAAGATGCGCAACCAAAATGCAATCGCAGGAATTTAAACAAGCCAACATGAGTGTTCATGACAAGAACATTTTGTGGAGCCAGATATAATGGCAATTGCAAGGAGGCATCTCTCAGATCAATTTTAGAAAAATACTTCCCCCTGTTGAGTCTCCCCATAAGTTCTTCCGGGCGAGGTAGCGGGATAGTGTCCACAACAAACTGCGGGTTTACTGTTCTTTTGAAGTCCGCGCAAATGCGTAAGCGGCCGGACGGCCTTCGAATTGGCACAATGGGAGACGACCACTGACTAGTCGAGATTGGTTCAATCACACCATGTCGTTGCCATTCAGAAAGTTCAAAAGCTACTTGGTCTTGAATGGTGAGAGGCACACAGCGAGCGCGACAAAATTTAGGTTGCGCTGAGGCTTTCAAGGTCACGTGTGCAGTAAACTGATGTGCTTTACCTATGCCATCGGAAAACAAGTCCGCGAATTCATGACACAATTTCTGTATACTGTTTGTGCGCAGACACGATTTCACTGAAAGTACATTGTCCTGTATTATCAGTTGATACGAATCGAAAAGATCCAGGCCAAAAATGTTCGTGGAATCTTCCGAGCTAAATACATGGAAGGTCACTGTTTTGGTACAATTACGGTACGTGGCGGGTAAGGTACAGGTGCCAAGTACCTCAATATTGTGTCAATTATAAGCTGATAAGTTCACACGTGCTGGATGGAACGGAGGTCGTCCTAGCGAATTGTAAGTTTTCTTCTTAAGTAAGCAAAGTGACGCTCCGGTATCTAATTGTAACTGCACTGGCAAATTTTGAATTGTCAACTTTATATGCAATTTATTGTTTTGTTTGACTAATGAGAGACGCATACTATTGTGAGACTCTGTGACACTGGAATTGTCTGTAATGACATTAATATAATGATCACTAACGCGATCTGATGTGATTAAATTGGTTCAAGGCTGACTTTGTGCCTGTCTTGGTCTTTGCAAGCAAACTGATTGTACATAGCCTATCTTATTACAAGCAAAACATTTCACATTTCTGGATTGGCAGTTGCTGCGTTTATGTTTAGTGAAACATCGCGTACAGCACTTCTTGCTTTGATTACTGCTAGTGCGGGCTACATATCTGTGACGGTTGCTGCCTGAACTGCGTGCAGCGTTTCCACGAGTAGCGTGGGGCAACTTAAGAGCGCGCTGTGTGTTTACTTGACGGTCGTTGCGACCTGAACTGCTAGCTACTTGTTCGTTATTACGAGCAACTACTTTACACACAGTTGACGAGTCAAAGCACTGAGAGGCTAGTTCATATGCATGTTGGTGATCAATGATAGTTAACACTTGACTTAATGAGGGATTACTGTACTGCAAAATTTTGTCTCTCACTTTGTGGTCTGTCATGTTCAGCGTAAGTGCATCCCACAATGGCTAACAGGCCAGAAAATGAAAGAAGACAAAACACACAAAAGCAAAATCGGCACATCAGTGCGATGTGTCGCAATCCCTGCGAAAAATTTTTGACCTACGCAAGCAATGTGCTACTCACAAATAGTTGAAAAACTTCTCCAATCATATCCTCGTCGCCATTTTCTGCTGTATCCTTAGTGGATAATCAGAGCAAAAGTGTGGGTTCAATCCGAGGAAGTTTTCCAGGATGTGAGGATATGCAACACAAAGCAAACAGTTGGTAATAACTTGTATTAATAGAAAGAAACAGATTACAGAACTTCTGATATAATGACCAAAGCAAAGTACAGGATACAATGTTCTTCGATAATGTGTTCTTCTCCGCTGGCTAGCTGGTGTACGTCTGCTGTGTGGCTCGTCGCCTTCTCAGCAGGAAGACTCGGTGCTCTTCTTCTATTGGCTGCCGCGTGGCGGGGCGTCCTCGTGGCGGCCCGCAGCAACTTTGCTGCCAACCTGCGTTTCTTCTCGTGGCAGGCGCAGTACCGCAGCTATCGATACTGCAGTGAAAAGGGCCAAATAAGGATGGGGTCACTTTCACCTTCTAATTGCAATTTATTGTAATTTAATAACACATTTACAACCAAAGTGACACATAGCCAAACCTTTACCAAATGCATCTCTTTCCCGGCTGAAGGCCTCCAAACAAGAAATCTTAAAAACCAACAAGATAAAAATACAGTTAAAATAGCAATAAAATGATTAAAAAAACATCGATCACAGCTAAGTGGAAAGTCTCAAGGCAAAGCAGATAGAACAAACATATGCAAGGTGCAATACAAATGGCTGAAGGCCACAATTAAGTTTCAAAATTTTGGAATACATTAACATAAACTTTTAAAGGCAGAAGGCCACAATCCTGAAAAGCAACAAATCTTAAAAATCAACAACATAAAAATCCAATTAAAAAGCAAATAAAATAAATAAAAAGTCATGTATCACAGCTAAGTGGAAAGCCTCAAGCAAAGCAGATAGAACAAACATATGCAAGGTGCAATAACAATGGCTGAAGTCCACACTTAAGTTTCAAAATTTTAAAATATATTACCATAATCTTTTAAAGGCAGAAAGCCACGATGTTTAAGTTTGAAAGATAATTTTAAAAATAAGTTTGCAAGACTGAAAGCACACTACTAACTGGCAAAAAAAAAGAAAAAAAAAAGAAAAATTACCATTAACCTTAAATTTTAAGTAGCTGAAAACAAATAATTAACACTAGTGGGATAGACAATAAGACAACGACACTCAGAAGCCTCTAGGGAGGGGTGCCTTCCTTCGATCACTTAGGCGAGACAGGTGGTGAGCTCAACTACACTTGACCCATCGGAACCCAACCAGGGGCAGCCATTGACAGACCGACACAACGACTCGCTTCCCATCAATCAGTACATGAGAACTCAAACAGAAAATGTTACAAACGTGATAATCCACAATGGAGTATGTATTCAGTACATGAGAACTCAAACAGAAAAGGTTACAAACGTGATAATCCACAATGGAGTATGTATTAGCTGTCAAAGTTATACACCATGTTGGACAGTGACAACAGGTGAGGAAAGGACACTGCCTCAAATTACATTAGTGGCAAGTGCAGATATCTGGAACACTAACGGCCACTAGGCAGAAAATTCCGTTGGTACACTTGAATTTGAAACACAGTAATATAGTTAACTTCACACAAAAGAACACTGCTTGAAATTGAGTCAGTGTCCAGGGCAGGTAACCAGAACACTAACGGCCACAAGGCAGAAAAGTCCACTGGTGCACTCGAATTGTAGTCAACCATCATAGTTAACTGCGCAGTATGGCGGCTAAATTTCTGCAGTAGAAACACTCGGTGTTGCTCACAGAAAATCCTCGCCAACAGCAAACCACCGAAACGAGCCACCACAGCATGAATGGAAGTGGCTTGGGTAGTTGAAACCACTACTCAACTTCTGGGTCGGCGAACCACGAAGCTCGTAGCGATCGGACAGCTCCACACACACTCTGACATTCGCAGGAACTGCCAGCGGACCAAGCCGCCTGCACCGCACAGAGATAAATTCCCTCATCGACAACAATCGGCCGACTGCCTGCAGACCCCTTAGCCGTAAAACTATATGCACCAAACCAAAGATGCTACACGGTGCAAATGTCCATACACGTCACTGCTGCCACACGTAGAAGGAAGAAGAATCACGACGTAACATCAACAAGGGTGGGAAACCAAGCACAGATAGACAACGACGTTCACGAAAACGCATATTGGGAGTGAGCACGGCTCAGGCCTAAATTTGATAGTAACAGGTCTCTCTTGGGCAGGAATGCCTTTTTGCCTGTGCTAGTATTCTTTCGATGTCCTCACTGCCTAGGTAGCAGAATTCCTCAAGTTGTTATCACCAATCCTGATATTAAATCTCTCGCTGTTCGCATTTCTGATATTTCTCATTCCTTCCATCTTTCTTATTTACCATCCATCTATGCTCTGTACTCATTAGCCTGTCCATTCTGTTCAGAACATTCTGTAATTCTTCTTCATTTTTCACTGAGGATAACAATTCCAATTTCAATTTTTATTTCGCTCTTGAACCATCTTTTATTTCTGTCATTGCTTCTTCGATATATAGATTGAACGGTAGGGGCGAAACACTACATCCTTGTGTTATAAACTTTTCAATCCAAGCACTTTGTTCTAGGTCTTCAACTGCTATTGTTCACTCTTGGCTCTTGTATATCACCCCTCTTTCCCTGTAGCTTACCCCTACTCTTCTCAGAATCTCGAACATTTTGCACCGCTTCACATTGTCAAATGCTTTCTCCAGATAAAAAATCCTACGAACGTGTCTTGAATTTTCTTTGTTGTTTCTTTCATTACCAATTGTAGTGTCAGACTTGCCTCTCCTGTGTCGTTACCTTTCCTAAAGCCAAACGGAAGGTCATCTAACACATCCTCCGACTCCTTTTCCATCCTTTGGTGTATCTTCCTTCTCAGCAACTTGGCTGCTTGAGCTGTTTAGCTTATGGAGCGATAATTTTCGCACTTGTCGACTCTTGTAAGTGTGGATGATGTTTTTCCGAAAGGCAGCTGGTATATCGCCAGACTCTCATATTCTACACACCAGCCATGAATACTTGTTTTGTTGCCACTTCCCCTAACGATTTTAAAAATTCTGATGGTGTCCTTCTGTATTATTTGATCTTAAGACTCCCAAAGCTCTTTTAGTTTCTGGTTCTAATACTGGAACCAAACTCTTGTATCTTCTTCTACAACGTAATTAGACAATCTTCACACACACACACACACACACATCTTCACTGCACACTTTCCATCTATACCCTCTCCCCTCTGGCATTTACAATGGAATTCCCATTGCACTCTTAGTGTTACCACTTTACTTTTAATTTCAATGAAACTTGTTGTGACTTTTCTATATGCTGAGTCAGTCCTTCTGACAAACATTGCTTTTTAGATTTATTCTCATTTTTCATGCATACATTTCACCTTAGCTTCTCTACACTTCCTATTTATTTCCTTGCTAAGTGTCTTTGATTGCTGTACTTCTGAATGTCCCTGATCATTTTCGTACATATTTCTTTCGTTGCTCATCTGAAGTATTTCTTCTGTTACCATGCTTTCTTCGCAGTTACATTTTTGTATCTGTGTCTTTCTCCCCAACTTCTGTGACCACATTTCTACAGTTGTATGTTCCTCATGAACCGAATCTAATGAGCTATTCCTTGTTACTTTATCTGCAGCCTCAGAGGACTTCAGGCATATACCTTCATTTCTTAGTATTTCAGTATCCCTCTTCTTAGGCACCAATTTTTCTTATCTAGTGTTTTAAACTTCAGAGTAGTGTCCATCACTACGAAATTGTGATCTGTGTCTGTAAATGCTCCTGGGTAAGCCTTAAAGTCCAGTATCTGACATCAGAATTTCTATCTGACCGGCCTTTTCCAATTATACCACCACCTCTTGTTATTCTTAAACAGAATATTCGTTATTACTAAGCTCACGTTTACTTGAGAACTCATTTAGTCTCTCGTTTGTAGTATCTACCCATATTCTCCTGTAACCCTTCCTTCTACTCCTTTACCCACAACTGCATTCCAATACCTATTCATTATTAGATTTTAAATCCCTTTACGTATTGAATTACCCGTTCAGTAGCCTCATATAGTTTCTCTCCCTTTCCATCTTTTACTTGCAATGTCAATATGTGTACCTGAACTATCATGGTCGGTGTTGGTTTGTAGACTCTGTTAAGAACAACCCTATCACTGATATACTCAAAGTAACTCACTCTCTGCACTGCCTTCCTATTTGTTACAAATTCGACTCCTATTTTATCATTTTCTGCTGGTGTTGAAATTCTTCTACATTCATCTGACCAGGAATTCTTGCCTTCTTTCCATTTCACTTCACAGAGTATCTGGATTGAGCCTTAACATTTTCCTTTCTGATTCCCTAGTTTCTCTACCACTTATGAACTTCTGACATTCCATGCCCTGACTCACAGAACGTTATTGGGACTAGTTCAGAAGCTTTTGCCAGCCATAACACTTATTCAGTTGCTGGTCACATTATCTGTGGATACGCATTATGTGGGTTTTATGTAGCAGTTTACATTGCCTTCTGCATCCTCATGCCGTTGAATATTGCTGAGTCTTCCCCCTTTAGAAACAGCTTCTTGCCCCAATGGTAAGGGAGTTTCCTGAACCTTTGGCCACTCCTTTCCACTTTTTGACAAGTTTGTTGGCTGAATAAGGGTTATTTATGACGGTAGTCTTTGGCCACCACTGCTGATGATTTTTATTCAAACTTTAAGGGGTAGAGGCGTTTGAACTAATCAAAGACTCTACTCCTAGATCACAGTTGACCTTGGAATGAAACCTGATCATTAGTAAATAAAGAAACTAATAATGCATATAAAAATTGTAACAAATCGAATTGTTCATAGATGTCAACAACAACAAGCTAAAATATAATGATAAAAATCGATTTGTGATAACTGATAAGTAAATGATCCTTGGTTTAAAGCTGAATATGTTGTTGAAATATTGGAATATAAAACACTGATAAGGTATATAAGCATATTGATGGAGATGACAAAATATATTAGAAAATTTCATCTCATCCAATCTTAAAGTACTAAAAGTAAGTGAAAAATCATCTATACTTGTTAACAAATCAGGTTTGTATTCACCTATTTCACCTTCAAACAAAGATAAGCTAAAAAAATTAAAATTTAAAAATATTACCTCGTGACATTTTACTATGAATTAGAAAATGTGGTGGATATAATCTAAGAAAGGAAAAAAACCTCTTACAATCAATTTGAAAGTAAAATAAAAATGAAAGACAACAATGTAAAGGATAAAGACCAAGAATTACAAGAAGTAAAACATAAAAAATAGAACGTTAAATAAAATTAACAAAAGTTGTCGAAAATAGAAGAGAAAGGACTCACACTTGTTGTCAGTACAAATCAATTAAAGTAGATCATTTTTATGAAGTTGGTGGCACAATGATAAATAGAGATTAATCAAGTTTTTCTACATATAGTTGTGGTGAACATTTTATTGTGTATAATCAAGTCAGTGTTCAAGAGTCAGTAATCTTTGGTTAATGACGTTAAGTTAATGTTTTCAAGTCAGTATTCTCAAGGTAATTTACCTAAGTCAAACACATATCATCAATAATGTGAAGTCAACGCAGGTGGCACTGTATCATGCGAAATACTCCTTAATATATTTGTAAACGTTTAAACTCGTATGTCGCACACAAGACGCACCTCATGATATCTCTTCTCTGACAACAGCTTTCTGTCGCAGAATGTGAACTATGGAGTCACGTTCAGTCACAAAATTTACTTTCAGCCTCACATGGCACCGTTCATCCCCTCTGCAATCATTGCGTGCGTCACACTCCGGCTGTGGCGTAAATAGCTCGCTGTGCACGTCATCTGCTGTGACCCAGTACTTGCACTTGCACCAGATTATGAATCTCAGATGTATACTTTCAACAAATTCAGCACTGTCTACCTGATCAACCATTTTGTGAACTCCCTCCTCTTTCGTGTCCGCTATTCACCTTGCTTCTTAGGGAACATGTGTGGCTGTACCGTGTCGGCCACAACAAATGAAATACAAATATCAACAGCTGCTTGTGCATTACGTGTAGCACTAAAACACCAACATTGCCTGCAGTTGCATTCTGTATAACACAAGAATAATCGACACATTAAGTTCCCTATGTATCTGGCACAGGTTATATGGCCTCAACAAAATATCCATTAACACACCGTGGGGCAAATACTGCTTGACTTAAATCACGCATGTTGCAATACCCACACTTAATCATTTCAGTACAGCCCACACTCGTTCCGTCTGGCGCTACACTTACCCCAGACACCACAGATACACTGGATATTGGAAGTTGTATTTGTACACTACCGTCCTTAACTTTGTAGGGTGAGTGCAGTCTTTCTGTATTGTTTTTGTATGACTCGAGCGTCATGGCAAGTCGATGGGTTTGTCAGCGGTTAAATCGAACTTGTAAGTTCAGTAATTGGCATGTGGATGCAGACGGTATTTTTGAGGAGGCGTAAATGTGAGTGCCGGTTTACCTACTCCGTGCCTCGTTTAAATTCACAGGAACCATCTACAATTAATTTAATCTCCCACCAAAAGTTGTCTAACCGTCTGGGACATTGCGTCCTACTCCTCAGAGGTTCAAACGTTTAAATACATCAACAGTAGTCAGACCTTCTGCAGGAACAGGTGAATCATCCGTAAACCTACTTTTCTCCCTTAAAGCTTCCTCGTTCTCCTCCCCTCTGCCTCCAATTTTTGTTTTTTCATATCCTTTCGTCCTCTCCACAGTCAACCTATTCCTCACATCCAGAGACCGGTTTTCCACTACCCACTCGCCATACTCTCTCCGCATCTTCTTCCTATACTCTGGAGATCTGTGGTGAGTCATTTCCTTCATCTCTGCATCAAGCTCTTTTAATTTATTATCCTTCTCCACATTTTCAGCTTGCAACCTATCCGCTCTACTACTTAAAATTCTCAATATGTATATTCTCCCTGCTAGCTTCTTGCGTTAGTGACAGCTCTGTTACCTGTGGTACTGATCATGACATGGTTACCTCCTATCAGCTACACAATCATAAACGAAAGAAATAAAGACACTAGAACACATCCCTATTCTAGCACTCCTCACGATATTACGTGCTTAAGTACCGAGTCATACTCCTTGTCCTGGACAAAACAAAAGCAAATTATGCGAACGCGTAGAAGTAACACTATCATATTACTACAACTCAATTTCTCTCTCCTAAGTGCCTTCTCATACTTATTACTGCACATCGAGACGATGTCTAAACTTAACTTCACCTTCAGAATTGCTACTCATCAGTAACAGCTTATACACTACTTATCAATAAGCCACACCTCTTGTTCGTGACACCCATATCGCCGGAATCAAGCAGGTATAAACCTGCACTTATATTTACGCCTCCTCAAAAATACCGTCTGCATTCACATGCCACCTACTGAACTTACAAGTTCGATTTAACCGCTGACAAACCCATCGACTTGCCATGACGCTCGAGTCACACAAAAACAAAACAAAAAGACTGCACTCACCCTACCAAGTAAACTCTACAGGCGCTGTTACTCCTGTTGTCACCGAATAACTTGGTGATTGGCTGAACGATTCGCTGCTGACGTCAGATGATGCGGTCACATGGTGAACGGTGATGACGGGGCGTTATTTCGATTCACGGCATAGTGAGGAAGACCCTAACTGTGGCTGCTGAGGCCGGCAGCCTCTGTTGGCCACTGCCATTGTCGTCAGGGACACGTCATGTTGTGATGCGGTTGTGTCTGAATAGAAAATCGACGCCTCGGCTCAGGCAGAAATCAGCTGGCAGCTGACACTTTGGTAACAAGTCCCGCTAGGAACTCAGCATCGATGGCGGCAGGCACGGACTGCAGATGGGCGGGGCTGTGACACAAAGTCCCGTGAAGGACTTGGCGCAGTCCTGTTCTCAAACCCATGGCTGCAGTTGACGGAGCCCAGTAGGCTAACGTCCGCTGTCTTTCTGATGTTTTGATAACACTGCTGGCTTCCGGCGATGACAAGTGATCCGTCCCTTAAAATCCACAATTTTTTAAATGCCTCCAGTGCCCATATGTTTCACTAAAATCCGGCACCTATTCTCGTTGCTACAACAAAAGACGTGGGGACACCTACCCACTTGCTACACGGCTGCATGGCGATGTTTGACGGTGAGATGTGCTACCGTCGCTGCAAAATCAAGTGGTGTGTCTATTATTGTGACCCACATGTCGCCACGCTGGTGGCTTTCAATATGTGCTTGTTAATGAAACGCTCCACGGCGTTTCCATGCTACTTCTTCTCACTTTTGTTAAAGACTTATAATTTTATGATAAAAGACTGGATCGCTGCACAACATATGACAAAGTTAGCCGTCCGGCTGGTTCCTGATTTGTTACGTCTATTTAAAAGCCTGTAGTAGCTGGGCAAGGGCGGAAGTGTTTCAGAGTACCAAGCCAACACACACTACGTAATTAGTCATTTAATCACAATAAACAAGAGCTTAGTGTAAGACAAGGGTAAGTCAATAGGTATCTGCTCCTTCCATCGTCTATGGGTTAGCAGTACTGTTTAATGCGATCGCCCGACGCTACATGGAACGTTTCTTTTCACTTGTGGTAGGTTTCAGGCGCCTCAAACTATTTGTTAAAATATTTTACAAGTCGTTATCGAAATAAAACATGAAATTACAGATCTATAAGAATAAACAGAAACCTGCCTCTCAGTCAATTCGAACTTAACAAAAGTTTGAACCTACATTAATCAAAAAATTATTAAAACGCAAAAATAGCAAAAAATGTACAACCCTTTAGGAAGAATAAATGCCTAAGTTCACTATTGGCCATAACACCATTGTTACTCACTGTATCTTAGCATCTACAAAAACAAATGGAAAACAGACTTTCAGTTAACGTGACAAACCTCAATCTTGAAACCATACATTATTCAAAGGTATTCAAATAGTAAGAATGGTACCATGCTTACTAAGGAACCAACACCTAAGTAGGATGTTGCCCACATCAGTGGTACCAAGTGTGACACTCCTACAGTAAAAACTTGGTCAAAGAAAGCCTGTCAAAGTTGAAAAGAATCAGAAGATTAATCTCTATGCTTGCTTGTCCGCGCCTTTAGTGGTTTGCCAGTCATGAAGGGCAGGTGGAGCACAAGAGCGCACAACTACATTTTATTTTGGTGAGTTTACGGAGGGATTTCTAATGACGTGTTTTGATACACAGCATTCCATCTCATTCTCCATAGCGAGTCACACATGCTTCTTCTTAGGGTTATCAAATTAACTGTTATCTCTTGCTCTGAGGGATTTCAGGAAAGAACGGAAAACTTAAATCTTGAGGGCCGCATGGAGAATTGAACCGTCGTCCTCATCTATGCAAGTCCACTGCGCCACCTGTATCTATGTAATTCAGTGCAAATTTCATCACATGAAAACAGAATTGCGAATTGGTAGTGCAGTTGTTAACAATACCTATTTAATTTTTCCGAAAATAATTATTCGTTAAAGGCTCATTATAATTCACTCGATCTCGAAAGTTTTCCTTCTCAGATATCAGTGAGCTACACGCTCCTCACTTTTCGTATTACTCTCATATCTCTCCGAGAAGTTTCTCAGTTGGTGGCCTACCCGTCTGTAAGAACATCAGCGTGACTGGAGCGACTTGACGTCAAGGACTCGGCAGGACCGTGCCTCGGGCAGCTATTCTGCTCCTTCAGGATCAAGAGAGGAGCACGACGGAGCAATTACTGCGATAAAATCTCTGCCCTTGCTGGAAACGACTACCGGAAATAGGAAGCCCGACACGCCTATGAGATATACACGTCTCTCGTGCCGCCCTCTCAGAGAAATTCTTTAGCTGTGTGCGAAATGAGACGCTATCTCCTTAAGGAAAATTAAATTTTGTCTCGGCGAGAACATTAGGGTCAACAATAACTGCTGTTTCTGGCAGCAAGTGCAACACTTCTCTGTGGTTCAACGCTGTATGAAATCGCTCAATAAAGAAAATTTACTAACTTGTAAAAGAATTTTATATCTTGTTCTCGTACAACAGAATTTGTTCATCATCTTTACTTACTTAACACTACTTCACTTAAATGACCGTTCACTGCTTTATTCAAAGTGGGTTCTTTCTTTCTGTACCACAGGCCTCTCTTTAAGATTTTGTTTTCATTCATTTAGTTTAAAGTTCCATTTTCCAGTTTTATCCTGCTTTCAAAATATCTGCAAAATATCTTCTTTCCGTTCTTTTAATTAATGTTGCATACTCACCAGGCAAACTTACTCGCAGTTAATACAGTATCTACCAAACGCATTGCTGGGTGTATCTTAAATTTAGTTACGATAGTCACTGACTCGGCTATCTATAAACACGTACGACAACATTTGAAATGAAAGTCAATGACGGCAGTTCCCTTCCAGTTCTACTGTATAACAATACATCATACAGCCCGACAAGATGTATATTGTATTTTTTGAGGTAAGAAACATATAAATAAAGAATACAGTGGGTCTAGCATAAGGCAAATCATTATTAAATTGTAACTGAAAGGATGTCTTGTTTCTAAAAAAAACACTTCTCTCAGTCCTTATTACGATAATGCTCTACAATCAGCGTTTCACATACGTTAAATATCATTCCTGAAATGCAAGAATGGCAAGCCTGCAAAATATCAGCATCTACTATAGCCTCTTCGTTGAATTAAACATTTCCATATACACATTTCATTACATGTGTAAACAGATGAAGGTCAGAGCAGCCAAATTTAATAATCTGGAAAATGGTACCACTATTTACTTTTCGTATACTTTATTGTGCCGAAGCTAAATGACCATTGACTGCTCTGTTCAAAGTGTGTTCTTTTATTCGGGCCTTTCCTTAAGTTTATATTTTCATTCAACACCACTCACCATCTGATCGCATCATCTGGCGTCAACAGGGAATTCTTCAGCCCGTCAAGAAGGCTTTTGGTGACAACAGGAGTAGCAACGCCTAAAGAGTCTATTTGGTAGGTTGAGTGCAGTCTTTTTGTTTTGTTTTTGTGTGATTCGAGCGTCATGGCAAGTCGATGGGTTTGTCAAGGGTTGAATCGAACTTGTAATTTCAGTACGTGTAGTGTGAATGCATACGGTATTTTTGAGGAGGTGTAAATGTGAGTCCAGATTTACACCTGCTTGATATCGGCAATATGGGTGTCACAAACAAGTGGTATGGCTCATTGGTGAGTAGTGTATAAGCTGTTAATGATGCTAGTTCTTTGCGTTACTGACAGCTCTGCTACCTGTGGTACTGATCATTACATGGTTACCTACTATCAGCTACAGAATCATGAACGCAAGGAAAATAGACACTAAAATACATTCATGTTCTAGCACTCCTCTCAATTTTATATGCTTCCGTACCCAGTCACACTCCTTGCCCTGGACAAATCAAAACCAAATTATGTAAGCACCTAAAAGTGTCACTAACATATTACTACAATTCAATTTCTCTCGCCAGAATCCCAAAGAGATTCTGGTCATACATAAAGCACACCAGTGGCACGACAACAATCAATCCCTTCACTGCGTGATAACAACGGTGAAGTCACTGATGACAGTGCCACTAAAGCAGAGTTGTTAAACACGATTTTCTGAAACTCCTTCACCAAAGAAGACGAAGTAAATGTTCCTGCATTTCGATCAAGAACAACTGCCAAGATGAGAAACATAGAAGTAGATATCCTCGGAGTAACGAACCAGCTTAAATAACTCAATAATCAGGTCCAGATTGTGTACCAGACATGTTCCTCTCGGGGTATGCTTATAAAATAGCTCCAAATTTAGCAATTATATACAACGACTTGTTCACAGAAAGAGACTGGAAAAAATGCTCAAGTCACACCAATACCCAAAAAGGGATGTAGGAGTAATCCGCTGAATTTCAGCCCTACATCATTAACATCGATTTGCAGTAGGGATTTGGAACTTATACTGTATTCGAACATTATGAAGTACCTCGAAGAAAACGATTTATTGACACATAGTCAGCACGGATTCAGAAAATATCGTTCTTGTGAAACGAGCTTAATGAGTGCTATCGACATGGGATGGCAAATTGATTCCATATTTTTAGATTTACAGAACGCTTTCGACACCGTTCCTCTCAAGCGTCTTCTAACCAAACTGCGTGCCTAAGGAGTATCGCCTTAGTTGCGCGACTGGATTCGTGATTTCCTGTCAGAAAGGTCACAATTCGTAGTAATAGACGGAAAGTCATCAAGTAAAACGGAAGTAATATCCGGCGTTCCACAAGGAAGTGTTACAGGCCATCTATTGTTCCTGATGTATATTAACGACATAGGAGACAATCTGAGTAGCCCTCTTAGATTGTTTGCAGATGATGCTGTCATTTACAGACTTGTATAGTCATCAGATGATCAAAACGACTTGCAAAGTGATTTAGAGAAGATATCTGTGTGGTGCGAAGAGTGGCAGTTGGCCCTGAATAAGGAAAAGTGTGAAGTAATTCACGTGAGCACTAAAAGAAATCAGCTAAATTTCGATTACGCAATAAATCACACAAATCTGAAGGCTGTGAATTCAACTAAATACTTAGGGATTACAATTACAAATAACCTAAATTGGAACAATCACATAGATAATATTGTGAGTAGAGCAAACCAAAGACAGCGATTCATTGGAAGAACACTTAGAAGGTGCAACAGGTCTACTAAAGAGACTGCTTACACCACGCTTGTCCTCCCTATTCTGGAGTTTTGCAGAGCGGTGTGCGATCCGCATCAGCTGGGACCGACGGATGACATCGAAAAAGTACAAAGAAATGGCAGCTCATTTGTTATTATCGCGAAATAGGGGAGATATTGTCACAGACATGATACGTAAATAGGAGTGGCAATCATTAAACAAAGACTTTTTTCGTTGCAACGGGATCTAGTTTTGAAATTTCAATGACCAGTTTTCACCTCCGATTGCGAAAACATGCTATTGGCACCCACCTACATAGGGAGAAATGATCAACACGATAAAATAATAGAAATCAAAGCTCGCACAGAAAAATTTAAGTGCTCGTTTTTCCCGCGTGCCGTTCGAGAGTGGAACGTTAGAGAGACATCTTGAAGGTGGTTCATTGAACTCTCTGCCAGGCACTTTATTGTGAATAGCAGAGTAATCACGTAGATGAAGATGTAGATAAAGTGGCTGCTCATACTTATTGTTACACATCGAAACAATAACTAAACTTAGCCTAACCTCCAGAGTCACTACTCATCAGCGTAACTGACACCGTGCAAGTACCCCGACTTTATTGATTCAGTATTTGAGAGTGAGAGAACTTCGCGCCTGCCATCAAACTTTACACATAATTTCGAACGTCTTCTCGTCAACACCTCTCACAAAATTGTGAGAGGAAAAAGTTTATCGCTTAACATATTTTCGCTGTTCATGCAATCAGACTTCTATATCAGGCATCACGTTTTAATCTATTTTTTACTACTAAAAATATTCGTAACATACTTTGCAGACAGTGTCGCTGAATGCACCTTCTCAATTTCACCGTTGTACGAAGTATATTTCAGGACATAGGACGTCGTAAACATTGGAATGCGTGGAAAACTAGATTTTGCTGAAAAGATAGCGCAAATTACCCACACTATAATCATCCAGTGTTTCATAAATACAGCTCGTAGCCCCTTTCGAACAAACTTAAAGCATAATTTCAAACCTTTCCTTAACTTAGCTTCGCTTACATGCTTAAAGAGAAACAACCATTATATTAATTCATTCTAAAGTTATCAGACGTTTGAAGCTGTTTTATTCCTGAGAGTTCACTAGTATCAAGTAACTACCACCTGCGAAAATGCGGACGGTGACTACATGTTATATACACTATGTGATCAAAAGTATCCGGGCCCCTGGCCCAAAAAGACTTACAAGTTCGGGCGCCCTCCATCGTTAATGCTGGAATTCAATATGGTGTTGGCCCAACCCTTAGCCTCGATGACAGCTTCTACTCTAGCATGCATACAGTTTATCAGTTGCTGAAAGGTTTCTTCGGGAATGGCAGCCCATTTTTCACGGAGTGCTGCTCTGGGGATAGGTGCCGATGTTGATCAGTGAGGCCTGGCAGGTAGTCGGCGTTCCAAAACATCCCAAAGGTGTCGTCCAGGATTTTGGTCAGGACTCTGTGCAGACCAGTCCATTACAGAGATGTTATTGTAGTGTAACCACTTCGCCACAGGCCATGCATTATCAACAGGTGCTCGATCGTGTTGAAAGTTGCAATCGCCAACTCCGAATTGTTCTGCAACAGTGGGAAGCAAGAAGGTGCTTAAAACATCAATATAGGCCTGTGCTCTGATAGTGCCACACAAAACAACAAGCGGTTCAAGACCCCTCCACGAAATACACGACCACACCATTACACCACTGCCTCCGAATTTTACTGTTGGCACTACAGACTCCGGCAGATGAGTTCACTGGGTATTCGCCATACCGACACGCTGCCATGGGATCGCCACATCGTGTACCGTGATTCGTCACTCCACACAACGTTTTCCACTGTTCAATCGTCCAGTGTTTACGCTCCTTACACCAAGCGAGGCGTCGTTTGGCATTTACCGGCGTGATGTGTGGCTTATCATAAGCCATTCGACCAAGGTTTCTCACCTCCCTCCTAAGTGATCCTGACGCAGTTTGATGTTCCTGTGTGATGGTCTGGATAGATGTCTGCCTATTACACATTGCTACCCTCTTCAACTGTCGGCGATTGTAACCTCCCCACACAAATTTATAAAATGGAAATAAAAATAATTATTATGGAGCCAAGTGTAACCTCCGTACAAAAATAATAATTAAATGAATTTTAAATATTGTAACCTCTGAACAAAATTAATTTTAATGTAACCTCTGAACAAAATTGGCTCCCATTTATAATCTCCGTGCAGAAATGCATTCACATTTAATGTAACCACAAAATTCAATTCCTAAATCCGGAAATAATAAAAAAATTCAGTAACCTGGTAAATTTTATGAGGACAGCAGCGTTGCCCTTCGGCCCTGTATTCTGAATAAAAAAAAGCAAAAATTCTTACCTCAATAAAAACTGCGAGTATATCTGCTCTTATGTAGAAATTTTTTTTGACACAGCTTCGTGCAATGCTGGCGTATATTTTTTTTTGATTCTTGGAAGGAATGATCATGCATTCGAAATATTCTTTAAATTGAAATGAATGCTTTTCTTTAAAAAATTACTTTACATTACAAAAATTATTATTGGGGCAATTTTTGAAAGAAATCAAATGACAATTAATATACATTACTAGATATGCGCAAGGCTGCTTCTTTACCTTCTACAACAATACTCATCTTCCAGAGTCCCGACCAGAGCAGACTGCCGACACGCGCGGGCACGCGCCGACCACTGCATACTCAAGACTAATGCAGACTGACTACTACTGTCGACTACAGCAGACTAAAGCCGACTGACGCCGACTCGCGACAAGCAACAACTAACTACATACTACTCTCTGGTCAGAGACTCTGCCATGCCTCGCCCGTCGCCGGCAACACATACGTCTTACATAACCCTCCACTGGGGAGGCAAAAATTTGGCAGCGATGGTGAGTCAACTGGACTTGCCATGAGCAACAAATTTTTCTTAATTAAGTTGACAATCACAGAATTTATACATATAAGTGCAGAAGATGAAATAAAATATAGTGCACATGCACTGAGTACAGAACATATCAAGCAATGACAAAATGTATACACAATGAGTACAAATCATATTAACAAATGACATAAAGTGCACACGCACTGTAGTTCTTTTTTTTTTACTATTTTAAAAGAACTAAGATAGGAAAGGGAATATATCAACAAATCACAAAATGTATACAGAATGAGTACAAATCATATTAACAAATGACAAAAGTGCATACGCACTGTAGTTCAGAACATATCAGAAAATCACAAAATGTATAGGCAATGAATACAAATCATATTAACAAATGACAAAAGTGCACACACACTGTAGTTCAGAACATATCAGCAAATTACAAAATGTATATGCAATGAATACAAATCATGTTAACAACTGACAAAAGTGCACAAGCACTGTAGTTCAGAACATATCAGCAAATCGCAAAATGTATACGGAATGAGTACAAATCATATTAACAAATGACATAAAGTGCACACGCACTGTAGTACTGAACATATCAGGAAATCACAAATGTATAGGCAATGAGTACAAATCATATTAACAAATGACGAAAGTGCACACGCACTGTAGTACTGAACATTCAGCAAATTACAAAATGTATATGCAATGAATACAAATCATGTTAACAAAATGACAAAAGTGCACACGCACTGTAGAAGTCTTAAACATTTTTACAAAACATATCATAGAGTGAAATAAAGTGCACACACACTGTAAAAGTTTATAGCATATTTAGGACAACTGATCTTGTTAACAAATGAAAATGAAGTGCACACGCACTGTATATGTGATTATCATTTTACAAGAACTAGGAAAGGAATGGGAAGGATTGCATCATGGTTGTAGCACATTAGGTTGCACACAGCTGCACTGAAAGTGCATATCTTTCTACAGAAGCACAACACCAAGTGAGACAATATTAAGTTCTTTTCCCTGAAGTATTAATCAGTGTAGCCAAGACACTGAAATGTCGTAGTAATATTCCATGTTATCATTTTGGTAGTACATTAGGTACACCAAACAGTGGGACCATAATAACATCTCCATCACTCAAGGTGGTGGACAGCATGTCGTGTCAACACCACGTTCTTGTAAGGGACACCAACGTAGAATTAGTGCAGAAAGCAAATATAGTGCTCCATGAGCATGAGGATAGACAGGACAAACAGATATTGCAGTAATTTGTGGTAATTAGGTCAGAAGGTGAAGGACATTAAATCTTATGCCATTCATCATTGATAATTACTAGTCTATCAACTGATTTGATTAATTGGAGGCACTCATCGCCCAGTTACTGAACATTTCTGTACCATGTACGAAGTATTACAGAATAATGTTCATAAGTTATCTGTTTACAGAGAACATTGGCACTCATTGGCCAGTATCAAATCACCAGAAGTCGTTATTCAAAACAGGAGCTAATTCATATATATATAGCATGAAAGTGACATAATATAAATTTAAAGTATAAGAAACAGTGGCATTCGTTGGTCAGCAAGTATTGATTATTACAAAACATTTTTCATCCTTCAAGTGACATATGACATATTTAAAAATAATTATTGGCACTCATTGGCCAATTACTAAACATGTAGCAAGTATTGAATATTACAAAACATTTCTCGTCATTCAAGTGACATACAACATATTTAAAATTAATTATTGCACTCTTTGGCCAGTTACAAAGTATTCATATAGTTTTACAAAACATTATTCAGTATTATTCAGAAGTCATCATTCAAAACATGAGTTAATTATTGGAATAGCATTAATGCATAAGTCATCATTCAGTACTACTCAGAACTCATCATTCAAGTGACATAGGACATATTTAACATGTAACACACTGTAACTATTACTCAAGGTTTGTGACTAGAAAAACATCATTCAGAATTACTCAGAACTCTCTTAAACTGGTAGCATAATTTGGGACTGTTAATACATTTTTTTTGTGCTAGCAATGCATTGCGTTGGGATCGATAATTAATTGCTGGGGGCTGACAATATTAGCATTTGACTTATTGGTGCAAATGAAGATGTGGAACGTCATTCGTCATGAGTCAGCTGTAGCAAGGTTATAAAACAAATAGAGTATATGTGATCACATTCATGAATGACACACACAAATGGGTAAAAAATGCAAGTACTAGAACAGGTTTAATGACCAACTGCTTATAGCACATTAATGTCATGAATAATTTCTCCTGAAAAAAAAAAAATACAAAATGGACTCTTAAGCTGAAAGAAGAAACGCATATTATGCTGAAAAGTAGTGAACTTCGAATTAACAGGTAATGAAATGTTTATTAAATATATGTTCTCTAGCTGTCCTTTCCAAAACCTTCAGCCATCATACCATGCAACATAAGACATACTGTCAAAACGAACTGCAACAAATACCTAAATAACTACATAGCATTTCTTAACTAACAGTAAATATATAAACTTCATCATTATTTTCATCTGCAAAGAAAAACTTCATTATCATTACTATCATCACCTGCAAAGAAAAAACTTCAATATCCATATCACCATAATTCCATTATTATTATCACCTGTAAAGAAAAACTTCAGTATCCATATCACTATATTCTTCATCATTATTCATCACCATTCATTATCATCTGCAAAAAAGTCACTTCATTATTCATTATACAACTATTCATAGTAAAGAATTCCTTATTTCTAGCATATTTCATCACTAAAACTAAGATTTGTAGTTCTGTCTGACAGTCTGCATCAATCGCCTCGTATTCTGAAAGAAGAAATTAGTTAAGACTGCTATCATAGGATGTGTATAGTATGTTCTTGTTAATGCTTGTTAAATCTCATCCATTTACTCTTCTTGACGACGTATTGTATCTTCTTTCGTTCATTTCGAATGAGAAGTTCCCATTTCTGTTCAATTTATTTCCTTTACACGTTATTTCTTTCTTCTACAACAATACTCATCCTCCAGAGTACCGACCAGAGCAGACTGCCGACACGCGCGGGCACGCGCCGACCACTGCATACTCAAGACTAATGCAGACTGACTACTACTGTCGACTACAGCAGACTAAAGCCGACTGACGCCGACTCGCGACAAGCAACAACTAACTACATACTACTCTCTGGTCAGAGACTCTGCCACGCCTCGCCCATCGCCGGCAACACATACGTCTTACACGGCCTCTGTCAGTCAACAGACGAGATCGGCCTGTACGCTTTTGCGCTGTACGTGTCCCTTCACGTTGCCACTTCACTAAGACATCGTAAACAGTGTACCTAGGGATGTTTAGGAGTGTGGAAATGTCAGGTACAGTCGTATGACACAAATGACGCCGCCACCTGACCACGTTCAAAGTCCCTGAGGTCCGCGGAGCTCCACATTCTGCTGTCTCACGATGTCTAAAGACTATTGAGTTCGCTGATTCGGGGTACCAGGCAGTAGGTGGCAGCAGAATGCGCCTAATATGAAAAGCGTATGTTTTTTGCGGGTGTCCGGATGCTTTTCATCACATAGTGTACCATCGGAAAGTTAGTGAATGAAGTGTACTACCTCTTTCGTTACAGCTTTGCAAATTCCAGTTCATGACGCGCTAGGTAGCTCGGTTGAGTATTCCAATGGGGGATCATTCGTATCACAATATACACACTGAAATTCTTACGTTATTTCTTGAGAAGTCTAGAAGTGTACATTCTTAACCCTCGGAATGCTACTGGGGGAGAGGGGGGGGAGACGGTGGGGTGGGGAGGCGACTTTATGACCACGTTTTGAAAATATTGTTACCTTGTCATGCAGTGTTCATTCTAAAATTATGAAACAAAAATTATTGCTTTTAATGATTTATTAAACGAGATTTCACAACTGTTTAAATTTTATCAGTAAAACATAATAAAAGATTTAAGTGTTAGCAGTGAATGTGATGTTTACACTACAAATGTCATGTCCATATTTTCAAGTTCAGGACCGTTTTCTACATCCATATACCTTCAAAAATTATCTTGCGAATAAAATTCAACGGCAGTAAGGAAAGCTGTATTTTTTTTAAAAAAAAATTGTTGTGGCCATAAAGCACCTTCCACTCCTGTGTACAAATTGTGGAAAATGTGTTGGTGTTGGTAAGAGTGAGCTAAGAAATATATTTAGGTTCTGGATACTGCTTACACATCAGTACCAATTTAAAAAGAGAGACACTGCGCTTAAAGTTTACAACAATGATCTAAATTTATATTTTTAACTTTTTTTTCATTGTGGATATAAAGGAGCGCAACCTCTGTAGTACGCGTTGAGGAAAATGCGTTGGTACTTCTAGGATTAATTTTCAACTACTTCATAACAAAAGTGCCCCTCATCTAGCGTCTTTGAATTATTAACATGTTCTGCTGCTACGAAGGACGCCTTTGTCCGTGGCATATTCACTGACATTACAGTCCACGGTAGAGGCAGCAACTTCTGCCCGTTGGATTTTAACGCAAATTCCGGCCAAAAATATCTGGCAGCTACTCGCTACAGAAATGAGAGCTGAACACAATTATATTTAGCGAGATTTAATCACTGCTTTCCAGAATTAAACGGGTCGCGTTTTAAATCCGTCTGCGGGACCAATGGGCTTGTTACAAAAAGCGGTGCGCGTGGGCGCAAAAACGCAGTGTGACACAATGGACTGGAAGGAAAGCCCTATACACGCGTTGTAGTTTTTGAAACGACGACGTGGGCAACAGAAAGGGATAATTTTGTAGCCCCCACCACAATAATGACGCACGCATAAACCACGCAAATTATGGATTAATAAAGCTTCATGTAGCTAGAAAGACCTGCGCTCACAGCTGCAACAGAATCAAACAAAATGAACCTGCGATTACGCTTCCTGCACACAGAAGGGCTCTCGTGTTCTGCTTACAGCTTCATAGGATGCTACTGCCATGTGGTCGATCAAACTGCTGTTCTTGCGATTTTACACAACAGAAAATTAAAACTACTTGAGATGCATTTTGGTATTTCTCCCATTCTCTGTTAACCTTACTGTTGACACACCGAATGGAAAAACGAGAGCAAATGCATACAGAGTGACAGGAACTCCACCGTCCTATTGTTCTTATGATTCAACCCCGCTCCTGCAAAGGGCGGCATGGTTTTTAACCGATTTGGCGTGGCTACTTTAAGAGATGGCCGAATACTTATCCTGTTGCCATTTCGTTACCAGTCCTGCCCTCGCCCTCCTTTCTCCAAGACAGAATATGTGTACCACTACTGTCTGCTAGTAGTGTTATTCATTTGAAGGTGAGTGAGAGTTATCAATAAATGTTTTTCTATCGTGTAAACGGGGAGGGAGATTGGTAGTTGCCGGTATTCACCTAGACGGATGTGGGAAGCCGATCAGGTTCCAGTGCATCTCCCCTCCCGGAAGCGACGCTATAATACACACGGCTATCCGGACGTCCACAAAAATCCCACCATTGATTATCGTATTCAAATTCTGACTTCAGAGCATCACAATCAAAAGAACAAGTTACTTTCTAAATAAACTCAATCATTATTTTCTGAAACCCTCTACAGACGTAGAAAATTGCGTTCTTTCGAACAATGATCTACTGCTGCTTTCATTCATACTGACAATATAATATGTGTTAAAGATGTGGTAGAAGAAATATTGAACAAATAAGGCATAATTTTCTCTAATGATTCCAACACGAACATGACATAGCACAATACACACACCATTATTGTTACCTACATTTAACAGATACACTTGTGCACAATATTCACATACCTTGCGAAGGGAGGGTGCTTGTTGGCGAGAAGGTCAGTGAAGACCTTATTGCTGTCTACAAATCAGTAGGCTGCAGAGTCTGCATTGATAGTTACTTATGTGACTTAATAAAAATGACTTGTTGGTTCAGCGGCATCGTAATGAAATTTCAGCCATTAGTAGCAAATCATTTCTCTTTTTTTTATTTTGGTCATCAGTCTACTGACTGGTTTGATGCGGCCCGCCACGAATTCCTTTCCTGTGCTAACCTCTTCATCTCAGAGTAGCACTTGCAACCTACGTCCTCAATTATTTGCTTGACGTATTCCAATCTCTGTCTTCCTCTAGAGTTTTTGCCCTCCACAGCTCCCTCTAGTACCATGGAAGTCATTCCCTCATGTCTTAGCAGATGCCCTATCATCCTGTCCCTTCTCCTTATCAGTGTTTTCCACATATTCCTTTCCTCTCCGATTCTGCGTAGAACCCCTCATTCCTTATATTATCAGTCCACCTAATTTTCAACATTCGTCTATAGCACCACATCTCAAATGCATCGATTCTCTTCTGTTTGATAAATGTTGATGAATGGTAAACTGAGAGCCAAAGTAACTGGTACAACTGCCTAATATCGTGTGTGGACCATACGAGCACGCAGAAGTTCCGCAACATGGTGTGGAATTGACTAGACTGAAGTACTGCTGGAGGAAATTGACAAGATGAATCCTGCAGGACTGTCCATAACTCCGTAAGAATATGAGAGAATGGAGATCTCTTCTGAACAGCACTTTGCAAGGCATCCCATATATGCTCAATGATGTTCAAGTCTGGGGATCATAGTGGCAAGTGGAAGATTTTTACCTCAGAAGAGTATTCCTGGAGCCACACAATTCTGGACGTGTAGGGTTTGTCATAATCCGGGAATTGCACATGTCCGTCGGAATGCGCAATGGACATGGATGCAGGAGATAACTTGTCAGAGTCGTATTTAGACGTATCATGGGTCCCATATCACTCCCACTGGGCATGCCCAACACCATTAAAATTTGAATAGTTCCCTGCTGACATGTAGCGTACATGGATTCATGAGGTTGCCTCCATACCCATGTATGTCCATCCGCTGGCTACAATTTCAAACGAGACTCTGTCGACCAGGCAACATGTTTCCAGTCATCACATGTCGGTGTTGACCGGCCCAGGCGAGACCTAAAGCTTTGTGTTGTGCTGTGGGTGCACAAGTGGGTCTGCGGCTCCGAAAACCCATCTCGATGATGTTTGTTTGAATGGTTCACACGCTGACGTTTACTTACGGTCCAGATTTCAAATCTGCAGAAATTTGCAGAAGGGTAGCGCTTCTGTCACGTTGAACGATTCTCTTCAGTCGTCGCTGGTCCCGTTCTTGCAGGACCTTTTTCCGGTCGCAGCGATGTCTGAGATTTGATGTTCTACAGGATTTCTGAAATTAACGGTAAACTTGTGCAATTGCAGTACGGGAAAATCCTCACTTTGTCCCCTCGGAGGTCCTGTGTTCTACCGCTCGAGCGCCGACTATAACACCACGTTGAAACTCATTTAAGTCCTGATAAGCTGCCATTGTAGCAGCAGTAACTGATCTAACAACTGCGCCAGACACTTGTTGTCTTATATAGGTGTTGCCGACCACAGCACCGTATTTTACCTCATTAGATATATCCGTATTTGAATACGTATTCCTACACCTGTTTCTTTGGCGCTTCAGTGTAGAATACAACATCAGGGTAAAGAGTTAGTTACACTATGTGATCAAAAGTATCCGGACACTCCAAAAACATACGTATTTCATATTAGGTGCATTCTGCTGCCACCTACTGCCAGGTACCCCGTATCAGCGAACTCAGTAGTCATTAGAAATAGTGAGACAGCAGAATCGAGCCTTCCGCGAAAGTCACGGATATCGAACGTGATCAGCTGATTCATATCACTTGCGTCGTATGTTTGTACGCGAGATTTCCACACTCCTAAACATCCCTAGATCCACTGTTTACGAGGTGACAGTGAAGTGGAAACGTGAAGGGACACGTACAGCGCAAAAGCGTACAGGCCGATCTCGTCTGTTTATTGCCAGAGACAGCCGACAGTTGAAGAGGGTCGTAAAGTGTAACAGGCAGACATCTAACCAGACCATCACACAGGAACGCCAAACGGCATCAGGACCCACTCCTATTACTATGACAGATGGGAGGTGAGAAAACTTGGTCCAACGGCTGCTGATAAGCCACACATCACGCCGGTAAATGCCGAACGACGCCTCGCTTGGTGTAAGAAGCGTAAACATTGGACGATTGAAAAGTGGAAAAACGTTGTGTGATGTGACGAATCACGGTACACAATGTGACGATCCGATGGCAGAGTGTGGGTATGGCGAATGACCGATGAACGTCATCTGCCAGCGGGTGTATTGCCAACAGTTAAATTCAGAGACGGAGGTGTTATTGCGTGGTCGTGTTTTTCATGGAGGGGACTTGCACCCATTGTTTTTTTGCGTGGCACTATCACAGCACAGGCCTACATGATTTTTAAGCATCTTCTTGCTTCCCACTTTTGAAAAGCAGTTCGGGGATGGCATTTGCATATTTCAACACGATCGAGCACCTGTTGACAATACACGGCCTGTGGCGGAGTGGTTACACGACAATACCATCCCTGTAATGGACTGAGTTGCACAGAGTCCTAAGGGTAATGCAGTAGGACACCTTTGGGATGTTTTGGAATGCCGACTTCCTGCCAGGCCTCACCGACCGACATCGACACCTCTTCACAGTGCAGCAATCCGTGAACAATGGGCTGCCATTACCAATGAAACCTCCCAGCATCTGATAGAATGTATGCCTGCGGGAGTAGGAGCTGTCATGAAGGCTAAGGGTGGGCCAACACCATATTGAATTCCAGCATTACCGATGGAGGGCGCCACGAACATTTAAGTCATTTTCAGCCAGGTGTCCGGATATATTTGATCACATAGTGTATGTAATTTTCAGGGTACTGACACGTTATTTAATAAAGTCTCTTATCTTCAATGCTTAGCGTTCACAATAATTGAAACAAAATGTAATTACGTATCGAAGAATTTTATGGCAAAGCTAGACTAAAGGAAGGATTAGTTGACCGAACACATCCTGAGGTATCAAGCAATAAGTTATTTAATAAGAGAGAAAAGTGCTGGGTGGGCGGGTCGGGAGATGGAGGTTGTATAATGAGACCAGTACTTGCCTACCATACGAAAATAACCAACTGATGTACAGTAATGATAAGGTATGCACGGCGGTGACTTAAGTGAAGAACTGCATCAGACACTCATAGAGGGTGCAATAATATCCAACGAGTACGAATCTTACGTATTGAGTGATGGGATTCTTTCTGATTTTAGGAGATGAGAGTAGCCAAAAGTAGAGAAGAAAATACCTTATAAACATATATGTGCAAACAAATGCACTGTGCAACAGAATTAAAGAAGCACTTTGCCACCCTTAGGTTTGAAATTTGGCTCAGAGATGCGTACTTCCTTCTTCTGTAATAGCGCAAAAGCGTGGCGCCCTGTGATGTCGCCTTCGGACTCGAGGATGCTTTATACAGCAAGGTGCCAGCACATGCGAAAAGAAGGGTTCGGCCCAGAAATTCCTTTGACGTGTTAGGTGGATTAGTGATGTCATTGTGGCAACAAATTTCACCAAAATTCTACCCACCGCCACCGTGAACGTGTCAAACCATGGAAAGGCCTCCGAGTTTACAAACAGTATGGAGCGTCACTCTCCAGAATCTCCAGATTCGCAGGAAAGTTGTGGGAAGATCTTATGGGACCAAACTGCTGAGGTCATCGGTCACTAAGCTTACGCACTACTTAATCTACCTTAAACTAACTTATGTTAGGGACGACACACCCACCCATGCCCGAGGGAGGACTCGAACCTCAGAGGGGGGAAGCTGCGCGGACCGTGACAAGACGCCTTAGACCGCGAGGCAGCCCCGTGCGGCTTCCATAATCAAAATATGTTTAACAAAATCAAATGAGAGACGTTACAGAAAAGGTGCCGTGTATGAGACAGAACCTCACTGTCATATTTCTTAGAGGCAAGGAACCATTATTTCAGCGAAATAATTATCTCGTTTGAGGAACACGATGTCATTGTGGATACTCTTCCCCTTGCACCATCCGTTAACGAATGGCATTCGAAGGAAAGTAACTCTGAAACATCATATACAATCTGCTACACTCCGAATGGTGGCTTGGTCAGTGCCGATGTAAAAAACTAAATTTTGCTAAATAAACCGTAGTTATAAATTCTTTATACAATTTTAGTGGTTTTTCAATCTAGGTATTCAATACTGAAAATTTTAGCTGTGAGAGTTTTGCACTTACTCATAAAACAAAGCATCCGATACTCAGGTGGTACAAATCAAAACAATGTTTTCGTCCATAATCTTATTTGTACAGCCATCAGACTTAGTGTGCGGGCAGTTGTAACCTTGCCACAAAATGAACGACAATTAAACAGTTAATGTGCATAGTCTACATTTATAGTAGTGTTTCCTGAAACTTTATATACATGAGTAACTGTAAAGGTGATACACGCAAAAGATGTCGACACACACTACACTTGACCAGTTATTCCAGTACTTTGCTGATACTATCATGAAATAGCAACTGAACATTACGTTTGACGTAATGCTTCGTTTCAAGTCATCTGTCTACTGACTGGTTATTGTAGATGAGTCCCAGCGAGTCTAACTGAACCCATAGAGAACACATATTTATGTATGGGTGCCAAATTGATGTTTTACAATGCATGATTTAATTTTCTCACTAGATGTCCCACTTTTATGTCGGTGCTAAGTGAATCTCCTCCCTACAGTCTTAAAGTTTTGTGACCTCTTCACATACGAAAAATAAAAAAATAAAAGAAATCTGGCAGTGCCTCACACCTGTTAACACAAATTTCTCGTTTTCTTACCTCCTATAGTCGTAGTATTCTACAGACAAGGACGACGTTTTCCGGAATGAATTTAACAATTTTCATTCGCTATAAATGTATAACTAGGCACCATAAATTATTTAATCTATCACTGCTATAACATTCTGTAGAAATGTATTGAATTTCAGTGCCAGTTTTAGCTTTTTTGAAGAGATATATTTTGCATTATCCTCTTGTATTTATTTGCCTGTAAGCAATACTTCACTTTTGTTGTCAGTTGCGGTACATAGGCCTTTGGAACTATTGTTTTATCGAAATTATGCGCAACGAGATACCTTATAGGACATGTGTATACGATTAGTGTCAACAATGATGAACATATTAATATTTGGTTCTAGCCGTCCAACTACACTTAAGAAATTTTTCTTCCTTACATCTACCAGTTTGTAAGTAAAATTTAGTCCATGAAATAGAAAGCGTTTTCCTGGAGAAATGATTTCAACTTCATATTTGATACTTTAATTACTACCTGCCAGTCATTTTATACACAGGTGACAAGTCATGGTATAGTGATACGCACATATACAGGTATCGGTATTATCGCGTACACAAAGTATAGAAGGCCTGTGCATTGGCGAAGCTGTCACTTGTAATCAGGTGAATGTTGTACAAAGATTTCCGACGTGATCATAGCATAACGACGGAAATTAACAGATTTTTAAAGCAGAACGGTCGCAGGAGCTAAACGAATGGGACATTTAATTTCGGGAATCGTTAGGCAATTCAATATTCCGAGATCCACAGTGTCAAGAGTGTGCTGAGAGTGCCAAATTTCATTCATTACCTCTCACCACGGACAGAACAGTGGCAGACTAACCTCAGTTAACTACTGGAGCAGCGGCATTTGGTTCTTGTTGTCAGTACTAACAGCAAGCAACACTGCTTGAAATTAATGTGAGACGCATGTCGAACATATCCCTTCCCACAGTGCGGCGAGGTTTGGTGTTAATTGGCTATGGTAGCAGGCGACTGACGCGAGTAGCCTTGCTAAAAGCACCATTTCAGTTGGAGCGGCTTTCCTGGGCTCGTCACCGTATCGGTTGGATTCTAGATGACTGGTGAAGCATGGTCTGGTCAGATGAATCCCGATTTCAGTTGGTAAGAGCAGATGGTAGGGTTAGAGTGTGGCGCAGACCCCACGAACCCGTCGACCCAAGTTGTCAACGAGACACTGTGAAAGTTGATAGTGGCTCCATAATTGTGTGGGCTGTGTTTACATTGAATGTATATGATCCTCTGGTCCCATTGAACCTATCATTGACTGGAAATACTTACGTTCGGCTACTTGGAGGACCATTTGTAGCCATCATGAACTTATTGCTCCCAGACAATCATATCGGGCCACAATTGTTAGTGACTGGTTTGAAGAACATTCTGGACAACTAGAGCGAATAGTTTGGCCACATAGATCACCTGACGTTAATCCCATCAAACATTTACGGGACTTGATCAAGAGGTCAGTTCGTGCACAAAATCCTGCATCGGCAACATCTTCGCAATTATGGACGGCTATAGAGGCAGCATGGCTCCTAACGACTTGTTGGGTCCAATCCACATGGAGTTGCTGCACTAGCCCGGGCAAAAGAAAGTCCGACAGATATTAGGTGGTATCCCATGAGCTTTTTCACCTCAGTGGATATTATTGGGCAATTTTGGTCGCTGACATCTTTAGTGATGGATACTAAATGTCATTCTTTCCGGTAGTGTTGTAGGTATACGCGTCACTGTTCTTCTCAAATTGTGTTGGATTATTTCTAATGAATCTCATTTGCTTACATATGTATTGCCTACCTCCTCGAAGAGAACTATACGCAATGACTGTGTGTGAATATCATGTGCTATTTTTACATCTCGATACTTTCTTTCCAATTGATGAGTTACCACTGAAAATTTTTCAAGAGAGGCTATTGAGCGGAAATATGTAAAATATGTCAAAAATTGATTCTTTTTTCCAAGAGTAGCAATTACGTGCGGAACAAAAGTGGCTGAACACCACTGATTGAGAAGTCAGTAGGGTGCTGCTTCCAGTTCAAGTTTTCATCAGTATACTATAATATACACCCAAAAATTTAGAACCTTTTACCGTACTTGTTGACTCGTGTTCTTAGGCTACATCAGTTGTAGGTAAGTCTATTTCTTTCACGGGAGTCCAGTTTCAGAGAACAACTTAATATTTCCTTGGAAAACAAATTAACAGTCCCTTCTGCTACTTTCTCTCTAATGGAATTTATTACAACACTAGTAGCGTCTGTAAAAGGCACCAGTTGCGCTAGATGAATATTATATAAATGTTCATTTACATATATAAGGAATAAAAGTAGACCCCAAACTGAACTCTGTGGGACTCTGTGATTGTTCCCCAGCCACTGAAATGTTCTGTACTTACAACATTGTTTGAGTTAATCAGTACAACGTTTACATTGTGTTTATTAAGTATGATTGAAACCAGGTGTTGGTAAAGCCTTCAGCCGCGCGGTCTTGGGCGTCTTGTCACGGTCCGTGCAGCTCCCCCCGTCGGAGGTTCGAATCGTCCCTTGGGCATGCGTGTGTGTGTTGCCCATAGTGTAAGTTAGTTTAAGTTAGATTAAGTAGCGTGTAGGCTTAGGGACCGATGACCCCAGCAGTTTGGTCCCATAAGACCTTACCACGAATTTCCAAATTTTTTTTCCAAAGACCACGAAAAATACTAGTTGGCAATAATTTATTACGTAAGGCTTGCAATGTTAGTTTCCTGTAGGAATAAGCAGCATTCTCAGTACTCACTATCTGTTTGTGTACCTAATTTCTACTCTGCCTACAACTGCCCATTTCTGAGCTATCATGCATATCGCTTGGTCCAGTGGCTCTTTGACTCATGTACGGCAAAGGAGGTGTGAAAAGAACGCTTGGGCACTAGCAATCTATTGAAAGACGGTTCTCAATTCATTATATATTCATTACTCATTCCAGTAAGGACTTTGATAAGAAGTACAGATTAAACACTTTTAAAAAGTAACTGGCCACTGGTAGACAGCTATAAATACAAGGAATTAAAAAAAAATCACAACCTTACCAGTTTTAGCTACTCTGTTGCCTCTGTTTGATGCTAAAACGCTGCTTTTTCTTCCTTTTCTTTCATTGGAATATTATCAGAGCTATCAGAATCTACTCACAGCTGAAGGTTATGTTTTTCAAAACTGAATGGACTGTTTCAACTATTTTTCTCTGAGTATTAATATCTCGTTTATGTTGGTAAATATTGTTACCTAAAATGCACGGTGTTTCTCGATACCATTTACAGATTTCTAGGTGTTGTACATGGCACATAGTAAATAAAGTTTTGCTAAGGAACTCATGACAGAAAATGTAGCTTCTTAATGTAACAGTAGTTTGACGAAAGGATCTCCCGCTCCCTGGAACGCAGCCAGCGGAGACAATGAGTCCTAACTTGTGTGCTCTATGAAACCCAGCGGGATGAGCAATGTTTCGAGTATTCGTCATCGGATTGTGGTTTACGTGGCGAAGGACGTCCTCTTCAAAGTCGAGAGTACAGCGTGTCCGTGGGGCAGCATTATTAACTCTCCTAGCTGCGAATTTAGCGGTTTTTCGCAGCCGTTTCTGAAGACGGACTAAAACAGTATGTGGTGTCATGATTACGGTTTGTTTGTATATCATTAATCGGGAGATTTGAAACTGATATGATCTTCAGGCTTATTCTTTATCGAAACGATGTATTTTGGAACATTGTTTCCTTATCAGAACTTTATTTAAGTCATCTCCACAGCACTGTAGAGACCTGTAACAAGAATTGTGAAACATATTGCATGCCATTTTTACATACCAGTGCTAGAATCACCAGAAGTAAATACTGCTTCTCCCATCTATCACCGATAATAGTTGAACGTTCTCACTAATTATTCGCATGAATTTAGAATTCTAATTATGGTTTACAGACGTTTAGTTTTCGAGCGATTCTGCATCTACATTAGAGAATGTGAATCTCTTTAATGTCATTAACAGAATTCATTGTAGTTCTTGTAAGGTAAATCGGTGTTCCCGGCCACGCGGTACTTTGTTTCGGTCTGGTTAAATGGAAGAGATAGGAAACAGAAAGAACAAGTTTCTAACAGTTCAGTCTACACAGAGGTGCCAAAAGCAGTGAGACACGGTCTGATATCGTGTTGGACCTCCATTTCACCTGCGTAGTGCTGTAACTCGACGTGGCATAGAATCAACAAGTCATTGAGAGTTCCATGCAGAAATACAGGGTGGTCCAAAAGTCCAGAAACAGCCTGATAAAATCCAAATGGAGTAGGAACCAAGGAAACAGACTCCCTACACACGAGGAACGGGAAGGGGGAAACTTTATAGCCTATGCCACCAACATGGCGGCCATCTTGAAAGCCGCCATCTAGGATTCAACTCCAAAATTTCAAATGGGAATGTGGTCATGTGACATATCAAACAGATGGAGAATTTCACCAGAAAAACAATGCCGTTGTTATTTTAAATATAGCTTTATTCATTCTCAGGTTATAGCCAGTTACATGTGGCAGCGGTGGGACGCTCGGCAGCATGTGTGTTATGTGCCGAAGAGACATTACGCCGATGTTACACAGTCCCAAGAGACCACCAACAGTTATAGGAATGGCTCGATAAGTTGTCAATTATGTTGGATTGTTAATGCTATCCTCCGAACCCAGTCCTGATGAACTTTGACCAACACATCTGGCTGAATTTGACCATACGCATCAACAATGCGCTGCTTTAGATGATGCAAATCCCGTATTTTTACAGAATAAACCAGTGCTTTGACATGACCCCAAAGATAAAAATCCAAAGGAGTCAAATCTGGTGAACGTTGTGGCCACTCCACAGCACAGCCTACGACCAATCCACATTGTGCCCATAATGTGGTGGTGCTCCATAATGCTGGAAGAATTCCGGAAATGTCCCGTCCTCTGTGAACAACGAGGGAAACACGTCTTCATCCAATAACCTCAGATAACCGTTGGCTGTTAACGTACCATCAATAAAAAAAAAAGGTCCAACGACTTTGGTACCCCGCACACCACACCAAACCATCACTTTGTGTGAGTTGACCGTTTTGCGAGCATCAATCCAGTGTGGATTTCTGTCGGACCAGTATCTGTGATTCTTCTTGTTCACTTCGCCATTGATAAAGAAATTGGCTTCATCACTGAACAGCACCTGAAAGGGGAAACGTGGGTTTATTTGCAGCTGCTGTGTCTTCCATTCTGCGAACTGTACCCGACGGTCTGTGTCATCCTCGCCCAGGTGTTGGAGCAGCTGACTTTTGTACGGGTGTCATTTGTGCTGCAATAAAATTCGCAGTATGGAGGTACGGCTAACCCCACATTCTTGTGACAGGCGACGAGTACTCCGTTGCGGGCTCTTGCTAAATGATGCCAACACGCTCATTGTTGTTGCTTCATCGGTGGCGGATTTTGGTCTTCCAGCCTTAGGCTTATCTGCGACAGAACCTGTTGCTCGGAATTTGGCCAAAAACTTGGCAACTGCGCTGTGAGTGATGGGCTGTCTGGTTGGGTGACGACTGTTGAAATCCTCAGCAATGACCCATGTGCTTCTTTCTCCTGATATCAAGATGATTTCAATGCATTCTTCATCTGTAAAGGACATTTTGTAAACTGTAAATTAGTAAACAATGATTGAAACGTTAGCATGAGTAAATGATACCTAACAGTTAAACATATGTAACATATCAGGCATGGGATAGTCACTTTTCACCGTTTCAGACTCCATTTTAGGGCTTCTCAGTACGTGATACTTACGCTGCCGAGCGTCCCACTGCTGCCGCAAGAAATTGGATATAACCCTAGAATGAATAAAGAAATGTTTAAAATAACAACGACATTATTTTTCTGGTGAAATTCTCCATCTATTTGATATGTCACATGACCACATTCCCATTTGAAATTTTGGAGTTGAATCCAAGATGGCGGCTTTCAAGATGGCCGCCATGTTGGTGGCATAGCCTATTAAGTTTCCCCCGTCCCGTTTTTCGTGTGTAGGGACTCTGCTTCCTTGTTTGCTACTCCATTTGGATTTTATCAGGGTGTTTCCGGACTTTTGGACCACCCTGTACTGAGTCATGCTGCCTCTACAGACGTCCATAATTGCGAAGTGTTGCTTATATAGGATTTTGTGCACGAACTGCCCTCTCGCCTATGTCCCATAAACGTTTGATAGGATTTATATCGGGCGGTCTGTGTGGCCAAACCATTCGCTAGAATGGTCCAGAATGTTCTTCAAACCAGTCACTAACAATTGTGCCTAATGACATGGCACGTTGTGATCTATGAAAATTCCAGCGTTGTTTGGAACATGAAGTGCATGAATGGCGAAAAGTATAAGTAGCCGGACATCACCGTGGCGCCGGCCGCGGTGGTCTCGCGGTTCTAGGCGCGCAGTCCGGAACCGTGCGACTGCTACGGTCGCAGGTTCGAATCCTGCCTCGGGCATGGATGTGTGTGATGTCCTTAGGTTAGTTAGGTTTAAGTAGTTCTAAGTTCTAGGGGACTAATGACCACAGCAGTTGAGTCCCATAGTGCTCAGAGCCATTTGAACCATTTTTTTTGACATCACCGTTTACAGTCAATGATTCATTAGGAACAGAGGACTCAGAACATTCCATGTAAACACAGTCCACATCATTATGCAGCCACCACGAGCTTGCACAATGCCTTGTTGATGGATGGGTCCATGGGTCCCTGAGGTCTACACCACATTCGAACCCTATCATCAGCTCTCAGCAACTGAAATCGTGATTCATCTGACTAGGCCTTGGTTTTCCAGTCGTCTAAGGTCCAACGGATATGATCACAAGCCTAGAAATGGTTCGAGTACTGCAGATGATATCGTGCGTTTAATAAGGGCACTCGCTTCAGTCGTTTGTTACCATAGCGCAATAATGCCAAATTTTCCCGCCGTGCCCTAACGGATACGTTCATAGTACGTCAAAAATTATTTTCTGCGTTTATTTGAAGAAGTGTTGCTTGTCTATTAGCACCGACAACTCTACGGAAACGCCGCTGCTCTTGGGCGTTTAGTGAGGGCCTTGGCCTGTACGTTGTTCATGGTGTAGGAACATGCCTGAAATTTGGTGTTCTCGGCACACTCTTGACACTGTAGATCTCGGAATATCCCATGCGCTTAACTCCAGGTACCATTCCGCGTCCAAAGTCTGTTAATTCCCATCTTGTGGCAGTAGTTGCACATGAATCACTTGAGTAAATATGATGTGTCCGTCATGCACTGCCCTTTTATACTTTGAGCTCGCGATACTGCCGCCATTTGTACATGTGCATATTGCTCTCCACGACTTTTGTAATCTCAGTGTTTGTATGGGAATTGGATATAAATCCTAATCTCTTTCTCCCTACTATCTCTGTCCATCTTATCATCCCACTCTCTTCACCCATACGCTCCTCCCATCACCTACCCCCCCCCCCCCCACCACCCCTTTCTCTGTTGATCACCACTTCTCTCCTTTCTATGTCCATTTTCTCCTGACCTTCTCTCCCCACCTCCTACTCCCTCTGCGCTCTATCTCCTCCTTCCCACTTTCTACGACCATCGCTTCCCATCTCCCTGTCCATCTCCCCCCCCCCCCCACCTCTATCTTGAACCTTATTTATTGTTACTGCTAATTGAGAATCCGTACGAGTTCTGTAATCCGGAGATGATAACCTGTGAATACAACTGTCCTCTTTGCTAACAACGTTTCATTATTATACATTATCTATCATATATGTATATGAATGTTCATTAGACTATTTTTAAAAAATCGGAAGTAAACCGATCAAGAACTTTTCGTGATTTATGGTAATAATGCCTCCACTTTGCATATTCGTAAAAAAGTAAGTATACCAAAAGACGCTTGTATTGGAGATCAGTGTTGTGCCAAGATGCCGTAGAATTGGTGAAGAACTTCCGGAGATTTAATATTTTCAACAAACAAACATTCACATTTTTGTATAGATTGACAGTATAATTGTTACATGTATATATTTATATATCATATTTGGTGCATGGTGGGTATATAAAAACGTGAGTGCCCGAATGCAAAATTGTGTCACGATTTTGAACAACTGAACCTACATCTATAACCAAAAATGTAGGCGGTTACCTCACGCGATCCGTCAGCGCAGTCGGCGATGAATAATTTTGCATTTTAGTCTTCGTTTGAAAACCAGTTTATTTGCCAAGATCGATATGTGACCACAATTTCGGGATTAGAGGTTCCGGTAGTCCATTAACTATGTTTACGTACCGATCTTGGCAAATAAATTGAGTTTCAAAAGAACACTACAGTACAAAAATGCAAATGTTAATTTTGCCAAAGTCTTAAATCCACAAAAGCTTTTCACCGGTCCCTTTGAAATTCTTACACAATGTTGCATTCGAAGATGTGTGTCATCCTGTGTACGTATTGAAGTGCCATATGCCATGTAGATATGTATTTTACATTTTTATTTGTAATGTACATGATGGACGTATTTATATATCATATGGTGATCCAGTAGATATATAAAAACACACATATATTCAAATACAACTTTGTATCAAAATATCAAAGCCATCGGTGAAGAAATTTCGGTGAGTTACAATTTTGTGCAAACGAACATTTACATTTTTGTTTACATACATATCAAAATGTGGAACATACGCCTGTGTCGTTCATAGTTCTTGCGTTAGAACCGTATATAGGCCTGGTGTTCATTTCAGATTACCCCTCGCTGTGTAGGGGGTCAGCCAGAATGAAGCTGCGAAAATGTGCTGTTTTGTGTGAATAGCCTCAAACGCGAGCACAGGCGAGTAGACCAGCGACATGCTGTTACTGTGTGGCCGTATCAGGGCAGCAACAAGACTCCATTTTTACCAGCGCATGCGAAGAGTAGAAACACAATCTCCGCTCTCGAACAAAGTTTGGCAAAGCGAATCTCGTGGTACGTTCATGACTTTCTCAAACTCGTTTACCGGGAAACTTGTTGTCTCTGAGATGAGGACCAAGGACTAGCTTACTGGGTAGCAAAGGCCGTTTTTCCTGTACTTTTCTTCTCGATCTGTTACGTACGCAACAGAAGATAATAGTGTCATAGTGTTCGTTCCACTCAAGAATATTCAGAGAGTTTGCATGTTTGCCAAGTCTGAGTTTAGATACAAAATGCATTTAAATTTGTTATTCAGTCCGAGTACTCAAGTAATGTGTTGCTCACAGACGCTGGTTGCATTAAACTGAGGTGGCGAAAGTAATGGGATGCCTTCTAATACCGTGTCAGACCTCTTGCGACCCGCGTAGTGAAGCGTCTTGATGTGGCAATAACTCGTCGGAAGTCTCCTGTAGAAATACAGTGCCATGCTGCCTCTATGGGCGTCGATAACTTCGAAGATGTTGCCGGCGCAGAATTTTATTCACAAACTGACATCTCGATTATGCCCTTAAATCTTGACAGGATTCAAGTCGGACGCTAAGAGTGTCATCGTTGTTTGGGGCCATGACGACCATGGGTGGTTGTAAATGGTCTCCAAGTAGCCGAAAACAACCATTTCCCGTCAACGATCGGTTCAGTTGGACCAGAGGACCTAGTCCTTTCCATGTAAACATAGTCTACAAAATGTTCAGATGTGTGTGAAATATTATGGGACTTAACTGCTAAGGTCATCAGTCCCTAAGCTTACACACTACTTAACCTAAATTATCCTAAGGACAAACACATACACCCATGCCCGAGGGAGGACTCGAACCTCCGCCGGGGCCAGCCGCACAGTCCATGACTGCACATAGTCTACATCATTATGAAGTAACCGCCAGCTTGCACGGTGCGTTGTTGACAGGTGTGTGTGCCACACTCGAAACCCACCATCAGCTAGTAACAATTGAGATTGGGATTCATCTGACGAGGCTTCGTATTTACATTCGTCTAGAGCCCAGTCAATATGGTTACAAGCCCAGGAGAGGTGAATTAGTGTTGTCAGCAAGGGCACTCTTGTCGGTCGTCTACTGGGATAGACCAATAACACCAAAATTCGCTGCACTGTCCTAGCGGATACAATCGTCGTACGTCTCACATTAATTTCTGCGCTTATTTCACGAAGTGTTGCTTACCTGCTAGCATTCACAACTCCACGCAAACGCCGCTGCTCTCGGTCGTTGAATGAAGGTCGTCTGTCACTGCATTTCCCGTGGTGTGAGTTAGTACCTGAAATTGTTGATACCTGAAATTTGGAATCCGCGGCTCACTGTTGGCACTGTGAATTTCAGAATACTGAACTCCCTAACGATTTCGGAAGTGGAGTGTCCCATGCATCTAGATACAATTATCATTCGGCTTTCAAAGTCTGTTAATCCCCGTCGTGCTGCCTTAATCACACTGGAATCCTTTTCACGTGAATCACCTGAGTACAAATGAAAGCAATGTCAGTGCTCTGTCCTTTTGTACCTTGTGTCCACGATGCTACCGCCATCTGTGTATGTGCATATCGCTATTCCATGACTTTTCTCACCTTAGGATATTTTCACAGCGCGGAAGAATTCACAGCGCATAATAGTCAGATAGCCGGCCGCTGTGACCGAGCGGTTCTAGGCGCTTCAGTCCGGAGCCATGCGGATGCTACGGTCGCAGGTTCGAATCCTGCCTCCGGCATGGATGTGTGTGATGTCCTTAGGTTAGTCAGATTTGAATAGTTCTAAGTCTAGGGGACTGATGACCTCAGATGTTAAGTCCCATAGTGCTTAGAGCCATTTGAACCACTTGTACAGCCAGAGAGCTTACTTGTTATAGAATACAAACTGACATGAGTGAGTAGAGAACACGGGTTGTTTTGGAAAATCGATTCAGTCGCTGAAAATTTGTGACCGAGCGGGAATAGGTTCGTGGGCATTCCACCTTGGCAGTCGTCCTAATCGGGTACTTTTCGCAGCTATTCTGTCGAGTGTACGTCTTACTAAGCTGAACTCGTTTAAAAGGGACGTCAGTCGTTCGACGCCGCGCAAGTACGAGGACGGCGGGGGAAGGAAGGACATAAGTGGTGAGTTGTAAGTACATACCAATAGCTTTGCAGCAATAATTGCGCACACATTATGATTTGGGTTTTTTATATCGAGTGCCACAGCCACAAATTTACTAAATCACAATCTCATTTTCGACCTCGGCGGTGTTATGATCACAATCTTTCACTTCACTTAATCAACTGACTTTCGCGATGTGCCTTTTCAAGGCTTCCTAGTACGGTTGCAGTTTTACAGAATTACATAGTGTGGATACACACAATGTACGTCGGTCCTTTAATATATTGTCGTAAGAGACTACGACACCAGATACATGTTTGAATGACCAACGTTTGCTGTAGACACCCACACTGGATGATTGTGTAAAACTGAAACTTCACATGTAAGCCCTTGAAAAGATACGTTGCAAAAATCAGCTGATCGTGTGAAATGAATGACTGTGATCGTATTACAGACAAGGTGGAAAAACGTATTGACCTTTGACTAAGATTGACCTTTACTTTTGGTTAAGATCGATCGAAAATGGCTGATATAAGCCGGTGGTAGGAGGAAACAATTCTGTTAAATGTAAACGAAATAGTGAGCTAACATTATCATACTTGGGTCTAGTGAGGTGTACGTCAAGGTAGTTAGAGAGGAAATTTGCTGATGTGTTATTAACTAAGCTGACATAAGGGTTGATCGCTGTAACGGTACAACTTGGGGGTCATCGATACGAGTTTTATTTAGTCTAGTATGTTATAAGGCAAAGGCGATGTGAAGCAACATGTTGCTGAGGAGTGGAATTAAGCTGCGAGTAGGAAACTAATGTGGCACTAATTTTTCTGATAAATGATCTGGTCAATATAACACACCATCACGTAATAATTCGTCTCGCTGTGGAGTGCACTGCCTGGTCATAGCTGCGTGCTTGGGTACAACACTGTTAGGGTGTGGCTACCGTCATGAACGTCTGGAGCGCAGTAAAATCTCGTGATTAACTGAAATTCTTTACGTTCCAGCAAGGCACTTCTATGTACAACTATTCGACTGACTTAATGACTTTGGTTCCAACAAGACAGATTATTTAAATGAACTGAATGTTAATTTTAACTGAATTGTTTCAAGACTACATAAGGAAATAGGGGAGAGTTGCCTAAATCTTACCGAATTTAACATTTTATTTATTATAGCATAAAGAATAACATACGCAATAATTTACGCCTTACCATTTAGAACACTACAATGTAGTTCTTGGCTTCTAATTTAAGAAACGGAAGTTCTGAGGAAAATGAATATTTACTGAACATCTGAAAGTAACAAAATTTAGGAATCTACGTTTCTAGCTTGTAGCAGTACATGCAGAAATTGTACCACCCTTACATTATTTCTTCCTCAGCTTAGGTATACATACATGTCCAAGGATTTCTTTCATGTTTTAGTTTTACATCAATGTTTCCAAGCTATGTAACTATTTTACTCTTCTCCTACGTCCGCACATCTTGTATGAACCTACATTTTCTATTTCACGCATGCGGTCATTTCTTCCATTCTATCTTACTCATACAACTTGTTTCAACATTCCTTTGTTTCAGGAATGAGTTTCTTAGACAGACACCTTCAGCCCACTTTAAGCCTACCATGGCATCTTTCCGATTGAAATTATGCATCAGTCGGCTTAGTCCGTGTAACGAGACATTCTCCTCTAGCGTTACTTTTCCTCAACAGCAGTTGTCAACACCAATATTATTTTTCGAATTTTGGACAGGTTTTGTTGCTGTTGCTTTTCTGAAAACTATCATGTAATTTTATACACAGTACGTTATATTTCAAGCTAAAATTCATGAAAAGGAATTAATTTATAAAATACTTTACTTTCCATGCTGTAATCGATAAATACTAGTTTCGAATGCTCAGTTATTTTTATTTTTATTTTTTTTTTTGGTAGAAACTTTTGAAATTACGAATTATCGACACACTTAAAATTGCTATTATTAATTACGCAATTCTGTACTGTTTACCATGTTTATTTCTGAATTCATTTATGCAATAGTAATCATAATTAATAATGTAACGGAAACTAGTAGAAATTCATTTGTGAAAAATTTTGAAGCCTTAGGAATATGGTTAGCTGCGCAGAGTGTGGGAGTCGTTAGGTTGCTTCTGACAAGGTCAGACGTATTTTTGTGCGAACAACGTAATTTCGGCTTTGTTCATGTGAAAAATCGAAATACTGTATGATATGCTAAAATATGAGAAAATATATTTACGAAGAAAATGCTGCAACAACAATCTTCAAATTTATTTAGTTCAAACCAACTGTGAGGATCTGATGTGAGATATTCAACTTCAAGAATCAGACCCCTTGACCAGAAGAACTGTAGCCATCTCAGTACCAAAAGCTATGTAATCTTGAAACTTTATTGTAATCTCCGCTCGTCTCAAATCTTCATAAAAGACTTTGCTTATTAATTTCTTTGACAGGACATTGTTTAATGTGGGCAATAGGTGGAATCAGGAAGGAGGAGGAGATTACATCCTGCAACGTCGAATGCAGGTTTTCTTATGTCCGACAAGCTTAAACTGCAACATCATCACTTCAAATGTAAGAATCAGCTCTTCCAATTCGTTTTCAACTTTGTTGGAAAACACTTTACTTCGTCCAAATGCATTTTTCTTCTTATTTTCAGCGTGCTTCTTATTTGTTGGCTCACTCACATTTTACATGGGTGCACATTTATTTAATCTATGATCGGCACTAAGATACAGTGTTACAATTAAATACAACTCATCTGGGCTCCACTTTCCGTAACGCCTTTTTGTTGCCATACTATTACACCAAATAATTATTTAATGAATAACTTATGTGAAGGAATACATTATGAAATTAATCACAACATTCATAAACACTACGTTGTTCCAATAATTGTAAAGGCCATTCTTACAGCTCACAATACGAGCAAGTTCCTTAAATTGCACCTGGAAGGTACCGAAAACTTTTAAATATACATTGTGGGCAACGTCACCATTTCCCGCTTAATCAGTGTCATAGAAACGTATCACTGCGAATATTGTCTCATGACTGTCAAAAATCTAAGGCTATTTTGTGTATATATTCAGCCAAAAATAAAACCTTATACTGACATTTACCGCATTGTACCAGTTCCCTTCGCCACGTCCACAGGAAAGGAACAACAAAATCAATGCTGTTTTCATACTACATTTTCATCGATACGTAGAACTGATAGCTGACAATTGGTTTCTCTAAAGCGTGAAGTTTACGCTAACCACACTAAATGTCAGATAGTATACGAAGCATGAATTTATTAGTACAGTGGTGGTACAAATTGTGAGCTGGTACAATATATGCAACTCCTTCCCACGTGGCGCTTGTCTGCATCTGCAATTTCAAGACCATATTCAAAGTTGTGCTTTAACCGTGTTTCCTCGTTCTCAACTGCTAGTTTAAAAAGACGAGAGTGATCGACTGCATTTTTAATTTGTTACATTCCGTGCAAGATTTCTATTCAGTTTGAATAATATTACGTAAAATCATAGAAGCACAGTTATTCCATAAAATATATAGATATTCTCTGAATTTAAGATTTTTACCTGCGAACGCAGTCTGATATATTTCAAGGCCCATATATTCGCAGTTTACCAGATATCCATTCCACATATTCGGGAATTTTATGGACGTTTCACTTGGTCAGAATTGAATAATTCTCTGCGACCTGGAATGGGTGTTGGGAACAGACATTAGTTAGCTATATGTTCCCCCGGCCCCCACCAATACAAGAAACCCCACGTCCGACGAGACCTCAAACTTCCTTTCGTGGTTAGAAATGAGAAGATACGTGCGCATTGGCAGATAACTGTGTAGTCCATGAGTTTTCGAGATTGAAGACGTATCATGTCGCACCCGTCCACGATATCTCGGATGACAATGACTCCCAGGTGAATGTTTTACACTTGAGATTATTCGTGGATATAGCTAAGTCCACACAAATAATTTACGCGGAGGCAAGTGGTTGAGACCCGGGAAAACTTTAAGAATCGCAGCTTACGGTGTACTACGCAAGACCATTAAGGGGTAGTGCCAGCGTAACTAATGTTTAGTTGATAACGCGCCGTGCGTAGCATAATGTAATTAAGAAACATATTCTGTCATACTTTACATACACAAGAGCAGAAAGTTTTTTCAGTTTATGAAGGGTGAACGAACACTTTGGTTTATGGTAGTGATGTAGGCGGAAGCAATGACTCAAAATTTGTATAGACTGAAGACAGGCCAGGGACGAGTCAAGTCTACTCAGCTCGTAAGCAATTACAAGGCGTATTTGATTCCCTGACGTGCGCATTGACTTCAGCAGGTCAGGTTACCACAACAAGAACTGTCTTTTGTCAAGCAAATGAAATACCACCAATGACGGATACGGAAACAGTAACCCACCTCCATTCCCGTGCCCCCCTCCCCCCTCCACCAACTGGCTTGAAGTCATAAACAGGAGATGAATTTTTAAACAACAGAGATTCGTACGAATAAGACAAAACACAAAATAATACAAATCTATGCCACAAAAAAGAGTGTTGGGTTAAGGAATTCGTGGAATGCCGGTAAAACGTAAAATCATGTCCCATGATGTGAATAACGGAAAGGAAACCGTCGAGAAAGACTGCGAAACTGCTTTAGACGAAAGCATTTCCCAAAAGCAAGAAATTCGTGAAGCGCAGTCTCTTGGAGAATTTACGCTTGCAGGTGGAGTGTAAAAATCGTAGAGGGAGACCAAGAGCTGAAAACTCTAAGCAGACTCAGAAGGATGTAGGTTGCAGTAGGTACTGGGAGATGAAGAAGCTTGCACCGTATAGAGTAGCATGGAGAGCTGCATCAAACCAGTCCCTGGACTGAAGACCACAACAACAACAACAACAACAACAACAACATCAACAGCATTCCAAAGAGCTCTCCTTGCAATTTAGAAACAACTATTTGAAAGAAACCGAAGTATTACCGGTGACAACTGATACTCCTCAGCAGAGCTCACAAACCAACTTTTGCAAAATCAACTTACTCACGATGATGCCATGAGGAAGAGCATACGGAAGATATCTGAAGATCTTCTGCCTTACAAAACAAGGCAATTGGGATATACATGACGCGGCTTTGCAAACAATAAAACGTTCATTTCCCGAGTATCGAAGGAAAATAAAGCCATTAAATGGTTCCAAAATGGTTCAAATAGCTCTGAGCACTATGGGACTTAACATCTACGGTCATTAGTCCCCTAGGACTTAGAACTACTTAAACTAACTAACCTAAGGACATCACACAACACCCAGTCATCACGAGGCAGAGAAAATGCCTGACGCCGCCGGGAATCGAACCCGGGAAAAATGGTACAAATGGCTCTGAGCACTATGGGACTTAACTTCTGTGGTCATCAGTCCCTTAGAACTTAGAACTACTTAAACCTAAGTAACCCAAGGACATCACACACATCCATGCCCGAGGTAGGATTGGAACCTGCGACCGTAGCGGTCGCGCGGTTCCAGACTGAAGCGCATAGAACCGCTCAGCCACTCCAGCCGGCAATAAAGCCGTTATCTTTATTTCTTCCCTACATTACTGCAAACAGGATGATGGGGATCTGCCTGAAATCAAAGCATTTTATAATAATGCAGAATCTGAAGAGGAATCACTAAGTATATCTCAAGCAGAAGGACCCGACGTTGGCGAATGTCTTTCTTTTTCATAATTGTGGACATGTCTTTAGTAAATTTTTGTATTACCCATAAATCTTGTGCCAACGGAAAACAGTTAGACAGACTCATTTTTTTTTAATTAGTGGCCAAATATCTGTTTGAACCCTTTCTTTGTTAAAGTTGAATGAAAACAGAAGACCCGCCACTACGAGACCATGGAACGGTTCCATTCAAAAGTAATCGCTAAACGCCTTTATACATTTCCTTGAGAGGGAAAAGCTACTTTATCAAGTCTGCACTGTTTTAGAAAGCATCGCTCGTGCGAAACTGAGCTTGACTTTTTCTCGCATCAGAGCCTTCATTTGAGGAGGAACAAGATCGTCATTACAACAGGAAAGAAGAGACTCCTTACAAAAAATTTCTCGGGGTCTTTGCATATGCAAAGAAAGTGATACGGGCTACAGGATTGTGCGGATTAAGGAAATCCCGTTCGGGATTTCAGCGGTTTAAATTACCATTCGGCTGTCCTGAAGAAGTTTTTCCATAGTTTCCCTGAATAACTCAAGGTAAATGCCGGTTCGGGTCTTCTCAAAAGAACATTCCGATTTAATTCCTCGATCAGAGCTTGGGCTCTGTCTCTAATGACCTCACCGTTGACGAAATATTAACCCCTAGTCTGTCATTTTTCAAAATTTGTGGTAATAGTTTTTGATGTGAAAAACTTTCAGCGGAGTGTGACTACATGTTCGCACAACGAGACAGTTAAACTGCTTGTGGCACATAACCTATCGGTAATTTCGAGCACCAAGAACTATACTGGCGTTAACGGTTCCATACTACTGAAGGATATGGTCAATATTGTGCTTAGCTTTGATTTCACTCAATTTTTAGAATATAATTGCGTAGGCTTTCAAGGCCAGAGTCAGTCGACATAAAGGTTTTCTAGGTATGGTACCGCGTCATAATTTATACAAAAACGAACGTTTCATCCGCGGTTGCAGGGGCCTTCTTCTTTGGTAGACCCAGAAGAAGTCCGCTGCAAACGTGGCCGAAACGTTGGTTTTTATCCAGCATCAGTAGTTTTATACATTATGACGCGGTACCGTACCCAGAAAATTTTTATGTCGAACATGTAGAATGTTGGTGAACATGTCGGAATTCGGAGCCACACAAATGTCTCAGCAGTTCCTTCATTTAGAGCCAGATTCAAGTGAAAATACTAGACACCCGCGACTAAAACGTTACTTTTGACTTTTTACTGTGATGTCGTGTCAGTCATTTAGAGCTTAATATCCAACATCTCCAAAAAATCAAGGCCTGCCAACAGCTTTATGACGTAGGCATAACGACAGCTTGTAACTGTTCATCTATGAAAGCCTGTAGGCAGGCAATCTGACAATAATATTCTAAAAATAGTTCCTATATAGGCCTGTTAGTTGATGAACCTATTTCACTCCGTTAATGTATGCATAAGTGTTTTCCTTTATAAAAGGCTTGTATAAGTGCTACGTACTATCCTCTCCTCTGGATAATGTCCCCTTTTCAGAAAACACACTTGTTATTAATACATGTCGGTACTACCGTCAGTAATGCTTCAGGGACAGGTTTAATGGCCCTCTACAAAGGAATGACGGACCAAGGAGTAATGAGGACTATATAACGATGTCTATTACGAATAGGTTTAGGTTGCTGTCTTCTAATGAAGCTGAAACTGAGGCAGTACAACGTACTGCGCCACATTCGACGCCCGCATTGTATTACAGCACAGGCAAGCCTGTGCGCAAGATTTCAAAGATACAGGGAAACGGCAGTAAAGGATGGGAAGGATCACCTGGTGCGCTCAGGCTTCATTTAGCATGTTGGAGATGTTGTTCCGACAGACACGATGGGAGCAGTGTGCCGCAATGACTCATTGCGACGCACTTCGACCAAGCGATGCCTGTCGCCTGGGCCGCAGGCCCATACTTGGATCATTCCAGCGACTGGCTGAAAAAGTGAAGACCAGGCTTACTCATCATCTTGTGCATTATCTCAAGAACTGGTCGTTTCCACCTCGATCTGAGTCGAAGGCGTGAGCCAGACATTTTTAAGGTTCTATGAAAAGCTAGGATGTGACTTAGTTGACTTGTGCGAAATGACTGAGCACAGTAGGCTCCCCTTAAATAGGTCAGCTGTGCACTACACATCACAAGATGCTTCTCAGGTATCTGGCTGTGTATGGGTTTTCCTTAGATTAGGAAACATTCCATCTGGTCCAAATACTGCTATATTAAGCGAAGGTCTAACTAAATGCCCGCAAAAGATGAACTATTAAAATCCTGGTGATCACCGGCAAAGCATTCGTGGCAAAGTCTCGGTTTTTGCAACATTGGAACGTAAGAATACTATTAGGAACAGAAAACTGGTTAAAACACCAAACTTCCAACACTCAGATTTTTGTATTAAATCTGAGAGTACATTTAGAAGATAGGCTAATAGGAAATGAGGATGTGTTCGTCGTAATATTCTACATCTACATCTACATCCATACCCCGCAAGCCACCTGACGGTGTGTGGCGGAGGGTACCCTGAGTACCTCTATCGGTTATCCTTTCTATTCCAGTCTCGTATTGTTCGTGGAAAGGATTGTCGGTGTGCTTCTGTGTGGGATCTAATCTCTCTGATTTTATCCTCATGGTCTCTTCGCGAGATATACGTAGGAGGGAGCAGTATACTGCTTGACTCTTCGGTGAAGGTATGTTCTCGAAACTTTAACAAAAGCCCGTACCGAGTTACTGAGCGTCTCTCCTGTAGAGTCTTCCACTGGAGTTTATCTATCATCTCCGTAACCCTTTCGCGATTACTAAATGATCCTGTAGCGAAGCGCGCTGCTTTCCGTTGGATCTTCTCTATCTCTTCTATCAACCCTATCTGGTACGGATCCCACACTGCTGAGCAGTATTCAAGCAGTGAGTGAACAAGCGTACTGTAACCTACTTCCTTTCGTTTCGGACTGCATTTCCTTAGGACTCTTCCAATGAATATCAGTCTGGCATCTGCTTTACCGAATATCAACTTTATATGATCATTTCATTTTAAATCACTCCTAATGCGTACTCCCAGATAATTTATGGAATTAACTGCTTCCAGTTGCTGACCTGCTATTTTGTAGCTAAATGATAAGGGATCTATCTTTCTTTGTATTCGCAGCACATTACACTTGTCTACATTGAGATTGAATTGCCATTCCCTGCAATTCGCTGCAGATCCTCCTGCATTTCAGTACAATTTTCCATTGTTACAACCTCTCGATACACCACAGCATCATCTGCAATAAGCCTCAGTGAACTTCCGATGTCATCCACAAGGTCATTTATGTATATTGTGAATAGCAACGGTCCTATGACACTACCCTGCGGCACACCTGAAATCACTCTTACTTCGGATTACTTCTCTCCATTGAGAATGACATGCTGCGTTCTGTTATCTAGGAACTCTTCAATCCAATCACACAATTGGTCTGATAGTCCATATGCTCTTACTTTGTTCATTAAACGACTGTGGGGAACTGTATCGAACGCCTTGCGGAAGTCAAGAAGCACGGCATCTACCAGTGAACCCGTGTCTATGGCCCTCTGAGTCTCGTGGGCGAATAGCGCGAGCTGGGTTTCACACGACCGTCTTTTTCGAAACCCATGCTGATTCCTACAGAGTAGATTTCTAGTCTCCAGAAAAGTCATTATACTCGAACATAATACGTGTTCCAAAATTCTACAACTGATCGACGTTAGAGATATAGGGCTATGGTTCTGCACATCCGTTCGACGTCCCTTCTTGAAAACGGGGATGACCTGTGCCCTTTTCCAATCCTTTGGAACGCTACGCTCTTCTAGAGACCTACGGTACACCGCTGCAAGAAGGGGGGCAAGTTCCTTCGCGTACTCTGTGTAAAATCGAACTGGTATCCCATCAGGTCCAGCGGCCTTTCCTCTTTTGAGTGATTTTGATTGTTTCTCTATCCCTCTGTCGTCTATTTCGATATCTACCATTTTGTCATCTATACGATAATCTAGAGAAGGAACTACAGTGCAGTCTTCCTCTGTGAAACAGCTTTGGAAAAAGACATTTAGTATTTCGGCCTTTAGTCTCTCATCCTCTGTTTCAGTACCATTTTGGTCACAGTGTGTGTGGACATTTTGTTTTGATCCACCTACCGCTTTGACATAAGACCAAAATTTCTTAGGATTTTCTGCCAAGTCAGTACATAGAACTTTACTTTCGAATTCATTGAACGCCTCTCGCATAGTCCTCCTCACACTACATTTCGCTTCGCGTAATTCTTTTTTGTCTGCAAGGCTTTGGCTATGTTTATGTTTGCTGTGAAGTTCTCTTTGCTTCCGCAGCAGTTTTCTAACTCGGTTGTTGTACCACAGTGGCTCTTTTCCATCTCTTACGATCTTGCTTGGCACATACTCATCTAACGCATATTGTACGATGGTTTTGAACTTTGTCCACTGATTCTCAACACTATCTGTAATTGAGACAAAACTTTTGTGTTGAGCCGTCAGGTACTCTGTAATCTGCTTTTTATCACTTTTGATAAACAGAAAAATCTTCCTACCTTTTTTAATATTTCTATTTACGGCTGAAATCGTAGATGCCGTAACCGCTTTATGATCGCTGATTCCCTGTTCTGCGTTAACTGTTTCAAATAGTTCGGATCTGTTTGTCACCAGAAGGTCTAATATGTTATCACCACGAGTCGGTTCTCTGTTTAACTGCTCAAGGTAGTTTTCAGATAAAGCACTTAAAAAAATTTCACTGGATTCTTTGTCCCTGCCACCCGTTATGAACGTTTGAGTCTCCCAGTCTATATCCGGAAAATTAAAATCTCCACCCAGAACTATGCCATGGTGGGGAAATCTACTCGAAATATTTTCCAAATTATCCTTCAGGTGCTCAGCCACAGCAGCTGCTGAACCAGGGGGCCTATAGAGACATCCAGTTACCATGTCTGAGCCTGCTTTAACCGTGATCTTCACCCAAATTATTTCACATTTCGGATCTCCGTCAATTTCCTTCGATACTATTGCACTTCTCACCGCTATAAACACGCCTCCCCCTTCACTGTCCAGCCTGTCTCTGCGGTATACATTCCAATCTGAGTTTAGGATTTCATTACTGTTTACGTCTGGTTTCAGCCAACTTTCTGTCCCTATGGGCGTTGTGACCGTTTATTAATGAGAGCAGTTCTGGGACCTTTCTATAGACGCTCCTGTAGTTTACTTTTAGCACATTAATATTACCATTCCCTGTTGCATTTTGCCTACTCCTACCTTGCCGCGTCTCAGGAGGCGTCTTGTCGGGCCTAGGGAGGGAATTCTCTAACCTAAAAGACCCCCACGTGCACTCCACACGTACTCCGCTACCCTTGTAGCCGCTTCCGGCGCGTAGTGCACGCCTGACGCCTGACCTATTCAGGGGGACCCTACGTTTCTTCACCCGATAGCCGAGGTCGAGAAATTTGCACCCCAGATCTCCACAGAATCGTCTGAGCCTCTGGTTTAAGCCGTCCACTCGGCTCTAAACCAGAGGACTGCGATCGGTTCTGGGGACGATACTTCAAATAGGTAGCTCTGATTCCACCCCGCGAGCGAGGCTTTGCGCCTTCACCAACCGCCAACCGCCTGTACGAACTGAGGATGACCTCTGAACCCAGACGGCAGGAGTCATTGGTGCCGACATGAGCAACAACATGCAGTCGGGTGCACCCAGTGCTCTCTATCGCCACTAGCAGGGCCTCGTCCACATCTCGGATGAGACCTCCGGCAAGCAGACAGAGTGGACACTGGCCTTCTTCCCCGACCTTTCTGCTATTTCCCTAAGGGGCTCCATCACCCGCCTAACGTTGGAGCTCCCAATAAATAATAAATCCCTCCCCCCGTGAGCCTGCTCGGACCTTGCTGAAGGACCAGCCACATGTCCACTCACAGGCAGAGCGGGCGATGCCACACGGCCAGCCTCCACATTTACCCTCCGCCTCGTGCGCCGCGAACGCCGCTGAACCCACCACTCCCCTTGGGGAGAGGGTAGCCCAACCGCGCCCGATGCCCGCGAAGATGTCTCGACAGCAGGGACAGTGGGTGAAGCATGTAACACCTGGGGTGTACTATGCGACGCACCAGACTCCCCACTGCCGCTACACTCCGAGGCAGCAGCCTGAAGACGGCTGACCGCGGCCATCAACACGCTCAGCTGTTCGCGAACAGTGGCCAGCTCCTCCTGCGTCCGTACACAGCAGTCACACATCCTATCCATCCTAAGAAATCAATTTGTTGCCTAAACTGTGATTGCTAGCCACTTCTTGTAGAAAACAATAGAAAATAGCTCTACCTGTCTCTGGACTGTATTGAAAACCAACGCTATCACTACTGGCACTATGGTTGACTAAAGGGAAGCTCTCTGACTGTATTCAAAACAAACACGAAGTCTATGGAACACTATTACTGGCACTCGACAATTAAAGCTTCCTAAAAGCAAAAACACACGGAAGAAAAAGTGACAAGTTAGAATTATACATTTAATTCTTAAATTAAGGTAGGTCGCTGCACAGCAGACGTGAAGCAGGCGGCAGTTACGACGACACACACTACCAGCACTATGGCTGACTAAAGGGACTCTCTCTGACTGTATTCAAAATAAACACGAAATCTATGGAACACTATTACTAGCACTCGACAATTAAAGCTTCCTAAAAGCAAAAACACACGGAAGAAGAAGTGACAAGTTAGAAAAATACAGTTAATACTTAAATTAAGGTAGCTCCCTGCACAGCAGACGTGAAGCGGGTGGCAGTTACGACGACACTGCGTGCGATATCGTATGGATTAGCATCAATATGAAGAGTGGACATAAGTTTCTAATTGGGTACTTTCACCGACCACCACACACACCTTCAGATGAAACTGGAAACTTGAAAATACATACGTAGCCCAGTTATACCGCGGAGGAGATTGGGCATGACAAGATGTCGTAGTAAATAAGGGAATGTGCTTTCTTTAAAAACTGCTACCACGTTTGGTTCTCGTACGGTAATTAGTTTCCGTGTTACAACATGTTAAACACGGGAAATTTAATTATAACCACCAGGTATTAGTCAAGTTTGTATGACACGTATTAGATAGGACTAGCTCGATATGTCGATATGCACAAATAAGAGCAGCTCGGCTGGTAGCAGGTTGCGTTACTCACATGGAGTTGTCAAGAAACGAAATAATAATACGAATAAGAAAATAGTGTAAAAATAAAAGTAATTTCGGTTTACAGTAGATGTACATCGTGAAGCAAATATAGATTAACATCATGAATATACGAAGTTGGAAGATTTTGTTTTGAGTGTTTAAACGCAAGTTTGCTGAATATTGTACAAGATTAAAATCTAGCTAGGGTAAATGACAAACTGATTTGATATTTAATACGAGGAACAAAGAGTATGGATCTCTTACAGTTTAAATTATGTAACAGAGATGCCAGACGTATTCGTTGTCAGAAAAGACATTTATACTAACAAGGGAACCTCCCCATCGCACCCCCCTCAGATTTAGTTATAAGTTGGCACAGTGGATAGGCTTTGAAAAACTGAACACAGATCAATTGAGAAAACAGGAAGAAGTTGTGTAACTGTGAAAAAATAAGCAAAGTATACAAACTGAGTTGTTCATGGCCAGATAAGCAACATCAAGGACAATCGAAATGCAGGAGCGCCGTGGTCTCGTGGTAACGTGAGCGGCTGCGGAACGGAAGGTCCTTAGTCCAAATCTTCCATCGAGCGACAAACTCTTATGTTTTCATCACTTTTTTGGGAGTGATTATCACATCCACAAGGATACCTAAATCGGGCAAGGTAGAAGGGTCTTTTTACCCATTCGCCAAGTGTACAAGTTAGGTGGATCGACAACATATTCCTGTCATGTGACGCACATGCCGTCACCAGTGTCGTATAGAATATATCAGATGTGTTTTCCTGTGGAGGAATCGGTTGAACTATGACCTTGCGATCAAATGTTTTCGGTTCCCATTGGAGAGGCACGTCCTTTCGTCTACTAATCGCACGGTTTTGCGATGCGGTTGCAAAACACAGACACTAAACTTATTACGGTGAACAGAGACGTCAATGAACGAACGGACAGATAATAACTATGCAAAAATAAAGAAAGTAAAATTTTCACTCCAGTGAATACTCGAACCAAGGACCTCTCGGTCTGCAGCTGCTCACGCTACCACGTGACTACGGCGCTCCTGAGTTCATATAGTCCATGATGTTGCCTATGTGGCCCATGGACTATTCAGTTTGTATATTTTGCTAATTTTTTCACAGTTCCACACAACTTATTCCTGTTTTCTCAATTGATCTGTGTTCAGTTTATCAAGGCCTATCCACTGTGCCAACTTATAACTAAATCTGAGGGGGGGGGGGGGGGGTGCGATGGGGAGGTTCCCTTGTAAGAAAACCTGCATTTTCTGAGTACCATGGAGTAATTAATTTTTATTTTCTTTATAATTTTTTTCACTGTTGAGATCTGTCAAAAAACTTTGTTCTCAGTCACATGACTCTGCAGAATACTGCAGGAGAGCACTGGCGATCGATTTGGAGCGACCCAGATTGAAAGAATGTGCTGCGCCACTTTTATTGGAAGATATCGTTAACCACCTGCGCTGAAGACAAGATGTTATTCTACAGTTATCAACAAATGGAAGAAGAAACAAGTTGGAAGCAACATGTGAAAGTATAACTACAAATTTCGAACGAATAGAAATTTTTTGTTGTTATAACTACTAATTCCTGATGAAAAACATGAAAATATTGGAATGAATGAACCGTGGCATACAATTAGACAAATTTCTCTTTATTTTATCTCGAGGAAAGCCCCACGTGATGTTTTGTATCTAAAAATTCATGTAAAACTGAAAAAAGTGTTCTGTCTGAAGTTCTGAGCGAGGTGGTGCAGTGGTCAACACACTGGACTCGCATTCGTTAGGACCGCTGTTTTAACCGGAGTCCGGCCATTCTGATTTAAGTTTTCTGTGATTTCCCTAATCGCTTCAGGCAGATGCCGGCATGATTCCACGGCACGGCCGACTTCCTTCCTCATCCTTCCCCACTCCGACGGGACCGATGACCTCGCCGTTTGGTTCCCTCCCACAAATAAACCAAGCAATTCTATGTGAAGTGTGCAGAGATTGTTGCCATCACACTATTAAAAAGAAAAACCAAAATAACAGTGTCACTAAATTACGTAATGTACTGAATGTACAAGACGGTGTAATTAATGGCAGAGACTGTAACAGTTGCCAAGTTCTTGAAAAATTCAGTTTATTAAGAGGCTCATCTTATGGTTGTTCTTGACTTTCATATTTAGTACCAATTAATATCTCTTCAGCTGCCTATAATTTATGTCGTAGATTCCGTTTCCGTCCACTGACTGAGGAAATGAAATTAGACACGTGGCGGTCAGTGAAGATTTCAGATGCTTCACTCATGAGACCATATTTTTTGAAAATATAATACCGTTAATAGTAAAGAACAATAGGATGCACAAAGTTAATTTTATACATTGGAATTTTCATCTCATTAGTTTATCACTCCTTAGAAACAATATATTGTGAAATAAAAGAGAATTTGTAGCAAGGTAGTGAATGAAGAATTAGATGCTGGTATTGAGTTACCAGGACAAGTACGGGAAAGCTAAATAGATCCTAGCACGCTTTCAGTTCAAGACCTGTCTTTATTGCCCTGAGGTGAGTGAGCTGAGGAGCTTCACAAGTGCAGCTTTAAGCGTACAAATAAACCACTGTCTACCACAAATTTATATGCAAACGAGATTTAGGAGACATTTATTCTGTGAAATAATTACGAGTTAAAAGCAGCAGCATTTACTAAAGAACAGGAGAATGAAGCTACTCGTCCATTTCCTTTCACATCCATTCAGTGCCTTTAATAGCTTCCTTTCGGCAGCTTTAACGGAAGGGGAACTTCTGCGAAGAGATCTTCTTGGAACAAGTTCTTTCCAGTGGATAATGTACGGGGTGAGGCGTGGCAGGATTTTAAAATTAATTAAGTACAGCATGAAAGTCAGTCTTTCCCCAAAAAAACGGAGGATAATGGAGTTGTTTAGGACTGTTAATTAAATCAATCAAGTCTCTGAAGTGTTTGGACAAAGCTTTCGGTGCAGACCTCTACTAAATACTTTACGTGAATTCCTTGCCTTAAGCAGTACACATTAAGAAAAATGTGGTCGACAAAAACCTCTTGAAGGAAAGGCAACTACTATTTCATGGAGGAACAATGTAAAAGAGGGAAGAAATGAAGAACAGATATGGTGCGTGTATGTGTGTGTGTGTGTATGCGCGCAGTACTATGTCAACAGTAACAGTTAGTAATTTCCTGCGACTGGTACGCTATCAGTGTCGCGGCAGTATATACAGTGATCAGGAAAGGTGTCCATTTCAAATGAAGAGTTCATATAGAGCTTGAAAAAATATTTATCGGAGACATTTGAATGCCAGAAATTGTAATTATTATTTTTTTAAATAAAGGGATGTTAACTTTCTAAAGACGTTGATACCGGACCTGAAATCTGTCTACAGAGGATAGGGAAGGCGTAGGCTCCAAAAAAAGGAAAATTTTTAGTTAAACATTCATCACATCCTAAGAACATTAACATGAAATTCCCTCATGGCAGTATTTTAGGACCAATATTGTATTTTGATAGACATAACGAATTTTCAGTAACGTTGGGAAAAATACGTTTGCTAATGACAGCATGTTGTAATCACAAATCAAATATCGTAGATCGTAGCAGACAAAGCAAATCAAATCCTATGAGTTGTGTCAGAGGGACACCATGTGATCAATTTATTATGAAAAAAAAATTCTTTTGGTTAAAGAGGACAACTAGTCTTTATAATTTAATGTGGGTAAAAATGCCGTAAGTTGTAAAGCGAACATAAAATTTTCGGTTTGGGGATTAATGTTGCCTATCATCTGAAATGGAATCAACACACAAAATTACTAGCAAAGAACGTGTCATTATCATACTACGTCCCCGACTTAACTGTAGTGTGAATGTTGTAGATTAACCGTAATTTGTGTTATTATTATTGGTCATCTGGAATGATTACAGGTTTCTCTGTAGCTAATCTTAAGTATGGTACATTTCTTGGTTCCATAGTCGCCAGCTGTTGCTACTATAATATAGCTACTAAATATAGTGTGGGACATATTCGTAGCAATTCCATATATACTGATTCAATTATAATTTGTATTATCCCTTTTTGCCCCGTACAAATTGTAACACTAGTGCATAACTACAATTCTGTAATTCCCTACTATGGACATGGAATATTCTCATTAGATGAAATATTTATTTTACCGAGTTGAAGGTTTTTGTAATATTTGAAACGTAGACGACTTGTGTACTTTGCGGTTCCCTTCAAAACTATTTCAGTAAAAGTTTAGTTCCCTCAACCAGCTCTGTCAAACAATTTATTATGATGCCCAGTTGATGTACAAGTGATTTAAAGGCTGTATGGTCTCATCAGCTACCAAACGTATCTCAAAATCTAGAGCATTCGTCCGGAACAGGAAAGTGACTTAGCAAATCAGTAAAGTATGGAAATGTCTCTACGTCTGTCCCATAACTAGTTAATTCAAGAGAATACTTCACAAACAGATACTTTTATTCTAGTAACAGAAGTTCATAAATAATGTTGGAATAATTTTTAATTGTACTGCAGTATAGTTTAGGGGATTTCCCATCTGTAGCTGAGTGGTCAGCGCGGCAGACCGCCATACAGAAGACCTAGGCTCGATTCCTGGTACTGCGAGGGGTGAAGACTGGAACGGATTGACGTCTGCCTCGTGAGGCAAATTGAGGAGCTACTAGATTTAGTAGTAGCGACGGGAGATCACGAAAACAACTGACAACGGCCTGGAGAATGGTGTCCTGTCCCCGCATCCATCCATATCGCATCCAATGACGCCATTGGCGGAGGACTACACAGCGGTTAGCAGGTACTGATGCATCTGCCAGAGCCTGTGTACGGAGTTTACAAACCCAGAAGAAGGTCGCTGCAACCGTGCTGATACGTTGGTTGTTATCCCCAGAAGCAGTAGTTTTACACATAATGACGCAGTACCATACCGAGAAAACTTTCATGTAGACTGAGTCTGGCAGCGGAAGCCGACGCAATTATATGACTTTACAAAAGTTTACATAGAATATACGATTAAAATGTTGTTTCTCTTATCTTCCTGTACCTCTCAGATATATGTTTTTATAGTGATAAATTTCCTGCTGACTGCTGCGATTGGGTAAATTTTCTTTCATTCATTGGTCACATACTAAAAAGAAAATTCTTAATTTGGCATTAATACCCTACACTTGTGGCAGTATAATAATATGACAAATTTTTATGCTGATCATAGACGTACATTCTAAGGATTTAAAGAAAAAATGTATATATACAGACAAACAGGTGATTACAATTTCAGAAAAATTGGATGATTTATTCAAGAGAAACAGCTTCAAACTGAGCAAGTTAATAGCTTGTTGTTCCACCTCCGGCCTTTAGGCAAGCAGTTATTCGGCGTGTGTTGACTGACAGAGTTGTTAGATGTCCTCTTGAGCGATGTCGTGTCAAATATTGTCCAATTGGACTCGTTAGAGCGTAAAAATTCCGAGCTGATTGGAGGGCTCTGTCGATAATAAGCCACGCACTCTCAGTTGACATGTCCGGCGAAGTCGCTGGCCAAGGTCTGGTGGCTTAGGATATCGTCGACTTACCGCTGTGCTATAAGGGGGCCGTGGATGACAACCAAAGGCCTTCTGCTGTGAAAAGTAATGAAACCCCCCGGTACCTTTACTCTTGGTTGTCAGGCTGTATGGCGGGCGACAGTTGGTATGCCAACCTATCCTGTGGCCTCTCCAGACACTCTTCGCTGGTCATCAGGCCTTAATTCGAAGCGACACTCATCACTGAAGACAATTATACTCTAGCTAATTAGTTTATAGTTGTTGTTGTTGTTGTTTTGGTCTTCAGTCCTGAGACTGGTTTGATGCAGCTCTCCATGCTACTCTGTCCTGTGCAAGCTTCTTCATCTCCCAGTACCTACTGCAGCCTACATCCTTCTGAATCTGATTAGTGTATTCATCTCTTGGTGTCCCTCTACGATTTTTACCCTCCACGCTGCCCTCCAGTACTAAATTGGTGATCCCTTGATGCCTCAGAACATGTCCTACCAACCGATCCCTTCTTCTAGTCAAGTTGTGCCACAAACTCGTTTTCTCCCCATTTCTATTCAATACTTCCTCATTAGTTATGTGATCTACCCATCTAATCTTCAGCTTTCTTCTATAGCACCACATTTCGAAAGCTTCTATTCTCTTCTTGTTTAAACTATTTATCGTCCACGTTTGACTTCAATACATGGCTACACTCCATACAAATATTTTCAGAAACGACTTCCTGACACTTAAATCAATACTCGATGTTAAAAAATTTCTCTTCTTCAGAAACGCTTTCCTTGCCATTGCCAGTCTACATTTTATATCCTCTCTACTTCGACCATCATCAGTTATTTTGCTCCCCAAATAGCAAAACTCCTTTACTACTTTAAGTGTCTCATTTCCTAATCTAATTCCCTCAGTATTACCCGACTAAATTCGACTACATTCCATTATTCTTCTTTTGCTTTTTTTGATGTTCATCTTATACCCTCCTTTCAAGACACTGTCCATTCCGTTCAACTGCTCTTCCAAGTCCTTTGCTGTTTCTGACAGAATTACAATGTCATCGGCGAACCTGGAAGTTTTTTATTTTTTCTCCATGGATTTACAGTAAAAAGACGTATGTGGAGGCGCCCGGGACAGTGGTGATACAGCGACCCGACTGTCTCCCAGCATACGGTCCGACAACAAGGAGTCTTGGTCTGGGGTGCCATTTCCTTTCACAGAACCCTTTGGCTGTCACCCGCAGCACGCTTAATACGGCAGTGCATCGTCGATCTTCAAAGTCCCGTTTTGTTGCCCTACGAGTCAAGTTATACTGGGCTTACATTTCGGTAGAGTAAGCCTGTCCGCACACGGGAAGATTTTCCGCTGCTTGTTTTCATGCTTGCCGAACCTTACCCTGGCCACGAAGTTCTCCCCAACTGAGAACGTGTGGAGCAATATGGGCAGAGCCCACCAAGCATATCTCCATACTGAAGCTCTATCACTCCATAGGATGACCCGTGGTTCTGGGTTAGCGTCTTTGATTTATAATCAAAGAGTTTTCGGTCCCGGGTTCGATCCCCGCCACTGCCTAAATTTTGATAAATGATCATTATTGGCGGCCGAAGACTTCCGGCATAAGAAGTCAGCCTCATTCTGCCAACGGCCTTGTCAAAGAGGGCGGAGGAGCGGATAGAGGTTCAGGGCACTCTCTTGACCTAGCTGTGGGAAATTGCTCCCAAAAGCGGAAGAATCAGCAATGATCAACGACATGAGGATGCAGAAGGCAATGGAAACCACTGCATTAAAGACAAGTAACGTGTATCCACAGAACATGTGGCCTGTAATTGAAGAAGTGTCAGGATGATCTCTCCATTGGCAAAAGATTCCGGAATAGTCCCCCATTCGGATCTCCGGGAGGGGACTGCCAAGGGGGAGGTTACCATGAGAAAAAGATTGAATAATCTACGAAAGGATAACGTTCTACGAGTCGGGGCGTGGAATGTCAGAAGCTTGAACGTGGTAGGGAAACTAGAAAATCTGAAAGGAGAAATGCAAAGGCTCAATCTAGATATAGTAGGGGTCAGTGAAGTGAAGTCGCAGGAAGACAAGCATTTCTGGTCAGATGAGTATCAGGTAATATCAACAACAGCAGAAAATGGTATAACAGGTGTAGGATTCGTTATGAATGCGAAGGTAGGGAAGAGGGTGTGCTACTGTGAACAGTTCAGTGACCGGGTTGTTCTAATCAGAATCGACAGCAGACCAACACCGACAACGATAGTTCAGGTATACATGCCGACGTCGCAAGCTGAAGATGAACAGATAGAGAAAGTGTATGAGGATATTGATAGGGTAATGCAGTATGTAAAGGGGGACGAAAATCTAATAGTCATGGGCGACTGGAACGCATTTGTAGGGGAAGGAGTAGAAGAAAAGGTTACAGGAGAATATGGGCTTGTGACAAGGAATGAAAGAGGAGAAAGACTAATTGAGTTCTGTAACAAGTTTCAGCTAGTAATAGCGAATACCCTGTTCAAGAATCACAAGAGGAAGAGGTATACTTGGAAAAGGCCGGGAGATGCGGGAAGATTTCAATTATATTACATCATGGTCAGACAGAGATTCCGAAATCAGGCGTACCGAGGAGCAGATATAGACTCAGATCACAATACAGTAGTGATGAAGAGTAGGCTGAAGTTCAAGACATTAGTCAGGAAGAATTAATACGCAAAGAAGTGGGATACGGAACTACTAAGGAATGACGAGATACGTTTGAAGTTCTCTAACGCTATAGATACAGCAATAAGGGATAGCGCAGTAGGCAGTACAGTTGAAGAGGAATGGACATCTCTAAAAAGGGCCATCACAGAAGTTGGGAAGGAAAACATAGGTACAAAGAAGGTAGCTGCGAACAAACTATGGGTAACAGAAGAAATACTTCAGTTGATTGATGAAAGGAGGAAGTACAAACATGTTCCGGGAAAATCAGGAATACAGAAATACAAGTCGCTGAGGAATGAAATAAATAGGAAGTGCAGGGAAGCTAAGACGAAATGCCTGCAGGAAAAATGTGAAGACATCGAAAAAGATATGATTCTCGGAAGGACAGACTCAGCATACAGGAAAGTCAAAACAACCTTTGGTGACATTAAAAGCAACGGTGGTAACATTAAGAGTGCAACGGGAATTCCACTGTTAAATGCAGAGGAGAGAGCAGATAGGTGGAAAGAATACATTGAAAGTCTCTATGAAGGTGAAGATTTGTCTGATGTGATAGAAGAAGAAACAGGAGTCGATTTAGAAGAGATAGGGGATCCAGTATTAGAATCGGAATTTAAAAGAGCTTTGGATTACTTAGGTCAAATAAGGCAGAAGGAATAGATAGCACTCCATCAGAATTTCTAAAATCATTGGGGGAAGTAGCAACAAAAGACTATTCACGTTGGTGTGTAGAATATATGAGTCTGGCGACATACCACCTGACTTTCGGAAAAGCATCATCCACACAATTCCGAAAACGGCAAAAGCTGACAAGTGCGAGAATTATCGCACAATCAGCTTAACAGCTCATGCATCGAAGCTGCTTACAAGAATAATATACAGAAGAATGGAAAAGAAAATTGAGAATGCGCTAGGTGTAGATCAGTTTGGCCTTAGGAAAAGTAAAGGGACGAGAGAGGCAATTCTGACGTTACGGCTAATAATGGAAGCAAGACTAAAGAAAAATCAAGACACTTTCATAGGGTTTGTCGACCTGGAAAAAGCGTTCGACAATATAAAATGGTGCAAGCTGTTCGAGATTCTGAAAAAGGTAGGGGTAAGCTACAGGGAGAGACGGGTCATATACAATATGTACAACAACCAAGAGGGAATAATAAGAGTGGACGATCAAGAACGAAGTGCTCGTATTAAGAAGGGTGTAAAACAAGACTGTAGCCTTTCGCCCCTATTGTTCAATCTGTACATCGGGGAAGCAATGATGGAAATAAAAGAAAGATTCAGGAGTGGAATTAAAATACAAGGTGAAAGGATATCAGTTATACGATTCGCTGATGACATTTCTATCCTAAGTGAAAGTGAAGAAGAATTAAATGATCTGCTGAACGGAATGAACATTCTAATGAGTACACAGTATGGTTTGAGAGTAAATCGGAGAAAGACGAAGGTAATGAGAAGTAGTAGAAATGAGAACAGCGAGAAACTTAACATCAGGATTGATGATCACGAAGTCAATGAAGTTAAGGAATTCTGCTACCTAGGCAGTAAAATAACCAATGACGGACGGAGCAAGGAGGACATCAAAAGCAGACTCGCTATGGCAAAAAAGGCATTTTTGGCCAAGAGAAATCTACTAATATCAAATACCGGCCTTAATTTGAGGAAGAAATTTCTCAGGATGTACGTCTGGAGTACCGCATTGTATGGTAGTGAAACATGGACTGTGGGAAAACCGAAACAGAAGAGAATCGAAGCGTTTGAGATGTGGTGCTATAGACGAATGTTGAAAATTAGGTGGACTGATAAGATAAGGAATGAGGAGGTTCTACGCAGAATCGGAGAGGAAAGGAATATGTGGGAAACACTGATAAGGAGAAGGGACAGGATGATAGGACATCCGCTAAGACATGAGGGAATGACTTCCATGGTACTAGAGGGAGCTGTAGATGGCAAAAAACTGTAGAGGAAGACGTGAAGCAAATAATTGAGGACGTAGGTTGCAAGTGTTGCTCTGAGATGAAGAGGTTAGCACAGGAAAGGAATTCGTGGCGGGCCGCATCAAACCAGTCAGTAGACTGATGACAAAAAAAAAAAAAAAAGAAATTGGACAAAATTTGGTACGATATCCCTCAGGAGGATACCCAACAACTGTATCGATCAATTGCAAGCTGAATAACAGCTTTCGTAGGGCTAGAGGTGGATCTACAGGATATCGACTTGCACAATTCATGACTAAATCATCAATCATTTTACGAAATTGTAAGCATTTGCGCTTCTGTACTTGTACAACTCCTCCATCTATTTCCGTCCCATTGGAATAATTCCTTCGTAGTGCGCCGTGTTTTTAGTGTATTTCTCTCTGCCTTTCAGCAAAATAGGCGCGTTCCAGCGACTTGGATTACCGCGCTGTGTACGACAGACACTTCAGTGAACCATCCCACCACGAAATAAAGTTTGATGTGTGACAGGGGGTCGTTCGTAACTTTTCGATTTCTGTCTTGCCCGTACGAGGCACTGGAGGTAGAGAGTTTCATTCCCACTATTTCTGACGGGGACAAGGAAAAAAATGGTTCAAATGGCTCTGAGCACTATGGGACTCAACTGCTGTGGTCATAAGTCCCCTAGAACTTAGAACTAATTAAACCTAACTAACCTAAGGACAGCACACACATCCATGTCCGAGGCAGGATTCGAACCTGCGACCATAGCGGTCGTGCGGTTCCAGACTGTAGCGCCTTTAACCGCTCGGCCACTCCGGCCGGCGTGGGGGACAAGGACTTGATGGACTTAGTGTAAACCAAACCGGCTGCGGCAGATCTGTCAGACGCTCTCATTCTCGGTGAATTGCCAGAAATTGAGGTAATATGAGACCACGCTCGGTGCTTCTCCAGTGCTATAAGCTAACTTGAGTCGTAAACAGAGCCATTAAATGTGCGGTCTCTCCGGGCACAGCAATCGTGATGCGAGATGGACAGGATCATCAGCAATCTGCACGGCTATAGAAGTTGCTTGAATCAGATGCGTCTTTTCTTGTGTTAATCTTCCCCTGATCCACTATCCTCCGAGACGCAGAACGATAATGTATAAAAAGCTGTACTTTAACTTACACTGTGGGTGCTATAATAAAGCGAATGTGGAGAATCTAGCAAAATCATCACATATGACGGCGGTGATTTTTTTTTATTCGTCCGCGCTTACTACTGTCAGATTTGTCTCGACATCAGCAAATACATACAGAGGAAAAGTAATGTCGCCACCTGCTTCATTACACAACATTATCTCGTAGTAGTTTTTTTATTTTGTTGTTGGGCCTGTCATGAAATAACATCCAACTAAAAGCAGTAATAACGACCAAAGCAAACCTCTGGCATATTTTTATCCTTACTCTCCTGTAAGTTACTTATACGTACGTTCGTGCATAAACTATATAAAAGCATGCAAAGTTTTCAAGCGAAATTTAAATACAGTCTAATTCTAACATTATATAGTGTATTCAAAGATGGTGCAATGTTTAATGAAGTTTTCGGTGACCTAGTGTACGCTCTATAGCAATGACCGCCGTACTACATACACATCTACCTACATAAAACAGAAAACGCCATATGGTCCATGACGGAGGGAACCTTTTACCAATGCTAGTGACTGCCTTTCCTGTTCCACTTCAAAATCGAGCCACGGAAAAGTCGACTATTTATATACGATGTGTGTTCAATAAGTAACACAACACATGTTCTCTGTAAGCAGGTGGACTTTATTGAGGGCTCCAATACACCATATTACTCCCCACTGTTCTGGCTACAAAATCCTACTTCTCAACATAATCTCCGTTAAATGCTACACCAGCGTACTGGGAGAACCTGTATGCCCGCATGGTACCACTCTACAGGTCGACGTCGGAGCGAACGTCTGGCTGCATAAATAACGTCCCCGTCATCCAAAGGCCTGCTTCCCTAGGCGTGCATCGTTCATTGGGCATTGGGTCATTCTGTCAACGGTCTTCTCAAAGGGGGGCGGATGAACGGACAGAGGTTCAGGGCTCTTTCTTGTCTTTGAGGTGAGAAACTGCCCCTAAAGATGGAAGAATTAGTAACGATCAACGGCATGAGGATGCAGAAAGCAATCGAAACCACTACATTAATGACGCGTAACGTGTATTCAAAGGACGTGTGGCCTGTAACCGAAAAAGATGATAATCTCTCCTTTCGCCAAATAATCCGGATCAGTCCCCATTCGGAACCTTGGGAGGAGACTAGCAAGGGGGAGGTTACCATCAGAAAAAGACTGAATATCCAGAGAAAGGATAACGTCCTACGAGACAGGGCTTGGATTGTCAGAAGCGTGAACATGGTAGAGACGCTATAAAATCTCAAAATCGAAATGCATATGCTCAATCTATATATAGTAGGACTCAATGAAGTTAAATGGAAAGAATACAAGGATTTCTGGTCATATGATTACAAGGGAATATCAACAGCACCAAGAAATGGTATAATGGGAATAGGATTCTTTACGAATAGCAAGGTAGGGCAGAGAGTGTGTTACTGTGAACAGCTCGGTGATATGGTTGTTCTTATCATAAACTACATTAAACCAACACCGACAACCATAGTTCAGTATACATGCGGACGTCGCAAGCTGACGATGAATAGATAGAGAAAGTATATGAGAATATTTAAAGGTTAAAAATCTAATAGTCGTGGGGGACCTTAATTCAGTTGTATGGGGAAGAGTAGAAGAAAAGGTTACAGGAGAACATGGGCTTGGGAGAAGTCATAAGGGAGGAGAAAGACTAACTGAGTTCTGTAATAAATTTCAGCTAATAATAAAGAATACTCTGTTCAAGAATCACAAGAGGAGGAAATATACTTGGAAAAGGTCGGGTGATACGAGAAGATTTGAGTTAGAGATTCTGAAATCAGATACTGGGTTATAAGGGTACTCATGATCCGATATAGTCTCAGACTACAATGCAGCAGTGATGAACAGTAGGCTAAAGTTTAAGAGATCAGTCAGGAAGAATCAATACCCAAAGAAATGGTATACAGCTACGCTTCAAGTTCTCTGAGGGCTATAGATACAGCGGTAAGAAATAAATTCGCAGCCAGTACAGTTGGAGAGGAATGGACTAATCTAAAGCCACTAAATCGCTAAGTCGCCGAGGAATGACATAAATCGGAAGCGTAAGGTAGCTAAGACGAGAAGGCTGCCAAGCTTCGGTGACATAAAAAGAAAGAATGCTAACATTAGGAGTGTAACGGGAATTCCACTTTTAAATGGAGAGGGGAGAGTGGATAGGTAGAAACAGTTCATCGAAGGCCTCTATGAGGGGGGAGATTTGTGCTAGAAGATGTGCTAGAAGAAGAAATAGGAGTCGATTTAGATGAAATTAGGGATCCAGTATCAGAATCAGAATTTGAAAGAGATTTCTAAGACTTAAGATCAAATAAGGCAGGAAGGGATAGATAACATTCCATTAGAATTTCTAAAATCATTGGGGGAAATGGTAACAAAACGACTAATCACGTTTATCTGTAGCATGTATGAGTCTGGCGACTTACCCTCTGACTTTCGGAAAAATATAGTGCACTGAATTCCAAAGACGGCAAGAGCTGGCCAAGTGCGAGAATAACGGCACAATCAACTTAAAGCTCATGCATCCGAGTTGCTGACAAGAATAGTATACAAAAGAATGGAAAATAAAATTTAGGATGAGTTAGATGACAATTAGTTTGAATTTAAGATAGGTGAAGGCAGCGGATAGGCAGTTATCAAGTCGCAGTTAACAATGGAAGCAAAACCAGAGAAAAATCAAGCCATCGGCATAGAATTTGTCGACCTAGGAAAAGTGTTCGGCAATGTAAAATGGTGCAAGATGTTCGAGATTCTGGGAAAATGAGGGGTAAGCTGTAGGGAGAGATGGGTAATATACAATATATACAAGACCCAAGAGGGAATAATAACGGTAGACGACTAAGAACGAAGTACTCATACTGAAAAGGGTGTAAGACGGGGATGTATTCTCTCGCCCCACTGTTCAATCTGTCACTGATGGAAATAAAAGAAAGATTCAGCAGTGAATTTCAAATTCAAGGTGAAAGGATATCAATGATACGATTCGCTGATGACATTGCTATCCTGAGTGAAAGTCAAGGAAAATTACATGATCTGCTGAATGGAATGAGCAGTCTGATAAGTACAGAGTACGGATTGAGAGTAAATCGAAGAAAGGCGAAAGTAATGAGAAGTAGCAGAAATGTACGCAACTAGTAACGTAACATCAGGATTAATGCTGACTAAATAGATGAAATTAAGGAACTCTACTACCTAGGCAGCAAAATTACGTATGACTGCCGAGCCATCAAAAGCAGACTAGCACTGCCAAATACGGCATACCAGGCCAATATATGTATGTTAGTATCTAACATTGGCCGTAGCTTGAGGAAGAAATTTCTGAGAATGTACATTTGGAGCACAGCATTGTATGGTAGTGAAACATGGACTGTGGAAAAACCAGAGCGGAAGAAGAAAATCGAATCATATCACATGTAGTTCAACAGAAAAATATTACAAATTACGTGGACAGATAAAGCATGGAATGAAGACATCAGGGAATGACTTCCATGGTAGTAAAGGGAGCTGTAGAGGGCAAAAGTTGTAGAGGAAGATAGAGATCGAAATAGACTAAACAAATAATTGAGGACGTAGGTTGCAAGTGCTACTCAGAGATGAAGAATTTGGCACAGGAGTGGAATTTGTGGCGGACCGCATCAAACCAGTCAGAAATATGATGACTCAAAAAAAAAAAAAATAAAATAAAATAAAAAAAAAAATAAAAAAATAGAGGGTGCATGAGCGAAAACAGTCCAATGAAGTTTTGTGATCTCCTGTAGGGTACGCAGACTTCTGCGATGCCTTACGTTGTCACGGAAAATGGCATGTCACTTTCATTTTTGTGGTGACGCCCACGCGGACGTCGTTTCTTCCATTCCTGGGGATAGTACAATACACTTCCGAGTTGATGGTTGCACCACGAAGTTTAGATGACGTCGTTGTGGCTGTGGCCGAGAGGTTCTAGGCGGTTCAGTCCGGAACCGCGCTGAAGCTACGGTCGCAGGCTCGAATCCTGCCTCGGGCATTGATGCGTGTGATGCGATTAGGTTAGTTAATTTTAAGTTGTCCTAAGTCTAGGGGACTGATGACCTCAGATATTAAGTCCCACAGTGCTTAGAGCCATTTGATTTGACGTCGTTGCGGCGATAAGAGTCCTCTCGCATACCGACTCACTGTGCTTTGGTACTAAAAGCACCCATGGGACTCTGCTATGCTCTGGTTTGCAAAGAAAAACTTAGTGGCAGTCCTCCGTTACATACGCTATTTTGAAGGCTACGTTAACGCCATCACTTGGGCGAACATCATGAAACTACGGTGACTGAAGTAGGAGTATTGCACGATGTCCCACAACAAATAACGCATTTTTCAACCGAAATTTTCCGGTAAAAAAGTATAGCATTATCTATTGAATGCCCCTGGTACTTCCGCACCGGTCTAGTTTCTCTTCGGTCATCACACGCGAGTAGCAGTAGTTTCATTCTGCAGTGTACCGAAAGTACCCGTTCTCTAAATTACGTATCACAATAGTATAATGAAACTGAACACCTACAGCTATGTTTACTATGTAATTTATTATATGGCTATCTTTTTCGGTGCTTCAGTACATCATCTTCAGGCCTGAACTGACGCTGAGGAGATTAACTGCTGTCGCATATACATCAGTAGCCAACATCTATGAACTGCTTGTCGCAGACTATAACAACGATGCTGTGTCTCTAACCATCAACTACCAACTGAATCAATACTGCTTCGCAAAAAGAACTTCTTCTTCTTCTCTGCATTGATTCCCATTTCCTTAATACACGCGTCCTGATCCAACCTACCGGTATCAAATACACCAACATGAACTGAATGTTTCCATTAACCTGGTGGTTGATATCAGTCATTGTAGTAGTACTCAAGAGTGAGTTGCACAAGTGTTCTGTAGGTGGTCTTCATTATATCTGAGTTACCTTTTCCTTCAGTTATTCTAATAACCCAAAGTCGACCAATCAATTACCACACAACCGACCTTAGGTGTTTGTCCCATTTCATGTCACCTTGCAGCGTTATGCCTCTATACTTAATCGACCTGACTGTGTCAAAAAAAAAAAAAAAAATCCAATAGGATGTTTAAGGGGAAGCAGTCCAATGAAGTTTTGTGATCTGCTATATCTACGTATAATAGCATATTTGAACATTACATGATTCCTTTCCCTACTCGTCTGCTGTAACTTATTGTTCTCTACATTTAAGGAAAACTGCCATTCACTACACCAATAAAAAATTTTGTCCGTCAGAACCGACGACACTTTCTCATACATTGAAGCGTTAGCAGCATACAGCAGCCGATTGCTGCTCACCCCTTTCGACATATGATTTGTGTATTCAGAGAACACACTTCTGTTGAGCATTCTTCAAGACACCCTTGTCTTTCATGAAAATTATCTGACGATGACAACGTACAGGGTCCTATTATTGAAAAAGTGTTCGATTGGGTCACATGTCTGGGGAACATGTTCCGTTGAGGTCGCACGCTGTTACCGAAGTCAGGAAGTCGTTTCTGAAAGTATTTGTATGGCATGTAGCCATGTATGGAAGTGAAACATGGACGATGAATAGTTTCGACAAGAAGAGAATAGAAGCTTTCGAAATGTGGTGCTACAGAAGAATGCTGAAGATTACATGGGTAGATCACATAACTAATGAGGAGGTATTGAATAGAATTGGAGAGAAGAGAAATTTGTGGCACAACTTGACTAGTAGAAGGGATCGGTTGGTAGCACATGTTCTGAGACATCGAGGGATCACGAATTTAGTATTGGAAGGCAGCGTGGAGGATAAAAATCGTAGAGGGAGAGCAAGAGATGAATACACTAAACAGATTCAGAAGGATGTAGGCTGCAGTAGGTACTGGGAGATGAAGAAGCTTGCACAGGACAGAGTAGCATGGAGAGCTGCATCAAACCAGTCTCAGGACTGAAGACCAAAACAACAACAACAACAACTATAAACTAATTAGCTAGAGTATAATTGTCTTCAGTGATGAGTGTCGCTTCGAATTAAGGCCTGATGACCAGCGAAGAGTGTCTGGAGAGGCCACAGGATAGGTTGGCATACCAACTGTCGCCCGCCATACAGCCTGACAACCAAGAGTAAAGGTACCGGGGGGTTTCATTACTTTTCACAGCAGAAGGCCTTTGGTTGTCATCCACGGCCCCCTTATAGCACAGCGGTAAGTCTTTCTCAAATAACCAAGGGCATACCAAGAAGAAAGTGGCACTGATCATGCTCAAAAACAGGTATTTTCGCTGATCTGCTCTTGTGAGAAAAGGAGCAGTAAGCAAACGGCCGGTTCACGGCTAGTAATGGAAGATGAGAGGAGCGGAGGAGAAATCGTAGCTAGGCAGCTCGGAACGACAACCTGTTGTCAATGAGTTTGTTATACGTCCGCTAACAGCTCTAAAAACATGTATCGCTCTATGGTAGCTAATTAACGCTTTCCGTGCCAAATTTATATCATGAAACTGTTGCATTCATGAGAAATCACATTAAAATAAAATTTATATTTCCTTTAATTGATGAGGCAAAGAATATGGGCAGGTGAATACGAAACATGATATTTGTTACGACTGATGCAGCCTTATGATGTCGTTTCGGATTGAATTTAAATTGATATTAACATACATTTCGTCACCATTTCATTTTCATGTTAAATGTAGGAAAACAATATTCAATGAATCCTACTTACGAAAACGTTCGATAAGTAATGCAACGAAATTCTTTTTTTAAAGCTTATATATCTGCATTTAGGTCGATGTATAATTGGTTTGTTTCGAAAATATTATTCGTATTTTTACACTGGGTCTTGTCTAGGGAAAACTATTACATCGATAGGTCGTGTGGAGAACCAAAGTGTTTAGGATCTTGGGTAGTGTCAACTATGCTGCGTGGAGCGCGGACAGAGCTGGGTCTGGCTGGAGTAGGGCGGTGGAGCAGATGTGTTGAGTGACGCTCACGCGAGTTGCCGCGCTTTCGGGGTTTGGCAGCATGTAACTGCCCTCTACTTGCTATGATAGTTTCTGACACGGTGTCGCGGACGGGAAACATTAGCTGGCACACATCAAGAGCCCGTTTCGCCTGGTGACCGTGTCGAGAAGAAGGCGCCAACATCCAGCTTCTGCAACAGCGACGGCCGACAATAAGTGACTGTCGCCACCTCCTGGATCGACGACTACAAACATTCAATCAACCAACAAGGAAGACTGAAAGCAAGTAAAGTTTTAGAACTGTATGTCAGACCTCAGCTTTTCAAACTGTTCCATTTGCATCACTAAAATACAGCAACTTAGCATGAACCTTTGTTGTTCATTGTCCCAATTGCATCACCAAGCAGGGTCCCTTCCTTTTCCGAAATGAACCGGAGTGTCGTTGAAATTCAAACGCTAGCATTAAAGTAATATCATTCCTTTTCACCGCTAAAATTTCAAAGTTAAGTTAAAGTATTCATAGCTGGCTACAATAACCAAACAGAGTTATATTTAGATTACACAACCACAAATTAAAAGTGCGAGTTTCGTGAACGTATTTTAGCTTACCTGTAACTGCAGCTCAGCTTGGTACGTACTAAGTTTTACTACTGTTAATTGTTCAAAATCATTTAATTCAACTTCAAAGTTAAATCACTTATTTCTAAATTGCGTAGATTCATGTTGATTTTCAGGTGATTGTTGAGGTAGCCCAAGACTAACCTTATTTTATTTAATTTCGTAGTGCTTCAGAAACAAAGTTCACTATTAATTTCAGTCGCTAAATTACCTTGCAGTTTTCCGGTTTTATTAATTCTCTTGCTAAATTAAGTCAGAGTATAGCGAAATTTATTACTTCTGACAAACATTCAGTTTTCACACAACAAGTGTCAGCCTTCAGTTGCCACGCTTTTAGTGCTAATTATACGTGCAGTAACATTTCTTTTTCATTGATTGGCGACTCCATGGAGTGTCCTGTGTACCACGACCAGAAAATGGATATACTTGGAAGGAGAGACAGCAGTGGTCGTATTTTTTTGTTTTATTAACCGAAAAATCGATTTTCGGTCACTTAGTGACCATCCTCAGTGCTGTAATATACAACGTAAATTGGTAGGCACTGGTGTCAACAAGCTTAGAGCGAAGAATTTTGAGTTTATGTGATCGCTCTAAGATTGCTGACACCAGTGCCTAACAATTTACATTGTATATTACAGCACTGAGGATGGTCACTAAGTGACCGAAAATCGATTTTGCGGTTAATAAAACAAAAAAATACGGCCACTGCTGTCTCTCCTTCCAAGTATTTCTTTTTGAGTTATTATAGTAGTTGTCCATAGGACTGGCAACCGTAATTTTCCCCAAATCTCAAATATCTAATTAACCCCAGTTAACTGTTAACGTAACATCGCACATTTACTTTCTTTATTAACGTTACCATTTTTCAAAATTAGTTTCCACAAATTTCATTTGCATTTTACCTTTCATTTAGATGTAACCCTTCCTCCCTCTTTACCGACAGATTAACTTCGGTGACGATTGCTTTTCCCAAATTTCCATTAGGTACACGCGGTTTCATTTTTCACTGTCATTAAGGTCGACAAGTGTGGGGGAGGTTACAGTACTACTCTACAGGTCGATGTCGGAGCCAAGGTCTTGCTGCATCAATAACGTCCGCTTCATCCAACTACTGTTCCCCTGGAATGCGTCCTTCACTGGGCCAAACAGATGGAAGAACCCAGGGGCACCCATGTTTGAGTACCCCAACTGGTGGGCAACTGTGTCAACACTACGAACAGAAAAGTCCAGCTATTCAGCGAGGTGTTTGGTTGTGATTCTTCGGTTACCTCGAATGAGTATTGCAGGAGTCACAGCTGCGTGCGGCCGGCCGGCACGCCGGAGGTCGGACAGGTTAGCGTGACCTTGTTGCTATGATGAGAGACACTGCGTCCAACGACTCACCGTGCTTTTGTTCACTACCAGACCTATGTAGACATTGTGCAAGGAGCTATCTCTGGCTTTCCGCCAAAATAAACTTAATGACAGCTCTCTTCTTGGAATGGGCCTCCGTTACCGACCCCATTTTGAAGACTACGTAAAGCGCGCAGACGCATCTTATCTTCATGAAACTATAGTGGCTGAAGCGGGAATATTTCACGATGTCCTACAACTAATAATGCATTTTTCTCAACCGAAATTTGCCGAGAAAAGGAAGTGTATTGCATTACCTACTGAATACCCCTCGCACTTTGTTTTTCAGTAAAGCAGCGTTGTCTGGTACCACTTTGTTCAAAATGTTCAAATGTGTGTAAAATCTTATGAGACTGAACGGCTAAGGTCATCAGTCCCCAAGGTTACACACTACTGAAGCTAAATTATCCTAAGGAGAAACACACACACCCATGCCCGAGGGAGGACTCGAACCTCCGCCGGGACCAGCTGCACAGTCCATGACTGCAGCGCCCCTGACCGCTCGGCTAATCCCACGCGACTGGTACCACTTTCAGAGCACTGCTAACTTGATCATAATTTTTACTTTGAAATCTCTCAATAAGCATCAGTCGGTGGATTTCGTTCCTTTCATTGTGTAAAATAGTTGCTCGCACCAATATGTAAGGTCAAACACAGATGTAATCGTAGATACAAACTTGTGGAAATTCATGTTGAAGAAAATTTTTGTACGAGGGTACAGAACTCATTTTATTATGATACTTATTGCTCAGATTCTTGCCGTACAGCAAGTTTACAAGTTCAGCTGTAGCGAGGCATTCTGCACTGACGTGTTATAAATTGACACTGGTTTACCTGACCTTCGCTTTGAAGTAATGCCGTCTGACCACCACATTTTATCGCGAGTGCTGTTACTCAGGAGGCGAGCGAGCGTGAGTGCTTGTGCTCGACTAGCCCACCCCTGAACAGGTCTGCTCAGAAGTATTCTAACGTTCAGCACTGCACTCCTCCTGATTTGTATGAAACCCGCTTTAACTTAACTTTCTTACAGGTCATCTAGTCTCTTTCGATGATAGTCTTTTGACAATACGATACTGCCACCACAACAGACAAACAGCCGACGCTGCTCTGTCTGACTATGAAACCAGATGAAAATTGAAACTTCCTGGCAGATTAAAACTGTGTGCCGGACCGAGACTCGAGCTCGGGACCTCTGCCTTTCGCGGGCAAGTGCTCTACCAACATTGTTTTTCTCTTTTTTTTCATTTTGTTCGTTGTTGATCGTTGTGTTTGGTCGTTTCGGACGTCACGATGACATGAGTTCAAGTTCGTTTGATGATCCTTCCACTCAGTTTTTTATTACAGAGGCCAACCGGGTCTCTGACCGAACACGCTGAGCTACCGTGCCGGCGTCCAACTGAGCTACCCAAGCACGAGTCACGCCCCGTGCTCACAGCTTTACTTCTGCCAGTACCTCGTCTCCCGAGTTCGAGTCTCGGTCCGGCGCACAGTTTTAATCTGCCAGGAAGTTTCATAACAGCGCACACTCCGCTGCAGAGTGAAAATCTCATTCCAGATGAAAATTGACTAGCGCGGTGTCTGTACGCGGTGTCTGTACTTGTCAGTGTCTAAAGTTCCATAGAATGTTACCTTTGACAAGCGTGCGTATCCGAGAAATAGACACTTCTGGCGACTTACACCAGTGTTAAATCATAATGTATATTACCACTCGTTAGCAAGCCGCGAGTGGGAAACGAAACAGCCACATACACCGGAATACAGTAAGGGATGGCGTTTTCTTTCCTTTTTTCCCAGAAATTAATGTCGTAGTGTGGAACTAAAGAACCGTGCTACCTCCTGCGTGCATGTCTGTGGGATGTTACACTGATTTAATCAGAGAAAAAGGGCAAAATTCTTAGTGCCTGCGTCCTACCCACAGAGGATGCTGTACTTCACTAGTTGTACTTCGACAGTTACGGGGTTGCTACTCAAGCGTTGATCTGTGGTGTAAATATCCACCATTAGCCTGTGTGTGCGTATGGGAAGGGGGGGGGGGAGGTAGAGAATTGGGAAAAAATCCCCCTCAGTTTGTTGGCGAAGTAGTGTCGATATCGTGATGTGTATTCGTGGGTTTATTGTCAGGAACCAAATTCGTCTTATTCTCATCTCGGAAGAGATACGCAGCGGAAATGCTCTTAAACTGTGTGAGCGCATTATGTCTGGCTGGTGGAAAGTGAGAGTCTCTTGAATAGAGATTCACCTATGCTTCAACAAGTGCGGGCGGGTCGCGAAACGAACGCCCTAGAATGCGTGTCAGCGATTGCCTTACGTCGTGGTACGTAGCGCACATTGCTATCTGGACGAACACAAGGGGAATCGGTTAGACAAATATCGAGGAGGCGGAACTTCATTGCAAATTTGTGATTGGCAACACAAAAACCCAACACTCTGACTGCTGTAGGAAGAAAGGGCGAATGTATAGACCTCCACCCTGTTGGCCATCGAATGTCTGGGTGCCTAGCTTCTATGCCATTGCAGGGAACGTGTCGCTGTAATATCTTGGAAAAAAGTTTCACATTCTGTAGTCGTTTCGTTGAGAAGCCATCATGTACTTAGCTCTAATCAATGATGAAGCTGTAAACATGAGAAAGCATTTGCCACCAACAGCGGTGGTGATAAAGAGCCTGGTATGAGGATTTTGAACAGACTGATATTATATCCAGAGGTGGTCTGGAATTGGTACCCCAGCACTGCCGGCGGGACCTGTGCTACGTGAATCAATTTCCACGCTTTGGAAGGGGTAAAGTTTGCAACACGCCAGGGTAGCCGACAACGCTAATGCGCGGCTTCCTGGACTGGGGTAGGTGCGCCGGCCCCGGATCGAATCCTTCTGGCCAGTATGCCGGCCAGTCTGGGTGTTGTCTTTTGGGCGGTTATCCACATCCTGCTAGGTAAATATTTGTCTGGTCCCTACGTTCCGCCTTAGTTACACGGCTCACGAACATTTGAAAACGCTCGCACTATTTCATGGCTTACAGTAAATGCAGACAGTTGGGGTACAGTATATACGTCCCAGGGGGTTCGGGGTGGCGGCAGGATCGGCATCTGGCCACCCTCTGCAACTAAAACTGCCAAATCCGTAATAAAACGGCCGACCCAGCGTTGAAGCAGGACGAAGGCCCAAAGAAGGAAAGAGAGAAAGTAGGGTGTAAGGTTTGCGTATGAGGTGCCGGTGGCTATCCGTGTGGACTGATGGAAGCAACCTGCGGTAGTTCATCGCTGTCATACAACGCGCATTGTTCTTATAGGTGATGCACAAGTATCTACATTCATCGACCTGAAGCAGAGGCAACTACTTTTCCCGCAGGTGGCCACATCCATTGTTCATGAATGATAACTTGGCAACGCTTAGAATACTGTCTGAGGCACTCCTACATCTCATGCGCCATTCCTTCGTGACAGGAATGTCGGTGTCCGATCGTACAAGGTCGTCGGCGTATGCTCGTTAGCGAAAGGTATCAGCACGTAGTGTCAGACCTGAAAGACAGGATAAGAGACCTCTTAAGAGCGGTTGCAAGGCAACTGAGTATAAAATCGTGAAGACGGGACATCCTTGCCGTACGCCACCTTATGGTCACCTTCCACACCACCATATCGTTGACCTGCACTTGTGAAACGGCATCAGTTGACAGTCGTAGTAGACTGTCGCTGAAATCGTACTGGCTATCCGAGCACGCTTCACGAACAGACCAACTTCCATAGGTCCCAGTGTCTGCTTCTCATTATGTGATTACCGCACAAGGAGAGACTTCTTTAATTTTCTCATCGGGCGAGCATTAGCGCATTGCCTGTATTTGACAGACTCTGTAAAGCTCGATGTAATGTTCCTTCAGACATGAGTAAAGATGGAAATCGAGTTCAGAGTCCCTGCCTGACATACATTTTCATTTCTTTCCACTAAATTGTACACTGCTAATATCAAGAAACCCGTTATTGCAGATGACAATCCTCAACGCTTGTCCGCAGCTGGTGGTCGTGCGGTAGCGTTCTCGCTTCCCACGCCCGGGTTCCCGGGTTCGATTCTCGGCGGGTCAGGGATTTTCTCTGCCTCGCGATGACTGGGCGTTGTGTGATGTCCTTAGGTTAGTTAGGTTTAAGTAGTTCTAAGTCCTAGAGGACTGATGACCATAGATGTTAAGTCCCATAGTGCTCAGAGCCATTTGAACCTTAACGCTTGTAAACTCAAATTTATTATAGTAAATGACATTCAAAAAACTGAGTCTCAGCTTGAAATTACCAGATGAATTTTATATACTGTACAGGCAGCTGGTACTCTATCCAGGAGCTATTGTTCCTGTTAACCCTGTGGTGCATGAATTTCACTGCAGTGGACAACTTTTAATGCTCAATTCTCTGGCGTTTTCAATCAGTCATGAGGCTGAAAATGCATGCAGGACACAACACCAGTAGGGAGTGCCCACTGCAGTGAACTATGTGCATTTGCAGTCTCAGGACTGATTGAAAATGCCAAGGAAACGACTATTAACAGCTGTCCACTGCAGTGGACGCTATGCGCCACAGGGTTAAGTAACCGGGAAAGACATAAAGTATGATTTCAATCAAATGTAACAGCTGGTGCGCATTTTTAACTTCAAATTAAGTGCAGTAAAGTTTTCGTAAGTCGGAGATTAGTTCCCAGCTCTTTATCTGATTGTTGAATGAGCACAGTCAAATGTTACGTATCGAATTTTTTCACCTGTAGTGAGATGACAAACTGAAATCCCAGGACTAGAAAATTTTGCATTACGGGGATTCAAACACGGTACCTATCGCCGTTGTTTTCAAGTCAGGGGTGAACATCAAACATCGTTTTATTTTACGAGTAGCGAGATGTGCGCATGTCTAAAATGAAAGTCACGTGACGAAAAGGTTTATGTGTGACGGAATCAAAACTGGAACAATTCAAATCATTAATATTGACAACGCACGGAGGGGTTGTACTGTTTCTCCTGGGTGGACTTGAGTTTGAAAAAAAATGTAAACTAAATATTACGATAGATTTTATAAATAATATACAAGTACGCCAAAGAAGAAGAGATAGAACTACAATGGACATGTTATTCCATGTACTCTTGCGCTTCTATGAATGAGCTATCTTTCCTTTGTCATTCGCTTATCTTATCTGCTTGCATTCGGACCTAAGAGGACGTTCTTATGTTAAGCTCATCTTGCTGAACCAGCTGATAATGTAAGTTGTACTTAAAACCCGTAAAATATAGTTGTTATTTTGTCAAAAGAATTTGTGTATGTGGTCAATCTATCATAAATCTGATACCTTTATTGTCTTAAGTAGATATGCGCCTTAACAAAGAATTTGCATTGTTAGGTGCCATCTTAGAAGAATCTTTAACATTTTTCTTTTAGCTCATCTACGAGACGTGCCGCCGGTTAGGATAATTAACTTTATTTCAGATCCCAAGAGACAGGAGGCAGCTACTAATAATTTAACAATTTTACTTACAAAAAAAATGGTTCAAATGGCTCTGAGCACTATGGGACTTAACTTCTGAGGTCATCAGTCCCCTAGAACTTAGAACTACTTAAACCTAACTAACCTAAGGACATCACACACATCCATGCACGAGGTAGTATGTGACCTTAGCGGTCGCGAGGTTCCAGACTGTAGCGCCTAGAACCGCTCGGCCATTTCGGCCGGCTTTTACTTACAGATTTTCTTTATATAACGAGATAACATCCCAGGCAGAAAAGGTCTGGTCACAGGATTCCAGTTCCATTATAGGATTTCTTTTGTAGATGCTACTCTTGTTATCTTATACTGGGGAATCGAGCCGAAACCACGATGTATCGACGATTACGTAACTACCTTGAGAACTGAGCTAGTTTACTGAGTGCTTATACACGTCGGGCTAAATTAAACAACATATTACTCTGTTAATAATATTCCTACATTAGTTATTTCTCTTTTATGCTGAGCCATTGCATTAATGTGTGTTTCTTTTTATATAAGTCACGGCTCATATTTTATTTTATTACATTACACTAATAGTCACAGAACAAATACTTTATTTTATTTTATTACATTACAAGATGTAAGAAGTGGTAGTTTCTCATCTGTACTTTGGTATGTGGATGCTACAGCTTGAAATGATATAATGAACATTTTTGATCCAGATCTGGATGAAAAGCCAGACACGCGCCTCAAAACGACCAATCTTTATCATTCCGAAGGTGTCAAGACTCACTAAAGTGGAAATTGAGTTATAATTCCGGTCCAACCCCAATATTTTCAACATATCAGATTCAAATAAAATAAGAATTAAGTTCCCTGTGACCTTCTACGACGATTGATTCACTAATGATTTGAAGTTAGAAAGTTCCTTGCAGATTACGACTCAGCACCGGGCCCAGTTTCGATCTCGGAACCTCTGCCAATCGCGGGTAAGTACTCCGCCTGCTGAGCTCCTACGTCACGGCTAATGACGCCTCCTCGCAGCTTTACTTCTACCATTACGTCTTCTCATACCTTCCAAACTTCACACAGTTTTAATTTGCCAGGAAACTTCATAACAACGCACACATCGCTGCAAATGAAAGTTCCTGCTGGAAAATGAAATTTCTTTTGTAAGGATGATTACTGGTGACAGAGGTGCTACCTGGTTGTGACTTCCACCGCTGTCTAGCCTGAAAACCTCCCAGAACTTAACGCATTCCCACTTTTAACGTGCCACAGACGTCAGTGATTCTAATAACAATGGCAAAAAATATGTCTCTCTTTCTTCTCCCGAGCGTTTATCCCGTCTAGTACGAAGTCGCGTGTTCAAGATGTGCCAGTTCAAAGCCTCCATGTCTGTTTGGGATTACGGTTGTGCAATATTTCACACTGCGGCGACGTTCTTAACTAAGCAGATGTCGACGAGCAGTACAATCAGAAGACAAACTGATGTGAGCAGGAACTACCGTGAAAGCATTATTAATCCTCCCCAGTGGTCTCGAAGACGACATAAAATTACAACTAATGTTGTGTACATAGTTCCGCGTAGTCAGCACGTACAGAACTTTCCCAATAGAGCGCGCCCCGCTAAGCACAACAGCGCAGGCGCACTACGAGATGGCGCTGTCTTAGACACGGAAAAAATTCTGCTACCGCCGATCCGCGTATTAATATGTCACGCAGCCAATGAGATTGCTGTTAACGTAGGACCATTTCTTCTCGCGGATCCCACTCGCGCAGTGATACCTGAACGCGCGCGGTATTATATATAACGAGTGTACAGACCTCCGATTACCAGTCTGCATTAGTCTTCATTAGTCTGCATTTGTCTGTAGTCAAGTTTCAGTCTGCGCCTAATAAGATTATCATATTCCTGTACATAGCCATGAAGAGAAATGCATAGACGCTTTGTCAAGTATCAGAGATATGTGATAATAAGATTAACGTACCAAGACCAAAGGAACTTCAGATTGTCAATTGTAAATAACATCCAGAACCAAGTTAAGTTATTTTTATGCTTGTTATTATTTCAATAAATGTGTCTGAAAACTAATCAAGTTCTGTTTAAAGTTGGTCACCGTCAATTTGCTACTCTAAGCGTGCAAGTGGCATTTCTATCGTCTGACCTAGCGGCAGAAGATAAACACGCCACGATAAGACCACGAGACATATTACTGACACTCGCCTACTTCGTTAGCGCGACAAGTCAAGTAATCCGATGGTGTGTGCACCGAAGGTCTTACAGTACGCACACCACACGTTGTCCACTGAGTCAGATTCGGCCGGATGTACCACAGTATTTAATGTGGTGGTCTGTTCTAAGATTTACACTTCGATAATTCTGATGTGAATGCTCTGACTGCTTAGAGGATTTGTTAATGTGAAACAACCGAAAAATAAACTACGAGAAAAATGATCCACCTGTGATGAGCTGCTTACATATTCTGCCCTAAGCCCACCTAAGCGCACCTAGCTCTCCTGATTTTAAGCTAAAGTTTCTCGGCGTAAGAAGTTTCTTTGTGAATGTTCATGTTTTGTAATCAGTGTTGTGTTGCCTTGCATTTGTGTTGGGGGTAATGCCAACGAACTAAAGGAAATCGTTTTTAAGTGTACAGAATAAAAAGAATATTATTTAATCATAATGTTAATAGCAGTTGGCGACACTAAAACAGCAAATCAGTGCATGAGATTTTTAGTTTGCAGCATGGTTAGGACAGAGAAAGAAAAATAGTCGCAACAACTACTGAAGAGGAGGACCACACAGATAATTCGCCCTGCTCTCTATTTATGACGTTCGAGTTTAAGTCGTGCATCTGATAACTACACTGTAGATCCAACTCATAGCTACAGAAACGGCAATAAAACTCAGTCGTCTACACTTTAGCCATTTTAGTTTCTAGTCAATGTGGTGGTAGTAGACGACGGTGTGTTTTTCATTTGTTGAAATTCTCCATTGATCTAGGAACAAGAAGGATACGTTTTCACAGCCATATTGTTGACCTGACTAGCACTCTGAAAAAGCTTCCAAATTGCTGTGAAAATGTATTCTTCTTGTTCCTAGACCAATAGAGAATTTGCAACATTGAAGAATATGTTTGACCACTATGTAACAATCGATTTACTTCGTGGAATGGTTGAAGATTATCCCACTAAATTCACTTGGTATTTTCTTGTGATTCCCAACAAATATTCTGAATGACTCTCAATTAAGATGTAACATTACGTTGTCAAATTTATGATTTGATTCCAGGGAGGCACTCCACGCAGAACCTAAAATTAAACTCATATCTTACATCTTGTGTCGCTGTGTCATCAATCACTATGGAAAATTCTAAGCTGTAGCAGTATGCTAGACGGGTGGTAATGAGAGTGCTTTGTCAGGGTGAAGATGCAATAGCTCACTGCTCCAGTCTTACTGGAGGACTAGAGAAATTTTCATATATTTATCTCTACGGCTACATTGTTACAGATTCCTAAATTATAATCATTAATGCAACTTTATATTCCCTATGCTAAGTCTTCTCTCAGCTCTGATTTTCTCCCTAGTAGATCTAACGGTGAAAAATTTAAGAAATTGCGGTATTACACCTTTGTTGAAACTTATATTTTTCTGCTTATACCGACACAATTTTTAGTTTTTTTAGCTTAATTGGCTTTCGTGCGCCATTGAATTATTTCTTAACTGAGTTTCGTTTTGGGTATGATCTCACTGCCAGATATCCATATTTTTGTGACACTGCCAAAATGTTTCTTGGGTAGTACACAGAACTTCACGTTGATATAGACGATACCAAGGTCAAAAGCGCGTAATCTCTTACTAATGCGTCAAGTTTTGAGCAGGTTTGTATTAAAGATAGCATTTGTTTCATTAAATTACACTTTCGTCCTAAGACTGTCAAGGTAAGTTGCAGTTTATTTGTATTAAAACACTGCTTATTGTTATAGTGCACGCGGTTAGTTTATTGAATAAAACATAGAAACATAAGAAAGAACTGAAACATGAAGAATATAATCTCTCATATAAACTAAAACAGTCTGTTGATGCGCAGGCAGTTTTTGGATTTAACGCTCTTGGAGGACGATTGGTTGCGAGATAAAGATGTCGCAAATGCACGTTCAAAGTGCATTTTCTTTCACATAGACATTTTAGTAATGACTGTTTTGAGCGAGAAAGTTAAACGTTTGAGGCTGCAAGATTAGAATAACTCCAGTAAGGATAGGTCTTCATCCAGGTTCCTAGATAGATATTTTTCTGAAATCAGCAGCGTGCAGATGGTTGTTTTCGTACAGTAGCAACAGTTGATGAGCGGTTATTTATTTTATACTGCGGCCTCGAGGAGTCTCAGTTGTGGGCAACGGATGGCTCATGTGGTGGACACCTCCTGCTGTTTGTAAAACAAAACTTTTCTGTGTGACACCAGATGCACAAAGTTACATTTTGAGGAACCACGCTTCAGATATTTTTTGTTAGGGCCAACCATTATTTTCTTTATATGTACTCACTGTGGTCCAAATGATGATTTGGTCATCCTGATTTTTCTGTTATTTCCTGCAGTCGATTAACCCTAGCAATAGCAACACACTTTTCTTGACACGCTTTACCAAAGAGAGGTGTGGGGGTACTTTACGTCCAGCCTAAGAGAAGTTGACTTATACTCAATACAGACCTTTTTAAGAGGATATGGTGGGCAAATAAGGTTTAGGACCTTAATATATCTTTTAGTACACTTTTTGAAGTATCTGCACATATTCAATAAGGGTACTTTATGACCAAGCAAGGATTACTTCATGACCAATACAAAAAAAAAAAAAAAAAAAAAAAAAATGAAAATGGAGAATTCTGTTAGTAGTTGTAGAATTTTACTCAACTCATACTTTTTAAAGCGATATGTGAGTAACGTCCTGAAACTGAAAATTTTGAATGTGACATTCGTTGAGGAAAGTGACAGCTTCTATTAAGATTACAGTTCAGTTTACTTGAAAAGATTGGAACATTAATGGAATGTGATGGAAGAAGTAATTGAAAACAATAAACATTTTTTTAAAAAATCTTAAAGCATTAAGTAACTCACTAGGTTACAATATTTTCAAATGTAGACATCAGGAATTCCCTTCGTATTGCAAGCGTTAAGACAAATTACGGAATCTCTCCTTTGAAGTGGGACAGACGACATCCATCCTTCCCAATCGTAACTTCTGCATTGTCTCTAATGACCTCGTAGTCGACGGAGCATTTAATGGTAATCTTCTTTTTTTCCTTTTTACCAAATGTTGGCCATTGAATGCAAATGCATCACGAAGTTTAAATGGTTTCAGATCATCACATTCACCAATAATCTGGTACACCGACAAGAGCTATAGTGGTAAACCGTGAAACTAGTTCTTCACCAAAGCACGTTGGCTTCACACTGTGCCACTTTCGTCACTACACGATCAATACACACAGCACTTCAGTAGCTCCAATGGTAAGCGACAGTTCCTGTAGAAATTTACCAGCCTGATTTTATTTCGCTCAGATTGTTGTTATGCGATTTTAATTTGGTGAGTAAAACATGAAATGAAGAACGCATTGGGTAACCGAAGAATCTGTTAAAGGCGATGATTACGAACAAGGAACTGAATGTTTTGAACAATCTTTAATCTTTCTCCAGGGAGTCCGAATTTTCATCCATTGTGGAGCGTCTTTCGCTACGACAAAATCATTAACCTGCTTGATGTGTTTATTACACCACATTTTTTTTTGTGGCTCAACTAAACGTCATATAAGAACACTTGTTTCTTACTGTAACTGGACTTCAGATGCTGAAAATGTTTTAGTATAATGGAATTCGAACTCAGATGTTCCCCTTTCGCCAGAATTGACCTCTTTGGGGCACTACAGCTCCTTTGTTTTCTCAAGATTCTGAACTACTCTAAGTGAGAGGTGCACGTATGGATTCGAACTCAGGTCATTTCAAACTGTAGGATGCACGCACCGAACTACAGATAAAAATAACTATGATGTTTAATGTCTGTTTGTGTGTTGTCAACATTCCAATCAAACACAGAACTTTTCGTCATATTAGTTCCAGTGCAAAAACACACAAATCGCTGCTGGTGAAACAAACGATATTTAACATTTGTTCGTGGCTCGAAAACAACGGTGACAGGTCCTGGGCTCGAATCTCAGTAAGAAAAAACCTTTTCGTCTCGTCATATCACTTTCAGTCATCTCGATACTGATGAAAAACTTTTGTATCTGACCTTTTATTGTGCTGATTTAAAAATCAGATATGTTGCTGGGTTTGAAACCCAGTCCAATACAAACTGAACGCCTCTTCATTTCCAGTTGGAACTTGCGTACACTTTATTACTTTTAATAGAAACCATAATTACGTTCTTTCGTGTTAAGATAACAGGAACCGTAGTTGCTGGATAAGAGTTCCCGATCCTGCTCCTGTACAAAACTTTTCGTCATATAATTTCATGTCGAAACTTGTCCTTTTAAATGCCATTTATTGTAATAAATTTGGGTTTAGAAGCGATAAAGACTGTGTCATCTCTAATAACTTCTTTCCTGATATTTCCAATATCGTGTTATTAATTTGCATCTAGACTGATAACCATACACAGCAGTGTTCACTAGTGGTCTCTTGTATTAAGCATTTTGACAATACCGGAAAGATGTTAGCGGACGTTCAAGAGTGTTACATTTGTTGGTTACATACCAATCAGCAGGAATGCAAATCAGGTCGTTCGGAAACTTTGGAACATGACGAAGTGTCTCTGGACTCTAACAAATGTTTGGAATTATCAAGAAATGAAGGGTACAGCACAAATCTGAGAAGCGACGGAGTACATTTTTTAGAAACTATAGAGAACATGCAATGTCTGATGACAGTGCAGTATGTTTGACAGTACAGCAGCAGTTCTGCCAGTACCTCGTCTCCTACATTCCAAACTTCACAGAAGCTCTTCTGCGAACCTTGCAGCTAGCACTCTTGGAAGAAAGGATATTGCGGAAACATGGCTTAGCCACAGCCTGGGGGATGTTGTCAGAATGTGATTTTCACTCTGCAGCGGTGTGTGCGCCTATATGAAACTTCCTGACATTAAAACTGTGTGCTGGCCCGAGACACAAACTTGGAACCTTTGCCTTTCGTGGGCCAGTGCTCTACCAACTGAGCTACCCAAGCACGACTCACGACCTGTCTTCACAGTTTCAGCTCTGCCAGTACCTCGTCTCCTAGCTCCCAAACCTCACAGAAGCTCTTCTGCGAACTTGCGAGAGGCAAAGGTCTCGAGTTCGAGTCTCGGTCCGGCAAAGAGTTTAAATCTGTCAGGAAGTTTCATATCAGCGCACACTTCGTTGCAGAGCGAAAATCTCATTCTGGAAACGTCCCCCAGGCTGTGGCTAAGCCATGCCTCCACAATATCCTTTCTTTCAGCAGTGCTAGTTCTGCAAAGTACGACATATTTCACTGCATACCCTTGGTGAACGAAGGATGGTTCGCTTTTTGTGGTGCTCTGTAAAACCTTATTATCATTCTTGCTGAGTCCCTTTAGTTATTAGAACGTATCATTTACAAGTGATGAAGACTGGTTTATGCGCTTTTGTTGTTGGTGAACCCATTCATTCCACTACGTGCCCTGAAATGACAGTGACTCTAACCTACGTCCGACTCATTCTGTCTTCTGCAATAAATTCGCTGCAAATTACACTGGAACTGACTACAGCCACAGAAAAAATCCCACGTTAATCGATGCCCCCAATTCATTTTCGTTGTCACCATTCGGGACTACTGACTTCATGTTGCTTGACAATTCATCCGGAGGCTGATAATCACATCACTGGTCAAGTCAGGAGCTCGCAGGTATCTTGCTTCCATTGTTGAGAAGCGGTATCTTGCACCATGCTTGCAGTAATTACGGGATGAAACCCAGATGACAGTCTTGTTTAGTACGAAGCTATTTCCTAATTTTGAAGACACGTCAACTATTAAAGAGTACAGAATAAAGTTCACAGCACTTTATAATCACAAACAAGAAAGAACTCCTATGCTGCAGAGCCCGCAAGAAGCATAAGCAACAGCTGTAAGTCGTTATCATTGTTCTGCTAGAAAATCATTGGTAAGCTAGGTAGTCGACTTACGAATGTTGTTTGATGTCGTAACCATTGGTATAGTGTTCAAGTGCATCAGAGATGGAATCAGGCCTCGATTCGTCGGGAGGATTAACAGTTTCACTCTTTGTTAATGTGTCTCCACCTCAAACAAAACTTGAAATCACCTACACTTTTAACGTGACACAGATATCGATGATTTTAATCATGAGAACAATAAAATATTTCTTTCTGTCGCTTTCTTTGAGAAGCATATCTGTCAAGTGGGGAGCATTAGGCAGCAACTGGCTGAAACAGGAGTAAGGAAATCAGCTTCAGACGAACAGGTAACTTTGAGAGATGAAATAGTGAAGGCACGGAGGATCAAATACGTAAAAAAAGAAGGTCTAGTAAACATCGTTGGTTTTCGCAAGAGATAATGAACTTAATTAATCAAAAGAGAAAATAGGAAAATGAGCTACTGAAGTAGACTAATGGGACTATACTCGTCCCAGAATTGAGACTAAGAGAAAGTGCAAAATAATTAAGCAGGAATGCCTGAACTATAAATAAAAAGCTGTAGAAGCATGTATAAGTAGTTGAAAGAGAGATACCACCTATACGAAAATTAAAGAGGCCTTTGGGCAGAAGAGATGAAGCTGTACGAAAATCCAATTCTCAGATGGAAAATCAGAAACGAAGCAAACAAGGGGAAACTCAAAGGTAGAAAGAGTATATAGATGAGATATACAACGGAAATAAACTTGCTATATTGTAGAAAGGAGAAAGGCCGTAGTTGAAGGCGGGAGATGTGATAATACTAGAAGAATTTGAAAGAGCTCAGAAACGACTAAGTCGAAACGTAGTCCCTCGAGTAGACGACATTCTTTTGGAACACATGATGTTTCAGGGATAGCCAGTTATGACAAAGTATTCCACCTGATATGCAAGATGTATAATACATGCAAAATAGTCTCAGACTTCGAGAAGCATGTAATTATTCCAAATCCAAGGAAAGTAGGTGCTAACAATTGTGAATATTACAGAACTGTCAGTTTAATAACTCATGGTTGCAAAATACTGGCACGAAGTATTTATAGAACAATAGAAGAACTTCGGGAATACTAGTTAGTGTACCGGGTAAAGGTAGAAACAAGCGAGACTGTACTGACAACAAGGCTTAGTTAGGAGGTATCGTAAGGAAAGGAAAACCCAAGTTTATAGCATTTCTAGAATGAAAGATAGATTTCCTTAATGTTGACTGGAATACACTCTTTGAAATTTTGAAGGTAGGAGTAGTAAAATACAGGAAGCGAAATACTATTACAGCTTGGACAGAAACCAGATATGAAGAGCAAGTAGTGGTTGAGAAGGGAGTTAGACAGGTTTATAGCCTATCTCGATGTTGTTTACATTGAGCAAACAGTGAAGAAACAAAATAAAAATTTGGAGAAGAAATTAAAGTTCAAGGAGAAGAAATGAAAACTTGGTGATTTGCTGATGACACATTGTTGTTCTTTCAAAGATACCAAAGAGTTTAGAAGAGCAGCTGAACGGAGTTGATGGTGACTTGAAAGGATGATATAAGACGAATATCAACAAAAGCAAAACAAGGATAATGGAATGTAATCGATATAAATCAGGTGATGCTGAGAGTAGGTATAAAATAATACCGTACTATAAACAGTGGATGAGTTTCACAATTTGGGCAGCAAAACAACTTATGGTCCCTGAAATAGAGAGGTTATAAAATTTACACCGGCAATGGCAAGAAAAGTGTTTCTGAAGAAGAGAAATTTGACATCGAAGATGGATTTAAGTGTTAGAAAGTATTTTCTGAAGGTTTATGTCTAGAGTGTAGCCTTGAACGGATGTAAAACGTGCACAATAAACAGTTCAGACAAGAAAAGAATGGAAGCTTTTGAAATGTGGTGCCACAGAAGAATGCTGATTATTACATGGGTAACTATGGTGTGATGGGTAATAGAATTGAAGAGAAAATAAATCTGTGACACAGCTTGACTAAAAGGAGGGATCGGCTGACAGGGCACATTATGAGATTCAAGGGATCGTCAATGAAGTATTAGAGAGAAGCTGGAGGGAGGTAGGTGAAAATCGAAAACAGAGATCAGGAAATGAATCTCGTGTGCTTAATCAATAATAAAATGTAGTTATATAGTTGTTTTTCACAAGGTAGAATCTGAATTTCGCTTACGAATATCGACAATCAAGCTTATTAACATTATTATGAATATTGAAGCTATAAGCAGCAGGTCGGAAAGGGGAGGCGAGGCACGCTACACAGTCTACGGACTGAAGCCCACAACAACATCAACAGTTCTTTATTTGACGACTCTAAAGTAAATATGTCTGAACATTTTAACAACTTTTATCTGTGTATCACTTTTGCTACGAATGAGGCTGTATGTTATAGGCTTAGAAGTGTATAACTGAGGGCACTGCTATTGCATTGTCTTTTTCGCGTACTTGCGGAAAATCATTTTGTTTCTTATTTCTTTCTAAGTGAAGTCTCTTTTCCTTTCTATCTTGCCTGAGGTTTGCGTGCTCTACCTGTAGACTCACGAATCGTATCGGATTTTCTCTCGGGGATGAGGGAGGATCACACATTCTTAACGCCTACGGTTTGTTTTACAGGTCATTTATTGCGGAATGTACCCACAGTTAATATTCATCTTTCACTTATTTATTGAAGATGATATGTCTGAGAAAGTAGTACCCTTGCATTATTCCAAATATTCGAGGAGGCTTTACGCTTGAAAATCGATCTACGACGCTGTTGTACGCGCATTAGACTAGTATTGAAGAAGAGGTGGATTCAGTCCCCACCTAAATTCTGGTGAATTTCAAAATTGCTGCGTTCACTAATGCATACGCTTGAAAATCATGCTGCCAATTTCTGTCTACATCTTTGTCCATTGTTACTATTTCCTTGGTTCATGACGACTTATTGCATGGTAAATATTTATGTAATGGTATTTGCTTTATTTTAAGCAAATATATATGTAGTACAGAAATGTGGATATTGTCAAAAGATTACAACCTACAGTGGTGCTTACGAAAATGGAATAGTGTTTCGTTCTGGCATTCGCGGTAGTGCGGGTAGTTCCAATGAGCATACTGTGCTGTTTGTCCTCGTCCTACGCCAGCAGTGGATGCTCGCTTTGAAGAGATGCAGTTAAGTATCAGCGACGTTACTCGGCGCTCATGAATATGTATGCCACTTGTAACAAGCACCCACGAGCTGAGCGTGCGGTAAACACTGCAGAAGTAAACAAGGCGAGCATCAGACTTAGTAGTGGGAGTTGGGTAGCTTATCGCTGCCTGTACCACCTCGAACTTTTGTAATGTAGAACCTAGGGAGAAATGTCGAGAACTCACAGTGAAATTAGAGTAGTATTTCATTCCATCAGTGACATCAGCCATACATGTAACGATTTATGTCACTGTGTAGTGACCCATCAACGTCATGTCTCTGAAATTGCGATTAACAAACTTCAGTATTGGGTCAGTCGATGTATGGTTGCTGCTGTAAATCTCTTATGTAGTGGTGATCCATCAGTGTGAAAAGCTTCTGACAGTACTTAAATGTAGCTGGCTGATCACTGGTACTGAAAAGGCTGAACTAGCCACTTTACAACACACTGCCAACAACCTAACTCCTTCGACTCTATTCCAAAAGCTACAAAAAATTGTAAAATTTTCTCTATAATCTTCTCGTCGTTGGCTGAAGTAAAGGTCAATTTGGTTCGGTGTGGTGTACACTGACTAAATCTATGACACGACGGCTTAACAATTCGAAATTCGATGGCTAATTGACTCTATGATGGGGTTTGGCAAATCTTAAACATGATATTGGTTTATTGTTAGACATGAAAACTGTACTGTTGTACAAAATGCGGTAAATTCTGGGTGGCGACCCATATTGGTCATGATCACGCGCTGAGTGTCTGTTGTACCGTGCGGAGCGCAGCCGCATAAGAAAGTGCTGCCTTTCCAGACCTCCGCTGGACAGTTCTTGAGAAAAGACACTCCACAACGGTCTAACACGAAGGGTTGGCGTCGGTCTGAGGGTGAATATGCACTGAGAAGGAGGTACGCACATAGTGTTAGAGCGTGCTTTATTTTGCTTCAGTTGTATGTAATTATTTTTGTTAGTACTTATGAATACGGCTATTGCATATTTCACAAGGATAGTGCTTGTAAAAATCAAAAAATATAATGGCAGCCCTAAAAAATTATTTGTACATTGCCATTGCTACCCACGTGAAATGACCAAATTGTCATGTTTTCGGCAGTAATGAATGGAATTGTTGAAAACTATATGAGTTGAAAGAAAGAGCTTTCCTGTGAGTGTGATCTGCAAAAAATAGCTACAATTTCTGTACTTTTGTTCATTTGTATATGTTGGAGGTTACTGATTCCAACTAAGTGTGACTAAAAGATAAGCAACAAATATGGTTGTGTATGAGAAAATGGTTGGTTTTGCAGTTGACTTGGACAAAAGTGTAATCTCTATAATGTGCTCAGGAGAACTTGTTTTCCGTATATTAGTAAGGGTGTGCATATGTCGCCCATGGAATAAATGTTGAGTAGTAATACATATTTGCAAAACACGTTTTGAGTCCCACACGTAGCCTAGTTTGGATGGTCTTGTTGTTTTCAAGGATCTGTTACATGTAACTTACCTCGTCCTAGAAGTCCTTTATTTGAATACGTCCACTTGAAAGGCTGTCATTCCGATTGAATGACCTGTGGTTAAACTAAAAATATAGGAATTTAATTCTATTAAAATGCCTCACTAGAAAAGAAAAAAGTCAGTTCAGTGAAACAGTAGCCAGTGTCCTTGACATTGTTTCGTAATATTACTTGATATTCAAACATGATGTTAGCACGAATGAAGAAATAAGAAAGCAGATTGGCAATTAGTATGAAATAAATTACGATTTGGTGTATTTTCGGCAGTTGCAGTTAAGGGCAAACTTCATTATCCAAGATTACCAATAATTCTTTTCAGTATTTACATAGTCTTTGAAAATCCTATTTTTCAAACCTATAGATTGTAATCATTTTGACTGTCTGTGCAAAAACACTCATCGTTCCAATAGTCTCATCATGCCCTAAGCTCGGCATAAAATTGTTGAATTTCCTTAGGTATGAACAAGGCAGCAGTCGCAATTAAACATCTAGGAGTAATGCTGTTGAGCGACATGGAATGAAAGGAGCAATTAACGTCATTTGTTGGAGAAGTGAATGGTTCACAATGGTTACTTGGGAGTCTTGAGAAGATACAGGACTCCTTTAATGGAAAGGAGTGGATGTACAGAACCCATGTCTTTCACATTCTTCAGTGGTGCTCGAATGACAGTGGTTCACGTTAGTCCAGAAAGAAGGCTTTAGAGATGTAACTCTACATTTGTCGGTTCTATCGGTATGAGTGCATATCAAAAACTCTCTGTGGACTAGAGAACAGGGGTCTTCAACAGGCTGCAGAGCAATCCTATTTCCCTCGGCGTTCATAATGCATAAAGACTAATGACAAAATAGTTCTCACACGGAGGCCAATCGTTGTTCCCACGCTCCGTTGGCAACTGGGACATGAATGGAAATGAATAGCGACCGAACAACATAGCCTCCGTCTTATTCTTAGAGCGGCTTATGGAGTATTGATATACAATATCTCATCTTATTTTTAAAAACATTTGTATGTATGTCGTATGTTAACCGGGGACCTAGAAACGACAGAGAGGCTCCGTCCCCGCGGCAGCCACATTGGTCCACAACCCTACGACGACTACCGCAGTCCACCCCTCCGCCGCCTCACACCGAACCCAGGGTTATTGTGTGGTTCGGCCCCCGGTGGACCCCCCCCCCCCCCCCCCCCCCCCCAGGGAACGTCTCACATCAGACGAGTGTAGCCCCTATGTTTGTGTGGCAGACTAATGGTGGTGTACGGATACGTGGAGAACTTGTTTGCACAGCAATCGCCGACATAATGTAGCTGAGACGGAATAAGGGAAATCAGCCCGCATTCGCGGAGGCAGATGGAAAACCGCCTAAAAACCATCAACAGACGGGCAGGCTCACCGGACCTCGACGCAGGTCAGCCGGGCGGATTCGTGCCAGGGACCAGGCGCTCCTTCCCGTTCCGGAAAGCCGTGCGTTAGAGCGATCTGCTAACCGGGCAAGCTTTATAAATTTTACTGTACGTCCTTTATTTAATTCTTTTACTGTAATTTAGTGGCTAAGGCATCATTCTAAAGTTCGAGCAGGAAGAAGTACTATACTCCTGGAAATGGAAAAAAGAACACATTGACACCGGTGTGTCAGACCCACCATACTTGCTCCGGACACTGCGAGAGGGCTGTACAAGCAATGATCACACGCACGGCACAGCGGACACACCAGGAACCGCGGTGTTGGCCGTCGAATGGCGCTAGCTGCGCAGCATTTGTGCACCGCCGCCGTCAGTGTCAGCCAGTTTGCCGTGGCATACGGAGCTCCATCGCAGTCCTTAACACTGGTAGCACGCCGCGACAGCGTGGACGTGAACCGTATGTGCAGTTGACGGACTTTGAGCGAGGGCGTATAGTGGGCATGCGGGAGGCCGGGTGGACGTACCGCCGAATTGCTCAACACGTGGGGCGTGAGGTCTCCACAGTACATCGATGTTGTCGCCAGTGGTCGGCGGATGATGCACGTGCCCGTCGACCTGGGACCGGACCGCAGCGACGCACGGATGCACGCCAAGACCGTAGGATCCTACGCAGTGCCGTAGGGGACCGCACCGCCACTTCCCAGCAAATTAGGGACACTGTTGCTCCTGGGGTATCGGCGAGGACCATTCGCAACCGTCTCCATGAAGCTGCGCTACGGTCCCGCACACCGTTAGGCCGTCTTCCGCTCACGCCCCAACATCGTGCAGCCCGCCTCCAGTGGTGTCGCGACAGGCGTGAATGGAGGGACGAATGGAGACGTGTCGTCTTCAGCGATGAGAGTCGCTTCTGCCTTGGTGCCAATGATGGTCGTATGCGTGTTTGGCGCCGTGCAGGTGAGCCCCACAATCAGGACTGCATACGACCGAGGCACACAGGGCCAACACCCGGCATCATGGTGTGGGGAGCGATCTCCTACACTGGCCGTACACCACTGGTGATCGTCGAGGGGACACTGAATAGCGCACGGTACATCCAAACCGTCATCGAACCCATCGTTCTACCATTCCTAGACCGGCAAGGGAAATTGCTGTTCCAACAGGACAATGCACGTCCGCATGTATCCCGTGCCACCCAACGTGCTCTAGAAGGTGTAAGTCAACTACCCTGGCCAGCAAGATCTCCGGATCTGTCCCCCATTGAGCATGTTTGGGACTGGATGAAGCGTCGTCTCACGCGGTCTGCACGTCCAGCAAGAACGCTGGTCCAACTGAGGCGCCAGGTGGAAATGGCATGGCAAGCCGTTCCACAGGACTACATCCAGCATCTCTACGATCGTCTCCATGGGAGAATAGCAGCCTGCATTGCTGCGAAAGGTGGATATACACTGTACTAGTGCCGACATTGTGCATGCTCTGTTGCCTGTGTCTATGTGCCTGTGGTTCTGTCAGTGTGATCATGTGATGTATCTGACCCCAGGAATGTGTCAATAAAGTTTCCCCTTCCTGGGACAATGAATTCACGATGTTCTTATTTCAATTTCCAGGAGTGTATTATTCATAGTTGCACTACTTGTATTAACGTACCCCGGCAGTGTCTAGTGCATAACCATACACTAAAGGCATACATTGTATCTTGCCTTCAATATAAATAACAGAACTAGGCTGTTGCAGTCGACTTGACGTCTGAAACATTGTTTATTAGTTTTCTATTTCAGGTCAGGCATGAAGATTTTCAGGTTGTGAGACCTATTCCACATGGAAGCTAATCATGTAAGATCATTACGAAATTGCATTTCGTGACATGCAAATATATTAACAGCACATATGAACTGTTTGCTCTAAGGCTTATGAAATTTCTGTAACAAAAATAATTTACTAGCGAATCAGCCCACTGTCTAACCGTTGTTGGATAGAGTTTAGTTCGCAATTGATTAATCTCAATGAAGAAACCACAAACGTAAACGGAAAGTAGTCATTCTCGATAAATTTTTTTTTTTTAAAGAATAGTATCAACCTCAGAAAACCCTCCCTACGGACTGATGTTGAGACTCCCAATCTGGCGTGTCTTTCGGCGCCCTCCCCACACCTTGTGCTCGAATTTGTAGCCATTCAGAATTAACGATGCCTTCCTTTCTTTACTCAGATACCTTGCTACTTTCCAAAGGTACTGATTTTGATATTAATAATGTAAAAGAGTGTCTATCACTAAAGAAGACGTGATAATTTTGCATACAAAGTAACACTCATGAATAAAATACTAGATATGGCTTAGCTACTTAAGTTGTAATATATTAACTGAAGTGTTGGTTTTACACATTGTCCTTACCTTCATTTATATTATGATTTTTGTTGCAGTCTTCAGTCCAAGGACTGATTTTATGGAGCTTTCCACCCTTTATCTCTCTGCAACCAGTGAAGCTTTATTTACTTGAACCTGTGCACAAGCCTTGGTTTTCCTCAGTAATTCTTATCCGCACAGCTCCATGCGCATCGCTTCATTACTAAATTAACTTAAATAGCTCAGAATGCGTCCTTACATTACATATTTTCTTTTATTCTTTTTGTGCCTTAACACTCTAGTGATCAACATCCCATTGGAGGTACACATGACAGGACTGGAATTTTACCGATTTGTGGACAAGAACGAACTTCTATGACCTCGTTAACGTTCGTTTAAGAGTTGTTGAAGATCTGTTCTTTTATTCGTGTGTTAGTAGTTGTGGAGTAGACCACTACTGGGAATAACTGACAGTTGAATTTAAATAGTAAGTATAACTATTAAAACAATGCTTCATTCAGGTTAGAAAACTGAAAATAGTTCCTTAATAAATCTGCCACCATATGTCATTTACTTCAATTAATTCAACATTATTTGTATCATCGGGGCACACACCAATTTTCAGCATTACATAAAACTAATACTAAGTATTAATGACAGCACTTTAATAATTTTTATGTGTTATTTCTGTTGTAATTTTCCTTGGAGAGGAAGTATTGTGACTGTGAGAGAAAATTTTACCCTCCACCTCCCCCCAAATTTGCCCCCTTCCAAAGAATAATGTTATAACAGAATAATGTTAAAAGACATTCTTAGAGGTCAAGAAACACAATGAAATTCCTTGAGCCTGCATGCTTACAGAATGCAACAAGCATATCGGTGGAACTTAAAGAATAGATCAAAATGTGAATCAGTGCAGGAAATGCTACTTCGATCTTTTCATTTGATTGCTGAATTTCTTAACGCTATGTGTTAGGAACCATGGCACTTTTGTTATAATAAATAAACAGGTACCGTCTGGATCACCACATTTTATGTAGCGGCAGCCGGTTTCCGACGGAGGTGCAGACCACCTACAGGTCTGGAGCCGTAAGGAGCAGTTTGTCAATGTTGCCAAACTGGAACCAGACCTGAAGATGATCTTCAATGCAGACTAAATAATGAGTTGTGATCCACATGGTGTTTATTTATGCAACTGCATACATTTCATGGATACTCTACCACAAAAATGGAAACACATTCGTCCACGTAAAGTTTCGAAGAGAATTCACACATGCTTAGTTGAGGAGGTACGAGAACTCACGAAAAGGACCTGAACGAGCCCCGCACTCCAATGCTGTAGCAGACCAGCTCCGGTTTGATGGAATCAACCACTCTATGGTGAAAATATAGGAACCGAAAAGAAGACGATGTAATGGAATAAATCGTAAGACATCAGCAGTTATCCAGTGCAAGAAATATAGCGTGGGACTCTGTGTTGAGTGTTTTGCCGCTTATCGTACAAAACAGTTGGTTGTTTTTGTTCTTGATTTTTACTCATATTTAATTTAAAAGTTTTCATATGTAGGTAACTGTTGCTCTCAATACTGCCAGGAGGTACAGTACATTATGTTAGAACTAGAAAGGTTAAAATTACTGTTTCGCATTAAATGCTTAACTTTAAATGTAACAATCAAGCTAAAACTAATAAATGTAAAAAATTAAAAAAAATAATGTTGGAACTAATTGATTAACCTGTTTTTCCCCAGTTCAATTCAGGACCTCTTGATCTACAATTTGACTTCCACATCCAATGTTCAGTATTCTTTTACAGAACCGTATTTCAGAACATTCCAACATATTCACGCCAGCTTTGTTTTTGCACATCCTTCATTTCTGTACACCTCACTGCAGACCAATACTTCGATAACGAACTTCCTAAGATTTAAAATTTATATTCTTTGTTAACGTATGTATCTTTGTTAGGAATGCTTTCATTAGGATTGGTACTATACATTTTATATCATCTTTGTTTTGGTATCCAACAACAAAACCCATCTACAACGTTTCATCTCTCCTTTCCTTACTCGATTCTCTCAGCATCACCTGACTTTATTAGACGACACTCAGCTACCCTTGTCTACTTTCATTTGTATTAATTTTCTAACTTCTTTACGAGACACTATGCCTTCCGTGTTCTTGTTTCCCAAGTCCTTTTCCGTATCTGATAAAATTACAATATCTTAATCAATGTTTAAAGTTTGTATTTCTTTTTACAGAACTTTAATCCTCTTTCTTCCTTTCCCTTACTGCTTTCTCAATGTACGTTTTCAATATCGTGGCCGATAGGCCACAAAACTGTCTGATTCTCTTTTATTATTCGACTCCTATAACCTCGTTTAGGTGTCAATGCAAATTGTAGACGATCTGTCACTCCTAGTGTTTTATCATTAAAAACTGCAGAATATCAAACAATGTATTTGAGTAAGCAGTATCAAAAGCTAAATCTCATAATGCTGCATGCAAAGATAAGCCTTAGGATCATTATTGTATCATGTGCTCATACATTTCCCCTGAATACGAACTGATCTTCCCTCCCCCCCCCCCCCCCCACCCCCTCACTGAAGTCGGCTTCTTCTAGTCTTTCCATTCTCCTGTAATTATCCCTTCTACATATTTTGCAATCACGTCTCACGAAGGCAATAGTTCGGTAACACATCTGACAAGTAAGTATTGTTATTATCACATTCAAATGAAGTCTGAGGATATTTCGCCTATCTCATTTGTGTTGCAAACTATGTGGATAGTTTTCTCGTTTTTTGTACCCCAATGACATCAATGAGCCAACATAGTTTACTACAGGAGCCTTGTTGGGACTTAGATCTTCCAGGCTCTGGCTGAGTTGTATCGCAACTTCGCATCAGTCATCTTCACACACTTCCTCTTCCTTGTTCACAATCATCTTCAAGTTTGATTCTTCTATATACTTAAATTTTTCGTATACACGTTATATGGTTCTGCCATCTCTTCTCTTCTCGGTACTAAACTGATTTCCCGCAAGAGATATTGAAATTTATGTTCTTCTATCCCAAAAACTTCCTTCCAATTTCAATAATTGATCATATTTTTTATTTTTTATTTTTATCTTTAATGTTTCTGATATGTGTGAATTATTATACTTGTTCTGACACGATGTGAAGTATTTCAGTGCTATTCCGTAATTCTGAGTAATAAAGTGTCATCAGTATTATTGTAAGCAGTAATCACTGCATATAGCTTGGTTCAGGGAATGTGAATTTGTCTGCTTAAACTCTTATCTCTTGTGAGATGTTCACATTGTTGTATGACTCACAGTTGATGTTCAGTCAATACTGTAAATTAAGTGAGTGGTATCTCTTTTTCCAAGTTTTGAAATAAATGATACACTTTAAGAATATAGGTTGCCGAATTTGGTAATATCAAAGAAATTTTACATTTTACGTGTATATTCTAGCAGAGAAAGATCCTTTCATATTACATATATTACTATTGACATAACGTATTGGTTGAATAGTGTATTGAATCCTGGTGGAATGGCAACAGTATTATTACAAAAGGAATGTTGTCTCGCTGTTACATTATTTTGTCTGAATTTTTTCCCACATCCATTACTTTGTGATCTGCACTACAATTTCAATCAGTTTTATGAAATTTGGTTAAACGGATGTGAGCGTAGTGGGCTATTATTTCCTCGAACAGGGTGTATAAGCATGTATGACATATACCCCTGTAATGCAGATCATACGTTCATTGAAATTCATCAATTGGAGTATAATGTGGTGTTTCATCACCATCGATTTTTATTTTCTAGTAAGTATAGGACCACTTAAAATAGCTATGAGGCATTATACTCAAAAAAGGCCAACTTTTGAAGAAAGAAAGGTATGCTGATGTGGCTGAACAATAAATCTCAAAAGCAGTTGGAATATGTTCTGAAGAGGCTAATTTCAGTACCGCAATATGACGGGAAAGTAGGTAGTTGGACAGCGTGACAACACACAAGAAATTAGGTAGCAGAAGATTAAACATGTCAATTTGTTTCACCGTGGTGATGAAATACCACTCGTCCAGACAGCTATCCGTGTTTAGAACATTATTGCTTCGAGGTAAGCAAATACAGTTGAGTTTTGTTTGTCATTTTGAACAAATAGCACATCCTTGTTGATATGTGACACTTAAGCAACGTGAAACAACCTAAGTTCGTAGGAAGACAACCTCAATTCCAAGACGGCAAAACATCTCATTGGAGAAGAAAAAGCAAAATAGCCTCTGTCATTATGAAAGCTGTGTAACGCCAGATACGGTGCACTCTCTGAAAGGAAATGTGGTGTAAACGAAATTTATGCGGGTATAAAAAGGCGGCAGGAGGGTGCTGCCGTCGTTTTTATGGGCTTCGTGGACACTAAAATGTTTTACTCTTCTCACTTACCGCCACATTTCGTTTTATGTCCCATCTACATGTGCCATGCTTATAACATGCAGAAGTTAAAGCTTTCTGACTATTTTCATGATATGAATAAATTCCTGTGATGTCGGAACATGAGATGGAAATCCGTGCAAATCGCCATAGTGTAATTACATCAGTAGTACCATAGAACTGTTCTTCATCATAGGTATCATACCATCTGTTGCTACGCCATCTGGGCCATAACGTCTGCATCCGCGGTTTACTTCGCAGGTGCCATAACGGATTCATAGAAAGCCGTGAAACGCTTCCAAACGACCAAGTAACGGCACTCACTGTAGGGCTTATGCGCTCAAAGCTGTGTTTCACTTCCCACCTAGGCTGCAGCGGAATAAATTTCAGTTGTTGAAGTAGAAACGCTGGTAGTAAACCTGTTTCCATTAACGTCTGAGACCATTTAATATGACCTATGTATTGGTTAGTTGTGAAATTCGATACCAGGGACCGAATGCAATCAGAAAGCCCAAGAATGTCATTCATATCCTTCAAGAAAAACGTTGTTCTGCTTCTAATGAGCAATATTTTAATTTTTTTATTGTATTTTTTTTCTATATGGCTGTACTCCAGCAACGATACTCGTATGGACTTAAAAGGAATCGAAAATAAAAGCAAACAGTTGCAAAATTAAGATTTATTAACCGTTTACCAATGTTTTGACAAATATAAAATTGAAATCGCTCCAAGTCGGTAGCCAAGTATTTGCCATATTAAATCATACAAAATGTCTTCTGGAGCCAATGTCACGTGAATTTTATATTAAACTTTTATGAAAAAGTCCTACAGTTCTGGGATACTGCCTTCAGCTACGCATTTTAACTACTGATAAATGTGGGTTACCTGTACATTGTGCTAGACAAGAGCCTTTTGGCTTCAACATCCGTTTATATCAATATGTGATTTTACGAGGCCATTATCTTTCCGCAAAAGATTTAATTCTGCAACTGATTGACTGTCATTTTCCAATTCTATTGAGCATTTAAAAGCTAGAAAACCGCTCTCAAGTATTTACCAGAGCCGACAGAAAAGTATGATACAGAAACAACTAGAAATAAATTTCGGTTAGTTAGTATTTTATTCTCAGCATAATATCCTTTGCTGACTGCACTTATCCAAGGTGCATACCATTTTATTACTTAATCCTTCAAATATACCGATTCAGACCGGAAATATTCCGGTATTTTCATCTAACTGAGGTGAAAAAGCCATGGGATAGCAAATGCGCACGTACAGATGGCGTTAGCATCGCGTACACAAGGTATAAAAGGTCAGCGCATGGATAACGCAGTCAATTGTACACAGGTGATTCATGTGAACAGATTTGTGACGTGATTATGATCGCACGATGAGAATTAACAGACTTTGAACGTGGAAAAATAGTTGGAGCTTCACGCATGGGACGTTCTGCTTCGTAAATAGTTAGGAAATTCAACATTCCAAGACCCACAGTGGGAGGAATGTACCGAGAATACCAAATCTGAGGCATTACTTCCGAATATGGCAAAACGCACTGGCCGACGGTACTCGCTTAACGACCGAGAGATAACGGGCAAACAACAGTCGAGAAATAACCGCAGATGTCAGTGTATGACGGGGCTCAATTTTGTGTCTCTGCGTTGTGGCAGCAGGCGACCGACTGAATATCTTTGCTAACAGCACGGTGTCGACTGCAGCGCCTCTCCTGGGCTCGTGGCCATAACAGTTAGAATCTAGACGACTGGAAAACCGCGGCCTAGACGGATGACTTCCGATTTCACTTGTAACCGTACCGCCAGTAGGATTCGAGTATGGCACGGACCCCACGAAACCATTGACGCAGGTCGTCAGCAACACACTGCGCAATCTGGTGGTAGCTCCATAATGGTGTGGACTGTGTTTACATGGAATGGACTGGTTCCAGAGATCCAAATGAACCGCCAATTGACCATTTGCAGCCAATCGCCCACTTCATGTTTCCATACGATGTCGAAATTTTTATCGATGACAATCTCTTATGTCATCGAGCCACAATTGTTCGCGATTGTTTTGGAAAACATTGTGGGCAATTGGAGCGAATGACTGGCTACCCAGATCGGCCGACGAGAATCCCAACGACCATTTATGGGACATAATTTTGTGGGACATAATCGAGAGATCAATTTGTGCTCAAAATCCTGCACCTGTAACACTTTCACAATTACGGATGGCTATAGCAGCGCAGCTCAGTGTTTCGGTAGGGCAATTCCAACGGCTTGTCGAGTATCTGCCACCTCGAGCTGCTACTCTACGCCGGGAAAAAGGAAGTCCTACACAATATTATGAGGTATTGCTTGGTTTTTGTCACCTCAGTGTAGTGGTTACCGTAGCTGTCGTTTTATTTTCCCTAAAAGTTTTCGTTAACTTTTAATACTTTCACATAATCACATCACATACCATATCGTAACAGGAAACAAAACACGTTTAATAAAATAGTTCCTCGCTCTCAAACGCTTTTACACGCAAGTCTTCAAAATGGAAACCAATAAGAAGATTGTTAATTAATTTCTTCGCTGTCTAAGTGAGACTTGCGCAGAATTCACATTACAATTATTTTAAGAAGAACTCACATTTCTCATAATAACTGTTACTTTGTTGTAGTTTGTCCTGTTGAATAGTTACGTACAAGCGGAAATCCTCACACCTATCCCCTTTCGAGAATGTATCAAATGGGTTATGTCTCTTCAGCTAGCTGACGTCATTTGTGTACATTTTTGGGGAGGTTTCTCATCTGGATGTAGAAGGGTCGTCGATGTTATAATGTTGGACAGTGTCCTTTGGATACTTGCTATTTTTTCTGATGGGCAACCATGCGTTGTTCGCATTAGCACAAACAAGACGATGTTCTTCGGTACCTGGGAGATTCCAGGTGGCACACAGTGGCCAATCTGCCAGACGAATTGAGTGTAGTCTCAGTTTCGTCGGGAATTTTCTATTGACAACGTAATACCACTTTGCCTTTAATTCCTGGGATTCCGAGTTCGATTGCCGGCTGGATTGGAGTTGTCCGCTCTGGGCCTGGGTGTTTGTGTTTTTCTTCGTGCAAGTCGCCAAAGTAGCAAAGACTTGTAATAGGCAACCGAACTACCCAAGACGGGGGTCTCCCACACAATAATACCGCAACATTGTTTCATTTCATAGAGCAAGTAACTTTCTACGCATAGGAGTTCAAAACTACACTGTGAATGAAGATTGGAGCACGTGGTGGCGCGAAGAAGAGTTGTCTCTTCCCACACGGAACATGCTCTTAATCTCACATTCCACTTGCTCAAATGTGTGCACAATACATTGTACTCTGTAATCAGTCTATTCTGGAAAAATTACACTAAGTTTCAATCTTGCTTATTGACATAAAATGTCGTTATGATTATGGCACCTTTACGTATCTCATGACGTTATTAAATTTTTAACATCGTAAAAACATTTTCGTTATTGAATACGATGTATTTGGTAATTAATTTCAAGAATAAACGTTCTGATCTGTTCGTTCAAACAGGAAGTCTTACCAAAACAGAAAGCACGACAATTTGATGAAGAACCTTGTGCGAATGTTCATGTGGAGCACAAAGTTGTGTGTAAGTGTATCATGGTCTGAGGGCAAACGTTAAAATAGTACAATCTTAGCGTTTGAGCTGTGATGCTGCATGATAATATGGAAAATGAGGTACACTTACTAGAAATTAGGAGCTTTTCCGAAGTGTCGGCTTAGGAATGAATACGCGGAAAATACTAAGAACGGATGCGATGATTGGACATGTTAAGACCTCAGGTAATAACTTCTATGGCATTAGAGGGTGCCGTAGAGCTAAAATTTATAGGGGAAGAAACAGCAGAGGAGGAGAGAGATGTGAATATATTCTAAAAATATGACTGAAGACGTTACATGTGACTGAAAATAACGCGAGGGTTCCGTAAAAGCTTAATTATGTATATGGATAGTTCATCCACAGGGTATGGTGAGTGATCATTCGAGTATGAAAATATGTGTCATAAGTGGCCGTATCTTTTGACTGCAATTACTTAGAAGCTTATATGTTTTACACGGCCGAGGGACCGAATAGTATTTGACATAAGTTTCAGCTCGATACTTCTACCCGCTCCTGAGAGAAAAGGGGTATTTCCAGGTGGACAGACAGGCAAAAAAGTAATCCTTTACGGATACCGTTTTTTCCATTCGAGGACCCGAGCACAAAAAATAAGTTTAATCGGAACTGTAAAACTAATTTTACTTACCTCTATTGCCTACAGATGATGAGGAGTTCGAAAGTATGTAAGCTCAGATAGAAAGAGATCATGCCAATTGTTAAGAGAGACGAAAATTAGTTGTGGTGAATAACTTTAAAGTCGAAGGTAGGGAAACGGAAAGAAAATTAAACAAGTAGGAGAACAGGCGCTGCGGGAAATGATGTGATATAAAGAGGACGCTACCTGGCATAAATTTGCACAGATCATAATTTAAATTTTTCCGTAATTTCGATTTAGAGTCATGAAAATTGGATTTATAAGTGGAAGAGTCCTGGAGAAACTAGGAGGTATCAAGTAGATTATACAGAGTGTTTCACAGTGTTCTAACGAATTCAGATTCGAATAACGAATGCTAAAAAAAGGTACAGCGACGGTGATTCCGTCTATTGGTAGTGCGGAGTGTAAAGTTTCGTCCCATGTACATGTCAGTAATCATGTCGCACTAGTCGAAGAAACAACGTGCGTTTGCGATGGAGTCTTATTTTCCCTACGGCGATTCCGTCATGCACGTGTAACGTGTCTTTCCTAAGCCGTTCAAGGTACAGCCGCGATAGCCAATTCCCGCTCGTGGAACAGTATTGAACTAGGTAATAAACATCCGCAAACTGCCAGTGCATCGAATCGAAAGTCAACCATCTGAAAATCCTGATTCAACCGACCCAGACTTGAGTGGTTATTTAAAAGCGAAAGTCTACTCCGACCCACCGTGAAGCTTTGCAACATTTAAAAGATAGAATAAAAAATGAAATTTCCAGAATTCCTCCAGCAGTTACGAAAGAAGTGTTCATAAACTGGGTGAAACGCCTCTAGTATCACGTAGTCGCTAATGGTCATCAATTGTCCAATTTCGTATTTAATAAGTAAAGATCTATGAGCAATGCGACAATTTGGAAGGCAGACTATGCCTATCCAAAAATTAGAGAGATTTTGGGAGAAAAGAGAAGCAGCTGTTGGAATATTAGGAGTCCAGGTGAGAGGCGGAGTGAGGTAATTGCTGAGCCATGCAAGGAAAACGAGTAACAATATGGAAAAGGAGAAGGAAGTAAAGACGAAACTGAGACGGGAGAACACCGAAAGACGTAATTTGAAACAAGGCACTGTTCTCTAAGAATTACTGAGATCCGTCGGAGAAAATACCGTAACAAAACTATTCCACGTGACATGCAAGATATATAAGAGATTCGAAGAGCCTCCAGGATAGAGCCTTTAGGATCAACGAGTATCTAATTTCGACAAGGTGAACATCAATAAAAGCAAAACAAGGGTAATGGGATGTAGTCGAATTAAATTAGACGATGCAGCAGAAATTGGATTACAAAATGAGACACTAAAAGTATTATATCAGCTAACTTATTTGGGCAGCAAAATAATTAAAAGGGCTGAAGTGAAGGAAAGATAACTAACATTAGTAAAACGAATTCTTGTAAAAGATGTATTTACTGAAATCGAATATAAGTTTAACCGTTAAAAAGCAGTTTCTGTTAGGTAACTGTATGGACTGAAATGTTGCAGAGACGTAAAACATGGACGGTAAACAGACGGGGCCAGAGCAGAATAATTTTCAAAGGAGGTGCTAAGAATAATTTTGAAGGGTAGATGGGCAGCTGGCTCAAGTAATGAGGAAGTACTGAATCTATCCATGGAGAAAAAAGTTATTCAGTAACTGTGAAACATATATGTCTTCTTAAAAAGGCTAAGACTGCTCCCCTAGGTAGTGATAACCAAGCCTTAATATTTCCAAGATATATAAAGCGAGTAATTCTAATACCCAAGATGAAGAAATTGGGAAACACTATCTAAATGGTAATATTGAATATAAATAGTGACACACACTCACACACACACACACACACACACACACACACACACACACACACATAAATTCAGTGCAACGAAAAGAAATAGTTAATAGTACCTTCATATTTAACACTTGTAAGTTGCACAGTATGCAGCTGTTCTTAAAGACAATGAACTACATTTGCCAGTTTTCCGTTCATACCGTCCATCTGTGCAATGTGGATGTCTCTTCAAGTTTTTAATTATCAGATTTACATGCAAATCTAAAGAAATCATATGAGTGAGCATCTAAACCCTCTCATTCTTATGTAACACCGTAACAGTGAGTGAGATTCCATAGTTAATTGTCTAGGGAACAGTAGTCAGTATAACGGCACCAGTCGAACTAAATCATTTATACCTCACAATTAATATCACTATAAGAAATATCACGTATTTACTATGTCTTATAACACTGGAGTCAATAACGCTGACTTCTAACACACCTCGAGTGGTTGTACATCGTAAGGTGATGCAACAGGTTTTCACACATGGCATGATACAAAAAATGGTAGGGAGTATTTCGAAGGCAATCAGAAACAAATAAATAGATTAGCAATTACATCTGACTATAAGAAATTTATTTTAAAGTTCCAGTGGCGAAATCGAACCAAGAAGTAAGAGTAACATCATTTTCTCAATTTTCAATGCCTGAGTAAGTGAAAAGTATTTTATACTATGAATTTACAGTACGACGAACTGAAAAAAAACACCGCAATCAGCGTCCATTAAACTAAATGCATTTTAGTAACCTACAAGGTCCAATTTTACTACGCATAAGCCATCGGCCTGAGTACAATATGAAGAATCATCATCACCCAGTGCTGCCGTGCTGATATCGGCACGATAACTGAATTTCACCACAACAAATCAACTGTAGTTCTCTCACCTAATTCTTTGTTCATTACAGAATTCATACAACAGCATATATCTTCACCAGACAAAAGTAGTTTTCTCACCAAACTCATTTCCATCAAGAATCATATAGAATCGAATATGAACACCATTCAAACTTGAACTAAAACGTAATGGTGTGTAATCGAGGATTCCCTTCCAGACGAGGAGAGTCACATAACCTGCAACCTTTGAACAATTCTGACTGAGCGAAGGTAGACTGACAGACCAAAGACGTGGAACTGCATTAATGACAAAGCAAAGAAGTTATTACAGTGCTGATATCGATTAATCGAAACTCGCATAAAATAGGGAAATGTATCGAGACCTAGCAAAAAAATAAAATAAAATAACATAAAAATACGGTTTAGAAATAAAAGTTTATTTTAACATCCTTCCTTATGAAATATGACAAATTTGTAATATGCTCTGGAAGAGATATAGAAAAAGTAATTGAATCACCAGATTAACAGAAGAAACAAATAACTGATAACGCATTTTACTGAAACTATTCTACTTCGTAAAGAAATGTATATTCTTTAGATTGTAATAAAAATTATTCAAGCACGATCAAATTGACAACAAGTACTTTCTAATACATAAAAATGTGTGAAGCCTTGAAGTAGAAATGTACAAATTTCTAGCAGAAAATGACATCATCTTTTTCCTAATGCTTAAGGATATGTAAGGTCTTGAAGTTATAATGACTTGATTTCTAAAACAATATCGCTAACAACATAGACTTACTAATATATGACATGTTTAAAATCTTTAAGCTGTAATGATTTTATTTCTAGCAGAATAAAATTAACAACATAAACTGACTAGTACATGAAATCTGTAAAGTCTTTCGCCAGGCGGGGTGGCCGAGCGGTTCTAGGCGCTACAGCCTGGAACCGCGCGACCGCTACGGTCGTTGGTTCGAATCCTGCCTCGGGCATGGGCGTGTGTGATTTCCTTAGGTTAGATAGGTTTAAGTAGTCCTAAGTTCTATGGGACAGATAATCTCAGAAGTTAAGTCCCATAGTGCTCAGAGCCATTTGAACCATTTTCTTGTAAAGTCTTTCAGTTACACCTTTTATATTTCTAACAGAATATCATTGTTATATCATCCAGTTCCTAATGCATAAAAATGTGAAAGTCTTTAAGTTGTTATGCCTGAGTTTTCAGCAGAACAGTATTAACAACATATACTTTCTGATACTAAAGTTTGGCGAAACATGTAAGTTATAATTATCGTATTTTAAGCTGAATAAAATTTACATTATCTACTTCCTAATACATCTGAATGTGTAATACTGCAATGATTGAATTTATACCGTAACACTGATGTCATCTACATCCTAAGGTCTTTAGATGTCTAAGGTATTTAGATTGGATTTGTCAATAATTATACCTGATAAATGTTAAACACTAGACGCTGAGAACAACAGGATTGTTGAGTTCCCGCTAAGAGAATGCAAGGGAATTGCTTCATTAGCAATGTTTCAATTAATCAGTACACAAAAAAGGGGAATCAAGATTTCTCCAGATAGTCTGAGACAGGGACTGACACAATGTTATGTTCTCAAGTAGGGAGGACCTGGTAAGGTATTGCACGCTGTAGAGAATATAAAAGACTTTTAAACGATTCCAGTGGAGAAATAGCTTCGTTGGTGGGTATAGTGAAGTCTTACAGTCAATCAGCTTGATCAATGAAGACATACCATTGCGAATCTTCTGAAACTGCTTGTCATAAATAACATCCGTTAAACAATTAGTTCCTTATGGTCTGGCGGCACTTCACATTCCATACTCGAGCAGGCGTCCTACTCAAGTGGCAGTTGTGCACTTCCCATTTGCACGTTTGTACGTCAGTTTGGGGGTACTAAATTTCGGTTATCTGAGTGCTGGTACTGCCACGTCCTTCATTCAGATTCAAATGTTGTGTGCAGGTTTGGTCAGTGTGGTTCCATGAGACTTAACTTCATGTGAGTGTGGCGAATTTCATACAGTCCAACAATACGCATTGTTTTCTTTTTTTCAGAACTGTCCCATGACTTACTGAATAATTCAATACGCAGATTCAAATAATAAATCAAACGAAAACTGCAAGCAATAATAACAAATTCCAATGATTGCCATTTTAATTAGCTCCATCGGCTCCATCTCTTTTCCTTTTGTCACGGTAAAGGAGGCTTATGATGTACTGTAGCCTGGGACTCTTATGTGTCTGGTGAAGGTGAGAGTCACTAGGAGAACTACATGAGCTAAACATTTTTGTGCTGCAAACGAATTTCTGCGAAAGGTAAACTCTTAGTAGAACACTGCCCACTGAACGCTGCAGGACTGACTAATGACGTCAGACAAACCGTCATACAGCCTTATTGCTCATGCAATAAATAGAATCTCTTTTAACAAAGAGAGTACCACAAGGACAGGAGACAACATAACACAGCTTGCATGGAATCATGCGTGACGCCGAAAGGAGATTATATATTCAAATGCATAATCTTAGTGCCATATGACGACTAAAAGTGACCGTTACCCTCTTTGTAGCAAAATGAAACAAAAGAACTAAGCCACTGGCTACGTGCAGCTAGTAAACGTGTAACTACATATCGCAGTTGTCCACCTGAAGACGAGAGTATAAACTCTCGAGAAGCGTCGTGGTTGTGGGAGAGAACAAAACGTAACGGACACAGAGAAATTGTTTTATTTTAACTTTAATTGTCAGAACAGTAGCAGTTTCCTTAAAAAGCAATCCAACATGGACGATATAAGGTTAAACTGAATGTATATATTGCAGATTATTGTCTCTATCTTAATCAGGCAACACGCTGGCTTTTTACTTTCTTAACTTAATTGTCCTTCTGTCTCTGTTTTATGCGAAACGCTCATTTGTCATTTCGTCTGTGTCAATCTTTTACTTAATCATCAAATCCGCCTTTTACATTTCAAATTATGCCTTATATTATGCCAGACATTCATTTTGTCAACCGTCTTGTCCAATATTATAATATGTTTTAAACTTTTTACTGTCATATGGTTTGAAGAGCGCGTCTTCTATCCACTGACAGCACACCCCTCTGCACACATGGGGAAAGGGGAATGAAATGTCGATAAAGGGACAAAAATCGGAGATAACTTGTGCTCCAGACAATTCAGATGATTTTTGACACTTGTAGCACTTGATAGTGGCCTAAGGCTGAAATCTGGATCGTGTAACAAAGCATATCATACATTCAAACCGCGGTTATATCTTTCCGTAAGTCCCTATGTTAAGCTGTTGCCACAGCGAAGACAACCACATCACCAAACTTTTGGATCTATATGTTACTTTATGGTTTTGTTATATGTTTTTGTAGTTGGATGTGACTAGTTTTTCAGTACTAAAAGTGACCGTTACCCTCTTTGTAGCAAAATGAAACAAAAGAACTAAGCCACTGGCTACGTGCAGCTAGTAAACGTGTAACTACATATCGCAGTTGTCCACCTGAAGACGAGAGTATAAACTCTCGAGAAGCGTCGTGGTTGTGGGAGAGAACAAAACGTAACGGACACAGAGAAATTGTTTTATTTTAACTTTAATTGTCAGAACAGTAGCAGTTTCCTTAAAAAGCAATCCAACATGGACGATATAAGGTTAAACTGAATGTATATATTGCAGATTATTGTCTCTATCTTAATCAGGCAACACGCTGGCTTTTTACTTTCTTAACTTAATTGTCCTTCTGTCTCTGTTTTATGCGAAACGCTCATTTGTCATTTCGTCTGTGTCAATCTTTTACTTAATCATCAAATCCGCCTTTTACATTTCAAATTATGCCTTATATTATGCCAGACATTCATTTTGTCAACCGTCTTGTCCAATATTATAATATGTTTTAAACTTTTTACTGTCATATGGTTTGAAGAGCGCGTCTTCTATCCACTGACAGCACACCCCTCTGCACACATGGGGAAAGGGGAATGAAATGTCGATAAAGGGACAAAAATCGGAGATAACTTGTGCTCCAGACAATTCAGATGATTTTTGACACTTGTAGCACTTGATAGTGGCCTAAGGCTGAAATCTGGATCGTGTAACAAAGCATATCATACATTCAAACCGCGGTTATATCTTTCCGTAAGTCCCTATGTTAAGCTGTTGCCACAGCGAAGACAACCACATCACCAAACTTTTGGATCTATATGTTACTTTATGGTTTTGTTATATGTTTTTGTAGTTGGATGTGACTAGTTTTTCAGTACTAGGAAGCTATTTTCACAAAAAGCAGAAGAAATTGGAGTAATAAATCGATTGCATCATATGTAGATTATAGCTCTCTAAGGAGCCACTATAGGCCACGGTCCCTAATACTAAAATATTCAGAATATGTATCCGAACAGTCTCCGAACTTTGTCGGTGATGTTCTGGTTCACCCTATATTTGTATATGGATATGTGGCTAGGGCGAAGTGCAGTGCTGTCGCTTTACGCTCCCGCGCAGCGTCTGCTTACTGTTGATGGGTGAATACCGCTCTTACGTACAGCGCCTGACAACACGGAGAACGTACAACATGCTGCGGGGAATGCTCCGCTCGCCAGCGATGCTATCAATCACTCCAGCTTCCTCGTGCCACTCGACAACCCATGCTTTCTCATCGCCGCACGGGAGGTAGGGGGCCGCTGATGGTACGCAGCAGCTTTTGTCGGGTATCGGAAAGCCGGCTGTGCCGGTACAAGCGTTTGAAGCACGCAGCCCGCGGGCGGAAGCCTATTGTTTTTGAGGGATGTCGATGACGCGCTGCTCTGGTGCAGACGAAGGGCTGGTCCTTTCCGAGCGAACGAGCCTCAACACGTGTCAATAATTCTGCCGAAGAGCACTGTTTGCTGACGGCGAATGTCACACAACTGGAGGTTATCTCGGCCTAGCATTCATCAGCACTTTGAAGCCGCACTGAAGGAACTGTACAACACGCACGGGGACGTGCTGAAAAGTCATGGCTCCGAAATGTTTTATGTGAACACTCTTAAAGCTTAGTAAATAAAACATCCTTTACTAACGTTCTACATCATTATTCTTCCCCTCTACACATTTATGCCATAACGTGGCTACGAACACATTTCTTCCAACGACAGACTCGTCCGTTGACACCGTCACTGTAGAACGTTTGACATTATTGACCTCGTTTCTGCTTGCACCGCAGTTCTCGAAGGTTTTCTTTAAGTGTTGTAAACAGATGAAAATCGGATGGGGCCACGTCGGAACTTAAAGGAAGACAATGGGTGAACCCAAATCGTCAGAATGTTGCAGACGTCGCAGCGCTCTAGTGGGGTCTGGCATTGTAGTGCTGAAACAGAAAGTGCTCCGTGTGTGGACGAACTCAGCGAATTCTTGTGTTTATTTTTCTCACCCTCCGATATAGTTACACTGAACGCCATAGTGTTACACACTACTATTCTGAGCCCGCTAGCTGCAGGCGGCTGCACTTTGCGTCAACGAAACGGGAAAGTCGACCAAGTAGTAGACATGACCTGTAAAGCCTCAGAAGAGAATAAGAATACGGAGGCATTACTTTTCAGCACCTCATCGTATATTTATTTATCATTTTATAAAATGCTTTGGAATTTGCATACCTGCACGTGACGGGAAATACTTCGACAGGTTAAAAAACTGCAACTGCTGTGGTACGAATATAAATACGGACTGTAACTAGAAGGAAATTTCAATTTTAAAAATATATACAAACTTTTTCGTAAGATTTACTAACCTAGTCTTGGTGTAATTTCAGAGGAAAATTGATCTCGTTTTTACTCTGATTATACGCTGGTACAAATTATTCTACTATACACACCAGCAACAGATGAAGCATAGATTGATAACTTCACTAGTTCCTCTCGTGCTTGCTGTTTGTTTTGGGGTGAAGAATAGTCTACGACAACTATGCAAAATTATTTTTGTACTGGGTGCCGAGAAGATCGTCCCAGGCATTGTGCCATTTTTGAGTGGCGTAAGAGTTGAGTTGAAGCTGTGTGAGCCGAGAGCTACAACTAATCCTCAGATCAGTCTCATGTGTCTGACCACATTTCAGGACAAGTGAGGCAAATCTTGGTTAAAAATTCTACAAAAACGACCAGGTGCACCTTTCGTGTGGCGGGAGTTTGTCAAGAAGACATTTGCTTTTCAGACAGTACACGTTAACAATAATGTAAGAAGTAAAAGACGTGGACACGTTTCCTTTTGAGGAATTTTATGAGGAAATGTTACACTGAAAAAATTATATTTAGTGAGAGTCGACTTTTCACTTAAGTGGTAAAGTCAGCAAACGCAGCCGTAGGATTTAAGGCAGCGAAAATCCACAACAAATCCTGCAATATGTTCGTGATAGCCCAAAACTGAACGTCTTCTGCACATCGAGCAAGAGCAAAGAGTATGGCCTCCAGTGGAAAAGTATACTTAGATAAGCTGGAAAACATCTGAATACTTGCTGGCGCGGTTGGCAAGAACCCGGCCTACACTTAATGCAAGATGGCAAAACGTCGTACTAGCTCACCGAAAGGTCAGGATTCAATAACCGCTTTTCAGACAAATGGGTTGGTTGCAGTACACCAGTAGCGTGACTCCTACATTCGCCGTATATCATAGTTTTTTATTTTTTCTTGTGGACTTCGGCACGGATATCGTGTTTTCTCAACCCTTACCAATTTCTCTAGCAGGACTCAAAGCAATAATCTACACTGTAACTGAACAAACCACATTCCCACAAACATCTATTGGTTAAAAGATTTCACGTATTTTTTAAAAAGCGGTATGATTACATCTGTCTTGATTTTCAGAGTTGTTAAGACATTTTAGATACAGCCTGTATTTTGGCACTCTGTTCCATCTATGGAAGATTCGTATAAGAATTCTGTCACTGGGCTATTACGAAGAGTCTTCTTCAGTACATCCTCATTTAAGATGGTTCAAATGGCTCTAAGCACTATGGGACTTAACATCTGATGTCATCAGTCCCCTAGACTTAGAACTACTTAAACCAAACTAACCTAAGGACAACACACACATCCATGCCCGAGGCAGGATTCGAACCTGCGACTGTAGCAGCAGTGCGGTTCCGGACTGAAGCGCCTAGAACCGCTCGGCCACATCGGCCATCCTCATTTAAGAGCTTTTGATGACACGAGACCGTATACATTGACCAAAAAAAAAAAAAAAAGAATGCAACACCAAGATGGAGTTATGCAACATAGAGTGGGTTGCCGTGTTTCTAAATCTGAAAGATAATTTCTATTCAGATTTCACTCCAGTCACGTAAGGGTGATGCTGGTATCGCCCCTATGAGGATCTAAATCAGGTTAGCTTTAAATACACGCTGCAACGGTCGTGGCGAGTTGATAGTCAAGAATGCCTTTAAGGCGACAAACGCGCCATTATGAACACCTCGCTGACTTTGAACGAGGTCCTGTAATCGAGCTATGACAAGCTGGATGTTCCTTTTGCCATACTTGCGTGTTGGAAGACTTGGGGGGGGGGGGGGGAGGAAGTTACCACTCTACATGATTCCTGGCAGCGCTTGCCTCGGGACTGTACGGTCCTAAGGAGACTGCACTCCGGTCGGCCACGTGGCACTACCAAGAGGGAAGACCTTCAAGGTCGGCACATGGCTCTGTCGCTTCGTCCTGCAACTGCAGCGGCAATTTGAGCAGCAGTTGGCAGTATAGCTACTCAACGAGCTGTTACAAACCTGTTACTTCAAGGACAGTTCTGAGCTAGGCACCCTGAAGTGTACATCCCAATTATTCCAAACCACCGCCATTTGCGGCTTCGGGGTTTCCTAAAAAGAGCTCATTGGAGGGCATTGTGAAGATCTGTTGTGTTTTCTGATGAAAGCTGGTTCTACCTCTGTGCCAGTGACGGTAGTGTGTTGGTTAGAATGTGACAAAATGAGGGCCTCCAACCAACCTGTCGGTGTGCCAGACACTTAATTACTTTCTGGTGCTGAGGATTTTTTCCCGTTATTATTTACTGCGGAGCACATCGCTACCTGCATCGTTACGCCTGACGCTGGAGTCATTCAGCCTGGAATTAGGCAGCCTGTAAACTGGGAGCAGATGAGATTACCGTCGAGAATAAAAGGATAGGGATATAAGTATTTTTGCCTCCGTGATGCTCTTAGCAACGCACGACCTGACCATCACCATAAAACTATAGAAGGAATATATTAGGAGCAGAACAGGAAACATATAGCCTATTTTCGGTAATTTCAGAGTTATGACTTCTTTGTGATCCTTCCTTATGGTCTACCATCGAAACATCGTCACCGAAGAAAGCTGTTATTCTTGAACTACATCGATAGTGACTTAGACGAGGAAAGCGACAATTCTGTCGTGAGGGCATTACCAGCGACTAATGCAACCTTCCACCACGAGCGCTATCAGTAACACGTTACGTGGTCTGCTCTCTGAGGAATAAAGATGTGGCTGGCACCTCATGATTCCAGTCTGGCGTTTATAACTGCACGTGGGATATCGCCCACTCGTTTCACCCGTCCTGCCTTGGGTTTGCCTGCTTTTAGGATATTTTTGAGTTCGCTTCAGTAGAGGTCTTGTAAACCGTTATGGAAATTATTGATCCGTCATGACTCGGGCACTGAGGAACCTCTTTACAATCCTGCTGTTCAGGAATTTTTGCGGAATCATTGTGCAAATTATTCTCGCCGAATGTCACTAGATTAGTAAAACAATTTTAGTGTCGGTAGTAGTACGAAAGTTTGAATAACATAATTCACCTTTTGACAGTTTTGAGTTACCTCGGACTGGTTTAGAAGTGGGTGGAATTTATATGTCTTTGGTTTTAGGAGGTGTGAAGGTAACCATTCAGCTACAGATCTGCACTTTATAACACCAACAACGTATCAAAATTTTTATTCAGTAGTAAAAACAAACTACAGTTCTTGGCACCAATTGATTTGTATAAAATCACATGCAAGCTCTGTGGAAAAGTATTTGTTCGTCAGTCAGGCAAAGCTTTACCGGTAACGTTATCCAATTATAACATAAGCTGGAAGGTTAAGTACGAAAGATTCAACCTTTGCCGAACACCTTTGAAAAGAAAATCATTCGTATGATGTAGACCATGAATTTTTGGATTATCCTTAGAAAATCAGAAAGATGATTCCACTGGACATACTACAATCAACAAAAGTATGACACAGAACGCCCAAATCCCAATCAAATGACGAAATTCAATTTCCTTTTTCCTTTCTGATAATTTAGCTTTTCGTTATACAAGCACTCGATTAAAACGATAATTTCAACAATGTTTTTCATGTACTGTTACTATATTTGCGACATTCAGTTGTCACCTAACTACTGCGTAAAATCCCCAAAGCCGTTTTGTGGCTAATTAAATGTAATCTTGCAGAATATAAGGAAGTGTTTTTGTTTTTCAGACTTTTTTGTTCAACAAAGAAATAATAATTCAGTGTCAGGTGCATAATGCCCAAGATCTTTTGTTCCTTGTTTTTCTTTGCATTATACCAAAGTCCAACATCTACGTACAGAGTGATGTACTTGGGGTGGCGAAGAAACGAACATCACAAAGCAGGCATTTATTGACAAACATTCCCCATGATGAAACTAGTTCCTAAGACATCGTAATATATGTTATCAAAGAAGACAACAGGTTACTATTACGACTGAGTGGACGGTCTGGTAAACGAAGATAAGATGACATGGAGCGATTTGATAAAGTAATTTTATTTCCTTTTCTAAACTATTTGCTATTATGTCTATATCGGAAAGTATGCATTCAGCACTGTAATAGAGTTCGGCTAAACAGAATTTTAACCTTGAGATCTCCGCACGTTGTGCGCCAATTTTCAAGAGGAACAAGGGATAAAATTGATTTTCATGGCACATAAAGTAAGGCATCCGCCTCCGTAGCCAGTGATCACGCGAGAACCCCTCATGCAGGGGACCCGGTTTGATTTCCGGTTTCGCCAGAGATTTTTCCTTCATAAGAGGACCGGACCGGGGTGCACTTAGCGTTTTGATGCCAATTGAGGAGGTACATGTTTGGGAAGTAGAGGCTTCAAGGTCAGAAGTTCGGCTATGTTCGGGAGTGCGGTTTGGTGATCCCATGCCCTCCATACCGCATCCAATGAAGTCAAGCTTATATGGCGGTTGGCCGACTATCGCGAGGTTTTCAGGATCCGACCGAGGTGTTTTTTCTTCCTCCTTTATAAATTGAGACTCTGGGCATACGTTTTGCTTATCTTCTGCGTAATTTCGTATAGTTTCCTCCCTTGGATGCCATACACAGATTTAACACTGGATCGTTTTATTAATGGCTGGGAGGCTTCGAGGAAAAAGTATCAATCAAGGATTGACATTATTTATTCTGATGAACTGCATAAACAATTAATCATAAAAGAATAATAAGTCTCCACAGTTTCAGGTTCGCTTGCATGCGGTTCAAAGCAGAACAGTACAATACATCGTTTGGCATAGACTGGGAATACTGCTGCGACTGCTACCGAGCGATTATTTTGCTCGTTAGTGAGTGAATGGGCCATCAGTAAACAAATAGTTTACCTGCACTCAAAGCAGATGCATAGCTGACATCTGTTACTGCTGGTCTACTGTTTAGAGAGTTGCTGGCTGCACCTATGGCGCAGTGCCTAATCCAGCCTCAGATGAATCCACATCTTATGACTGAATGCGAATACAGCGATCACACTTTCTAAGTCCATTTGAAAAAGTTATTTCCCGTCACACAGGGCTGGCCTTCGTTTATAAATGTCTCGATTGGGTTCGTACTGGCCTAAAGTATCCCAGAAATCGGGTAGGAGCCGTGATCTGGCCACCAGACAGCGCTCCCACAGATACTGCAATTCGGCAGTTGCCAATACTTTGGTATTTTATCATCTGTGGACCAATAGCTGGGTGTGAAACAGCCTTCAGGAAGCTTCAGAAATTTGCCAACGTGTTAACGACAGCCGCATCCAGGTCATCGGTATCCACTCCAGAGGTTTCCAGGCAACACAGAAATACGGCTCTTTCACAATCTCAGCGCCGGGTCGCAGTATTAAACCCCCAGATCCAGACCGTCGTAATCAGCACAATCTCAGCGCCGGGCCGCAGTATTTAAACCCCCAGATGCAGACCGTCGTAATCAGCACACCTGGGATCGACTATGAAGTACAGCCATTGCCAGTCGTCGCTGCGTTCGTGACACAGTCTTCGACCTGCGACTGCAGTCTGACTGCCCAAGCCTGGTGCTGTGAGCACCTGCCGCAGGCTCCACGGTCAGGGCCGACTCACGAGTGCCAGACAGACCAGCAACGGTCACCACTCGCCGCCACTCAAGAGCCGGCATTTCCGTGCTGACTGCACTCATGCTAGGCTAGTCTGCCTAGTCCTGACAGCCACCTGCCTCGTCGCCGTCCATGCGTTTGCTGCCTGCATGCTGCTGATGCTACTTTCATGTATGATTAAAGGGTTTTGATAACAGGTTGGCTGCCCGCCTTCAGCCACAGCCAGCGAAGACTTACCCACCCACATCTACCAAAAACAACACCACATTACAATAGAGTTCGTAATTTATACCCGCCAATCACCACCATTCCCGCAACAACACCTATACCTGTCTTTTCTTCATTATTATTTTTTGTCTTAGTTTTTGTCGACAAAATACTGTAACGTACCAACCCTGTATCACGCTGCTGGCTGCAGAATTTCATAAATGCGAGACTTCGTTCACTTTGTGTTTCTTACGGGAGTGTCCACAAGTGCGAAACGAAACGGCAGCGTTTCATCACATTAGCAGGTCAGACGGAAGGCAGGACAACAGTGCTTTGCGCGAGCCGGGTAGCCAGCATCAGCAGAAGCTTTGTAAAGCAGTACGACTGAGAAGTATCAGGTCACCTTGTCATGTCAAGTAAGAAGCCTCGTCGCTAACGCAAGAAGGCATACTGAATACTGTTACGGACCAGTTTGTTGGTACAACAAATGTATGAAGCAAATAGGGCGCAATATGAATCGCTGATACATTCGTCTTATCAAAGTCTATCTGTTAATTACTAGTGACGTTGGTCAACACCAGCCTATATTTCACATTTTAAATTCTCCAGCATTTGAGTTCAGAGGACGATTGGTCAGAAGCATCAATGGTGTACAGGACGCGCGTACTCGATTCCCTGACACGTTATTAACACTGGGTATAAGTCTAATGTAGATTTGCTGGAGAGATGTCTTCCTCTCTGTAAGCACCAGTTACGAGTTCGGTGCTGTTGACAGCTTCCAACGCAGATGGGAAAGCCTGGGGGTCTTCCGTGTCGATTTGGGCCACGACACCAGCGCTCCTGACACTTCAGCGAAGCCACAGGGACTACCTGCACGGCAGGCCAGGGTCGGTGCCCTTCTCAAGCACAAGACAACCTTAATTGGGGTTCAGAGGTCAGAGACGAGCCACAGTGACGGGAGGCGATCGAGGACCTCCGAGGTTGGTGTTTGCCACATACGCACGTGCCACCTTCTTCGAGTCCGGAAGGTGGAGTCGCAGTATCCATTTCCTGAGTAGCTTCGAGATACTCGTGGCACACCTGGACAAGCTGCAGCAGAGGATGGCCATAGCAATACTAAAGGAGAGATGTATTTGCGAAAATAAATGGTTAAAAGTCACTCTTCTATTACTGCGCCCACCGGCGTACACAGGTTACAACTACCTCCTCTTCCCTGAGGAACCAGCAAGTGGCGAACTGGCAGAGTGCCTCCTGACACAGCATGCATCTGCCACGCCTCCCAGTAGTCGCCACCTGCAATAACAGTGGTGTGTCTGACGTTCTACGTCTCCAGCCTACCTTCACCGCAACGAATTGTGCAGGCGTCGGTTCGTAACTCTCTGAATGCTGCACTGAGTTGTTGAAACTAGCCGTGAATACATTAAAATGTGACCGAGGAAAATTCAGCGTCTGTCCCAAACAGACTCTTTGCATACAGTGCGTCGATGAAAGTAATGGGATAGCAATATGCGCATATACAGATGGCGGTAGTACCGCGTACACAAGTTCTAAACGGGCAATGCATTGGCAGAGCTATCATTTGTACTCAGGTGATTTGTGTGAAAAATTTCCGACGTTTTTATGGTCGCACTTCGAGAATTAACAGACTTTGAACGCAAAATGGTAGTTGCAGCTAGACGCATGGGACATTCCATTTCGGAAATCGTTAGGGAATTCAGTATTCTGAGATCCTCAGTGTGAAGAGCGTGCCGAGAATACCACAGTTCAGGCATCACTTCTCACCACGGACAACGCAGTGGCCGATGGCCTTTACTTAACGACCGAGAGCAGCAGCGTTTGCGTAGACTTTATGGTCCTAACAGACAAACAACACTGCTTGAAATAACCGCACAAATCAACGGGGACGTGCGACGACCATGTCAGTTAACGCAGTGTGGCGAAATCTGCTGTTAATGATAGCAGACGGCCGACACAAGCGCCTTTGCTAATAGCATATCGCCTGCAGCGCCTCTCTTGCGCTCGTGATAAGATTGACTGGACCATATATGACAGGAAAATGGTGGGCTGGTCAGCTGAATACCGATTCCTACAGGTAAGCGCTGACGGTAGTGTGTGTAGACCCTACGAAGTCATGGAACCTGGTTGTCAACAAGGCACTGTGCAACCTGATGGTGGTGGCTCTATAATGGTGTGAGCTGTGTTTACATGGTATGCACTGAATCCTCTGGACGTCCGGCTACTTTGAGATAATGTGCAGACATTCATTGGCCTCCTCTTCCCAAACAACATTGGAATTTTTATGGATGACTGTACACCGTATCACGGGGCCACAAAATTATTCGCGATTGGCCTGAAGAGCATTCTCGACAATTCGGGCGAATGTTTGGCGACCAAGGCCTCCCGAGATGAATTCCATAGAACATTTGTGGTAGATAATGGAAAGGTCAGTTCATGCACAAAATCCTGCAACGGCAGCACATTCGCAATTATAGACGGCTGTAGAGGCAGCATGGCTCAATATTTCTGCAGGGGACTTCCAGTGACATGTAGAGTCCATGCCATGTCGAGCTGCTGCACTGCGCCGGGGAAAAGGAGGTCCGACACGATATTAGGGGGTAACCCATGACTTTGTCACCTCAGTATATACTACGCGGCGGGTTGCTTTATTTATATATGTATTTTTCTGTTGCCGTGGGACCGTAAAAACCAAAGGCACTTGGTCATGGAGCGAATCACGGCACTGTTTCGAGGATGCTAATTAGAAAATTTACCAACAAAAGAATTTACGGATGAAAAGTAGAAGAAAAATATTGTAAAGGAATATGAAACTAAATGGCGCATTGCAGGGAATAGTTCTCAAGTACTGCCACAAAGTTATGTATTTAGGAGGAGTGTGCCACAAGAAAACTAAACTTGGATTTCAGCACTTGGATGTGTTACCCAGTTGCAAATGAAACCTGCTGATCAGTGCGCATCTTTTTTCTACAATGCTTAAGCAAGTGTTATCTAAATACATACTCGTTTCGTGTCTACTGTTTACTGAATGAACGTTGCGTTTCATCCGAATCAGTCAACAGTGTCAAAAACAAATCCGATGATGGAATAAATGGTCTGAGATAGCAGAGTTAGAATTCCAAGACATCTGTGTCCAATACGCGAACTGACACCGCAGATGTCGGTCGCCTTACATGTTCATATTCCAGTTTTTAAAACAGGCAAGCGTTGTACCTGCGCTAAAGAAAAGTAATTGTACAATACTAAATGTTCGTGTAATTAGTAATTATTAGTTTCTGACATCCACAAAACAATTTAAGAACAAGAAAACGTCTGTGATTTATGTCCCTAGTAAAACTAGTTTGTGCAAGTTTGTTTCTGTGGCCATCCTCCGCAGCAAGCATATAAATATTAGTTTTCTAAATAAAACTGCCTAGAACCGGCTCCATCCCCCTCCCCCCCCCCCACTCACACACACACACTCGGTATAAACATCATAAATAGAAGTTAGTCTGGAACATATACTTCGTTAGGTTGGCAACAAATAGGAAAACATACAAAAGAAGATGAAACACGAAATGGAGTCGCAATATTTACGCTGTGAAAAGTAGTGTACGACGAAATAGTTGTATCGAGTGACAAAAGAGAAATAGTTCACCACAAGAAAGAGTGAGAAACATGGTGAACAGTGTGGGGAAGGCGAGAACACAAATATGTGATTGTGTGGTAGTGATAAAAATGGTAGTGCGACCTCCAGACCAGATCTGAGGAAACGCAGATCAGCAAATCGTAAGTAATAGATTTTTTTACAAAAAATCACCAACTAAACTGTTTGATAATCGATAACTAACAAAACTGTATCGTTATAGATCCCACTGATGAAGCCTTAGAACAGGAGAAAGCGAAACGCATATGGGATAAATAAAGTAACTAGCACCAGGAAAAGGCCGTTTTATTTACAAAATAACAAGTTTCTGCACTTCATTAAATATTGTCCATATTGTTTGTAAGCCAAGTTTCCTACAATAGTTCCTTGTTATTGTTAGTTTGGTTGTCCACGGAATTTTTCGCAGTTAAAGTACTCGCTATATATGTTTCCATACTTGTTGTAGGATAGGTTTACTCAGTGCGAAGTATGAAATCACCCACTAGACATCTCCAAGTCTATCTCTTATAAAATTATTATAGTAAAAGTAGCTTATGTTATTATGAAATGTCCTTCCAGGAGGTTCTAAGCACATGATGAATACTGGCGGTTTCTTGAGCAGATATAGTGAAATGTCCCCTTAGAAAAATTAATGAATTACTGTGCTGATAAACCTCTTACATTATTTGATTTTCAAACAGCTGAGCAAAACTGAACGTACTCAGACATTCACCAAAGTGACACACAATATTTTTAGCGCAACGCAATCTGACTTTTAATAATCCCTACAAAAGAATGGCCCTGACTAACAATAACCTATACCTTTCATGAATCACTTACCTCACAAAAATCTTCGTTACTCGAACTACTGCAATACAGCGAGGACCAATACTGCCAGCTGAATAAAAGGTTCTCACTACTGAAGGCACGAAGTACTGATAGGCATTGTTAGCAAATGAAAGATTTTGATAGAGAACAAACAATGTATTTACCTTAATAGTGTTCAAAAGTCATAATACAAATATCAGTTCATGACATCCAGTCTTAGAAATTTACTGTCTCTGATGGACACACGTCCAGATCATACGCTCTCAAAATTCCGCCATCTCTCTCCCCACATCCACCACTGCTGGCGGCTCACCTCCAACTGCGCAAAGCTACGCGCTGTTAACAGCCAACTGCCCAGCACTACAATAGCAAATCTCAACAATGCCACCCAGCCACAGACTGCACTCAGCACAGCCAGTGATTTTCATACAGAGCGCTACGTGGCGGTGGCGTTACCAATATGAGAACCTAAACAGCCTACTTACAATAGACGTGTGAAGTATTTCAGCGCACACTAAATGGAAGGTGTCATTCATCGCAGCTATGAATCTTCTGTATCAAAAGTATCAAGTTCGTCTGCTTGCGTTTTCTTTAAGTTGCGTGTTACACGAACTGATAATACAGTAATTACAACGACTTTATAATTTCTATCGAGTATCTCGTACGAGGGTCATCCCAAGTTTCCCTTTCTTTAATATGTAGCAGGGAATTTTACGCATGCACGACAGAGGTGTGATATAACAAACATAAGACGGTCGGGCAAGTCTCATCTGTTGTCTATATCGGTGCAGAAATGGATGAAAATGATGGCCCTTGTTCCGCTTCCACGGTGACCTCGAAGATCAGTCTGTGATAAATGCACAGAAGGTGAGCCCTATCGAAATTCATCATTAACTGTTTCATGTGTAGGGGCAGAAGTCACGAGCGAACAATTGATGCCTCATCGTTGTGAGCAATTTTCGGAAAGTTTCTAAATGTCCATATTGAAGAGGTCTGTGGATGACTGGTCCTCATCAATGACGACTACTTTGTACTGGTGCGGCAGCACTTTATGGAAAACCGTCACCCCACGATTATGAAACTCAGCTGCCATTTTCCGCAGATGCCGCGAACCTAGTTGCACTTGCCCGTTCTTGATCCGAGGTACATGAACTTTGTCCATTACTGGGTTCTCTCCCATATGTAGCAATGAATGACAGCGACGCTACTAAATTGAACAATAATAATGCCCAGCCGACGGGAAATACCTTGACTTCAGCAGTGGCTACACATCTAGTGATTCTTTCCTTTCAAGCTGTTCACAAGAAATTGTTTATTACTTGGTACGGTTCCAGTTTCTGCGCTATTTTTCAGTCAAGGTGGCTGATGCGAAGCTATGCAAAACAGTCCTGGAATAGCGTCCTCAATTTATTCTTTGTCTCTTTCTCGTACAGCACTTCCCGAACTGTCAGAATGAGCGGTCCATCGTCAACACTCGAGTATTCCTAGCACTTCATGAACATGGCAGCAGATGCATGTTAATTTTGCAGAACAGTCTTGGAACAGTGGCTCCAATCTAATCTCTGTCTCTTTCTCGTACAGTACTTTGCCAACTGCTAGAAGAACCGGTCCAACACCTGGAAGCGAACAACATAAATATGGCAGCAGTATGCACGTACCCATCATCTGTGACCAGCTTTATCAATAACACTGGAGTCACAGTTTACTAGTTTACCAGGGGACTCGCGCGGAACTTTCGCACTTTTATAGTATTAAATGATGTTTTGTTTGATGGTGTTTTGTTTGTGCGGCGCTCAACTGCACGGTCATCAGCGCACGTACCAAGTCCCAATTTTCACACAATCCAATTTTTTCACATTCCAATGTAACCACAGTCTCGAATTAGGATCATAATAATGATGAAATGATGAGGACAACACAAACACCCTGGGCAGAGAAAATCCTCAACCCGGCCGGGAATCGAACACGGGACCCCATGATTCAGAGGCAGCAACGCTAGCTACTAGGCAACGAGCTGCGGAAACAGTTTTAAATAATAACATTAGTGGAATTAAGTGTTGTTGTTGGGATAAGAGTAGTTTTTTAAATCAATCGAACAACGTGAAATAACAATCATGAATTTATGATAAATCTTTGTGTGTACAGTTCCACGCAAACAATTTTAAACAAAATCCTTTACAGAGCTTTACAATATCTCGGTGTAAACGATACTTGATGTAAGAATGTAATCTTCGCTTATTTTTTCGTGTTCATTTTCTTCAAGGGATACAAAAATCTTAGTTGCAGTTACAGAAAAATTGAAAATGAGGTCTGAAGCTCTACCACAGGACAATAGGTTCGCCGCAATTCTTGTCCAAGAGACGGGTAATATAACCATATTTAGACACGGGAAACGTTTTGCCGATTACACCAGATCCATTAATGAACATTATTATCTGTGTCTGGCTTCTGACAGCTTGTTCGAAGAGATTTCAGGATTCCAGCAGGTCGTCATAAACTTTATTCCACGATATTTCAACTGGGAACCTGCCAGTCACCTTCAGATGAGCCATGAAGATGAGTGGCAGGCACACCTGAAGTTGCCTGGCATGTGCCCAGTTGAAATATCGTGTATTGAAGTTTACTACGGGTGGCTGCAATCTTGAAATCTCTTCGAACATGTAATTCTCCGGGAAAATTATAAATTTAACTTCTGGCGGCTTGTCAGATATCGTCTACAGTTGTTCGTTACTCGGTGTGAGTTCGCTGTAAATGTCTATTCCATTTTGCCATAGCTCACCCCCTGACACTATATTTATACATTTGTAAATATTTGCGGATGTTAGGCCTCGGTAATCCCAAGTCCTCAAAGTTCCGGCCTTGTTGTCTGAAAATAACTTGCAAAGGGTGTAATGCCAGGTTATTGCTAGTCTCTTGGTCCTGTGATTCGCTGAAATTTTCTGACAAATGGTCTCGAAACTTTTCCCAGACTTGGAGACTGTTTTTTGTCGTACATAAGCAGGAAAATGATGGCAAATAGTTCCCATAGTTGTTGGAACACCTTTAAAGACGTGGTTTATTGCATGCAATCCAATCATTTATCATTATCTATTAAATAAAATTTTTCCGCAGCCTCGCGGAAAATATGCAATTGACCGTTCTGAGGGGAGAAGGGTAGAGACAATGGGCTACCTGAGTGGTCATGGTTGTTAGCTGTGACGGTGCTGTATACAAATTATCCAGTTAATAAGTACTTTAAAACAAATAAAGTGTTATTTGTTAGAACGTTAATGAAAAGGGAGTATCTTACTCGTGATCAACAAGTTACCCTCGTACATAGTAATTACGAAGCTGGGCATCCATGATGCCATTTTGCCTACGTTAAAAGCCTCTTATATAATTTTCCACAGGTAGTAAGTCCTAGCGCAAAATCGATATGCACTGTCAGAAGCCTATAAAAATCGTTTCTAACGATGCCTTATTAATCCTCGCACGATTAGTATGAACTGAGAAATAGCGATGCTGACTTGGGAGATAATATGTATTGTATGTGGATGAAGAAGATCTATGTTGACCTCCAAATTCTACATTCAGTTTTACATGGTAAAGCTATTGCAGTAGACTCATAAGAACAAAGCAGTCTGCACTTAAACTGTGGGTGCAAATGCACAGGCGAAACGAAAAACACCATTTTATGCGCTAGAAGGGAGAAAATAAGCTGTGAAATTTCGTCTCCAAGAGTTGGAAGATTCTCTACGGGGTTTAACAGGCGGAACATGCAGTGATACAAATACGAATTCAGCAGTCGAATTTGGCTGCACAGTGATGCAAAAACTGGAGAGACGAGGACTGTTTCGGTTCAGTTGTGGGCTGCGAAAGTCGACTGCATTGGCCTAATTGATGATGGTTTAGGAGGATTTGTCATGTTCACTAGTAGTTTACAGGGCCTACTTTATGTACCCAAGCCGAAACATGTAGTTCTCCAAAAACAGTTTCTACAATTTTAGCTATTCTCGACACCATCCAAAATAGACAGCATAATAGTGTTGAAATAAATTCATTAGCGTGGCCTGATGCATGTTGTAAACTAAGAAAGTCTTGTATATTACCCCAAATCTAAAAGCTTTTATTCGAAGTTCGCTGCCTGTTCCTTCACTTCGAAAGCTATCATAAGCTATCATTGTTCGTCGTTTTCGTTGATACCCAACAATATTTTCTCAATAGTTCTGAATTTTGTCTGCCACTGTTCGACTAAACTCACATCATGCGGTTTTAAATATAATTCTTTATAAATATTAGCTAGCTTCATTTTTAACTCGTTGGGTACGCTGTATTTAATAATACGAGGTAGAGATTGTAGATCTTTGATCCAGACCTGTGGCATTAATATTATTAACAACATAAAAAGATGTACTTTGCAGGTACAACTGCATATACGCACGCAATATAAAAGAAAGGATTTTAGAAATACTAACTGGATGACTGTCAATCGTTTGAGGATCAACACATTTTGTGTGATTGTTGTGAAACTTTATTTCTGAAGAACGACTGGTTTTCAGTCACACGGCATCAGTTACATAGGATATGACAATTCAGAGCTTTTCCCCCTCTTAAAAAACTTTCTGCGCTCACCCAAGCTTGTCGCATGAAATTATCACTAAGCATTTTGTGTTCAAGAATGCATGTGCCAGTTTGGCTCTCAGAAACCCGACGCCCAGGTCAAAAAAAATTGCTTAGGTGCAGTACGGACCTTTCTGAAGCGGTACCACGATCACAGCCATCAGCTCCTTAATAGGATCGTCACCGGTGGTGAGACGTCAGTGGCCCACTTTATCCCGAAAACCAAACAGTACTCTATGCATTGGCGTCCCAGCGGATTTCCTACTAACCTGGTACGAAACGTGTAGCGCAGGAGGGCGTGGCGTGCTGCGCCGCCATCATGACGCTCTGCTCATTGACTTCCTGCCGAGGTGGAGAAGCTAACACCGATCATCACTGTGGAACCGTGGAACGTTGTGGAATTTGCGACTGGTCTTTCAAACCAAGAGGCGTGGAAATTCATAGGAGTCGGCACACAGCGACTGTTGTGCATTGGGTCGAGGGGTAGAGGGAAGGGGAAAAAGGGAGGTGGAAATCATCAATTGTACAGTTCTTTCTTGCTCCCAGCGATTTCTTCCACCTCAAGACATTCCTGTTCTATATTCAGTATTTTCACAAGGATGAAGAGATCAAGACGATTGTCACATGCATGTCCCATTCCCAGTTGGGAGACCTCTACGGCACTGGAATACAAAACGTCATACAATGACGGTCGTGATGATGACTGGGTCAAGAAAGGTAGTTACAAATTTCCTGTATCTGTTGCAGTTAATTTTTAAGATTTAACTTTTTTCAAGAAAATTAGAAAATTTAATTTCTGAGTAACTCTCGTGTCTTTTTGTTAGTTGTGTTACTGGTCAACATTTATTAGTTAGAATATAACATATCTTATTTCTGATCTGAAACAGACAACGAGTATACCTATAAGGTAGACGAACCACTGCGCCACCCCACTCAGTCATGCATTTAGAAAAGTTATGTGTACATTTTCCTAATGCTACATTAATTTTTATTGTAACTGTTGTTGTTGTTGTTGTGATCTTCAGTTCTGAGACTGGTTTGATGCAGCTCTCCATGCTACTCTATCCTGTGCAAGCTTCTTCATCTACCAGTAACTACTGCAACCTACATCCTTCTGAATCTGCTTAGTGTATTCATCTCTTGGTCTTCCTCTACGATTTTTACTCTCCACGCTGCCCTCCTATGCTCAATTTGTGATCCCTTGATGCCTCAGAACATGTCCTACCAACCGGTCAACTCTTCTTTTCAAGTTGTGCCACAAACTCCTCCCCAGTTATATTCAATACCTCCTCATCAGTTATGTGATCTACCCATCTAATCTTCAGCATTCTTCTGTAGCACCACATTTCGAAAGCTTCTCTTCTTGTCCACACTATTTATCGTCCATGTTTCACTTCCATACAAGGCTACACTCCATACAAATACTTTCAGAAACGACTTCCTGACACTTAAATCAATACTCGATGTTAAAAAATATCTCTTCTTCAGAAACGCTTTCCTTGCCATTGCCAGTCTACATTTTGTATCCTCTCTACTTCGACCATCATCAGTTACTTTGCTCCCTAAATGGCAAAACTCCTTTACTACTTTAAGTGTCTCATTTCCTAATCTAATTCCCTCAGCATCACCCGACTTAATTCGACTACATTCCATTATCCTCATTTTGCTGTTGTTGATGTTCATCTTATATCCTCCTTTCAAGACACTGTCCATTCCGTTCAACTGCTCTTCCAAGTCCTTTGCTGTCTCTGACAGAAATACAATGTCATCGGCAAACCTCAAAGTTTTTATTTCTTCCCCATGGATTTTAATACCTACTCCGAATTTTTCTTTTGTTTCCTTCACTGCTTGCTCAATATACAGCTTGAATAACATCGGGGAAAGGCTACAACCCTGTCTCACTCCCTTCCCAACCACTCCTTCCCTTTCGTGGCCCTCGACTCTTATAACTGGTTTCTGTACAAATTGCAAATAGCCTTTCGCTCCCTGTATTTTACCCCTGCCACCTTCAGAATTTGAAAGAGAGTATTCCAGTCAACATGGTCAAAAGCTTTCTCTAAGTCTAGAAATGCTGGAAACGTAGGTTTGTCTTTCCTTAACCTAGCTTCTAAGGTAAGTCGTAGGGTCAATATTGCCTCACGTGTTCCAATGTTTCTGCGGAAACCAAACTGATCTTCGCCGAGGTCGGCTTCTATTAGCTTTTCCATTCGTCTGTCTAATTCGCGTTAGTATTTTGCAGCCATGACTTATTAAACTGATAGTTCGGTACTTTTCACATCTGTCAACGCCTGCTTTCTTTGGGATGGGAATTATTATATTCTTCTTGAAGTAAGAGGTTATTTCGCCTGTTTCATATATCTTGCTTACTAGAAGGTAGAGTTTTGTCAGGACTGGCTCTCCCAAGGCTGTCAGTAGTTCTAATGGAATGTTGTCTACTCCCGGGGCCTTGCTTCGACTCAGGTCTTTCATTGCTCTGTCAAACTCTTCACGCAGTATCATATCTCCCATTTCATCTTCATCTACATCCTCTTCCATTTCCATAATATTGTCCTCAATTATATCGCCCTAGTATAGACCCTCTATATACTCCTTCCACCTTTCTGCTTTCCCTTGTTTGCTTAGAACTGGGTTTCCATCTGAGCTCTTGATATTCATACAAGCGTTTCTCTTTTCTCCAAAGTCTGTTTAATTTTCCTGTAGGCAGTATCTATCTTACCCCTAGTGAGACAAGCCTCACAACCTTACATTTGTCCTCTAGCCATCCCTGCTTAGCCATTTTGCACTTCCTGTCAGTCTGATTTTTGAGACGTTTGTATTCCTTTTTGCCTGCTTCATTTACTGCATTTATATATTTTCTCCTGTCATCAATTAAATTCAATATTTCTTCTGTCACCAAAAAATTTCTAGCAGCCCTCGCCTTTTTACCTACTTTATCCTCTGCTGCCTTCACTACTTCATCCCTCAAAGCTACCCAGTCATCTTCTACTGTATTTCTTTCCCCCATTCCTGTCAATTGTTCCCTTATGCTCTCCTTGAAACTCTGTACTACCTCTGGTTCTTTCAGTTTATCTAGGTCCCATATCCTTAAAATCCCACCTTTTTGCAGTTTCTTCAGTTTTAATCCACAGTTCATAACCAATAGATTGTGGTCAGAGTCCACATCTGCTCCTGGAAATGTCTTACAATTTAAAACCTGGCTCCTAAATCTCTGTCTTACCATTATATAATCTATCTGAAACCTGTCAGTATCTCCAGGGTTCTTCCATGTATACAACCTTCTTTTATGATTCTTGAACCAAGTGTTAGCTATGATTCAGTTGTGCTCTGTGCAAAATTCTACCAGGCGGCTTCCTCTTTCATTTCTTTCCCCCAATCCATATTCACCTACTACGTTTCCTTCTCTCCCTTTTCCTACTACCGAATTCCAGTCACTCATGACTATTAAATTTTCGCATCCCTCTACTATCTGAATAATTTCTTTTATTCCATCATACATTTCTTCAATTTCTTCGTCATCTGCAGAGCTAGTTGGCATGTAAACTTGTACTACTGTGGTAGGCGTGGGCTTCGTGTCTATCTTGGCGACAATAATGCGTTCACTATGCTGCTTGTAGTAGCATACCCATACTCCTATTTTTCATTCATTATTAAACCTACTCCTGCATTACCCCTATTTGATTTTGTGTTTATAACCCTGTATTCGCCTGACCAAAAGTCTTGTTCATCCTGCCACCGAACTTCACTAATTCCCACTATGTCCAACATTAAGCTATCCTTTTCCCTTTTTAAATTTTCTATCCTACCTGCCCGATTAAGGGATCTGACATTCCACGCTCCGATCCGTAGAACGCGTTTTCTTTCTCCTGATAACGACGTCATCCTGAGTAGTCCCCGTCCGGAGATCCGAATGGGGGACTATTTCACCTCCGGAATATTTTACACAAGAGGACGCCATCATCATTTAACCATACAATAAAGCTGCATGCCCTCGGGAAAAATTACGGCAGTAGTTTCCCCTTGCTTTCAGCCGTTCGCAGTACCAGCACAGCAAGGCCGTTTTTGTTAGTGTTACAAGGCCAGATCAGTCAATCATCCAGACTGTTGCCCCTGCAACTACTGAAAAGGCTGCTGCCCCTCTTCAGGAACCACACGTTTGTCTGGCCTCTCAACAGATACCCCTCCGTTGTGGTTGCACCTACGGTACGGCTGTCTGTATCGCTGAGGCACGCAAGCCTCCCCACCAACTGCAAGGTCCATGGTTCATGTCATTTGAAATATAAAGTATTACTTGATGACGTAGAGGCTGCTTCAACCATGCTCTCTTGCTTTCTCTTTGCAAAAAATCGTACTTTGTGTTGTAGCGGAGAATATAACTTTGGCATCAACTTTTTTGGTTACATTTTGTTTGCAGTGAACTAAATATGCTGACCGGCTTTGGCATTTGTAGGCTGGGTGTCAGCGGACGTACGCTGTTGGGATCACTCCTAGCTGAGAAAGAGCGAGTTGCTTTAGTTACATCAAAAGTGGGAGGGAAAAAATCTAGATTATGGTGCCGATACTACTTGGCCTTTTCCTTTACTAAGTTATATGATGGTTTCATCATCGTTATCACCTTTGTTTCAAGTACTAAGTTATCGCCTGTTCTGAACTCACAGACAAAATCGTTCCCAGCTTTATCGAGGTCTTGCAATATCTCTTTTCCCATTCTACTTGCAGTTCAGAAAAAATTGGAGACAACACCTCATGAGAATCCCAGATCAAAGAAATCGCTAGAAGATTTCATTACCTATTAAATTGTCTTAATTATTTTCAGTGAGGAAGCAAAAAACAAGGAACGAAGGAAAATGGAGTTTAACGCCCTGTCGACGATAAGGTTATTAGAAACCTGCGTCACAAACTGGTATTGAGGAAGCACAGAGAAGGAAATGGGCCGCATCGGCTTTCATAGGAAGCGATTGATAGAAAGGACGGCACACACAATTCTGGATGGGCAGAGGTTGAATTGAGCCCTGCTATTCTCCATTACCAGTCCACCGTCACACCGTTACGTCTCCCCGCTAGATGAAAGAAAAAGAATAATGAATGTAGAATGGTCGGTAGTTGACGTTACCCTGTAAAATAAACTGTCAGGATGCGAAGAGGGGAAAATATGTAAGGGAACTTCACAGAGCAGATAACTAAGACGTGATGGAAACATAAGATACTTCTTATAACATATTAACAAAGGATTACATAGAGTTCTGTTCTCTGTTTTCGAGACAGTTGCGGAGAGGAAAGATACTCGCCTTAATATTTCTGTTTGCAGGCGAAGTTAGTTTTATAGACGCCGCTGCACCGAGTTCAGATACATTTAGCTGCTAAAACGTGCCATCCAATGGACAAACAGGGCATCTGTCAAGTCTGAATGGCTCTTCAGTAGTTCCGATAAGGAAACTTTATATCCAATGTCCAATTAGTTTTTCTCAAACTGAAATGTGGTTATGGTACTGTCAAAGTTATGACAAATAACGACCAGTACCGAGCCAGCGCTGTAACTTTATGTAGGACGTCCAAGCAGAACGGCATGTTGTTGCCGACCGTAGCCTTATCTACAGAACAAAGCAGTCGGTGCGAGAACAAAGGTACATATCACATTTGTCAATATGGTCTGATGAAGCAAGAAACCTATGCAGTACCATCAGGTATGGTTTAAGTATTGTAGATCTGATGAAACTGGACGTTGAACACTTTATTAACAATAAAATACACGAAACTAATTTACGATGTTCGCCCTGCGCTATTTAGTTTTATAAATTCAAACTGACAAAGCTTCTCAAGACAATGTAACGGGCTCTCACACACGTTTAATGCAAGTTAGATACTTATGCCGTTTATAAGTGCGTAGGACGATGGTTAAAAACGAAATTCTGTCACAGCTAAGATACAAGCATATTACAGCCCTTAAACTCCGTCGTCAGCGAATTAAGTGGTAGAAAATATTAGAATAATAATGCTGTCTTGAATTCGTTCAGAAAAAGATACGAGACACTGCATTTTATACTTTAGGTTAGTGTATGGCGTTATTACAGCAAATGATTAATGTTTTGCAACGAATAATACACAGTCTCAAGGGAAAGGCATCATTCTTTGGACACACAATCGAAATATGTTACAGACGAATGAGTCATACACCTACACTGTGATACAGAATTAAACTATAACTTTTTCTGAACCCCGTAATTCCAACCCATTGGGACGCTTGAGTTTGAATTGCGGCTCAGAGATTCGTACATAAAAGGCGTTGTCCCCGCGGCGTCAACCTCGGGCTCGACGGCACTTCAAACAGCAAGACGTCGACACTTGCGAGAAAAAAAGATGTCTAAAGTTTCTGTGACGTGCAGTGTGGGTTAATGATACATTGGAACCAAATTTCGCCACAGTTCTGCCCAGTCCCACCGTGGACATGACAGACAATCGGAAGGTCGTCACACCCCCTCGTACATACAGTGCACTGCTTCCCGTGACGCCTCTGTGGTGAAGATCAGAACCACGACGCCCAAAGCTGAAATCACGCAGTTTCCTCGTGAGTGGCCGAGAAAAACATTGCAGATACACTACCGTTCAGAATAAACACAAAATGAACGCAGGGGGTAGACATAAAGGGCGCCAAGGAAACTTTCTTTACGTGAGGTGCTAATTGCTACACATTTCGTGGGCGAAAACGACAGTTCGCAGTTTGATCATCAACAGGAAGGCAGTCTTCACAATCTATGACATTGCTGACAACCTCGGGCGTTTCAACCCTTTTACAAAGACACCGTTGCTCTGCATTTAAAGCAAACATGATCGTATTCATGAGAAAACCGGTTGACTTCATCTCTGGGTATCGCGGTTCGCCCTTCATCGTAGAGGCGTCATGGGAAGCAGTGGAACGTGGGTAAGAGGAGGTTTGACGATGTTACGATCGTCTATCACGCCAAAGTTGGGACTGGACGGAACTGGGGTGAAATTTGGTTCCAATGCGACATTATTGACCCACGTTAAACGTCACATGGACTCTTGAGAAGTGGCCTGCTTTCCCCACAAGAGTCGGCACCTTGATGTTTGAAGCGTCATCGTGCCCGCGAGTGGCATCGCAGGGCACCACCCATTTGCATCACCGCAGAGGAAGGTTCTACGCACCTTTGAGTACGCATTCCGATGGGTAGGAATTAGAAGGTTTCCAATGAATGATCTTTTAATTCTATTGCACAGGGTATTAAGTTTCTGTCCATACCACGAGCTCAGCCTATAACTGAAGGTCCTCTAACATGTCAGGACTAATGTCTAACAATATCAAGGGATAAACACATGCCAAAATTTGTGAAATATGGTGAATTCTGGGGAATATGTTAATCGACATACCAAATGACGTGCTTACACTAAACCATAAAATGCAATATTTTCCATGAGTCTTTTAAGGATATCCTTAAACCTGTCGTTCCCGAGTGTTCCATTGCGATACAGTGATACGAATATAAGTTTGTCTCCAGTACTGTAGCTGTTTTTACTTAACATTTCTTTGTCTATTCATGTACAGTCGTGGACAAAACGAGCGAGACCGCTCGCCTTTTCGTTATGCTAATCCGCACAGCTTTGATGTCTACTACACAGCGTAACAGGCAAGGCGACGAAGTGCTTCCAACATACTATGAACAGGCATGACATTGAAAAACAATCCGAACTTTGTCAGACTGTTTTCAGTCATGTTTAAGACTACATTAACGCTGATTAGTGTGTTAAACACAACACGGCAATATAAGATATAAATGAAAGAAGAAACGCTAATTAGTACAAACTGTATTAATAAAAATGAATTTCAGCTTATCGAGATAACTGTTTTAGCAAAATATTATGCGCATTCGGCCGCGAAACGGTCTGTATCAACGCTCAGATCAGCCATACACGATTACTGTTGCTGACTTACCATGAAAGTGTGCAAATTTAGCAATGCGTGGAGATTCATAACGAAAGTCAGTGAAAAATTATTCAGTGTCACACTTAAATAAATTCAATTATTGATAGAAGCGGAAAAAGTACGTAGTAAGAAATACGAAATTCTACAAGAGTTTTCATATTGACATCCACGGGCGCCGGTACAGAATAAAGGTAGCAATAAAACATATTGGGGACCCGATAATTTCTTAAAATTCCTTTACTGATAGTCGATCTACCTCCATCGAGATTAGAACCGAAAACAAACGAGACCTTCCTTGCAGGACCTAACACCTTTCGCTACGCTAGCAGACAACCCAGGCAAATAGCCTCTATAATTACCCCAGACACGAAGAAGCTGGCAATGATAATTGCAAAATGATCTGCAGTTTCTGTTGCATAGAGCTTTCTGGACTCAAAAACATGAATTTTCTATCTTTATGTCACCACTTATGTGACAATCATTCGGTATGTTTATCGAAATAACGAAATACTGTTGTTAGCGAGTAGATTTAGTACGACAATTCTGCACCACCCATTTTTTGACCTTTCTCGTAAATTGCGGAGATCCGACTCAGAACCTAAAAACTTAGTCAAGAATAACCTAACGTGCCTCCGTCATTTAGAGTTCATGGAGAGCAGCACGCAATTAATTTCTTCTCAGTCAAAACTGTGTCTTCCTTTCACTGATAAATCATTCATTACACACGTTCAGTGACCGTCTGTCACCAGCTGCTATTGTTCGGCACTTTAGCTTTACTCCGCCGCCACCCTCGCCTTCCCCCCCTTCTCCCTCCCCCCCTTCCCCCAAGTGTCTCTCAAGGGTCTTAATTTCCTGCAGCATTGTCATTGCTCACGGGTGGGACGAATTTGCTATGCTTCCAGGCATAGTGGTTGCCTGCGCTAGGGCAACAGCGGAACTCAGCTGAATGTGTGTCGAAGACTCCGTGTAGCAAATTTTTTAAAATTCTCGGCAGAGGTGTGCGGATGGCATCGAGGGTGTTGCCGAACCAAGAGACCTTAGAGGGACTCTTCGCTATTTTATTCATGAATGTATCAATGTTCCATCCGCCCCCTCCCCATTATTATGCGACAAAAGGGCTCGAAACAGGAAGGCTAAAAAAGCGTAAAACCTTTTGATGCTTACGATTACGTTCCAGTTTCCTAGGATTGTTTTGAACGATCCCTAGTGCTTCCACCCCGTACACCAGGGTAAAAACTGAAGTGGTGCTATACGCTAAGGGGGGTCACATCACGTTCCGTGGTGTTACAGACCCATGATGTCCTTAGAGAAGGGTAGAATCGTTCGGGGATGTCACCAGTGTAGAACATTGTGAAGAAAGTCTTTCTGTTGGTCAACACACTGTAAACTGACCTGTTAGATCCGGAAATGCGTGCGAATCAAAACCACAAGGGAAGCATTGTCACATGCCGAGGCATTTTCGTGTCTGGGATGTTTTCCTCGGTAATCCTTAGAAAATTCGTCTGATTGTAGCATTGGGCGTCACTTGTCTCACCTCTATCACAGAGACATCAAAAGAAGGGGTGAATTGTGGGTAATAGCTGGGATGATGCCTCTGTATCGTGCGACATGTCCATAGTAGCGCTGGTCTGAATTAGGGTGAAATTTGGTACCTATATAACATCATTAACCCACCTTACAACCCACATGGACATCTGAACTCGGGCCCTTTTCTTGCATTTGCCCAGATGTATGATCCGCCGCTGAGGCCCATGGTGACACCACAGGGCCCCAAGATTTTGCGCCATTATAGAGGATTGTTGTAAGCAATTTTGAGACCAATTTCAAACCTCTGCGTCGAAGTGGGAGACAAATACGGGTTTAAAGAAAGTGACCCTTTGATTGTGTTAGGCAGTGCACTTTTCTTAACAGGTCAGTTGTCCGAAACATCACCAGATAACGTTCATTGGTCACGGTGGGCAGTGCTAGTGTTTTGGTTTAACGGAGTACTTTAACTTCACGTTGCATGTCCACATATGAAGACTACTAGTATATTAGTATATCGTACATTGTATAGATCCTGGAAATTGCTAGCTTAACTTTTAAAGTTCTATGTTCCGTATATTGACGAAGAAAACTCTGCAAAAGCGTAACGTTATAGAAACATAAAGTGTATATCACGTATGACCTATACTACTGCAAATAAACTATTAGTATAGGACCAATGCAATTACATTACCTACCAAAATCACGGTACGCAGTAAAGCCAAATACTGAATGACCCTATCGCAACGTGCTACCATCCACACCCCAATGCCTCAATTTAAGACATCCTATGTCTGAAGTGATTCTGCTGTTTCCTTGCCTGACTCACAGAACTGCCTAGATGAATTAACTGAGAAAATGTCTGACTTTAACAAATAAACTGCTTCGGCTTTCTTTTAAGTGCAACGAGGCTTTGAATTGTGCTCAGAGAGCAGGGTATGGATAGCAGCAGCAGAAGAGTTTACGAGATTTTGTATTGTTCTATGGATGATTGCAGTTGCAATAATAGATAGGTGATATCTTCTGCAGCTATTGACACGATAGCTACTTGATATCGATTTACTGGGATGTACGTGTACTGAGCAATCACTGAACTAGATATAGCGTAGAGGGTGTATCATAATTAATGCTGTAAACGCACTGAGCCGTACGCGGCTCGTGTTCATGCCATTTATTGCTTGTCAGCTTGTCTTTACAGTACCTCTGACTCGTTTCTTATTCGATTTACTGGCGTCACTAAGTCGCTTGCTTGCCTGTCCGTGAGTGGCACCAGTAGCGCTTATCGATAAGAGACCTGTCGTATTATCATTGGACCGAACGCTAGTATTTCCGGGTCGTCGTGTGTCGGGAGTTCCATCGGGATGGAGCAGCAGTGAGTTCCATACAGCCATGACTCGCCCGACCACTGCCTGCACACACATGACTTGAGTGGAGACGAACTTGGCTGGTCCGTTCGGTCGGTAGTCTTATCGGACGACGTGTGTTTGATTGCCGATCGCCGATCGCGTCTGGGTTCTCCGTGTGTGTCGACTTGTGATTCGTCCTGGTTGTTCCCCAGTGACTGGTTTTAGTACTGTTCAAGGTGTTTGTGGAAGTGTTTTCACGGAACCGTGTGTTGCATGTGGTTGTGACTGACCAGTTATTGTAACGCTGTCTGGGTGTCAGATGCAGTTGGTCGGTTGGGACAGGGCAGAGAGGAAGTCTCCGTGCCCCGTGGTGCGAGGTCAGGCTGGGACCACTGGCGGCGTGAACACGTGGTCGGATTGTGAGGTGCTAGCTGTGACAGCTACAAAGTTCGTTGCCCACTGAACGTGGACACTGAAGTTGAGTGATCAGTTAACCTGTTATGAAATCTCAACTGCTGTGACATCTCTTCGTTCATTGTCGGTTGTTACTTCCTGGGCCGTTCCGGCTAGCAGCAACATATGGTATGTTGGAGTCAGTGCAATTTTGCAGGCATTTTACTGTGTGGTCTTTAACTATTAAATTGGTTGTTAGTTATCAGTGAAGTACACGAGTGGTATTTTCTGCCTTGTGGTCATTAACGCCCCTGTTACCTGCCCTGGTCTTTAGTGTAGTCTACTGGCAAGTGTGTTTTTCCTCGCCAGGTTGATGCTGTCCAGCACAGCGTGTAGTTCGGCAGCCTTTTAGTTGTTTGTTCATTTTCTGTTAAGAGTGGTTATTGTGCCTTTGCTGTTTTTAGACGCCAATTTTTAAGACATAGTGCAGCTGGTATCTTCGTCCTCTGGTGATATTTTCCATTGTCGTACCGTTGGTCGGGCAGATGAGAATTTATTAAGTCGTTGATCGGTCCATAAGCCATCCCTGGGTCAGGTTGCTATCCAATTATTTAACCTTAGTCTTGGCTGCCTGTCTCACATCACCTTATGTTAGAGCTACCTCATCAGGCCGACCATTGGAACACTTTTGAGCACCACTGTTGGTTTTAGATTGTGATTTTCATTTTAGTTTCATGTACTGTGAGAGGCCTTCAGGTGTCTATTAATTTTGTTTGTATTAATTTTAGGATAAGGCCTTCAGCCAATTTAAATAACAATTTTGAAAATTGATTTGTTTGAAACTAATTTCTTTTAAATAAATTTGCTCTATCTGAAATTCTTGTTTTCCAAGCCCTAAGCCTGAGTTGTTCTATGTCATGTGTGTGGCCTTCAGCTGAGTATTTGCTTGAAATGTTTTTTTTTATTTTTTTTATTTTTTTTTAAGTAAGGCCCTCAGCCATGTGTATTCGTTACTGCAATATTAATGACTTGTGTTCAGGCCTTCAGCCGTTATTTTTTTATGGTGTGGTTTTGGCCCTTCAGCCCAAGAGGTATCCAAGTTTTCTTAACTAGGCCTTCAGCCGTATGGTTTTAATTGGATCCTTTCAGGCAATGTGTAATTAAGTGGTTCTTATCAAAGGAAAAGTTTGTGTGTTTTTTGCAACTAAAAGTAACTGATTATGGCCCCCTCCACAACCATAACCTAATCCACTCTGTCCTAGAAAACCAGATTTCATTCATACAGTTGAAAGTACATGATACTAGGAGCAAAAATAGTCTCAGTAAACATAGGGTCGAAAATGCATACCTTAAGAGTTATGAACAATTTTTCATCTTTGATACTGTGAATCAAATCTCTTCTACTGCAAGTTCTTTGCTTTCCATATTTCGGGAAATGGTAGTACGGACCAAAATAAGAAGAAAATGTCCAGTAAACATGAGCTGTATATCGCATACCTTTAAGTTACAAGCACTTGATAATTACAAGAATTGTTTTTCAAAGTAGCAACGATGAACAAATTCTCATACCTCTTAAGGAATGCATTTTAGAGCATATGTTTATGGGACATTTTCTCTTGTTTTGGTCCATACTACCAGTTCCGAAAACATGGAAAGCAAAGAACTTGCAGTAGAAAAGATTTGTTTCACAGTATCAAAGATGAAAAATTGCTCATAGCTCTTAAGGTATGCATTTTCGACCCTATGTTTACTGAGACTTTTTTTCTTCTATCGTGTTCTTTCAACTGTATGCGTTTACGCCATTTATATGATATATCCTGTATAATAGTGATGCCACAGCCATCCTAACTGGGTGAAGCACTGGCATGGTAAATTAGATGGTTTCTCATAATCATAAGGAATCTTAACTATTCGGGCAGAGTTGTATTACATCGAAATAATGTAGTTTCAATAGAACGAGTGATTGAGCAAAACTACGTTCGGAACCTCTGGCTTTGTGTTGTGACATACGTCTGAAGGGTATCGGGGAAAGTGGATGTCTTCCTACGCTTGACGACAGTTTTTTCAGCCCTATCAAAGTGTTTCATCAAAAATAACACCCAGCTCTTCACCACTTGCTGATACATTATTAGGACAAGCTGAGAAAAATACAAGGCAATTGTTCGTGGAGTTCAGGAAGCACCAATTTGTGCTGAGATATTAAAGTTCCTTGTGATTTCTTACCATATGAAATATCATATATAGTTTGCCCAAAAATGACTGTGACATTCGCATACGTTGCCAGAAAGATTTTTGTTTATCACAGACAATACGCTGCTGTCTGTCCTTCAAGTAGCTCTTAAATCTTTCAGAACACTACCTAAATATTTCAGGTGGCGCATTTTTCTCTACAATATGTCAGTGATGCTCTCAGATGCTTTACTGAAATCTAGTAGTGCCATTATGGTGTATCACGTTTGTGTATGGCACATTTTATGTCCTCGGCTGCCCTAACTGGTACAGGGTTTTATGAAAATCGGAATGGTATTTGATATTCAGGTTAAATTTTACAATACATTGATCGTGAGCAATACATTCCATAGCTTCGAATACAGAGGCTACGGTGCGGATTTGCCGGTTGTCAGTTGGTGACTGCGGCTCAGAGTTATTAAGGGCTGGTAGGACTATGCCCTTCTCTTCCTTTCAGCGGAATGTATGTGATTCGTGAGAGACAACTGTCCTTCATCTGCCGCTTAGTTCTTCTCAGTGGTTATGGTGATGCTGTCGTTGCCTGTTGCTTCGACCGCGGATATGGTTCATGCCATTCTCGTTTAGTTCACTGTGATATGCTTTACGTGTCAGGTTAGTTATCTCGTTCAGTTGTTCTTGTGGACGATCGTTCATTGGAGCATGGCTTTGAACATTACTGGTATCTTTAGACATCACTGGCTTATATTCAGATCTACATAGTTGCGTTAGCAACCCATCGGGTCTGAGGCAGAACCTCAGATCAGACTCATAAAGTTCTGATACTGACACGACCAGTTGCTAAAGCAGCTATGTGGATCTGAAGATGATGTAGAGATATGGAAATATGTCATGTACTAAAAAAATGTGCAGCTGAGATTGAAGTGCAAATGAGATTAGTTTTAAATATAATACACTTGCTGTTCTCTCGCAATGAATGTGTCGCCTACAGTGAAAAGTCATTCATTTTGTCACCTGAGAATATATAAGATATCATAACATTTTGCCTCATAATATTGCAACAGTACTCTATTGCTTAAGATCCAGTATCAACACTTGTAGGTAAGATATATTTGATCGATTATTAATGTACAATATTCTCCATTGCTAATTAGGCTGTTGTACACGGTAGGCTGCCTGAAATCATCCTCTTTGATGCATGCCAACGTCGTACACGGCTTTGTGCTCACCACATCGGAAGCAACGTCTGCGCAAATGTTTGCCGAAGTGCCTGTTCGGTAGTGGTGTAAGGGCAATACGCTATATTGTGTATACATTGCTTTCTGGACCAACCTGAAACCCAATTACACGCGTCCAGTGCACTGTAATTATGGGGCTGCCAAGATTTCGGGGAATTGCGATATTGCGTTTGCACAGCAGCACGTCGTTTATCATAGAGTGGGTGAGTTTACTGGCAGCTTCCGCTTTCAGTCACCTGCGCAAGTTATACAGGAACTTCGTCGACAAGTAGTGCAAATAACCGGTGGATCTCGAAGGGAATGATTTGAAATGAAGGCGCAAATTGTTCAGTATCTAACGTTCATGTAACATTTCCTAATATTGTATGAGTGACGATTCTTGTACACTGTAACTTGGAAACGGAACTTCTTACTGACACGTGCCGCTTGTTCTGTGTCTTATCACCAATTCTATGTGCTTAAGCCAAAGATTAATTTACCATTGGAGCAGATACTGTTTTCTATTACTGTAGTACCGCCAGCACTTAACAAGGTGCAACTGTTCTAAAAACAGGTACTTTATAAAACAGTAGATATAATCGGCAGAAGTACTCCATAAGCCACTGTACTGTGCATGGCGGAGAACACATCGTTAGGATATTAAAAATTTTGTTTCTTTCTCCATTTGCGTACAGAACTAAGGGAAAAATAAGTGTCTAAATGATTTTACTTCTACGAGAGACCACTCTCACGTAGAACTTTTTGAAGGGAATTTCCACCATTTGTATGTAAATTACTATTCATTTAGGTGTATCAGACGATTGTGACATTTGAACTTAAACTTGAGAATGGCTACGTAGCAGATATCTTGATTACATGAAATAAAGGAATAGTAATTTAAAGTCAAAGGGCGGAAATCCCTTTCCAAAAGACTGTCTAAATGCTGTTGTAATTATTTTAATATGTGTCGCCTTTTCCCCATAATCCTTGGATAGATATGTGTTGGTGGCAGTATAATGACACCGCAGTCATTATCGAATACGTATTCTCTAAATTTGGCCAACAGGGCTTCACGAAAATTACGTTGCAACTGAAGTGCAACTCAGCATTTTTGGCACTGTAAGAGGTAAAGGAAATGGAGTGGGTCAGATTATCCTTAAATATAATTTGATGAAATAAGATACTCACCACTAATGTTGGAATCAGATGGAACATTGTTCTGGCCTGAGAATAGTGGTTGTCTTACTCTCAACAGAGTCATTAAATTCGACTGACAGACGTCGTACAAGGTGAATCATAGTTTTTCACCTAGGTAGCCCACGTAGCATGTGCCAGGGAGGTCTCCTTTACTAAGCATGTCTCGAAGAGATTTCCTGCACTGGCACTCGCACGCATTTATTTAGAAATTAAATCATTTCATTGTGACAAACAGACAAAGTTGCGAATTAGCTAGTTTTATTACTTGATGAGGTGATTAGTCTTGGATTTTTTATTCATAACATATTGTCAAAACATCTATCTAGTGAGAATAAATATTACACCTCATAGCAAAAATTATGATAATCGTTATCCAAAGGAGAACAGTGCAAGTGATCATGAAACGAGATACAAACAGGAAAACTTAAATGACCAGTCCCCATGCAGATGAGGGGATGACGGGGATACGGCTATGAGTCTTACATGCAAATTAGAGATCTGATGTGTGGCGAAACTTCCACGTTGTTGAGGGATATGAATTGATGCATTGCTTCCTAGAATTTAATGATCGTTGCATTTTACCTGCTCACAACCTTAAGTGCGCAGTGCAGATTCTGTCAGAAAATAATTAGGTGTGTTGCAACGGCATTTTTAAACCGGAGATTTCAAATTACTCTTGATAATTAACGGAGAATTAAAATCTTATGTATATCCATGTAATTAATTTGAAACACTGACTGAAACACACAGTTGGGAAATTTAGACAGTGTCTTCGAAGAAATCCACAATCATTTATAAAAATTGTGACTGGTATCCGATCCACAGGAACCATCTTCAAAACTGCTGATAAAAATAAATTAAGTAACTAACGTAAAATCCATGATCAGTATCCAGAATCAAATGTACCAGAACGTACCAGATTGTGTCTGTTACGGGAGTTATACGTACATGCCAAATTTGCTGATTGTTTGGACGGGTTGGCTTTGGATATGGTGTAACAGTAACACCGTGTGTCAAACATTTTGTGTTAGTTTATTTTTGTGCACAGATGATGTGTAATCGAAACAGCCCACAATTTTTAAAATGAGCGTAATCTAAAAGGACAATAGAATCTGCTGTCAAACATGCAGTATTTCGACCGTCATCGAGCATATGTGAAACAATTGTTTCACAGATAAAGATATTATTTGCGAAATTCCTAAGGTTTCCTGAGTGAATCGCAGATCAAGCAAGAACTGGTTTGGTGTAGCCCGCCACGATTTTCTGTACTTGGCGAACCTTTTCCTCTCGGTGTAGAGCGTGCACCCAGCTCCTAAGTTATTTGTTACATGCTGTCCAGCCCTGAAGGTACTGTGTATGCTGTATTCGACTTCTTGTATTTTTTCAGAGCAGGGAATTAACCGAAAAGGAATCTTGTACACACAACAAGCATACAAATATAGCTGCAGGCCACAAGCTGCCATCGTCCTTCACAGTGCGGTAGCGAATTACGTACGTTAGTTCATAGAGCGAGTGTGGTATCTGGTCGTGTGAAATCCTACTTTCGAGACGGTGTTTCGACAAAACCGTTATTCTGAGAGACAGGTACGTAATGAATTCAGGCCCAAGCGAATTCAGTCTATGGAGCAGAATGATGATACGAAGACACACACCACTTTGTCCTTTTTGCCATATTTTGGTGTCATGTCGTGAAGAATCGAAAGTGTCCACGGGTGACATGACAGTAAGTTTGTTTTTTAGCCATCTTCAAAACTGAGGAACCTGTTGAGTTCGGTTAAGGTTGATCTTGGCCTGAGGTAATGTTGTGTGTATAAGATTCCTTTTCAATGTGGCGCCGCATATGTAGACCAGACATGTCGTACAGTACAAGAACGCGGCGATGAACATCAGCGTCAGACACACCTACGTCAACCGGAAAAGTGGAACACTGAATACAGGACATCGAAAGATTTGTGGAAAGACAGAAGTCTTACCCCCGGCATCATCAATGTGGGACTGTGTCATTAAGAAAGCGAATACATATCCGTACAGACGATAATCTCATCTTCAGAGATGCGCGGTTTTTACTGAGCACAGCCTGGAACCCTGCAGTGGCTTCTATTAAATCACGAAGAGGAAATTAAGATTTTTTTCTATAATAGACCCGTCATAAGATTGGTCTAGCATAGTTCTCAGTGAGTGACGTCTGGCCGCACTTTTACTTAAACATAGCGTATAGCGCACACACAGGAGGGCCGCTCTGTGATTTTCGGCAGAGGGTGTTTAAAAAATGGTTCAAATGGCTCTGAGCACTATGGGACTTAACTTCTAAGGTCATCAGTCCCCTAGAACTTAGAACTACGTAAGCCTAACTAACCTAAGGACATCACACACATCCATACCCGAGGCAGGATTCGAACCTGCGACCGTAGCGGTCACGCGGTTCCAGACTGTAGGGCCTAGAACCGCTCGGCCACTACGGCCGGCAGAGGGCGTTTAAGTATTGCACCATGTATCTGCAAATCATTCCGCATGCGTGAGTTCCGTGCCTGCGCATTCTTTGCGCGTATGTTTAACAATATTCATGAAATGATAGGTCACGCCAGGAACAAAGTTTATTTATTGTTAATAACACGATCCCTCTTAAACGCAATTTAAATTGAAAAGCACATTCTGAAGGTTTAAACAGACTTACTGCCACACAATAGAACGTCTTCCAAAGTCCGATAATGTCAATGGTAAGTTTCTTAATGTTGAAACAAACACGTGACATCAACAGCGACAACACAAGCAATATTCGGAAATCTCACTTCCAGTCATAACTGTCGGTTCCTAGCATCATGTTGACAAAACGTCTTCTATCGTGATAGAGTTACTTCCTCCGTTTACTGAACTCCCCAGAATCTTAATCATGTAGATATTTCTTCAAATTATCATAACCCGATCCGACACTCGGGCCGCACACTGGCCTTCATCATTAGCAAATCTTACCAGACTGAACTGTTTTCCCGCTTCTACGGAAATGTGTGAGATGTAATTAGAGGACTATCCGCTTGTTGGTGCGAACCATTACTTACTGTAACCGTCCAGAAGGCCAACGACATGACATCCTCCGAAAATAGGTGTTATAATGGGTTACTTGGTTCCCTTACCGGATGTATTTTGTTGCATATAGTTCATTTTAACACTTCAGATTGAAATTCATGTTTGTTTCTTTTTGGAGACGTACTTAGATAACTATTTTGTTATTGAGCCGATCTTGAGATCGAACCTACAAGAGATCGGTTGCCAACACTCGGCGTCATGGAGTGTTTTGTTAAAACTTGAGTTCGAGTTTCTTACATCTTTACATTCGTTGCCATAGATGCATTTTGGATTCACTACAGCTTTATAATCTGCCACTCCGAAGGATTAATTCATTAGTGCCACTATTACTGATAATAATCTTCTGTCATTTCCAGTTTGTGGAACTTTCATATATCACTGACATATTTTCATCTTGATTTCTGTTCTAATACTGACTTTCAGTTACGTCATTTTTCTTTCTTAGTTTTTAGCTTGTTACTAAAGTGGGAGAGAAACTGCTGCCACTATGGTGGGAAATATGTTTATAGAGTGTTCTAAAAAGAATAATTCGATTTCACTAGGTCATGTCTTCTACAAGGAAGAATGAAGGAAGCTGGGGTTAACTGACACTTATTCATTAAGATAAAAATGTTCTTTCACCCCAGCTGTAAGTTAGCGATTCATGTGGTCACCGGTTGGGGTCATACTGGTGCAGACACCTCGCTCATTGCTTACCCATGTGCGTCTTATCGTAATGGCGATAACACAGCGATAAAAGGCGTTCTCCGTTTCAACATGCGAGGTACAGTTACACCTGTGTGGCTATATTTTAGTCGAGATTACGGCCCCACCGATGGAACGATCGCAAGATTGTTGAGATTTCGCGTTGCACTGTTGGTGTTCAAGGTCACCTGATGTCACAGTATGTCACATTTTTGGTGAGGGTGTACGGAAGAGTACGTGGTGCCTCACCATCCAAAAAAATTTTGTATGATGTTCGACACTTTATAGCAACACCAGAAAATGCTGTAAACATCATAATTGTTTCGCAGATGTCGTCTGGATGTTTGTCGTGTGTTCGATGGAGGACCTACAGAACATGTGCGAAAGGTGGGTGTAAACTTTGAGCGTAAACGTGATTGTACAAAATTACTCAAGACTGTATGTCGATCCATGTAAAATACATACTCACACAAAATTGGATGATTCTTTTCAAACGAGAATGTATTTCGTCATGTGGGCAAGTTAAATCAGCACCAAGTTTGTATCTTCATTAACGTATAAGATGCAAACTCCTAAGGAAAAAAAAAAAAAAAAAAACCTCCAGCACAGGCCATGAAGGCCAAAGGTACCAACTGGCCGTCGTGTCAACCTCAGCCCACAGGCGTCGCTGGATGCGGATGTGGAGGGGCATGTGGTCAGCACGCCGCTCTCCCGGCCGAATGTCAGTTTCCGTGACCGGAGCCGCTACTTCTCAATCAAGTAGCTCCTCAGTTTGCCTCACAAGGGCTGAGTGCACCCCGCTTGCCATCAGCGCTCGGCAGACCGGATGGTCACCCATTCAAGTGCTAGCCCAGCCCGACAGCGCTTAACTTCGGTGATCTGACGAGAACCGGTGTTACCAATGCTGCAAAGCCGTTGGCAACGCATAAGATATAGTATTGTATAGTGGTATAAATGTTTATGGAGTTTTCTGTACTTTATCATTATGATTCTTGTGCTTTTAGATTTTAGAAAGCTTTTTCTCTTGAGGCAGCTTCAAGATTAAATTCAGCATTTGCGTTGGATATGGCGTGAGGTGTTTGAAACATTATGTTAGTTGTTGTACTTTGGGTCATATATTTACACTTAACTTGCCTCACACGTTTCGCCTTCTTTATGTGAATGTCATCTTCAGTGGACTGGGACGTATACATACTCATTTTTCATATCTTGCACTTTGTACATTGAGGTTGTAAACCGTTCTGGAACTTTCCGATTTTTTCACGAAGAAGTAATAGTTGATATTTCTAGTAACAAATTTCGTAGATGTTGCTCTACATTTACACCTTTTTCCCGTTTTATAGCTGCTATTATCGTTATGATCATTCAACATTTCAATTGCACATTATTAGGAAAGGAACACTCATTTACTTCCTGATTTTTCGGAAGTGATTAGCAAATGGTGAAAGTTATTGACAAATGTGGAACGTGTGTGCGGGATCTCTCTCTCTCTCTCTCTCTCTCTCTCTCTGTGTGTGGGTGTGTGTGTGTGTGTGTGTGTGTGTGTGTGTGTGTGTGTGTTTGTTTGTGTGTGTGTGTGTGTGTGTGTGTGTGTGCGTGCTCGCGCACTTATGTAACAATTTATTTCTGAATTATGTTTTTCTTTAATGTATTTGTTAACATGTGAACGGTCATTTATCATATGTTTGTTCTTTCTAATGACATTCTGGATATAATAGTTTCCCTGCAATGGGAAAAGGCACTTTTTGCCGGTTGAAACCGATAATTTTCACATCCTCTTCTGCGTTAGTAGGATGCTTGTTCTGGTATTTTCACTGTGAATTTGGACTAGTTTGTCCAAACCTTGACGTGTCTTTGTAGGATGTTTTGATATTCCTTCATGTCATGCCAGTGTATACCGCATCACAGATTTGACATTCAAGTTTATGTTTTTATGATCCCTATAATATGTCTCTCTCGGTTGTTGGTTGGCTTAAGTTTGTTTGGAGAGTTTGCTCAGTGTTGTTGTTTTCTTCAGTGCTGAGACTGGTTTGATGCAGCTCTCCATGCTACTCTATCCGGTGCAAGCTTCTTCACCTCACAGTACTTACTGCAACCTACATACTTCTGAATCTGCTTAGTGTATTCATCTCTTGGTCTCCCTTTACGATTTTTACCCTCCACGCTGCCCTCCAATGCTGAATTTCTGATCCCTTGATGCCTCAGAACATGTCCTACCAACCGGTCCCTTCTTCTTGTCAAGTTGTGCCACAAACTCCTCCCCAATTATATTCAATACCTCCTCATTAGTTATGTGGTCTACCCATCTAATCTTCAGCAGTCTTCTGTAGCACCACATTCCGAAAGCTTCTATTCTCTTCTTGTCCAAACTATTTATCGTCCATGTTTCACTTCCATACATGGCTACACTCCATACAAATACTTTCAGAAACGACTTCCTGACACTTAAACCTATATTCGAAGTTAACAAATTTCTCTTCTTCTGAAACGCTTTCCTTGCCATTGCCAGTCTACATTTTATATCCTCTGTACTTCGACCATCGTCAGTTATTTTGCTCCCCAAATAGCAAAACTCCTTTACTACTTTAATTGTCTTGTTTCCTAATCTAATACCCTCAGCATCACCCGACTTAATTCGACTACATTCCATTATCCTCGTTTTGCTGTTGTTGATGTTCATCTCATACCCTCCTTTCAAGACACTGTCCATTCCATTCAGCTGCTCTTCCAAGTCCTTTGCTGTCTCCGACAGAATTACAATGTCATCGGCGAACCTCAAAGTGTTTATTTCTTCTCCATGGATTTTAATACCTACTCCGAATTTTTCTTTTGTTTCCTTCACTGCTTGCTCAATATACAGATTGAATAACATCGGGGACAGGCTACAACCCTGTCTCACTCCCTTCCCAACCACTGCTTCCCTTTCATGTCCCTCGACTCTTATAACTGGTTTCTGTACAAATTGTAAATAGCCTCTCGCTCCCTGTATTTTACCCCTGCCACCTTCAGAATTTGAAAGAGAGTATTCCAGTCAACATTGTCAAAAGCTTTCTCTAAGTCTACAAATGCTAGAAATGTAGGTTTGCCTTTCCTTAATCTATTTTCTAAGATAAGTCTTAGGGTCAATATTGCCTCACGTGTTCCAACATTTCTTAGGAATCCAAACTGATCTTCGCCGAGGTCGGCTTCTGCCAGTGTTTCCATTCGTCTATAAAGAATTAGCGGTCGTATTTTGCAGCTGTGACTTATTAAACTGATAGTTCGGTAATTTTCACATCTGTCAACACCTGCTTTCTTTGGGATTGCAATTATTATATTCTTCTTGAAGTCTGAGGGTATTTGACCTTTCTCATACATCTTGCTCTCCAGATGGTAGAGTTTTGTCAGGACTAGCTCTCCCAATGCCGTCAGTAGTTCCAATGGAATGTTGTCTACTCCTGGGGCCTTGTTTCGACTCAGGTCTTTCAGTGCTCTGTCAAACTCTTTCACAGTATTATATGCAATATGTAGGTCTTGCTTCCTTAGTTTGTTTGCTACCCTATTTACTGATTTATATGTGTAAGTCATTGTGTATGTGTGTCTATGTGTTTGTGGGATTTGGGATTGTGAATTTTCCTGCAGTCTAATTATGTTGCATGTGTTATCTTGGTTTCGTATTGTTTTAATTTATTGATTTAGTTTTAATTTGAGGAACCCTAGTTGATAATTATTAATATACCACAATTAACTGGGGACGACTGAACAGAGTGTTATAGAATAATAGAGATGATGTTAGTCAAGCTGGAACCCAATTTAAGTCTCTGGCGCCTATTTCAAATGTTTTTCTGTCCTTCCGAATGGGGTTTTACTGCATATTGCTCTGAGTGGTGGTAATTACTGCTGAACTTTGACATATTACAGTCCGGAGTACGGAAGTCTTTGAAAGAACGCCAGTAGTAGAACCCAGACAATACTCAATTAATTTCACTGTAAAATTGCACACCTTTGTCTCAATGCAATGAAATCACGAGTTTATAAAGTACTCGTAACTGTTGGAGGCTGAACAACTATCTGGAGAACGTGTTGTCGCTGTCGTCTTTGATGTTTCCCTTGGTTTGCTAAAGAAAGGGCTCGGGGCATGGGGGAGCTCAGCCGCTTTGATCTGCCACAGCCGGTGTATCGCGTTCCGCACGGCACCTGAGCCACCTCTCGGTTCCGAGGCAATCTCTATTCCAAACAGCGGGAGAGCTGGGTGCGGCTTGCCGAGGCACGAGGACACCTCCTGGCGCCACCCGAGCAGTGCTCTTTCTTTTATTGCCCCACAGGCAGCACTTCCCCAGCGCCGATCCTCTTGTCTCACCATTTCATTTCCAGGTCTTTCTCGCGCGCCCACGCGTCAGCTGTCGCTCGAGACAGAAAAAGCGGCGCCGTCTGTAAACGAGATCTGCTGGGCCTACGCTGACATGCCGCTTCGTGTCGCCTGCATCTCCCAAGAACGCCTGTGCGAGAAATGAGCCAGATCTGTACCTCATTCTCCTGCATTTCTCGGAAAAGAATTCTTCCAAACTTCTCCGCGTTCAAAAGGTGAAATAAGAATTTTTTGTTGTTTTTCTTTTTCCATCCTGCCTCTGTTCATTTACAAGATGTTTCTGCTTGTTGGTTCAGGTAACATATTTGATTTGTAATTTAAATAAAACTGCGCTAGATAATATCGAACATTGAAACTGACGAAGATAACGTCGCCTAGGACGCTGTTATTCTGCACACTGTCCCTCATCTTTGAAAAGGGGAAACAGGGAGCCACCTTCTCTAATTAAGCGTAGCAGGGAAAGATAGAACGTGGAGAGAATTAAGTGAATAGTAGCTGTAAATTGCTGGAAATATACAGAGTCTCGAAATGAAACACCCACGATCTTTAAGGAAATGATCATTACACCAAAACAACGAGAAAAATATCTGCTAAACAAGGACTCTGGCGCATGCCTTAAGAGATATTGCGCTCATTCATCTTCGATACCATGAAACAGATGTCTTCTTCTTTAAGATCTTTGCTGTATATGTTTTGGGAGAAGGAAATATTGACCAAAACAAGAAGAAAATTCTAGTAACCATGGTCTCTAAAATGTGTACCTTAAGAACTATGCGCACTTGTTAATCTTCGCTAACGTGGGAAGCGTCTCTTCTACTGAAAAGTTGCCCATAGCTCTTAATGTACGCATTCTAGACCCCATGTTAACTAGTTATTTCTATCTATCTCTGTATAAGGAACCCATCCGTATATTTTGTTGGTGGTTTTTTGGGACATTCTGTATATTATCTATTTGGGTGGTATTGGGGTTCAATAATATGAGAGTTTAGCAGTGTTTCTGAAGACTTACGAATTGAAAAGCAGAAAGAACTGATAATATACCTTCTAAATACTAAAAACACTGCGGGAAAAGAGAAAATAAACAATTATTCAAGTTAGGTGTAGAATTTATGAAACTGGAGACATACATTCAGAGCATTCAGAGTTTCGGAAGACATTATCGAGAGAATCTAGAAAATACCGAAGCAGAGACCTGTGAATATTATCGCATAATAAGTTTTAGTATAACCCCCCGCCGGCCTTGGTGGCAGAGCGGTTCTAGGCGCTTCAGTCCGGAACCGCGGGACTGATACGGCCGCAGGTTCGAATCCTGCCTCGGTCATGGACGTGTGTGATGTCCTTAGGTTAGTTAGGTTTAAGTAGTTCTACGCTCTAGGGGACTGATGACCTTTGATGTTAAGTCCCATAGTGCTCAGAGCCATTTGAACCATATAAAGCCCCCCCCCTACCCCCATTAACCATGTACCATGCCGTTGGTGGAGAGGCTTGCTCGCCTTAACGATACAGACAGCCGTACCGTAGGTGCAACCACAACGGAGGGGTATCTGTTGAGAGGCCAGACAAACGTGTGGTCCCTGAAGAGGGGCAGCAGCCTTTTCACTAGCTTCAGGGGCAAAAGTCTGCATGATTGACTGATATGGCCTTGTAACACACACCAAAATGGCCTTCCTGTGCTGGTACTTCGAACGGCTGAAAGCAAGGCGAAACTACAGCCGTAACTTTTCCCGAGGGCATGTAGCTTTACTGTATGGTTAAATGATGATGGCGCCCTCTTGGATAAATTATTCCCGAGGTAAAATAGTCCCCCATTCGGATATCTGGGTGGGGACTACTCAAGAGGACATCGTTATTAGGAGAAAGAAAACTGGCGTTCTACGGATCGGAGCGCGCAACGTCAGATCCCTTAATCGAGCAGGTAGGTTAGAAAATTTAAAAAGTAAAATGGATAGATTATATTTAGATATAGTGGGAGTTAGTGAAGTTCGGCGGCAGGAGGGACAAGACATCTGGTCTGGTGAATACAGGGTTATAAATATAAAATTAAATAGGGGTCATGCAGGGGTAGGTATAATAATGAATAAGAAATTAGGAGTGCGGGTAAGCTACTACAAATATCATAGTGGACGCATTATTGTGGCCAAGATACACGTAGCCCACGCCCACCACAGTAGTACAAGTTTATATGCCAACTATAGTAGGATAGTAGTAGGTGAATATGGATTGGGGGGAGATATGAAAGAGGAAGCCGCCTTGTAGAATTTTGCACAAAGCATAACTTAATCATACCTAACACTTGGTTCAGGAATCATATAAGAAGGTTGTATGTCTGGAAGAAACCTGAAGATACTTGAAGGATTCAGATAGATTATATAATGATAAGACAGAGATTTAGGAATCAGGTTTTTAATTGTAAGACATTTCGATGGCCAGATGTGGACTCTGACCACAATATATTGGTTATATAGATTAAAACTGAAGAATCTGAAAAAGGTGGTAATTTAAGGAGATTGGATCTGGATAAACTGGCAGAACCAGAGGTTGTACAGAGTTTCAGGGAGAGCATTAGGGAACGATTGAGAGAATTGGGGAAAGAAATACGGTAGATGAAGAATGGGTAGCTTTGAGGGATGAAAGAGTGACGACAGCAGGAGATCAAGTAGGTAAAAGGACGAGGGTTTGTAGGAATCTTTGGATAACAGAATAAATACTGAATTTAATTAATGAAAGGAGAAAATATAAAAACGCAGTAAATGAAGCAGGCGAAAAGGAATATAAACGTCTCAAAAACGACATCGACGGGAAGTGCAAAAGGGCTAATCATGGGTGGCTAGAGGACAAATGTAAGCATGTAGAGTCTTGTCTCACTAGGGTAAGATGGATACTACCTACAGGAAAATTAGAGAGACCTTTGGAGGAAAGAGAACCACTAGTATGAATATCAAGAGGTCAGATGGAAACCCAGTTCTAAGCAAAGAAGGGAAAGAAGAAAGGTGGAAGGAGTATATAGAAGGTCTATACAAGGGCGATGTACGTGAGGACAACATTTTGGAAATGGAAGAGGATGTAGATGAAGATGAAATGGGAGATACAATACTGCCTGAAGAGTCTGACAGAGGACTGAAAGACCTAAGTCGAAACAAGGCCCATAGAGTAGACAACATTCCATTAGAGCTACTGATGGCAAGTCGAAGGGCATGAAACGGAAGCAGTGGCTGGGAAGGGAGTGAGACAGGGTTGTAGCCTATGCCCGAAGTTATTCCATCGGTGTATTGAGCAAGCAGTAAAGGAAACAAAAGAAAAGTTCGGAGTAGGCATTAAAATCCTAGGAGAAGAAATAAAAACATTGAGGTTCGCCGATGACATTGTAATTCTGTCAGAGACGGGAAAGGACCTTGAAGAGCAGTTGAACGGAATGGACAGTGTCTTGAAAGGAGGATATAAGATGAACATGAACAAAAGCAAAACGAGGATAATGGAATGTAGTCGAATTAAATCGGCTGATGCTGAGAGAATTAGATTAGGAAATGAGACGTGTAAGGTAGTAAATGAGTTTTGCTATCTGGAAAGCAAAATAACTGATGATGGTCGAAGTAGAGAGGATATAAAATGTAGGCTGACAATGGCAAGGAAAGCGTTTCTGAAGAAGAGAAATTTGGTAACGTCGAGTATAGATTTAATTGTCAGGAAGTCGTTTCTGAAAGTATTTGTATGGAGTGTAGCCATGTATGTAAGTGAAACGTGGACGATAAACAGTTTGGACAAGGAGAGAATAGAAGCTTTAAAAATATGGTGCTACAGAAGAATGCTGAAGATTAGGTGGGTAGATCACATATCTTATGATGAGTTATTGAATACAATTAAGGAGATGAGAAATTTGTGGCGCATCTTGACTAGAAGAAGGTATCGGTTGGTAGCACATGTTCTGAGGCATCAAGGGTTCACCAATCTAGTTTTGGAGAGCAGCGTGGAGTGTAAAAATCGTAGAGGAAGAGCAAGAGATGGATGCACTAAACAGATTCAGAAGGCTCTAGGTTGCAGTAGGGACTGTGAGATGAAGAAGCTTCCACAGGATAGGGTAGTATGGGAAGCTGCATCAAACCAGTCTCTGGACGGAAGACCACAACACTACTTTCCAAAGTTCACAGAAGCTCTCCTGCGAACCTTCTGTGAAATTTGGAACGTAGGAGACGAGGTACTGGCGGAAGTAAAGCTGTGAGGACGGAGCATGTGTCGTGCTTGGGTAGCTCAGATGGTAGAGCACTTGCCCGCGAAAGGCAAAGGTCGCGCGTTCGGGTCTCGGTCCGGCACACAGTTTTAATCAGTCAGGAAGTTTCATATCAGCGCGCACTCCGCTGTAGAGTGAAAATCTCATTCCATTAATTGGAAGAACTCAAAAATGGAGGAGGAGGAGATGTTAAAAAAGAAATGAAACAAGTAAAATTACATGTAGAACAATTGAAACTGCGAAGAAAAGAAACATCAAAAATAGTCCAGAAAACGAAAATAACTTTTAAAAAATTCACATTCGGAATTTCATTAAAAAACAGAAACTTGTACCGCACTTTAAACGTACTTAAATGGTAACAAGCATCTAGTATTTGTTTCTCAGACCTCTTTCCGGATTAGCATTCTGTGTTAATATCTGAACCACGAGTTATTTTAAACCTACTTGTTGAAAACAAGCACAGTGTTGTAATTTAAAGTTGTTTGCTATGTGAATGTCTCACTTCTGTATTTATTCGTTTACAATAAAGTAACATGTGCTTTTGTTTAACACCGCACGTGTTAAAGCCGCCAATCGTTTGTCATTGTTTCTTTCTCTTCAAAGTGCTACAATATTTTTACTTAAATTCTGAATTATTGTCGAAATCTGTATTGTTTGGTTGAAGTTGGTAAGGGTTTTGTATGATCTACTGGCATACGATTTGTGGTTATGTCATTTTAATATTTGCACTGTGTTTGTGTTTCAGATTTGGAATGACCATGTGAAGTTAGAGCTAGCTCAAACTGGTAACCTCACGTTAACAGATCATTTCTTTTCTTTTCTTTTCTGATTTATTCTTTCGATACTTGTTACTTTGTTTACATTGAGTTTCTTACTGTTTATCGTACCTGGAAGTTATGTGCAAAAATTTCGAACATTCTAGTAAATGTTCAGTCCATTTCATTGCTGTAACTATTATTAATTTTATAGTGGCAGTTATAATGCCTCTTTTGACTCTGTTTATGGGAGCACTTGCTGTTAAGCTTTTAAAATTGGTTCAGCATATTTCCACTCCCAAAAATAAGTAAGCTAAGTGCCATTTCACAGTTCAATCTCTCAAAAACAACTATTGAAATGGTGAAGACTTCATTAATGTAGAAGTATTGAAATGGTTGGAACTAAAGTTTGTAAGTGATCTGCCAATTCATTTTGAAAACATTTGGGAAGTAAGAAAGATTCAACAAAAATGGAATATGTATTGATCCACGCATTTCACAAAAAGGAAACAAACAAAACACCAGAAATTTGAGAGAAACATCATTTCTGCTAGTAGCTTAGAAAATAGTAAAAAATTCTGCTGAACAGAGGTGAGGAAACTTTAGACAAACAACTTGGTGATTATTGGGATGGTTTTTACGAAGGGGAAAATGCTCCACAAAACAGATTTCTAAGTTAAAATCAATAATTCGACACAATGTTGATCAGAAAACTTATAACGGTACCATTTATTAATTTCAGGAAAGCATTTTATTGAGTACAAAGAGGAAAATAAATGAAATCACTATGGAAATTGGTGTTGAAGCAAAATTGATGATCATAATTATTAAAAGCCTAACAAATACGATATCTTCAGTTAAATTTATGGGAGAAGTATCTCAGTCATTTGAAATTAGAATTGGCGCCCTCTCCCCAGCAGAAAGTGCAAGATCTATCTCTAGTCGTGCACTTGACTCTGAGTGGCGTGTCAGTGCTATGACTGAGTGTTCCGTGCTGTTGAGACAGGAACCAGGGTGAACTCAAGGTGTTATATCGATTGACCTAACGAAGAAATTCGAGTTAATGTCTTTCATTGAAACAGAAACAGAGCCAGTGAGGCACACTTCAGCTGTTGCGGAACCTGCTATCAAGCAGAGGCAAACGCAAAGTAGTAGAGGTCACATAATCCCTACCCTACCAATGTATTTTTCATAACGTGCAGTACCAGAGGATGGGTACTTTGTACTCACGAAAAAAATTGTAATTCAAATTGCTTCAATTTTATGGACATTTAATAACAAAATATTGTAGAAAAAGAACTAATGACCATTTTCTCATTACTTAAGTTTACTTAGTCTTAGTTTCTTGATCAATATCTCTTTACATTGATAGTAAAAGACACTACAGAATTGTTGAAGAACGCTTCATTACAATTCAAAAATATTACAGATTTTTTAGGTCAAATACAGCAGTTTACTTTACATAGTTTCTGGGATCACTTTTTCATCACTTTCTTTGAAAGTGTGTGCACACTACAGTTTTCTTCCTATATTGATTTCGTGTGCATTTCTTACAGTTGTTATAGATCATTGTTTTTCCGTTCACTTTATTGCACTTCACTGCTTATTGGCTTTCACGAGAATGCAAATGACATCTTCCCCAAACTGCTTCATCTTCCTTTGCAGCGAACTTCTGCTTGTTATTCCTTCCAATAATACCTCTCATTGCTGAAACCACAAACTTCTGGAGACCTCTAATATTCGTAGCGCTTTCTTCAATGTTTGGTTTCGTAACCTGTTGTCCTAGGTCTTGAAGGAGAAGGCGTCGCTTATTAGATTTTGTCTTATTCCACTCTAGGAACTTGAACCGAAACAATGTATACTCATTTAACGCTGCAATGTCCACAAGAGCATAGAAAATAGATCGCGGTCACCTTCTTGCTGAAAATTTCATCACAATTTGATCGATTGTGTCAACGAAACCTTTCGTCTCATTATAACATAAATTTACTTGTTCTTCTTAGTGACAGTAGGTGAAGCAACTGCAGTGTCATAATGTTGAGTCGACAGCAAAAGAGGTTTTTTCCCTGGGTTTTTCACACAGGATGTAAGAAAAAATTGTGACTGGAATATTTCCAATACTAAAATCACTGAAACCAAATTTACTGAAATAATCCTCTGTTCTTGAGATGTCTTTTAGTTCATTAGGTATAATCTCCCAACTGGCTTGTAATGTTCCCACGAGAGTGAGTTTGTGATTCCTCTACAAATCTTCAGCCAAATCAACTGAAGTGTAATATGTGTCTGTGGTGCCATTGCACCCTGAATTATGCATTGGAACAGAGAAGCGTTTCACTACAACTGCAGCTGAATTTGATTGTTGTGGTGTATCATTGTTCTTCACTGCATACGGCTACCTGCTAAGAACATACCTGGTTTTAGAGTCTGTGAGCATTCCTGTAAGTATACCATACTTCCCAGGATTTTCTCTCACAAACACCTTGAAGAGGCATGTGTATATCCAAACAGAATAATATTGTGGCAGAAATTCATTCATTTTTATCATACTTCTCGTATTGTGGCAAACTTGTCATGTACCCTGCGCTAATTTCGGTATCTCTGTCATCCAATCTTTTATTATGGTCAGCTGATGGAATCTAATTCTACCCGTAGTAGCAGTGTAAACGAACCTTCCTACGAACCTTCCTAAAGTGTTGAATCATAAATCAGGAATAGGCGACTTAGTATTGCCCTCCTTGCCCATAACAATAAGAAAACCTATGAGGTGCGACAATAAAGTAATGAGACAGACTTTTTTTTTGCAAGATGTGGCAACCCTGCAGGCTTGTGTAGGGACAATATCTTTGACCTTGGTCTACAAGCTGCTTCTAGTCCAAGCGGCACATCGATGCAACAGCCCACTCATGAGTTGTGCTGTAATAAGTTTGTGTCTCTCGACACAGAAATGGAACCACATAATATTGGGCAATAGTATGCCATTTCTTTTTGCGTTAAACTGGATGAAAACGCGACGACAACTCATGGTAAGCATTAGAAGGCTTTTGGAGAGGAGATTATGTCAAGAGCTCAAGTTTCTTATTGGCATAAAATGTTCAGTGAAGGCGGACCGAATGTTGAAGATGAAGACCGCAGTGGACGACCACCAACCTCACGGACGGAGGTCAACTTGGCCAGGGTGTGTGAACTCGTACGATCTGATCGAAGATTATCCGTGAAAATGATTGCAGAAGTACTGAACGTCAGTCGAGAAACGGTTCGTCTAATAATAACTGAAGATGTTCTGCAAAAATGTTCCCCAAAAATCTCACACCACAACAGCGAGAAACACGAAGAAATGTGGCAGTCGATATTTTAGAGGAAGCGGAAATCAATCCCGAATTGTTGAGCCGTGTTATCGCTGATGATGAAAGTCGGTATTTTCAGTACGATCCAGAGGCAAAACGCCAAAGCTCGCAATGGTGCTCAAAGGGATCACTCAGACCAAAGAAAGCTCGCATGTCAAAATGTGAAGTGAAATGCATGCTTGTGTGCTTCTTTGATTCCAAGGGAATTATTCTTAAAGAGTGAGTGCCTCCTGGGCAAACAGTTAAGCAATATTACTACAGAGAAATTTTAGAAAGACTTCATAAAGAGTTCTTCGTGTCTGTGCCAAAATTGCTGGTAATTGGATTCTGCATCACGATAATGCGCCATCCCATACTGCTCTGTCAGTATAGCAATTTTTAACCTCAAAACAAATTTAAGTACTACCACAGTCACCTTATTCAACTGATGTTGCTCTGTGCGACTTTTTTCTATTTCCGGCGGTCAAGGGACACCATTTTTAAACAACACAAAACGTCCAAAATTTTTGACGAGGGTCTTGGAGGATACTACGAAAGATGAGTTCCAGAAATATTACCATCAATGGCAGAAGCGCTGGAAAAAGTGTGTGCTATCAGAAGGGAACTACTTTGAAGGAGACAACACTAAACTTGACTAAAACGGTAAGCAACATTTATTTTTCACATCAGTCGCAACACATTATTGTCGCACCTCGTATATACGCCTTGAATTCAAGTTTTCTGTTTTGGGTAAATTCTGTCTCAATGCTTCTTAATTGTCATTGGAGACAATTTTTTTTCAAATGATTCTCTTATAGTTCCTACTATAAGTTAATTTCTCGTCCCTTCTCGGTACTCCACTATGCTTTGTGCCACATGGCGTGTGGTATGAGAAGGTTTGGATGCAAAAACTTTTCCAGTGGTTGCAAAACACCCCTCACTGACCTCACAAGCTGCGTCACGATCTGATTCACCATTTAATGACTATCAACATATTCAGTTTCAGAATTTGTACACTCTTCTAAAATATCTAATAATTCACTCTTAGTAAGAGACCGATGGTACTTTCTCAATCACAGCTGCCTCTGACACTGGTCAAAATTGCACTGAATAGGAATGAACAAGAAAATATCAGAAACCAAAGAGGAATGATTCACTTTTGTGATCATTGTTGCTATTCACACAGAGAAATTCAATGCCCAGGGCGACTACACAGCTGCAATGTTGTAATATATGAAGTAAGACATTCATTGTCAAATAACATCTACTTCTAAGGAGGTTGACTTTATGACAACCACCGTTAGATTTAAATTAGCGGGTGAAGTTTACCTGAAAAATGTATGTATTTGTATGAATATGGTCGAAATATATATTTTATCGAATTTTAAAACATGACACAGCAATGTAAATTATAATATTTAGAAAAGGTGGGAAGAAAGTTCCCTTCCTCCCCTTGCCACTGTAAGGATTATTTGTCGGCAGGTCAAGCATACAGCGAATAATGGTAGCCCCTAAGGAAATGAGAGCAAGGGATGGCAAGGAACACCCAGCAAACCCTGTGGGACTCATTCAACATGTTGAAGTGGCTACTACGCTATTATGGCAACCATGGAGAGAACAGAGTCTAACCAACTGTAAGATGAGGCGCACACTGAAATGAAACGATGCATATCGTGTGGGCTCTGTGGTCGTGCCTGGACCATAGTGGCAAATGGCAGAGGAGGTTGGGAAGACCAGTCCTACTCACAGAGTTTCAACGAAGCGCACAGTGCGTGCCATTTTCCTCAGAACGTATCGTGGCACTTTGGTTCTGAGTAGAATGTATGGATTTAGAGGGCTCTGTGACAAGCTAGGATGTGACCTGCTGAACTTGAGTGATATGGTTTGGTACTGTAGGGTCCCTCTAAGTGTGAGGGTTTGGACTATACATCAGGGGCTATTACCAAGTAGCTGACTGTTTCTCGGGTGCACACAAGTATTTTCTAGATTAGGCCACTCTCCATGCCGCCCAGGTAACGACAGCTGTAGTGCAACCGAACTCTCAACATAAAATCTAAAAAAAACGCCCACACAGGCAAGAGTATCAAATTGCTAGTGGTTAACTGTCCAAGGATTCGTAACATAGTACCATAGTTTCAAGCGTTCCTGTAAAGCTGTGGAGCTCACATTGTAATACGTACACAAACCTGGTTAAAACACGAATTTGAGAGCATGAAATATTTGGGGAAAATTTTAGCGTATAACGAATGGATAGGCTAATGGTAAAAGGAGGTCGTGTATTTGTTGCAGAAGGCAAGAAATTCAAATCAATCGAGATGGAATTTGAAACTGCGTGCGATTTTGTCTGGCGAAGACACAGTATTAATCGTGAGCGTAAACTCTTAATCGAGTACTTCTGTCGACTATCAGACTCACCTTCATATATTACCGAAAACTGAAGACAGAATTTACGTTCACTCGTATGTACGTTCCCCAATCACACTGTCATCTTTGGAGGAGACAGTAATGTCCTAACAATCAACAGGAAAAGTGGCGGGTGTGGCAACATATCCTGAGAAACATTACCAAAAGAGACATCCGATACATGTATAACAGATTGTTCAGAATCTGCCACATGGTTGACATATATAGGATACAATAGCAACAAATATAACTGACCCCTCTGAGGATGCCAACCTAGGAACTGGTATCAGTGATCATGAAGAAGCAGTAGCTAAATTGATTACTCAAGTACAAAAGGCAATTAAGGGAAGTAGGATTTACGTTTTCAGCAAATTAGTAGAAAAGGCAATATTCTCTTATCTCAATGGGTAAATCGAAACATCTAGCTCTAGAGACGAGCATAAAGAAGAACTGTGACCCACGTTTCGAAAAATAGCTGACGATGCACTTGACAGAAAAGTACCTTGCATAAACGTAACTTGAAGAATACTGCGTGGTGGGAGAGACCTTCCACGGAATAGAGATATTGCAGAGAAACGTCTAAGGAGTCAGTGATCCCTGCATAATAAATAAAAAGGGAAACATAGGATTATTAATAGTCTTTGAGTGATAATGTTTTGGCTGGATGTCTAGAGAGCAATGCGTAAATCCTTTAACGACTACCATGACCGAAACTAATCGACGAATGTCCCAAACAGATTATCCTCATATACAGAGTGAGTCACTAACTATTGCCACCAAGAATAATTCCGAAAGTATGATAGGATCTGAAAAGTTTATGGTGCAAAAGTTGCATGGGACAACGAGGGCCATAATACGAGGTTGGTTTTTTGTTGCTAAGTCGCATCGCATCAGAGGTATGAAGGTCAACTTTTTTTTAATGGGATCCTATAGTTTGCTACTTATTTTCTGATAGCGGCTATCGAAACGAATCAGATGATGTGTAACATGGTGGCCTTTTTAGGCCAACGAAGGTCACAAACGTGGCATGAATGTCCATTTACAAACGTGTTCAAAGTGATGACCATTGGTACCAATGCGGTACTGCCAATCTTCTTATCATGGACTGAGTGGTACTCCTTATCACATCGGCACTTATCGAAGCTAATGCTCTGACAATTCTCTCTCACATATCTTCAGGTGTAGTTGAAACGTCTTTACAAACGATGTCTTTTACGAATCCCCACAAGGAAAAATCCAGAGGTGTCAAGTCTGGCGAACGAGCCGCCGCCGACACATCTCGTCCACGTCCAATCCAACGATTTGGGAATTGTCTCTGCAACTCATTTCTAGCCATCAGCGAAAAATGTGCCTGACACCCATCGTATTGATACCACATTCTGTTCCTTGTTCCTAAAGGTTTTTCTTCCAGTAACAGACCTAATGTTTCTTGCAGGAATGTGGTGTACTTCCTACCATTAAGATTTCCTTCGATGAAATAGGGGCCTAATAATTATGTCCTACAGAATCCCACACGATACATTCACCGACCACGGTTGTTGGTGTGCAACTTTCCGCAGCCAACATGGATTTTCAGTTGCCCAAAAATGCATGTTATGCAAATTAACATTTCCGTGGTTCGTGAATGTAGCCTCGTCAATAAATAAAATGAAATTAATAAATGTGTCATCCCCCTGAATTTGAAGTTGAGCCTATCGGCTGAGTTCACTGCGACGCATACAATCCGTAACAGTTAATTCTTGGAGGAGGCTGATATGGTAAGGATGATAATTATGGCGATGCAGAACACGAACAACACTACTCTGGCTCATGCTAGATTCCCTTGCGAATTGACGCGAGCTAACACAAAGACCTCGAACTGCAGTGGCAAGAGTACCAATTTCCGTTTCCTCTTTAGTAACTTTCCTTTGCAGGATATGTTTCCGATGCGTTAAAGATCCAGTTGTTCTCAATTTATCATACACATGTTTAAATGTACGACGTGTAGGATGAATGCGTTGAGGATATCTTTCAGCGTATAAGTCTCCAGCTCTCAGTAACTTTCGTCGGCATTCTCCATAAATGAGAAGCATATTGACTTGTTCTTCAAGGGATTCATCATTCACATTCACTTCATTCGACGATACTAGTCTCACCGTTCCTATTAGTGTTGTATTGCGAAACCGTCGAATGGTGTTTATATGTCAATGGTTCTTTAGATTAATACGCCGTATTTGACGGATATTTACTATTTGCACTATATATGAGAGATAATTGTCAGAGCATGTGCTTCGATAAGTGCGGAAGTGATTAGGAGTACCACTCACTCTGTGACACGGAGATTGCAGCAATGAACTAATACCAACGGTCATCACTTCGAACACCTTCTGCAAATGGACGTGCATGCTACCTCTTTGACCTTCGTTGTCCTTAAATGACTTTACTTTTACACATCATTGGATTCGTCTCGATAGCCGCTATCAGAAAATAAGTACCAAACTATATCATCCCATTAAAAAAAAAGTTGACCTTCATATCTCTGACGAGACCCCACCTAGCAACAAGAAACCAATGGCCCTCGTTATCCCACGCAACTTATGTACCGGAAACGTTTCAGCTACTATCGTACTTTATGAATTATTCTAGTTGGCAATAGTTAGTACTCATCCTCTATGAAGGCATTTAGTACTACCAAAATAAGCGATACAACAGTCAGTGACCAGACACTCAAAGACGAGACAGTGAAAAAATTACGGGTAGCAAAACAAAACAAGAAAGGCTGAACTCTTTTTTCCAAATTCTTCTTTACAACTTATAATCCAAGGTTACTGTCTCCATTTAATTCTTGCACCGTTACAAAGTGAGTGGTATGGATACTAGGGTTCAGTGGTGTTGAGAAACTGCTCAAATCACTAAAACTGAACAAAACTGCTGGAACTGATGAACTATCCGACAGATTCTATAGGGTGAACCGGAATTCCCTCGACCAACTTTAAGATACGCTAACTCATTTTTCGTTGTGGGAAACACATTTCTTTTACTGAACAGGAACTCATCGCTGTTAAAGTATGAATTTCTGAGTTATCTGTGCTTTACTAGCCTCTTTCCTAGTTTTGGTCCATACTATCGCCAATGAATATTTTTCTGGTTCACCCTATATACAGAATTTTTTGCTGAGTTACACCGTCTGTTAACTGTAACCTACAGTAGATGTCTCGGACAGGGAACCGTGCCCACTAGTGGGAAGAACGTACAGTTTACATCTATCCACAAGAAGGTTAGCAGACGTGATCCACAAAGCTAGCATCTAATTCCCAAGATATCCCTTTGTTGTAAAATCTTAAATCATATTCTGACCTCATACAATATGTGAGCAAACGTATCCTTACACCCCCGAAACATACGTTTCTCATATTAGCTGCATTGTGCTGCCATCTGCTGCCAGGTACCTCTGTAGACACTAGACATCGTGAGAGAGCAGAATGCGGCGCTCTGCGGGAACTCACGGACTTCTAACGCCGTCAGGTGATTGGGTGTCACTTGTGTCATACGTCTGTACACGAGATTTCCACACTCCTAACCAACCCTAGGTCCACTGCTTACGATGTGATAGTGATGTGGAAACGTGAGGTGACACGTACTGCACAAAAGCGTACAGGCTCACCTCGTCTGTTGACTGACAGAGACCGCCGACAGTTGAAGAGGGTCGTAATGTGTAGTAGGCAGACATCTATTCAGACCATCATACAGGAATTCCAAAAAGCATCAGGATCTACTGCAATGACTATGATAGATACGCGCGAGATGAGAATACTTGGATTTCATGGTGGAGCGGCTGCTCATTAGCCACACATCCCGCCGGTAAACGCCAAAAGACGTCTTGCTTGGTGTAAGGAGCGTAAACACAGGACGATTGAACAATGGAAAAGACGTTGTGTGGAGTGACGAATCACGGTACACAATGTGGTGATCCGATGGCAGGGTGTGGGTAAGGCGAATGCCCAGTGAACGTCATCTGCCAGTGTACTTAGTGCCAACAGTAAAATTCTGAGACATTGGTGTTATGGAGTGGTCGTGTTTTTCATGGAGGGGGCTTGCACACCTTGTTGTTTTGCGTGGCACTCTCGCAGCATATTCCTTCATTGATGTTTGAAGCACCCTCTTGATTCCCACTGTTGAAGAGCAATTCAGGGATGGTGATTGCATCTTTCAACACGATCGAGCACCAGTTCATAAAGCACGGCCTGCGGCAGAGTTTTTACTCGACAATAACATTCCTGTAATGGACTGGCTTGCACAGAGTCATGACCTGAATGCTATAAAGCATCTTTGGGATGTTTTGGGACGCCGACTTCGTGCCAGGCCCCACCGGCTGACATCGATACATCTCCTCAGTGCAGCACTCCGTGAAGAATGGGCTGCCATATCCCAAGAAACCTTCCCGCACCTGATTAAACGTATGCCTGCGAGACTGGAAGCTGTCGTCAAAGCTAAGGGTGGGCCAACACCATACTGAACTCCAGCGTTACTAATGGAGGGTGCAACGAACTTGTAAGTCGTTTCCGGCCATGTGTCCGGATACTTTTGATCAGATAGTGTACGTAGTGAGAAGTATCTCAAACAGAATCACCTCAAGTGCGTCAACCAGCATGGACTACGGAAACCCTTGCTTGCTGGTGTAGCCGAGCGGTTGTAGGCGCTACAGTCTGGAACCGCGTGACCTCTACGGTCGCAGGTTCGATTCCTGCCTCGGGCATGTATGTGTGTGATGCCCTTAGGTTAGTTAGGTTTAATTAGTTTTAAGTTCTAGGGGACTGATGACCTTAGGAGTTAAGTCCCATAGTGCTCAGAGCCATTTGAACTGTGGAAACATCGTTCATATGAGACCCAACACTCTCTTTCCTCATAGGACGTCCTTAAAGTCATTCATTAAATCTATCAAGTCTGTAGTTTTTTGTTGGGGAAAACAAGGCATGTTATCGTGGATGGAGAATCATTGAGAGGAGATGAAGTAATGGTCCCAAGAGAATTGCGTTGGGTTCGCTTGGTGTACCCGTTTTTCTGTAATTACCCCACAGACAAAATTACTAATAAGCACAGATGTTTGGCAGTAGATGCAGCTAAAGCACATCAAGCCCTTTCCTCTTTTCATTTTTGTTCACCTTTAATTATACAAGTGGAGGGGGGTTGGTTTAACTTAAAAGGAGTCATGATATCACAGGGACTGTAAAAGCTGATTTCACTTCCTCTTTTTAACCTCTCGTAGTCTAACATGGTTTTTGGTACACTCATTGATGTTATGGGACAAATTGTAGAGTGAGTGTTTCTACAAATATGAGACATTGCAAGGTCCAGCGCAACGAAACAAGTGTGCACTGGCCTTCATAGAAACAGAGGGAGAAGAAACAGCCTCCTTGGCAGGGGATGGAAGCTACTTCGCTCCATCGAGAGCAGGGTGGCAGGCCATTGTCCATTTATAGAATGGTCTGCAGGTGGCCGAGACAAAATGCTTTATTATAAAAAATGGAACTCAGTAGGTGGGTAGTATGCGCAATGAGCTTTTAAGTGATATGCTTGTGCTGATAAACATCTCCTAATTTTTCTAAAAACTTGGCAAAACAGCACAGATCTACTTAACAGATGGGCACTGGAGCAGATTTGGCTACTAGCCTCGTAGCAAGCTTTTTAACATTTCAAGGGAGGCTAGCTGTCGGCTCCTTGCCCCAGTTGGACTATTTAGTTACGTCATGAATACATAATACGAAGAAGATTTTTAGAATAGTGTGGAAGGAATTCGATCCCTTGGTTTGTTGACATTTGTCTTTTTATGGGTGGTAAACGTTGTCAAAGAAACAATTACACCACTTATGAGCTGTAGTAACTTTTAAGAGGACTGGAGGACGCATTTTGGTGGCCGGAAGACAGGAGAAATCTGCTGGGAGGAGACTAGAAAAAGTGATAGATGCACAGAGGATGTAGAGAAGCGGAAGTTGCGGAGTTCTGGGGTAGAAGCAACAGACAGGTGGTGGAGGGTAAATTGTGGCTGCGTTCTCGGCTTCTGGGTTGCTACTCTCCACTCTGCTCGCTGTACAATGAAGATTATAGTAAACATCGTTTACTGCTCCAGAATATTAAGGCAAGTAAAAGTATTGTAGTTCAGTAGTAAAATAGCTGTCTCTGGCTCATATTTATCAGTGCTTCCTCACGTTTCTTGAATGTTCGTTCCAGGCTAACAGGCAACGTGATCATCTTTGTCGGGTTGCTCTACCTCGTTCTCAGAAGTAGTTCCGATATTTTGTGCAGCTTCATCTCGTTCAGTAGCTTTGCCAACTCGGAGCTTTTGTTTGCAGTTGTCATAGTAGGGTACAACTTTGTAAGCTTCTTGTTCAAACCATTGTATTTTGTTTCCAATATTATTCATACGCCACTTACATGCAGTAAATCGTAGTGTTAATTTATCTGCAATAAATCGTAGTGATTTTTATCATAATTTCCTCTAAATTATAAATATTATGTCAGTGCCCACCTTCAGATTCGCAACTAGGGCCAATAGATTAATTAATTAGTAATTCTGCTGCGTACATTAATTTCTGCACTGGATTTCAAGGGTGTGCTGTTTCCTTGCTAATTTCAGATTCAGTTAGATTTACATTCTCACATGCATGGTATTTTGCACAGTGACCATTATCAAGCAAAGTTTGAAGAAAGCTGCCTCACTATTCAGTCAGATGTGTATTAGATTTCAAAATGGTGTAAAGGTTGGCTACCTACTTCAAATGTTCAACATTATAAAATTGTACACTTAAGAAAGCTATAAAACGTAGTAAACTAAGTCTACAGTAATCATCGTAGAGAAACCAGGTGGCCAGCTTGAGGTTATATGAGGGACCTGTCTACAAAAGAGATTGCTTACCGATCACTCGTGCGTCACATTCTAGAAAATTGCAAAAGGATTAAAAGGAGACAGGGGGCACTGAACGTACAGAGAGATGGCCACCACCAATATTCACAGATCAGTTTGATCCGTTGGAGAGAAATGCAGAGATGCTAGTGAAACAGAACTGACAGGCTGAAGATAGACCCAAACTGTCTTACATACAAAGCTTGAAGGACTGGCATAAAGAGATGACTCAAAAAATATGCCCAAGCACCTACGTAGCACTCCCGTAGGGATCGTGAGGATTATAGTACGCACAGACGTATTTGAGAAGTCATTCTTCCCGTGCTCCATACGTGAGTGAAACAGGAAGAAACCCTAAAGACAAGTACTACAGGAAGTATCAACTGCACTTTACAGTGGTTTGCAGAGTATCAACGTTGATAGAGAGACAGGTACAAAGATGTGCATATGAATGTAGGTAGTCAGGGGATAGATATATGGTGCTTATGGCAAAATTTAAAAAATCTATGCAGAACAGAGAAGCAGCTGTATGGTTATCAGGAGCTCTGATGGCAAGTTAGTACTAACCAAGAAAGATAAATTGAGACCTGAAAGGAATATGACTATATAAAGAAAAATTAACTTGGAGACAATAAAATAGAGGGACAGAAAAATTAGGTGAAAATGAGATATGATACTGAGAGGAGAATTTGACAGAGCACAGAAAGGCCAAAGCCTAAACCAGACCTATTGAGTAGACAAGATTTCCTCAGAATTACTGTGATCTTTGAAAGAGCCAGCCATGACGAAATTCGTCCACCTTATATGCAAGACCTATGAGAACCTAAATACCATCAGACATGAAGAAGACTGTAATAACTCCAAGTCCAAACAAATAAAGTGTTAACGGTTGCGAATACTACCGAACTATTGATTTAATAAGTCATAGCCGTAAAGTACTTACACGAATTATTTACAGAGAAAGGAAAATCTGGTAGAAGCCGATTTCATGGAAGATCAGTTTGGCACCTGAAAAGTGTAAGAACTTGCGAGTGAATACCGACGACGAAGACGCATCCTCGAAGACGGTATGTAGAGAGGAAAACCTGCGATTGTCGTAGTTGATTTAAAAAAGCTTTTCGCAATGCTCACTGTAACATAGATCTTGAAGGTATCAGGGATAAAACACAGGGAGCGGAAGAATATTTGCAACTAGTACAGAAACCAGACTACCGTTACGAGAGTCCAAGGACATAAAAGGGGAGCCGTAGTTGAGAAGAGAGTGAGAAAAAGTTGCATCCCATCTGCTGTGTTATTCAATCTGTACTTCGAACAAACAGTAAAGAATAAGGAAGGAGATATTTGGGAAAGAAATTAAAGATCAGAGAGAAGAATTAATAACTGGCGTTTCTGATGACAATATAATTTTGTCAGAGACTGCAAATGAATTGGAAATTTAGCTGAGTGGATGGATAATATCCTGAAAAGATGTTACAAGATGAACATCCACAACTGTAATACAAGAGGGGAATGTAGTTTACTTAAATAAGGTGACACTGATGGAAGCTATTTGGGACTAAAAGTAGTAGAGAGTCTTGGTAATTGGGCAGCAAAATACCAAATTTCTGCAGACTAGATTTAGGAAATAAATCACTTCTGGAAAAGAGAAATTTTTGAACGTTTAATCCAATTTAGACAATTTGAAAATATTTGTTGTGGGTATTTACCTGGAATGTAGCGTTCTATGGAATTAAAACACAGACGATAAGAAGTTCAGACAAGAAAACGATAGAATCCTATGAAATATGGTGCTCTAGAAGGATGCTGGAGATTAGTTGATTAGCTCGAGTAATTATATGCAGGTATTGAATCAAACTGGAGAAAAATGAAATTTATGAAACGACTGAAGGAATGGACCCCTGATAGGACGCATCCTTAGGCATATAGGAGTCGTCTGTTTGACTACGGAGAAAAGTGAGTGGAATAAAAATTGTAGAGGGAGACCAAGGGTTGAAACAGTAAGTAGATTGCAGGGGATTTAGTTTGCAGTAGTTATGCAGAGATGAAGTGGCTTACACAGGATAGATTAACGGGGAGCTAAGCATCAAGTCAGTCTCAGGACTAAACGTGACAACGACAATCTTGTGTAATTTCTTAAGACTTGCATATAAATGACTACCGTTACTTGTTGATATCGCGTTAGAGCCTTGCATCCTGAGCCAGTATACGATTGCTGTGTTTCTTTCTGTTCAGTTTAGCATGCTACGTACAAATGGTGCCCCAAAAACACTCGTTGTGACAAAGATGAAGCACCACCTTGACGTCAAGGAGTCCTTGTTAGTCCTTTTCTTATCACATTATGCAATTAACTATTTTTCTCCTTTACTGGAATGCTTCATTATTAATCCTAAGCAATAACGTGATTATCTAATAACTTTGCATCACCATTTAGAACTATGAAACGCTCCCTGACACCCTTCCCAGTTCATACCCCCTCCCACCCCGCGCATTTTCCTCTCCTGCTCTATTTACAAGCCTTTCAAACTGAAATGTTTAGGACTCGTTTAACTCGTGAACCAGGGGTAGCACCTTTGATTGATACTCAAACCGTTCTGGGCCCTGGGTTCGACCCAGCGACTGCAGAGGAGAGGGCAGATGGGCGGAAAGAGAAAATTGAAGGCCTCTCTGAAGGAGAGGACTTTCCTGATGACTTGGCAGAAGAAGAAATGAGGGACGATATAGATGTCATAGGGAATTCAGTATTAATATTGTAAGGCAGAAGGGGTAGATAATATTCCATCAGAGTTTCTAGAACATTTGGGAGAAGTAGAAGCCAAACATCTATTTAGGTTGACATTTATAATCTGTGGGACTGACGAGGTACCGTCAGACTTTCGAAAATAACATCATCCACACAATTTCGAAAACAGTAAGAGTGGGAACGTGAGATAAGTATCGGATAATAAGCTTAAAATCTCATTAATCGAAGTTGCTTACACTAATAGTATATAGAAAAATGGGAAAGAAAGCTGGAGATATGTTAGATGGCGGGGGAGGTAAAATCACCAAAGAAGCAGTTCTGAAGTCGCATTTGCTAATGGAAGCAAGACTGAAGGAGAGATATGTATACAGCTTCCGTCAATCTAGAAAAAGTGTTAGAGTCCGTAAAATGCCACAAAATGCTTGAGTTTCAGAGTAAAATGGGAGTAAGCTATACAGAATATTGGTAGTATACCGTGTGTACGAGAAACAAGAAGTAACAATAAGACTGGAAGACGAAGAATAAGGTGCTCGGATTAAAAAGGGTGTAAGGCAGAGATGCAGTCACCCCTGCTTTTAAGTCTACACGTTGAACAAGCAACGAGGAAAATAAATAGGTTGAAGAGTGGAATTAAAATTCATTTAACATAGGAAGTCCATGTACGCCTACGTGCAGGGTGTCTATTAACGAGGTGGTCTGCGAACAAAAGGGGGCGGCCTCTCCTTTGGCTTTGAAAACGTGCTTGTCAGATGACCGCCAGATATATACCCAGGTGTGCTTATTCTTTGAGTGTTTTAACCCAGGCTCTCTGTTGTCGTCACTTTATCGCCAGATCAAAAGATTTCCTTACTTTATTCTCGTCGTCTAACGGTTTGTTACTGCCTGTGACCATTTTACAGTACGTGTCCTCTATTACTACCACTACTCAGCATTTCGATCAAACCAAATATGTCCGACCAGTTACGAAAGTCCAAGTACTTAATTTCGCATACTTGTAAATTCGTCATACCGATTATTTTTAAATACCACAATAACTAATAGATTTTATGTGATTATTAGTCTTCGCTCTACATAGCATTGAGCCAGTAAATTAACACATTCCCGATTTGTAGAGATTTTATATGGAAGCATAAGCACAAACATATTATATTAGCATATCATTAGTGTTATTTCTAATCATTATTTAAGAAAGTATAAAGAATTCCGCAAATATATCAATAAATTCATATTGAAGTCTTGCAATGATGTTAACTACTGATTGTACTATACCTAGGTCAAGATTAAGCAATGTGGAGGTGTGGCACTGTCACCTGTAGTCCCTGAAAATACTCTGAGTGAAATGAGACAGGCGAAATACCCTCGAACTTTATGAAACATTTAATTATTCTAGTTCAAAAGAAGACAGGTGGTGACAGCCGTGAAAATTCCCGAATATCAATCTAATACGTTATGATTGCAATAAGACGACACGAATTATTTAAACATGAGTGGAAAAACTGGTGGAAGCTGATCGCGGCAAAGATTATTTTGGGCTCCGAAGAAACGTAGGAACACATCGGGCAATACTGAAACTACGCCTTATATTAGAGAATAAGACCCTGGGAAAACAAACAAACGATTATAGAGTTCGTTGATTTAGAGAAAGCTGTGGCCAATGTTCACTGGAATACACTTTGCAATTCCGGGGTGAGCAAGGATTAAGCGCAGGGAGAGTAAGGACATTTACAACGTGTATAGTAGCATACTGCAATTATGAGAGTCGAAGGCTATGAAAAAGAAGAATGGCTTAGAACGAAGGGAGAGAGGGTTGCGACCTGTCCCCAGTGTTATTCACTCTTTACAGTGGGCATGAAGTAATGGAAACCAAGAAGATACATGGAATTGGAATTAAGGTTTTGACAGAAAAATGAGAATTAAGTCATATGCCGATTACACTCTAAATCTGTCAGAGACAGCAAAGGAATTGGAAGAGCAGCTGTACTGATTGGATAATATCTTGAAAAGAGCTTATAAAATGGGTATCAGCAAAAGTGAACAAGGGTAATGGAATCTAGTCGAATTAAATCTAGCGATGCTAGAGTAATGGATTACAAAGTAAGACAGTAAGAAGAATTGGTGTATTTTATTATTTGGACACGAAAAGCTAAGGATGACACAAATAGAGAATGTGTAGAGTACAGATTGGCAGTAGCATGAAAAGTATGTCTGAAAAAGTAAAATATGTAAGAATATAACATAAATATGTTCGGAAGTATTTTATGAAAGTGTGTGTTTGTAATGTGGCGATGTACGAAATTGAAACGTGGACGATAAGGAGTTCTCACTAGGAGAAAACAGAAAATTTTAATTGTTGTGGCACACAAGAATATTGTATATTAGCTGTTTAGATCGACTAACTACTGGGTAGTTAGTGAGCTGAGTTGGGGATAAAGAAAAAATATGGTGAAAATTGATTCAAATAACGGAACTGTTGATAGGGCAAACGCTGAGGCATGCAGGACGTGTCATTTTGGTCATGGAGGAAAGCGTGGTAGGTTGAAATTGTAGCAGACCAATGGCTGAATAGAGTAAGCAGATTCAAAACGGTGTAGGTAGCGTACTTATTCGGATGTGAAGAGGACTGCGGAGGACAGCATGGGGATATGCGTCAAAACCTCTTAGGACTGGACATCACAACCACTACCACCACCACCACCAACAACAACAACAACAATAACAGCAAAATCGTCTAATGCGGAGGTGGTATTGGAACATTGTTACGTCAACTTGTTTAGCCTCTAGCATACAATGACATGCTGGTCACAACACCATACACACGAAAATACTGAGTTGCACAATCAGCTTTTCAGATATTTACTCCTGTTTAGTGTATGTGAGTAGGGAAGTTTCCTTGAAGGGAGAACAACTTTATGATAGGATCCACGGTAGGTATCTACTGCATCACACGTCCCGAAGCCATTGGCGTCTGTTTTCCCACTCGCCCTTGCTATAAGCTCAGGGTTGTGACCATATGCATAAGAATTGGTAGATAGGTAGTGACCGTATGTTATAAAATCTTATTTGGCATAAACCATTTTTTTCATTTATTCAGTGGTTCATAACTATCGAGAGCTTTCTTGTAATCTCCGCACACCTCCACATTAGTGCTCTTCGATCTCGCATCGAGGATGAATTGTGCGCCTTAAACACTCATCATCATCATCATCATCATCGAGGATGAAAAATATATCTGTTGCACGCTTGAATGGTATCAAAAGCAACTTTGATAACAAAAAGAAACAGCATGCCAACACACAGCTGTGAATTCCACTATAACCTTGTCTTCTGAAACAGTCTAGTGAATAAACGAGAATACGATTGCAGCGTTGAATCCGTTAGACACATAAATCGTATATGCTCCACACGTTTATAATAGTTCCTCCTTCCTCGACATTGTTGACGAGCCTTCTAGCTCCCATTGCTCCTTAATCGGTCGGCACTCTAACATTTCTTCTAGATTTATAAGTTGTCATTCATCATACGTCAATGAGGTGTAAGGAAACTTCGCAGTCTAGTGAATCATCTATGCTTCTGGCTAATGGGATACGAAATTATATAGCCGAGGTTCCAAAAATCGTATACAGAAATCCGCAAAAAAAACATTTACGGTCGTTACACATTTCCACTTAATAATTTTGCCACCTGAACCTATGCCATTACAGAGTAGTAGGAACTTACTTTCGTCTTCGTGTTCTAAACTTCATATCAATTTCTGAGAGCTCTCTATTCCATATTCGTTCTACTCGCTGGATTATCCAGAAGTAAAACACGGTTCCATTCTTCGTACACGTTCTATCAAAAAGTATGTGGCATCACAAATTCGGGTGAAATACAATTTACCCTCTAATCGCTGTAGATGTAACGGATATTTTGCTGGCAGATTCCCACCTGTCATACGTGCACCACCTGAGAAGTTGCCTCAAAATCGTTTAGTCGACTAGCCATGACGGAACTTATTCCACACTATACGCTCTCTTCGAAATTTCTCGGAAACCAAAATCGTGTCCATCGAGCCACTCGAGGATAGCACTCCCAGTTAACGCTAAGTTGCCTGCGAGAGCGTCTCCTAATTAGTTGACACGCATAAACTGTAAAATTTTATCCTGAAAACCAGTGAATACTTTTGATCCTCATGCCCCAGTACCAAAAATGGCACACACGATTTGGTAGTCAGTAAGTGTTGCATGATCCATACACCATTTGAACATATTTTACCGAGAGAAGCAGTTACGTTGTTAAGTCTGGTGATGGAGGTTTAAGGAAAGATTTAAGAGTTATCAGGACGTTTTAATAGATTAAGGGACCTCTAAAAATTATTTTTGACAGTGTAAAACGGTCTATAAAATCACCTATTACCTACAGAGAAGATAGGTGTTACACAGTAAATTCCATGAACACAAGATAGAAATACAGTATCTGATCAGAAGTACACTGATACCTACTGATGGACCTAAATCTGGGGTGTTTTCGTCTTTCTCCATAACGACGCACTGATATCTGCTGGAGACACTTACAATGAAGTTTCTCAATGTGTACGAACGAATGGCAGTCCATTCTTCCTCAAGAGCCGAAACCAGAGAAGGTATTGAAGTCGTCGGGTTCTGGAGCGAAGTCGACGTTCAGTCACAAAGGTGCTTCACTGAATTCAAGTCGTGACTCTCCGCAGGACAGTCCATTTTAGGAATTTTATCGTTCACAAGTCATTGCCTCACCGATGCTGCTTTCTGACAGGGTGTATTGTCATGCTGATACAAACAGTCATCATTTCCAGACAGTTTATCTGTTGTAAACGTTACACAATGCTATAAAATGTATTCATATTGTTCCACATTTAGAGGGTTGTTAAGACGATAAGGGGATTTCACGAAAAGCACCCCCATACTGCACGCATGACGGCAGGTTACGTTGTCCAGGTATTCGTCAAGCCGAAACCCACCCACCGAATTGCCACACAGCATAGCGTGTTTCGTAACTCCAAGTCACTCGATTCCAGTCGTTTACTGACCAGTTGGTGGTATATACAATACCTCAAGCGTCGTTTAGCATTGTGTACATAAATGTGTGGGGTATTTGGAGCTGCCGGGCCACTGTACCCCATTCTGTTTAACTCCCTACACAAATTCATCGCGCAAGGTGGTATACAGGTAGCACTTCGGAATTCACGAGCGATTTCTGCCGCTTATTTCATGTGATTCTCTACATTCACCCTCAGCAGTACTTCTAGCGGTCACTGTCTTTGATTACTTGACATACACTCCTGGAAATGGAAAAAAGAACACATTGACACCGGTGTGTCAGACCCACCATACTTGCTCCGGACACTGCGAGAGGGCTGTACAAGCAATGATCACACGCACGGCACAGCGGACACACCAGGAACCGCGGTGTTGGCCGTCGAATGGCGCTAGCTGCGCAGCATTTGTGCACCGCCGCCGTCAGTGTCAGCCAGTTTGCCGTGGCATACGGAGCTCCATCGCAGTCTTTAACACTGGTAGCATGCCGCGACAGCGTGGACGTGAACCGTATGTGCAGTTGACGGACTTTGAGCGATGGCGTATAGTGGGCATGCGGGAGGCCGGGTGGACGTACCGCCGAATTGCTCAACACGTGGGGCGTGAGGTCTCCACAGTACATCGATGTTGTCGCCAGTGGTCGGCGGAAGGTGCACGTGCCCGTCGATCTGGGACCGGACAGCAGCGACGCACGGATGCACGCCAAGACCGTAGGATCCTACGCAGTGCCGTAGGGGACCGCACCGCCACTTCCCAGCAAATTAGGGACACTGTTGCTCCTGGGGTATCGGCGAGGACCATTCGCAACCATCTCCATGAAGCTGGGCTACGGTCCCGCACACCGTTAGGCCGTCTTCCGCTCACGCCCCAACATCGTGCAACCCGCCTCCAGTGGTGTCGCGACAGGCGTGAATGGAGGGACGAATGGAGACGTGTCGTCTTCAGTGATGAGAGTCGCTTCTGCCTTGGTGCCAATGATGGTCGTATGCGTGTTTGGCGCCGTGCAGGTGAGCGCCACAATCAGGACTGCATACGACCGAGGCACACAGGGCCAACACCCGGCATCATGGTGTGGGGAGCGATCTCCTACACTGGCCGCACACCACTGGTGATCGTCGAGGGGACACTGAATAGTGCACGGTACATCCAAACCGTCATCGAACCCATCGTTCTACCATTCCTAGACCGGCAAGGGAAATTGCTGTTCCAACAGGACAATGCACGTCCGCATGTATCCCGTGCCACCCAACGTGCTCTAGAAGGTGTAAGTCAACTATCCTGGCCAGCAAGATCTCCGGATCTGTCCCCCATTGAGCATGTTTAGGACTGGATGAAGCGTCGTCTCACGCGGTCTGCACGTCCAGCACGAACGCTGGTCCAACTGAGGCGCCAGGTGGAAATGGCATGGCAAGCCGTTCCACAGGACTACATCCAGCATCTCTACGATCGTCTCCATGGGAGAATAGCAGCCTGCATTGCTGCGAAAGGTGGATGTACACTGTACTAGTGCCGACATTGTGCATGCTCTGTTGCCTGTGTCTATGTGCCTGTGGTTCTGTCAGTGTGATCATGTGATGTATCTGACCCCAGGAATGTGTCAATAAAGTTTCCCCTTCCTGGGACAATGAATTCACGGTGTTCTTATTTCAATTTCCAGGAGTGTATGTCTGGTATCGGGGGGTAGGCGGAAGTTGAACTCTTGCCGAAGCTAATAGACCTCGATGGACGACAGAGAGCAATGTTGACCCAGTACTGCAATCGCCTGGTGAGTGCGCCATCATCTCTCCACGTGAAGACATAGGTCAATAGTTCCCCTCGCGGCCGGCATAAATACCGCCGCACTTCGACCGCTGACTCAGTAGTTTACATTGTCTGATAGCATTCGTTACTATCTCCACCGTTCTACTGACAACTCAACGACGACTTCACTTTGGTATTGATTTTCCACTCTTGGTCTCTATTTGCACTGTGGTTCGTACTTGACCTGTTGATAGCGTTGTGTCAAAAGTTCATTGCACTTTGTTGTTGCATATGTTGCTACTGACTTGCTCCTGTTGTGTCGGGCCCACCGTTCTGTCAGCCCTGTTGCTCGGCTCCAGCGTGGGTTTGGATCCCGTCCGCATGTGGTCTTCCCTGCATGTATCGTCATCGTCTCTCTACTATTTTCCTGACGCGCGCACCGCTATCCGGCTATTCACTGATGTAGCAATTTGTCTGGTCTTGATTTAGCTGCACTTGTGTCTTCGCGTTTTCACTTTACAAGCTCTTCACAAACAAGCGACTTGGGCAGGTTGAGAATGGCTAAAATGTTCCTGATGAACTAGTTAGTCAGATAGCATCAAATGACTAGTCTACGTTCGAAGTCGCTGAGCTAGCCTGATCGACACATTTTGTTATTCCTGTTGCTCCGCTGGCAACACAATGCACCCCAACTCTTTTTATACATGCAGGTTGGCTTCTAGTGAAACCTAGTGGCTGATTTCGCAATATGTTCGGGGTTGGGATATGTTATGCACCAAACAGTCTTCGGCCCGATAAAAGCGTATCACTTGTTTGCATCATCTCAACATTTTCTGTGCTAGGAGAATGAAGAGTTCGTTAAGTTGTTCGTATAGTTTTCTTCCTTTTTCTTTTTTGTTAAAATGTTGTAAATATGTGACATCTGATAGTCGAGAGAAGCTGTGACCTGTCAAGTCAGCGAGTTTGCTATGACCAACCGACTGCTGAATCGCGGGGTGTTGCAAAAATAACAGCTATGATGCAGCTGGCCACTGAAAAAGTTTGCCGGCGACAGCTAAGAAGAAACACTTACTGATGAAGAGAGAATTAGCGTAATACGTTTGTTCGCAGAGAATGATTCTTGGCTTTTTCTTTTAGAATTACAGTAGGGTTGTTAGAGCAGTGAGCCGCGAGAGAGATTATCTCAAGAGTGTGATGAAACCGGCTCACACTTACGATACGTGAATTAGCCTGCAATGGGGATAGGAGTCAAATGTGTCCAAAGCAGCTCTAAGTTGTTTAGAAAGAAATTTTGAGAAGATTATCGGCTTGTATGTAAGATGATTATTTTGGTAGTGTGTAGATTCGCCAGCTCCGATTTCTCGAAGAGTGAGATTAGTTCCTAGTATCTGTGATTAATGGTGCGTTGTGCTGCTTAACAGCCGCGCGAGGGTATGGCACCCTATTTCATAATTTTTTTGACGTTTCCCGTTGAATGTCGTGTGTGAAGAGACGTGTTCTAGTTTTTTTTGTGATTGAGGATTAAAGCACGCCTAAGGGACAGTAGAGTTACATTGTGTTATTGAGGTTGTAAGTGTACGCAAGCGCTGAGGAATAGCGACTTAGCGTTATATGGTTGGAATTTATTGTGTGACTTCAGCGCGAGCGTCTTGATATAATAAATTTCAGAAATCTCGTTGGATGCACTGAACGCGTAGTCTACCTTAAAGAGAACGGTCGTCTTACGTAAAAGCTATTTATTGAGAAACAGTCGGAAGTTTACTGAGAATTTCATAGCTTTTCCCCTCCTCCCTAAATGACAAATCAAGTACCATTTATTAGAGAACATGCCGATCCTCTCTGAACTCTTCATCGAGTGCTGTGTTTTGAGTTTTAAATATTAGTGGGTCGTAGAAGTCAACGCCTGATGAGGTTGAACTTTGATTATCTGAAGTTCATAAGCTGAAAAGTGGCGGTGACATTCAGTTTTATGTTTTATTTATTTATATTACATTTCCTCTTAAAGGTTTTTGAACAGAGAATCAGCACTCTAAAATAAAACGCAGACTTCTACCTGTACATGATTTAACCGCACGAAATAAAGAAAACGGGTTAAAGGGGAGTTAGAATGGAATTTTTTTTCACATTTTCGGATTTTTATCTCATTACAAAATTTGCACTTATAGAATCAGCACTCTATGTTCGTCATCGTCTCTCTACTTTTTTCTGACGCGTTGACTTCTATGACCCACTAATATTTAAAACTCAAAACACAGCGCTCGATGAAGAGTTCAGAGAGAATCGGCATGTTCTCTAATAAATGGTACTTGATTTGTCATTTAGGGAGGAGGGGAAAAGCTATGAAATTCTCAGTAAACTTCTGACTGTTTCTCAATAAATATCTATTACGTAAGACGACCGTTCTCTTTAAGGTAGACTACGCAGGTAGACTAAGATTAATTTTATTCGGAATGTATATGACTTACAAACTCACATGGGAAATATTTTATTTTTGTAAATAGAATCTACACCAAATCAAAATGTTAAAATTGTTACTTGCATCACTACAAGATCTAATAAAATCGGTATTTCTTATATACAGAGGGCTGTGAATTGCTATGTTGTAAAGGTTAACAGTGTTGGTCATATCCAGAAGAGGATGGGCGCCAGGTTGAGCAGGTTGAAACAAAGTTTGAGAGACAAGAAAGTTTGTGATGGTAAAACCATAAGAGGCAGGCTGACAGAAAATATGATTGATGAACTACAGCAGTATTATGGGATGGCCATTAGAAATAATACTGAGGATTTGTTGAAAATGAAGCAGGCAGGATGGGCTACCTTCTTCCACAGGCTGTCAACTGATGAAACACCAGTACACCACCTTTGTCCTCCTGGACCTGATTCATGGTTCAATTATCGCAATGCTCAGTACTCAGACAGTTCATACAGCCATAAATATTCCATCCCATGGACGTCATAAAACCTATTTACAGAGACCTGGCAAATCCTAAATTATTGCAGAAGTGTGTGCATGGTCAGATTCAAAATCCCAATGAATTGTTCAATAATCTTATATCGACTCACTTATAAAAAAATGTTTTTGTTGGAATGAAGACACTAAATTTGGGGGTCAGTGATGCTGTTATTGCTTTTAATGATGGCATCATTGGTAGGGTAAGAGTGCTACAGCATATGGGAATTAACCCTGGAGCAAACTCCATCATTGGACTTGAACGGGTGGACAAGGTTTGCACTGATAAAGCAGAGTTTGCAACACATGTGGTCACTAAGGAGACCGGAAAGAAGAAAAGAAAAGAAAAGGAAAAAGGTCAAGACGATGATATACAGTATGGTGCAGGGGGCTTCTCAGTGATTAAAAATGAAAATATAAGCATATATTAAGTGAGTTACAATCTTTTGAAACTTTAGAAGCCGTTCCTGAAGATTTACATTTTCTGTAGCATTTTTCCCTAAATCTCAAAAACCACTTCGAATAGAGTATTCAAATTTTCAGGGTGTAATGACATATATATCCTGAGTCGACTGAACTAAAAAAAGAACATAATGTTTTGTATAATTAAAATTATTTAGGATAACGTACAAAAAAGTACCCAAAATTTTAACAATGTAATTAAAAATTAGATTTCTGAAATCAGTGGTTGAAATGCTATTATTGTAGTTCAGTATACTCAGGACATACAGTTTAATGCCGTGTAAAAGTTTCATGTCAATGGCTACAGTGGTTCCTGAAATACAGAAAGCCAAGTCACTAAATTAAACATTGTCGGGATAGGGCGTTCCAGCTCCGCTTAAAATGAAAGAATCGGTACCCGACTTGTCCTTTAACACCAAACTATCACGAGTAAAAGTAATCGAAGGCTTATCTAAAAGCAGACTAATTTCTTGAACGTACCTTTTCGTAACAAAGTGAATTCCAGGGCCTATAAAGTAAAAGGCTGGAATATAGGTAAAAGCAAAGCTCAGAGAAATTAAAGTGAAGGAATAGTGTTTTTAATGAACGATTTGCAACGAAAAGAAAGATACTTAATATTTACATAGGGAAAGCAAGTTTGCGTTTTGTTGAAAAATGATGACAACCAACCAATAACAGTAGCACGAATTTCAACCAATCCCCCTTTTCCGATGTAAGTGTGGAATAGTGCCTTTCTATCCAAGGACGATGGACCGCCAATGATATCCACAGGAGACTAGCCAACAACGGCCCTTCTTCTGCATCAGAGCAGGAATATTAGCCTATGACTATGGCCCACCATTCGTAGCCATATGAATTTTAACCAATACTATCACTTCTCCATCACGAACGCGAGAAAGCTCCACTTTATAAGAGGACGCGACACTCGTCTCTGACAGTGTTCCAGCAGTAGAGGACACCATAAGATCCTGAGGAAGATCCCAGAAGAGAGGTCGAATTGTTGATAATTTTAGTAGAAATATGACGCGGCCTAATAACCCAGAAGATTTTAACTTCAAAGTTCTTAGATCCAACAAATTGTAGGATTAGCAGATAATAACAAAGAAGAACTACGAGACGATGTTAGGGCTGCCTAGTCGAAGAATTTCTGACTGAAGCCATGACACGACAATAAAGTTTCACATCCAGTAAGGCACTGCTGTCAACCAAACAGATTCCTCACTAGTCTTGTCGATGGCCTTTGAACGTTATCAGTTCGTTTTCTGGTTTGATTAGGAATGAAAGCTGAGAAGCATTACTCAGCACTGTTCTTAATTGTAAAATTGTTAGATTCCTTTTTTAACTTTACGTCTCCAAAATTCCCTCATACAAACATAGTCTAGCAAATTACTTTCAACGGTTTGGACGATCATGCCAGTAAAACTATCACTATAATATTTACAGTACGTGCAATTCTCGGTTTGATATTGGCATGAGGTTACATTTTCTTATCTCTCGATTGTGATTTTCAACTCATAACACTTCAGAAACTACCTTGTAAGTCATTTTCACCATACCCTCGTGTCTGCCTTTCGATGTTCGTCAGCAGGATCCGTAAAATCACTTAACAAGTTATGGATATTATTAGATCTGTTTCGTGCAGATTGAAATGTCATGTTTAACTGAAAGATATTGTGAGGGTGAGGCTGCATGGTACCCATTTTGACCGTTATAGAGAATTTTTATAATCGGTTCCGAAATGTTGGCGTAAACACAACTGACTGTAATTCTGTTCAGTCGTTCCATAAGGGAATAAAATGTCTTCCAGAAACCCACAACCAATGACAGTCAACAGCTTCAATATTATGTTATCAGTTGTAACATTGCTTCCTTCTAAACGTTTACGGATGGACATTATGACAAACGCAGGATGAATCGTTGGAAAAGTATTTGTGCTCCTCTTCTATCATCATGATTTTCTTCCTTATTACAAAATACAGGCGTGCAGTTCTAGTTGCTGCAGTCCGGAACCGCGGGACTGCTACGGTCGCAGGTTCGAATCCTGCCTCGGCCATGGATGTGTGTGATGTCCTTAGGTTAATTAGGTTTAAGTAGTTCTAAGTTCTAGGGGACTGATGACCACAGATGTTAAGTCCCATAGTGCTCAGAGGCATTTGAACCATTTGAACAAAATACAGGGAGACAGCATCGGTATAGAGTATTGTGACATAGTGCATGTGTGTGTGTGTGTGTGTGTGTGTGTGTGTGTGTGTGTGTGTGTGTGTGTGAAGAGGGGTGAGAGAGAGTGCAAAAAATCATAATGAATATGAATGAGTCATAGAGATGCCCGCTCCACCTTAGCTCTGAAAGCTCTTCCGAGCTCCAGGTCTTTTTTTCTGTTTTCCTTGTTCTTTGCTTTTTCACTGGAACCATGCTGCATTACTCCACAGGATCTGTTCTTCAAGCCTTCTGTTTCTCTACAAATGCACGATATACTACCTTAGTGTTTCTGATATGTCCATTGTACACTGGGAACCCGACGGAGGTGTGATGCTGTTTTAAGCAAACTAGCTATTGGTAAAAAACGATTTCCCTTCTGCCAACCGAAGTCGGAAGTATCGAAGAGCAACTACATTACAGCCAGTATCGTACATCAGTTCTCTATGGAACATGTACAGTAAATATTTCATATTGTGTACAAGACGTAATATAACATCACAATGTTCTGATTTTGAGTTCCTCAATATGTTTAGTGAATTCCCAGTAAGAACTTTCAAAGTACTTGTGTTAATTCGTAACAGTGAAATGAAATGTAGTGTTACCACAGTTACAGGTACAGTAGCAACATCAAGAAGCAGATGTGTGATATACTTGATCTTAATAAGTTTCTGTGAAAACGTATATACATTTCAGCAACAGTAAATGTTTAGCTGCAAAAAATACCGTTTATAAAATAAGCGAAACACATATGAGAAAGAGCATACAATTTGCTTACTGTAATATATTACTGATGTAGACAGCTATGAAAAATTACGTTTCCGATGCTTCGCCAAAATGGTTCAAATGGCTCTGAGCACTATGGGACTTAACATCTGAGGTCATCAGTCCCCTAGAACTTAGAACTACTTACACCTAACTAACCCCAGGCAAATGCCGGGATGGTTCCTTTGAAAGGGCACGGCCGACTCCCTTTCCCATCCTTCCCTAATACGAGCTTGTGCTCCGTCTCTAATGACCTCGTTGTCGACGGGACGTTAAACACCAATATCCTCCTCCTCCACCTAACTAACCTATGGACATCACACACATCCATACCAGAGGCAGGATTCGAACCTGCGACCGTAGCAGTCGCGCGATTCCGGACTGAAGCGCCTAGAACCGCTCGGCCACAGCGACCGGCAATGTTTCATCAAAGATTTGAACAAACACTACGCCCTTTCCGCAACAGTCGTGTAGCTCTTCAAAGAGCATGACACAATGCACTGTCCATGTCACATGAGATCGATTTGTCTCATTTAGCTTATTTTCTTGCAACTTTATAACTTTAGTCATAGATGAAATTCTAATGGAGCAAACTCTGGCGAGCTTCTTGGTCACTAGGTGTTATCGGGGCGACTGATGTAGTGATCTTCAAAGAACGATTATGTTACACTACTAGGCTAGTAAAATTGTAAGTAGCCTGTTTATGTGTTTGTGTGTTGGTAGTGCTATGTAGCGCTCTGCATTAATAACTCTGACAGCGCTGTGCGCGGTCTGTAAGAGACTCCCTTGCTTACGAATGTTCTCTTCAACAAGCCCCATAAAGTACTCACCTTTTAAACACAGATGGTACATACCTTCTGTGATTTATGAAGGCTCGCCTCTAGTGTCAGAAGAAGAAACTATGCTTCATATTTTAATACTTGTACAACAGCTTCCGTCGAATAATGGTATCATATCATAAACCTTAAAATAGATTACTCGGTGAAGGAAATATTATTTCGATCTTAATCGTATGTTAATCGCATTGGAATGAGTGAAGTCATTCACGTGGATACCAACGGAAATCCACTAAATTTCGGATAACTAAAGGCTGTCAATTTAATTAAATGCTTAGGGATTACAGTTACGAATAACTTAAATGGGAACAATCACACAGATAATTCTGTGATGACAGCGAAACAAGGACTGCATTTCATTGGAAAAACACTTACGACATGCATCAGCTGTACTAAAGAGACTGCGTACACTACGCTTGCCCGCCATTTTCTGGAGTATTCCTGAACAGTGTCGGATCCGCATCAGATAAAGTTGACGGAGGACATAGAAAAAGTTCAAGAAACGACAACTAGTTTTGTCCTACGGCTAAATAGTTGACAGAGTGGCATGTATATGATACTCGATTTTGGGTGTCAATCAATAAACCTAAGGCGTTCTACGGTGGTATAGCATGTGTTCAAGAAATTTCAGTCAACAACATTCGCCTCCAAATGCGAAAATATTGTGTTAGCAGTCACCTGCATACAGAGAAACGATCATCTTAGTAAAACAAAAGAAATCAGACCTCAAAACGGAAGATTTGGCTGTTTATTTTTCCGCTTCGCTGTTCTAAAGTGGAACGGTAGAGAAATAGTTTGAAGGTGATTCGATGAACTCTCCACGACGCACTTAATTTTGTATTGCGGAGTGGTCATGTAGATATAGATGCAGATGTACCAATAAATGTAAATTAGGATTCTTTCGAGTTTAGCCAACTGGGTACGACTGAAGTATCATTAAAGCGATAGTTCAGTGGTTCCAGATGAATCTTACATACACAAGATGACACCATTTTTGTGAAGGAGTAGTGCCTGACTTTATTTTATTCCAGTCTACGTAAATAGATATGTAGGTTACCGAATGAAGTATAGTAACTTAAAAAGCATGTTTTACAATTGAAATTCAATATTTCGTCAGGGTTTTAGAATCGTATGTAGGGACGCAGAGTAGACTAGCGTGGAGAGGTATTCCACGAACCAAGCTCCAGACTGAAGACCAGGACCACATGCAATACACTTTCAAGAGGAATAGTGACCCAGCACAGGTGATAAATCACAAATCAGACATAGAGAACTGCTACGTAATTTGTATATGCAGATAATGGTCTGTTTTATAGCATTGATTATCGTTCATAAATACGTAGCTAGTGGAATAACGAAAACACTTTACTGTCTATAATTTCCAGATGATCAACCTACGTGACAACTAAAAGCAGTAGTTGTTTAGAGCTCCATATGAAGTTCTCATGAATTTAATTGGTAGACAAAGTGAACGAACTAGTTGTACGTACCCTCTAAATGTGATTGTACCAGAATTTACAGCATACCGTATGGGTACACTAGTGTTCGTTATGTCAAAGGAAAGACAAGTTTTCCAATTTTTTACTTTCGTGTTGTAAAATTAAAGACCATTTCCCCAGCGTTACTTTATATCCTACAGAAAACCTTCACTGCTCCGTTCAACCTCCGTATTCATGTCCTCCTTGATTTCTGTGTACAGTCTCTGCTTTGTTTTTCTTCTTCTTCTCGGAAGCTTTTGAAGGTAACACTGTGTCAACCATGCAACTATTTGATTCTACAGCAACAGCCGCATACACATCAGTATCCTGCAAACCACCCAGAAGGGCATGGAAGGTGGCATTTCCCGTTGTACCACTCATTCATTCACGTACGGATCCCGGGGACAACTTTTGGTTAGATGCTTCTGTGCGTATCGTAATTGGTCAAACTTTGTCTTAGCGATCCCTAGCCGAGCGATACGAAGAGGCTGTTTCCTCGCATATTCACATAATATTTTGTAAGTGGATTTTCGTGTTACATTTGGTGTCTATCTGCAGGTGCCTCTGAATTCAGATATTTCCGCATCATATTTCAGCGATTTAGTTATGCTGCCGTGGGGAAAAGAAACCTGTATTCATTCTTGCTGCTCTTCCTTTTATTTGTTTAATGCCCTCTGTTGTACACTTGTACAATATTATAGGAAGGGTCGCATGAGTGTATTTCATGCAATAACCTTAAATGTTTCGCTTAATACTTCCAAGTGACTTAGTCATATTTTACGCAAAGTATATAGCGCTTTGCGGTTTGTGTGACGCATTTCGGAACATTTAAAGCGAGTTGTCAGTCTTTGCATCATACTGAAGTTTTTTCAAGCTTTCACAATACACGTATAGTTTTTTTTTCAAACAGTACTTCATTGTGCATAACTAATCTTATCCAAGGAAGTCTGACTCTTGAAACTGTTTCTATAAAACTTACCTCGTCTTATCTGGATGCTAATATGTCTTAATCCATTCGGAACAGTTTGTCGAAAGTTAATTAATTTTTTTTATATGTCTGTTTGGATACTGTATGTACTTTACCCTCAGGTATTCGCGCGGGTTTTGAGGACACAGGTACTCGCGAGGGTTGGTTAGAAATACGTTTCTTCTCTATTTAATTATTTTATTTGGTTTTTACGTCCTTTACGATGCGTGAGTAAATTCGTTACTAATAGTTTTGATACGAGGGAAGGAATTAAATATTTTATTTTTTAAACACAAAATGAGTTTTTGTCACTCCACCCATTTATTACTCACAACATGCTACGTTACACAAGAAGTAATTAAACTATTCAAAATAACTATAATGATGAATTTCATAATACACAAAAAAGCAATCACAGGAGATATGTACAGTAAGAAATCACATACAATTCTTACAAACAACGCTAGTAGTCGAATGTCCAACACACACTCTTCGTGTTGATTTATTTCTTGATATGCCACATATTTTACAACGTCCATTGCCCTCTTTTTTTCGTAGTTTAGGTAATTTTTCTTCTGAGTCCTCTCCTAACAACTTCAGTCCTCGAATTTTTAGTTGTGTGTGTATCAAGGACTGTTACATGCGTTCATGAATCTGCGGGTTCACCATTTGGCTACTAATTTCGTCAAGGAAATCAGCCCGTTACACTTTGACATAGTTTTTGTTTGCTTATTAAATACATAAGGCATTGACAGAGGTGATATTTAAAATATTGTAAAAAATTGCTGTAGGCCACCTTTTAGTAGTTCTTGCTGTATCACAATTTGAACAAAGTTGTTCGAGTCAGCTCCAACTTTTGAGCGATTGCAGAATGTAACAATCTATGGTTTGTTTATTGAACTGGAGGACTCGTCAATCACTCCATCATTGTGCATACTTGAAAGTAAATTTGGTGCTTTCTTTGCATCGTGTCTAAAGCAGAAAACAGAAGTGTTTATATCTCGAGATTTTCTGGGGAAAAGTTCGTGAGGTATTTCTTTTTTTATTTTGTCTGATTGTTCCAACGCAAGTTTTCTTTTTCTCAAGCAGTTCTGGAAGCAGTGGATATCTTGTAAACTAATTGTCGCCCGTGATGTTACGTCCTGTGCCTAAAATAGGTTTCGCAATTCTCATGACGACCTCGTTTCCTGCATTGCTTACATTAAAAAGCCCCGCCGGCTGTTTACCACAATAAATTTCCATATTCACAATATACATTATTCTACAATCCACTAATGCAAACACCTTCGGGCCCTTACAAGCAGGTTTCCTAGGTATAAACTGTCTGAATGGACATCTTCCAACGAAAACTAACCAGCTGCTCAACAATTGTGAAGTACTCCCCATGAGTATAGTACTTCCGAAAGTTTTTACACTAAATCCGTAAGTTCTCATACTGGTGTCAATTTGTTGAGCTTTTTCCTCTCATTTCTGGTACTTACGTCATCAAATCTGAGGCAACGAAGCAAGAAATGAAATCTATTTCTCGACATAGTCAAATAGACTCTTTCAATACCACTGCCTTTCTCATTATCCCATAATTTGCAAGTATTCAACTTGGAAGACTTTAGTATACCAGTGAAAAAAAGAATACCAAGAAGGGCACACATATCACATTGATCTGTAAATTTTGCATCTCGTTCTCTACAAAATTTATGCCTGTTTGTTTCTATATAAATATTGCTACTTTTCACGATCAACTCTATTATTCTGTCAACAATAATCAAGTTAATGCAATCGATTTCAGATTTTGCATTTTTTGCCTCTCCTTTTGGACCAGGAACACGAAGATTGATATAGCTGAACTTTGTTTTAACATTAGGACGAGGCGGTAAATTATTCCATTTTGTATTATCTTTTCCAAAATAAAACTCAGGTTCTTCACTTGCCTCGTTGAAATTCTCTTCCTTGTCGGTATTATTTTCTTCCCATTTTTCTTCACTTGTCTTGTTGATGGTGTCTTCCATGCCCAAATTGTCTTCTTCCGATTCTTCCAAGACGTTGCTTCCAGTTTGCTCGTCTGGTCGATCATTACCCTTGCTTGTATAGCCGGCCGGAGTGGCCGTGCGGTTCTAGGCGCTACAGTCTGGAGCTGGGCGACCGCTACGATCGCAGGTTCGAATCCTGCCTCGGGCATGGATGTGTGTGATGTCCTTAGGTTAGTTAGGTTTAATTAGTTTTACGTTCTACGCGACTGATGACCTCAGAAGTTAAGTCGCATAGTGCTCAGAGCCATTTGAACCATTTTTTGCTTGTATACCCATCGCACAGATCAGAATCACAATCGGAAGGCTTATCAGTCTGCAGTTCTTCCTGTAGCTATTGCATCCAAATCGTTTCATCAGAAGTGCGATATTCTATTATACCTAAGTAATGACGATAAATTAATACTACAACAGAAATTCAAACATATTTAAGATATAATGAGAATTAAAATTTTTACTTACCATATAAAAAATGTTCTGGTGCTTCGATACTCGCGTGGAGTACACGTGTGTGCCAAACACGACAGGCAACACTCAGGACTATCCTATGAGAAGTTCCGTGCAGGACGGCGCACGCCACTTACTGTAGGTACAGGTCTGAACAAGAACGCCAGACTCTGAGAATTTCAATTCTGCCACTCTTGCCAACAATAAGAAAATAGCGTTTAGAAAGACAATGGAGTACATTTGTACTCCGCGCGAGTAACCGAGGATGAAAGAATGCCGAAAATCAGAGCATTTACACCTGCACCTACATACCTACTCCGCAAGCAGAGTACGGTGCATGGCGGATTGTGCGCTGCACCAGTATTCACTGCAGTGAACCGCTCTGAAGAGGACCTCAATAAATCGATCGGAACACTTTTCCAAAATTCGTCCAAAAAACAGAAATCGACCATTCGGTTTCGCTTCTACATTCCTCAAATGCTCGACCCACTTCGTATCATTTTGCAACGTTACGCCAAGAAATTTAAACGACGTGATTATGTCTAGTGGAACACTACCAGCATCAACATACATCAACTTACATCAACGTACATCAACTTCGACGCCTTTACGAACATCACAGCATCACCAGGAAACCACAGGAGAGTTCTGCACACCATGTCCGTCAGATAATTCACATTTTGTAACTGTTACCCTTTATGTTTTTCTTTAGCGTGTGTTTGCTGTAAACAATGGATTATTTTCCTATTCTTAAGTTCATGTCTATTTGGTGATCCTGAACAATGCAAGTGGCGTGATAATGAAAACCCTATCTGACAAAAAGGGTCACAAAATCAGTTTGAAACAATATAACAGTGTTGCAATTAACTTTACCAAAAATAATTAGAGAACGTAAAACTGTATACCAAATAAACTGTCCTGAGAAGTTTTGCATTACAGTGTGGTGAACAGCACTGTAATGCGTGACCTAACAGTACGTGAGCTGCAGTTCCAATACAATACCCTAGTAGAATAAAAGGTCTACAAAAAATTACAAAACCGGTTTTGCAAGAATGACTGTCTAAAATGCTTCTGTTAAAGTGCCCAGTAAATTTACGTAGTCAGACTGACTAAATAAAATTCGAAACATTAGATGATGCGCACCCATGTACAACACTGCACTGTAAGAATAAGAATGTCTTACTAAGAAGAGAACTCTGGATTGTATTTTACCTTAACTGAATCTGATAGCTATTTAGAAATGTGAAGCATAACTGTGAAAGAACTTACTATTTCCTGACTGATGTTTAACTGGCCCTAACAAATTTTGTGACTTACCTGTGGCAACGGAAACTCGGTACTGCCCGAAAGTGATGAAAACACAGTGCAGCAGCAAACCGGCCGAAGTAGAGGAATCCTCACGCAAGTGCAATACAAGGGCGTCCAGCTATGTTAAGCGTACCGTGCCTTCCTTTTGGCCGACTATGTACCGCTCAGTGCAATGCTGCGACACACATTTACAAAACTAAATTTTCATGAGGATCCTTAGCAGAAACTCGACACTTTAAGCGCCTGAAAAAGACTAGCGTTCAAAAACTGTACGGAAACTGATTCCTTAACAACCACGATCATCTTTACAAATATCACGTACACCATAATATCAAACGCTGCTATGAAATAACGTACTGGATTGGTAAAGGAGTTGTGCGTATGTAAGAGAGGAAGCCATGTAAGTAGATGATGTTATTTGATCTTGTCTGGTCAATCAAGCTAACTGACCCAAACCAAATAAGAGAAAATCATAAGAACTCGCTTTTCACAAATTCATCATAAATTAATCGCAAGCAAGCAACGGAGCGACAGCATTACCTAAATATCTTCACAATTCTCAAATAAATCCCTGCAAATTTATATTTCTAAAATTCAGCATCTGCAGGATATGTATCTGAGTGCTGCGCTAGCTTTTACCAGACCGCACAGCAGCGAAACCAACTCCCGGCAGCCTCACTTACTTCTCAGCGATTGCTACTGGCAAAGACAATGCTACTGACGACCAAAGATCACATTGCTTGTACAGTACTCAGAACCTCTGTGGCGTCAACATGCCGGCTATTGATGACCTGTGATCGAAAGCTAGCTAATATATAAATATGAAGTACGACACATCGAATAAAAGTAGAGCTCACACCACTTTCAGTGAATACCAAAAAAATTCTAGTGACATTATAGTGTATAGAAAATAATAGCGATTGTGTCACACTTCCCCGGGACGCTTCTGACGCTAGCCTTATTTTTGATGAACATTCCTCGTCGGGAACAACATACTAAAGAGGTGTTCATGACAACGGAAGGCACTCACATATCTGGGAGACTACAAATAGTCATAGCAACTAGGTGTATACTTGAAGACTGCCGACAGTTAGAGCGTACTGCTAACTATTTGAGGTATCAGCGCTGCGTTGAGACCGACGCCTGCTGTTGACAGCATCAGACCAGCTCGCCCACGCTGCAGGTCACAGCCATAAGCGTTGTCCCCGCTTCTCCGCCCCCGCCTTGACGCAGGCGCAAATGAAATGCGCGGCTATTGTGAGCCGGTAGCAGCTCCAGCTAGCCAGCAGGTTAATCAAGGCCTGCTCAGCGCAGCCTGACGCGTGTGTGGGTCGTTTTGTTCTGTACCGCCTCCTTTGTCCACTGCGGCTCTTTATAATGTAACACGGCGACGGCTTCACGCGCAAAAATTAATGAGCAGACGTTTCTGAAGCCCACGGTGCTGCCAGGTTTCACTCTCACAGCGTATTGTGTGTGGAAAACATTGTGGGATCACGCCCCTTCCATCCCAGTCACGTCCACTCGTTCTTGCAGAATGTAGCCGCAAACCATTATAATGTGGACGCAGCGCTCAGCCTACAACAGTCTGTTTTCTTTGTAACATAACAATACTACTGTAGTGGAAATCAGTATAAAGGCAGGGTTCCAAGAAAGTAGCAGTACAATGTCTGAACCATACATGCATCAGATTTAGTATGAAAGTAGTAGATACTTGTAAGACAGAAACAACCATTAGGGAATTATAAAGTTTCTTCCGCAATGAGTAACAAGGTAAGACATTGGCATTTCCTCCGTGAAAATTGGTATAAAGGCACTCACTGTCCTGATACGTTATTATATTGTTAGCGCTTGGTTCAACGACCGTTCTTCCTAATTACCTCAAAAATTCTCTTCGGCACTGATTATGCCAGGGTTTGAGTTTCTGCAGTGAAATTGTCAATTGATGCCCACTCTTCGTGTATCTCTCTTTTCAAGTCACCTACGGCCTCAGAATGCTTTGCATTGTGAGAAACACGTCTTGCAAGTAGTCCACCACCCAAATTTGTCCTCGATCTCACCAGCTGCTCTGTTCCCAGATCGTGCTAGTAATACTGAAATCCATCCTGCTCATCTAAATCAAAGTTTTTCTCTTCACTGAAGAACACTTTATCCCATTCTGAAGTTCATAACATCTGTTTACCAGCAAACTGTAATTTAGCCTGTTTATGTTTGAGCGTTAACGCCTGTTTCTGCAGTCGCTTCTTGAATACAACGTATTCGTCATGTCACAAAATTTGTTGTATATTTCCGGCACTTACTGGTAACTATAAACTAACACAATAAGTTGAGAAGAATAGCCGGCCAGTGTGGCCGAGCGGTCCTAGGCGCTTCAGTCCGGAACTGCGCAACCGCTACGGTCACAGGTTCGAATCCTACCTCGGGCATGGATGTGTCTGGTGTCCTTAGGTTAGTTAGGTTTAAGTAGTTCTGCGTTCTAGGAGACTGATGACCTCAGATGTTAAGTTCCATAGTGTTCAGAGCCATTTGAACCATTTGCGAAGAATAACTGTCTGTGGTCCATGAATTGCGGAAAAGTAACCTTTTCTATGCCTCAGGTAGTTTTGTGCTTCGCCCATACTGTCCGTTCGGTCCGTATCGTGCGTCCAGGCTCACGAAACCACTATATATGAACAGTTCATCTACTTTGGAAAGTGACGATTAGGGAGTCCCATTTTCTTGTAAGTGCCGAGTTCTTCTTTTTGATCACATGATAATTGTTTTCCGCGTGGCATTGTCACAATTGTTTTATGCACAAAACATTCGGTATCGCTAATGGTGTATGTCTTCTATCACAATGAAGCCACCTATGCACATACGAACAATGCACAGAGCCGACTGCCTTTATATCGAGTTCCTCTCTCTACCATCTGAAATCGTCCATGTCTTGTTATGTACTGTACTAGTCACATGAAATGCTCCGCAATTAGACTGCATTTGTTGGCATACTGGATGTTCTACTATTGTATAAACGTTGTACACGACTATTCCAACCGGCAATAATAATTGTCCGGCAGATATCCAAGCCTTAATACTGATTTCCGCTACTGTATTCTTGCTACAAGTAATTTCGTGTCGTTCAGTGCCCCAATGCAAGTCTTTCTATTAAGCGCCACTTCGGCGACTTGGGTGTCGCTAACCTATCCAGTAATCGAAATGGAGATAGGAAAGTTTAACTATAACGTGGAATCTGAATGTCGTGTTGATCTTTGGCAGGCTTGGAGACACTTCACTCGTTTCAACAGCTTTAGTAAAAAGGGTTCAACTTCTTGTACTCCCATAAACGCGTTCTTGTATCGCTGCTTGGTAACTTAGTATAATTCTAATCAGAAACACAAACTGATTGCATTCTATTCTACCATATTGATCAAATGTTTTGAAAGACTTCCGAGGGTCACGGATATAACCAGGAAATTCACCGGTGTGCTAAAGATGAAAGCAAATTTCGCGTGATGTCACTTCCAAGTGAGACAACTCAATGAAACTTGGACCATACGAAGAAAGAACCGCTGCAATGCAGTACAGAAAGTAACTGAAATATATACGTTATCAGACGAACGGAAATGATACAGTTATTCAGTGATAATGATTACACTGAAGTCACCGCGACTTATGGTGCGCCCTTAGACATTCTTTATAGTGTGGTCTACACGGACGGCAGTGCGCGCTCTGCAACGTGATCCCGTACCGGCCACAATGTTGGTAACAAGTTCTTGCGGTATGGCGTTTCGCTGCTCTACCAGAATAGTTGACAACTGCTGCGTGGTCGCTTGTGCACGTGGACGTGCTGCAAAACGTGTTCACAGTGCATGCCACATGTGATGGACTAAGTCGGGCAGACAGGCCTGCCAGTCCATTGACCGAATATCCTCTCCAAGCAAGAGCTCCTACACCTGCACGGTTCAATTACGTAGCGCACAGTCATTCACAAAAAATGAAATCTGGAACGAATGCATCCCTGTAAAGACGCACATGTGGAAGAAGTACTGTGTGACTTTGGTGACTGTAACGTGTTGAAAGACATGCATATGCAACATTATGCCTCCCCACACACAGTTGGGCGACCAAAACGATCATCGTCGACCACGTCTCTGGGTGTGTTACGTCTTTCTACCACTTGCCACATGAGGGTAGGTTCAGCAATGTCGAAGCCGTTCGTCTTGGTTGTCCAGATGTTACGGTGGGGGGACATGATGTGTGATGTGGGTACCATCCCCCAGTCCGCCCCCATAGCTGAATGGGGTGGGGCATGTGTTGTGATGACTAACTGCAGCATGTCAACATGAAACAATGAGCATCCCGCAGTCAGCATCCGCGCTACTGGAGGAGTGTAATCGCCTTATGCTACGTGTAGATCATGAATGGCGATCACTTTAGTGTAAGTATTGCCTTCAAGAAAGGTGCCATTTCTGTTCGTCTTATTGCACATTTCTTTCAGTATTCTGTACTACACTGCAGCAATTGTTTCCATGTATGTGGGCCGTGCCGCTTTCGATATCTCGTGTCACGCTCTCGCCCTAATTCATAATTCAGCCGTGTGCGGCTCGCGTTGATGCCATTCACAGCGTGGCATCTTATAATAGCGATAGTGGCGTCTCGTTTTCTTAGTGTGTTCACTGGCACCACTACGTTTGCTCGCCTTGTCTGTCCGTGAGTGGCAGCAGCAGCGCTTATCGATAGCGCGTGTTGAGATACCATCTTTGGAGCGGCCTCTAGTATTTCCGGCTCATCGTGTGTAGAGCGAGTTGAGTTGGAACGGAGCAGCAGTGAGGTCCGGACAGCCAGTACTCGCCCGACCGCTGGCAACACTCATTCACTGTCTGACGGAAGGATGTAGTCGCGAGAGTGCCCGACAACGTCAAGGAACGGATTCAGCGAGTTTTAGTTGAATGCACCGTGATATTCGAGTAGTGCAACTTTCATCTGTGTGTGTGTGTGTGTGTGTGTGTGTCCGCCCGTCGAAGATACCTCATGGCAATGAGCCTTGGATGGCTCGAGTCATGCTTGTCTTGAGTTAAACCTTGGTTACAGTCCTGTGGTTTTATTTCTCCTGCAGTTATCGCGATAATGTTACTTTCCTCTCCGTGAGTAGCAGCAGCAACGTGTATCGATACTAGTAGTGCTGTTCTATCTTTGGTGTGGCGGATATAGTTTCCAGCTGGGCGGTGTGTGAGCAGTCGGTCAGTTGGCGTGCAGCAGCAAGGAAGTCCCCGTCGCGCGGGCTCTGGCTGGCGACGCTAGAGGTGTGCACACACTGTTGGAGTTTGAGGTCCTGCTTGCGAGTGCTACGAAGTTCGTCGCTCACTGATCTTGGACATGAAAGTTGAGTTCTCACTTAGCCTACTATCGAGTTTCAACTGTTTACATTTCGTCGTTTGATCCTGGTTGTCTCTTTTGGGACATTCCCGTGAGCAATAACGTGTGTGTATTCAAGTCAGCTAAGATTCCAGCAGTCTTCCTGTGGAGTTTGACTTAATTTATTCCCTCTTATTGAAGTTGACCAGCGGTATCTTCTGCCTTGTGGTCGTTGACGTTCCGGTAACCTTTCATGGTCGTTGACGTAATTTTCAGCATTTTCCTCGTCAAGTTGTTGCACTAGTCCAGCGCTGCGTGTAATTCGACAGCTATGGTGTTGTTCGTCATTGTGGGCGCCAATACTCTTTGTGTCGGTGTATTGAAATCTTGCGGTCGTTTTGATGGTTGCGTGGAGCGGAACTGATCTTGTTCCTTGATCAGTCAGCTGTCTCTCGGTTGGGTTGCCTACAGATTAAGAAATCGCTGGACAGGCTGTGTGTCTCACCTAAACGGGCGTTAGTGGTGCAATCTCGGCCGACCCTTGGAAACTTCTGAGCGCCGTTCCTTGTGTGTTACATAGTAACTTTCCTGTTTGGGTTTTAGTTATTTGGTTGGTGTGTGCCTTTCAGCCGAGTGTCAATATTTCTTAAATTAATGTTCTTGTCTTGCCCTTAAGGCATGAGATTGTTATTCTTTTACATGGGGCCTTCAGCCGAATTTTACATGAGATGTTTTAAGAAAAGGCCTTCTGCCTTTTAAATTGAAACTCTTTTTCTAGCCGTTAAACATATTTTGTTGATATTCGGCCTTCAGCCGAGTGTTCATATTTCTTAAATGAATGTTCTTGTCTTGCCCTTGAGGCATAAGACTGCTATGCTTTTGTATGGGACTTTCAGCCGAATTTTGCATGAAATATTTTAAGAAAAGGCCTTCTGCCTTTCGGTTGAAACTCTACTTACTGCTTAATATGTGGCCTCCAGCCAAGCTCTATTAAAATTAAATTTCTAAAGCCTTCAGCCTGTTTAGACTGAAGATTTAGAAAATATTTTTGGGTGAAACCTCCAGAAGAACCTTATATTTCAATTACTTGCTTAGGCCTTGCGTCTTGGATTCTGAGTGTAGCCTTCAGCCGATCTAAAGTTAATTAAAGGAGGTCCATTTAAGTTTCGAGAGTTTGGCATCCTTGTTGTAATATTGTGTGTTAATAAATAAGGTTTGTATGTTGAATGCAACTGGCAGCTACTTGTTTTGGCCCCTTTCCACAATCTAATCCGCTCTGTCCTGCTAGACCAGGCATTTCAGTCAATAAGTTGTCAGTCGAATATTTATACTGGGATCTTTGCCATGCCCGACTTCAGTGGGGGCGACCCTTGGTTGGTCGTTCGGCCGGTCGTCGCAGCGGGCGACGTGCATGTGGTCTTCCGACCGCTTCCGGCTTCTCTGTGTTTGTGCCGGCTTATAATTCGTCTGCGTTGTTTCACAGTGACTGGGTATGGTATTGTGAGTTGTTGGTGGAATTGTTTACCAGATCCGTTTGTACCTTGTGGTTTTAGTTTTAATGCTGTCTGCGTACTGGATTTGGTGAGGAGTTGCGAACGAAGATCAGTTCGGTTGGGGAGAGGCAGCGAGCAGGCCTGTGCAGCGCGAGGCAAGCTGGGGCCACTGACAGCGTGCTGCCACTGCGGGATCGAGGAGGGGTTGCTGCGAAAGCAATGACATCGTTGCACACCGAACCCTGGACGTTTAACTTGAGTGAAGAGTTAACTGCTAACGCAACCTCGACTATTCAGAGATCTTTTCTTTGGTCGGTGGGTTGTTGCTCCCAGGGCCACTGAACCTGGCGGCAGTGAGTAAGGTGTTTCGAGGCAGTGAAGTATTGCAGCTCGTAAGAGGTCCGAGCTGATGTAATTTTGATGTATTGCTCATGCGCTGCCTGCGATATGCAAGGTCTCTGAGCAGAGAGCAGTGTTGACTGCAGTAGGAACTGTGTAACTGTAGCAGTAAGTTGTTGCTAGTCTGGAGTCTGCTCTGGTATGGTATGGTGTATCGTGTTGGCTGGCCCGGTCGCGATGCAGCGATGCCGAAGCTTGAGTATTATTGTATAAGGTAAAAAGCAGCCTCGCGCATATGTAGTAATGTTATCTCAAGGCGCATGTAAATGTTTTAAAACTCTCGTAATAATAATCTTCCTCATCAAAAATAACTTTTAACAACCATTCATTTCAATTTAAAGAATTTACTAATTTCTCCCATCCATGATCATCCCAATTATTGGAATAGAAAAATCAGTTGCTTGCTTTCATAAATGACAGATAGGTCAGCCAGCATTGCACAGAGCTGTGCCGGAAAAATTTATTGTAAGAGCAGATATATCCGGCGACTTCATTGAGGTAAGAATTTTTCCTTTTCATATTCAGAATGATCTTTCAGGGCCATGACGCAGCACTGCTGTCGTCCAAAATTTACCAGGTTAAATTCACAGTGAATTACTGAAAAGTCATAAGTGAGCGACAATTTAATTGAGAGGTGAGTTACATTGTTTTATTACCAGGTTACTGAATTTATTTTTTTATTGGGACGTTACACTGAATGTGAACGACATAATTATAATTTTTACTGTTGAGAGGTTTAGGAATTTTTCTGTTGTGAGGTTACGCTAAATGTGAATGAATTTTGAGCTTAGATTGAATCAGAAAGGATTTTGTGGGTAGATTAAATGTAAATGAATTTTGTGGGGAGGTTACACTGTGAAAGAATTTTGTTTTGAGGTTACACTAGATTAGAATCATACTCATATTATTATTTAAAATTTTTGTGGGGCGGTTACACTTGGCGACAACCGACCAGGATCGTATATCTTTGTGAATCTCTGAGAAGTAGTCATATATCTGCTCTTATTTACTTAAATGTAGTTTGCATCTGGCGCAACGCATTTACTAATTTGTCACTCCTTCTTTCACAGAACATCGGCATTTATTGCTCTTTGTTGTAATTGTGTTTATTCCATTTTTACTTCGTCTTTGTTTCATTTTGTGCTTAATGTTGATTTGTGAAAAAAGCCGCGAAAAACTGTTAACAGTACATCGCGATGTGCAATGAGTGAAATAGCCGACTCGAATAATTTTACAGATAATACTAGCGATATTCAGTGTAATAGTGATAATACCCTAATTACAAATAATCAGTGCGTGTGGATCACTAGTGATGATTTTGATCCTAATGATGAACAAATAAATTCAATTATGTCCACAGTAAATGTAACAATTGATGACGCTGCACGTTCCGATACAATGAACGCTGCGCAGTTTGACACACCCGGTTTGCAAAATTTGAATTGTGAACAGATAAATGTTTCTCACGAAGATGAACAATGTAGTCAGAATATGTCAGATTTATTTGATTCCGAGGTAGTGACTAACAATGCACGTCCAATTGGCAAACCTTTTCAAGAATCACAGAATGACCAAATGGTTATACAAAACTTGACACATGCTGATGCACCATCACACAGTACAGAGAGTGGAGCCGCTAATTTTGGCTGGGATCAAGTTATGGCATTATTACTACAACTTAATGAAAGTTTCAAATAGCGGAATGAAATACTAGATAACCATCTCAAACAACTTAATGAAAAATACGACAAACTTAATGAATCGTACAAACAACGTAATGAAAAATTCGACAACCATTGCAAACAACTTAATGAGAAACTAGACAATAATTATAAACAACTTAATGAATCGTGCAAACAATTTAATGAAAGTTTCAAACAGTCGAACGAAAAACGCGACAACCTTAATGAACAGAACAAACAACTTAGTGAACAGATTACAGCCGTTTCCGTGCAACGTCACGACACTAAAGAACAATTATGTGAGGAAAGAAAGGCTTATGCTGGGAACAGTAGTAAAGAAATTAGATCTGTTGTACAAGAATTAAGTAGTAAACGTGTAGCCACAACGAAATTACTTAGAGATGAAAGTAGTGCGGTCACTGAACAATGTTCTGAAAAAGCAACACAGTTGCGCGACGAGTTTAAATTGATGTCAGCAGAACTTTCACACAAGCTGGATGCGGAAGTCGATAAGAAATTTGAACACCAGAACAGCCAAATTGACTAACGTTTTAAAGTGACAGAAATGAAAATTGTTTCTGTCACTAACACGTCACAGCATACGCCACGTTCCGAACATTTGTCACACCCTCACAGCCAGTATAACTTAAGTAATTTACAGAGACCACGCGACTTAGAATCCGAAAAGACACAGACAAACAGATTCTCATGCAATCCTGAACCTGTTCACACATTCAGAGACGATAACGTTGATTATAAGCAATTTTTATCCGTAAAAAAAATTGAGGTACTTAATAATGACAGAACACAGGTACACGCTTTGGACTGGATACGACAATTTGCTTTTGTATTTTCTCCAGCTTGGCCTGTAATGCAGAAACTAAAACTAGACTGGATACAACAATTTGCTTTCGAATTTTCACCGGGATTCCCTGTAACGCAGAAACTAAAATTTATTTGCAGCGCGTAATTGACCTCAGGGGACTCATTACGCTTCAATGAATATGTGCCGTAGCGTGCACAGGGCCCCGAGCTGTAGTGGTGCTATTTCATCTTTAGTTTTCTGCACTGCTGCCTTCTCTTCTACTATCCTTTATATCTATCAAAACAGCGCTTCAGCTATTGATCTGTCTAGGATTAAGAAACGAGTAAAGAAAACCTTATATGACAAGTTTTACAGAAAGTGACGATTTTCATTAGACACTCCAGAACTACCAGCGTATTTTTAATATCAGACAAAATTTAAATTATCAGTATCGTCAGAATTATCAGCAACAGGAACCACATTTTGGTAACAATAGAGGTTTTTCCCAACAACAGCAACAAAACCAACCGGTTAGCATACCTAACCAACAATGTAATGTGCAAGGTCAACCAAGCTTTAATGTTTCGCCGCCTACACGTATAGCGTCGGCTCCGCCAAATAGTAACGCACAGCAACAAGGAAATCAATACGTACAGAAAACACACTGTTTCAACTCCTATCGCAACGCACCATATGGAAATGACTATCATGACAGACGTAAAAGTAATGAGCACAATTTTCTGCGTACGTTTAATAACAGTTGGTCTTATCAGCAGCAGAATCATCCACAACAACAGATTATCATGAATGAACCAGACAGTCGGTATCATCCCGAACGTAATACGTCAGGAAGAATTAACAGAACAGTACAAATAGTTGAAATGCCACAGCATCCTCCAGCAAAAAACAGCACGTCAGATAGAATTTGACTAGATACAGTACAGGTTGCATCTTCCAGCAACGCAAGCAATACTTTTGACACACAGAACCTTGTTCACGAAAATGTTATTACCTTTGACGACATTCGAGACACTCTTTCGCAGGAAAAACCAGTTATTCAAAAAACTATTTGACACGCTGTCATTGAAGTAAAGATTGGATCATCCAAATTTTCAGCAGTAATCGATTCTGGATCACCTATGTCGGTTATAAATGAGGAAACTTTCAACGAATGTAACAAAAAGAATACCTATCCTACGTTAACATTAGGCAAAACTAAAGTAAAAGGAGCAGTATCTGGTAAAGGAGTAGATGTAAAATTACAGATACACTTATCGTTTTGTATTGCATGTCATACGTTTCACTCAAATATTTGGATTGTTCCCTTATTGACAACAGACGTTATTTTAGGTACGTATTTTCTGAACAACACGACGCAATTATTGACTTTCAAAATTCCTATTTAATGTTAAAGGATGAAAATGTACAACTGGCATTAGAATTTCAGCACTCTTTATCTGCAGAAGAACAAACAATTAATCGTACAGAGGTCATTTCTGCATCACGTAACATAGACTGTCATTCCACATTGTTCACAGATACGTATGTTCACAACTAAAACACACCAGACGAAGTGGACTATTAAGTTATACAGATGATTTCTGATAAAGTTAAACAGAGCAGTGCAAATACAGACGACGAACGCACGCAACTACGCAAAATTCTTTTAGAGCAAGCTCCAGTTTTTGACAACGTCCCTGGTAATATGTCTGGTTTTATGTATGAATTTCAAGTTAAACAGCACGACACATTTAAAGCCAAACATTATCCCATTCCGTATATTCACGGAGAACAAGCTAAGAAAGAATTGCAAGCTATGCTTGACCAAGGAATTATTGAACCGGCAGTTAGTCCGTACATAAACCCGCTCTATATTGTTAAGAAAAAGGATGGTTCACTTCGCCTCGTACTTGATTCGCGCCACATCAATGACATTATTATTAATGAAACAGATCGCCCACAGACACTAGAAGAACTTCTACAGAAATTTCGTGGTACTGCTATTTATTCCACATTAGATTTGAAATCGGGATTTTGGCAAATTCAGCTCCATCCGAACTGCAGAAAGTACACGGCTTTTCTCTGTTTTGGTGACTGTTATCAATTTTGTAAATTACCGTTCGGTTTAACTATTTCTTCAGCAGCATTTATTCGCGGTTTGAATACTATACTTCCAACAGAATGAAAAGGCAGAATCACAACGTATGTAGACGACATTCTTATTGCAGAAGCTAACTGGTCTGAACACAATTTGATTCTTGAACAACTGTTACGAACTTTTCGTGCACAAGGACTCACAGGTAATCTCAGTAAATCGCACTTTGGCAAAACTTCTATAAAATTTCTTGGACATGTAATTTCAGCAGAAGGCATTGCGCCTGACCCGGAAAAACTTCAAGCTTTACGTGACATTACTGTTCCTACGACGAAGAAACAACTACACAGCTTTTAGGGTTTAATTAACTTTTTTCGTAACTTTATTCATTACTCTGCTTTAGACACCCCTAGATTATGTCAATTGACAGGTAAAAACACTATTTGGTTCTGGAATAGCCAAGCGCAGTCTGAATTTGTCAATCTGAAACAAGCTTTGTTGAATGCACCACCTTTATCACATCCAGATCTTACTAGAAATTTTTCTATTGCCACCGACAGTTCTAACACCGCTTTAGGCGTACACATTTTTCAGGAAATAGAAGAAGATGGTTCTACAGTAATTAAAAACATCGCCTTTGCGAGTCGCAATCTATCACCTGCTGAACGCAATTATTCTGTTACAGAACTTGAAACATTATGTGTTGTATGGGCATTTACGAGATTTTGGCGTTTTCTTTATGGAAGACATACTACCGTTTACACAGATCATAGAGCGATACAGTATTACTTTCAGCAAAATTTACACACGACAGATTAAGCAGATGGAAACTTTATTTACAGGAATTTAATTTTAAAATTGTTCATATTCCCGGTACGCAAAATATTGTAGCAGACGCACTATCCCGTTCTCTCAGCAACAATCTGCAAGACATCGCAACCAACTTCTGCCAAGTAAATTTCAGCCTCCTGTACATCCAACAAGTTGCATTTGAAAATTTCATTTCGTCGTCATTACGAGATATAGCACAAGAGCAGAGTAAAGACAACGTATGGAAAGAAATTAAACACCTTTGGCAAGATAGGAATAATGTTACCATCAGAAACCATTACACTGTACGCAATAAGATTCTGTTTCGCCGCTCTCACCCTGACAGCAACAATTGGTTACTATGTATTCCTGACGAGCTTGTTAACAAATTAATTTGGTATACTCATTTAAGTTACGCACATTATGGAGCCAGAAAATGTGTTCTTATACTGAGACAGAACTGAGATTTTGCGAACATGGAGAAATGTATTCGACGAGTTTTAGTGTCATGTAAAATCTTCCAGAAAGCTAAGTCAGACACGACTTAACATATTCCTCCGTTACATCCCATTGTACCTGTTAAGTTGAGACACATGGCCGCTGTAGACATTTTTGGTCCGATTCCCAGATCTAATAGAGGTTTCTGCTACATCTTTGTCGCTGTTGAACTCACTTCGAAATTTGTAACCTTTAATCCGTTACGCAAAGCTACTGCTAAATCTGTTTCGAAAGCATTTGTGAAACATTTTCTATTTCATGTAGGGCATGTATTGAAAGTAATTTCAGACAATGGACCACAGTTTCGATCTGCTATATGGACACGTATGTTACGAGCAAGAAACATTTCTCCAATTTATATATCCAAGTATCACGCTTGTTCGAACCCTTGTGAACGACTAATGAAAGAAATTGGTAAACTAGGTAGAATATACGGCCATAAAAAAACATATTGATTGGGACACACACATTCCAGGATGTAATTAACTCAATACCAAATGAATCTACTATGCTATCTCCGAACGTTATACAGAAAAATGTTGAACCACCTAACAAAATTAAAGAATTAGTATCCTTTCCTACATCTCGTCGACTACGCCACCGTGAAATAATTGACATTGCACTGAACAACATCAAACGTGCCGGAGAAGACAGCAAAAACAGGTTTGCACACGCCGTGACTTTCACATTGGACAGAAGATATTAGTACGTACACACTATTTATCCAACAGAGGAAACAATAGCTGCAATAAATTTGAGCTACTATACGCAGGTCCATATCGAATTCGCAGCATTCCTCACCCCAATGTAGTACACGTCGAAACTCTGAGAACCAGAAAAAGTAAAGGCAATCACCGTGTCTCCAATATTAAACCCTTTACTGAATGAACATACTTTATGATTTGTCGCACTGTTATGCCATTTGCAGATATTTATATGAACACTTACTGATTATTATCATATCTTTTTCTTGGCAAGTGCCCGGCAAGGTAAGGTTAGCAGGTTCATATTCCCGGTACACAAAATGTTGTAGCAGACGCACTATCCCGTTGTCGTTATACATCAGTCCGTGCACATTTTCCGTTTTTCGTGTATGTATGATTGTTTTCCTGTTTTATTTGTATGCACTACGAAATCTTTAAGACATAACAAACACCAGTTGACTTTAACATTTTTCCTTATGATATCTCAATATCTTGACTATTCTACACTTTTGGCTACTGCATTATGAGACTGTGTGTACATTTTTGCACCTGAACACTCTCTATGTTTGTGACATAATACGTTTTCTGTCATGCTATGCTGTATGCTTAATTATATCACTAGAAACAAGTTTTTATTTAATGGGTATATGATTTAAATGCAAGATATTAATCCTTTTTCATCATTTACAGAAAGCAATAACGTGTAAAAGAAATAATTTAAACAAACTACAGTGGATTACTATGAGATGGGAATTTGACCTTCGGAATGAACGAAAGAAAATGGAATACCTTGTGATGAAGAGTAAATGGATAAGAATTAACAAGCATTAACAAGAATATACTATACACATCGCATTATAGCAGTCTTAACTAATTTTTTTTCTTTCAGAATACGAGGCGATTGGTGCAGGTTGTCAGACAGAACTACACATCTTAGTTTTAGTGATGAAATATGATAGAAATAAGAAACTCTATACTATGAATAGTTGTATGAGTAAATGGTAATATGAATAATGAATAATGAAGTGTCTTTTTTGCAGATGATAATGAATGATGGTGAATAGTTATATGAAGAATATGCTAATATGAATAATGAAGTTTTTCTTTGCAGATGAGAATAATGATGAAGTTTATATATTTACAGTTAGTTAAGAAATGATAAGTAGTTATTTAAGTATTTGTTGCAGTTCGTTTTGACAGTATGTCTATATCGCATGGTATAATGACTGAATGTTTTGGAAAGGACAGCTAGAGCACATACACATTGAGTACACGTTTCATTACCTGTTAATTCGAGGTTCACTACTTTTCATCATAATATGCGTTTCTTCTTTCAGCTTAATAGTCCATTTTGTATTTTTTCCAGGAGAAGCTATTCATGAAATTAATGTACTATAAGCAGTTAGTCATTAAACCTGTTCTAGTACTTGAATTTTTTTTTACCCATTTGTGTGTGTCATTCATGAATGTGATCACATATACTCTACTTGTTTCATAACCTTGCTACAGCTGACTCATGACGAATGACGTTACTAATCCTTATTTACAACAATAAGTCAAAAGCAAATATTTTCATGCCCCAGCAATTAATTATCGATCCCAACGCAATGCATTGCTGGCACAAAAAAAAAAAAATGTATTACCAGTCGCAAATAATGCTACTAGTTTAAGAGATATTTATAGTACTAAATATAATGCAGATTTGTCAGATGTATTGAATCCATTATATCTATGTATTATTGGAACACAGATCTTGAGTAATAGTTATAGTGTGCTACATTTTAAATATGACCTATGTCATGTGAATGATGAGTTCTGAGTAATACTGAATGATGTTTTGTAATAATGCATAAATGCTATGCCAATAATTTCTGTAAATAATATTTTTGTTATACTCTATAAATGCTATGCCAATAATTAACTCTCATTGTGAATGATGATTTCTGAATAATACTGAATAATGTTTTATAAAACTATATGAATTCTTTGTAACTGGCCAATGAATGCCACTGTTTCTTATATTTTAAATTTGTCTTATGTCACTTAGATGATATTATATATGAATACTAGTAGCTTGTGCTACACTCATTAACTCTTGTTTTGAATGATGACTTCTGAATAACACACAAAAATGGATTGTAACTGGCCAACTAGTGCCAATGATTACTATAATTAGTTGAATTATATAAATACTATGCCATTAATTAACTCTTGTTTTGAATGATGATTCCTGAACAATGCATAAATATGGTTTGTAACTGGCCAATGAGTGCCAATATTTACTGTAATCAGATGAATTATGACTGATGTTCTCTAATACTCCATACATAGTACAGAAATATTTAGTAACTAGGCAATGGGTGCCAACAATTACTCAAATCGGTTGATAGACTAGTGTAATTCTCAATGATGACTAGCATAAGACTTAATGTACTTCACCTTCTGACCTAATTACCAGAAATTACTGCAATATCCGTTTGTCCTGTCTATCCTCATGATCATGGAACACTATATTTGGTTTTTGCACTAATTCTACGATGGTGTACCTTACAGGAATGTGGTGTTGACACATCATGCTGTCCACCACCTTGAACGATGGAGATGTTATTATGGTCCCACTGTTTGGTGTACCTAATGTACTACCAAAATGATAACATTGAATAATAATACGACATTTCAGTGTCTTGGCTACACTGAGTAATACTTCAGGGAAGAGAACTTCAGATTGTCTCACTTGGTGTTGTGCTTCTGTAGAGATATGGACTTCCAGTGCAGCTACATGCAACCTACTGTGCTGCAACCATGATGCAATCCTTCCCTTTCCTTTCCTAGTTCTTGTAAAATGGTAGAGACATATACAGTGCGTGTGCACTTTACGTCATTTATTAATATGTTTTGTACTTATTGCGTATTCTAGTTCTTCTAAAATATATATACAGTGCGTGTGCACTTTATATCATTTGTTAGTGTGTTTTGTACTCATTGCGTATACATCTTGTCATTGCTTGATATGTTCTGTACTCAGTGCATGTGCACTCTATTTCATTTCATGTTCTGCATTTATATATATATGTATATACTCTGTCACTGTATACTTAGTTAATTAAGTAAATTTTAGAAAAACGTTTTGCTCATGGCAAGTCCAAGTGACTTACCATCGCTGCCAAATTTTTGCCCCCCCAGTGGAGGGTTATGTAAGAGGTCCGAGCAGATATAATTTCGATGTATTGCTCATGCGCTGCCTGCGATATGCAAGGTCTCTGACCAGAGAGCAGTTTTGACTGCAGTAGGAACTGTGTAGCTGTAGCAGTAAGTCGTTGCTAGTCTGGAGTCTGCTCTGGTCTGGTATGGTGTATCGTGTTGGCTGGCCCGGTCGCAGTGCAGCGATGCCGGAGCCTGAGTATTATTGAATAAGGTAAAAAGCAGCCTCGCGCATATGTAGTAATGTTATCTCAAGGCGCATGTAAATGTTTTAAAACTCTCGTAATAATAATCTTCCTCATCAAAAGTAACTTTTAACAACCATTCATTTCAATTTAAAGAATTTACTAATTTCTCCCATCCATGATCATCCCGATTATTCCAATAGAAAAATCAGTTGCTTGCTTTCATAAATGACAGATAGGTCGGCCAGCATTGCACAGAGCTATGCCGGAAAAAATTATTGTAAGAGCAGATATATCCGGCGACTTCATTGAGGTAAGAATTTTTCCTTTTTTACTCAGAATGATCTTTCAGGGCCATGACGCAGCACTGCTGTCGTCCAAAATTTACCAGGTTAAATTCACAGTGAATTATTGAAAAGTCGTAAGTGAGTGACAATTTAATTGAGAGGTGAGTTACATTGTTTTATTTCCAGGTTACTGAATTTATTTTTTTATTGGGACGTTACACTGAATGTGAACGACATAATTATGATTTTTACTGTTGAGAGGTTTAGGAATTTTTCTGTTGTGAGGTTACGCTAAATGTGAATGAATTTTGAGCTTAGATTAAATCAGAATTTTGTGGATAGATTGAATGTAAATGAATATTGTAGGTAGGTTACACTGTGAAAGAATTTTGTTTTGAGGTTACACTAGATTAGACTCATATTCATATTATTATTTAAACATTTTGTGGGGAGGTTACAAGCTGTCTTTGTCTATTTGTTATTCATCATTGAATGTAGTATTATTCTCATTAGTGAAGTGCAACTAGTGGTAATTTCTGCCTTGTGGCCGCTAACGCCCCAGTTACCTGTCCTGGAGGTTAGCGTACTTTTCCGGCAGTGCACCTTTTGTCGTCGTGTTGACGCTGCCCGACACGGCGTGTAGTTCGACAGCCCCTTGTATTGTAGTGTGCATATTTTTTGGGAGGTCTACCTTGGTTCTAGTGCTTCCTTTGGCCTTGGGTGTTTTCTCAAGACGTAGTGCTGTATTTCTCTTCGCCCTTGTCTAAAAATATTCCATCGTTGTACCAGTGATCGGACGTTAGGCGGATTGGTTAGTCGGTCGGTTGGCGCTTAAGCTGCCGCTAGTTTGAGTTGACATCCTGTTACGTGAGTACAACTCTTGGCTGCCTGTCTCACCTTATCTTATGTTTGAGTTACCTTCCCAGGCTGGCCCTCGGAACACTTGATGAGAACCGATTGTCCTGATTCCTTAGGTTGTGATGTTTGTTTTAAGGATACTTGTAATGTTCTAATTATTGTTGGTGTGGGCTTCAGCCGAACAATAATTTCACTTCTTTCATAATAAGGCCTTCAGCAGTGTTACAGTTAGTTTTAAAACGAAGTATTTATTTTAATATGTGCTACTTGTAATTGTTCTTCTGCTTTCTAATTAAGGCCTTCAGCCGTTTGTTGTTTGAGGTTAATGTTGGTGGCCTCGGGCCCTAAAATTGTGGAATTTTTTCTGCGATAAGGCCTTCAGCTGTCATACAGTCAAATGCGTTTTTTAAGACTTTGTTTCAAAATTTTAATTTCTTTAAATTAAGTTAAGGTATTTGTTGTGCAACCTATAGTAACTGATTACGGCCCCATCCACAATCTTTTCCTTATCCTGCCCCATCCAAAGAAACCAGCTCTAAATTATCTTTGTCCTTAGAAGAGGGCTCAAGGTATGGAGCGAATGAGTCGAGAGAGTTAGAACAACTTGGGCGCGACTGGCAAGGTGCTTGGAGAGAGACGAAGAAGATCTTTGAACACGATGCTAACACGATGCTATCACCAGGTAACCCTATTGTGACTCTGTGGTCCTCTCCCCAAGTGTGTCTTCTCACGGTAGCATTCATCCCTAACTAACAGTAACGATCGAGTAAGTCAGTGTTGTGGCCAAATTTACCTCTTCTATAGATACTTGGGTACGTAGCCTGCTGTTTTCCCGAGTATACGGGGTGTGCTTTGTTGGCGATTAAGGAAGGCAACATAAAAGGATTGAATCGGGGCCGTCTGCTCAGGTGGAAGACATCCTACGTGGGTCTGTGGATTTTCTGTGCTACATCGTCTTGGGAAGCAGTTTAATCCCGAGCAAATGGGAGCACGTTTGGCTTCTGCAAGCTTCTTCGTCTCCACCGTCACCTTTCAGCATTACGTTGTGTGAGCAACTTCGGGAACACCCTTCCTTGTAAATGTTCACGTTCAGCGTTAAGCCGCCTGGCGCGGTATGGTTGTGCGCGTGTGTGTATCCCTCCGCGAGTGGTTGCAGTACCATCAGCACAGACTAGCTCCCGTTTAATTCTCAAATTGTTGGTTCCGTGTTACCTAGTATTTGAGAGTACAACATTAGCAGTCGAAGTGCAGTCACTGCTCAGCATTACTAACTTGAAGTGGAATTGACATACGTATTTGCAGAATGTTAATTTTAGAGTTTCCTTTTTTAAGAGAGGAAGGACTGATACGTGGACTGTGTATTTTGGACGATTGATTGAGTTCAGAAAGTGCTTCCTGTGTACCTTAAATTTTGTGAGATCATGCTGACATTTGTATTTCGGTAACGCTTCCGTAAATTCTTAGCCGTTAAAATTGCGTTACGAACGGCACATTCCCTAGGCTTATTATTGCCGTGACCTCATCTTTTGGGTGTATGTGGTGTCGATCATTGAGGTGGCCTTTGTTGAATGAGTTACTACATTTTGAAATATTTATTATTCTCTTTTTCCTTCATCACGCGCAGGTGTTACGTTAATTCAGTCACTGTGTGTCCCGTAATGTTCAGAGGTGAAGCCTTGACGTTGTAAATAGTTCATATTTAATTAGGTCGGAAATAATTATTTTGTTTCGGTCTGGAGCTTAACATGAGCGGCTGATCCCGACGGAGGTTCGAGTCCTCCCTCGGGCATGGGTGTGTATGTTTGTCCTTAGGATAATTTTGGTTAAGTAGTGTGTAAGCTTAGGGACTGATGACCTTAGCAGTTAAATCCCATAAGATTTCACACACATTTGAACATTTGAATTTAGAGCTTAAGAAATCTTTCCAATCTGCTGGCTTTCATTGCTTGTTGTCACTTGAAGATAACTGGACCTCGGGGCGATTCGCACAATGACTGTAAATGTTCATGTGTGTGATCTGTTGGTATTTGTTTCATACAGGTGGAGCCTGTGTAATGGGAGAGGCTACTCGTAAGAAGGGCATGTTATTAGCCACTGAGTGGCTTAATCGCAAGCAGATTTTACCTTAATACTTACTTTTCTTGTTGTTACTGTGTGCTGTGCTAAGTTCGATAACATGTTTTAACCAATTGCGATTTCAGTGATTTTCCTTACGTAAATGTCAAGAACACTACTGTTATGTTTTTCGATAATTTTCCTTTAACAATTGTTTGAAATAAGCGTTATTTTTCTCATTTGATGTGAAACAAATTTTCATCGTTCTATATTTGAGGCCCGTACTGTGTCAGCCCTTATAATCATTGTGGAGAAAAGTCTAGTGTTTTAACTGATTTGATTGATGTATGTTCAATATATTACCTTAAAACTTGTTGGTGCCACGACCATGTTCAATACTCATTTCATCTAGTCCTTCCGATCCCAAGACAACCAGGTATGGCAATAAATGGACTAAAATGGTAGCAGATTGTGGATTTCTTTGGTCGTGGCGGCTAGTTACCTTGAATTGAACATCATTTCTGTCTTGCTAGTTGATAGTAAGATCCTCCTAGAAAATTTATAATAGTGTTTTTCATTTTGTGAGACACTTAAAGTTGTAGATGAGTTTTGCTATTTGGGAGAAAAGTAACTGATGATGGTTGAAGTAGGGAGGATATAAAATGTAGACTGGCAATGGCAAGAAAAGCGCTTCTGAAGAAGAGAAATTTGTTAACATCGAGTATAGGTTTAAGTGTCTGGATGTTTTTTCTCGAAGTATTTGTATGGAGTGTAGCCATGTGTGGATATGAAACGTGGACGATAGATAGTTTAGACAAGAAGAGAATAGAAGCTTTCTAAATATGGTGCTACAGAAGAATGTTGTTAATTAGATGGGTAGATCATGTAATTAATGAGGTGGCACTGAATAGAATTGGGGAGAAAAGGAATTTCTGACACAACTTTCTAGTAGAAGGGATCGGTTGGTAGGACACGTTACGAGGCATCAAGGAACCACCAATTTATTATTGGAGGGCAGCGTGGAGGGTAAAAATCGTAGGAGACCAAGAGATGAATATACTAAGCAGATTCAGATGGATATAGGGTGCAGTAGTTACTTGGAAGTGATGAAGCTTGCACAGGATAGAGTAGCATGGAGAGCTTCATCAAACCAGTCTCTGGGCTGAAGACCACAATAACAAAAACAACAGGTGGAGTCTGGGTCTGGGAGTGACTGTTTGTAAGCTGTCCTGAATGTCTGGGCGACGTCGAGATATGATATTAGCCATTGAGTGGCTTAATCGCAAGCAGAGATTACGCAAGAACATACTTTTGCTGTTGTTGCTATTTTCTGTGCTAAGGTCGATAACTTGCTTTGACCAGTAACGTTTTCAGTGATTTTTCCTTAAGTAAATGTCAAGAACACTAGTCGCTCTCACAAGTGTTAACTTTTTCAATGGTTTTCATTTAATAATTGTTTCATTCGAAGCACTGAATTTTTGATTTTATGTGAAACACACTTTCATCATTCTATGTTTGTGATCCGTATTGTGTTATGGCTAATCATTGTGTTTTAACTGATTTCATTTATGTATGTTCAATAAACTTATTTTAAAACAACGACGTTCAATACCCCTTTGATCTAGTCCTTCCGATCCTAAGGCAATCAGGCGTGGGAAGCCGCGTAACAGTATTGTCCAAGTTTCATTGAGTTGTGTTACTTGGTAGTGACAGCTCATGCGAAAGTTACTGTCGTTCTTAAGTTTTTCACACCAGTCCAACTAGTTAACGCTCTCATAGACGGTACCATGCCAATGAAATTATTGGAAATGTAATCAGCATAGAAAATCACGAAAATGGTGTAAATTTTTGAGGATATTTCAGATGAAAACCTCGGTTATATAATAATGTATAAATGAGTTAATTCGGAAATATTATCGTTTTTCGCTTTAGTCCCTATGACGTTTGCATAAACATTCCACCATATCAGATGTGCTTGCATATCTTGGGGGAAGATTTTGTTCTCAATGCAGCCACCCACGCAAGACGGTTTTGACCACCTCGTCGTTTCTGATTTTGTTGCCTCGTAACGCTTCTCTGACGCATCACTCGCGTATTCTTTGCAAGATCCGCTAAGAGAGGTGGGTTTTCAAGACACTGAAATTTCATGTCCTGTAACATGTTGCAGTTGAACGGGCAGTATGAGGACTTGCAATGTCATGACGCAACAACAAAACATCGCCAGTAACAAGCACTCGTTCTTTACTCCTTATTACAGGGCAAAAGTTATTTCGCAGCAGATCTTAATATCCTTTCTATTAATTCTCCAAGAGTACCCCTTAATAATCCAGAAAAAGATCGGGGGTAAAGTTTCGTGGCAAAGATTGAATGCGAAATTGTTTTGGGTTTAGCGAAGAGCCTTCGCGCAATCTCTTGCCCGACTCTTCGTTTGAGATTGGTGGTACTGCACTGAAGTTTCAACTCCTGTATCACTTGTACCCTAAAAACTGTTACCTTCGACCTGGAAACTATGCAACAGTTTCTCAGATGTATCGTCGCAACGATCTCTCGATCCAACATTCAACTGGCTTCTAATTCATTCTGCAGTCACTTAACTGAATTATAAGAAAATTACTACGAACGCTGGTTAGTAGTTCATAAACGTCAACAGGTGTTATCTGAACTTCTTGATTACTTTACGCATTTCGGACGTAATCCATCATCAGATAATTTGTCAGGAAATGTTTTACAGAACAGTTATTAGAGCAAAAGTAATCCAGACTAAGACGTGATACGAAAGTAACTGTCACACATTACAAGGTAGATAGTACAAATGATATGTACCAAGTAACATAGTTGACCAAATAATTATAAAAAGAGTGAATATGGAACTTACAAAATAACAATTGTTAAGTTACTAGTGTCAAGTGAACAAGAACGTCAATATACTTTTGAACGAAATGCTGCCTCCAAAAATTAGGTTTAACACACGTGCGCACCAGGTAGCGTACTGACCAGTGGCGCTGCATAAGGGTATGGAAAATTTTGAAATTTCATATTGATTTATTCGTTGCAATTGACTGCAGAGCCAACGGCCTTGCCGCCGTGGTAACACCGGTTCCCGTCAGATCACAGAAGTAAGCGCTGTCGTCTGGGCTAACACTTGGATGAGTGACCATCCGGTCTGCGGAGCGCTGTTGGCAAGCGGGGTGCACTCAGCCGTTGTGAGGCAAACTCAGAATCTACTTGCCTGAGAAGTAGCGGCTCCGGTCTCGTAAACTGACATACGGCCGGGACAGCAGTGTGCTGACCACATGCTACTCCATATCCCCGCGTGTGTGCTTAGGTTGACACGGCTGCTAGTCGGTCACGTATGGCCTTCCAAGGCCTGTTCGGGTGGAGTGTAGTTTAGTTAATTCACTGCAGAGTGTCACGATTAATTACAACAAAAACAAGTAAACAAACTTAAAAGTTTGAATGGCAAACAACTCACAGATCAGAAAAGCAACTAAAATGGTAAAAGCATGACCGAATATCAGAAACAATAGCCGTTGATGCAAATACACATTACAAAGGAATAGCACTGACAACAAATGCAATAAATTACCGTAAGAGACACAAAAGATGGTTAGACATTTTAATGATGACTGATACAATAGTAACAAATATGCTATTTTATTTGTAATAGAAAAGAAAAACAAAATATGGTCACTACCTGATATATATAGAACCAATATGAGCGAAAGAAGATAGATTTATGAACTAGCAATTCGTCAAAACTATTGAAAAAACGTGTCTACCACTTGCCGCTTGCTCATTGATGAAGACCTCCATATCGGTTTTGCTATGCACGTAAATTTGTTATTGCTCGAGAATGTTGAGATCACTTAGGTTCTACATGCAAGATGTCCAAACAGTCATTGAGCAGCAGTAGACGACCATCCTGTCTGAAATAAGAACCTAGAGCACTGTTATTTTCGTAAGTATGCTCCCTAAATCATATTACAGAACGTGTACCCGTCTGGCCCACTTAAATACCACCAGAAGAACAGGGCCTCATTCTGTAAACATCTAATTGCTTAAACATAATTCAACCGCGGTGCATTAAGGATAATGTTGTGTAATGGACGAACACTAGTATACAAAATTGTGGTTATTTCGTGTACAGTAATAGGTTACTCATAACCATCTTCGGGGTTTGAGGCGACAACTGTGCGAAAAGTGTAAAACACACAGAACGTAGATACGTGTAAGTGGACACAGTGTTTCTCGAAGTTTTCAACTCACATTTTAAGTGCTCGATGTGAGCAGTATTTGACTCATGGGAAACGTCAGTACTTGCGAGCAGTTCACTGAAGTCGCTGTTGCTACTGCTGCCTCGGAGGGCACAACGGTAGCAGCTCCCATTGGATATCTGTTAACTGGATTACCTATCCGCAGGTGCCCGTTTCGATGTGACAGAATTGAGTGGATGCTTTGTCTACAAGTTGTGACACGGTACTCCCACTGCGGTATGCTCTGTAAATTGCTGCGTCACTTGGATAGATGCTCTATCAACGTTTTGTGGATTGGGAACAGGACGTGGGCAGAAAAGGTTGAACAAGTGAGAGAGGCATATTGTTGATCTTATAATTTAGCGCTTCTTACACAGTTTGTTCAACATGACAGCCAGAGACGTCGACGAGATGTTGTACAGCACCAAGTTTGCACTGGGTGCAATAATTGTAAGCAGTTTTTTTCTAGCTGAAACGGGTTCTTTGTTAAAGCATTAGCATATTTCCCAAGTTTCGCCGCTATAGGATAAATATAACCCACACTAGACCACCGTGAGTAGCTTCAATTTAATTATAACCAACCAGTGCTTTGCGAGTAGCCCTGTTCACCTGATTTCTTTCGCCCGCGCTTCCACTGCTGCAATTTTTCCGTTCGTTAGTATGCAGAGTGCCTGTCCAGGGCACGAAACATCTTTCACAAAAGTTGTGCTTCTTTGAATCTTTCTGCACCACTACTACGATAATTCTAGGAGCATAAACGAACCACTGCATTGTAGTTTCATCCTGCGATGCCTTTCCATATATTTAACAACTTAACTGCACAAAGTGCTTATCGCAGAACGGTGCTAGAACACGGTTCAAGTCGATAACTGGTCGGCCACCTTTGCATTAATATAGCGCCATCCTCTTTTTTGCCCCAACAGGCTGCCAACTGTTAGCCATTAAACAAAACACAGAAATAGCTCCCGCCAACTGCTAAATCGACAGAACAGTTTTATGAGTTTTGTTGCCCTTTTTCGATTGAATGTCCCTCGTAAAATTCATTTTGACTTTGTTTCATTGACCAATGTTCAGAGTGAAATATATTTCGGAGCAAATGTCATCGTCAGTTTCCCATCTAATACAAAATAAGTAATTTGAAATCCCTAGAAACAAAAAAGAAAATTCCATAATTAATTAATTACTGCCACTACACATTGTCTAGAGAGAAGACTATAAATTGTCCTTAACTACAAGGTAACGTAAAGGAGAATTTAACAGTTAACTGTAAATTGGTCTTCCTTATTACAGTAGAAGGTATCTACTTTCTTTGGAAAATACCAACGTATTATACTATCTCCAGGCGACGCGCATCAATTTCTTAGAATCGGACTAGCCAGTTATATTAAGATGTTGGTCTTCTACATCGTGCTCCAGTTAAAGAAATGAATAACTGTAGCGCTTTCACAGAATTTCAAAAGACATTCTGTGACTATGTTTTTGTTATTATGGTAAACAGAAAAAAATGCGTATAGAGTCAGAGTAAATGCGCAGTTCTGTACTTACGGTCCATTATCATCTACACTGCGTCGAAGGTCGGAGAGAATATCTAGAGAAACTTCTCCAAGACATGATAGGATCTGGTGACTGACAACATAACAAAGCAAGCTCACCAAACGCCGTATCTATGTTTCAAATGGTCAGTCGGGAATGAATGAAAGTGATGAATTTAATTTCGTAATTATTTTTACTTTGGTAACGCTCTTGAGATATCCGAAGAGTTGTTAAATCAGACAGTGTATAGCTGGTATAAAGTTAAAGACGAGTGCCAAGAGACGAAATACACTTAAAAAGTAAGTTACAAATTATTACGGAAGGCCATGTAACTTTCACAGAATGCTCCAGTACACTACAAAGTGACACAGATATATGGCTTTTCCGACATAGTTACCAAGTCACTGTAAGCAACGTTCGGAAAGTTCTACCAACCGTTCATTCAGTTCCTCGACGTTGGAAATTCGCCACTTGGTCACGAGGCATTCATGTGAACGTCCTCATCGTTAGAAAGTCTCTTCCTCCACTGACGTTCTTTTAGCTTTCCGAAAAGATGGAAATCGTAAAATGCAATATCTGGGATTTCCGATCGGCATGATTCACATCAACATTCACGCCTGTGCGGCACTGGTCAAATTGGTGGTATCGTTTCACTATGTTGCATTTGGTCCACATATAGACTGAATTTCAAGTTGAATCCGTGTGAAATTTAGACGTTCTGTTCACAAGACTCGTACTTCAGCTCTGGAATACATTTCCAGTTGTCACACCATTCGAATCACACACTGGGATGCGACTGTTATTAATGCCTCAGCAGAACTGTGTATAAAAAACCCTGAACAACGGCTATTTTCTAAAAATATGTCAGTCTTGTGGAAGCGATTAGCGAGGAACGACATGCGTAATTTACTTTTTTAAGCAATTCTATGACAACGTTTTACATCAATACAGACATACTGCCTCATACGTTTGCAGTCTTACGATGTAATTTATCAGTTCTCCGTCTGTAGCTGCATGTATCCCAATTAATTCTTCTGGATAAATGTTGGCTCCCTATGTAGTGGTAAGCCACCAATCGGGCAGCCTAGTAGAGCTGCAATTCAAGCGTACTTGGGGTGGTTACATCTAAACTTTCGCGGCGGGGAGTGGCTGCGCTGTTTTAAGCACCATGTCACGGATTGCACGGCCTCTCCTGCCGGAGGTTGGAGTCCTCCCTCGGGCATGGGTGTGTGTGTTTTGTTCTTAACATAAGTCAGTTTAAATAGTGTGTAAGTCTAGGGGCCGATAACCTCAGCGGTTTGGCCCCTTAAGAATTCACACACATTTCATTGCTGAACTTTCGCTACTTAAGAGAGTGCCCATGAAAACGAGTGATCTTAGGACAATGAAGCTTTGTGCAAACATTTGTAAGGACATGTGGAAAAGAAATGAATAATAAACCAATGACAGAAACATATATTCATTTTCCCACGACAAGTTAACATTTGTTAACCGAGCGTCATGTATACGTTCCATGTTACAAGCGTCACTCAGTCTGCCGCCTATGTGCGTCCATGGAAACATGGAACCCCACTAGAGACAGCTCGACTTCTGTTCGAACCATCGCTTTCCGAAGGTTGGACCATGGATTGTTCAGCTGTCGTGGCACAGCTCTTGCACTGATTGAAGATCACACATTGCGTCCAGCATCCTAAGCCACAGCAACAGTAACTTATTCAATTGTTTGTGGTGAAATTAGCCGTCGTCCTCTCATTGGAGTAGTTCTCAAGTCGCCTGTTGTGGTCTTCAACCCCTGTGCGGAATTAAGACCTCACCGCATTCCTTTAATGCGTCGATACTAGCGAACAACATTGATAAAACAGCTTTACGAGTAAGGCTCTCCTCACCTTGACCAGACGCATATTCATTCTCTGCATCTGTAATGCACACTGGTGCTTGCGTTTCTACTATTCGTCGTCGTACCAGTAGCGGTGCCTAACAGCAAGGCTCGACTCTAAAACAAAAATCCTGCAGTGCACAGATTGAACATCGTAATTAGCTTTCCGTCCACACTGCCTCAATTTGAGAAAGTTTAATTAAAACCACCCTGTACTTCTCGAGATATGCTAAAAAATCGGAACGATTTAATGGAACAAAATGTTCAATACTCTGTTCAGCTACTGTGACTCTCAAATAATAGCAGTTACGACAAGTGTAGTTAGTATATGTAATCCACGAACTTTTGTACTTGTTGTGACTTTCTTCACATTGTCTTAGACGAAGTTTAATGTCAAAGATAAGAAACAGTAACTCTTCGTTACATTTCATTTTTGTGTTCCGCATTTCAGTCGGTAAAAACGGTACACTTATAGGACCACTTTCTTGTCCGGTCAGTTTGTCCTACTGTCAAAAACTATTTTTCTCAGGAACGAGCAGACGTATCAAGTGCAAATTTATGACACATACTAAGGTGCACACAACCTTATAGGTAGGGCAAACACAGCTATGAGTAGTCATCTTGGGCATTAACTGCATTAGCTGCGTTTAGTCTTTATTATTAGATCACAGCCAGTTTCGTGGCGTTAAAAGCCACATCTTGACGTGAAACTACGACGGTTGGAACTTTATTACTGGCAACTATTTATTTAAAGCTAGTACAAAATGGATACGTGTTTCAAAGTTTTACTGACCTTCAAAGTAGTTACCAGCATTGTGTATCATCCGTTTCCAGCGATGTGGAAGTCGTATGATACTTTTAGCAGTGCAGTAGTGTTGACAGTTCGAGCTGCGCGTTCTATTGCCCGACGAATTTGTAGCAGTTCTGAAGCGAATCCAATGAAGTGTTTCCTTCAGTTTAGAAATCGAGGGCTTAAGTCAGGAGATTGTAGTAGGTGATAAAGCACTTAGCACACCCATCACCCAAACAAATCAGTAACAGCTTGCACTGTACGTGCTTGAGCATTGTCCCGCAAAATGATGGTCAGGTCCTGCAGGAAATACCATCACCTCTATCTCTAAGCTGGTCGTAGGTTGAGTACCAAAAATGAGCAGCATAGAGACAGAAGTGATGATACTTCCTGCAGGACCAGACCATCATTTTGCAGGACAATGCTCAAGCACGTATAATCCAAGCTGTTACTGATTTGTTTGACTTTGGGGCTGCTAACTGCTATACCGTCTACTGCACTCCCATGACTTAAGCCCTCGTAAGTTCAACTCGATTTCTGAACTGAAAGAAACACTTCACGGCATTCGCTTCAGAACTGCTACAAATTCGTCGGGCAATAGACCGCGCCGCTCGAACTGTCAACACAACTGGCACTGCTCAGAGTATCCTACGACTTCCTCATCGCTGGCAACGGCTTATATGGCTCTGAGCGTTATAGGACTTCTGACGTCATCAGTCCCCTAGAACTTAAAACTACTTAAACGTAACTAACCTAAGGACATCAAACACATCCATGCCCGAGGCAGGATTCGAAGCTGCGATCGTAGAGGTCGCGCGGTTTTAGAGGTAGCGGCTAGAACCACTCGGCCACTCCGGCCGGCAACGGGTTATACACAATGCTGGTGACTACTTTGAAGGTCAGTAAAACTTTGAAACACGTATCTATTTTGTACGAGCTGTAAATAAATAGTTGCCACTATTTATGTTCTAACACTCGTATAAATAAAACATTAGGCCTAAAAAGCTCGGAACTTTGTATCCGTCAGAACCGCCAAAAGGCGTTCTGTCATAGTGGGTGGATCAGCTTCTCCAGTCTATACGCAATCGGCCGCGTCCCCTGTTCGCGACTGCGTATAGACCGGAGAAGCGAACCCATCCATCATATTGGAATACGGCTGTTTTATCCTATGAAACACCACCTTTTGTCGATTCTGACGGAGAACGAATGGTACAAAGCTCCGACCTTTTCATATTTGATGTTTTAGTATGCTGAAGATGCTGCTATTAGTGCCGCAGATTCGGTCGTGACCTAACAATAGAGGACTAAATACAGCTGAAGCGTTTCTTAATACCCAATATTACATACCCAATATTACATACAAAGGTCCATGGCGCTGTAAAACACAACCGTCTAAATCAAGGGAATCAAAAGATAAGGCCGTTTAGATAATCAAAAACTGCCGCATTCAAAACTACAGGGTACTTCCCGTTGGCCTAGAATTACGAAAATTGGCAAGAACCAAGGTTTCACAGTAAAACTAAAGAAAAATTCCGGAAACTTAATTTGTAACTACATCAACAAAAATAACTTTTTTCGGCACTTGTTACCTGACTGTCTGTCCATCTGTCTCTTTTCCTCAAGCACGGATGGACATATTAAGTTAAAACTGATGTCACATACTAATGTCTAAGGCATCTTCTCAATGCAGTAAATGTAAGCTTCTAAGTCAACGCAGTCAAAAGATAGGGACTTTTATGTTACTTATTTTGACTCCCTCGAACTCACTCATTAAAACAATATGCTATATCCCTTTCTCCTACAAACATAAAATTAGGCAAAAAGCAAGGTTTCAAAGTGCAAGTAATACGAAAAATCCGCAATTGGTTAAATTTTATTTATATCACGTAAAAATTATCATGTTGTCATTGGAACTTACATTGTATTCTCCATCTGTCAAATGTATAACAGAAAAAATATTACCACCGGAGAAATATATAACGTTTTGCGGCCATCTTCAGTAAATACACTATTGGCCATTAAAATTGCTACACCACGAAGATGATGTGCTGTGAGATGATGTGATATGCAAATGATTAGCTTTTCAGAGCATTCACACAAGGTTGGAGCCGGTGGCGACACCTACAACGTGCTGACATGACATGAGGAAAGTTTCCAACCGATTTCTCATACACAAACAGCAGTTGACCGGCGTTGCCTGGTGAAACGTTGTTGTCAATGGTGACCGAGCAACCGTCTCGTCACAATACGCCAGTCACTATTGATGAACTGTAGTATCGTGTTTAAGCTGCATGGGCAGCTGTACCTGTACACGCCATCTGAGCTCTGTTTAACTCAATGCCCAGGCGTATCAAGGCCGTTATTACGGCCGGAAGTGGTTGTTCTGAGTACTGATTTCTCTGGATCTATGCACCCAAATTGCGTGAAAATGTAATCACATGTCAGTTCTAGTATAATATATTTGTCCAATGAATACCCGTTTATCATCTGCATTTCTTCTTGGTGTAGCAATTTTAATGGCCAGTAGTGTAAATAAAAAGTATTTTATTAAATCTTTTCTCTCTACGCATATAAATTGCAGTCTCTTGTTCGCTTCGTTTCGTATGACTGGTCAAGTTTCTGCAACTACTTAGAGATTTTCATACGTTATTTGAATACCTGTGATCGACATTTCGCCCGCACCGATATCTAAAAAAAGATAAAAGTCGTAGAGATACTCGATTCCCAGTATCGATTGACTATCTGCATACATAATTAAGTTTGTACAGAACCCTTGGTGCGCGAGTTCCACCTTCTCTTGGTCCGACTTTTTTATTTCTTACGATAGCTGTATTTGCATTAGATTCTCCTTTATTCCTAGTCCCTTTTGTTTATTCGAAACGAGTGATTTAAAAAGCAATGTAGCTCAGGCAAACAGCACATTTCTGGCCAAAAGAAAGTTACAAATATCAAACATCGGCCTTACTTTCAGGAAGACAGTTCTGATAATGGATTTTTAGAACACGACGTTGTACAGATGTGAATAATAGATTGCGGGAAAACCGGAAAGGAAGAGAATCTAGTTGTTTGATGAAGAGTACTATAGCAAGATGCTGAAAAATTTGGTGAACTTATAAAATTAGGTGAACTTATAAAATGAGAGATGTGAAGATTCTCCACAGAATCGATGAAGAAAAGAACATATGGAAAACGCTGACAAGGAAAAGGGAGAGGATGATAGGATATGTATTACGATACCAAGGAATAACTTCGATGGCACAAAAGGGAAATGTAGAGCTAAAAAGCTGTAGAGGATGGCAGCCACTGGAATAGATGCTACACGTAGGACAGACAGCAAGTGCTGCTTTGAGGAGAAGTTGGCACGGCAGAGAAATTCACGGTGGGCCACATCAAAAAGTCAAAGAATGATGTGAAAAGGTGTTTTAATTTCTTTTCTTACTTCTTGAAAATTCGTTGTATCTGTGACAGTGTTTGTAACGCCCTTGGTCAGGGCAAAGCTTTTTAATTCCGCAGTTAGCGATAACGCTGAAGTTCATGTTAGACATGGTACAGAGTATAAACTTATCGAGCAATGTGGCACAGTGGTTAGCAAACCTGATTCGGACGCGAGTGGGTAGTGGTTCAAACCACATCCAGGATTTGGTGGTTTCGCTGAACCACGCAAGGAAAACGCGGGGATGACTCCACTGAAAGGGGAAACGGCCGATTGCCCTTCTTGTTCATACGCCAGTCCAAGCTCATGCAACGTCTCTATTGACCTTGTCGTGACCGGACTCAAAACCGGAATATTAATTTATTTGTAGATTGAAAATACCTAATACTTATGATGGCATCTTTTTGCCAGTGATATATAGATTTTTTTTGCATCCCTTGGATGTCACCCTTCAGATTTATTTCGGTAGTTCGGTTTCAGCAAGCGGTAGCTAATAGTTTTCATTGATTTCAAATTGAGTGTTCCGGGTTTTGTCACGAACGGGTAAGTATTGCTATTATTATCGTTAATACTTCTGCCTCTTCATTTCACGGCATCACTGGAAATATCACTAATTTCTTTCGTTTAACGGCGAAGAAAATATAATGGCTTATTCAGGTAACCAGAAGATACGTAATATCGCTAACTGATGAACTCTTCTCCAGCTATCAAGGCGTCGTTCGGCGGTAAAGTTTCGACAAGTTTGCTACTCGTCATCTTCGTCTGGAGATGAAGATTAGGGAACTTGTGGAATAGTTGCCGCAGAACGATGCCTTGACTCGGCTGATAGCCTGAGAAGACTTCATCATCGAAATTCGCCGAGAAAAAATGCATTCTAAAATACCGTAAATTATCTTAACGGCCTCAGTCTAATACCGACTCCTGTCGAGTACGAACAGTGTGGTTACCGTGATATCTCATTGAATATAAACTCTAAAGCAAAAAAAGGGCACACCACGAAGGAATTATCCGACTAAGACGGAAATCGGTATATGTGATGTACATGTAGAGGCAAAAATTTATCACAGTTTTACAAAAAATTTATTATTTATTCAACAGAAAGAGCTTCACAAACTGAACATGTCAATGATGAGTTGTTCCATCTCTGGCCTTTCTCCAAGCAATTATTCGGTTTGGCATTGACTGAAAGAGTTGTTCGATGTCCTCCGGAAGTATATTGTGCCCATTTCTGCACAGCTGGCGCGTTAGAGCTGGTTGGAGGGCCCTGGTCATGATGGCCGAACCTTTTCCAATTGGGGAGCAATCCAGCGACTTTGCTGGATAGGTATGATTTAGCAAACAAGAAGATAAGCAGTAGAAACTCTTGCCTTATGCGGGTGGACATTGTCTTTAGAAATAGAAGCCCAGGATGGCTTGCCATGAAGGACAACACAACGATGCGTAGAATATTTTCAATGTACTACTGTGCTATGAGAGTGGCACTGATGACAACCAAACGATTCCTGCTATGATATGATTTTGCACCCCAGATCATCGCTGCTGGTTGTCGGGCCGAATGGTGGGTGACAGTCAGGTAGCTCATCGGGGCTAATTTAGAGGCGGAACTTATCACTGAAAGTAACTCTGTTACAGTCAATGAGATTCCAGGCAGACTATATGTTTGGAGTCATCCTAGACAGCAATGGGATACCAATACCATTGCCGCCAGCCATAAGGCCGGTCTGCGGTACCGTTTCATTTCAGAGTAGTGCCCCTTTTGGTGCATCTGTGACACTCTTACAGCATAGCGGTACGTCGACGATATCTTACGGCACACTTGTTGCCCTTCATGGAAAGCCATCCTGGGCTTACATTTCAGCAAGACAATACCCGGCTTTTGAGGGCCAGAGTTTCTACGCTTTGTCTTCGTGCTTTCTAAACGCTATCTGGCCCAACAAGAACGTCGGATCTCTCCCCAAATAAGAATTTTTGGAGTGTTATTGGCAGGGCCCTCCTACCACCTTGGGATTTCGATCAACTAACGCGCCAATTGGACAGAATGTTGCACGATATCCTTTAGGAGGACATCCAGCAACTGTATCAACCAATGTCAAACGCAATAACTCCTTGCATAACAACCAGAGTGGGAGCAACGCATTTTGACCTTGTTTTTACTTAAAACTTGCTTAACCTATATGAATCAAACCCCACTGAACTCACATTATACAGGAGTTCGGTCGAAATCTGCAACAAGAAATCCAGATATAGGGACGGTGGGAACATCGTTTCAGTAATACCACAAGAGCCGGAGCTCTGTGATAATTTGCATACGGGCTAGACCTTCTCCAGTGGCGTCGTCATCTTTCAACTTTCAGTTAATTATAGATTTCTAATTATTTCAGTTTTAAATAAATTTCCAAAATTGAAAATATTTCATTCATTAAAACTGTGAGAACGGTTAGGTTCTGTATCCGGCGTACGTGTTCATCGGAGTTTATATTTCCTAGTGGTAGTCGACTATCAGTTTAAAAAGTGGTCAATGAACCGATTCTGATTTCACCATCTGGCGGCGCTGAGTCTGCGTAGGAGGTCTGGATGGCTGATTCAGAGAACTCACGAGGAAAACTAGCCGTTTCTGAGAAGGAGGTGATCCATCTTGCTGGAACGTCCGCTGCAGGGACAAATCTGTCCTGCGTCTCGGAGATGTTTGTCCGCTCCCTGTGACAAATGACGCCTGTGATGGACCACGGTTCAACGGATTGCACTGCCGCCTACACAACAAGTTGCTTTCGTTTCTCTGCGAACTCTGTGGCTGGGAATTCTTTCTGTTACTGTTCCCTCCCTCCCGCTCCCTCCGTCCCCCCTTTCTCACACTCTCTTAGTCCTTCTCTCCCTCTCCCTCTCCCTCTTCGTCTGTAAAAAGGGATTCAATCCTTCTCTATTACTATCCATTTCAGGTGTAAACTCTCTCCAGAATAAGATTTTGAAGGTCTGTGGCTTTAAAAATGTGTCAACTAATTAAACATTGTTAGTAAATATTGTCGAAGGTAAATTACAAACCCTAAAAGCGGAGAGTATTCATCATTTTGTGACTGAGTATTACGTTGAAATTAATATATGTATTCACGAACTCTACTTTTACATTAATTCACTGACCTGACTTTCAAAACTAAGCAATTAATTTCATGAGTTAAGCGAAAAGATGGAGGACAGAGTGACTGCTCAATCAGCTCGTGCTTATCTTACGTGTCTGTTGAGATTTGGGCCATAAGTTTTGGATTCTATTCCTACACTATCAGTATACAATCTTTGTCTCAGTTGCACCCCGCTTTACCTAAAACAGCTTGACGTCCAAATACTAAATCAAGTGACTTTTAAAGGTTAAGCTAGAATGTACAACAAACGTCAAAACATCTTTACATAACACACTGAAAATACGTCAGGATTATGTGTCGGTCGGAACTAACAGTTCACATTGCCATACAAGCTAAATGAGACATTAAGATCACTTCTCGAATTAAACTCAGCACATCTAAGAACAAACGGACTGTCCTGATTGAAAACTAAGCAAATATGTGGAAACACAACGTTTAATTATCTCCGTCACAGCATGACTGTTTCCGTCATAACTTCATAGTTGCTGCTAACACTAACTTAGAGTTTAAGTGAGAGATATATAATAATTTAAGTTGAATCTGCGTGTAATACCTTTGTTAACTTTAGAAGAATTACTTTGTTCATGCGAACTATACGTAACTGTAAGAGAAAAACAACGCTACTTTTGTTGTATCGGAGGTTCACCTTGTGGCATACTTAATTTATGATCAACCTTGTAATAACTAGCTATTCTACGTTGACGTTTAACTCGAGCCATTATTGCTTCAATTTAATTTCCATATTCCTTAAAATTCCCTAACTTTGGAATGAAATTATTATATATGTGATGCGCCATCTTCTGCCATCAAAAACTTCGACGACAGATATTGCGTTTGTCGAGATTAAACTTGCAAGGATTGTTTTAACTAGCTTCAGTGCCATTTTTTGTTGCAGAGATTAGGTCGTACAAATTTTTGTTTCCCACTTGACAAACACCCCTGGCCAGCGTGCAGTGATGATAACATTAGCGGTTTTTGTTCTCTTCGTCCAACACTCAAAAATTGATCAGAAATTTACTTTTTAATTTCCTAGTCTAAATCGAGTACTACAGGTACAAAGATTTTTCTTAGTCAATTCTTCAGTAGAAATTTGTAATTCTATTACTTTTAGATATTCGTATGATGCCAGCTATTTCAAACAACTTGAATACATAATCGGTCCTTCGATACTAAATAGTGAAAATTCTACCGCGAATTTTTTTTTTTTTTTTTTTTTTGTAACTGTGTCTAGACTTTTGGGAGTTGCTTTACTAGGTCATCTCCAAGTAAAATGATCTTTGATTTATGTAATCCATTTATAATGGTTGAGAATGATGTATCTTATAAATGTCCACGAAATTTCACTCGGTTGTATGTCTTTCAGAATAAAGAATGTCATACTTTCCAGCTTATCCATTTGAAAGACAAATGTACAACAAAGCGGTAAAAATAATAGTAGACGTTCTCGATGACAGAGTCTATTTCATAGAAGTCTAGTTGCTAACTGACTGCGTCGTATATGATACAACTACCAACGGCTCAGCTGCTGTTGAAGAAAGCCATCATTGCTGAAGGCTACCTTTCAACAGCAGCCGAGCAGTTGGTAATTGTATCACAATTGATGCAGCTACAGACCCAGAACAGCTTTATTTAAAAATAGTCAGTCTACGCTTCTACTTCACACTTGACTTAAATTATTCCATCAGAAATATTAAAAATTTCGTTAAAGTTAAGTTACTAATCTATTTCACATGTGTTACGGGCTGCGAACACTGAATAGAAGCCGTGAAGATTGCCCACAACCTGTACGTAATGATTCTACGTCAGTCACCCATACTTCTACAGCTCTGAAGACATAACTATCGTTATGGTGCTACTAGATCTCAGTCTTGACACACAACCACATTTTTTTCATTTTTGGAAAAATGCAAAGACCGCCACATTTCTCGTGAGGCCAACGGCCAACTTAAGAACTCATTGAACCAGTACAACCGAATACGTTTCGAGGGCCGAAGTTAACGACTTGCTGAGCTCTGTGGTGACTACATGTTCCTCCGATACTGCTGCACAGTGCTGCTTTAAGCGGCTGGTAGGGGAGCGACTACGTCCCAAAGAGTGAAAAAAACTCGCGGTTAACATGCTTAATGAGTTCATGGTCACGCATTGCCCACCCATTCGCAAGCACGCGCTTGCTGCACGAGGCGTTAGCAGACTCCAACGCGACGGCACTGCTCTAATCCTAGTGTGTCGTGATACTTGAATAAAAAATATATTACGACAAAATATTATATTACGAACAAAAAAATGAAAAATGTTAAGCGTGTGAAATTTTATTTGAACTTATTTTTCTCCAGTCACAAAGATTTACACAAAACTTAAAGAGAGAAAAAAATGCCCTGAATGTTAACTGATGCAGTATTTAGAGAAAATTATTTTACAGAATATCACGATCTGCTAACATTGTTTCGTAAGAATGTGAATCTGTCTGATAACACTCAAGAAACCTGTTAAGTTAGTTTTGCGCTAACTAACCTCCTAGCCCACGCAGCTACATCTACGCCATTTATACGTCTCCTACCATAGTGGAAGGAGCTGCGAGACACCGCCTTCCATGGCTACCGCGTATCGCGCATACTTACCAACGCACAGTCGTATTCTCTACTGCCATGAACGCTTTTTTCATCGTACCTAAGGTAATTCTGTCTTATGCCATTTCATTAATTTTTACGTGACATATACCCCTGGCCTGTTTTAATTTGAGTTCCCAAAATATTATACATGACCTCTTTTTCGATTTTATAGCTATTTATAACTTCCTTCTCCCAGTATATTTCAGACTAAGCGATGAATCCCTAACGGGAAGCAAAAAGTAATAAACAAAGTACAAATCTGCAACCTAGGACTATTTATGTAATCAATATTGACCCTTATTTTACAAAATGACTGGTACATTTTTATTGAAATTTAGAACACGCTTTGTTTGTCAACACACACGATTCAAAATAATGTAAAATTGTCACCATCTTAGTCACGCAATTATCTGGGTGTAGAAGTTCGATATACAGTGCGTACTTCAAATGGTTCAAACGGCTCAGAGCACTATAGGACTTAACACCTGAGGTCATCAGTCCCCTAGAACTTAGAACTACTTAAACTTAACTAACGTAAGGACATCACACACATCCATGCCCGAGGTAGGATTCGAACCTGCGACAGTATCGGTCGCGCGGTTCCAGTCTGAAGCGCCTAAAACCGCTTGGCCACACCGGCCGGCTGTGTGTACTTCAATGCGAGATGATTTTAATAATTTCCACAACTAAATTCTGTCTCGAAATCTGGCAGACAACCCAAAGAGATTCTGGTCATCCTTAAAGCACACCAGTGGCAAGACGCAATCAATACCTTCACGGTGCGATAACAACGGTGAAGTCACTGATGACAGTGCCACTAAAGCAGAGTTATCAAACACGGTTTTCCGAAACTCCTTCACCAAAGAAGACAAAGTAAATATTCCTGAATTCCAGTCAAGAAGAACTGCCAAGACGATAAACACAGAAGTACATATACTCGGTGTAGCAAAGCAGCTTAAATCACTTAATAAAGGCAAGGCCTCCGGTCCAGATTGTATAACAGTCAGGTTCTTCTCAGAGTATGCTGATACTATAGCTCCATATTTAGCAATTATATGCAACCACTCGCTCACAGAAAGATCCTTACCTAAAGACTGGAAAATTGCTCAAGTCACAGCAATACCCAAAAAGGGAAGTAGGAGTAACCCGCTGAATTACAGGCCTATATCACTAACGTCGATTAGCAGTAGGGTTTTGGAACATATACTGTATTCGAACATCATGAGGTACCTCGAAGAAAACGATTCATTGACATATAGTCAGCAGGGATTCAGAAAATATCATTATTGCCAAACACAACTATATCTTTATACTCATGAAGTAATAAGTGCTATCTAAAGGGAATGTCAAAATGATTCTATATTTTTAGATTTGCAGAAGGCTTTCGACACCGTTCCTCACAAGCGTCTTCTAATCAAACTGCGTGCCTACGGAGTATCGCCTCGGTTGTGTGACTGGATTCGTGATTTCCTGTCGGAAAGGTCACAGTTCCTAGTAATAGACGGAAAGTCATCGAGTAAAACAGAAGTAATATCTGGCGTTCCCCAAGGAAGTGTTATAGGCCCTCTATTGTTCCTGACCTATATTAACGACATAGGAGACAATATGAGTAGCCGTCTTAGATTGTTTGCAGATGATGTTGTCATTTACCGTCTTGTAAAGTCATCAGATGATCAAAACGACTTGCAAAATGATTTAGATAATACGCCTGTATCTGTATGGTGCGAGAAGTGGCAATTGACAAAGAATAAAGCAAAGTGTGAAGTTATTCACATGAATACTAAAAGAAATCAGCTAAATTTCGATTACGCGGTAAGTCACCCAATTCTGAAGGCTGTAAATTCATCTAACTACTTAGGTATTGCAATTACAAATAACCTAAATTGGAACGAACATATAGATAATATTGTGGGTAAAGCAAACCAAAGACTATGATTCATTGGCAGAACACTTAGAAAGTGCAACAGGTCTACTAAAGAGACTGCTTACACCACGCTTGTCCGCCCTATAATGGATTATTGCTGTGCGGTGTGGTATCCGCTCCAGGTGGGACTGAAGAATGACACCGAAAAAGTACAAAGAATGGCAGCTCGTTTTGTATTATCGCGAAATAGGGGAGACAGTGACATGATACGTGAATTGGAGTGGCAATCATTAAAACAAAGGTGTTTTTCGTTGCGATGCGATCATTCTGTTGGCACCCACCTACATATGGAGAAATGATCATCACGATAAAATAAGAAAAAATCACGGCTCGCACAGAAAAATTTAAGTCCTCGTTTTTCCCGCGTGCCGTTCGAGAGTGGAACGGGAGAGACATGGCTTGAAGGTGATTCCTTTAACCCTCTGCCAGGCACTTTATTGTGAATAGCAGAGTAATCACGTAGATGTAGATGTGGAGCAGTTCAATTTCCAACTCATTGAGAAACCTTCCCTGGTAGACATTTGTTCTCAGCAGCCAATTATTGGCGAAAGCTCACTTCCGATATCACACAGTGGAGCCAACTAATTGATATGCTTCCCTAATCTCTTCCGAAGAAGTTACATATATACTAACGGATAAATTCCACCTTGTAAACATTACTTCATATCTACATTAATTTGGAGATAAACGTGATATGTATAATCAAACTTACTACAGTTTCAAAAATTATTGTTCGAATCACACGCGTTACAGAGATAATTTAGAGTGAACAACGCGTGCTGTTATTCTAGTGTGCTACTGGTGAGGCAGCTTATATCATCACTGCACTTGTTACATCTGTGGTGAGTACAATGCAAACTTTTATTTCAGGAAACATTTTAGTCCATTGTCTTCTGATTAATGATTATGGCAATTATTCAGGTAGCTGTTATGCTTTTATAAACTTTCTTTTAATCGTAGTGATCAAACCGATGTTAATCCACTGAAAATCATTACAAAATCCAGTTCGCCATCTACTTTTGTAAATTACTTTTTCTTCAGTTTTGTCGTGAACACACTTGATGAACTTATGACACTCTTGCTTTCGACTCTTATGAGTCTTCAGAAGAACTAAAATTTCAAAAAAGGTAAAAAGGAAAATTGGTATTAAATATAAACCGATAATGAACATTAAAACTGAAAGAGAGAAAAAAATGAAAATAGGCCTATATCCTGTTACGAAAGTGAAATGTGAAATAGTCATTAAGACCCCACTGTGGTCGCTTAAAATCAGCTGCCGAGTCCCATCGTCCGTTGTATTTATAAGATGGAACGATTGCGGTGTGCTGTTAGTCGGTGCGGTAAGCATGCTTTGCATTCGAGTGCGGAAAAAAAAGAGAAATTTGCCAGGTGTTTGCACAACTCACGCACTGAGGGGTCCCCACAAAATTATGTAGACATTTCATCCATAATAAGAATTAAGGATCCAACGGTTTATGCCTGTTACCAACATTGACACGACAAGATATCGGTCGCAGACTTTCCAGATTTAGAGAACGTTTTAATTTCAAGTTTGAAGTCGGGCAACGAATTGTAAAAGAAATTTTTTCGTGTGATATAATATAAATTAACAGTATCAAATATTTCTCTTTACTTGTACCCTTAAGTCTTTCTTTTAGCCATACTTCACGATCTAAACGAACGGAAAGTAACCTGAAGGTATCGATGAGTGAGCTGGCAAGTATCAAAATATATTACCTTAATGGCCGTATCTTTTCATTGCATTGACTTAGAAGCTAATGTTTATTATACCTCCAAGCAGCCATGGACGTTAGTACGTGACATGAGTTTCAGCTTGATACATCTACCCTTTCTTGAGAAAAAAAGGGTCTTCACAGGCGAACAGACAGAAAAGTATTTTGATAACAATGACAATTTCTTCGTATTGTATTATTACAAATTCTGTGTTTTCAGCTTTCTCATTAAATTGTGCCGTGAAATATTACTTCTTGCCAAATTTTATGATTTTAGACCAATGGCAAGTACACTTTAGGCTTTTATGACTAAGTTTACCAGTATCAAAATATGTAACTTAAACAGTCGTATCTTTTGGCTGCAATGACGTAGAAGGTAACGTTTATTACACCGCCGACGGACCATAGACCTTAACATCGGACATAAATTTCAACTTGATATGTCGATCCTAATAGGTGAACGGACGGACAGTCCGTTAACAAACCACAAAAAATTTTTTCGTGTGACTTGTTACGTAGTAACAATTTTCGGATTTTTTTTCCTTTGCTTCTAGAGTGAAACCTTGCTTCTTGTCATATTTCATAGTTACAGGTCAACAGGATTTACCCCCGCAGATCATGACGAGTGAGATTGTGAATATTAAAATAAGTGACATAAATGGCCGTATCTTTTGACTGCATTAACTTAGAAGCTTTACCTTTTTACATCGCTACGGAATCGTTGACCTTAATATGTGACATAAATTACATCTTTATATGCCCACCCCTTTCTCAGAAAAAATGTATTGAAATATCGGACAGACAGGCAAACAGACAGACGGACAAGAAAGTGATCGTACAAGGGTTCCGTTTTTACCGATTAGGTACTTGCAGCTATCCGATTATACTCCATACCTCCTGGCAACGGGTCACGTGAATCTAGGATTTTATTAAAATGTCTCATGCTCTCTTCTATTCAGTTATGTCCCGCTGCAAGTAAAGTACCTTAACAACACACTTTAAAGTGTACTACAAGTCAAGGAATGGAATATTTTTCGATAGCGCCCTTTGAAGTGGGCAACTTCTGTATTGACGGCGTATCGTAGCTCAAATATTCCCAGCACGGCAACCCATTTGCTTAGGCTGTTGCAGCACGGGGGAGGGGGAAGGGGGAGGCGAAATCACGCCAGCCAATTTATACCAGCATTAAACATGCTTATTGCGCGCACTTCATGTGACTGTAAACACACACACTCTCACTCACTCTCTTGCCCCCTCCCTCTTCCACACCCACCATCCCCCGTCTCTCTCTTTCTCTCTCTTCTCTTCTCCCTTTCTCTGTCCGCGCCCGTCTGTTATGCTCGCAAACGAACAGACACACACAAACGCATGCGCGAGAGCGCACGTGCACGAGAAGTTGTAGCGCCGCTAATGCAGAACCCGTGTACGATGCTTGGGAATATGTGCTTGATTCAGAATCCGATGTAATACTTCTCCAACCCCCGCTCCTTCCCTGTGTGAAACCCCTTTAGATTAACGTAATCCGGATCTGCATTCACAATTCTCTCCAGCATCCTACTCTTATGCGTCCCCCACCCCAAATTCCGACATTAAAGTACTCGGAAATGGGAAGCCACTAATAAACAGCATGCAGTGCGATGAGGTATTCGAAGCATTATTACCAAACTTGTCTTTAGAGCTATCAACGGAGGGAATAGCCTTAATCAAATCGGCTGGCGCTACACGTGGCCTTCCACTACGCCACCGTTACGTTGCTGGAGTCGCATTATTTTGGAGACAGCTTTCGAATGCATGCTAAGAGTTGTGGGGTGTATTATGCAATCAGTAACTCAGCTAAGGTACGTAGTTTCAAACGTTCTGCTGTGACAAACGAATGTTTCTAACGTGTTTTATGTGATGTTGAGTTTAGTGGTGTTTCACAACGGGCAAAAGTAAACAATTGGCAACAAAGGTAGGGTATCACTAACTGATGATGACAGTTTTCTTTACGAACACCATGTTGAGAGTCTTTAGATCTCGTTATAAAAACCTTAAGATAAGTGAGTGGTTAACAAAATGAAAAGTAACTCCTTCTAAATACACACTTATTATCACACTTTTTTGTGACTCTGTCTCTCTTTCTCTCCCTCCCGCCTCTCTCTCTCTCTCTCTCTGTCTAAAAACCACACACACACACACACACACACACACACACACACACACACACACACACACATACAAATTAAATGGACAAAATATTGTTGACCACCAAGAAAGTGTACACTGTTAGCTTGGGTGTGCTAAAGATGTAGTACTGGTAACCGGTGGTCGGGTCACCCCCCAACACGGCCGTAATCTGCGATGTGTATGTGCCAGGTTGTGGTATGGAATCAGCGCAGTAACATGGGTCAACATGAACGTGCGTCAGAATGGTGCCAGAAGAACTACCTTGTTTGAACGTGCCCATGACTACACTGTAAATGAATATTCTCAATTTTTTTTATCAGCGCAGACTTTCCTATGTGTCTACAATAAATGGTTTACCACTAGAAGTTGCATACAACGGTCTAAGAACTGTGTTCGTAAAAAGCTGCTAAGTGACATTACAATAGCTGTCAGTTTCAAGCCGACTGTAATTTCTGCTGCTGGTGAATGCTTCAGCCATTTACCAGTCGAAGGTAGCTATGCTTCTTGAGTCGAGTACCTAACAAAAGGCCACTGCTTACAGTGGCACGTATAGTAACACGTCTTCACTAGGTCACACAATAACACTGAACAGTGAACGACGGCAGGCGTATGGTGCGATCCGACGAGTCGAGGTTTTCCCTATTTTCAAATGATAGAAAGCACTGAGCAGACCGACAGCCTAATGAGGGGCTTTATAAAGTGGAAAGTGGAAGCGCAGTCAAGCCTCGGATTTGCAATAAATGTTTCCTTTCACCATCACGACTGACGGAACGATGTGTCTAGGCTAAACGGTTTGGCCTGTGGTCGTCCTGAGGAGAGACCAAACGCAGTCGCACTTTGTTCGACTGAAACTCACAGTATCTTCTTTCAAAACTTGTGACTACTGAAATAAAAAAGGTTCGTAATCAATAACTCCTCATTACAAACGAAAAATTGTTTAATATAATGTTTCATAAGCAAAATAAAGCAATAAATATCGGCTGTCTTTTCACGGTATAGTGATAAATTTTACTTTATGGACCGTCTGAGCCGACATGTGTGGCCGAGTGGTTCTAGGCGCTTGAGTCTGGAACCGCGCGACCGCAACGGTCGCAGGTTCGAATCCTGCTTCGGGCGTGGACGTGTGTGATGTCCTTAGGTTAGTTATGTTTCAGAAGTTCTAAGTTATAGGGGACTGATGACCTCAGATGTTAAGTACAATAGTGCTCAGAGCCATTTGAACCATTTTTGGACCGTCTTACTGATGTAAATATCGGCTGTCTGCTGCACGGAAAGGCAGCTTCAGTCTCTAGTCCAGCATAGCGCTCCGCGAGAGTGAGGCTACCTTAAATATCTAAGCTGTAGTATCTTATCAAATAACTCTGCACATTTGAGGACTGAAAATGCAACCAAAGACTATCACAAGTCTCCAGTATAGTTTGAAGGTCCAATTTCTTATTCCGTATCACCACCATGCGAAAATTCTTCCAAGTCCGACACGATATTCCACACGAATAATTGTAATGTTTTTCTGAGTCTAGACCTTGGACTTGTCAGCCGAATTATGCGACATTCAACAGTGCGGCATTCCAGCTGTCCAAAATTTGTCTCAGTAACTTCCAACAAACTCATAAAATACTTGAGTCCCACTCAGGTAACACTCTGTGCACCCAGAACCAATACATCCTTCTTTTAGTGTTAAATTAGGCTAGTGTTAATTAGTACGAGGGGTACCGCCGTATCCTCATTTTATATAGGTCTGATCAGGCTAGTGCCTTATGAGTTTGGTGGTAAGTTCCTATGGGATGAAATTGCTGAGGTCGTAGGTCCCTAGGCTCACGCACAACTTAATACTACTTAAACTAACATACACTAAGGAGAATACACACACTGATAACCAAGGGAGGACTCGAACCTCCGACGGTGAGAGCCACTCGAACCGTGACAAAACGTTTCGGTGCTTAAGTCCTCGTTTCAAACTAACAACTCTGCTTACACTAACAGGGTTACCATCCTGTTGGTTGAATATTATGATAAATGCCCACTGGTATAGTTCTAAGTGAAGTTCAGTTAATGGTGAGATCTCTAGCTTAAGCAGACTGGGTACAGCTCAGACAGCAACCGCTCCTGCTTACTAAAATGCAGTGAATTTTAGTACTACCTGGATGCAATGGAGTGTCTTTTACGTATGTAACTATTCTGTTGTCTGGTTCTTAATCATCGTACGTTATGCCCTCGCATTTCATACTTCATGAGGCCAGAAATTTTAAAGCCTATATTGAATGATTATTCAATCCGTTTTAGCTGCCCATCTGCCCAGTCTTCACTATCCTAACGGACAGTCTTTACCTTTGTTCATCGGCCGTAGCGGGCACAGTCTGTTGCTGTGCGCCACGGCACTTTGTGGGCACATGCCACAGCCATCTTCCGTGCTGGAGCTGCAGTTTGATACTGCCTGCACCAGTACCCTTTGTGCTGAGTAACAGGATCCGAACGGCTGTCTCAGGCCATGCATTCTTCACCTGACGTGTGCCACATGGCCCTGTTCCTGATTGAGTTCCGCTGCCACCATTCTGACAGCAGCATCTAGGCAGCTGCCACGAACGCCTGAGAAAAGATGCAGCTCTCGGTCCTTCTGAAGCCTACTGAAGCCAGCGAATCTCGTCAAGAGAGGCCACTCTTGTCACTGAATGCACTGGCCACCTTCGCATTACCACTTTCGCTGCTGTACTTGTTTTTCAACCAGTACTGCCACCACACTACTGCAGCGACACCCAGTATAGTCAACTTTGAGGGATCCTGATCTGAAAGACAGCCTCACTCATACCACAGTGGACGTCACATTCTTCATTCTACGATCCAGATCATTCAGTGATCGTCATGCAGCCAGAATCAAGTATTGTTGCTGCCCATGGCTCCCAGCCGTCTTTTACAATAATACTAGCGACCCGCCCCGGCTTTGCACGGGTAGCACTAACTACCTGTTGCCACACGATCATAAAGTGAAATTACTGCGACCATAACGGAATGTGCTCTTTTTTATTTTGGCAACAGTGATTCGTAGAGGTTATGGGGGATCCCCTGATTAAAGCTAGTATCGCAAGAACATAGCAGACGCTCACAGAAACGCTTGGATCACCGTAAACTGTTCGCGAGAGGGGTTCCAAAACAGCTGAAAGACCAGCACAAGAAAAAATCGCGGCAATAGCGTCCACGAGTTTCTTGAGCGACTCTTGTGAGGTCTTTTGTGCCTGGAAATGAAACGTGGGTGGCTCATTACACGCATGAGACAAAAATACAGTCGTCACAGAGGCGTTACACCATTTCTCCATCGGCCAAAATATTGAAAACAACAATTTCGGGCAAAAACAATGGCTTCATTGTTTTCAGACCAAAATTGCATGATTTGGCCGAATTTCTGCATGAGGGGCCATCAATGTACAACGATATTGTGGAACGCTAAAAAGAACTCAAAAGGAGCATTCAGAGCTAAATAAGGGGAATGCTGGTGCGAGGAGTGTACTTTTTGCACGATAACGCCCATCCTCGCAAAGTATTACTAGCCACCAAGGTGCTCTTGGACTCATTTGATGGGATGTTTTTAACCCGCCTCCTGACTTTCCTCAGACTTTGCGTCTTTAAATTAACATTTTTCCAGACTGCAGAAGGCACATATGAAGGGATTAAATTTTCAACTTACGAACAAGTGCAGAAAGAGGTGGTTGAAAGAAATGATGGGAGAGTTCTTCGAGGCGGGCATAAAGTAAACAAGCCTGCCGCACGACTAACCACATGAATTGAACGGGATGGCGATTACGTAAAAATAAAAATAAAACCAAAATAAAGGAGGTCATGAACATTATCCTCTACTTTTCAAATACAGTTCTCCTAATAAAATAAAATAAAATAGATATCTAGAAACCAACTTTCTGAACACGTCTCGTATATATGCATAGATTCATTCTTTTAATAGTAATAGTTTCATGTAGTTCAATGTCCCCGGGCAATTCTTTGCCACGTCGGCGTCTTGTGTTTCCCTACCGAGTTATCCAACTGGAAAGGCAACCTACAGCTGATTGCGGAATTCGAAACACGTTTAGTTTCTGGCGTACGTCCACAATCACTGAGACGTGTTTGCTCTTTAATAAACAATGACAGAAGTCCGTGGTCCGACGAGGATTCGATCGTGCGACTTTTTGGTTGCCAGGAGCATGCTAAGCCTCCAGGTCCAACTCTGATTCTGCTCAAGCTTACCTGCTGTCATGAGTTGCAGCAGCTGTACCGCTAGATCGCAAGGCCATCGTTTACACAGCGGTGGTGGTATTAAATTCATCGTGGTTTAATTAATTTCCACGTAATATTTATAAATTATACGCAGTAACGTTCTTATTGAATCAGTGTCAAAAGCAGATCAAAATTCGTACAGCAGTTTCCAAGATTAGCCCATACATGCAGGCAGAAGCAAACAAGGATCTTCAATTTATATCAACTAAAGTTAAAAGTTTCCTGCTCAGCAACTAACAAAACACTAACAGACACAATTGTATTTCAGGATGTGCTTCATTTTAACTGTCGTTGGTTAATTCGGCAGTGAGCTAAGTGAGGTTTGCCACTTGCCTCAGGGGCAGAGGGTTAAGTGTAGCGGTAATTGAGGGATTAAGGTACGCGACTGTTGGATTGTTTTGTCGTTTGTCTTCGAATTCTGACAACTCACAAGCATGCGCAACCCTTACGGATCAGCTGCTGTGGTATAAATTTTGGCACGAATGTAACGTGGACTCCTGAATGCGCATTGTAGTCGCTTTCAGCTACAAATGCGGTGTATATTTGTAGCAAGGAACAGGAAGTAAGGTATTGCAGTACAATGCAATGCGTAGAAGACAAATGCCTGAAAAATATTTAGTAAACATTTTTGAACGTATCTCACATTCATAATGGATTTAAATACAAGCATAATTACTGTCATTAATCAAGCAATCATTCGCTCACAAAGACAACGCACGATACATCAGACACTTACAGCGTCACAGTTTTAGAGTCGATGAGGGAGGTAATAATATTAAACCTGAGAATACTCAAGTCGAAGTTTGCCGTATGGTGTCGCCTATTAACGATTAGTATTTCGAGGTCTATGGAAAACCTATCGCTCCCTTATTATAACCAGTCTATTGGGAGCTCATAACATACTAATTTATGTAGGATATCAATTGATAATACGAGTAAAATCTGTAGATATGCAGCTCAAGATGCCGCCCCACAGTGTCAGTATCGGCTTTCAGTAAAAACAAATTGACGACCACTGTTCTACGTTGCGCCTGCCAGATCGCTATGGGATGGGCTAGAAGGTGAAACTATATGTGTTCATGTGGACTGTAGTGAAGACTTATTACAGCACAACGAGAACGCAGATATAACGGAAGTGATTTGGGACGATAGATTTTTGTGTCGACAAGTTGTGAATCTATCGGATTATTTTTATGTGAGCAAGAAATTTGGCAGTAAATGTGCACAATAAATTTTAGGGTACAGAAGAGGTTTGTTTAGGAATGCAACGTCGATGTGTTTGCTTGACCACTCCCGTTGTGGTAGCAGGCAGCAGATTGCTTCAGTTAGTAAGTGCTAGACCATTACAGAGACCTTTAAAAACGCCGTTTGCTGTCCTCACGACAGGCCTTTGTGTATGTCGGTAAGGCTTGTTGCTGAAATTCCATTTGCCCGGCGAAATGACCAAAAAGAGAGAAATCAGAAAAATTAGAGATGATACGGAAGTTTGCCGACGATCGTTCATCCGATGCATCATTAGAGAGTGGAACAGTGGAGGAAGGAAATTGTAATGTTCAGAGAAGTAGCCTCAACCCCATGCCTTAAGGTGGCTTGCATAGTGTGGAGGTAGATATACGAGATGGTGAAAATCATATATGAACTTTCGGTAACATGATCATAGTTCGGCGTCACGCTACTTGAACTTTACAAGTTTATCAATCCATCATCACGGCTTCTTACTGCGTGATTTAAAGTCGTCCATATTTGTATTCATTTCACAGTAAATAGATGCTGGTTTCATTGCATTGTATTCCTCATTACGACTTTTTGTGTATATTGAACTCTTTCATTGCATTATGCATATGTTTTTCGTATTCTGCTTGACTTTTTGCTCACATCCGTAGTACTGGATGTAGTATTCCTGCCTGTGAATCCACATGTGAGATTCTCGGTTGAAATGCACAAATTTTTCCTATTATACTTATTTTAGTTCACATTTGATTTTCATGCTTTTTCACATTTAATGGAGAACTGCGTACTAGCAGCCTTTGGCTGAACTGGTATTCAATTTTATTACATCCTGTTACGTAATGATTAAGTATTTCTGCTTTTTATGGTGTTATTTCTTACCACAGAGTATGCTTTGAAATATTAGTGTTGTAGTTATTGTGCTGGGGAACTATTATGCAAGAAAAATATTCTACGTCAAAGTGCATATTTGTACATGGAACTGTGTATGGTGTGAACACATTTGCGTCATTCTGCATGCTACTAAATTTAGGAAACTCTAGTTGTACGAATTCATTAATAGATGCAATGATGAAAGTACGGGAGTGTGTATTATTTGCTTTAAAATTTTTCATTGTAGTATTATATAGATTCCTGCTAAACTGTATTGTTCGTAATAGCAGTTAGTAATGTGTGGATGCACTTTGTAACTGTTTTTTTTTTTTGTATACTGGTCTTCTACTCTTAAGTTTCGTGTGTCGATGTATCATAATTAAACGTTCTTTCAACTTAACAGTGCAAATGGCGTGTTTATGTAAACACTGTCTCATGAAAGGAGTAGCCAAATCCATCGGAAACTATGGAACTATATTCCAATTAACTTTACTACAAATAATTAGCAAACTTACAACCGTATTTTAAAGAAGCTATCCTATGATATTCTATATTTTGCAGTGCAGTAAACAGTGCTACAGTGCGTGATGTCACACTAAACGTCTTGCAAGGAGCTAACAGAGTGAGAATTCTGCATAAAATTACAAACTGAACTTTGAAGGAACGAATCCCCAAATTAATTCTCTTAAAATGTTCTGAAAATTTATGTATCATAACGGGCCAAGTAAAATACTGAACACGGAATGACACACACGCTAATATGTAACACTGTACTGTCAGAGAAAGAATGTCAGGCAAACGAAACGAAATCTAAGTTGAACATTAAATGAACTGGCCCTGATGAGAATTTTGAAAGACAACGCCTGAAGTAAATTATCTTACTGTTTCCTAACAGTGATGTGGCCCTAAAAGTCTTTCGTGACTTACGTTTCGTGACTTGCTGCTGCTCGAAAGCGGTGAACGTTAGAAAGCAGTGCAGCAGTAAACAAGTTAATAGAAACCTCGCCCAAGTGCAACGCAAGGAAAGACAAAGAAGCTAATCACATCACGCAATATACTTTAAGCAACAGTGTTCCGCCCAGTAGAATACACTACACACAATTACAGAATAAGACTATACTGAGGGGACAGAGGAAAAAACTGAACTTTTGAATGATATAGAAGAGACTAGCATTTAATAAATATATTACGAAACTTATTTTTTAACAGTTACAACAATATTTACAAATTTAGCTTCTTACTAAACTATAACTGTGCCGTGTGAGGTGTTAATGAAATTGTAAAGGAGTTGTGAATCGATAACTCTAAGTCCAAGCCATGTAAGCAATTGAGTTTTGCGTAATTTCGACAGACAAACTAACCTTCACCAATCAATAACATCATGAATCGCACACAAGGAAGCAGTGCAGTGGAAACATCATCTGAATACCTTTACAAAACCATATGTGCAAGAGTCAACGTCCTCTGCGGTTGTAACTCTGTCCTGTTAGTCAGCTCCCAGACCGCTGGGCAGTATAACAAACACCAGAATCTCTCACTTAATAGTTTCCAGTGCTACACTGGCAACAACGAGCATCTGGGACCAAGGACCACATTGCCTTTGCACAGATCCTCTGTAGTGTATGTAACATATAGACTATTAAGGACTTCTGTTTGAAAAATTCCAGTCTGTCAGTATTAATTATGAGCCATCGAATAAAAAGAGAACGCACATCAGTCTCACGGAATACCAAAAATAGGTTAGAAAGCTTATAATTTTCGTAACTACTGTTGCAGTTTTAGCATTTGCAAGGTAATAAGCCATAGTCACGAAGACTACAAAGCATACTCAGAGGCAAGGAGCAACGTTGGTCAACTAGAATTACATACTCATTCGGTGACAAGAAGTAATAAAGCTGAATACCAATGTACATCTACATATACATTTATACTCCGCAAGCCACCCAACGGTGTGTGGCGGAGGGCACTTTACGTGCCACTGTCATTACCTCACTTTCCTGTTCCAGTCGCGTATGGTTCGCGGGAAGAACGACTGCCGGAAAGTCTCCGTGCGCGCTCAAATCTCTCTAATTTTACATTTGTGATCTCCTCTGGAGGTATAAGTAGGGGGAAAGCAATATATTCGATACCTCATCCAGAAACGCACCCTCTCGAAACCTCGATAGCACCTACACCTCGATGCAGAAGGCCTCTATTGCAGAGTCTGCCACTTAAGTTTGCTAAACATCTCCGTAACTCTATCACGCTTACCAAATAACTCTGTGACGAAACGCGCCGCTCTTCTTTGGATCTTCTCTATCTCCTCTGTCAACCCGACCTGGTACGGATCCAACACTGATGAGCAATACTCAAGTATGGGTCAAACGAGTGATAAGCTGCTAACATGGCGTTGTCGGTTACATATGAGAAAGTATGATAAAAGGAAGCACACTAAAATAAGGTACAAATACGAATACTATACTTACAACGCATTGAAATCGAGCATTCCACACAGGGATTCTAACCAGTAATAAAATCTTCAGAGTCGATCCAACAATATGTGATAAAGCAGCTTCTTTTTTGTATGAAGTAAAAACAAACATAGATCACTTATTCCGCACAACATTATGAATGCTTGCCAACATGAAGCAGAATACGAGCAACAATTTCACATTACAATTCAGAGTGTGTATTGCGCTACGCACAAGAAGTTGTAATCAGGAACACAATGCGATGAACCAGCTTCTGTGGCATATCATGTAAGCCAATATCTATGTTTTGAAGTGTGCTAAGGTGCAGTTACGTTTACTTGACGATGGCTTCATAGTCGAAATTGCAGTATCCAGTCCCACAAATATATAATTTTATAGTCAAAAGGTGACCACTATGTGGTTTAGAAAATTTTCGTGACGGTAGTCCTAGCTACGAGAAGTTAATCTTAGTGTTTGATTGAGATTTCTCGAATTTATCTACAAGGTAGAAAAAACTTTCCGCTTTCCAGGGACACAGGCACACACTTTACTGCTGTACAACAAGACTCACAAATAAAGTACAAATGAAAAACATTGTCAAATGGTTCAAACGGCTCTGAGCACTATGGGACTTAACATCTCAGGTGATTAGTCCCCTATACTTAGAACCTAACTAACCTAAGGACATGACACACATCTATGCCCGAGGCAGGATTCGAACCTGCGACCGTAGCAGCGCCCTTCCATACTGAAGCGCCTGGAACCACTCGGCCACAGCGGCCAGGAAATTTTGTCTTCTAGAGTGTGTGTTTCGAATTAAAAACATGGAATTGCGAGATGCGTTTTCTCGTATTCAGAATTCAGCTCACTAGGAGCGCTGCTGTTTTTCACTGCTTCCACATCGTCACGTGGACAATGCATGTCTTATATTTTGACGTTCCGTGGAAATAAAACGTGATCAACAGGTGTACGCTATGTAGATTTCTCATAACAATGGTATAAATAAGAAATGTTTATGTCGTAGATATGATATAGAAATCTCTAATATATTATTGGGAACCAGCATATTTCCTGTGCAAGACGATCTATATGTTGATCCCATTGTCCAACTGAAGGGTATCTTACATGCCTACATAATCGCAGGACCTTAGTTCGTTGAATTTTTCCGTTTTACGACATACATTATTAAATATTTTATCATTGGTGCACCGTCCACAACTTGGTTAACTATGGGACTGGATAGCTCATATAACGGACTTGATATGACGGAAATGTTGGAAAAAGGAAGTCCGTGAAATGTCAATGCGCTTAACTTTTGCCACCGAAGAAAAAAGATGCATCGATGTGGAGACCATGGACATCTAGGTTCGTCGGCTCTGAACCACGAGGCAGTAACTGCTCCACGTCACTTCCACCCACGCCTATGAGTCACAAGGGAACTACGTAAGCAGCAAAACAGGCAGCCGCAGAACAGATGGAAGGTAGTTCTCTTCGAGTATCCCCGTCAAGCAGATCATCGCCATCTGCGTTACGCCACCACTTCTCAATGCCTTTGCTGTGGAACTTTGTCAACAATGTTCACAACAGATGATTGAGTATTCGTTAGCTAGTTGCCCGCCATTCTTATTTGCAGCAATTACCCAAGTCTATAAATATATGACAATGATATTGACAGTCCCGTTAAGACTAGTTGCTCTGAAAATATCAAATATGATCTGAATTTGGCTAACACTGACCTAAACCAGTAAGCTTGAAATAATAGAAACGGTTATCGACAGACGGAAAATAAGACTAATTTCGAGGTTATAATAATCATTCAATGGCCAGTAATTCCCGTAATCATTAAAATGGTTATCTGTTTCCTCTAGGTTACAACAGTAACAAAGTTTGTACTGACGTGAGGTGGACGCGTCTCTGAGAGATAATTTAAAAGGGTGAGGATGAAACATGAAATCGGAATATGCTGTAGCCAGTGAATCAGACAGTGTTAATATTTATTCGGTCCCACAACCGGTAGCGCCACATATGTGCAGCAGGCTGCGAGCAGACCACAATAGTGCAGAGACACACCCTCCTCCTGCTCGTCTCATTACGTCATCTCCGCAGCGGGATAAGGCTGTTCACACAGTGACAACAAGCCGGTGTGATATTCAGTCTCACCAGCTCCCCTTTATTCCGCGTGCTTGGACTATGTTTGTTGTTTGACCATGGCTGGATTTCGGATAACAGTACGACCGAATTGGACTTTATTCATAACGGACTTGTAATATTCGACACTGTTAATTCTTAGCGTTGCTGCAACCAGGCAGAACTTCCTATTCTTCATCAAACTCTCGCTCTGCCCTAAAGTTGTAACTAATGCTTTTTGTTCAAATAAAGAAAACATAAGGACTGTTCCACGTGAATGACTGAAATTTATCAGTTACTAATATACTGTGCAAAGCGACCCTGGTTAAAATGAATTGTAGGCCTTACAAGCATGGGAAAAATTAGGGAGTCATCCAAAGTACTGAGTGAGGAAACTGATGAGTGCTAAATGAGACATGTATCAAAGTTACTTTGGTTTGTTTCTATAAAATTATTGACAAATAGTGACACACAGAGACGTCATTCTTATAGTAAGGACTTGGTATATCTATTTTGGGCTCAGGAGGAGAGATACTAATAATCGTGCAAGTGAATTAATTGCAATTTTTAACTGCCTTGTGGTTGTTGTAATGTTAACTTCAAAAATGGTTCAAATGGCTCTGAGCACTATGGGACTTAATTTCTGAGGTCATCAGTCCCCTAGAACTTAGAACTACTGAAACCTAACTAACCTAAGGACATCACACACATCCATGCCCGAGACAGGATTCGAACCTGCGACCGTGGCGGTCGCGCGGTTCCAGACAGTAGCGCCTAGAACCGCTAGGCCACCCTGGCCGGCTGTGATGTTAACTGATAACAGACAGTACTACAGAATGGAATATATCACCCGTGGTTAGAATTGAAACCGGCGTGCTCATTTTTTCGAAAGCCAAGTCTTCAAACGAAGCTTGAACTGATATGAATCTTATTAACGTCTTAAGCTTTCCTACATATTGCCTCGTGGTTGAGACCCGATCTCGCCATAGTACTGTAGGCTGGGCCTGAAGTGACTGGCAAATCAGTCATTGCCAGCGCGAACAGCCTTACCAACGGCAAATTTGCTTTTTGCACGAAATTTCCATAAGTCCTCTGACACGTGAGCTCTGCCAGCAGCAGGCAAGTGATGCCCCGATGTAGTGATGTAGTGGTGGAGGCCCTCAAAGACCGAGATGAAGTAGTTCAGAATGGACTCGAGGATGGAGTAGTTTCTGCTTGAATGTATACTACAAGGAATCCTCACACTGCCGCATTTTGTGTAACTTATTTAATCCAGATTAGCTGGTTTTTGGACTTTCTGATCGTCAAATGATAAAAATGCTCCTTTAGAAACGCTATTCTCCGTCCCTGGGCTCTCCTGTACTTGGTTAGCCAATAACGTTCGTCCTACCATCTTACAGAGGAATAAGTCACTTCACTTCACTCTCTCCCTGTGACCAATGAGGGGGTCTTCGTCAGCACAGCAGAATTCCTCGGTCTAACTTGGAGTTTATTTAAGTGAGGCCAATCTATGTGACTCTTCTGTGATGCAATCCTTTGTTTTGTGAGGACTAAAAGCGTCTAGCAATATATCAAGGTTTTAAAGGCCTGTTCTGTGGGTTCCCGTTCCATTTCGAAATGTTTATTTGCGGCTTCCGGTGCTGTCTGGAGAAAAACTCTGCGTTCTGCTTTGTGAAAAATAGTGCTTTCGGTTAAAATGTTTCTCTCTTTCCAGGTTGTAGAATTTTTGCGGTAGAAATTCCTGATGCAGGAGGTCCTATGTGTGTGCCCAAGAAAGCCATAGCTCCCCAGATGGCACGCCGTGGGCTGTTGACACACAAACAGAGGGAGAGAGAGAGAGAGAGAGAGAGTGAGTATTATCGGAATGGGATACAAATTGGTAGATGTAATATAAACGTTTAGATAAACAACGGATTAAATGATTTATTCACGAGAAAGCGCTTCACAAAGTGCGACGTGAACAACTCAGTAATGTGTTGATCCACCTCTAACCCTTATAGAAGCAATTATTCGGTTTGGCATTGGCAGCGTTTCTGGATGTCCTCCTCAGAGATATCGTACCAAATTCTGTCCAGTATGCGTGTCAGATCGTCAAAATTCTGACGTCGTTAGAAAGCTCTGCCCATAATTTTCAGAACCTTTTTAATTGGGAAGAGATAGGTCGATCTTATTGGCCGAGGTAGTGTTTGACGAGCAGAATGACAAGCAGTAGTTGCCGAGTCATATGGCTGACAGCAGTTAGGTTGGTGTCCCATCGCTGTCTGAGGTGTCCCCAGACACATCTTCGCTGGTCGTTGGGGCTCAGTTAGAAGCAGTACTCATCACAGAAAAAATTTCTACTCCTGTTAAGAATGTTCCCGGCCAGACAAGTGTCTGGAGACACTGTGGCCAGTGCTGGGATACCAACGTGGCTCTTACTCACCATGTAGCCCGACAACCAGTAATGATCGTCTAGGGTGCCATTTCACTTCCTAGGAGGACCCTGTAGCTTGTCATCTCCAGCACTTTTACAGCACAGCGGTCTATCGACTACATTCTACGCCTCGTTTTGTTGCCCTTCATGGCAAAGCATCCTGAGTGTACATACACAACTGGCCATTAAAATTGCTACACCACGAACATGACGTGCTACAGACGCGAAATGTAGCCTACAGGAATAAGATGCTGTGATATGCAAATGATTAGTTTTTCAGAGCATTCACACAAGGTTGGCGCCGGTGGCGACACGTAAAACGTGCTGACATGAGGAAAGTTTCCAAACGGTTTCTCATAGACAAACAGCAGTTGACCGGCGTTACCTGGTGAAATGTTGTTGTGATGCCTCGTGTAAGGAGCAGAAATGCGTACCATCACATTTCCGACTTTGATAAAGGTCGGATTGTAGCCTATCGCGATTGCGGTTTATCGAATCGCGACATTGCTGCTTGCGTTGATCGAGATCCGATGTCTGTTAGCAGAATATGGAATCGGTGGGTTCAGGAGGGTAATACGGAACGCCGTATTGGATCCCAACGGCCTCATATCACTAGCAGTCGAGATGACAAGCATCTTATCCCCATGGCTGTAGCGCATCGTGCAGCCACGTCTTGATCCCTGAGTCAACAGATGGGGACGTTTGCAAGACAACCACCATTTGCACGAACAGTTCGACGACATTTGCAGCAGCACGGACTATCAGCTCGGAGACCATGGCTGCAGTTACCCTTGACGCTGCATCACAGACAGGAGCGCCTGCAATGGTGTACTCAGCGACGAACCTGGGTGCACGAATGGCAAAACGTCATTTTTTCGGATGAATCCATGTTCTGTTTACAGCATCATGATGGTCACACCCATGTTTGCCGACATCGCGGTGAACGCACATTGGAAGCATGTATTCGTCATCGCCATACTGGCGTATCAGCCGGTATGATGGTATGGGGCGCCGCTGGTTACACGTCTCGGTCACCTCTTGTTCGCATTGACGGCACTTTGAACAGTGAACGTTACATTTCAGATGTGTTACGACCCGTGGCTCTACCCTTCATTCGATCTCTGCGAAATCCTACATTGCAGCAGGATAATGCACGACCGCATGTTGCAGGTCCTGTACGGGCCTTGCTGGATACAGAAAATGTTCGACTGCTGCCCAGGTCAGCACATTCTCCAGATCTCTCACCAACTCAAAAAGGTCTGCTCAATGGTGGTCGAGCAACTAGCTCGTCACAATATGCCAGTCACTACTCTTGATGAACTGTGGTATCGTGTTGAAGCTGCATGGGCAGCTGTACCAGTACACGCCATCCAAGCTCTGCTTGACTCAATGCCCAGGCGTAACAAGGCCGTTATTACGGCCAGGGGTGGTTGTTCTGGGTACTGATTTCTCAGGATCTATGCACCCAAATTGCATGGAAATGTAATCACATGTCAGTTCTAGTATAATATATTTGTCCAATGAATATCCGTTTATCATCTGCATTTCTTCTTGGTGTAGCAATTTTAATGGCCAGTAGTGTATGACGGCGAGAGTTTCTATTGCTTGCTCTCATGCTTGCCAAAACTTACCTTGGCCAGGAAGGTCGGTGGATCTCTCCCCAATTAAGAACGTTTGGAACATTATGGTCAGGGCTCTGAAATCAGTTCGGGACTATGACAATCTGATGCGACAATTGGACAGAAATTGGTGCAGTATCCCCCATAAGGACATCCAACAATTCCGTCAATTAACGCCAAGCCGAATAACTGCTTGCATCAGATCCATAGGTGGACCAACGTGTTACTAACTTGCTTGGTTTGTGAAATTTTTTCTCTTGAATAAATCACCAATTTTTTTTGAAATTTTAATCATTTGTCTGTACATGTACATCACATCTGCCGATATTCGTCCCAGCCCGTTAATTCATTGATGGTCCGTCATTGCGTTTGTCGTAGTGTGCCGCGCGGTGTAGCCGCACGGTTAAGGCGCCTTGCGACGTCCGTGCAGTTCCCCCCGTCGGAGGTTCGAATCCTCCGTCGGGCGTGGATGTGTGTGTTTTTCCTAGCGTAGGTTAGTTTAAGTTAGATTAAGTGGCGTGTGGGCTTAAGGACCGATGACCACAGCAGTATGGTCCCATAAGACCTTATCACAAATGTCACAGAGTGTATTCCGATCAAACGGCTCTTTCATTATGAATCTGTATACGGAACGTGAAATTTCCCGAAAAACCGTCGAGTAACATCTGAAATTTTTTATGAAACTCTGTGTATTATCGCCCTTGTCGAGCGCGATCAGTCCTGTAAAGAACACAAAGAAAAAACTGTAAAGAGAATTTTTCGTCTGAACACTCCAGTAACAGCTGAGTTTACTGATAGCCGTACTGACGCTTCTTTTGCGCCAGCGTTTAAGTAGCTGCAGTTTTAACCAGCCGGAACGGCTTCTGCGGGGTGGCGCAGTGCGCCAGGTGTCTCCGTTAATTCGGCGGCCCGGGTAGGCAGACCGCCCTGCGGCGTCGGCTTTGGAGCTGCCCTGGACTGGGGTCCTTTTTCCGATGGCAGTCACGGCGCATCCGTCCGTGTCACGGCGCCCCTAGGAGGACAACGCTAGTGGCCGCCGTAATTACCGAAAGGCCGCACCGGAGCGACCCCGGCAATCCATCTTGCTGAATCCCGCCTGGCCTGCAACTGTCCCTTTCCCTGCCGGCCGATAGATTACCGCTAATTATGTAGCTACCAAGACACCGCGGCCATTACCCAAAAACCAGCGGTACCTGCGGTTCGGTCCTACCGTCTACCGAAGAACGTTTAGATGCTGCAAAGACGCTACAGGTGGAGGAAAATGCTCGTTCATCCCCTACCTCTGACAGAAGCATGTTACCCGTCTGAAATGACCCGTCCAGTAGGACTGCGCTGGCACAACGAATATTTCTAATTATTTTTCGTTTCTGTACAATTGAACTGTCACAGTGCACAAAACTATAAATTATGGCATTTTAAATTTCTTTTGGCAAACGTAGAATCGATGTGACAGCATGCTTTATCTGTATGTTCCAAGACGTCGCGCAGAAAACAGGATTTTTCCGGGGTTTATTTCTCGGGTTTTATTGGCGATTCAAAAGTATGATTGAATATTTTGGATAGGTCTTGGGCTACGGACCATTTATATTTCCAACAGAAGGATCACCATACTGTCATTATTCTACAGTACAGTCAAAGTATGAATATTACGTGCTTTGTGCAGCTTAGACAAATGGAGAAAATCGGTTGGTACTTTTTGCATTTGATGTGGTCTGCGGTGCATCTTAGGCGGTTCATGGAGGCACCATTAGTTAATTCCTTAGAAAATCTAAGAAAAGAAAGCTTTTTAGCATTTTTTCAAGCGCAACTGAGCTCTGGATTTGAAGACGACTATGCACAACAAATGGCTGTAACCTTTACAACGATGTATTCCTGAGATCCCGATCTCTAATAACTTTGAAAATTTTCTCCATACCTTTATCCGTTTCCTAGATTCAAAGGTTCAAGTTTGCGGTACCCTCCGTTATTATCGAGAAACACCCTGAAAACATAGTGTCTAGTTGTCGAAACCGAGCCGGGGATTTGGAAACGACTGTGTACGGAAAATGTCTTTAATGCTTAGGATATATTTCTAAGACCCTGTTCTCGAACAACCTTGACAATTATCTTGATATCTCTAACCCTTTCCTAGACACAGACGGTCGAATTTATCCTACTTGTATACGTATAATACGCACGTGAAATCCGATGTGAGGCGAAAACGTAGTTTATAAAAAGACGCAAGAAGGAGAAATATGCTCTAAAGTGTCTCCATTATAGGATAAGGATACTCTGTATTCCATACTTTAGTATTGTAGTACACGCAAAATTTTTTTTCACGTACAGTCGGTCTGAAGCATTAAACTAATTTTGAGCTGTTTCTGTTTCATATAAGTAAACTATCAAAATTTTACTAAGCAATGTACTTCTTTCATCCCCTGCATCCCCTGCTGCAGCAGGAAAAGAAGGGAACGCTCCTACGGGAGCACAAGAAAGGCGAATCCGTCCCTGCTTATTTAAAATACTGAATAGGTGACCTTCAGCTGGCTCAATCTACCTCCCTCAGTACCGTTAAAATTTTCCAGAAAAGTTTGGGATTCGAATATATTCGCGCTTTTTTATGCTGGGAGAGAAAAAGCCAGTGACAATGAGAAAGATATGCAAAAGTAATAAATACAGGAAGATAGTAGACAGTGGTTGCGGTGTATAAGAGCGAAGGAGGCAATGGCAGTGTGTGAGAGAGAGAAACACAGTGGCAGTGGAGCCTACTTGACAGTGACATATCAGTATTAAGAAAAGAGTAAAGGCGACAGTGCCAGTGGGAGAGGAGTAAAGAGGAGAAAAGGGATGTGGCTGAGAGCTAGTAATAATGAGAGACAAAGTGTATGATAATCACAACGAGGAAGAGAGAGACAGTGAGAGTCAGAAGAGACAGCAGCAGTAGGAATGAATGGATGAGATGTTAGCAGCAAATGAGGACAAGAGGGAGACAGCGACAGTGCGAAGAGACGGCAGTTGTAGGACAGAACGAAGGAGACTATTTCTGTGAGACAGCAGACAGTTTCAGAGAGACACAAGGAAATTATAACAATGAGTGTGGCGGAATGCTTAAATGAGAATGGCCAAGTTGAAGTGGATGGGTGTGTGCAACTCACAGCGATGGACGATTTTGTTTGAGCGAGTTACAGTTATGAGAGTTAATGGGAGAGGTAAGTTGAATGTTAAAAAGAGCGCGAATATGTCCACATGCCACAATTTTGGGAAAATTTTTAAGGTGTTAAGGAAGGTAGAATGAGATACTTGGAACCCAGTTTTCAGTCAGAGTCTTTTAAATAAACAGGAATATATATGCATTATTGTGCTCTGATAGGAGCAATTTTTCCGCTGGTATAAATGTTCACATGGCGAAACTAGACAAAGCTATGGTTTGACTATAAGGGATAATTTTTTATGTTGGCCCTTATGATGTATCTCTGATTGAAAGTTATTTTTGATGCTTAAGTGAACTAAGTCCAGTACATGATTATGGACCAAGTTGCAAACGGAAATTCACATCATTCAAATGAAAATTATGATGACTTTGAGAATGGTTCCAATGACGACTATGTGCCAACCTCACGTCAGTGAAGTAGTAAAAGTAAGTTTCATACTTTCATAAACTTCGTTTAAAAATTGATGTAAGAAGTTCTCGTATATATTATATGAGTGTATCTATGGTCACATGCGAAAGTGAACCACAAACTTCAGCGTGTGCTGTGCTGCCATCTAGGGCTTAAAATGGGAATTATGTAGTGGAATACGTAATACATTCGTATAGACTTGTCCTTTGATCGTCTATAGCAGCCGTTGATAATCGAGAACGTTGTAAACCGCAGGAACTTATTTGGTAAACATCTGAAACCTACAAAACATCATCGTCTTATATGTACAAATGTTGTCAACTTTATTTTTCTTATGTTACGTCAACACTAGTTTCCTCTACCGGATGTAGCCCGTGTTCAATATACATAGGACACCCTACGTTCATCGCCCTAAGGTCTGCCTGCGTGTACAACCATTTCACGTTCACGTTCGTAGAAGAACACTGCCGATGGAATGTTCTGGGCGTCCGTCATGTTGTCCTGTTTACGCACTATTACACTCTTTTCTGTAGACTTCGCGTTGAGCTGTTTTCAACATGTTATTGTTACAGTGCAGTTTTTCCATTTTGTATTAACAGATGTCATGTTGGGAGAAAACCTGTATTATTGTGAATTATACGCATAGTGAAGTGCGATGAAGATGAACTGATATTAATGAACATTAAATATGGCATTCCAGTTCATTAGGAATGCATGTAGGCACAACTTGAACAGTAAGGAACAGTAACGAATTATTGTGTCTATATTTTTATCCCAGTTGAACAAACTGCAGCATACATTGGCATATATTAACGACCAGAAGCTTTCTTGGTCTGCCCATCTGACGAACATACTGCAAAAAATGTGAAAACGCAATATATTACGTTAATTTACGGGAGATTGGTGGGGTACCTTAATTATGTTATGCATTTGTCTAGTACACCCTAATGCGGACGCATGTGGACTACATATGTATATGCTGTGTCTTGGCCATGGAATCTGTGCTACAACTGGTTGAAAATGCCTTACTAGTGCGTGCTGAAATGTAAAGAAGTTTCTCATTTCTAAATTGGATGGCAGTCGATTTACCTTTTCTATGCAGATGGGTCATGGGGTTCAAACTGGTTGCATGGCGCATATTTAGACGAGAAACTACGTCGCAGTGGCCACTTCCAACGTTCACCGGAAGCGTCTAAGCTTATAGTGGACCTCACTCCAGTACTATATTGGTTCAAATGTACTGACAGCTTCGATAAAAACAAAGATGTCGAATTACAGATCGTCGATCAGCGTTATTGCTTATCCAAAATCGGACAAAATCTGCTAAAGCAACTTGGTACACCCGGTAATACAATGGAATGTAAACTACACTTCAGCAACAAGATGGATACCATTTTAAGGGTGAAGGTTCGCTATGGATCAGAGGACATGAAGAAATGAACGCTATCAATGAGAACCAACCGACGGACAAGACTGTGACCTTGTTCCGTGCACAGACCTTCTCCAAGAGGAACGAGGTGAATCAGAGCCAGCGATTATATGAGCACAAGGGACGACACTATACAGGGTAAACGTTAATGTAAGCAACAAACTGGAGGGATGGATTCCTGACAGGAAATGAAGGAAGAAAAGTCCTATGAACGTGTGTCCGAAAATGCATCGTTGCCAAGGTAGGTCGTGCTGAAGAATAACAGTTCCTCTTACTATGTGCCGTGTGTTCCTTGTATATTGTAGGCTGTGTGATTGACGCAGCGTACTGTAAGTAGCAAAATGGTACGGTATTTATCCCAGGAACAAGCCGAGATGGTGTTTGTGAACGGCCAAGCAGATGGAAAAGGGTCGAGGGGCAGCATGGCCATAGCAAAACAAGTACCCTCGCAGACACCAACCATATCACACAACATTTCCGGTCCTTTGTGGGTGTTTCTGTGATCATGGGTCCTTTCAGACAGATGAACTTGCAGGGAATTGGAGGACTGTGCTTACAGCAGATAAGGAGGAACGAATCTACAGGACATTGAGACAAACTCTAACAACCTCCAAATCTGGTGTACACACAGTCCGCCACCTGCCTGCAGGTTCGTGTCTGAAAGGACCCATGGTCATATAAACGCAAAATGAGGCTTTGAAGCGTTGATGCTTCTCGATCGGTTCCCTATGCTTGACCATTCACAAATACCATCTTGGTTTGTCAAAAGCAGTGTCATTCATCAGCGCCATCTATCGTGCATTCCGGGTATGTTCATAGGACTTCTTTCCTCCAATTCCAGTCGATAATCCCTGTCTGTTGGTTTTACTAATTTTCACCGTGTACGCATACATTGTAGAACAATCATGCGCTACTGTGGTGCACCTTAGAGATACAGGGTGACAATTAATTGAAGTATATGAAATAAAATCGTCATAACTTCTGAACGGTTTGCGTTAGGACGTTCAAACTGAACGGTTGATGGCGGGGCATGATGGGAATTAGTATGTGCACGTGTGGTTCGGTTTAGCGACGAAGCCCACTCTCATTTAGATGGGTACGTCAATACTCAAAATTGGCGCATTTGGGGGACTGAGAATCCACATTTCGCCATTGCGAAGTCTCTTCACCGTCAGTCGGTGACTGTGTGATGTTCAATGTCCTATCACGGAATAATCGGTGCGATATTCCATGATGACACGTTGACTACCGAACGGTACGCGAAGGCTATGTAAGATGATTTCATCCCAGTTATCCTAAGTGACCCTGATCAACAAGATGTGGTTTATTTAAGACGGAGCTCGACGCTATCGAAGCAAGAGAGACAGTGATGTCCTGGAGGAGCACTTTGGGGACCGCCTTCCGGCTCTGGGATACCCAGAAGCCACTGGCATGGGCCTTGATTGGCCGCCATATTCTCCGGATGTGAACAAATGCGACTCCATTGCTGAGCTGAGAACAGCCATTCACGAGGTCATCGACAGCATCGATATTCCGACACTTCAACGGATCATGCAGAATTTCGCTATTCGTGTGCGCCTCATCATCGCCAATGATGGCAGGCATGTCGGAGATGTCATAATCTAAATCCGATTAAATTTAGTGACGTTCACTTGTTGAATGAAGTGCGTGCACGCCGTAGTTTGTGGCTAATTTACGTTTTTTCTTTATATAGTTCAATAATTGCCATCCTGTACGTTATATAAAATTCCTTGCGACAGTATTACTTCTTTTCTTTAACCATCGAAGATTCAGACTGCACTGATATTGTCTACAACTGATTGCACTCACCTCTGTGTCCGCAACTCCTAGAAAAACTCCGATCAAATACTTTTCTGCTGCCCAATGCCGTACAATGTGGCTATACATTCTCTCGAACATTGCCTTTTCTTTTGAAGACAAGACGTACCTACGAGGATGAAGTGATAACCTGCATTAAATGTTGATGTATTTATTTTTTAGCTTTAGCTTTTTTTTAAATTTAGTTTATATACTAAATGAACACTTTTGTTACTTGACTGGAATATGTGTATATGTAAGAGAGAGAGAGAGAGAGAGAGAGAGAGAGAGAGAATGGGTGGGTGGTCGAAGGCTAAGAGTAAGAAAGTTGGCGCGCTAAAGTTATAGACAGTGTTTAATATTAGCGTTCGGGGTAATGCTGAGCGGTATCCCACAAAGGGCTACGTGCGCCGTGCATATTGCCTCATTGGCCTTTAGAAGTTATGGAACACAGAGGTATCTGCATGAAGCGCGATCCAAAAAGCGTTCCCTCACAGGTTGCCTGATTAAAGTTGGCCACGAGAACGTCTGCAAAGCATAGCAGCGCAACAAAGGCATGAAATAATCTAATAGGTTCTGTCACTTTGCGCAAGAAAGGAAGTGCTAAAAATCATTTGCCAAGGATGAGCTGCAGCTAGCAGACATGCAGTGACACAACGAACGAGTGTGCTCGCTCGAATTTCTTCGAATGAAACTAAAATCCAATTCTGTTATTAATAATATCGTATACATAAAAGGAAAACATGTCAGTCGTTGCTGGTAGTAAGTTAGAATTTTTTTTTTCAGATAAACCTTGGAAACGAGATTCATCTTCCTTCGTTGTGAGAAATGAACTGAACATGACATTTTGAACAACAGTAGCACAGAGTGCAAGTATCTCATCTCCAGACAATGGTCCACACTATTATCTGCACAGTGCCACTATCAGGATGATCTCCATCTCCTCCGGGGCGGCATTTGCAATGCCAACTCGGTACTGCTCAAATTGGATCTACAAATTCCTCGGTACTGGGCCAACAGAAACGTCATCGTGTGAGCCGCCGTCCTACTTTTCATCCTTTATCTCTGATAGTTCCTGTTTTCATCAGACCCATCTTGTAACCCTCAGTTTCATCGTACATAAACTCCCATGATATCTGTCGAATCGGTGGTACAATCGTCAGATGCACCTATATGATGATAACGTCACTAATCAAGAAGTAGCGGCAATAAATCTGTACTGCAACACCTCAGCATGAACGTTGACATGGGAGTGGACAGTTCTACTCAACTGAGCAATGGAAGCGGTAGGCGTATCCACTCCCCAAAATATTCATGTAAACTTCATGTCCAACTTGCCTCGGAACTTCAGTTTAGTGGCGGTATTTTACCCATGGTTTCTAAATATGAATTAATTATTCTTAAATAGCCCCAGATATTTGATTACCTTATTGTTTCAATTCAAGTTACTTTAATTTTTGGAAACCTCAACAGCTTCTCGGATTTACCTTCTGTAAATGTAGCATTCTTTGGCTAGCCTTCGGACGTTATCGAAATTCAGTATATTCCATAATAAATATGAATCGTTATTTGAAATAGCTTGCCTAAAAAGTTGTCCAAAATGTCCACTAAAACAACAAGTAGGTAATGGATTAATAAGGGGTAAAATAGCGTGGAGAGGAGTAGGGAAATCTATGTAAAAGAGTAAATCAAGATTCGTCGTTACATGCATTAAACATATAAGATTTGTGATATTCTAAGCAAATTCATTAAAAATACCCAAAAATATGCGTATTCTGATAGAAATTAGAAACGCAAATAATAAGATCAAAACCGTATGGGATATTGTGAAATATAAAGCACAACAAGCAGTCATTGAACAAGATATAACAAGATATCATAACAATTGAACTAAATGACAGTGCTGCGACTGACAATTTATAAGCTGCGAGCATGTTTTATAACAATTTCCTAAATGTGGTCACAAAAATAGGATTAAATGGTTCAGCTCCAGAAGAAAGAGAATATATTAAAAATATCATCACACAAAACTTTAAGCAACTGGAATCCTTCACTGCAATTAATGAAATGTAATCTATCACTTACGTAGGTAATTCTTCCAGACACATTAAAATATACAATTCTCAAACTTCTTTATAAGGAAGATGACAAGAAAGATAAATTATTTTCGTCAGATTCTAGCGGTATCTTTTCCCAAATCCCACAGTTTTCAGTTTCAGGGTCCCACCTATTCTTTGTGTTTATAAATGATCCTCCATTTAAAATTCATCAAGCGCAATTGGCAGCTTTTAAAGACCATCCTTGTGTTACAGCAAACCCCATTACAGGTAAAGCAACAGAGGAGATCGTTAATCGTATTTTCAAAGAATTTTTAAGTGGCGTCCCTACATTAAGGAAAACACAATACAATTAATTCCTTACAATAAATAAGCCACAACAACAACCATCAATGTAGCACATGAACTGCGTCAGTAAACGGTGTAGAATACTCAAAATTTTTGGTTGTTCATCCAGAGTAAACGGTACGTCGTGTCTGGTTGCATTCTAACTGCGGACAACTGCAGCTCTAAAGTTGCGCCATCGCTGGCCCAGCGAACAAGACGCAGACGTTCATTATATTTTGAAGCAAGTACACTTTCCAAAAACACCAAAAAGACTTCCTTAAGTAACATAATTCAGTCTCTGATGGACGACGTCCTTATGCAGTCTCTGAAAAATTTCCCGATCGGCATGCGCAGCCACACGAACACATACACAACAGAAGGCAGCACAAACTGATAATCAATGCACATTAGACAAGTCTTAACTTAGGGCTAAGTATCGTTCAATAGACAGAAACGCCCATTAACACATAAGTTTTACTTAAGCTGACGGACACAGTACCGATGTGGCAGTTCCTGTGATACTAATTGTACCTTAGTCAGAGTTGCTATTTCTTCTCACACAGGTAGTGGTGTGAGTTCGTTCTGTGGCCTGTTGCATTAGCATCATGCCGCACACAATTTTCTTTTTGAAATCTGTAACAGTCCTTTTTTTTCGGCCTGACATGAGTCCTTCTCCTTCTTACTCCCTCCGTCTTCGGCTATTTTCTTGCCTGGGTAGTATTTCGTGACCAAGTGTGATTTTCAATTTTTCACTTTTCTTGTTACTGATACTTCCTGGTACTTCTCCTTACTTTTGTCTTTCTTCGATTTGGTGTCAATCCGTACTCCGTACTCATTGGATTGTTCATTCCATTCAGCAGATCATATAATTCTTCTTCACTTCCACCTAGGATAGCAATGTCATCAGAGAATCGTATCATTGATATCCTTTCACCTTGAATTTTAATTTCACTCCTCAAACTTTGATTATTTTCATGGCTGCTTCTTCGATGTTCAGAGCGAACAGTCTTACAACCTTTAAAATACGATTACTTCGTTCTTGGTCGTCGTCCGGCTTGGCTCTTGTAGGTATTATATATTACACGTCTCTCCCTATAGCTTACCCCAATTTCTCACATGATTTCGAACTTCTATATCTACATATACATCCATACTCCGCAAGCCACCTGCTGGTGTGTGGAGGAGGGTACCCTGTGTACCTCTATCGGTTCCCCCTTCTATTCCAGTCTCGTATTGTTCGTGGAAAGAAGGATTGTCGGTATGCTTCTGTGTGGGCTCTAATCTCTCTGATTTCATCCTCATGGTCTCTTCGCGAGATGTACGTAGGAGGGAGCAATATACTGCTTGACTCTTCGGTGAAGGTATGTTCTCGAAACTTTAACAAAATCCCGTCTCTCCTGCAGAGTCTGCCACTGGAGTTTATCTATCATCTCCGTAACGCTTTCGCGATTACTAAATGATCCTGTAACGAAGATCTCTGCTCTTCGTTGGATCTTCTCTATCTCTTCTATCAATCCTATCTGGTACGACTCTCCTTGCGCCATATTACACTGTCGAACAATTTTAGAGGAAGAAAAATCCTATGAACGTGTCATGATTTTTGTCTTGCTTCCATTGTCAACCGCAATGTCACAATTGCCTCTCTGGTGCCTTCACGTTTCCTAAAACCAAACTGGTCGTCATGTAACACATCCTCAATTTTCTTTTTCGTTCTTCTATATATTATTCTTGTCGGCAACTTTGATGCATCAGCTGTTAAGCTGATAAGTCTGACGATATGTCACCAGAGTTCTACGTATTAACGAGAATAGCCTTTTTCTTTTTTTCCCCTTCCCACAATGATTTTAGAAATTTTGATTGAATGTTATGTATCTTTTCTGTTATGGGGTAAAGTCAGCACCAGCGCGCCAGTCGGGAACGACAAATGAGAGACGGCTGTGAGAAGAGATCAACCAGTCGCAGACTGACCGACCTCCCTCCAGAACGACAACGCGACAGCAGCGGCCCCTATGTGAAGAGGACATCAGCGACAGGTGGCGGCCCAGTTCGATAGCAGCTTCAACGTTAGCGACTTCGTTAGCTACCTCTATGTAGCACAGACTTATGTTTGTCTATTCTGAGGAAGACTGATTATTCTGCATGTAGCCCTTTACTTGCAACGCATATCAAAGTTAAGTAGTTGTTATTGTATTTTGTAACAAAACTCCTTAATACTAAAATGAAACGATAATTGAACCAAAACCCTTAGCTGCCGACAGGTGTTGTTGATATACATCAATGGGGACAGCTGAAAATATATGCCCCAACCGGGACTCGAACCCGGGATCTCCTGCTTACATGGCAGACGCTATATCCATCTTTGTTTTTGTTCTTTTTTTTAAAATCCTATTTTGTTCCCTTTCGTTCGTTGCATCTGCTCGGGGCGGACGTCGTAAGACATCCGTTGAAGTTCGTTATTGATCCATTAACTGAGTTTTTTTTTATTACAGAGGGCAGCTAACCCTCTGACCGAACACGCTGAGCTACCGTGCCGGCGCTAAGCCACCGAGGGCACAGAGGATAGTGCGACTGCAGGGACTTATCCCTTGCACGCTTCGTGAGACCCACATTCCCTACTGTCCACAACCTATATTCGTAGTGTTCCTAACAGATATTTGCCCGTGTCAATACCATTGATGACCGTGCTGCTTCTCTAGAATGAAATGATAATTAAATCGAAACCCCTAGCTGCCGACATTTCATTCTAGAGAAGCTGCACGGTCATCAATGGTATCTGTTCTTTCGGGAACAGATACCCTCTTCATATAGTTAAAGACTACCCGGCCATTGAACTTCTTCTGTGCGAATGCGCACGCTTTGCCCGAACTCTTACGGGACTCGTCAGCTTAGCCTGGCGCGAGTAAAGAGTGAATGGGCAAATATGTATTAGGAACACTACGAATGTAGGTTGTGAACAGTTGGGAATGTGGGTCTCCCGGGAAGCGTGCAAGGGATAACTCCCTGCAGTCGCACTATCCTCTTGCCCTCGGTGGCTCATATAGTCAGCCTTCAGCGGCGCGCTTTTCGGACTGTGTACGTCCATGCCGCACGTCTGCGCGAGAGGTGTTTACGTTAAGTGTGTAGCGGTGTGCTGCGGTAGACATAGAGCGCATCGTGACCTTGTCGTTCCAAAAATCGACACTGAAACTTGCCGGCCGAAGTGGCCGTGCGGTTAAAGGCGCTGCAGTCTGGAACCGCAAGACCGCTACGGTCGCAGGTTCGAATCCTGCCTCGGGCATGGATGTTTGTGATGTCCTTAGGTTAGTTAGGTTTAACTAGTTCTAAGTTCTAGGGGACTAATGACCTCAGCAGTTGAGTCCCATAGTGCTCAGAGCCATTTGAACCATTTGAACACTGAAACTTAGTTTTGTTAACGAATATGCTCGACCTAAGGCTTACGAGATCGAACGTTATTTACAGGACGGGATGAAAATCGAACCAGACGTTCTAGTTGGAATACACTTATCTATAGTCAGCAGTGTGGTCTATGTCAAGCTCATAAATGAAGCGGCACGTGACGAACTACTACTGCGACACCGACAAGGACTTCGTTTCTGTCATTCGGACGGGATTGTTTGAGCGATAACAGTAGAACACGCCGGCATGGGACTCCGAACGATCCGCGTCTTTGAGCTTCCATTCGAAGTGCCAGAAGAATTGGTGAGAGACGCCCTGCGTCCTTACGGAACAGTCCTATCCCACGTGGCTTAAAAATGGGCGAGTTTCAAGACGTATCCTGCTCTCAATGGCGTCAGAAAAATGCGGATCGACCTCCAAAAACATGTTCCGTCATACTTGTACATCGCTGGTTATAGGGCAATTGTCATCTACTACGGACAACCAAGGACATTCTCTGGGTGTGAGAAGGAGGGACATGTCCGTTCTGATTGTGCTCAACAAAGAATGTTACAGCTACCACGGTATGAGCCACCCCTCATACCACATCCGACTGTGCTCCCCATGACTTATGTCGCTGCATTACGCGATGACGTGGGCCGCGGGACAAGAAGCGTATCAGAACACACAGACAGAGGCAGATCGTGGCGAGCCACGGATGGACGACGTTGCGCTGGATCGCCTGCAGCAGTCACAGGACTCCATCTCATCGGTGCCGCTTGCGGCCCCTTCAGATAAGGCATTTGGAGACGTCGATAATACGACGGCGCACGATTCCGACGTCCACCACGAACAACCGGAGACCATGCTGACCTCTGATTCCGAGGCCCTGCAACGAAAACAGCGATCACCAAAACGCCGGAAGAAGCGTCGCCTCACGGTGGAGAACGACCAATCTGATCTAGCAGGCAATTCTGAGACGTTTTCGGGCACAGAGCAGACGACCATGGATACAGAAGAACTGCCTAGCGCGGATGGAAGGGTGGCCAGCGGGACGGCGACACGACCTTACGCTGACTATGCTCCAGAAAGCCGACCGTGGTGGCCGAGCGGTTCTAGGAGCTTCAGTCTGGAACTGCGCGACCGCTACGGTCGCAGGTTCGAGTCCTGCCTCGGGCATGGATGTGTGTGATGTCCTTAGGTTAGTTAGGTTTAAGTAGTTCTACGTTCTAGGGGACTTATGACCTCAGCTGTTAAGTCCCATAGTGCTCAGAGCCATTTGGACCATTTTTTGCTCCAGAAACAGCGAAGGAGTTCGATCGACGGCAACAGGCTACTGAGGAGGCTACGACGCCTACAACGCAAGGCAACGATTGGGCGCAAGGGGACTGGTCGGAAGACCCACTCCCGTGGGGAACAGATGATGCCGGAGGAACTGCTCCCACGCACTCTCCCGGTGTAAGACCGAAAGAGTGTGCGGAATAACGGCAGACCATGTGAGGGGACGGCGGGGGACTTTAGTACGAAAGCAGCCTGTGTACGGAAGAATTAGCGACCTGAGGTGCTCTGTCTACGTTGACAGCCAAGCAACAAGCTTATCGGATAAGGTCAGTTAACATCAATAGCATTGGGACGCCGGTAAAAATCAAAGATGCTCAGTGATATGATACAGGCTGCAGATTTAGACATAGCACTATTACAGGAAGTTCGGAGTTCGGGTACTTCCCCCCTCGGACTTTTACTGTTACGACATCTACTGTTCCCTGTGTGACGAGAGAGGCGTTGCCACATACTATTAAAGGAAGGGATACGTGTAGACGAAGTAGAGTATTTGCCCTCTGCCCGTGGTACGGCCGTGATCATAGGTGGAATACGTTTGATCAATATTTACGCACCGTCAGGCTCGGATAAGAGAAGGTACAGAGCAGATTTTTACGCCCATGAGGTTACACTGCTGTTCCAGGGACGATACGATGCTTGCATAGTCGGCGGAGATTTTAATTGTGTGCTCGACAGAAAGGACAAACATCGCAACTATACCTCTAGCCCAGAACTTCAGGAGCTGGTCAACGGGATGTAATTAGTCGATACATGGGACCTGAAGTATCGCAACCAACCAGTATATACTTTTTGTACGAGCCACTCCGCGAGCTTACGTTTCAAGGGCGTTAGTAATGTCGACGGCGTACGCAGAAATATGGCCGACGGGGCTTACAGACCACGGGGCATATATTTGTACGGTTAACCTTGATAGACAGCAGGTATGGAGACGGAGAGGTAAGTGGAAGATGAACGACTCCCACCTGAGTGATGAATGCCGACGCATGGTGGAGGACGCGTGGCATGGCTGCCTCCGTCGACGAAATTCTTTCGGTTCTGTCCTGCAATAGTGGATCGAGTGCGCGAAGCCAGCTTTACGGAGGATGTTAATAGGTTACGGGAAGGAGGTTTCTCAATGGCAGCGGACGACCACTGAGTTCTACTTTACGGCTCTCGGGAACTGTTAGCTCAACCACCTACACCAGAATGCCAGAAGTCCGTCCACCGAGTCAAGGAGAAGCTGGCACAACTTGCGACGCTGAGGATGGCGGGTACGATGATACGCGCGAGGTCGCGTGTTTGCTTGCCCAACGAGGTTCCCTCGATGCAATATGTGATAAAGGAAGAAGGTCATTAATACATGAGATCGACCTCTGCGATGGCCGTCGTTTTACAACACAAAGGGGGACAGCACAGGCGTTCACGGATCATTTTAGCAGATTCTATGCTACTGACGGGGAGGGACAGAGGGAGCTGGGGAACGTCCTGGAAGAGAACCCCGGCGCGACGAGTGTGAACGGGGAAGCGGACGGGTTATTTGAAATTACGTGTGAAGAGCTGGAGGAAGCGATTACACGAGGTGCCTGCAACAAGTCCCCGGGTCCAGACGGATTCCCGTTGGAATTTTACAATGCCTTTGTGACCATTATGACACCGGTGTGGCTATGCATGTTTTATGACCTTTGCGGCAAGAAGTACCGGTTCACATTAAATTCACAGAAGGGCTCATGATAGCGATATTCAAGCCCCGTGGTGGCAAAACGGCCTTGTGATTATCGCCCTTTGACCCTCCTTACTAGTGACTACAAGATCTTTTTGCGCATACTAGGCAGTCGTATCAAAACGTCGCTGGAAAATCGAATACATGCCGACCAGACTTGTCTTGGCGGCATCAGTAATATCCACACAGCCTTGGGAGACTATCGTGACGTCGTCGCCTTCGCGGCTGCATGACGCCTCCGGGGGGCGCTGGCTGCTGTAGATTTCGATCATGCTTTTGATCGCGTGGATTATGTGTACCTCGCGGTGGTGATGAAGGATGGGTGTCTCGCCATTATTGACCACTACTGTGATGCAGCTGTTGCACGGCGCCAGATCAGCGATGGTGATCAACGGAGGGAGAAGAGTGTTTTAAGATCTTAAGATCAGTCAGACAGGGTTGCCCCTTGTCGATCATCCTATATGCGATCGCCTTAGAACCGTGCCTCGCAGACCTTCGCCGCCGTCTTACGGTGATCTCCCTACGGCATCTATCATTCAAATGCAGGGCATACGCGGATGACATTGTGTTCCTCGTACGGGATAAGGAGGAGACACAATCAGCACTGGGTTGGCTACAGACGTATGGAATGGCAGCTGGCAGCGAGGTCAACTTCCGGTAATCACAATTCATGCATGTGGGGCGTGGACTAGAACTAGAAAAGGAAGGACCCTTACCTGCGGTGCAAACCCGCCGCTGTTTGGGTATCACGTTTCATAAAGAGACAGCCGGAACGGCTGCGGACAACTACCGAAGACTGTTAATCAGAGTCCGCACGGCAGTGCTACTAAATGCCCTACGGTCGATGGATATGCTGCAGCGAGTGTTACTCGCCTACTTTTATCTCGCGCCCATGATGTGCCACCTGACACACCTTCTCCCCTTGACGCGCACGATGGCTATGAGGATTCAGGCGGCTTTTGGGTAGTATGGAAGCCTGGAACAGCTCTTTAAGGTACAGTACAACACGCCTACCCTCCCAGCGCGAGAGGGGGGCATTGGTTCAGTGAACGTGCACGAGACGGCGCGTGCCATGCATATTAATACTGTGCTCAAACAGTGGCGCAACAGGAATCACTCGCTTACGGGGACGATCGTTGCAGAACTAGTACCAACATCGCATCTTCCTCCAGTCAGTGTCGGTCTTATATCGCACCCGTTAACGAATGTGCGCACGTTCATCGTGGAACGCAGTTACGTTTACCGACGTCCCGACAGTCGACGTCGAAAGACGTGTACCATTTGCTTCTTTGACAGATCGCCCGGAATAGGGTGGAACGGAAACATCCAGCCGTTAATTGGCATGTGTTGTGGAGCACGGTACACCTACCCCACCTGCCTACAACAGTCAGATGAACATGGTACATTGCAGTGAACCAAAAATACCCTACTAATGATAAAAAGGACGCTATACATTTGGCGGATTCGCCCATGTGTTAGCAATGCGGTGTGCTGGATACGGACGACCATCGGCTGGTCTGCGGCGAGGCATTGCCTGTCTGGACTCTGTAACGCCGGAAATCCATATCCTCCTATTTCCATCTATTGTGCTATAATTTGTTTGCCTTACTTTTGCTACCTGAGTATATGATATTTCTGTGTCTTTACATATTGTAATTGTTTTACTATTTGTATGTATATATTTATGCATTTATGTCGATGTATAATTGGTTTGTTGTGTAAAGATTATTTGTATTTTTAAGCTGGGTCTTGCCTAGGGAAAACTGCTATCGAACGTATACATCGATAGGTCGAGTGAAGAATCAAAGTGTGTAGGATCTTTGGTAGTGTTAACTCTGCCGCGTGGAGCGCGGTCAGAGGGAGTCTGGCTGGAGTAGCGAGTGGAGCAGGTGTGTGGTGTGAAGCTCCCGCGAGTTGCCGCGCTTTCGGGGTTTGGCAGCATGTAATTGCGGTCGACTTGCGATGATAGTTTCTGACATGGTGTCGCGGACGGGAAGCATTAGCTGGCACACATCAAGAGCCCGTTTTGCCTGGTGACCATGTCGAGAAGAAGGCGCGCCAGCATCCAGCTTCTGCAACAGCGGCGGCCGACAATGAGTGACTGTCGCCACATCCTCAATCGACGGCTTCAAACCTTCAATCAACCAACAAGGAAGACTAAAAGCACGTAAAGTTTCAGAACTGTATGGCAGACCTTAGCTTTTCAAAGTGTTCCATTTGCCTCGCAAAATTACAGCAACTTAGCATGAAGTTTTGTTGCTCATTGTCCCAACTGCATTACCAAGCAGAGTCCCTTCCTTTTCCGAAATGAACCCGAGTGTCGTTGAAATTCAGACGCCAGCATTAAAGTACAATCATTCCATTTCACTGCTTTAATTTCAAAGTTCAGTTTAAGTATTCATAGCTGGCTACAATGTTTAGATTACGCAAGCACAAATTAAGAGTGCGAGTTTTGTTACCGTATTTTAGCTTACCTTGACTGCAGCTCAGCTTGGTATGTACTAAATTTTACTATTGTTAATTGTTCAGAATCATTTAATTCAAGTTCAAAGCTGAATCTCTTATTTCTAAATTGCGTAGATTCAAGTAGCTTTTGAAATGATTGTTGAGGTAGTCCAAGACTAACCGTATTTTACTGAATTTCGATGTGCTTAAGAAAGAAAGCTTCTTATTAATTTCAGTCACTAAATTAACTTTCAGTTTTCCGGTTTTGTTAATTCTTTTGCTAAATTAAGTCAGAGTGCAGCGAAAGTTATTACTTCTGACAAACTTTCAGTTTTCACACCACACGTGTCAACCTTCAGTTGCCACGCTTCCAGTGCTAATTATATGTGTAATTACCTTTCTTTTTCAGTTACTGTAGTAATTGTCCTTAGGACTGGCGACCGTAATTTCCCCCAAATCTCAAATATCTAACTACCGCTAGTTAATTGTTAACGTAAAGGCCGCACATTTACTTTCTTCATTAACTTTACCCCTTTTCAAAATTAAATTCCACCAGTTTAATTTGCATTTTTCCTTTCATTTAGATGTAACCATTTCCTCCCTCTTTACCGACAGATTAACTTCGGCGACGATTGCTTTTCCAAAATTTCCATTAGGTACACGCGGTTTAATTTTTCACTGTCATTAAGGTCGATAAGTGAGGGAGAGGTTACAACTCTCGCGAGGAAGATAACAGCGTTCATGCGGCGAACTGTGTATACAGCAGTATCTTCTGACATAGTATTTTTCCATAGGAAACGTATTTTCCGCGTCATAAGACGAACGCAATGACGTAGATCACAGGTATGACTGTCCATTGCATCTATAGACACACGTCTGAACGTACTGAACGTACTGGATTACTGGCAATACTTGCAAGATGGACACAAAAAACTGTTATGGCTACAAAAGTACAAGGATTGGTATGCCAATTTCCTAGTAACGGTTTTTGCGGACCCACCATATACTTGGGGTGTGCCGGGTGCGCTAAGAGAAACGGAGGTGCTGTCGTTGTGAAACCGACCAAGTAAAGTGATCAGCTAAGGACAACTACGCGATTATGCGACCTAGGAAGAACTAACACTTGCACAGTTAGCAATGGGATGTACTTCGAATTTTGTTTTCATATCTATAAATACTTTTCTGTGGGATGCCGGAGGTGGCCACACTTTGACTTTGTTGTTGCTGCATAGGACGGCAGCGAGGTTCCTTCCAGGACAGTTATAATGTGTAAGGACGTACTATGATTATCTTGTGAATAATAAAGGTTTCTGGCTTCCCTACCTTCCTTAAAAAATAATTAAAAAAAACCTCAATAAAAAAATAGATGGATGGAGCGTCTTCCATGTAAGCAGGAGATTCCGGGTTCGAGTCCCGGTCGGGACACACATTTTCAGCTGTCCCCATTGATATCTATCAACAACAGCTGTCGGCAGCTAAGGGTTTCGATACAATTATCATTTCATTCAGGAGAAGCTGCACGGTCATCAATCGTATCCGTTGTTTCGGGAACAGATACCATCTTCATATCATTAATACTAGTTGTTCGATTGTTTGTCTCGCGAACCGAGCACGTAGGATTCCTAGACACAACACCATATGTCTTATTTGATCTTAAGTCCTCCAAAGCTCTCTTAAATTCTGAGTCTAATACTAGATCCTCTGTCTCTTCTAAATCGCCTCCTGTTTCTTATTCTATGACATCAGACAAATTTTCGCCCTTTTAGACGCTTTTTCACCTATCCACTTTCTCCTCTGCATTTAACAGTGGAATTTCCGTCGCACTCCTAATGTTACCACCCCTGCTTTTAATACTTTCACCGGAGGTTGTTTTGACTTTCCTTTATACTGAGTCAGTTCTTCCGACAGCCATTTGGTTTCCGATTTCTTCACATTTTTCAGGTAGCCATATAATCTTACTTCCCTGCACTTTCTCTTTATTTCATTTCTCAGCGATTTGTATTTCTGTATTCTGCATTCTTTCATCGGCCAACTGAGGCATTTCTTCTGTTATCCTTGGTTTCTTGTTCCTTGTATCTATGTTTTATTTTTTTCAACTTCTCTGATTTCCCGTTTTAGAGATGTCCATTCCTCTTAAACTGTACTGCCTACTGAGCTATTCCTTGTTGCTGTATCCATAGAAAATTTCAAGCGTATCTCGTCGTTCCATGGTACTTCTGTAACCCACCTCTTTGCGTATTGATACTTTCTGACTAATCTCTTAAGCGTCAACCTACTCTTCACCACTACTAAATTGTGTTCTGAGTCTATATCTGCTCCTGCGTACGCCGTATAATCCAGTATCTGATCTCGTAATCTATGTTTGACCACAATGTAATCTAACTGAAATATCCCCGTATAAGTCGGCCATTATAAAATATACCTCCTCTTCTTGTGATTCTTGAACATTCGCTATTACTAGCTGAAATTTGTTACAGAACTCAATTAGTTTTCTTTTCTCTCATTGGTACTGTTGGAGTGTGGGGCACACCCTACGATGCCATGGTCCAGTGTTGTCACAAGCCATTGAGCAAGATGGTGATGGGTTGTGTATATATGGAACTGACTGCTCTGATCAAACAGAATCGGTTATTGACTGGAAGTGGTTATATTCGTCTAATTGTAGACAATTTGCAGCTATTCATGAGCTTCATGATCCCGTACAACGATGGAACTCTTATGGATGAATATGCGTCGTGTTAATGGGCCACTATTGTTCTCGATTGATTTGAAAAATATTCTGGCTAGTTCCAGGGAATGTATTGGCCACCCAGATCGCTCGACGTAAATCCCATCGAACGTGTGTGGGAGATATAAATGAGTTGCATCGGCAACACTTTCGCAGTTTTTATGGCTATAGAGGCAGCATGAGTCAGCATCTCTGCAGAGGACTTCCAACGACTTGGTGAGCCCAGGGCGAAGATGCTGCTCTACACCAGGCAAACGAAGGTCCTACACGATGTTAGGAGATATCCCATCACTTTTGCCACCTCAGTGTAAATTACATTCTGTTTATATCTCCGTTTTCAGACTCGATAATGTGAGGGAGTAATTCACAAATATTTGGCAATATACCTCAGTATTTGCCCAATAAAAAATGAACATAAAGAAATGCATCAAACAAAAATTAACTACACTCCTGGAAATTGAAATAAGAACACCGTGAATTCATTGTCCCAGGAAGGGGAAACTTTATTGACACATTCCTGGGGTCAGATACATCACATGATCACACTGACAGAACCACAGGCACATAGACACAGGCAACAGAGCATGCACAATGTCGGCACTAGTACAGTGTATATCCACCTTTCGCAGCAATGCAGGATGCTATTCTCCCATGGAGACGATCGTAGAGATGCTGGATGTAGTCCTGTGGAACGGCTTGCCATGCCATTTCCACCTGGCACCTCAGTTGGACCAGCGTTCGTGCTGGACGTGCAGACCGCGTGAGACGACGCTTCATCCAGTCCCAAACATGCTCAATGGAGGACAGATCCGGAGATCTTGCTGGCCAGGGTAGTTGACTTACACCTTCTAGAGCACGTTGGGTGGCACGGGATACATGCGGACGTGCATTGTCCTGTTGGAACAGCAAGTTCCCTTGCCGGTCTAGGAATGGTAGAACGATGGGTTCGATGACGGTTTGGATGTACCGCGCACTATTCAGTGTCCCCTCGACGATCACCAGTGGTGTATGGCCAGTGTAGGAGATCGCTCCCCACACCATGATGCCGGGTGTTGGCCCTGTGTGCCTCGGTCGTATGCAGTCCTGATTGTGGCGCTCACCTGCACGGCGCCAAACACGCATACGACCATCATTGGCACCAAGGCAGAAGCGACTTTCATCGCTGAAGACGACACGTCTCCATTCGTCCCTCCATTCACGCCTGTCGCGACACCACTGGAGGCGGGCTGCACGATGTTGGGGCGTGAGCGGAAGACGGCCTAACGGTGTGCGGGACCGCAGCCCAGCTTCATGGAGACGGTTGCGAATGGTCCTCGCCGATACCCCAGGAGCAACAGTGTCCCTAATTTGCTGGGAAGTGGCGGTGCGGTCCCCTACGGCACTGCGTAGGATCCTACGGTCTTGGCGTGCATCCGTGCGTCGCTGCGGTCCGGTCCCAGGTCGACGGGCACGTGCACCTTCCGCCGACCACTGGCGACAACATCGATGTACTGTGGAGACCCCACGCCCCACGTGTTGAGCAATTCGGCGGTACGTCCACCCGGCCTCCCGCATGCCCACTATACGCCCTCGCTCAAAGTCCGTCAACTGCACATACGGTTCACGTCCACGCTGTCGCGGCATGCTACCAGTGTTAAAGACTGCGATGGAGCTCCGTATGCCACGGCAAACTGGCTGACACTGACGGCGGCGGTGCACAAATGCTGCGCAGCTAGCGCCATTCGACGGCCAACACCGCGGTTCCTGGTGTGTCCGCTGTGCCGTGCGTGTGATCATTGCTTGTACAGCCCTCTCGCAGTGTCCGGAGCAAGTATGGTGGGTCTGACACACCGGTGTCAATGTGTTCTTTTTTCCATTTCCAGGAGTGTATATCAATGCATGAACCTAATAATTAAAAATACCTTCTTTGATCTTAACCACCATCTTCACTATCCCATCAATTTTCTCACTTTCAGTCTGAGTGTGTTTTTGTTGGCGCCATTTTTGTTGTCGTTGCTGCTGCTCCTACGTTTGTTCATCAGTTGCTTGTCAACCCCTCAAGTAGCATGGGGTAGGCGCTTCGCTCCTCAGTCACGCATCAAATCATCGATATACTTCAGGTATAAATTGACGCAGATGCCTCAGATCGTTTATTTTAGCTCCATTGACTGACAAGCGGTATTTACAGGAAGTTGTTAGGCATGTTCTGGGTATCTTGTGTCTCTTTGCAATATTTACTTATTTGTTTTGTTACATTTCTGGACTGCACTGCATTATTTTACTGGTTAATGTTATGTAATCATGATGTGTGCAGCCTTTAGTATTCTCACAAATTTTTCTGTGTCTTTCTTTCGAAATATAGGGTAGTTTCTCATATTTTCAAGTGACACAAAGTCTTCGTGGGACATCCGTTTCACATGAAAAGGCTATTTCTTCTTGCAATTTTCTACTAAACTGTATCAACCTTCTGGTGTATACACAGCAGGGACTTTTCTTTTCTTATTTTCTATAACACCGAAGTTATGGTCGTAAATTAATATTCATGCCCATGTACAGGAACTTTATGTTCCACTATATGGAGGAATTTCCGTATACAGGCACCATATTACGAGAAGGATACCTAATTTAGATGTTTGTTTTGATCTCCACATGAGTTTGACCAAGCGATCGAGTGCCTGGCTTCTGTTTACCCTTCTAGTTACTATAACCATAATTGCAAACATTGTAGTACTTCTTGTGACCCCGCCCAGCAACATCCTCTGGCCCACATAGGCGTGTACTATTCACCTTTAAAGTCATAGACTCCAAGATTTTGTGTCCACAAGTATTTGGAATGTGACACTGGTATGTGTGTATGTATGGAGATGGTAGTCTTCGCTGTATATCAAATGCTATTGTGAAAAGTGTTTAAATTGCAGCATCATTCTCAACATCATTTTTCATTTGCCTTCTTGTGTCTTCAGCTTTCCGAAGCTGCAATTCATTGTCTCTTAGGTTGCTCCTTTTCACTGTTTCCAATTTAGTACTTCTTACAGTCATTTCCACCAAGTCACATTGTTAATGTGTGTCCAAACTGGATTCACCAAAATGTAAATTACATTCTGTTATGAAAATGGGTTTGACGAAGGTGAAAGTGGTTCGTTCTTTTACATTACTAGTACGGCTCTCCATATACAAGCCATTTCCTAAAGATTATCAAGTTTTTACAGTAAGAAATGCTTAGTTACAAATTTCACTATTTAGCATACGTTAACAGATGGCATTACCAGTCACTCAGTTCTATTAACTCATTAAAAAAATAAAAAATAATCAACATGTATTAGTAGGTTCATGCAAAACGCCACAGTATTATTAAAGTAGAACCTTAATTTGGCTTAGATGGTCGGCACGTACTAACTCTATTTGCCACTGACAAACAACTTGTGCTGCTGCGCCTATTCCTTAATATCCTGTTAGATCTATAAATGACGAATGTACCGCACTAACTAATATAGACCATACTTAACAGCCAACCCCCACTGAATGACAAAATATCCACCAAGACGAAAAATGGCAATAGACCAAGCCGTCACAGCGAGACAAACGACAACACACAGGTGTGCAGCCACTCTTAAGAATTCTCATGCAGACGAAATTAAGCAAAAATAAAATCGAACCAACCAAGTAACACATAAAAAAAATCTGATTTAAGCAACTTCAAGTCTCTCAGACGTAACTGTCACAGTGAGCCTCGCCCAGACAAAGGACTAAAGCACACTTGACCGAAAAACTGTTTAGCCAACGATGCTGTGACTACACTCACTACGCTGCCACCTTTCCAAACAAACAACAACAAACTCAGTTACGACGTTACCGTGTCCTTCGTGCAGAATACCTCTTTATCGATTTACTGCCTGCACCGGATAGAGGTTTACTACCAAGCTCTAATGCCACTTACCGTAATTCAACGACATCGATCAACAGTACAGAGAACACGAGAACCGATATATGCAATTGTTGACTGAGCCTCCAGGTTTGCTTGTGGTAATATAGATACATGTCCAAAACATCCAACTACTACAGCATCACCAAGCCAAATGCGTTTTCCCTAGACGTGATATTAATGTGCACTGAAAACGTACTCACTCATATATCGACAGCCATTCCATAGAGTCAGTTCTTAGAGTAGAGGTAAGGTCTAAACAAAGTGGCCTACTTTTCCTGATGCATGTGACTCAAAGCGTCCGCAACCACCAACAGATCACTAGGCTCGCAAGCACTGCTGACTTTGGCTTAGCGTCCTACTAAGTCCACCATGGTACTCTTCTAATACCAACGACACCAGGGAGACAATCAGCCCGACATACGTACATGCCGCACTTCACATCAGTTAATTAACTGGCAAAGTACACTTTTCCGCAAACTTGGAGTGTTGATACTGACTGATGACCTTTTCTACTCTATTCGGTGACACTAGAGGAATTCTTTCTCGGTGGAAATCGGCCACAAGTCTGGAGAAATAGCTGCCACGGCGCACCACAACGGTCAGCAATGCTCAAGTTCAAATATAAGTTTACAGTTTGATTTAAAGCCGACTTTGTCAAAGACAGAACACTAGCTTAAAGGGACAGGACGAGGGAAATAATGAACTGCACTTCTTATGGGGAGAAAAGGACAATGTCCCAGCATAATCCTAAACTGAAATCGAGAAGGTTGTATTAGAAGATTAGGGCCTTTCAATCAACTTCATCCACAATCTATCGATTGACTAGTTAGGAGCACTGCGTCATAAATTGTAATGAATTTTGTTCTTAGTCTCTAGTTGTTGCCAACGGACTGAGAAGCGGTGGACGAAGTATAAAACTATTTACAGAAGCTTCGATCCCATCTGCGGGAGACATCTTCATAAATAAATCGGTATAGCATCGAAAGCCAAACTGAAATTTCGAAACGGCTGTCGATTTATTAATGAAGATTCTCCCGCAGGTATGGGTAAATCTTCAGTAAATAGACCCAGCCCAGTAGATTTAACTAAACACTGTAAGTAGGTTGTTAAGGTTTTTATGTTGGTAATGCCACGTAGCGCTCTGTATGAAAATCACTGACTGTGCTGTGTACAGTCTGTGGCTAGTTGGCATTGCTGGAATATTCGCTATTGTAGCGTTGGGCAGTTGGATGTGAACAGTGCGTAACGTTGTGCAGTTCGAGGTGAGCCGCCAACAGTGGTGGATATGGGAAGAGAGATGCCTGAGTTTTGAGAGGTTGCTATAAGCGGACTATCTGGACGTGTGTCCGCCAGAAAAAGAAAGTTTGTGAAGATGGGCGTCATGAATTGATATATATATATATATATATGACTTTTCAACACTATTAAAGTAAATACATTGTTTGTTCTCTCTCAAAATGTTTCATTTGCTAACTATGCCTATCAGTAGTTAGTGCCTTCAGTAGTTAGAATCTTTTATTTAGCTGGCAGTATTGGCGATCGCTGTATCGCAGTAGTTCGAGTACCGAAGATTTTTGTAGGTGATTCATGAAAGGCATAGGTTATTGTTAGCCAGGGCCATTCTTTTGTAGAGATTATTGAAAGTCAAATTGCGTTGAGCTTAAAAAAAAAAATATTGTGTATCAGTTTAGTGATGATCGGAATAAGTAAAGGAAAACTGTTTGACTATGTTGAGTTTTGCTCAGCTGTTTGAAAATCGAATAACTTAGAAGTTTACAAGCACAGGCATTCATAATTTTTCTAAGGGGACCTTTCAACACCCACGGTAAAAGCGTACTTCGTACTGTATTTAACAGAAGATCTAGGCACGTTATGGAAGAACAGAAGATCTAGCCACATTATGGAAGCCATTGTCAATGCCTAAAGTTGCAGGAGAAATGTTCTCGGTTTTGACTTTATTCAGCGCATCTATGCTGCAAACACTTTTCTTAACGAAACGAATGCTGTTACTAACTACGTCGCTTTTCACGATGCGTGATTCAAGATCACATCAAGGAAAACAGGTCGTTATAAACAGTGTGCACTGCTGCCCACCCATATCGAAGAAACTTGGAGAGCAGATGAATGATTTCTGACTTGTTCTTAAGGGGAGTCGTACCGCCCTATCTCGACAATGTTAAATTGGGTATATAAATGTCACGTTTTCTCAGGAACTGTTGAGTATATACATGTGGTGTTTTTCTCACATGTTCTCCCATGTTTTGTGACTGTACTGCTCTACAATCACTTTAAAATAACAACTGGAAATAAAGTTATAATTTTTTCCATAAACATATAAATTTTTGGTGCAAATTTTCACAATTTTAATTTCTTGAATTTTAACTGTTACAGTTAATGCTACTAAAGTAGAGCTACAATATCGTTTTACTGTCTATGTTATGTGGTAAATAATTCATTGATGAAGATTCAGAACTGTCTGAATAAAAGGGGCTTTTATACTGAAAAATGTCATGTTGAGAAAATTGCGTTTCAAGAAAGAATTTTAACATACAGCCAACTGATACATAAAAAATATGTTAGAATCCTCCTGGATGGTAGTTCTCATCTCCTCCTTCATCTTCCTCACCCAGTGCTGCCCTCCTTCTCTTGGATCTGGCTTCTTTTGGCATATTGTTTGTTGCAATCTCTGCCTTCATGCTTCGCAGTTGGTCCAAGTCCATCACACTTTTAGTGGTGTTGTAATCTTTATGAATACCAAGATATTCCAAAACCTGTAGTATTCCAGAATAGCAATCATTAAAAGTAAGAACAGCATCCAAAACACCAAGTTCAAAGACTGACCTTTCAACAAACACATTTTTTGGTATACTTGACCATAAAACATTGTTAAATGATTCATTCGTATTTTGTGTTTTGCCCTTGAGACATTTCTTCAACAGCTCTGGTTCGGCAAGATCCTGAAACACGGGTTTCATGGCAAGCATAACATCATTTGGTATAGTAATTTTGTCCCAGAAGGTGTCTACTTTACCATCCTCTTTTGCCATCAAGTATTTACACCCTTCAATGAAACACAGGTTGTGTATTGGTTCAGCATCTGTAGACACCTTGTGAAAATAAATTGCCCAAACACAATCTAAATTATCTCTGTTACTTCTGATAGCCATACCATAATGTTATGTAATCTGATCAATTTGTTTATCAGTCAGACGACGTCTTAGACCATCAGATAACTTGGTAGTTCCCAACTGCTGTTTGAGCCTACGTAGTCTCGTGCCCATCCTCTTTTGCACATGATTAATGGACTCTAGTTTTGTAATAGTTTTATAATTGGCAAATCACCATTGGGTTTACTCTCCACCACAGCCTTATACGATCGTGTCTCCATCCCCAAGAAATCTCATGTAGCGAACAGCACGGTCATGCTGCGAACGTTGGAACATTTTCACTGCAGAAGCAACCTCCATCCCTCCACTGCTTCCTTCATAGTTTCTCTGACAATTCATTTCATGCTTAGTTTACTTTTCAGTACTCTCGCCTGTTTGCCTACAACCCCGCCAGTACATGGTCAACATATCAACATCCAACACTTTCCCATTGTCGATGCTGATAATAGATACTCATAAGTTCTTTGACTGGAAACCTCTTTTTTTCCAGGATCCATCGAATGATATTGCTATGTCAGAACTACCATTTTCTTCTACAGCCTGCTCTGCTGCTGTAGTCATTGACCCCATAGCACACGCCTTGACACTACTTCTTACTATGGAGTTGTGTTTGATAGATTTTGTTGGGGGACTAGGGAGGTTCAGCAAGCCACAAAGAACCTTACCAGCGTAATGGCTTTTTCCTATGCATCTAAGTCCATAGAAGTATTTTAGTGTCAAAAAGTCAATTCTTTACACTTACTTCTGAAGTCTGGAATATCTTTTTGCTTTTACAGTTCAAACATATTGTTTGTAAAGTGCACACCAGACCATTGCGTTGAGATAGCTTTTCAGAAATTTCAATTTCCTCTCCACATATACGACAACACACTGTTTCACACAAAACTAAAATAAGTACATGGAGGTTAATAATGATACTGAAGTTTGTTTCACTGTCTGAAGCTGCGTTGTATTTTACATCATTACGCAGCAATTTTTTCTTGGAAGCATTCGGAGGAGTTGAAGGAATGTCACTACTTGTAACCAAAGTATCACGCCCTTCGGCGCTAACCACTCATTTTACTGCTGCTATATTTGTTCTGCAGTATCTGTTTCCACTGTTTCGTATTTTTTTAAACACTCCTTTTGGTTTAGTCATGACGAAAACTATGATAGGAAACACAGAAACTAAACCGCGGCTAGTGGATAACTGTTGTTAACAAACACAAACAAATGTACAGTTTAAAGAGTTTACTGTGAAGTACCGCCAGCGTAGGCAACTTATGAAACGGACCGTTCTCTACAAAACAAAAGAAAACCATAGCCTTCTAGACTACATAGTTCCAGAGAAAAATGACAATATGCGAAATGATGGAAAACAATATTCTCGGAAATGTCATTGCTTGACTATTTTCAAATATTTATCTAAAATAGTAAATAATCGAATATTTCAATAAAACCAACACCAAATTAAGCATAAACATCCATATTTGCATAAAAGTAAAAATGTCAAATTTTGTCATTTTGGGCGGTATGACTCCCCTTAAGTGTTACCCATCGCAATTTTGTCAGTCACTTTTCACAACGGAGTGATATCCTTTGAGTATCGGACCGTGGTCAAGTTTCGTCAGAGCGGTGTTGGATGCCGTCCCGCGCAACTAAAGGAAATGAAAGCCTTGGAGAAGTGGACGACTATCTCGAGGCCCCCTGCACAAAGGAAAGAAGCGAAGAGCAGTAACGACATCTGATTGGTCCCTGCGGAAGCAATTTAGCCACGCTCCCGCTTCCCTGGCTGTTCTCTGACTTCATACCGTAATACTTCGAATGGAATCCCCTACACTTCCTACTACAGACATAAAGGGAAGCACAATTTGCAAGAAAATTACGAAGGGTGTTTTTCGTTCTCGTCTACTGTATTGACCTGCAGTCTCGACCTCAGGAGGACGGATCGAATTTCTCAGCTTCAGCATTTCTCTTAACATCTCTTCTTATAAGGAAAACATGAAATTACGCTAAAGTTACTGATCCTCGGTGAATATGTGGTACGTCTTTGAATCACGAAAGCTCCTCGTTCAGTATAAAACGTTAGCCTGTTACACAGCAACAGTCACGGAAAATGAGTTTTTTAACTAACTGTTAGATGATTGCACTCAGAGTCGACGATCTCTATAGCCGCGTGGAAATAGACGACTCTTACTGAAAGAGTCGTGCAAGGCTTAAATTCACAAAAACAATATGGATTGTAAAGATAGGGTGCAAAAGTGTTTGATGAGCGTATGCAAAAGCTTTCCGGTAAGAGCCTTAGTATCTAGCATCCTCCGTTCATATTAACGTGAAACTATTCACACTTACCTTATTCTAAATATTTCTCACTCATTACTAGCAGTATTCTCATAAATTTTCTCTAAGTGTTTACTTTTCAGACTAATTAGCCGTAAAACGATGTGTAAAAATAGTAGGTATGAAATATATTAAAGAAATTAAGCTGTAAATTTAAAACAATGTTTATTTACTCATCAGTCTCAGTTGCACATTTTTACTTACATAACATGTTTCGAGCACTCTTGATCATCGTCAGATTTGTAATAAAGTTAAACTAAATATATCTTGTCTAATATTTTACAAAAGCAGAAAATTATTGTACATAAAAATAGAATTTACTTAAATAGGTGCATCATCAAACCGTCTTGCCTCTCCATAACCCCATATCAGAGTACTGTGTTTTACAACTGCGGTCAATGATTTGAACAGGTGTCTGGTGGAAGCAGGGGAGAGAGGAATGTCGGCCGCTGTAGCCAAGCGGTTCTAGGCGCTCCAGTCCGGAACCGCGCTGCAGCTACGGTCGCAGGTTCGAATCCTGTCTCGGGCATGGATGTGTGTTTTGTCCTTAGATTAGTTAGGTTTAAGGAGTTCTAAGTCTAGGGGACTGATGACCTCAGAAGTTAAGTCCCACAGTGCTTAGAGCCATTTGAACCATTTTGGAGAGAGGAATGGTGAAGGGGAGAATGTGGGGAAGTGGAAAAAGGACACGGGGTTAAAAGAGGCGAAAGAAAGCAGGGAGGGGGACTTTTAGGGTTGTCACAATCTCAACAAGAACGACATGCTGGAGTTATAATATAAATAATTATGTGAAAAATCATTTTAAAGTCTTAACATTGTAGAACAATGGGTGTGTAAACTGTAAAAGTATAAAAAGGGACAATGAGTACAGAAGTTGAGGTTGGGGGCTGCGGAGGGATAGTGGTAAGATGTTACGGGTTTAACCAGAGGGGGTCTTATACTAAAATTGGAAAAAAAACGTAAATATGTTCCGATATAATATTAAAAGAAAAGACCACTGGATATATAAAGGTGTAAAATAAATAAAATAGTAAATTATAGAAGTGGCAAAATGTAACACAAACAGAATTAGTGTCTGAAAATGTTAAAATCGTGAAGCACTGAAAGTATAATACCATGAAGTCTTGCTCTGAAAATATAAAACGTAAAACATACAAAAACTGTCGACATAATACTAAAAGTATAAAATTATGAATTAGTAACTAGTTAAAAGATATAAATAATGTAATATTATAGAAATGGAATTATGTAGAGAATCTAGAACTCAATTAAGTGTCAGAAGATATTAAAATTTAAAAGGTATAAATCCACGAAAATTATAAAATAATAAATTTTAAAAGTGAAACTATGTACAACAACTTAAGTTAAGTGAACAAGGTGTGACATTCAGTTAATTCCTTTCACTTCAGCCTATTTGGCATTGTACGGCATGCCGTTTTGTCTTTAGTACAGAAAACAGTCTTCATTAGCCTGCTGCTAGAACGGTGTGTGAGCCGACGAGTTGTCGATCTTTTCCCAGTGTGAGGGGCTGTTGTTCGTACGTGCGCTGCGTTAGGGTTGACGACTGGAAGAGGCCTTAAATGTGTCTAAAGGATGTAGTGTTAATAAAATCGTTCTGCTAATTTAATGTGTTGCCAGGCTCTTACGTCTTACCCCTCCAGCCGACCCCTTCCGGCTTCCCCCTATCATCAACAGATACTAATTTAAAGCACCGACCGCAGTTGCATATCGCAGTTATCTGGTATGAAGTTCTGATCACATAAGACGGATTGCTTACGCAATAACTTAGGTAAATTCTACATTTATGCGCTATTCTGTTTTACGTATTGAAAAATATTTGAGAGTACATGTTTAGCTTTATTTTCTTTTTTTTTGTTTGTAAATATGAAGATCGCCTAGACTGAACGAAACATGTTAACTAATTGAAATGTGCAATTTTGACTAAAGGTTAAATGAGATTAATTAAAAAATCAGTAGAATTTCTCTTTGGACGAATACGTCGGGTATAGTCAAGCTTAAGAAGTCCTATCACTTATATCAGCTATTCAAATGTATACAAATGTTGTTAAACCTTAATTTAGTAACAAATATCACCTTAAGCCGCACTGGCGAGGTAGTTTGTGAAGCCTTTGTTTGAATTTAAAGCATCTATTTTTGTTACAAATATTCAAATAGGCACAGACATCTCCAGATAAGGCTGCTGCTTACCTGAACTGTCACTAATAATCAATATCTGAGACTGTAAATTTATGAATGGATATAGACGGCACGCCAGCCGGTGTGGCCGTTCGGTTCTAGGCGCTTCAGCCTGGAACCTCCCAACCGCTACGTTCGCAGGTTCGAATCCTGCCTCGGGCATGGATGTGTGTGATGTCCTTAGGTTAGTTAGGTTTGAGTAGTTCTAAGTTCTAGGGTACTGGTGACCTCAGATGTTAAGTCCCCTAGTGCTCAGAGCCATTTGAAGAATTTTTTTTTACAAACGGCACGTTTTGCTGTCTGTAGTGTCCTGCGGTCGGCAGGAAAGAACTAACGATGAAGTCTGAACACACTTTATTTAACTAAAACGCCCTCTTGGCGTGCACTTATTTCCAAACTCAAGAACAACAAGAAACACAATTATTCTTGTAGTGCCAAAAGCCAGATAAAAGTTACAAGACAATGAAAAGAAATAATAAGAACCAAAATACTGCGCAACACAATTCCCAAGCGGCGTTACGGACAACGAGATACAAATTTCTGTGGAAGACTACGGCGAGTCTCTACTGGGCTAGAACCGGCGTAGGTATTGGCCGGAGCTGTCCTAGCTGTAGGTACACACTGCCGGTCTGACTCTTAGTCGCATTAGTACCATTTGGTGGATCTCTGTCACTTGGCTTTTCACAAAGTAGTGCTGTGTGTATCCGGAAAGTCTGTAGATGTTTACATTCACCTGCGATTATTTTGATATGAGCTCTTGAAGGGAGGTCGGCCGCCTACTTTGCTTGTCTATTGTGCGGGCCCTGTAACTGATATGGGGCCGCTATGACACTGTCGGTGCATCGTTACGGTGACGCGAGCACCATATGTGAGTGGTAACGGAGTGCTAGGCACAGAGTGTGTAAAGCAATCAGTCGTTGTGAGCGAGTGAACAAGTACTGTTGCGAGGACACAATTACCGTCGCCTGTGGTTGGCTGCTTTGTCTACCGATGTGCAGTAGTGGATGCCAGGTTTGAGAAGAGCTCCAGATGCTAGTGGCACTGAAATTTGTATTAACTCCCATCTCGAATGGATTGCATTCGTTAGCGAGAAATGGAAATCGAGCCTGAATGATGAAGTGTCAAAGCATAAATATTTTTGCATACTGAAAAGAACTCCAAGATTAAATTGAACGATATGTCATTTGTCTAATTAAAGTGATTTGGATAAAACCAGAATGGGTTGGAATATGGTAGTGAAGTTCCATGTTAACTCTTCTTGTAACGTGACAATCGATGTGGCTCGCTTAATCAGAATAATATGTCACAGCTCGTGGGAGTGACTTGAACTAGCCGTTCTAGTGAGAAGGCTGCTAGAGAGATGCCGCGCGGTATGAAGCATCTTTTCACGGCCCAGGCGACTCCCCCGTCGGAGGTTCGAGTCCTCTCTCGGGCATGGGTGTGTGTGTCGTCCTTAGCGTAAGTTAGATTAAGTAGTGTGTAAGGTTAGGAACGATGACGTAAGCAGTTTTGCCCCATAAGACCATACCACAAATTTCCAATTTTCTACTAGAGAAAAACTGACTTGATCTGAAGTGTGTGATTACCACTTTGGCGGATTTTGGTAACATGGTGCCTTCCCGGAGTGTATCTCTGGCACTTTTATATTAGTAACCTTGCTGTCAGTTGCATTTCCTGCTTGAATATTCTACCCTCTACTTGTGGTTAGGGACAGTACTCTTGCGCGGTTATACGTATATTGCCATTGAACCAAAGGTTGTTGTATAGTTTTAATTCTGTACGTTTTCTTTTGCCCACTCAGTGTTTATTAATTTTTTCTGGGTTCGCTGGATGTCTCGCGTGTATCGGATTTATCTCATAAGAATAATTTTTACAGTTGTTGACTCACGTAATTGTTTTACGTCTTTTAGTTAAGGGATTTTAAATTAAGCACTTGGTTCCTAACTGAGTTTTGTTATATGGCGCATGCGCCACTGTGTAAAGAGAATCTTGTGTGATTAGTTTATCATTTATTTACGATTATTGCGGAGTTTACATTCATGTAACCCTACATGTGTTGCTTTCGAAGGCAATACAGCGACAAAATGAAGGTTGTTCGAGGGATCTGCTGCGAGGCAGTGTAAATTGTTGTATTCCCAAACGCTAATATTGTTCTCTTTTCAGATAAGCAGAATCGATTCGTACGTAACTTGTGTGTGGTGGCCGACCTGGAGCTAAAGTGATATCCCGCGGTAGTAACGACCTCGATCCAAACCATTGTTTGCAAGAGTGCTGAGCGGCCTACTGGAATGTTTGCGACATCATCAGTTTAGCCTCTCACCTAACGAAAAAAAATTTTCTTTAAAGGTTTGGTTGTTAAATGCTACTTATCAATTGACTGACTGCGTGAAAGTATTATCTACTGGTTCATTCAATGTATATTTTGTATGACTTTAATTAATAAATGTATGAATGTTTTACCGTGCAAATAGAAGTTTATTTAGGCCAACGCAGGCCAGGCAACTGCCTACAGCGGCAGATTTTAAGGGTCGTCGGATTCGCAAGAGTGACTTATAATTTGTTACTGTTTTTCAGCACATTCCTTCACAACTCACGAAAAGAGAATGCGAACGTGACTTAGAACGCAATCGATATGAGTAGCACTGGCAACAATCAGCTCAAATTCATGAACGGACGGTCTACTCAGGCAACGGAAAACGGGCAGGTTTTGTTTAAGGAACGACATAACGTCGTGACAATGTACATTCTCGTGTGGCATTGTGTAAGGGAGGAAAATCTCCTTGCTCGCAGTTAAGCTTTGTGATGGGAGGCGCTGCAAATGCTGTCATACGAGTAGCCAGTGTCGACACTCAACAATGACCATTCAAACTTCAAATGCGAATAAAATACCGCCTGTTATTCTAACAGCCGGCAGCCTAACTGGTAGTTAAGTTTAATTCGACCAAATTAGGTGGTGCAATGGTTAGCTAAATGAACTCGCTTTCGGCCGGACTGCGGTTCAAATCCGCGTCCGGCCATCTAGATCCAGGTTTTTTGTGATATCCCTAAAGCGCTCCAGGCAAATTCTGGGACGGTCCGTCACTAATAACCTCCGTGTCGGCGACACGTTAAATCCAATCATCTTCCTTTAGCTTAATTTAAAGTTCTAAAGAGTGCAGTGTGATTCGTTTGTGATTTGTATTTTAGTATTAAATAAAATGAGTGGCACTCTGAATACGAGGTTGTAGGTACCGGGAACTCGCGAAAGTTAAGGCAGTAAAGAAAGAGGAAACTGTGAATAGAGGTGCGCAAATCGACGTGCTATTTAAAAATCAAACACAGTCAGCTAGTTGTAGCTCGAGCTCGAGCCTAGAAACATCAGAGTGTAATAATGTGGAGTGTAATACTGTGGTGCAGTATCGAAAATAGTTCAGCGTGTCGTTTATTTGTGTCAGGCTTTCAGATACTAGCAACCAGGATAATGGCGCGGAAACAGTATTTCAGTTGACTCAAATGACGCATATAAAGCGAATGATGGCAGTGATTCAGTTTCTAGCGCTCCCTTCGCGATCACATTGCTAAACAAGGTCATGTAGCACATAATGTGGATTGCGCTTTCAGTAAATCATGAAACCAATATACTGCCTTTCCGAGGTACTTAAATAAAGGTTTGTTTATCAGAATCATGAGGAATGCAGAGAAACAACACAGACTATTTTTAATGTACTCTTAAAGCAAGGGCAGTTTATTATTTTAGCTATTTTTATTGTTCAGTAGAACATTGCAGTCTGCGTAACCGGCCGGCCGGTGTGGCCGTGCGGTTCTAAGCGCGTCAGTTTGGAACCGCGTGACCGCTACGGTCGCAGGTTCGAATCCTGCCTCGGGCATGGATGTGTGTGATGTCCTTAGGTTAGTTAGGTTTAAGTAGTTCTAAGTACTAGGGGACTGATGACCTCAGTAGTTAAGTCCTATAGTGCTCAGAGCCATTTGAACCATTTTTTTCTGCATAACCGAATGGGCGATTCAGTTATTGGAAAAGGCCAATACGGAATAACTGCCCATGAAAATTCAGCAGGAATCGTGTTAACTTCTAAAGTTAGAGGACAAGTCACAGGGAGAACAGGTGAGAAACTAAGATCTCAGCATGAGACAGAAGTAACATATTGGAGTGACGCGGTAAGACGAGTTGTAGCTGTGGTCCAAATCTTTTGAATACAACGCCTGTCTTTCGGGGATCACTACTATGGGCTTGTGTTCACACACCGCAGAAATTTCGCGACAGCATTACAGTTTATAGCAGAATTCGATCTCTTTCTACTTTGACATGTAGAACTTTATGGGAATAAATGGGAAAGGAGAACCTCATTTCTTTCTTTTAAAACATAAGAACTCATTTCAGTTATAGAAAAAAGGGTGGTGAGGGTTATTGTAGATGAAGTGGAGGGAGCTATATGTTTTTCCACCATATTTGACTCCGCATCTGATATTTCAGATGTGAATAAGGTGTCCTTTTTTAATGAGGTACTTACCAAAAGGATTATTTTCTGTTGAAAGACTTATCTGTTTTGAACGAAATTCTAGGCACAAATGAGAAGAATTTGTTGATTAATTAGTAAATTCATTAAATAATTATGATACAGACATTCATGTATGCAGGGGTCAGTGATACGACAAAGCTAACAATATGCCTTTCTCTCGTCCCGGAGCTAGAATTAAACAAAATCAACCCTCTTGCTGTATGTATTCTGCGTACTCTCCCTTAACTTTGAGATCGTGTCCAGCAAAGTGTTGTCCTCAAGCGGCTTCAGTTTTTTCCGTTTGTTGTAACAAATATCCACTTTCTTCTCTGCTCCGACGAACGGTTGGCATATTTAACAGTTAAAATTGAGCAGCTTAGTCACCGTAAAACGACCTTCAGAAACACGATACCTGTTGGAGTAGTTTCATTGTTATTGGGTAGAAATAATATGAGCTGTGGAAGTTATTCAGGGTGATGAAACCCACAAGGCTTCGCTAAGATGTAAGGTGGTTGGAATGCTGAAGAGCCTGCAAAGTCTGGAAACTGCGATAAGAGACCTAATGCTTCAAAAATTGATGCAAAGTGTTGATACCGATATTGGGTCTAGAATAAAGTTACATGATTCTTTTACTTGAATACGTTAGATATATTCTTCCTATGTAAAATACATATGAAAACGTTGTAACCCAAAAGAGTAAGGTAAATATGTACAAAACAGCAACAAAAGGAAAAAGTCAAGAAAATTTAAAGTGGACAAAACAGCCCGGTTCAACACTACTTTGGAAGAAAAGGAAGATTTTCAGGTGAATACATTTCTCAGTATTATTGACAGATTTGTATCTGAAATGGAGAAATGAAACAACATCGTCTGAACAGTTTTATAGGTACGTTGGGTTCCAAAGAAATTTTCCTGTGCGAGAGAGCACTGAACTATTGAAATGTGCTGGAGAACTGTAGCATGCTTACGAAGACAACGTGGAAGTATTTTTGAGTGATGAAGTTATTTATTTTAAAGTATACGTGAAAAGCAACACAATGAAAACCTCTTCCCTAAGTAATTCGCATAGTGTTGCATGACAACCACGTTGAAGAGCTATTTCCTAATTTGGTGAGTGTACTAGGAATATTTCTGTCAACCGCTGCAACCAACTGTTCTGCTGAGTGCTGTTTCTCACTCCTCAAGAGACACAAGAATTAATGGGCCACTGAAGTCGTACGATCAAGCCAACAGTCTTGTCACCCTCTCAATGAATTTTGATATAACACAGCAACTAGACTATGAAGACCTCATGGACGAATTTGCTACGAAGAAAGAAAACATTTCGTAAACACCTTTGCCTCATTTGTGTGTGATGAATTAGATTTGCATCTATTAATTATTATTTTTATTATTATTTTTAGCAGCAGCAGCCATAGTACTCAGTTACATAGGGATGTAAGTTGTTTGGTGGTATATTTATGTCAAAGTGATGGGCGGAAGTATTCTTTTCTACCTAGTGGCTGCAAATTACTAAATCCGCCACTCCCTGCATTCATGTAATCCAGAACTCGCTCCGCACCACTCTTCATCCTTTGGCACAATACCCTGACAAATTTCACTGTATATAAAGATGGTATCAGTTCTTACGGGAATCGGCAAAAAGCCGCGAGTAATAAGTATAATAAGCAGCGACACTATGAATATATTGCGGTACCATAAGTTGAGAATGTGGGTTTTACGGGAGGCGAGTCAGAGATAAAACCCTGCAGTCGCTCTATGTTTTGTGTCCTCGGTGGCTCAGATGGATAGAGCGTCTGCCATGTAAGTAGGAGATCACGGGTTCGAGTACCGCTCGAGGCACACATTTTCAACTGTCCCCACTGACTTATTTCAACGCGTGTATGCAGCTAGGGGTATTCGTTTCATTGAAAGATATATTGTCGGGATTATGGAGCGAATATATGTAGTAGGTATAAAGTCATAAAATTTCCAATATCAAAGGGGATAGTAATAAAAAGGGCGTATTGAGACTGAAGTTCCTAAGGCTTTAAGACGTTCGTGTCTATTTTGACCCACAAAGATTTTCAATGGTCTACAAGTTTGAAAATATTTGGTTTTAATAAATTGTCTTCATTGAATTTGTTTACCCCTGAGTGAAGTACATTCTAACAGAGACAAGAATTATTTTGGAGCTACAGTTAGGCAATAACAGAAATAGTACTTCTCAAGCTGTTCAGGTCTTTTCAGACCCTGTGTATTTTAACCTACATTATTACAGCGAATTCTCGCCATATTAAATTTGCCAGGATTGGAACGTGTGTGGATGCCGTAAGGTGGTGCAAAGAAGTGAAGTCGCTTTGCTTTGAACAATGGAACTTTTATTTTTGTCGAATGAAAGGAAGGGAGAGTGTGAGACGGTATTTTCCTGTAACCAAATCAGTTTGTAAAGGGGTTCTCTTCTATTCAGGCCACTAGGTTTCTATGTTTATAATAGATAAAATTTGTCAGTTTTTTCCTTCAAGATAATGGTGCTTTTGTAAGACGATGAAATAGTGCACATACTTATGAACATACCTGATAGTGTTGAAGTACTTCCGGAGTATGAAGATCATGTTGCGGAATGATGATCCTTATCTTTACGGCCGGCCGGGGTGGCCGAGCGGTTCTAGGCGCTACAGTCTGGAACCGCGCGACCGCTACGGTCGCAGGTTCGAATCCTGCCTCGGGCATAGATGTTTGTGATGTCCTTAGGTTAGTTAGGTTTAACTAGTTCTAAGTTCTAGGGGACTGATGACCTCAGAAGTTCAATCTCATAGTGCTCAGAGCCATTTGACCCATTTTATCTTCACTATAAGGCGCAGATGATACACTAGAACAGCAAATGGTAAACTGTGCAGTTATGATGTCAAAGGATAAATCAATTGACGAAGAGAGAACTCCATCGTTAACTGGGACACCAAGAAACGTGTAATTTAGTTCACCCGAATCCAGGACCAACGAGGTATGCCACTTCTCGCATTAGAGAAAATTATTTATTCCCAAAGCTGAAAACACAAATGTGTTCTAATTTACATCGAGATAATTGAAAAAAAATTGATGTTCTTGAAACACATGCTTAATAAGTCTGTTGTTATTATCAGGAGGTTATAAGTCACGTAATGAGTCTATGAAAGTTTACGAGATGGTTCAAATGGTTCAAATGGCTCTGAGCACTATGGGACTTAACATCTGAGGACATCAGTCCCGTAGAACTTAGAAATACTTAAACCTAACTAACCTAAGGACATCAAACACATCCATGCCCGTGCCAGGTTTCGAACCTGCAACAGTTGCAGCAGCGCGGTTCCAGACTGAAGCGCCTAGAACCACTCGGTCATAGCAGCCGGCTAAGTATGGAATATTCAGCAATATACTGCCGAACGATCAGGTAGTGCCCTGAAAAGAACCAAGATCGGAAGTTGTAACTGACTTGTTTTCCTGCTTGAAAGTGCGTAACATTACCGGCTGCAACTTTTTCACCTCCTATGAGATAAGACAAATGCTAATGAAGAGAAGTATCACAATCATGAGAACAGTACGAAAAACGAAATCTTACATCCCACCAAAACGATCGCTGACCAGGGGGTTTGTCAGTTACAGATCAACATTTGCTTTCACAAAGGACACAAGGCTTGTATCGTACATCGCAAAGAAAAAACCTGCGTTACTGAGCTGAGCACCCTGCCTCACGATGCAAAAGTAAGTGATGTCACCAAGAGAAAATGTCTACTTATTTTAGACTACGAACCTGACAAAGTAGCCGTGAACCCACTAGGCAAGTTGGTGGTGAATTATTCAGAAAATAGGATGAGAAACAGATGGCCCTTATACGCAGTACCGGCATCAGGCTGTTTTTGGCAGGAAGCACAGTTCCAAAGGGAGACTGAACATCATTCTTATTATGAACTATCTCTTTATTTAACGGAGCACACTAAGTTCGATTTATTAATCTACTGAAAAACCTCCAGTGGTGCTGATTACAAAGAAACAGGATAATTTATAATCGTAAAACTGCACCAGACTGATTAACGATTAAATATAACAATAAAACTGTAGCAGTACAATAAAAGAGCTAAAAATTGTTCCTCGAAAGAAACAATCCAAAATAGAAGTGTACTCCCGAAATAAGAACCATATAAGAAAATTACCATACCGCCGGATAGCGGAGATGCGCAAGGTGCACAAGAGAAATATCGGGACAAAATTTATGCTAAATACTGCGTCCTGAGTGGTACAAATAGTCAATGAGAACCTGCATGAAATTAACCTATCTTATGTCTGCCAGTGTTTGGCTACTTCGAAAACCAGCAGTGAATGCAAGGTGTAAGATTCACACACATTCATGTGACTCAACGCCTCTCGCATAAACACAATTAAGTGGATAAATCTGGTAATTATTCAGTTGGCAAATTAGCAGTTAACACCTCAACAATTCACATGAACCACTAAAAAATTAAAAGAAGAGCTGTATCAGGCAGGCAATGATTAGGGCCCAAATAAATACATCGACGTGCTGTACGACCGAGTCTTTGCAAGTCTTATTGGGCTCAGAAAGATTAAGTGGTGCAGGACCACCTCATTCCGCTGTTCGTCCGGTCGAGCGCGGACTTGGCTCTGTTTTCGGACGCTGCGCCTGTTCTATATACCAGGCAGATTGAACCGAAGTCCCACCAAAAGAAACACAAATGGTAGCCTAATTAACAGACGAGTACAGAATTCAGTACAGAAATTAGATCAGGGGCTACTAATGGTCTAACGCAGCCACACGACAGTCAAAATTACAGCAACAAGTGAAACAAGTAAATAATTTTTCAGTGAGTTCACGGAGTCAATTCAATGAAATTTGTAAGACGACCGAAATCTAAACACATTTCAAAATACAGTTACCGAGTAGGAAGTTCCACTACCAACCACAAATTGTACGAAATTCGCGACGCGTGGGCAAGCGGTAAGCAAATAAGCGCCATGCGGAGCGAAGCAGTGAACCCCACGCAAACGCATTCGGTTGGCTAACTAACCTCAAAACACCTGCAGAGGGAACACAATATTTTGAATAACTTTACAGCCACATATAAAGCAGTAGTAACAAACGCAAAATAATGTCCTCACTGAGGGAGACTTAATATTTAAGATAGACAAACAATAGCAGAAACACAGTCAAACTTGGTGGTATAAACACCAAATAAGACGGTTAATGAAACTGTGCTCTCCAGTAGTACGACATGCAGGGCGTGGAACTTGAAATGCAGCCACTTAATACGGGGTGATTATAATTAATACTAAACTTTCACAACGCTGTAGGAATAACATCACTGGTCAGAATGACGTCATATTGCAAAGGAATATTATCGAAAAATGGGGAAAACGTTTGGCAGAAGAATAAAATAGTATGAAAATTGATCAATAGATGGCACTGTATGTGTCAGAATACGTAAAAGAAAACATCTATATTGAGCACGACCCACTGAAGTTGGTATGTCAAGAATGATGACTGTGCACATGTCGCTCTGCAGAAGTTGCTGACACTGAAGGGTTTGAAAAAAAGGCGTTGGTCCGATGTCTGCTGTGGGTCTGGAGGAAATGATTGGGAAATTCGAAAAGGCAGGTTCTTTTGGCGTGCAACCTGGTAGAGAGAGGAAACGAACTGATTCGACGTCAATGGAAGTAGTGGCCACACCAATGCAGGAGGAGACGTAATGCACGGAGGAGTGCCCCAACATTGGACATACCCGTGAGCATGGTGCGTAAATCTTAAGAAACATCCTTCTTTGCTATCCATTCAAAATTACCCATGTGCACGAGTTGCTCCTTGTTGACCTGCCAGCAAGAGAGACCTTTGGTTTAGAATTTCTTGCTCGCATGGAAGTGGACAATGACTGGCAGTGGAAGATTTTGTGGACAGACGAAACCCACTTCTATCTGACAGGATATGTCAATCCACAGAACTATCGAATATGGGCAACGAAAAATCCACACGCAAATCAAACACTACCACTTAATCCTGAAAAAATCTGTGTGTGGTGCGGGTTTACGGCATCATTTATCATAGGCCATATTTTTTCGAAGAGACACGTTCTTCCAGTCCTGTTACCTGTACCGTCACTGGTAAAAGCTATGAGTGTCTTTTGCGCAACTACGTCATTCCAGCTCTCCAACAGCGTGGATGTGTGGATGGGATCATTTTTATGCAAGATGGCGCACCTCCGCACATTGCGAATCCAATTAAACAGCTGCAGAAGCACAATTTAGGAAATGCTAGAATTATTAGCCGCCATTTCCCTACAGCCTGGCCGTCACGATCACCTTATCTTAATCCTTGTGACTTCTGGCTGTGGGGCTGTGTGAGAGAAGTTGTTTTCAGTGTTCCGATTGCAAACTTAGCAGCACGCATTGCGCAACACATTCTGAACGTGACCCTGGAAACGCTTCGATCAGTTGTGGAAAATACTGTTTCTCGATTTCAACCTGTTGCAGAAAACGGTGGAGAGCATCCTGAACATGTTTTGCGCCAGTCACACGGAAATTAATACCCGATCTGATTTTGATAAATGCTTTTTATTCGGTTTTTGGCCTCAGAACAACCAAAAACCAATTTCAGTGATGCTTTTTATGCAGTTTTTGCCCTTAGGACAATTAATAACCGATTTTTCCCATCCGATGTGACATGCCGTAGTGGATCGGCGTACGTGACTAACAGTATCACACCTGTACACCCATGTACATTGAGTAGTACAGTTTCATTAACGTCAAACGTACGCCTTAGGCATTGTAGTATGCTATATTTTAGTCATTTGTAGTAGACCACTATTAAATTATGATGCTTACAGCTCCATCTATTACTACATTTTGTAAATATTTATTTTCTTTCTGCCATAATTTTTCCCCCTTCTCCGATAATATTGCGTAGCCATTTGACGTCGTTCTGAGCAGTGGTGTTATTTCTACAGCGGTATGAAAGATTAACATTAATTATAATCTCCCTGTATAAAAATGCAAGCCGCCACAAATCCGACGCCTTATGCAGCCAACTAGGAAGTTGAGTCCCAGTATCGCAAATACTCACAATGTAACATTAAATAAAGAAACAATTTCATCGGTTTTATAGGAATACACACGCAGCTTTCCTGTCTAGAGAAAGAAGCGGGCTCATTTATCAGAAGTATGGTATGAAACCGGACGTGAACCTCGAACAAACAACGAGAAAACTACCGAACTAGACGGTCACAGTATTGGTACGAGAAATGGTAATTATAGCTAAGGTTACTGCCAATGATCGGCTCACTCATATCCAATAAACCAGGCATATCGGTACAACCATTCGGGAAGGACAGCGTGTAGCCAACACACAACTTCAACAAGCCTCCAGGACCAGTTGGTCGCTGAAGTACCCAACAATTTCTTCCCTCTCTACGCGCCTCACATGTACAAAGGTTTGCAGCCAGCCACAACCGAGGTAATAATGGCTCACCAAGTAGGATCCCGCCTGACCGTCTCTTTCTCGTATTGCTACTATGCTCAGAGCCAGTAACTGTCAACTGCCAAACCTCTAATAGCCATCAACTGCCGGCAGGCTACTCGCCTCGCTGCCATGTTCGAACTCGACCGTCTCACCCCGGTCTCACTGTCACTGCCCTCACGCATTCGATCTCCACCCTCCTAAGGCAAAGATGTTCTATTAGAGACCGTGGCGCGAACTATCGATCGGGCAACGGTTCAGGCTTATTGTTGTGTTCTCAAATATCATCGACGTATCTGTATGTAACTCTAATGTTTTACACAAGACAACTTACGCACATTGGAACCAGATACCCTACAGCTATTCCTAGAAACTCTTGGCGAGCATCTAATTGATAGGGATATAGAAAGACTAGGACATTTTCCGAGAGAAAATGCTGTAAGAGAAGGTGTAGTGAGGAGAATATCATCTGAATCCATGACCTTCAAATCGGGAGGAAATGGTCCTAGGAGAAAGAAGAGAGGAAGATGTCATATATGTTGGAAACACTGACAACAAAAGTTCAGTGAAATGCGTTAAGTGTGAAAAAATTCACTTGGAAGATACATCTTACACACATGTAAAAACTTTTCGTTGAAGTTAGACATAGTGAATTACCATAAACACACACATAATAATAATATTCTAATATTGTATTGTTGCACTATTCCATTATGGAGTTTGAATCAATAATACATTAAACTACCCATATTATAACTTTAGTTATGATCTCAGTACGCAAATGAGTAAAAGCATACCTACAGAAAGCAGAAGAACACGGGTCTTTTTCGACCCGAACATCTTGTGTGTATGTTGGATGCGAACAGGACTTCCGGGGTGACCGGGCGGTTCTAGGCGCTACGGTCTGGAACCACGCGATCGCTACGGTCGCAGGTTCGAATCCTGCCTCGGGTATGGATGTGTGTGATGTCCTTAGGTTAGTTAGGTTTAAGTAGTTCTACGTTCTAGGGGACTGATGACCTCGGATGTTAAGTCCTATAGTGGTCAGAGCCATTTGAACCATTTTTTGGATGCGAACACCATAGTAGGGTTAGGGGAACGTCTAGTACTTCTCTTTTCCTGTCAAAAGAAAATTTCATATTGACGTAACTGAATCAATCATCACAGAAACAGACATATGTAGAATTCGCAATTTACTTTATCCGTCTAAAATAACTTTTTGTCCAAAGGAAAAATAAGAAAAAATACACTGGTGTGCAAAAGTTAGGGATGACAGGAATTTCTGAAGGTGTGTCCCGGGCAAGTGACATAGCTGAATGCAATTTGCGACCATGCAAAGACGGAACTGCTATAGTATTGTACACAAGCGCTGTCAGGCGTTCAGAAATAACATTTTTATGGAAAAAGAATAACTAAACTGAACTTACCGCGATTTAGATGGTGCCTTGGACAGTACAGAAGGAGGAACGTGGTTCTTATTACAGTGTGTGATGAACATGGACGGCAATGCACGCTGCGCAACGTGTTCCCGTCCTGGCCATGAGGTTAGCATGGGGTTCCTGTCGTAAGGCCTTTCATTCCTTCATGAGCGCAGTTGACATCTATTGCATGGTCATTGTAGTATGTGGACGTGTCGAAATTCGTCTTTCCAACAGATTCCACACGTGCTTAATGGAAACAGATAGGCCAGCCTATACGCTGAATGTTCTTAAGGTATTGTTCTTCACAAAAGAAGTAAGGCTGAAGGCCAGCAGTTATCTTCATGTAAATTTGTGGCGAAACACTTATGAAACCAAAACGACTTCTCATGTGACTGAAAAATACAATGTTACTGTGACTGAGACAGTCACAGTATCTTTGATCAATGGAACTTTGCATTCAAGGAATTCAGGTAATGATGACACTACCATAGTTAGGAAGAAACATATGCTTTGTTAAAGATGGAGAAGTTGAGCCATAGTCAATGTGTGGAAGGTATGACAAAGTCTAAGTCTGACAAAATATTGTGGAGCCCGATCGCTGGTGACAGCGATGGTGTCCGCATCTTCTACCGGGAAGGCCACATCATAGGTCCATGTTATCAGAGATTAGCACAGATAGTAGTGACCGGTGGTGTAAGGTTCAATGGTAAGGTTCCTTGGGACCAAACTGCTGAGGTCATCTGTCCCTAGGCTTACACACTAATTAATCTGACTTAAACTGACTTACACTAGTGACACACATCAATGCTCGAGGGAGGACTCGAACCTCCGACGGGGGTAGCTGCGTGATCCCTGACATAGCGCCTCAAACCGCGCGGCCACCATGCGAGGCGATGACCAGTGTCGTGCTGGCTCTGAGTGAGTTTCTGATAGATGAAAAGCATTTGACACCTGCCAAGGAGCTCACTCTGAGTGGTCTCTCAGGATCGTCCGTTGGCCCAAGTGCAGCCCCCTGCCCAGGATAGTGTCGGTCTTACTTTCTGTCACGTGGCCGGTATAAGGAAGAGATCTGTTGCGCCAGTGATGTCAGTGGCAATTAGTTCACCGCCTCATGGCCGTCTGAAGCGTTGTCGTCTGATAGAAGGCCGGCTCCTCCTGTAACGTGGTTGTAATATGTGTTGCTGGGGGAGTAGGTGTAAGCCCACGAAACAGCAATCCGTTCACTACAAGACCTCGTCCAACAGCGCTGTTCGATATGGTCGTGCAGTGTGGTCCATAAAAATTAGGTGAGGGAAGCAGTAAATGAAATGAACGTGTGGCATTCATGCCTGGGAAACACCACACGGGGAAGTGCGGCCGCCGCGTTGCAAGTCTTATTTCAGGTGACACCTTACTGGGCGACTTGCGTAGAGGTGATGATGAGAGGAGGACGACAACAGCACGTCACCCAGTCCCAGAGCGGTGAAAAATCTCTAACGTGCCCGGGAATCGAACCTGGGCCCGCTGCGTGGGAGGCAAACACATTACCACTCAGCTATGGTGAAACGATGGGTGCATCGCTGCGACCCAATGCCAACCACCAGATGTAAACTTTGGAACCAGGTGAATACAGTATGGATGGTTGTACCACAAGATGCCATTCGCCCCTTGTACGCGTCGATGCCATCACACAAGGAACAGGTTATTAGGGACCATGCAGACCCTGTGCCCACTAGGCAATGGGACACATGCTGAGACGAGGTGACTGAAATACTAATCATTTTCGCAGAGCATACTAATGTACATTTCTAGGAATATGAACGTCCTATCTCTAGTGGTTCAAGGATTTCTGCTTTTTCTAAACATGAATGCATTTATCGTGCAAATGGAACATCACACTAAGTCAATAATCTTCGAATTTATTTTACATCCTAATGGTATATTTCCGGATGTATATTCCTCATAAAAATATTTGCTGCGAAGACCCCTCTACAACCCATAGAAATTTGTAACAGGAATTGTGAAACACCTTTATACATACGTAACCATTCAGCTATAACAGGTGAGCTCGTTTACTATAACCAGTTCACAGTCATGTGAGGTACTACCAATTTACATCCGGTGGCTACATACGTTATCAGTATCAAGGGTGTCTTAAGGGTTCCAATTAGAATTTATAGGCAAATTGGGCCCATACAGGTCACCATGTATTTAAGTCAATGTATATGTGCGTAAATTGTTTTACAGGTTTTTAGTTAGAATTTATGGGCAACTCAGGACAATACAGGTTGGCATGTACTTAGTTTCAGCTAGAGTTTGTTAAGTATTTCTAGGTATACAGGGTGTACATTAAGTTCGGGAACACTTTCATTGGTGGCCGGTGTGGCCGAGGGGTTCTAGGCGCTTCAGTCTGTAACTGCGCGACCGCTACGGTCGCAGGTTCGAATCCTGCCTCGGGCATGGATGTGTGTGATATCCTTAGGTTTAAGTAGTTCTAAGTTCTAGGGGACTGATGACCTCAGATGTTAAGTCCCATAGTTCTCAGAGCCATTTGAACACTTTCATTTATTCATTGCACAAGAACCAAATATTTTACAGATATCATACATACGTCATTTTGAAGAGAAACCCTGAAAGTCTTTTTTCATGTATACCGCCACAGCGAAATTTGGTAATTTGCCGATAGTTAGCGCAGCCGTGTCACAGAAGGGGACAGCTGATTCATGAAATGGGCTCCCCGATCACTGCTTTTCTGAATGTCATTATCCAAGCACTATGCCATTTATTTGCCTTCCAGGGGAGCGTAAAAATCTCTCGGTAAAATGCTAGTAGTCTAGTACCACTATGTCAAACGATTTTTATGAATCTTGTACACTCCAGTATTTCACGGGAAGTAGTCCATTAATAATGTGAGCAGTCTCGTTTACTTTATGTTGTGGGGACGGCCCATGGAAGCTCCAGAAGTCGTATTCTAGATTTTCTCTTCCAATTACACTCCAGCTTTGATACAGTGTGAAATAGAAGTTTCCTCTGCTTTACACATGGTACTACACGATACTGTGATACGGCTCTGTCACTTGGTGTCAAAGAGTGCGACTGAAGTTCTTACAACGCTTTTTGTGAAGTGGTGTAAGAAGACCTGAAATATAATCTTTCTTACATTCAGTCCATATTCGATACAGCTCCGAAAAAATGTTGACAGAAGCATGAAATAATACTCTCTGAACTCTGCAATGGTTTTAACGATGAGAAAAAGAAACAATGTATATGGATGCCTATGTTACATATTCCTTTTACGCTCTTCACTTTTGACCTAAGAATTATGAGTTGCAAAGCAATACAACTTTCGAATTCTTCGCTCATTTGTTACCACTCCACCCGATAGTATGGAACAGCTACAACGAATGACGTGTCTATGAAAAATCATAAATATGAGAAACTTTCTCGACAATTTGAACTCCGGCGTTGAGATACCTAAGCTTCCGTTCTCCTGAGCACGTACTACGTGTTTGTGGACCAAACAACGTTCTTGTGGTATGTCACCTCAACAGAGAAGTATAGATGTCTTAGGGACCAAAACGATGACCCTTTAAAGCTGTATTATTTTAATATGTACTGTGTTATTCATCTCCTGTTGCCTTAGCGACCTTTGTAACTATGGCATTATTCAAAAGGAAACTTAAGCGTACCACAATGTGGAAAAGGATATCAGCGATTTTTAAAGCAAGGCACACGAGGCAAGGAGACTTACATTTGTAAACCAGAGGTTACAGTGGCAGCCGCGGAAACTAACAGCACTAGTAGTAAACTATTCAGAACATCGACAGAGCTAGCAGGACGCACTTTCTGCAACTCCGCCGTGGGAGTGCAGCAGAATGTAAGCAGAGAGATTAGGAACAGTCGTGGCCAAACGGTGGTGCTGTAGCTAGCCCCGTCTACGGCAAGTTCTCCTTCGCAGTGTTGACCATCGAGAGTAAGGCGTCGCACCACTTGTGGAAACACGCCGCGGCAGTGCTAACAGCAGACCAGAGTAGGGCTTCAGTCTCACAGAGCCGTCTCTCTGCCAGTCACCGGGTAGGGAGAGCCCTTCTAAAAGGTGATACTTACTTCTAGCCGCTGTGGGAACACTTGCAGTCACTCATAACAAGAGATTTATGTAGTGACTATGACAACACTTCGCACCGAAATTATTACTGAATGTCGCAATGGTGAAAGACTTTCATTTTATAGACAAGAGCTAAATTTTCTAATTTTCTGGTAAGACAATAGGTATTACATATTGCAATTTTGTCATATGATGACATGATGGAGACTGTGGCTGTTGTTTGAAGACAAATGTTGATGGTGTTAGGAGAGCAACCAGCTACAAATTTACTTTCAGTTCCTTTATTCACAGGATCCGTTACCGGTTTCGAATCGCTGTGATTCATCCTCAGCCGGTTTACACGCTTTCTTTATGATATGTGGTGTGTTTTTACAGATTAATTGTCCTAAAATATAAATAATACATAATTATAAATACGCCACACACAGATGGTTGCGTTACAGATTTTCGTTGCATGTGACTTACGTGAAACGTCGGTTTCGAGTGTTTGTTTTCATAACATTCGTCGAACAGATGTAAATGCATTCCCACTGCATCCTCGTTGTTGCACACGTAAATAGTTCTCACTAAACACTTTAGATTTGTCGTTGAGATCATTTCTACCACGCACCACATGTTTTGATACATAAAATGAGCTTACAAACATATGAGTATCACAGATGGTATGATATACCGTAACATTTGACGATGATGTCCTATGTTTGGAAAGGATCATATATTCATTTACACAACTTTAATGCCTTTTACATTAGTACAGAGACATTGAATTTTTGAGTTGATATTGCTAAATTAATTATAAAGTTTTTTATATATATTTATAACTGTATATGTAAAATAGTATACTATTTAATTACATTTAGCATCATGAGAATTATAGTAACATATAAATTTGCTACTGGATCTGCAGATAGGTGTACTAATATTATTTGCTTTGGAGGCTGGAAAGCAATTTTTGGAAATTTTTCGGGAAAGGGGTGTTAGCTAACTCTGTTTGTTCGTTAAGGTCTGGGGTGCTGTTTTTGTGTGTGTGTATTTCTAATCCTTCTAATATATTCATAGTGGCTCCTTTTTCTGCTAGATGCAAAATTTTTAAGTTGTCCTCAATGTTTCCCACTGAATGGTGTTCTTCAGCAATGTTGTGTTGTTGTTATGGTCTTCAGTCCTGAGACTGGTTTGATGCAGCTCTCCATGCTACTCTATCCTGTGCAAGCTTTTTCATCTCCCAGTACCTACTGCAACCTACATCCTTCTGAATCTGCTTAGTGTATTCATCTCTTGGTCTCCCTCTACGATTTTTACCCTCCACGCTGCCCTCCAATACTAAGTTGGTGATCCCTTGATGCCTCAGAACATGTCCTACCAACCGATCCCTTCTTCTGGTCAAGTTGTGCCACAAACTTCTCTTCTCCCCAATCCTATTCAATACTTCCTCATTAGTTATGTGATCTACCCACCTAATCTTCAACATTATACTGTAGCACCACATTTCGAAAGCTTCTATTCTCTTCTTGTCTTCAGCAATACGGGCTGCAAATGCTGATTTGTTCAAGTTACCAAGTCATATGATACACCTGCACCCATTACATATGATACACCTGCAGCCATACTCCACAAGACACCTTACGGTGAGTGGCGAAAGATACTTCGTGCATCGGTGTACTTCCCCCTCTTCCTGTTCCGCCGCGAATGATTCGCCGGGATTCCAAATGCTGAGTCCCCGAGTACCTAAAATTTCTCCCATTATCATCTTCATGGTCTTTTTGCGAGATGCACGTGGGAGGAAAGTGACATTTCTCGGAATTTTAACAGCGCAGCACACCGTCACGCAGAACTCTTCTCTTTGAGTGTGTACCACTGGAATAAGAATACGTTGATCATCTTCATGACACTTTCGTGGTAACTAAACGAATCTGTAGCGGAACGCCTTGCTCTCTGTTTCTTCTTTCAGTCATATCTGGTATGGATCCTTTGCGACGAGCGAGGGATTTGTAAGCTATCTCCACTGTTGGCGGACTAATTTCCTGAGGATATTTCCAATGAAACTCAGTCTGGCATCTGCATAAACTGCGATCAGTTTTATGTGGTCACCTAATTGCTCCCGAGTTTTATTTTCCATTTTTCTGTATATTAGTCACGTCAGCATCTTGCATGCATGAACTCTTAAGCTGGTTGTGCGATGGTTTTCTGCCCTTGCTATCTTCGCAACTGTGTCGATGATACTTTTCCGATGGTCTGATTGTAGGTCGCAAGTCTCATAGACTCTACATACCAAACGAACGTAATATATATTTTACATTGTACGCTGTGTGGCTTGAGGACACCTCAAAGAAAGATGCCTGGCATCTGGTCACTGGTAACACTTCCCCCATTCTCAGACAAAAACTGTTCGCTCATGGCGACATTAAATTATTGTTCTTTTGTTACCATTCACTAACATTTTATTTGTTATTCATATAAACAGACCACTGCAAGGATTTATTTGATCTAATATTTTGTATGTGTCGAGTCGTCAATAAGTACTGTGAGATAGCACTAAGGATGGTACGTAGTGTACATCCATGAAGTTACTAGTGCCATGACGATGTTTTTGGTGGGCTGAAATCGAATTATCCGTGAGTTTTTACACATGGCGTCCCATTTTCGCAGAACACTTCAAATAATCTTTTTTACCGGAAACAAAATATAGAACACATCAAGAAAATATTGTTAAGTTGCCAAGGGCCTGCATTTTTAGTAACTTTGTTATCTACGTAGCCATAAACAGCGGTATATTTTTTGTAAATGACTCCCTTCATTTTTCTTATTCGTCAGCCCACTTCCTCCCCTCAAGAATATTCAAAAACGTATTACAGTGAACCATTCGCGTGAATATTAGAAAACATTATTTCAGTTGCTGTTCTACTGTCTCACATTTTACACAGAAAATCAGAAATTCTACATTTACTTCGTCAGTGTTCACTGTACTCACACAAACCTTGTACAGCAGACCGCTGACTAAACGACCGATTTGCATCGTTTATTGTCAACTCCAGAAAGTGGACGAGCTACATTACCTCAGATGCCTGAAATGGGTACGAGTACCAGAAAGCGAAATTCAAATTTTGTGCCACTTTTTGCAAGGTCACCTTCAGGTGAATGGTACACTGTGATAAATTTTTGAACATATCTTGAGTAAAGGAAGTGGTTTAACGATTAACAAACTTAGTGTACTATTTAAAATGTCGCAATCCTGTACATATCTTCGAGACGAACGAGCTGACGAGAAAAGCAATCGCACTGTCTAATGTTCCTCTGGCAGCTTGCCGGTCGGACTGGCCGAGCGGTTCTAGGCGCTACAGTCTGGTACTGCGCGACCGCTATGGTCGCAGGTTCGAACCCTGCCTCGGGCCTGGATGTGTGTGATGTCCTTAGGTTAGTTAGGTTTAAGTAGTTCTAAGTTCTAGGTGAATGATGACCTCAGCAGTTAGGTCGCATAGTGCTCAGAGCCATTTTTTTCTGGTAGCTAAGAAACGTTTGCTTGTTGTATACTTCCGTGGAAAACATGAGGGGAGGTTTACTATCTTTTGGTTCAAAAAATCATTTTTTAAATTGCATTTTTTAAACCATAAAAGTGTTTAGAATCCACCCCTGTTACGGTTTTTCCGAATACGGAACGGAAATATTTGTAACTCGTGGTTAAACAAAAACTGCACCTGTCTGAAATCGGCCTTTTTCACGCACTAGCTTTTTCTTTCGGAGGACGAGTTATTGTATCGGTGCTTGGAAGGAAACACACAAAATTCAAACGAAAGTCTGAAAGCTGTGTTTGGAAGTTAGCCCCTAAGCATTTGCGTTCTGGTGCGAAGACTGTGGTGGTTGCGACTTTCCTGGAAGTGCGCAGCTTCAACGAAGGGCATTCAGCAACTATGGAAAGCACCCTGAGACTCTATTCGACGCACTTCGCCAAGAATTCGGGCGACCACCGGGTTCAAGCAGCCGAAAACCGCTTGTCACCGGCCGTACGATCGGCTCTGGAGCAGCGCAAGATGGCACAGATCGAACAGAACGCCCTGTGTCAGGAAGTAGAAGGACCTGGAATATCGGATTGAACGTATGTTACATAATATTGCATTTATATGTAGTGAAAGCTTCAAACGACCTTTTCTCGAGATGACTTTTTTTTTTAAATCGCTCGGTATGGTAACTTCAAATCTACTGAACCGATTGGCATGAATCGTTGTTTCCGACGAAGCTAATTAAATTGTCTAAGAGTTGTACCACTTTTATTCCGATCCATAAACAATAAATAATTTTACTTCACCGACGAAGTCGAAAAATCGATGACAAGACCCTATTTTTTTTTTCAAACGGCGACCATTATGTTTCCTATGGTCCAAATAACTTGAGCGCCGTACAGCTCCTAAAAGAATCTTATAAAATTCGCTAACGTCAACTCAATTTTGATTTCAGACGAGGCGGCTGACCTGTGACATATCGCGCGTGGAGGTCTAAATCCAAATTTTGTTTCGTTCCGACGACACTTCCGCCTGTGCTCTTCGACATTTCCGGTCGAAAAAATTTCAGTTTGTAGAGGAAATATCAATAAACATTTAGACCAAATATGAGAGTAGTATCTATAACACACCAAGAGAAAAAAAAATCGCAAAGAGCATGCTTTCTTTGGGCCAAAGATAGTAAAACTCCCCTTTAAGGCCGAAGGTAACTTCCGCCGCTTGATGTGTCATGGACAAGTTAATACACTGAAGGAAAAAAATTGCTACATCAAAAACTAATTAATGCATAGTAACGAAATTTCGGGAATACGTTTGTCTAGGAAGCGTATTCAAGTTATTATCATAGTAAGTTTGCAAGTCAATGTAAGCGCGAAATTATTCATTGCAAATGCGAAATGCTGGTACATTAATAACCGGTATAGCCGCCAGAATGTTGAATGCAAGCATGCAAACGAGGATGCATTGTGTTGTACAGTGACGGATGTCACTTTGTGGGGTGGAGCTCCATGCCTGTGGCACTTAGTCGATCTATACAGCGACGGATAACGCAGGTTGTGGCTGACGCTGGTGTTGTCGTCCGATGACGTCCCATTTCCATCCTATCTTAGACAGATACGGTGTTCAACGGACCAAGGCAACAAGTTGACACTCTGTACAACATGTTGGGCTACAATAGCAGTATATGGTGAAGCTTTATCCTATTGGAAAACACCCACTGGAATGCTGTTAATGATTGGCAGCACAACATGTCCAATCACCAGAGTAACGTACAAATTTGCTATCTGGATGCGTGGCATAACCACGAGAGTGCTCCTGATGTCGCACGAAATCGCACCCCAGACCATAACTCCGCCGGCCGGGGTGACCGAGCGGTTCTAGGCGCTACAGTCTGGAACCGCGCGACCGCTACGGTCGCGGGTTCGAATCCTGTCCAGACTATGGATCTGTGTGATGTCCTTAGGTTAGTTACGTTTAAGTAGTTCTAAGTCCTAGGGGACTGATGACCACAGAAGTTAAGTCCCATAGCGCTCAGAGCCATAACTCGAGGTGTAGGCCTATGTTCCTAGCATGCCAACAGGTTGGTAGCAGGACCCCAATTGGCGTTCATCTATCCAACACACGCCCATCACTGTCATCGATGCAGGGCACCTTTCGTCATAAAACACAACAGATTTCCACTCTACCCTTCAATGAGCTCTCGCTTGACACCATCGAATTTGTAAATGGTGATGGTTTGGGGGTCAGTGGAATGAAAGCTAAGTGCGTTAGCTCGAGGCTATCGTTTGATTGATTTGTACAGTTCGTTATATTACTGTGGTGTTAACTATTGCTCGGTTTGCTGTTGTAAATACAGTTCGTTTCGCCAGAATCATACGGCCAACACGAGAGTTTTCGCTCTCGGTAATGCCACATGGCCGTATGGAGCACAGTCTTCTTGCGAGCGTACATTCTCGTGTCTGCCGCTGCCAGTAGCCTCGTACAGTGGCTACATTCCCACTAAGTCTTTCTGAAGTATCGCAGGAGGAACATGCTGCTTCTCGTAGCCCTAATACATGATCTCTCTCAAACTCAGTGAGCTGTTGATAAAGGCGTTTTTGTCGCTTTAAGGCATTCTTGACTCACGTCCAGTCTCAAAGGTGTATTTAAGGCAAACCTGATGTGCATTCTCATAGTGGCGCTACTGCCGCTGTTCTTACGCGATTGGCGTGAAATTTTCATCTCATTGTATATTTCTTTGACTTACCTTCGGGACTATACTGTAGCAATTCTTTCCCTGTATGACCCAAGTTTCATCCAGCTACACCGACAAAAAAATCGCTACATCAACGAGGAGTTGTGCGACATAAACGAAAGTTGGTAGTCGTGTTTCACATCTGAAAAGATGTGAAACACGACTACCAACTTTCGTTTATGTCGCACAACTCCTCGTTGATGTAACGATTTTTTTGTCGGTGTAGCTGGATGAAACTTGGGTCATACAGGGAAAGAATTGCTACAGTATAGTCCCGAAGGTAAGTCAAAGAAATATACAATGAGATGAAAAGAAACGACACTAATGCTCTAACAGAATAATTATATTGCAGTCATCACGATTTATGATAGAGAAAAGGCAGGACATGGCACTTGATAGGGTATGTGAGCAACACAGGCAACAATGCTTGCCCTTCAACGCGCTCTCGCGCAGGCCACAAGTTTGGAAAGGAGTTCTTGTGGAAGTGCTTCCCATTCCTGTACCGTCGCAGCTGACAACTCGTGGATGGTCGTTCGTGCATGTGGACGTGCCTGCAGCTCGTCTCCCCAAAGCATCCCTCACGTGCTCGAAGGGATTTAAGCAGCGGAAAGCGTAAGCCAGCCCATTCGTTGCATATTTTCAGTTCAAGAACTCCTCTATTGTGCACTTCGAAGCTGTCGCAGATTGTCATCTACAAAAATGGCCGAATGCAGCCCTGAAACGGCGAACATAGGGAAAGATTACAGTGTCACTATAAGGCTGACTGATTCTAATCCATCGATTGATTTGAAGTTCAGTACGTTTGTACTTCATCATGTCGGCTGAACTACCAAAACGATCATCTTCGACAGTGTTCCTGAGCATGTTAAATGTTTCCAGCTCTCGCGGTGTGGTTAGCGTTGCTGCCTCTGGATCACGGGGTATCGGGTTCGATTCCCGGCCGGGTTGGGGATTTTCCGCAGCCCGGCACTGGGTGTTTGTGTTGTCCTTATCATTTCATCATCATTCGTGAAAATGACCAGATAGGACGGTGTAAAGGTTGGGAATTTGTATGGGTGCTGGTAACCGCGCAGTTGAGCACCCCACAAACCAAACATCATCGCCATTATTCTCTCTCGCTATATGAAGGAACTTTCATAATCATATCGAACATGATCGAATTATTAGCCCATGAGTTATGGTGTGTGAAAGTATAATGTTGCGTGGGCGTAATGGCCTCTAATACCGTACATTTGCCCGAGTTTGTTATTGCACCACGATCATGTGGTCGTGCGTTATCTTGCTCAAAAATAGCGTCTGAGATGTTGTGCAGAAGGAGTATGGCTACGGGTCGCAGGATGTCATTCACGCAGGTCACAGTGTTCACGATGTCCTGGACACGCAATAACTGTGATTTTGGGTTGTACCAATAGCATTCCACACCATAACGCCCTGAGTTAGCACTGTATGTCTTTTGTGAATGCAATCACTGAGATGCCATTCCATCTGCCTACGGCGGACAAAAATGTGGTCATAATTTTCAAAGAAACAGAACCTGGTTTCGTCTCAAAACATTTCTGATGTAATTCCTGTCCCCAGTGACGTCATTCCATGCACCATTGCCGTCTAGCAAGTTTCTGTACATTCTTCAAAGATAAGCAAAGAAGTGGACGACGTGCACGTAACCCATGCTCTAATAAATTGCGATGGACGGTCACCACTGATAGTGTACTTAGAATGGCACTGTTCCACTAGAGCAGAGAAGCACACAGATCTGCCCTGCAATGCCATTCGGATGTGATGTCGATCTTCTCGGGGTGGTGTGGTTCGTACGACCCGACATCTCGTTGTGTTCTACGGCATTCTGTGAACCATTCTGCACACACCCGTTGCACTGCCGAAACATTTCATCCCACGTGAGCAGCAATATCAGGACTGGATGCAGCACATCATTTCATGTCAACAATGCGCCTTCTCTCAAACTTGCTGATTTGACTGTACGGTTCGCGCATACGTCTTCGAGGTATTCAGCAAGTCCGCTCAAGTCACACTGATGCTTTATCTTCGGTTTGTAGCAATAACTACAGTCGCACGCACATTTTACCAGTAGGTGGTGTTGCGCCACGATATTGATATTGACCTTGAACCTTCGGGCCGACATGGTCCAAACGCTAATCATTTCTGCAGAACATAATAATGTGCATGTCCTGTAAATACGAATTTCTTAGCTCTAATCGTTCAACGAGCTCTTTTTTCTGACCATAGGTGTGGTAGTGATGCGGACCAAGTTATGTTGCATATACATCGCAACTTAATTCTTAAATATGGCTACACGTTGAACATTTATAAAAGTATTTTCAATTATCTACAGATGTGTGTTAGTGGTTACTACTTTTACAGTAAAAGCTGCAGCATTGTACTCTGTAACCACCCCCCCCCCACCCCCCCACCCCCACCCCCCACCCCCCCACCCCCCCACCCCTTTTGCTCTAAACACAATCTCAGTGTAGAATAATGAATGTCATTTTTCCTTCTGCCATTGTAATATGCACATTATTGTTCCCTTTGGATCGCAGCAGAATATTTCCAACAAACTACATGAGAGAGTAAACTTACTGTGAAGCAGTAGTCAGAGTGCGCACTCCTTAAACAGACGTCTACAATTACGTAAACTGTTAACGGAGGCGGTAGAAAGGAGAGCGAAAGGAAGGAACTGATGACTGCAGCTGCATCGGGACTTTACGCGGAGTCAGCGGCTCCGAGCGTCAGACCATGATTTCAAATCGGGCTCTCCTGTTTACTTGACAGCTGCGTTAACCACTGACCATCTGAAGACAGTGTTTATCGCCTATGAGCGGACTTCCCGGTAGCCTCCTCGGCCGACCCACACTTCCGCCTTGAACCACCTATCAAGGGGATCCCCGTCCGCCATCCGGGGTGGCCGAGCGGTTCTAGGCGCTACAGTCTGGAACCGCGAGACCGCTACGGTCGCAGGTTCGAATCCTGCTTCGGACATGGATGTTTGTGATGTCCTTAGCGTAGTTAGGTTTGAGTAGTTCTAAGTTCTAGGGGACTGATGACCTCAGAATTTAAGTCCCGTAGTGCTCACAGCCATTTGAACCATTTGATCCCCGTCCATGTCCTTCTTGTTCGTTCGTTTGGGACTCCCACAGGAGGTCGAACGCGATTGTGCATTCGCGCAGAAGGTAGATTCATAGCCCATTGAGATAACACCACGGCATCATGCATTCGTATAAGATGTTCACAAAATGATCTTGGGTGTTCAGTGCATATTATTCTCACAGCACGTTTTTGAGAAATTAAGACTTTCTTTCTTAATGATGAACTATCCCAGAGCACTATTCTGTATGACATTATTGAATGAAAATAAGGACAATATGTCAGTTTAGTGAGTCGTGATTTGTCTCTCCCTGAGAGTTTCAGTGATTCTAAGTGCAAAGGTGGCTACACTAAGTTGTTTTGAGAATTTCAATATTTTGAACATAGCTGTGATCAGCAACTGTAATTAATCACTGTGTCAAAAAATTTCCTGCCAACCGGTTGCAAATATAATTTAAATTTTTTTAACTATTTTTCGACGTCAGCTAGGGGCGCCTTCTTCAGAAGAAACTGTTACCTTACCTAACAATATCACAGGAAATTCATATCAAAATTGGCATTAGAACCAACACCAATTTTTACAAATTAAATTGCATAAAAATACTCATATTACCGATGTACTACATTTACTACATAATGCGTTGAAATATAATCCTTTCGAATTTAATGGACAGTTATACCAACAACATGACGGACTCGCTATGGGCAATCCTTTAGCAAGTGTCTTAGCCGATATCTTCATAAATTCCTTAGAAGAAAATTTCTTTAAAAATTTTCAGCTTCAACATTAGGTATTTTATCTTGTTGCCGATACGTTGATGCCATTTTGATTGTTTACAAAGGGCCTGAATCTGGTATTGACTATTTGTTTAAAATCTTCAATGAACTGCACGAAAAAATTACGTTCAGATGTGAGCGCGAAAATGAACATCGTCAGTTAAACTACTTGGATTTAACATAAACGATAACTGACGATAGAATATCCTTTAACTTTTTTCATAAAGAATCATACCAGATTGTTCCAGCCTCTTGAGCGCATCCTGAAACCAATAAAAAAAGCCTTTTTTCACTCAGCTATCCATAGAGCGGTTTCCACACCACTGTCCGCCGAAAATCTTGCAACTGAGATAAATCTGTTAAAAACCATTGCAGTTAATAACGAATACAAGCTGTATGATGTTCACGTCGTCATTTGCTACGGCCCGCTCGCGCAGTCGCTGTAACTTACTCGTGTCCAATTCTACAGTAGTGCCCTTAGCTGCATATTTCTATATTTTTCTAATATTTTGACTATACCTGTTATGTATTCAGGTGGAATATGTTTTAGTTGTGGTTTTAATGTTTTGACTAGGGCGATGTTGCTAAAATTTCCTTTTAGCAACATGTGATTATTTTTATGAAATTAAATTTGTAAAAATTAAATGTTTGCTCTAATGCCTATTTTACTATTAATGTACGTTCCTGTGATATTGTTAGGTAAGGTGGCAGTTTCTTCTCAACAGGCGCCCCTAGTTGGCGATGAAAACTACGAGTAGTTAAAGAATTTTAAATTATATTTGCAACCGGTTTGCTGGAAATTTGTGACATTTTTGTTTTGAGGAGATACAAAATGGACTTTTTCCAGTTTAAATTCTGATCAATACGAGCATATAAGAATTTTGAAGTTCCCACGCTGTTTTTGTCTCCTCGTCATGTGCTCCACTTATCACTGATGTACTACCCATAGAAGTGCAGAACTGAGTATATTGTATCTTTTTTAAGCTGAGAGCGAGACCATTTACGGAAAACCTGTCAATGATACTTTTAATAACACTTTACTATTTCTTCTGATTCTGTATATATGCTTGGCTTGATTACTACGCTAGAATCGTATGCTAAAGGAACTAATTCTGCTTGTTGTGTACATGAGGAACAATACATGAGGAACAATAATGGATCTAGGATTGAGGTTTGGGGAACCCTATTTGTGATTTCTCCCTAGTCAGAATAAAATCTCTGCACTACATCTTTTGAATTACTGAACACAATTTCCTACATTCTTCTGGTCTGATCTGCCATTATCCACTGGCCGACTATACCATCAATTACATGAACTTCAATTCATCAAGATAATATTTGATTCATACAGCCTAGTGCTTTAGACAGGTCCCCGAAAATACCAACTGCCGCTATTTTATTAGCTAGTGCTTTAAAATTTGGTGAGAACATATAAAATGCATTCTCAGTAGAACAACTCTTCTGAAATACCATCTGTGATTTTCTGAAGATATTATTGGTCCTGATGTGAGATACTATTCTGGAATACATAACTTTCTAAAATATTTTGAAGACTGATGTCAGGAGTAAAACAGTTCAGTAGGTATTGACTAGTCTTCTATCACCTTTCTTATGGTGGGGTTTGACAATATTTCAGCTTCTCAGGAAAAATACCTTCAGTTAGTGAGTCAGTACATATTTCAGGTAGGATAGCGCTTATTACAAAAGAACAAGACTTTAGTACTCGAGCGAAAAAAATCATCAAAACTAGATGACCTTTTATTTGAGAAAGAGCAGGAGGGGAAGCTGGTGATACATTCATTTGGTTGATTTGCTGTTTTTTAAACATACTTCTGTGATTTTTCCTTTGAATACTTTGAACATAAACTTTCTACTCAGTATAAGAAATGATGGTGAATATGTTTGCTTCCTGTGATTTATCATTTATAGCCCTGTCTCTCGTTCCAGTGTATTCCACGTAGCCTTAAGTCAGTTACCGGAATTAGAAATTTCTGACATAATGTGCATGTCCCTTTATTTTATAATAACGTTTCTTAAAAATTTTGAGTAGCTTTTGTAGTGTACAATTACTGCATGATCTCTGCTTCTTTTGGCCAATATATACATTTCCCTTTTCTTTTCACAAGGTATTTTAATCCTTTGGTGACAATAGATTTTACATGGCTGTTTAATGGCCTTTCTGATTAGATTTTGTGGAAAGCTATTTTCAATAATGATATCAGTATTTCATGATATAGATTACATATTTTGTTATCCTTTGGTTCACTATTAATTTCATCCCAGGTCATCTGCAAACTGTTCTTAAAAACATTTGTCCGGGAGACATTGATTATTATAACTGATTTCCACAGAGAAGTAAGCATACTGAAAGGTAATATGTTATTTATTATAACTAACGTTCCACCATGGGCAGAGAGAGCATTTGTTACCGAATAAACAGTTTTTGCTTGTACCGATCTTCACCCATCTCACTCTTCAAACAAGCCGGCCATACCTTTCCTCATCTTCATTGTTGCTTTCTGCCTTCCATGTAACTCCTTGATTAGCCTTTTGTTCTTTCAGTTCATTTTCCACAGTTTCAGAATTAGCATCGTCTTGTCCATTTGCTCTCGGTCATAGGCTCTTTTTAGATCTATAAAGTACAAACTTATTCCTTTTCTCTTTTCTATAATTCTTTCGTCAATCAGTCTGATTAGTCCGATAGCATCCGTTGTATCTATTTTTTCTTTAAATAAATTCCGTTTCCCACGTTATCTTTCAAGGTACGTACCAATCTAGGATTCAAAACCTTAAACAAATTTTGGCGGCGTAAGGCGTTATACTTATGGTTCTGTATCCAGTGCATTTCTTAGTACCCGATTGTTTGGCGATGGAGCCATCACTACCTTCACGATGTCTTCCGATCATTTACCAATTTTGTATAGCAGATCGTACAAATATGTCATTACTGTTATCCCATTTCCCTCCAGACAGTTAAATTATTCTATGAGAAGGACATCCAATCCAGCACATGTACCTCTCTTCATATCCATTATGACCTTTTCTACTTCGAATGTCAGAACTGAAGCTAATTTTTCCTCTTCTTGTATCTCCCCGTACTTAAGAAGTTAATCGGTCATGTATGGTTTCTCGTTTGCTCTATGTAAGCCTTCCATGTACCCCTTCCATCTCTTTCTTGTTTCTTCCTCCCAGTGCAGTATCTTACCACATTGCTGCTAAAATTCTCAACCCATACAATTCGTTGTCCGTATACCCAAATTAACCCTTCGCACTTTCTTATAAAGTAGGTCATATTTCCCATTTCTATCCTGGGCTTGTATGCCACCACATACTTCTTCTAACCGATGTTTCCTCGCTTTCTCTGTCTACTTTCTCTTTTAATTATTCTGGTCTCCTCTGGCTTTGTTTTCGTCTTTCACCCATTTTCTTTATCGTCTCTGTTGTTATGCTGTGTTTTTTTGCTACGTTTACTTAGAAGTATCTTGTTCATTCTTCTGATGTTTTGCCTATAGATCTTTTTCATTTTAGTCTCCCTATTCTCTACTTCATCCGTCCTTATTTTATGGTTTCAGCTATCTTCTCTCCCAGTGTTTAAATTGCTTCTTCTCTTCTTCTTTCTAAGTTACATGTTTCACTTTGTAATCTTTCTCCATTATTATTGATTTTACATGTACTTCCATCATGACTAATACGTGAGCGTTATTAATGGGAGCTTCTGGTAGACCAGGTACATTATCCATCAAAATATAATCTGTTTGGTACACTCCTGGAAATTGAAATAAGAACACCGTGAATTCATTGTCCCAGGAAGGGGAAACTTTATTGACACATTCCTGGGGTCAGATACATCACATGATCACACTGACAGAACCACAGGCACATAGACACAGGCAACAGAGCATGCACAATGTCGGCACTAGTACAGTGTATATCCACCTTTCGCAGCAATGCAGGCTGCTATTCTCCCATGGAGACGATCGTAGAGATGCTGGATGTAGTCCTGCGGAACAGCTTGCCATGCCATTTCCACCTGGCGCCTCAGTTGGACCAGCGTTCGTGCTGGACGTGCAGACCGCGTGAGACGACGCTTCATCCAATCCCAAACATGCTCAATGGGGGACAGATCCGGAGATCTTGCTGGCCAGGGTAGTTGACTTACACCTTCTAGAGCACGTTGGGTGGCACGGGATACATGCGGACGTGCATTGTCCTGTTGGAACAGCAAGTTCCCTTGCTGGTCTAGGAATGGTAGAACGATGGGTTCGATGACGGTTTGGATGTACCGTGCACTATTCAGTGTCCCCTCGACGATCACCAGTGGTGTACGGCCAGTGTAGGAGATCGCTCCCCACACCATGATGCCGGGTGTTGGCCCTGTGTGCCTCGGTCGTATGCAGTCCTGATTGTAGCGCTCACCTGCACGGCGCCAAACACGCATACGATCATCATTGGCACCAAGGCAGAAGCGACTCTCATCGCTGAAGACGACACGTCTCCATTCGTCCCTCCATTCACGCCTGTCGCGACACCAGTGGAGGCGGGCTGCACGATGTTGGGGCGTGAGCGGAAGACGGCCTAACGGTGTGCGGGACCGTAGCCCAGCTTCATGGAGACGGTTGCGAGTGGTCCTCGCCGATACCCCAGGAGCAACAGTGTCCCTAATTTGCTGGGAAGTGGCGGTGCGGTCCCCTACGGCACTGCGTAGGATCCTACGGTCTTGGCGTGCATCCGTGCGTCGCTGCGGTCCGGTCCCAGGTCGACGGGCACGTGCACCTTCCGCCGACCACTGGCGACAACATCGATGTACTGTGGAGACCTCACGCCCCACGTGTTGAGCAATTCGGCGGTACGTCCACCCGGCCTCCCGCATGCCCACTATACGCCCTCGCTCAAAGTCCGTCAACTGCACATACGGTTCACGTCCACGCTGTCGGGGCATGCTACCAGTGTTAAAGACTGCGATGGAGCTCCGTATGCCACGGCAAACTGGCTGACACTGACGGCGGCGGTGCACAAATGCTGCGCAGCTAGCGCCATTCGACGGCCAACACCGCGGTTCCTGGTGTGTCCGCTGTGCCGTGCGTGTGATCATTGCTTGTACAGCGCTCTCGCAGTGTCCGGAGCAAGTATGGTGGGTCTGACACACCGGTGTCAATGTGTTCTTTTTTCCATTTCCAGGAGTGTATTTACGTCTATCTGCTGGTGCGATCTATGTATAAAGCTGTGTTTCGTGGTCTGCAAACCATGTATTTTCAGTCAACATTTCTTTTCCCCCGACCAAATTCAGTTAACCTTTCACCTCTCTCCTTTCGTCTTCCCTCTACATATTTTACTACACTACTTTTTTCACTACCTTCCGTTATCACAGTATTCCAATGTCCCATTACAATCCCGCAGTAGTCTTCGTCCAGTAGGGCTCCAGTATGTTCGTACTTTTTTATTTACTGTTTTATTAACAATTTCTAAGTACTTCAAATTCATTATTTCTAAAAGTAACAAAAACTGTATAAAATAGTAATTTTACAACTATTTATTTATGATTTTCTTTTTGGCTAAGTTGTATGACTCCGAGATTTATGCAATTCTTTGTAATGTTTACTGTCATAAAAAATATGATTAGGTTAATTCATAGCCATAACAAAAACTCAACACCCAATAGTAATTATATGTCGTCTAGTGAAGTAAAATAAATAGTTCGGTAAACCCAGAACTAATAAAAATTAAATAGTGTCGTAATATACTATTCTGTGTTGACTGTAAAATTTAACTTTGTTTATGTGCGATGTTTTGACGTATTTCTCACAGTTTATACACACATATATTTATGTATAATTATGCTGATGTGATTAAAGCTCTAGACTTAGTATGAGTAAACGCATGTGCGTAAACTGTAAACTGTTAATTGAGCAGATTTTATGAGTGTCTTAATAACAGAGCTACTGCGAATAATAATCTACAATCTCCAGCCACTCCTAGAACGTTTATCTATCACTCTTCACCTTTTTCGCTTCTGGTAATGTTTGATACTGTGAAAAATGCCAAGCTGCGATGTTTTTAGGGCCTGCTGAGGTATCGGATCCCTGATAACTGACCAAAAAAAAAAAAATTCAAATGGCTTTGAGGAGTATGGGACTCAACATCTGAGGTCATCAGTCCCCTAGAACTTAAAACTACTTAAACTTAACCAACCTAACGACATCACACAAATCCATGTCCGAGGCAGTATTCGAACCTGCGACCTGCGACCTGCGACCGTAGCGGTCGCGCGGTTTATGACTGAAGCGCCTAGAACCGATCGGCGACTGCGGCCGGCCCCTGATAACTGAATGAGTAAGTCAGTTCAAAGTTCGGAGGAAGAAAATTTTCTCAGTAAATTCATTAACACTAGGCACGCAGTTGAAGGGTCTCTACGCGAGCCTCTTCATTAGCTTTTATTTACAGTAACCTCATCTCAGTATCTCTGGAACCTGAATTTACGGCGCAATTGGCGAATTTATTCCGGTACAAAAAGAGTGAACAGCTGCGTGCTTTAATATCAGCCACAGTTTACATGCTTTTCATATTTTATACTAATATTTTCTACTAATTACCTAATTCAGATACACTTGTGAAAACGCCATTAGGTTTGGCTACTTCTGTGAGATCCACACGCATGTTTACAATGCCTCAGTGCCATATACCATTACATGTGTTCTTCTTTTTCCCTCTCGGAATTATAAAACGAATGAATGGGTGTGTTCAGGAAAGGTCTATTAGCAACACACCGAAGATTCTCGATTGCATGAAGTGCTTTGTAACGTGGGCTTAACGTGGCTTAACACCAGATGAAAGAGGTCTGTTAAGAAACATCGAGGATTCCCGAAGGCATGAAATGCTTTATAACATGTGCCTGAGCTGCCATTAACTCCATATGAGATCCAACGTGCAGTATTGTTTCTCCAGAATTACTTGATAGAGTTTAGTCATACTCGAAGTCAGAATTTTGAGCACTTATTTCGACGGCAGTGATAATAAACATACGAATCGTAACTGAGTTACCTGTTTGCTTACGCCGGCTAATGTGGCCGAGTGGTTCTCTGCGCTTCAGTCTGGAACCGGATGACCGCTACGGTCGCAGGTCCGAATCCTGCCGCGGGCATGGATGTGTGTGATGTCCTTAGGTTAGTTAGGTTTAAGTAGTTCTAAGTTCTAGGGGACTGATGACCTCAGATGTTAAGTCCCATAACGCTCAGAGTCATTTGAACCATTTTTTGTTTGTTTGCTTACATTGTGTATAACATGTTAGTCGTTTGTTGAACCCCCTATGCTAACGACTGGAGAGTGGTTTGCTGTGCTGTTATCTTGATACTATTTGGTATAGTCTCATCATTCAAGTTGTTGTTGTTGTGGTCTTCAGTCCTGAGACTGGTTTGATGCAGCTCTCCATGCTACTCTATCCTGTGCAAGCTTTTTCATCTCCCAGTACCTACTGCAACCTACATCCTTCTAAATCTGCTTAGTGTATTCATCTCTTGGTCTCCCTCTACGATTTTTACCCTCCACGCTGCCCTCCAATACTAAATTGGTGATCCCTTGATGCCTCAGAACATGTCCTACCAACCGATCCCTTCTTCTGGTCAAGTTGTGCCACAAACTTCTCTTCTCCCCAATCCTATTCAATACTTCCTCATTAGTTATGTGATCTACCCATCTAATCTTCAGCATTCTTCTGTAGCACCACATTTCGAAAGCTTCTATTCTCTTCTTGTCCAAACTATTTATTGTCCATGTTTCACTTCCATACATGGCTACACTCCATAGGAATACTTTCAGAAATGACTTCCTGACACTTAAATCAATACTGGATGTTAACAAATTTCTCTTCTTCAGAAACGCTTTCCTTGCCATTGCCAGCCTACATTTTATATCCTCTCTACTTCGACCATCATCAGTTATTTTGCTCCCCAAATAGCAAAACTCCTTTACTACTTTAAGTGCCTCATTTCCTAATCCAATTCCCTCAGCATCACCCGACTTAATTAGACTACATTCCATTATCCTTGTTTTGCTTTTGTTGATGTTCATCTTATATCCTCCTTTCAAGACACTGTCCATTCCATTCAACTGCTCTTCCAAGTCCTTTGCTGTCTCTGACAGAACCACAATGTCATCGGCATCATTCAAGTTATACCATTGAAATTCTCTTAAAAGCTTCGATCAGATGCCACAGAAGAAAATTCGCAGTTCCGTTGCAACAAAACAAAGTTGACGTGCTAATTCGTTGACTACAAACGATAAAAATTATTTACGAACAGTAGTAATTAGTCATTACCTGCTATAACTTGGCGAAAACCGCACCTCGAAGTATATATTCACTCTGGATACTTTTAAAGTGGCTTTTCATAGCTGCCTTACCCTGTATATAGGGAAATTGTTGGTCGAACAGAATATAAACAAAGATGCGGCCTCTGACATTAACGCCCGAGCTAGTCCTTTAGCATTTGGTTTCCTTATTACACTTTCAGTGTCCTTCTCTTCGTTGTGATTTCTTCCAGTGATCGCCTGTAGGGGTGCAAGAAAGTGAGAGATATTGTTATGACAGTAGCTCTACTCGCATTCCAATGGCTGAAGTGCTAATACAGAGTGCCTGACAGCTATTGCCGTCGCTTTGTGTACGCCTGTTCACGAGCGAACGCCGCGCGGTTAGCCGCCACCGCTCTGCACACAGCGCCGGGGCTACCGCAAATGGCCGTGCTGTCCCGTCGCCAATAAAAGCCGCCGTGTATCTGAACAGCAGAGCAGCAGAATGGTCCCCTGCGGCCTTCGACCGCAGCTGTGCCATTCGACTGCTCCTGCAATACATTATCCGTATGCTGCACTCGCTGAAGTTGCCATGTGAAAAACACAAGCATTGTGTTTTGATTCAGCCGCTACAAGTATACGCAACATACGACTACAAAGAATATACAGGGCGCAGCCGGTAATGTTTGAAACGTACCACAGTGGTGTAGAGGAAATCTAGACGATAATGAATACTTATCTTCTGTCAACCTGGGAAACAACAACCCCGAATTGGCTACGAAAGCGAAATAAGCTATAGCGCAAGCGTGCCGAGGGAGTTTTCTGTATCTTCTCGCCCTTTTACGCCACAGGCCTAGTCAGCGTTAACCGTTTGAAGCTTATTTCCATTTCAGGCTAAAATCATGCCTGAATATTAAACACACTCAGTTCCTCCACTTTCAAATTGCGAAAAGGGAGATCGCGTAAGCTACACCTCAAAATTTTCACAGTGTAAATTAACAGTTAAATAATTTCATTTCTCTTGCTTTCTAACAACGAAGCTACTTTTCTTGTAAGGGTTCATAACGTTTACAAAAGTCAAAATTTTTTCCATTACCGTCACAGGTCAATTTAAATCACTAACGTTAACGAAATAAGAAATTTCAAAAATCTGAACGACTAAGCCAATAAATTTCCTTTAATTTACGTCTATGGTCACAAACTTTTTGTTCAAATCAAATATTCAAATGTGTGTGAAATCTTATGAGACTTAACTGCTAAGGTCATCAGTCCCTAAGCTTACACACTACTTAAACTAAATTATCCTAAGGACAAACACACACATCCATGCCCGAGGGAGGACTCGAACCTCCGCCGGGACCAGCCGCACAGACCATGAGTGCAGCGCCCTAGACCGCTCGGCTAATCCCACTCGGCTTTTTGTTCAAAGGTTACCGGTATCGGTCTGTAATTACCATCTTCAGATCTGCAGCAAAAAACATGGGAAAAACATAAATACACTCGCAGATAGTCTACAGCTTAAAAACAATAAACAGACCATAATGAAAAGTGACATATATATGCAATTGTGCGCTTTACATATGAAGAGGCATACCTGTGTTTTATAAAAACAATGTTTTAATGTACTGCAGCCATAGTGGCATCGTCCAATGTCAAATGCGGAGTCAGCACCAGCATCGTCAAATATATATAACAGCAAATGTACTAGTCATGTTGCCAGTAGAACTACTGTTCAAAACAAGCTGCCGTACAGTAGCCACAAAGTCCTACGCCGTCTCTGCCGGAATTACGACAAAGGCATATGTTAATACTCTGCAGATTCATGTAGAATAAAATACTGGAAAATGTCTCTAGTGGGAGCTGTGCCGCAGTATCTTTAAGAAGTTTAAGATAACGATTTCATTTCACTCTGAATTACCTTTTGAATTTCTCTTTGGATTCCCTATTTCTTGCTGTATATGTAGTAGGAGGAGTGGTCAATACTGAGGCGTATGAGAGAAACAGTCATTCAAAGCAAAAATATCTGGTAAACATGACTTAGATACTGTGAAGCACATCTCTTCTGCTGCAAGCTCTTTGATTTCCATATTTTGAAAGGTGGTAGTATGAACCAAAATAACAACAAAATGTTCTATAAGCATGTCCCCTAAAGTGCGTATCTTAAGGGCTATAAGAAGTTGTTGATCTTCGCTGTTGTGAGGCACATATCTTCTTCTGAACAAGTGTGCCTTCAGTGTTTTCACAGAGCATTAATGCCTTAGTGCCGCCTCTACTGCGGAAATACCAGCTCTACCACTGCATGTGCAGCCGACGGGCGCTGAGGCATTGGTGTGCCGATTTCATCAAAAGGCCCGTATACCCATGAGAGGGTGGCGATGTAGCAAAAGTGCAGAGCATATGCGGAGTGGGACGAGGCCTCATTACGTCATTAAAGTGAGGATACGTTAATTCACACACGGTTAGGAGCAAGGAACTGGCGTAACAAACGTGCCACAATTGAGTATAAAAACTGTTGTTACTGTTACAATACTGACAATTTATGCGTCGCATTTGTCATTTGTTATGACAGTAAACGAAGTATGTGATAAGCTTTTCGATATATTACGTATTCCTGCATTTTCTAGAGCAACTGAATCATTTCGAGACCTACAAGTTATGGATCTCTGGGTGTATTTCGCCTATCATCACTGAATTAAAATTACACTTTTAGCGTCATATATTTTGATTCCAATTATGTGCGACTTTATAGGAACTCTAACGCTTGTAACCAGGCACAATAAACTCTTCAGAAATCTGTTCAAGGAATGACATAATATTGCAAAGCGGCAGCTACCTGCATTCTGTATACATTATTGTGCAACTATGAAACGAGTAAGACAAAAATTCTGATCTCGCAATATTAACTAGGCCTTTATCGCAAAAACAATGCTTCCACAATATCATATTCGTGGTTTTCAAAAAGCTGAAACGTATATTATATTCGTCTGCGAGGGCACTGATAAAGTGGCGTTTACCCCGGCAGCATATGATGGAATGTCTGCGAAGCCCACCTGCATAGCTTGCAGCAGCATTTCAGGAGCGAGCTGAAGATTGTCCATCAGAGACTGATGGTAGGCTCTCCTATTACAGACACTGTGTCTTTGAAGTTAGGCGGACCGTGTGAAATAAAGACTCTTTCTTTCCAATTCCACAACCCCGCACCTAAAGCCTCGTCTTTTTGTAGCGAGACGGTATTGCTTTTGGCGCTGGGGCACTGAAAAGGGCCGCTGATTGGACTCCAGGGGATTGGGAGCTCTGTAGTCCCTTGCTGGATCAGGATATCCGTTTTATTTTACCGTGCAGTCTTTCGGCGGTCAACGTATGCGGTGTGGATCTCGTAATTCTCGTGTTTTGATATGTGGCACATGGTCTCTTAGCATGCTAGAATGACAACCTCATGTTTTCAGAATCCGTTACTCACATCCACCTTTTCATTTCTAATCGAAGTCACTCACTTGATTGCACACGGATGCTAGATTGACTTGAGATGATTTTTTAGTAGACACAAAATTTTGTCGAACTAGGATGCTATATTTCCATATGCCTCAGAATTAGATAAATTAGAAAAATATTACAACGCAGCTTCGTATGTAGGATTGTTGTAAGTTCCGAAGAAGATATCAGAAGACTCACATGAGTTCCATCGAATTTGAACCACGTTAAAGCTGTAACAATTGCTAATCGAAAAGAGAATACGTTCTGGTGCCTCATATAAGCTCTGCAGAAACTAAAACAGAAAGATATTATTCCATTTTTTCAATAATAACGTAACTACATTCCCCATTAAAACTCAAAATATTTTCTATTAGGTTTTCCGTCCCTTTATTTAATAGTTATGAGGGTATGAGTGAGCTTCATTTTCAATATACGGTCGTTGGGAATCAGCAATGGCTGTTATGAATCAACCGCAGAGGCGGAAGTATGTAGCACCTTTCGATGTTAGGAAATTAGGAGGGAAGTGCTGAGGAGGTGAAATTCGGGCGATAGAGCATTTTCCCGAGAAGTACTAAGGTTGCGAATTCGAGCTCCGGAAAAAAAAAAAAAAAGTTTTTAAGCGGCAGACAGTATTAAAACTGAATGGTGAAGTCAACGTTCTGCAGAAACAACTGTATTACCTTAAAGACTCAACGTTGCAACATCTCAATAATTAAGAATGATATAAATAGTGTCAGACTAGTACTCGACGATGTGGTGATTACCATGTAACGACGAATGAAACAAGTTCACCCCTTATACAAGAGCCTCGCAGCGATAGGCCAGTTTACAGAAAAGACACTTATAAATGCGGTAAGATTCCCGTCGATAGGTACCTAAGGCTCTTGATAAATAACTTCAACAAACAGACTATTTATACATTTATGGTAGTTTTACGTATACTCGTCAGGATATACAGCCTACACGACTAACATTTTAGGTTTGAAAATGCTTTAAATTTTAATTTAGAAGGTCACTGGGTATAGACAGTTTTGAACCATCGATGGCTCCGTGGGTATATGATCGAGAGTCAATTAGCTAAAATTTAAAAGTTTAAAAATACACGGTTGTAAACAATATTGCTTATAGTCGACCAATGGCGCACTGTCACTTGTGAATAATATTTCTTTCGTCCTTATTTTGTGCGCATCCCGAATTAAAATTCCAAGGTATCACTGATTTCATTAAGAACAATAATTTTGAGTGATACTTTGGTACCAACTAGAGCATTTCTCTGCGACGGTACACTTCTTACGTTAACTTGACGACTCTTGTGCCTATAACTCATGTGGTAGTATTGTGTACAATTATAAGCTCTAAACGGCACTGCAAAGATTAGAGAGTGTTCAAGCTAACTAAGCACAACGATCTCTTGTTTATTACAGAGCCTTGAACATAACAGTGCCTTCAACGACGAAGAAAATATTTAATTTCATAAACATATCTTAAAACTTCTAATAAAATTTCTATTTTTGAGTTATTAAATGATATATTTTGCTATATAAAGTAATCGGCTTGAGGCTTCCGTACAAGAGACAGATCTTAACTGTCGCATTTCGGTATTTAGTCTCAAAATCGTAAGGATCGTAAAAGGACAGTAACTTTTGTGGTAAGCATAATTTTAGCAACGAGCTTCGCTACAGTTCAGGTAGCCGCTAGATGATGTGATCATAAAGTGGTATGGGACCTCGGTCGTCCATAATGCATGACGACAGGGACGCTCTGAAGATGGGAGAAGCGGGCGGAGAGCCCCACCCGAGGAGCATAAAGTGCGTAGACGCAAGTGATACTGGCACATTACGGCGCCCTGCGTCGTGTTCAGTATTCTACGACCTTCCCCCGTACGTATGCAGCCTCCTGTCTCTTCTTCAAAATCCCTCACAACAGATATCGCAGACTTTGTAGTCTGAAACAAAAGTTATTGTGAAAAATAAAGCAGTACAATGACATTAATAAATGATTCAATAATTTTTGGAAGAACATGAAATCGACTTAAGGTTAACTGCCCGTTGCCGAGCTTTGGCAGATGAATTTACCATACTTTCAGCAAAACTAAGGAAGAAATAACTCAAAGAAATCAGTCAGAGAAGAAAGTAGACGCAACAGGTCTAAGACTTTAACCTGAAAAATCAGATTACAGGCCAGACAAAAAGATTAAATAGAAAGTTCTGTTGAAGTTAATAATGTTGGAGAAATTATACAAGCGAATACAATAAAGTGTTTCAGTGCCTGTGTTGTTCAGAAGTACAATGCAGTGCTCCTTGGGACCCCCCTTCCAATCCTGCGATCAGTAAATACAGAATTTAGATGGTTGCGGACATCCAGAGTGAAGTGAGGTGTATACCAACATGTTTCTGATTCTTAGCATGTTCTGTCGCGGGACAATGTAAATACGATACAACAGCTCAACTTTATCTACAAGTAAAGCAAACAAACCTGCATCGTGACTTCCTACTAACAAGGCTAGTCCTCATTGTTTCCTTGCAGAAAATAAAGGATGTACATATAAATAAAATAGCACAGTACAAACAGTACATGTAAACTTGTTCGCATGTTACTTGTAAATAACCTGAAAGGTAGCAATGAGAACCAAAGCGATAGACAAGTTTACTTCCATAACTTCTTAAGCTAGCTTCTCCAACCTCAAGTTATCTACCTCGGATTGTTCAGTGCAGCATTCTCTATGTCCTTTTGCATTTTTTCACGCTCTTACGAAACCACTCTGTATGGAAACTGAAGTTGTTACGTGATTTAGAGAGGTCAATAACAACATAAAAATGACATACGATTGTACGAAGTAATTACCCATTAGACAAAGTCTCTTCATCCAGATATGGTTCTAGCACAGATAGTGTCAAAACTATGCTCCTGACTTCATATGTAACTTGTTCTTGGTAACAGGCCTTCATTAAAGTGGATTAGCTAAAAATCGTATAAGTACTTCTCACTTTAGGAGTCTTCTGCTTCACATCAAAACAATAATCAAAATCTTAGGGTACCTTTCGGAACATGTCTCATTCAGTCAATGAAGTAAAGCCGAAAATATACACTCACAGCGGTCAATGGGGAGCAGCAGTTACGGCACTGGACTCGCACTCGGCAGAGACAGGTTTCAGATCAACATCAGGCCCTCCTTATTTCGTTTTCCCTGGTTTATATAAATAACACAAGGCAGCTGCTATAACGGTTTAGTTGGAAAGACGTCCCTGACTGTCTGGCGTATCGATGCTAGTAGTCTCACCGTCCTCTATGATAACATCGTCGTCGACGTTCGCAGATCACAGTTTACCTTCTCTCTTCTTCTGTAAGAAGTATTTGTTTCATGCTCAAACACTGGTTTATGTATAAGCTTCTCTTGGACAGAAAACTTACTTTAATGAAAGTTACTTGGATTGGTTATCATAAGAATTTGGTCTTCTATCTGACATATCAGATCTAAGTTTTATGTCTAAGAAGTAACGTGTAATACTGCGTACGCAATGATAAGGTAAAGTGGGTCACACAGTGGTGCGACAACTGTTGTCGTAGGAAAGAGGGACAGGAGCAGAATGAATTAGCTGATAAGTAACACAATAAACAGAAGATTTACTTAGCTGGTATATCCCAAACGGCATGAAACCTTATTACAATTAATACTGCAGGAAAGAGTGCCCAATTATCACAACGTCCACAAGGATGAGGCAAGGACGGAGGTGTCATAGCAAGGTGGTTCCAAGGGTGAGTGGCTGCCACCGGCCGTCCAATATGGCGGCAGCAGAGGTCACTCATGGTACAGAGCCACTGGAGGTGTGGCGCAGCTGGTACGCACGACTAAGTCCACCAGGTCCTGTGTGACCGCTATCGGCGTCAGATGGAAACTTCAATTCCGTTGCTAAGGTACCTGTGGGGTGGCATCGATATGTGGTACCAAAAGAAGTATTAAAAAAAAAAGGCAAGAAAGAAGGGGTATAGAGGGTACTTGCTAGAAGAAGGGAAATGTTAGTAGGACTTCTTTGTATAGATATAAAATAACACTGAATAGAAAAATTTGAGGGGAAAATCGTAAAGGTAGATCAAAAGTACAATGCACAAAATGAATTACAGACGATTTAGTGTACAACAATTAGAAAGAGAGGAAAAGCTGGAGGTCGACATCATAGTTTTCGATAGTCTGATCTAGGGAACTATGTGGTTTATTGTGATTAACATTGAATGTATACAGTAACATGACCAAAAACGTTCTTGTACAGTAGGGCCCACATAAATGCAAATGTGTGGCTAAAGCCCGCCACTGACTACATTTGAAATGCTAACTTTTCGGTTAAATCTCCGTCTAACTGGAAACAAATAACGTTGTTTGATATCTACACAGCAAAGGAAAGAATGTTGCTACTTTATCTTGACATGGACAGACCTTTTCCAGTACGTGAGGCTGTACTGCGTGACTACTGAGGAAATACGTAATCATTTAAATGTCACGTTTTAAGAACGCATAACGATGGTAGGGTTTAGTGTACCGCATTTATGATAATGTACTTGAATGTAGAAGGCAACGGAAGTGACTAAGTTCATTACTAATAGTATTACCAAAAATGATAACAAGCAACTAATTTGGAAAGCTGTAGATGACTATATGACAGTTATGGCGATTTTTAGTAAGAAAGCGTTTTTATTTACTACAGCTAACGAATATCTCGGATGTAAACTGCGAAGGGCGAAGAAAGCTTCGAGCTGTAGAGGGAAGTTGCTATGATCAAGAATTATCGATAAATTCTATGTGTACGTTAGTAAGTGGGGGCTAGAGAAGAGTTCAATAATTTCATTCAAAGTAATCAGTCCTTCCACTCTTTCACGATAGTGTACATCTCTTCCAATTGGGTGTAAGCTTCCCCAGACAGATCATTCTTGATAATCTGTTTTTCGGCATCGTAGTCCATTCTTTCTGCTGGTCCCTCAAAACAGGAAATAGTCAATATTACTTAGTTGGACTTGCAAGTATCGGTGCTTCCTGAAATGTTTTGGATTTACTTCTTTCGTCGTCTTGTAGCTTTAGTATTTCTTTATTTCGAAATTTATCTACCTGTATCTGCGTCTAGAAATTCTGATCATGAAATTTGAAAACCCAGATCGGTGGTAATGCCGGCTGACAAAACAAGTAATTTCCTTTCAAGAAATAAACTCAGTAAGTAATTGTAGTAAACCCATATAATTTACAGTAAGAAACACAAATAAAACGCTTTAGAGGTTTCTACTTTTGGTTACCTGTTAACTGTTGCGGTAATCTCAATGCATGTATTTTGAACATCTGTAATTTCTACTGTAAACATCGGATCACAGAGGACAAAGAAATCTTTGTATGCTTGGATTACACCAGAAAGTACGATGGTGCTCTGATAATCACTGTTCGAACCAGACTAAGTTCTAGGGGACTGATGACCTAAGATGTTAAGTCCCATTGCGTCAGAGCCATTTTTTTTAACCAGACTACTGGAAGCCCTTCGTAACTGGACATCAATAGCTACCATCCATTTCATGCAGCCGGTCACTGCGGCAGAGCCCCATCATATAATGATTCTTTCATCTCAAAATGATAATGAAGCATGTTTATATCAAGTGTAACTGCCATTTTCACATATTGTGGCCACTCCACTTTACTTAAATTACTACTGGATCACTATATCCATTGCTATGACATGTACATTTGTTGTCTACTAACAACAAACCAAAGTACCTCTTCTGTCGCATGACTTCCGGTATTTTATGAGTGGAAGAACTGTGTAAAGCTTACAGATACAAATTTGTGATTACTGAACGATATTTTCAAAAATTAGACCTAAAGAGATAACATTCGATCCTTCCAGATGGTGCCACTGTGCCACATCTGCTGTGACAGAAAAATCACGAGAGACAATCACTTGGTCTGTGTAGTGCATAAAGATGGGTTTAGAGCTGTGCACCAAGCGCCTACTCTCCGTGACCTTTTTTTTTTTTTTTTTTCTCCTCACGTACAAGGCTACTTGTGATGCACTTGTCTTTCTCATCCCCGATTTCATTGACATCTCGTTAAAACTGTTCCAGCGTTCAAGATGTTCTGCAACGGTCGGCGTAGCCAGTATACACTATGTGATCAAAAGTGTCCTGACACCTGGCAGAAAATGACTTAAAAGTTCGTGGTGACCTCTATCGGTGATGCTGGAATTCAATATGGTGAGTCCCACCCTTAGTCTTGATCAGTGCTTCCACTCTCGCAGGCATACGTTCAATCAAGTGCTGGAAGGTTTCTTGGGGAATGGCAGTCCATTCTTCACGGAGTGCTGCACTGAGGAGAGGAGTCGATGTCGGTCGGTGAAGCCTAGCACGAAGTCGGCGTTCCAAAACATCCCGAGGGTGTTTTATAGGATTCAGGTCAGGACTCTATGCAGGCCAGTCCATTATAGTGATGTTATTGTCATGTAACCACTCTACCATAGGCAGTGCATTATGATCGCTTTGAAAGATGCAACCGCCATCCCCGAATTGCTCTACTACAGTGTGAAGCAAGAAGGTGTTTAAAACATCAATGTAGGCCTGTGCATTGATAGTGCCACGCAAAACAACAAGTGGTGCAAGCCTCCTTCATGAGAAACACGACCACACCATAACTCCACCGACTCCGAATTTTACTGTTGGCACCACACACGCTGGCAGATGACATTAACCATACCCTCACCCTGCCATCGGAACGCCACATTGTGTACCGTGATTCGTCACTCACACAATGGTTTTCCACTGTTCAATCATCCAATGTTTACCCACCGTGCCCCAAGTGAAGCGTCGTTTGCCGTTTATCGGCATGATATGTGGCTTATGAGCAGTCATTCACTCGACAATGAAATCAAGTTCTCTCACTTCACGCGTAACTGTCATAGTACTTGCAGTGGATCCTGATGCAGTTTGGAATTCCTGTATGATGGTCTGGATAGATGTCTACATATTACACACTATTACCCTCTCCAACAGTCGGTGGTCTCTCTCAGTCAACAGGCCTGTACACTTTTGTGCTGTACGTGTCTCTTCACGTTCCCACTTCACTATCACATCGGAAACAGTGGACCTAGGGATGTTTAGGAATGTGGAGATCTCGCGTACAGACGTATAATACAAGTGACACCCAAACACCTGACCACGTTCGAATTTAGTGAGTTCCGCGGAGCGCCGTATTCTGCTCTATCACGATGTCTAATGACTACTTAGGTCGCTGACATGGTGTACCTGGCAGTAGGTGGCACTACAATGCACCTAACATGAAAAACGTATGTCTTTGGAGGTGTCCGGATACTTTTGCTCAAATATTGTATTTTGAAGAGTAGATAAATCTTACAAGGAAGATCAACTGCTAGGTCAGTTAATACCTTTTACGTAATGCCCGTATGGGCACGGTGGAAGAGCTATTTCTTATTTACAAGTAATACTTCATTGTGTTGCGCCACTGATAGCGAAGGAACATACAAAACAGAGACACTGTGGTATTAGCGATAACACTTCGAATCCTTGCCTTTTTTTTCTTTTGGATCATCAATATCTTCTGACTGGTTTTATGCGGCCCGCCACGAATTCCTCTCCTGTGCTAACCTCAGCAACTCAAAGTAGCACTTGTAACCTACGTCCTCCATTATTTGCCGGATACATTCCAATCTCTGTCTTCCTCTACAGTTTTTGCCTTGAACAGCTCCCTCTAGTACCATGGAAGTCATTCCCTACATCTACATCTACATCTACATACATACTCCGCAATCCACCATACGGCAAGTCTTAACAGATGTCCTATCACCCTATGCATTCTCCTTGTCAGTGCTTTCCACATATTGCTTTCGTCTCCGATTCTGCACAGAACCTCTTCATTCGTTACCTTATAAGTCCACCTAATTTTCAACATTGGCCTGCAGCACCACATCTCAAATGCTTCGAGTCTCTTCTGTTCCGGTTTTCCCTCAGCCCATGTTTTACTACCATCCAATGCTGTACTCCAGACGTATCTTCTCAGAAAATTTTTCCTCAAGTTAAGGCCGATATTGGTATTAGTAGACTTCTCTTGGACAGGAGTGACCTTTTTGCCATTGCTAGTCTGCTTTTGATGTCCTCCATGCTCCGTCCGTTACTCATTATTGTATTGCCTAGTTAGCAGAGTTCCTTAACCTTCTCATTCCTCACCGTATCAGTTCATCTAATTTTCAACATTCGTCTGTAGCAGCAGAATCTCAAATGCTTCTATTCTCTTCTGTTCCGGTTTTACCTACAGTCTATTTTTCACTCCATACAATGGTGTGCTCAAACGTACATTCTCAGAAAGTTCTTTCTAAACTTAAGGCCTATGTTTAATACTAGTAGACTTCTCTTGGCCAGGAAAGTCCTTTTTGCTAGTGCTAGTCTGATTTTGACGTCATCCTCGCTCCATCCGTCATTTGTTATTTTGCTGCTTAGGTAGCAGAATTCCTTAACGTCATCTACATTGCGACCATCAATCCTGATGTTAAGTTTCTCGCTTTCTCGTTTCTGCAACTTCTCATTACTTTCGCCTCCTTAGATTTACTCTCGATCTGTATTCTGTACTCACTGGACTTTTTATTCCATTCAGCGGATCATGAAATTCTTCTTCACTGTCATCAGCGAATCGTATCATAGATATCCATTCACTTTGAATTTTAATCCCACTCCTGAACCATTCTTTTCTTCCATCATTCCTTATTCGGTGCACAGATTAAACGGTAGAGGCGAAAGATTGCATCCTTGAGTTACACCCTTTTTAATCGGAACACTTCGCTCTTGGTCGTCCTCTCTTATTATTCGATCTACACTCTTGTAGATGTTATATATTACACGTCCCTCCTTACAGCTTACCTCTATATTTCTCAGAATTTCGAACGTCTTTCACGATTTTACATTGTCAAACGCTTTCTCCAGGTCGACAAATTCTATGAGTGTCTCTTGATTTTTCGTTAGTCTTGTTTCCATTATCAACCGTAACGTCAGAATTACCTCTCTGATGCCTTTCTTTTTCTTAAAACAAAACTGATCGACATCTAACACATGATCAGTTTTCTTTTCCATTCTTTTGTATATTATTCTTGTCAGCAACTTGGATGCATGAGCTGATAAGCTAATTCTGGGATAGCTCTCGCACTTGTCAGCTCTTGCTGTCATCGGAATTGTGTGAATGAAATTTTTCCGAAAGTCGGATTGTATATCGCCAGACTCGTACATTCTACACACCAACGTGAATAGTCATTTTGTTGGCACGCCTCCCTATGATTTTAGAAATTCTGATGGAATGTTAGCTGTCCCTTCTGCCGTATTTGATCTTAAGTCCTCCGAAGCTCTCTTAAATTCTAATACTGGATTCCCTAGCCCTTCTAAATCGACTTATGTATCTTCTGCTATCACATCACACAAGTTTTCCCCTCTCATATATGCCTTCAGTGTTCTCCTTGCACCTAACTGCTATCTCCTCTGCATTTAACAGTGGAATTTCCGTTGCACTCTTAAGGTTACCACCCTTGCTTTTAATTTCACCGAAGATTATTATAACTTTCGTGTATACTGAGCCAATCTTTTGGACAATCCTTCCTTCTTAGATTTCTTAACATTTTTCATGCAGCCACTTCGCCTTAGCTTCTATGGACTTCCGGTTTATGTCATTCTTCAGCAACTTGTATATCTATGTTCCTGAATTTCTCTGAACGTTTTCGTACTTCCATTTTTCAACGATCAATTGAAGTATGTCTTCTGTTATATATGGTTTCTTCGCAGGTAACTTCTTTGTACCAATGTTTTTCTTTGCAACTTCTGTGAGTGCTCTTTTTAGAGTTGTCCATTCCTCCTCAACTGTACTACCTACTGAGCTATTCTTTGTCGTTGCATCTGTAGGCTTAGAGAACAAGCGTATCTCGTTCTCCTTAGTACATCCCCATCCCACTTCGTCGCATATTGATTCCTCCGGACTAATCCCTTATACCTCTTAAACTTCAGCCTACTGCTCATCAGTTCTACACTGTGATCTGAGACTATATTTGCTCCTGGATACGCCTTATAATTTGATTTCGGAATTTCTGTCTGACCACGATGTAATCTAACTGAAATTTTCGTGTATCGCCCTGCATTTTTCGTGTATAATACCTCCTCTTGTGATTCTTGAACAGGGTAATCTCTGTTACTAGCTGAAATCTATTACAGAATTCAATTGGTCTCTCTCCTGTCTCATTTCTTGTCCAAAGTCCATATCCTCCGATAACATTTTCTTCTGTTCCTTCACCAACAATTGGATTGCATTCCGCCATGACTATTAGACTGTTCTCTGCCAACATACTGAAATACCCGTCATATCGTCATATACTTTCTCTTCATCTTTAGCTTGCGACGTCGGCATGTGTTCCAGAACTACCATTGTCGGTGTTGGTTGCTGTCGTTTCTGATAACAACGCTATCAATGATCTGTCTACAGTAACACACTCTCTGGACTACTTTCTTTTTCATAATTAATTCTATTTCCGTTGTACCATTTTCTACTGTTGGTGATATTACCCTAAACTCATCTGACCACAAATTCTTCTTCCCATTTCACTTCCCTGCCCCCTACTACATGTAGACTGAGCCTTTGCATTCCCCTTCTCGGATTTCAATTTCTAATTTTACACGCCCCGACTCGTAGAATTTCATATTGCAGAATGCGGGTGACTTCTTATGCCGGAAGTCTTCGGCCGCCATTGCTGATTATTAATAGAAATTTAAGCAGTGTGGGGTTTCAAACCCGGGACAGAGCATGTTTTGATTCCTAACGAAAGATGCTACCCCTAGTCCACATCTGCTAATTGGTTTCTAGTTTACTGCCTATGACACATGACACATGTATTTTTTCTTAATGTAGAAAATAGCCATCAGAAGAGAGGGGGTTGAAAAACTGCGTTCCTTAGAAGAAACTCTTTATAAATTCGGTAAGCTTTAAGTACGATTATTATGATTGATAGAAAGTACAGGGGTATACATTCTAAATACTGTTTGTTAGAGTTTGAAACACTTAAACACTCCTGAACAGGGTAAAACATGCGATGTATTTACTAGTTGTTTATTGTAATCAGGAAGCTAGTAATACAATGCTCTTAACAAATGAAATAACACTAGTCTCATACAGACATGATTTTATGTATTTAGACTGAAGCAGCGAGTGAAAATTTGTACCAAGTATCGGAATCGAGCCCGACCATTCACTGTATACACAAAAAATCGTACCTGTATGAGACCAGTAAAGTCCCTAAAATTGTTTCGTTTCATTTGTGTAATTTCCTGCACCTGGGATTCAGGCTGGATACCTTCAATGCCGAGTTGCTATTCCTGCGTAAGTGTGAATTTAAAGTAGGCTGGGGTGGAAATGAAAATTTGGGTCGACGTGGGAGGTGTGCAAGGGTAACACGAGCTGTTGTGTTAATCATCGTGCCAAAGGATTCTGGCTTTAGCGACCACTGGGAGTGGACGTGCCGTACTTCCGCCTGTGGATCACGTGACCTCGTGTTTGTTTACATTGCGTGGACTTCGCACACTAAGATCATGGAAAATATGTTCAGGAAATCGACTTTACGTTTCAACTTTCGCTGGACCCAAAGCCTTAGATGTGATATGTTTCTTCTGTGAAGAGGCGAAGATCCCGCCATCGGAACATCTAGGTATCCACCTCTCGATTCTGAGCAACATCGTTTACTTAAAAATGATTAATTCCACTGAGTGCGAGCGCATTTAGAGCGGGATCAAACAGGGATCCATTTCCGTCACGCTAACAGTAACGTCGACGCGATCAAATTTGAACATGCGGGATTAGGCGTTAGAACTATTCGCGTGCTAGAGCAGTCATTCCACGTACCTGCAGAGGACCTCAAAGCGGGATTCCGGCCGTACGGCGCTTTTTATGATCCTAAAGCAGAATGCTGGACCCACTTCACCACATGCCCTGTTCTTAACGTGGTTTGTCGGATCACAATTGATCTGCACAGCCATTTTCCGTCTTATCTAACCATCAGCGGATGTCGGGCGTGGAAAAGTGGGGCACAACAGATCTGAATGTATGCAGTGACAGATAATGCTGCTACTAACTGTAGGAGTGGTCTACAGCATTTCCGATCACATATGCGACGACGCTTAAGTCGCCGCCAGCCGCCCGACAGCTCGCGGAATCACGTGAACGGCTGGTGGATCCGCTCCTTAACGAACCGGCTGTGGACGAGGTGACTGACGATGTGATTTCAGCAATGTCCTCAGTTACCATGCTTGCTCCTGCTGCGCCTGTGGCCGACTTTGATGGCGAACGTGACTCCTTGGTCGACTTTCTGGTTGCCCCGACGGGTTCCTTTATATCTGACCGGCGCGACTCCCGCCCGTCTTCGGACACGGTAAGACGGTTGCTTAAACAACGCTACCCTAAGCGACGCGAGAAGGAGGCGCCGTACAACGTCGGAATGGGACTCTTCGCCCTGTTCAAATGATACACTACCTGTTGCAGACATCACTGTTTCTGGGTCTGAGACCATGGACGACGGCATCGCCAGTGCGTCTGTGAAAAGGCGGCCTTCAGTGGCTCTCTCATCGACGGCACGGAATGTGCCTGCTTCTGAAGCAACTACCGAAGAAGGAACGATACCAGCCGATTTGGCAGTGTCGGCGGCGTGGAGCGAGGATTTTGAAGAAGTAGCAACTCCCGTACAGTAGTCTCTACCGTTACGGGAGGCGACCTGCTGATGCCAACTTCTGCGCCCGGCGAGGGTCGCCGGCAGCACTTGCTGCCGGGTGGCTCCACATCTTCACATTAGCGACCTGCAGCCCCGCACCGTGACAGGGCACAGCTTGACCCCTACCGATTCGTGACACTGAATGTCAATGGCATTGCGTGCTGGTTAAGATCCAAAGGAAATGATATGGACTTCGGAACTAGACACTGCACTGTTACAGGAGGTGAATTTAGCAGCGCTACACTGAATAGCAGGAAATGACTTCTATGCCTCCCATGGAGATCACCTTGGTCGTGGAGGTCTATGTACTCGAAGGCATCCTGATTAACTTCGTCATGTACCTCCCATCGGACAGGGGTGTGGATTTTACCATTCACTCCACACGTGTCATTAATGTCTGTGCTCCATCTGGTATTGGACGTCGGAGTGAAAGAGCACGTTTTATGTGTAGGTGATTGCCCATTGTTCTTAGGTCGATATGAACATCTTCTCTTTGGAGAAGACTTTAATTTCGTACTCGGCCGGAAAGATCAATACCCGAATTTTACACCATGCCAGGAGCTGTCTCATTGTTCGTGATCTAGCCCTGTGGGATACCTGGCAGGTACGGCGCGGAGACAACCCGTGCTTCACCTTTCACACGAGCCATTCCGCTAGACGGTTAGACCACATTTATATCTTCCAGAGGCTGATTGACGCGGTATTCGATGTAGAGTGCTGGCCTCTGGTGTTCTCTCACCACTGCATGTACTTGTGTACATTGCTCCTTTCCTGCCAGGTGATATGGAGGAGTCGAGTACCATGGAAATTCAACACCCAGCAACTGCTGGATCGTGATTGTCTTCAACATATCACTGAGATGTGGACAATATGCGAACAGCATCTTAGATCCTACGCGTGGGCAGGTGTCTGAAATACGTCACCGATGCTTCGGCCCACATTCATCACTTACAGCAGGGAGATGGCCGCTTGGCACAGGCTCACTGCAGACTACTACTTCAGCGCCCTCAGCGACCTTGACGGCCAGCCACCCTCCCCGGAAGTACAAACTGAAAGCAGCATGATTAAGGCGAAGCTACTAGTGAGTACTGTGGTGCGTACCCGCAGACCTGATGTGGTGTGGGGGACAGAATCCGTCCATGCACCATACTGTGCAAGATCGCAGACACAGTAGACAAAACTTATTCGCCCAACTCGTGGATTATCTTGCGGATCACCTTCCAAGCGGGTATAGCCGAAAGCTTTGCACAACATTATCGCCGGGACTACTGTACCGTTGATGGGGCCGTCCTGGACTACGATCCTATCGCCGAGGACGTTCCGCAAACCCTTACACGTGAGGAAGGGGGTTACCTTAATAGAACATATCACCACCTTGAATGTCACTACCGCTATCTTCAGGGGTGCACTTAGCAAGTCACCAGGCATCGACGGACTCCCTAGTGAAGCCAGCCGCTGTGGCTGAGCGGTTCTAGGAGTTTTTTCTGGAACCGCGAATCCTGCCTCTGGCATGGATGACTGTGATGTCCTTAGGGTAGTTAGGTGTAAGTAGTTCTAAATTCTTGGGGACTGATGACCTCAGATGTTAAGTCTCATGGTGCTCAGAGCCATTTGAACCATTTTGAACTCCCTACTGAAATCTATTGTACGTTTTGTGGTCTCATGTTCTTCACGATGGACGGCGATGTATAATGAACTGATCACATCTGCAGTGTCGATTCCACCAAGTCTTGTCGAGGGCATTATTGCTTCTGTTCTTAAACGGGCACATGGATTTACTGAGAGCCATTACCACCTTATAATCTTACTAAATACTGATACAAGATTTCTGCGCGGTTATTGGCAGCGCACTGCTGACCCCTCTTACCACATGTCCTATCCACCGAGCAAACTACGCCATGCGCTACAGTTAACGTCCAAAGAGGAACTGGAGGCTGTCGCGAAGCGATTGCGCTGGCAGGGGCTTGCAGATTTCGTGCGGTGATTGTTGCCGTAAATTTTGACAGCGCGTTTGACAGGGTGCGCTATGTCTTCCTATATTCTGTATTAGAACTGGGCTTCCCTGGCCAGTTTCTCTGTGTTTCTCTGTGCCCTTTACCAGCGCGCGTTCTTTGGTCCAGGTCAATGGGAGTGTGGCGGGTCCGATATCTATTCAACTGTAGGTTCGACAAGGCTACCTCCTGTCCATGTACCTTTATGCAGCAATGCTGGAACCGCTCATAAGCCGGCTGACGACGCAGTTGTCTGGACTACCATTACACTTTCCGATGTTGTGCATGCGCAGATGACCTCCTGCTGCTATTTAGTCCTCGGGAAGAGGTTGCACGTATCCTCGACACCGTCGCGGCTCATGGGAGAGCAGCTGGAAGTGTGATGAATGTTCGTAAATCCACGGCGCTGTCTATTGGTCTCTCTCTACCCCCGGAAGATCTGGCACCCCTGTACTGTGTCCAACACTTCCGCTATCTTGGGATCACATTTACATCGTCGACGCGTTGTAGACCGGTGGTCAACTTTCGTCAAGTTTTGAGAATTGCCTACATGATGATCAGTCACAGCTTGAATCCTTTGCAGCGTATTACCTACCTGACTGCGTATGTAGCAACCAGAATTGTTCATATTGCGCCGATTCTGCCGCTGCTGTTTACGTAGGACGTTGTATTCAAGCGGCATTCAGATGTTTTCTGACTACTCGGTCCATCTTCAAAGTACTCTGTGACACACCCACTCGTCCGCCGCGTGCAGGAGTGCTTGGTCGGTGATGAATGTTCGCTATTGTGCGGCAGCACTTTACATGGTCTCGAGGTAGAAACAATTGCGCATTGCCGAGGCCTACTTTACGCACCATTTACTTGCCGTCCTTGTAGCTGTATCCCTCTCCCCGTCGGTCCCGGTCGGTAGCATCAGGCCGGCGTTTGCACACGTCGCGGCCTTCATTGTGGAACTGTTATACTCGCGCCGAACTCTCACGAACGCGCCTACCTCGGGCGAAGGGTTTCTACGCCCTTTTCTTACTTGGTGTCGCTTGTAACGTCGTAGAACACAAGTTCCCGTTGTTGCGGTGGCAGTACATTCATCACAGCAACTTTCCGACGCGTATCAGTTCTACTTGCTTTGTGCGAGCTGTGGGAAGCATCCAACTAATCAGCAGCTCCATGCCATAAAACTGACGGATTTTCCCCTCTACGCCGTCTGTCGTAACGTCGACAGTGATCATCCCCGATTCAACTGTGGAACATTTGCGGATGTCTGGTTGTTGAAGTGACAAATGGTCACGTGTTTTCTACGAGAACTGCCGCATGTTTTTTACCCAGTCAGCGGTGGATTTTCCTCCAATAAACTAACGGGCAGTTCTCTGGATAAAGGGCTTGACTGTGGTCAATCTATATGGAGATGCTTCTCACACGCGCCGTGATCTTTGGCAATACTTGCAGACTGTACATGCAGTGGTTGCGCGCAGTTCCCGTTATCCCGCGTATTTTGTCAATTACATTAACAGCGCTTATATCACGCGCTCACTTAATTGGAGTGTTCCACGCGTGGCAGGTGCCCGCCCGATTCGGGATGAAACATGACGCGTCTACTGCTTGGACTCGGCCCGCCTGTCATCCTGTATCTCCTTGCGGGACTTCCAGAGTTCCCGATGGGTGAACTAACTTTAATTTGTTTTCCTCTGTATATATGTGCACAAAAATGAAATAAAGATATAAGTAAAACTAATATGAGCAATCTGAAGGTGCAGCACGGCGGCGGGGAGGGGGAGGTATTGTGGCCAGGCCTCGGGATTCGACCGCTGCTCACCTTGTCTCCTCCCATATGTAGCTAACTGTGACCCTAACAAACCGAAAGCAAAAAATAAATACACAAATAAAATAAAAAATTAATTAAAAGGGAAGATGCTTTCCCTATTTCAAGCATTGAGAAATGTAAAAAAGAAACAAGAAAAAAGGGGTAGTGTCTTTGATCAAAACGTCCTGCGTCCACGTTCGATAAAAAAAGTTGGCTAAGTAAGCAGGAGACCTGGGTTCGATTCCTAACTTTAGCACGAATTCTTACTCGCCGCTGCAGTATGTAGACACACAATGCTCCTTAGCTGAGGACGTTTAGTGTAGTCATACGTCCAGACACTTTAGAAAATCTATAAGGTAGTTGCTGATGACTTTGGGGTCACATCTAAACTTGTGATCTGATGTATATAAATGTATCACTCCACATTTGATGCTCATCCACGTTAATCAAACTATTCCAGTCCTCTTATCGCTGTCAACAATTAGTTAACATTTCCCTTGTTCCCAGTGCTTCTATGTCGATTAATTGTAGCATTCCTCCTGCTCACATACTCGTTCCCATGTACAAGGGTTTCTTAAACCAAGCAGACAAGACTCACCCATTCTTCCTCAATTTTCCCTCATTTTGTTGTATTGTCCGTCAATGTATGTGTGTTTTCCCTTAATTTTCGTAATTTTAACGATTTTATGTCACTACTGCGCACTATTCCTCTAATCCTATCCCGAATGTCACGTGTAGTGAATCCATACAGCCTCTATCCCGGTACTACCATGACCTATAATGGCCACAACACGTAACCGATACACACAAACAATTACACTGATTAAGTGTTTTAAACTCTAACGAACATTATTTACAATGTGCTTCTCTATGCTCATGACCAATCATAACCATTCGGTGTCATCTAACCAGTAGCTTACAGAACAATTGCTACATGGTCTGTAACAACATTCTGCTGTATTTCTACTGAGGTAGTAGGAATAAACGCAAGTTGAGTGCTGTCTGGGATGATTTCCTGGAAAAGAGAATCATCTGCCTCTAAAGTGCAATGAACCTGCGTTATAGAATGATAGATGGGGTACTCGGTTGAGGGGAGCTCCAGCAAGGCAGGGCTTAACGGTAGACAGATCTACATCTACATCATACTCCGCAAGCCACCTAATGGTGTGTGGTGGAGGGTACCTTCGGTACCACTATCTGATCCCTCCAATCCTGTACCAATCGTGGATAGTGCGTGCAAAGAATGATTGTCAGTGAGCCTCTGTACTGGCTCTAATTTCTGATTTTTCTTCTCGTGGTCAATAAGCGAGATGTATATGAGGGGGAAGTGACATGTGGTCCGACTCCTCCTGAAAAGTGCTGTCCCAAAATTTCAGTAATAAATCTCGCCGTGATGCACAACGCCTGTCTTATAATGTCTGCCAGTGGAGTTTGTTTAGCATCTCCGTAACGTTCGCACGCCAGTTAAAAGATCCCGTAACGAAACGCGCCCCTCTTATTTGGATCTTCTCTATCTCCCCTATCAGTCCTATCTGATAGAGATCCCAGATAGCTGAACAATACTCAAGAATCTGGAGAACAAGCGTCTTGTAAGCTACTTCTTTCGTGTTACATTGACTTAAGATTCTTCTGATGAATCTGAGTCTGGTGTCTGCTGTTCCCACTATCTGTTTTATATGGTCATTCTGCTTGAGGGTCACATAGATATTTTACGGCAGACGCTGTCTTCAGCTATTTGTCATCAATAGTGAACTATCAATGGTGCATTATAGACAGAAGGAGATATTGTGGCAGGTCATTCATCGCACATTTAACCATTTTTTCAGGTTTTCTCTCGGGCTGTATCAGTTGTGTGGTATAACATGCAATCGAGTAGTATACAACTGCGTGTTCTGGGTGTGAGATAGAGAGCTTTCTACCTGCCATCTGTACAGCAAGTCTCTCCATACCACAGTCAGCAGAGGACTTCCAACGCGTATGTGATAAGTCATGTCCACCAAACCGATGGAAAGTCTATTTCGTAGATGATCGAAGATGGAAGCGAAGGACTCCATTTCCCTGCCACATCTTGGGCATAAATCGAATCTTCATTTGCATAACTGCAGTGATTCTAAGTTAGTGACAGGAAGTTTATTGATTGCATGGAACTCAGCTCGTTCTGTTTCTACACAAGACGTCGAATGTAGCTTGCATAATGTCTTCTTGTGGTCAGATGCGAATTACATCGTAGGCAATGTCGGAGGGAGGGTTGGTTAAAGACAGAGGAACAGTCAAAAGACGCATAGGCAGACCATCTGGAGTTTTGCTCAGGTTCTTTAACTGATAGTTTCAATGAAGGGGCATTTCGTTTCGAAATAGAGGAAAAAGTGTTGCTGTGGGTGTGATTCGTTTGTTGCGGTGGTAAAAGTGAAAAGTATTGGTAAAATCTTTCAGTCTCAAACGTTATCCTACGTATGTGCGAGTACTTGTGACTCCCATGCTCAAAGAGGGTGAGAGCAAACTGTAATAAAAGCTTACCGAATTTTAAAATGTTTCCGCTGAGGGAGATATTTCCTACAGTAAGAAACAGTATCTGTGTCACTTGATACAGGCAGGATTTCTGATACGTCTCCACATATGTACTACTCTCAAAGTAATGAGTGGGTGATTTAGCAGTGATTCAGGAATTGAGAACCGATGCAAAGTCATTGACTGATAGCATCACGAGACCGACGTGATGGGACGTTTTGTTAACATGACAATCCGTCGAGAGTGGTTGCTTTTAACTCGAGTAATTACTTAAAACCCGTTGAAATTTGCTGAAAATCTGGTAAAATTACAATAACTGATGTAAGATACTTAAAACTCAAGAAAATATGACAAAAATGTGGAGGAATGAGGATACTTACATGCTCACTTGGGTGTATGAAAATCTTTCTATTTCTTCTCTAGCAGAATCGACAACTGGCAATGCGTACTGTCTGTGCTCTATGGGTTTAAATCCGTCATGATGTTCCCCTGTTCAACATGCAGTTACGCACTGATGGCCATAAAAATGGAAGACACAATGTCTAAGGATATGGAGATCAGAATCACCACCATCTATGTTGGTAAAATGGGCACCACCAGTATGAGGAATCAAAGCTCCTGTTCCCTTCGAAAACTAAACACCAAAGACATCTGTTAACCCATCACTGCGGTAGGTGAGACTAACGTAGAGGTCATGAATTTTCGACAGCTGTGTGCAGACTCTTCCAGTTTCTGTATGTTGTATTGTCTTTCATATTTTTATCAATAAGAAACACAGCCTCTGTATTTTATTTCAGCCATCCTGTATGTTGTGTGATCAACTTACACCATGGATGTCCAGCTTTCTGTAAGAATCAATGGACTCAAACGTGTTAATGTCGATTTAACACCTGACGCAAACCTCGTAGTCATGGCTGGAAAACAAAATGCGTGGCTGCTTACGAAGTCATATTTATACACTTCTTCGATGTGTTACAGGGGAAACCATTATATCAAACTGCTTGTGAAACAGCTACACAAGAACGTACTATTGTGATTGATGTTCTGTGGGGTATGGTCTTCTTCCAATAAAGGCGACAAAACCTTCCACTGGTCCTAGGAAGTGACTTCAATCACTGCCTGCCTGCTCCAATAGTCCAACACATGTATGGTTAATGAGATCACCATGTGTGCTCAGTGTCAACACACAGAAAGCATTTGTTTTCGATCAGTAACAGAAAAGATTCCTCCATAAGTTTTGTGTGTATATAAATGGTTGGTATGACATCTGAATAGGTAGGCTGAATTTATATCTACATCTGTATGTATACCTCACAAGCCACCATACGGTGCATGGCTGATTGTATGCTGTGCCAGTACTAGTCATTTCCCTTCCTACTGGACCCGCAAATAGAGCGAGGAAGAAAAGGACTGTCTGTATGCCTCCATGTGACTGCTAATTTCTCGTATATTATATTCGTTGTCCTTACGTGAAATGTAAGTTGGTGGCAGCAGAACCCTTCTACAGTCAACTTCAAATGTCTGTTCTCAGTAGCGTTCCTCGAGAAGAACACCGCATTCCCTCCAGGGATTTCCATTTGAGTTCTTGAAGCATCCATCCAGTAATTTTGTGGGTGCCAATAGAAGTGCTTCTACAGCGCTTTATTCTTTGGGAGACGCAGATATACAGGTCTACAGACTCATACGCATTTGGCAGTGGCAGCAGCGGCTGCTGTTTGCACGATGTTGAGTGCGGCGGTGGGGATGGGACAACGGCGTCGTGGGGATGGAGAAGTGAGTGAAGCACTGTGCTGCCACATAGACTCATAGGTCTCAAGCAGCATTAATTCGGGAGCAGTATACTGGAATTTTAAATGACTTACGCCCACCAGCTTGACAAGGCAACCGACAGACATAAAGTAATTAATATTGGAAATCTGCAGCTGTTTCACGACGGTTACCACACATTTTGGTATCCGGGAAAGCACCTACAGGCGTCAGAAGAGGGACTATAATGGTTACCTGGCAAGTGTAATCCGACTGCAGTGAGAAATTAGCCACCATCCAAAGGAACTCTCATCATCAGTTTAATGAATTACTCACTTAATCTAACATTAATGACATGCCACAGGGCATGTGCAAATGAATGGGAGACTGCCACAGATATGATTCAGGAGCTGGACCGATAATGAGGCGTTTCTTCGTTGTAGCTAGATCTTTTAAGAAAATGTCATCCACCCACCTACACGGGGAGAAATGGTAAGCGTAATAAAATCAGCTATATTAACGAATTTGTGGCCACACATAGTATTAATGTGATAATTATAACAGCTCTATGCCGCTACCTAGAGAGACTTCTAAGGGGTGACTAGACATTTGGCTACCTTAAGAGAGTGCAATCGTGAGGAGCTGTCCTATGACAGAAGAAGCGTATGCTCCTACTATCGCGTCATAAGCCAGAAATCAGTTTAATATTCTAGTCCTGCGATGCAAAACGTAACAGATATTGAGCTGATAGGAATAGATATGTATACCTGATGAGAGAATACTTAGAGGGCCGGCCGGAGTGGCCGTGCGGTTCTGGGCGCTTCAGTCTGGAACTGCGCGACCGCTACGGTCGCAGGTTCGAATCCTGCCTTGGTCATGGATGTGTGTGATGTCCTTAGATTAGTTAGGTTTAATTAGTTCTAAGTTCTAGGCGACTGATGACCTCAGAAGTTAAGTCGCATAGTGCTCAGAGCCATTTGAACCAATACTTACAAGAAATACAGGCTGTGCCTTACTGTTGTACAAGGTTTTCACAACGCGTAACGATACTTCAGCGATGTGGAAAGCTTGTATTCTGCGATTTCTTCTGTCTTTGAAAACAACTCTTGTAAAAGGAATGAACCTGAATTTCGCGTGAGAAATTCGAAGGAACCTACATTTCGTGCCAGAAATTCGAGATATATGGATAACAACATCCCCGTCTCGGATTGGATAAAGTGGATTTCTTAAACTCGGAGTTTGCATCACGGGTGGAATTGCAGTTAGAACTATTTCCCAAATAACACCAGTTTGTCTCGCAGTGTGCCACGGCTGATAGGTTTTGACGAACCAGAAGCTGTGGCTTAGACTCGCACGACTGCCAGGTACGAACAAAGGTGAATAGCGAAATAGCCAGTATCCTGGTTGAGCAGCATCAGAAGTGGCTATATTTACTGCATGAGAAGATTCAATATGGTGAACGTTTGCAATGAACCATCATTTCTTGTATGTAAATTGATTAGCTGGTTGCTTGCCGGTCACAGAGACAGTCTCCGGCCTCAGAGCGTTTCGTATGGTCAATGTATGGATACCTGGAGACGTGTACAAAATTGCCGATGTGGCCCATGTAGGTAGATGTCTCTAGCACTCTCCCAGTCGGCGCGGCAGGAGCTTCCTCGCAGTCAGGAAATGGCGCACATTTCCTGACTGAGAGTGTGTATGATTGGGACGTTGCTTTCACCAGATATGTTTAGTGTAAGGTTGAAACCTTTTGCTGGACGAGGACGCTTGTGCTCTGTAAAATTGGTGCACATAAGACCGCGCACATATTTAGAGCTATGATCTGTTTCTGGAGGAATTTAATTACTTGAGTTGCCAAATGGTTGTATGAGAATATTGAAAATAACTTCTATTATGTAGAAGAATCATTATAATGAAGTGGTGAATATTTTAAGCGACCTATTTGACCCCTGTAAATTGTCAATTTGACAGGTTATTGCAAATGGACCATTTCCTGCCATTTTTGGTAGCTCACCTTTGTAGCTCTCTTTTTACCCACCATTAGTCAATAGAAACACCGTATTATGAGGAGAGAGGAATGCCTCTGTCTGCACGTTTGGACATGTTGGCTCACGCATGTGTTGACAAAAACAGGAAGTAACAACTTAAGAGGGACGGAGACAGGAACCAGGTCTGGAATTTCCCAATGAATGGAATGCCGCCACCTGATGCTTTGTTCAGAGGGTAAAAGATCACATTAGGGTCCTAGTGTGGGTGGGCAAGTCTCGTTGGCCTACAGTTTTTTTTTTGTTCAAGGAGTATGAGAACAAACGGGGATACATTGTCTGGGTGGGCATGTCTCCTTGGTCCACAGGTTTTTTACTCAGGAGGCATAGGAACAAACGATGGTCCATCACATGGGTAGGCATGTCTCCTTGGTGTGCAGGTTTTTGGTTCAGGGGGCACGACAACAAATGGAAGTATTTGTGTGGGTGCGTTCTTGGTCTACACTTTTTCATTTCAGGGGGCACAAGAACAAATGGGGGTCCATTGTGTGGTTAGGCGCATCTCATTCATCTACAGGTTTTGTGTTCAGGGGCACAAGGGCAAGTGGGGGTCCATCGTGTGGGTAGGCATGTCTCCTCAGTCTACAGGTTTCAGGAGAGATGTTTAAACAGGAAGTAGCCACTTGACAGAGAGCGGAAGTGGTTACCGATATATTGACTATCTAAGGTCACTGACTTCCAGTTGACAGCCATACGTATTTAGTATCATAATCTGTTATTGGAACATAGGTCGGTTTTCGACCTCCACGGCAAACAGATATGCATGCTTGGTACTCTGTAATCCAGATGGTCGACACTGAGTGGACAATGCAGAATGGAACCCAGTATACTGCACTTCATTCCATTTCGTCATGCTTACATTTATTATGTCATGGGAAGCGGTGGCAGGGGTTGCAGATGTGAGGTCTATCCAATTGCATGAGCCGTGCCTCCCATAAATTAATTAAATGAAGCATACGCAAATTACATTCAAAAATATATTGTCGCAGGAAAGGCTGAGTGGCGCAGTCACCGTGATGTGCTGGTTGTGAGGCTGGACTGTTGCATGAAGGGTCCTGAATTCAAAACTCACCTTCACTGTAAAATTTTAATTTCTATATTCGATTCGAGTACTTTCTACAAGTATCCACAAATGTCAAGAATCGTAGTACTAGAAAGTTCTGAGACTGTATATATACTGTATGTGTTCTGGCTGGAGGCAGTTCGCTCCGCGTTCTTGTATGTGCAAGTGCTGAATAAGCCTTCGTTAAGTGAAGTTAGTGTTTGTCGTTCATATAATTACACCTTCTTCTACGTGACATTATTCTGGTGGAGACGCTGGGTATTGGAACTTGTGATAGCGTGCATTATCGCCGACACAGTGGCTCCCATCAGGAACCTGAGCTCGAGCCATATTCAGCAGATCGCAATCTATCGGAGAAAGAAGAAGAAGAAGAGAACGTTACGATGACATCAACTGTATGCCACCACGTGAGACCTCCATCTGGCTTCTCTGGTGACGATGGCCAAGATCCAAACAATTGACTGAAGGTATAACAGCGTATAGCCAAATTTAACAAATTGGATGACACCTTGTGTTTGGTTAACGTATTTTTCTACTTGGATGGCATGGCCAAGCAATGTTATGAGAACAACGAGGAGAAGTTCACAAGCTGGGAAGTATTCCAGACGGAACTGCGCAAGTATTTTGGCGACACACAACGACAGAAGTGCAAGTCTGAACATAAATTAAAGTGCAGGGCACAGCGTCCAGGAGAAACTGCAGCATCCTTCATTCAAGACGTCTTGGAGCTGTGTAAAATAGTGGATCCTAGAATGAGGGAGGAAAATAAGGTTCCACATCTCATGAAGTGTGTTGCTGAGATCATACATCAAGCCCTACTCCTGAAAGAAGTTTCGACAGCAGACGACTTCATAAAATGGTGCCAGTATATCGAGACAATGCATCAAAAGCAATTACACGCAAGAAGCTTGAACGGCTTCCAAACGTCGTATCGATGTCTCTCATGGAGGAAAACACTGACTTCACAAGTGTTTTTCGTCAGATAGTGAGAGAGGATGTTCAGAAGGCACTTGGATTGCACGGCGACCAAAAAACCGAGACGCTTCATGAGGTCATACGGAAGGAAGTGGAGCAGGCATCAACCCAATCTCTCGTCCTTCATTTCTCTTTAAAACGGTGAAAATGTCGAGACCCAGGCCGCATGAGGAACCTATTTGGGCACCAAGGAAGACTGTCTGGACGACCCAGGATAACCAACCAGTATGTTTCCACTGCAGACGACTTGGGCATGTGGTGCACTATTGTCGAGAAAGGCGGTGGATATTTAATGACGCCAGCGCCAGAAGACAGTAGAAAGATCTTAGCCGACGACAACACCGGGACGACGAAGATGAACAAGAAGATGTGGGTGCAGGACGACGTAGGTAACACTGTTCTACAAAAAAAAACTTATGTTCTATTTCTGATAAAAAATTTTGTGATCCTAGTTGTATTTTGAGTGCTGAATTGAAAACTGTTTTTGGTTTTTTTCTGTCAGGGATAGTTTATGAGTAATCACAATTTTATTTCTCTTTTCAGTTTCTGATATAGTGCAGCAAACGTGAGGTGAAATTCGACAAACAAATGCACATCTTTATGATGTTGTAAGTTCATCACATTAATGGAGGGTGGGATCTAACATATAACACAGTAACCTTTGTGTATACACTTTGAAGCATTTATTTGACATGAGAAGTTACAGAAAATTGACAAACAATGAGCCACTGCCTTGTATTGCACATCACTTTTTTTCTCTTGTATTGTGAATCTTTCTTCTCTCGAATGATATTCCAGCAATAATCTGCTAACATAGAAGGTACCCACCTCCCTTCATAGTGCCTTTCTATGGTAGAAATGTCTTTATGGAATCTTTCCCCATGTTCATCCGATACGTCACTACAACCCTCTGTGAAGTAGTCCAGATGAGAGTCCATCATATGTAATTTCAAAGACATATTGCACCCCAAATCCTGATATGCTTCGATCATATCCTTCACCATTGCTTTGTCGTTAGTAGCTCTTCTTCTTCCGAGGAAGTTTTCCGACACCATCTTGAAACAGCCCCATGCGGTTTTTTCTTTATCAGTTAAACATGCTTCAAAATTTGCATCTTTCTGCAGCTCCCTGATTTGTGGGCCCACAAATACACCTTCCTTTATTTTTGCAGCTGAAAGTCGGGGGAATTTGGTAGCTAGATATGCAAACCCACAGCCTGTTGGATCCATGGCCTTCACGAATTGTTTCATCAGGCCAAGTTTGATGTGAAGCGGTGGAAGTAGTATATATTCATGAGCTACTAGACTTTCACGTTGCACATTCTTTTTGCCAACTTTCCATCTTCGCCTAGGCCATTTCTTTTTCACGTAGTGTGAATTTCGGTCTCGACTATCCCACTCGCAAAGAAAACAGGCATATTTTGTGTAGCCTTGTTGCATTCCCAGTACCATAGCAATTACCTTGAAATCTGCACATATTTTCCATTTGTGTTCATTATATTTTAATGAATTTAGCATCCTTTGTACAAATTCGTAATTCTCTTTTGTCAAACTAGTGTAAGCTACTGGAACAGAGGGTATTATATTTCCGTTATGGAGCAAAACACCCTTCAGACTTGGTTATGATGCATCTATGAAAAGTCTCCACTCCTGTGAAATATAAGTGAAGTTCAGCACTTTCATCAGGCCAGCAACGTCATTGCAAAATGTCAGTGCTTCGTCAGTTGAAAAATAAGAAATAAAGGCATGTTCTCTGTGCCTGAACACACTGATTTTAGTACCTTGGTGCAGTAGATTATACTCTTGTAATCTTGAACCAAGCAGCTGCTCCTTTTGTTTACTTAGTCCTAGATCACGTACTAAATCATTTAAATCTGCCTGTGTTAACAAATGTGGTGATGACTCACTTGTGCAGTGATATAAAGAATCATCATCTGTGATTTCTTCAGTACTACTTATTTCAGTGTCACTTGAAATTTGACCTCGAGCTCTTGGAGGTACTGGAACGTTGGAATGCTGGAATGGCATTCTCGCTGAAGGTAGATCTGGGTAAACAATGTGCCTCTTCGACTTTTTGTTTGTAAAACTCTGAATTTTTGTTAGACAGAAATAACAATCAGTAACATGGTCCTTAGGCTCCCTCCACACCATGGGAACAGCAAACAATGCCACATTCTCTTTACCTATCCACCACTGAATTAGTTTGCAGTAACATGTAGCACAGCAGAAATGTGGTGCCCATTCTTTATCTTGGTCTCCTACCTCTACTCCAAAGTAATGTTTGTATGCTTTCTTTATTACTGAAGAAATTTTCTTTCTATTTCTGGCAAAAGTGAACTTCCCACAGATGCAGCAGAAGTTGTCCGGCTTATATCGAATCCACGACGACGTGGCATTTCTGCTAATTTAAAAATACCACTTTGGTAATACACCTGTATTAAATTAATAGTAGGGAACTAGAGGAACACTGATGTGTAAAAACAAGCTGTCGTTTTACCTTCAGCACCAGGCTCAATCAGTTTACACGCAGCAACTAAAAAATTCAACCGTGCTCGGAAATATGACAGACAGTTACTTGTCAGCCAAAACACCCACTCGTTAAGACTGACACAAATTGTGGCTAACACCACTGTTGTAAACTCGATGCACCTGCCCCTAGGAGGCGTGAAGCTTTACTGCCTAGGCAGCGACCGGCTGTCGCCATTCGAGTTAATAAGATGTTTCAGGTGGTCTTAATGACGTAGGTGTGGCAGGGGATAACCTAATGATGTCTGATTCTTCTCACCTGCTGTTGCACAAGAAATTATCATGTTCTATCACTACTGGATGCGGCAACATACCCGTATTTCTCTATAACGTCTCTGTGTTTGCCATGAATTGTGTGAATATACATATATATACATATTACATAAAAAGTATCCCTGACAACGATATTTTGTTTACATATTTGAATTTCCCACGGTAAAATGGTCTAGAAGCACATACTTTAATATCAGAAATAGAACCCATGTCAAACAGTGTAACCATCGCCGCAAGCTAGCCGCTGGAGAGGACGCTCCCCAACACGCCGATCAAGGTCTCAATCACCGATTAGAAGCTCCAGCCGATCACCTAACCGACACAAACTGGAAAAATAAAGGGTGCGACCTTCCTTGAAGGTGAGGCTGCCGAAGAGAAAAATCTTCCGCCGTCGATCACTACAAAAAGATAGGAAACTACGTCGATATTTTCATGGATGGCCGACCAGCCCAAGCTCTTGTGAACTCTGTAGCATCATATTCAGTCATTTCTGAGAACTGCCGTCGAAAGTTGCAGAAAACCGTACTCGTCGACAAGACATCTCTGCTGAAGGTGGCTAATGGGAAACATGTGAAACCAAAAGGAAGATGTATCATTCATATTGGTATAAGTGGCCTACACAGCCCTTACAATTCATCGTCGTACAAGAGTGTAGTCATGACGTCATTCTCGGTCGGGAATTTTTGAAATCTTTTCAGGCAATTATAGATTGTGGTCGCTGTAAGATTATGATAGACGAGATGAGTTACTGTGGACAGGTAGATGCGCATCCGAGTGTGTGGAGATTATGTGTGCTGGATGAATTGATCATTCCTGCAGTCAGCACCAGAAAGGTAACTGTCATGTGTCATGCAATGCATCAACCCATGAATCTTGTAGTGGAATGTAAGAGAAGCTTAGCACTGCAGAATAACTTGGTCATCGCAGCCTCTGTCGTCTTGTTTAAGAACGGATTCGGTGAATTGTGGATAGTTAAATCTCACCGAGAACCGCAGATCCTTCCAAGACGCGTGTGCATAGCAAACGTTGAGTCGTTATTGAAGAACAGCTGAGCGTCATAGAAACCTCCCATGCTTAGTCTGTAAGCGAAATTAGCGCTACCACTACGAGACAAAATCTTCTAACTCGACTATCACCAGATCTCACTAGGGAACAACAGAAAAAACTACCTGACATTCTTCTCGAGTTATCTGAATGCTTCAATCCACAGGTGAAGAGTAGACAAACCGATGGTAAAGCACCGTATTAACACTGGAGACCAACAACCAGAAACCCAGAGAGCATACTGTGTGTCAGCAACGGAACGTCGAATAATTAGCGAAGAGGTAGATAAAATGATGAAGAATGACATCATTCAGCCTCCGCAGAGCCCATGGTCATCATCAGTGGTTCTTGTCAGGAAGAAGGATGGCAGTTGGCGCTTTTTTGTTGGTTACAGGTAGCTTAATAAGATAATTAAAAAAGGACATTTACCCTCTTCCACGAATTGACGATACACTAGATTGTCTGGAGGGGGCTACGTTTTTCTCAACCGTGAACGTGTACTCGGGATACTGTAAAATCGAAGTAGATGGGGCTGATCGTGAGAAAACTAAATTCATCACCCCTGAGGGCCTGTGTGAGTTTAAGGTAATGTCGTTTGATTTGTGTAATGCACCAGAAACTTTTGAACGGATGGTAGATAATCTTCTGTCACCTGAAGTGGACGATGCGTCTTTATTATTTAGATGACATTATAGTGTTCTCACAGACATGTGATGAACATATAAAAAGACTGAGGACCGTTCTTAAGTGTCTCCAACAAGGCAGACTGAAACTTAATCCAAGAAAGTGTCTCTTTGGAGCAAAAGAAATCAAAATACTTGGACACCTTGTGTCAAACTAAGGTGTGACGCCAGACCCAGAAAACGTGAGATCTAAAACGGAATTTCTTATTCCTAAAAGTATTAGAGATGTAGAAAGCTTCCTCGGATTATGTTCTTATTACTGTCGTTTTATCAAAGACTTTTGTATCAAAGCCAGGCCACTCTTATAGTTGTTAAAAGTTGATGCTAAATTTATCTGGGGTGGTGCTCAACAAGATTCTTTCGATGTGGTGTGATGTCAGGTGGCCAATGGCCAAGTGTTCCCTCTGTGTGGTTGGCTGCGAGCCAGTGTCTCCGGAACATCATCTGTCCGAAGAGAGTTGAGTCAGGACGCAGCAGCAGTGAGGTCCTGGCAGCCATGACTTGCCCAATCATGCCGACACAAATGACTTGAGTGGTTACGACTTTGGTTGGTCGTTCGGTCAGTCATCTCATCGGACGACGTGTATTTGGTCGCTGACCACTTTTGGGTTTTCTGTGTTTGTCGACTTGTTATTCGTACTTGTTGTTCCACAGTCAGTTGTTTTAGTATTGTTGGATTTGTTTGTGGAAGTGTTTTTGCGGAACCATGTGTAGCATGTCTGGTTTTGACTGAGCAGTTATTTTAATTCTGTCTGCGTGCTGGCTAGTGAGTCGGTTGGGACCCAGCAGCAAACAAGTCTCCGGGATGTGAGGCCAGACCGGGGTTGCTGGTAGTGTGCACACGCTGCTGGATCATGAGGCGCTAGCTGTGAGATCGAAAAGTTCGTTGCCCAGGGAACCTGGACGCTGAAGTTGAGTGATCAGTTAATCTGTTACGAAACCTTCATTCTTCTGACATCTCTTCGTTCATTTGCGGGTTGTTGCCCCCTTGGCCGTTCAGACTAGCAGCATCGTATGTTGTGTTGGAGTCGGCGAAATCTTGCAGCCGACTTCCTGTGTTGTGATTAATTATTAAACTGACTGTTACTTATCAGTCTAGTGCACCAGCAGTATTTTCTGCCCTGTGGCCTTTAACGCTAGTGTTACCTGCTCTGGTCATTAGCATAGTTGTAGGCAGCGTGACTTCTCCTCGTCATGTTGTTGCTGTCCAGCACGGCGTGTAGTTCGACAGCCTTTTAAGTTGTTTGCTTCATGTTTTGCTTAGAGTGGTTATTGTTCCTCTGGATGTTTTTAGATGCCAATTTCTGAAGGAATAGTGCTGTTCGTATTCTCGTCCTCGGCCGATATTTTCCAACGTTGTGCCGTTGGTCGGACGGAAGGGAATTGCTTAAATTGTTGGTCTATTCTTGGGCCGTTCCTTGTTCGGTTTGCCATCCGTTTATTTAACTAAAACAATTGGCTGCTGCCGGCTGGAGTGGCAGTGCGGTTCTAGGCGCTGCAGTCTGGAACCGAGCGACCGCTACGGTCGCAGGTTCGAATCCTGCCTTGGGGATGGATGTGTGTGATGTCCTTAGGTTAGATAGGTTTAATTAGTTCTAAGTTCTAGGCGACTGATGACCTCAGAAGTTAAGTCGCATAGTGCTCAGAGCCAATTGAACCATTTGAACCAATCGGCTGACTGTCTCACGTCACCTTACGTTTGAGCTACCTTCCCAGGCCGACCCTTGGAACACTTCTGAGCACCACTTGTTCTTTTTGATTGAAATTGTGATTTTCATTTTAGTTCAAGTATTGTGCGTTCCCTTCAGCCGTGTATTAATTGTCTTCTTTAAATTATCCATGAAGGCCTTCAGCTGCGTTAAATTAAAATTTTGTGCATTAATTGATTTAAGAAAGAAGGTTTTATTCTTAAATGGTCTTCCCTCTGAAATTGTTTGTAATCAATGCCCTAAGCCTATGGTTGTTCCATGTGTTATGTGTGGCCTTCAGCTGAGGATTTGCGTGAACCCTATAATAAGTCCTTCACTTATGTGTATTCTCTAAAGGACAATTTTTTATAAGAAGGAAGGGGTTTATTCTAAATTATAAATCTGACTTGTTGTTCAGGCCATCAGCCATTGTTTCAAAATTGTTTGTGGCCTTCAGCCATGCAATAACGTAATCAGGCTTCGGCTGTTTTGTTGCAAGTTAAAAGAGAATTTCTTGCTTGGAAAAATTGTTTATTAATGTGCCTTAGTTGCTTTTGTCCCCCAGACGTGTAGTGTAGGCCTTCAGCTGCTAATTGTTTTCATTGCATGTACTTTTTTTTAAATTTTACTTTTGATTTTTAATTGCTTTTGATTTCTAAGCCAGGCCATCAGCCGTTCTTGTGTTTAGTGTGGTTTTGGGGCTTCAGCCCAGAAAGCATCTCCAGTTTTCTCTAACTAGGCCATCAGCCGTATTGTTTAACTGTGATCTTTTAAGCCAATGTGTAAATAATTGGTTCTTAGGAAAATAAAGTTTTGTGTTTGATTGCGCTACCAAAAGTAACTGTTTACGGCCCCATCGACAACCTTAAACTTATCGTGTGTGCTCTCTGGTTACCTAACAATCAGGTCTCACCCGTCATCCTCCGAACGGCACTTCTTAACAAAACTTCTACATAGAAGAGAGAGTGAGAGTAAAAAATCATGTTGAAAAAAATGACTGATGTTATTTCATATGTCTGCACCTTACTGCGCATTCAAAATTAACCTCTTTGCCAACGTTTATGGTCGATTGGTGTTTCATATTTTTTTGTTAATAAATTTTAACTTTACGATAGCCTGGGGGTCTTTCATCATGTACCTACAAAACTGCCCCCACATTGAACGTTGACATCGTAGGGAGACGTACAGTGTTTTTTGCTTGTACACACTTACTTTTGCCAACAGGGGTCAATGCCCTTTATTTGTTCTCTTTTATTTAATGGATGGAATGTCAGCTTATCCTATGTGTCTTATAGTTCTACAAGAAATTAAAATATTATATACATAAATGTAACTGTCGTGTGACTAGGGCCCCCCATCGGGTAGGCCATTCGCTAGGTGAAGTCTTTCGATTTGATGCCACTTCGGAGACTTGCGCGTCGATGGGGATGAAATGATGATCATTAGGACAACGCAACACCCAGTCCGTGAGCGGAGAAAATCTACGACTTAGCCGGGAATCAAACCCGGGCCCTTAGGATTGAAATTCTGTCGCGCTAACCACTCAGCTACCGGGGGCGGATTTACATATATAATATGATAGTCCATTACATATTCGAACTTAGCGCTCTAACAATAATGTTCAGTTTGCTTCATTCTAGCTGCCTTGTTTCGCGCTTGCGCACTGGGCGATTCGGCGGCAAAGAACTAGTCGCCAACAGTCAACTGTCACCTGCTACTGTCGCAGGTGCGTGCACTCATTTACTTAGTGTTGATTTCACATTGAGTGTCACACTTTCACCAAAGTGTCACATATTGAAGAATTGCTGTGGCGTTTGTTTTCATTCTGGGTGCAGTGGGTGTGTGCTAATTGTTCAAAATCCGACGCTGTGGGAGGAGATCTCCACTATCATGGCCCGGGCTTCATTATTTCCCACAGTACTCGCATTTTTCAGCGGAGAGAACCCAGACCAACAGCATCCGTCGATGAAGTAAGTACCGACCTGAACAATTGTCGATCACTTTTTAATGTGTCAAGCTTTGTGAACCACGATACTCAGAAATCATTTCGTTGCACACGCATATTCATGTCACCTACTTGACCATCTACTTGTTGAAAGACACATAAGGCCGTCCAAAACGTAGTATAAATTGCTTGTCTTTAAAGTTCATTTCTTCATATGGAGTTTGGTTTGATTTGGAGGAGGAGAGCAAACTGCGAGGTCATCGGTCTCATCGAATTAGGGAAGGATGGGGAAGGAAATATGCCGTGCCCTTTCAAAGGAACCATCCCGGCATTTGCCTGAAGCGATTTGGGGAAATCACGGAAAACGTAAACCAGGATAGCCGGACGTGGGATTGAACTGTCGTCATCCCGAATGCGAGTCCACATATGGAGTTTGGTTTCTAATGAAAATTCATATAAGTATTGAGTTACAGCAATATACAGAACATGGTAGCCTCCACCTATTGCTGACATTCTATCCATCGTTTATACTACGAACATAAATTTCTTAAGTGTTAAATCTTCAGAAGGTTTTCTGTTACTACAGTTTGTTTGTTAGGTTCAACTCATCTTCGTTCACATCACACAGACAAATTAATTACATACACATCATCATGCTACAATACAAGCATATGATACATTTATGCTTCATTTTACAGACAGTCTTTTATCACATACGGGAGCTCACTTCTTCCTTGGGTAGGGGAGGGAGAAAACCATTGCAAGAAGGTTCAAATGGCTCTGAGCACTATGGGACTTAACATCTACGGTCATCAGTCCCCTAGAACTTAGAACTACTTAAACCTAACTAACCTAAGGACATCACACAACACCCAGTCATCACGAGGCAGAGAAAATCCCTCACCCCGCCGGGAATCGAACCCGGGAACCCGGGCGTGGGAAGCGAGAACGCTACCACACGACCACGAGCTGCGGACTTGCAAGAAGGACTAAAACATTACACATTGCCGACCTAACTACGCTTGGCAGCGCCTCTTTTGTTTGGGAGGGAAGAAGGGAAATACTCATCAACTGGTTGAAGGATTTATGAGGAAATGTTACTCGTACAGTAATGGACTAGTTGCTAGGAAACTTTTGTTTCATGGCAATAAAGCGTATTGACTAATCATTCACGTAGTATCACCGCGTTTCTTCATGTGCTAGGACTGTTTATTTCAGTTCACGTGTATCTTAGTGTGAAATACGATGTTTTAACCATCGTAGACTTATCTTTCTCAAATACGTGTAAATGTCATTATCTGAGCTTTCATGTGACACGATAAAAATTAACTCTTTTTTTGCAAAATCTCATGCATAAATCTTTATGTGTACTCTGCAGCGAATAGGTATTGATAATTGTCACTGACATACACTGAGACGATGCATTATTCATTTTTAATTTGCATTAGGACCTTTGTATAAATATCCTTATAACTAAATAGTGTTCGAGGTGCGGTCCGTTTCTTCATTTGGTACCTGCTACTCTCGGCGTAATTCTCTTCTTCTGCGCCGTGACAAAGCACTGGTCGCTGAAAGGCAAAAATTAAAAGTAACTGCATTACGTAGCTCGGTGGCTACTGATACATTTGGTCATTACATCCGTCCGCAGATTTTTTCATACTTTGTTTAAATTAATAGACATTCGTTTATTCTGTAACCCACTATGATCATTTACTCTGCAAAGAAAATTATTTGACATTTCTTTCGGTATTTTGTCGTTTGTCCTTAGCTTACACATCTCGTATAATTTTTCATAATGCTCGCTTTTGCTTGTAAATATGTTGTATATAGCTTAGTGTTTAGTTAAATATCTGTGTACATATAGCAATGGGTTCTTTGTTCTTGGGCAGTAGATGCAATTCCGTAGTATTTCCGTTTACTTTGTATTTAAGTTAGGTTTCGTACATATTGCATTCCTATTTGATTGCGGCTTCTGCCAGTCTGTCGCGCATACGCACAAGACAATGCCCCTTTTCCTGCTACTGACTTTAGCGCGTATTGTTATGCGCGGACAGCTGAACGATAAGCTAATTTCGTTTATACTTTCGCTTCGCATTGAGAAAATGCTGTTAATTATATGCCTACTTGTTCAAATCAAAAGAATTACTTATGCCTATACATATTACTTTATCCTAAAATACACTCCAAAAGAAAAATTACAATTAGTGTTATGTATGCTATGTACAATTATTTTATTATAGAAAGAAAAAATGCTACCTAGCTTCATCATTCTATAAAAGCTTTCATATCTTTGTGAGGGTGGAGACCCTTTTCTCTCCGTGTTTTCTCATAGACTAATCTGTACGTACCAGTTTATGTTAGCCGGCCGGTGTGGCCGTGCGTTTCTAGGCGCTTCAGTCTAGAATCACGTGACCGCTACGGTCGCAGGTTCGAATCCTGCCTCGGGCATGTATGTGTGTGATGTCCTGAGGTTAGTTAGGTTTAATTAGTTCTAAGTTCAAGGCGACTGATGACCTCCGAAGTTTAGTCGCATAGTGCTCAGAGCCATTTGAACCAGTTTATGGTATTTTGGAAATTACATATGCTCCTGAATAGAGTAATTGCCACTTATTATTCAGTTTGCCAAATTTTGTGCATTTAGGGTGCGTCCCAAGAGGACTCGTTGTCCTTCAAAAAATTGTGTATTACGTTTCAGTTTATTATTATAAATTTTCTTTCTATACCCGGCCCGTTTTTTAGTGTAGCCATGGCTTGTTCAATTTATTTAGTAGTGTCATTTCTGTACTGGTTACCTTTGGTATGGGCGACTCCCACTCATTTGTTTGTTTTGTCCGGAACATCAATTCGTTAGGGGTGAAATCTGTTGAACAATGTAGAATGTTATTCACAACTTTCACGAAAGAAGTGACGTATTCCACCCATCGAGTGTGATTGTGAGGGGTGTACGTTCTAATAAACCGGTTAAATTCTTTAAAGACTCGTTCTACATGACTTCCTTTCGGGTGAAAAAAGCTTACTAGTATGTGCTTTATGCCCTGTGAGGTCATAAATTGTTTCCAATTTTGCCCAACGAAATATGAAGCATTATCTGTTAGTAGTACCTTTGGTGTGCCTGCTCTTCTCAAATAGTCTCCCTTAATTCTTTTACTGATATTTGCGGCTGTTGCATTTTTAATGGCAACCATTTTGGTACATTTCGAGAAAATATCGTATAGTGCTACTACGCATCTCACTTCTCCTTCACTTCTACGATATGGACCAGCAATGTGCAGGGGTACTATACCTAGAGGGTTTTTTGTGGGTATTCGATGTAGCTCAGTATATTTTGACACACTGGACTGTTTTGATTTTTGACATATTGGACACTTTCTTAATACCCGTAGGACTTGCCTTCTCAAATTTGAAAAATAACAAAGTGTTGCTATTTTACAGTATATTTGCTGCTCCATTATGTCCCCATACTTCATTTGTGCATCTTATAAGTTCGTCGACATAATCTTCAGTAATACACTCACACATCATTGTTCATATTTTTCATGTTCCCTATGAAACAAATTGACCTTGTACTCCTGATACCATTTACTTGCCTTCCAATCTTCATCCTGCTTAAGTTTTTGCAACTTTCCTCCATCTGCGACGTTGGTATTATATAATTATCAGTTGCTTACAAAACTTGTGGTAATCAGACTGTTATGTTGTACGTTGCATTAATAACGTTCTGAGTTCTGCATCCTGGTCTGTTAATTCACGAAATTCCTCTATACCTTGTGGTAACCTATACAAGCCATCTGCAATAACATTCTGAATTCCTTTAATATAAATGATCTCGAAATTGAATTCTTGTAAATATAGACACAGTCTAGCTAATTGTCCTTCTTAGAGTTGTCCATTCCCTTTCAACTGTACTACGTACTGAGCTATTCCTTATCACTGCATCTATTACTCTAGATATCTCCAATTGTATGTCGTCATTCCTTAGCTCTTCCCAAGGGCAAAGTTTTTCTTCCGTTCGTTAGTAGGGTCACAGATCGCATTGGGAAAGTTTTAAGCAAGTATGGAGTGGAAACTATTTTCAAACCCACCAGGAAAATAAAAGAATATTTAAGATCGGCAAAAGGTGCACGACACCACTTGGCTACGCCGGGGGTATACAAAATTCCTTGTGGTTGTGGACAGGTTTATATCGGTACCACAAAGAGAAGTGTGAACACCCGTCTTGTTGAACATAAGAGGAACTGCCGCCTGAGTCACACGGATAAAACGGCCGTAGCGGAACATGTTTACCAGGAAGGTGATCATGAAATAAAATTCAGCGAGAAGAGAGTCTTACCAAAATATTCGCATTATTATGCACGCATGTGTAGAGAGGCTATCGAGATTGATAAACGCCGTAATAATTTTAACAGGAAAGATGTAGGTGTTTAACTGAATAAAATTTGGAAGTCAGCGTAGCACCGCAAGCGTGACGATCGATTACTTTCAATCGAGAATGTTGGCATTACCAGAGAAAATCTTATAGCCGACGCCACGTGATCGACAGTGGCGCCCGCTGTGCTGCCTATATAATCAGCGCTTCCTCGCGTTCTCTTCGCCGTTCGCCGCTGTACCTCCGAGGATGTCTGCCGCAGTCGGAGACGAAATGTCAGGGGAGAGTTTTATTCTTCAGCCACGGCCTATCAGCCCTGAAGTTTAAGTGAAGTACCTGTAACAACGATGTTGGATCTCCAACCATCAGCTACAACTGAGTTGGTATTTGATGGTTGGAGACACAACAACGTTGTAGTTCGCTAAAACATGTTCATAGATGTTGGCCACTAATGAATCGTGTATACAATTGGAGGTAACCCCTCAGCGTCAGTTACGGCCTGAATACGGTGTACTGAAACATCGAAACTGGTAGCCATATTATAAATTACACCGTAAGGATGGCTGTAGACGTTCCATTTCATTACATTCTTCTACCAATACATTTACGTAAGTAGCTAATGACAGAAATAGAACAGGAAGATGAAAGTTCATATCGAAGCGCATGTACACTGAATTAGATGTAGGGAAACGCCATGATATACAGGGTGGCGCAAGGAAACGGGAGATTTTAAAAGTTAGTGTTGTCAACACTGCAGTGCCGGCAGTTGTTTGGAAGCGATTCGTAGCTGTTGTGAGGGCGTTGCCACCTAGGACGTCATGGACGTGACCTACCTGCTCATGTGATTACGTGGGCGTCTAATTTTGAAGAAATTGTTTCAGCTGTAATACTAAGACTTCCAGGTGGCGTTAGAAGGAGATACATCCCGAAAACATTGCAGCTTTTCGAGTGTCCACCTAGAGGAGCCATCAGTGCTCCGTTACACAATGTGCATCTGCGCTAGAGATTGGACGTCGAAGCTTACAAACAATACTGCACGGATTAAAATTCCATTCCTATAAGCTACATATTACACCTACTAGTCCCTGCGTCCTGTAATGAGTTTAGCGAACAGGTGTGGGCTAAGAAAATCAAAGACGACGCTGATTCCTTAAGAAACAGAATTTCTGTTACTGGGGAAAATCCTTGTGAGTTTCACGGATATTCGTTACATGGCTCGAACGTTACAGTATGGTGTGGTGAATCATGTCCCTATTTCCTTTTTCGGACGTGGAGATGGCATTGAAACAGAAGAAACTTCCACTCGGTTTGCTGATTTGCTTGAAACATTCTTTGCACTAACACTGCGCAATCTTGACGTGGAAAACACGAGGTGTCAGAAAGACGGAACCATGTCACATACTGCTGGACAGTCGATGGAAGCAACTCACCAACTTTTTGGAAGGAATGACATTTCACTGAAGAATGACGTTCCGTAGTCTGCGGCATTCCCTAATCTTACTGTATGGGACGTCTTAAAAGCGTAGCGATAGCGTTACAGATTACCACGCAGGGGGCCCGGGTTCGATTCCCGGCAGGGAACTGGGTGTTGTGTGTCTTTCATCATCATTTTTATCATCATTGATTCGCGAGTCGCCGAAGTGGCGTCAACTAAAAAGAACTTGCAATACGGCGGCGGAACTCTTCCGAATGGAGCCTCCCGGTCAACAATGATATACGATCATTTCATTCATTTCATCTTAAAAGCAATGTGTGCGGCACACGCCCTGTAACTATTGATGACCTGAAACCAAAGGTTATTGAAGGTATCACTGTCGTTCCCCGGGACATGCTACACCAAGCATTCCGAATTTTCCAAAGACAGTGTGAGAATTTGAACGCCAAAAGGGTCCATATCTTCCCGATGTCACCTTTAAGAAATAAAGAGACGAATTAAAAACGAAGATTATTGAAGATATCAATGTCGTTCCCTGGGACATGCTACACTAAGCATTCCGAATTTTACAAAGACTCTGTGAGAAATTGAACTCCAGAAGGGACCATATCTTCACGACGTCACCTTTACGAAATAAAGAGACAGTCTGATACATAATGGGGTGAAAACATAAGAAACATTTTGCATGCATATACTTTTGTCAATAACTTTTGTTCTATGATTATTCGGACAAATGGGACTACTCCAAAATATCCCGTTTCTCTGCTCCACCCTGTATAAGTATAGTAACATTCCTGTTGCAGTGACGAAAGAAATTACAAAGGACGTACTACAGTAGTCTTAAAGCACTGCGGCTTCTCCTGATAATTCCCTGTGCTCTCGTATGGGACTTAGCAAATGGTGGAGGCGATTCTGGAGGAAGATAGCATTCCTCCCGGCGGTGTAGGACGGCGCGCGCTTCCCGAGAGGCGAGGCGAACAGCCCCGCGGGGGCGGCGGGAGGCGGCATCCATCAGACGTGGCCCCGCGCAGACACTGGTCGTCGTCGTCGTCGGCAGTCATTTGTCTCCAGCGAGAGCCTGAGGAAACGTACAGCGCGGCAGCCAGCAATTCCTGCTGTCGGGACCAGGGATTCGGCGGCGAGCCACGGGGCACTGAACACGTTTTGCTTCACGTATACTGTATTTCTACTCCTAAAAATATATTCTGCATATTACTTCCGGCTCTCGTTCTGTCGTACCACAGATTTGTGTAATGCTACTTGCCAAAATCAATCGTTTGGAAACGTGCATCTCAGGAACATCGTAATATAGGAGTAAGGCTTAAATACTTTGGTTAACCACTCAATACTTGACTAAATATCTAATTAAAAGAAGAAAATCATAAATCATATTTTGTGTCCAGTAATGTTCATAGAGTACATAACGCCAAATCTATGTTCTACCTGCTAAGTATAACCGACTACGTCGCAAACCTGATACGACAGACAGCTGAGAAACTAAACACTCACAAAACATCATTTGGTAAAGGAAATTTATATAATAATTCATACACTCTGACAGGATTTACATCATTAAAAATGAAAAACAAATGGTGGCATACATCAGTATCTATATCCTTAACAGTAATAATAATAATAATAATGATAAAATATAAAATTGTCATGTCTGTCGGTTTGAGCACGCTAATCTCCGAAATTATTAAACGAATTTTCATGGGGTTTCCACAGGTAACTTGAGCGTAGGTTGGAGGAACATACAGGATTTATCTCACCAAAATAGAATCACGGGAAAAAGATTAATGACTTAGATTTGTACCTAAAACCGTCGTGTTTTACTGTTTGCATGGCTGAACAAGCTAATCACCAATATTATTTGACGAGATTTTAGAGGTTTCCAGAAGAAAATTGAGCTTAGCTTAGGCAACGTACAGGCTTCATTTTATCAAAATCTGGTTACGGAAAATAAAGGTAACTTGATTTAAATTTGTATGTAAAACCGTCTTGTCTTTATATTGGTCTATTCGAACATGGTTATCTTTAATCGCCTTTTCATTTGGTTTTCACAAGTAACTTGAGCGTGGCTTGGGTTACCATACAGACTTTATTTCATCAAATTCGGAACATGGGATAAAAGGTATCATAAGTTAAAGTGCTATTTTTTTCGGATATCATAATATAAAGTGGGCTACACCAATGGTCTAGAGGTAGCGTTTTTGATTAATAATCAAAAAAATGCAGACCTCTAAACCCGCCACTCATTTATTAATATCAGTACTGGCGGTCGAAGACTTCCGGCATAAGAAATCTCGCTCATTCTGCCAGCTGTCCTCTGAAAGAGGGAGGATGAGCGGACACAGGTTGAGGGCACTCTCTTGTGCCTGGGATGGGAAAATGACCCTGATGGTGGAAGGATCAGCAACCGTCAACGAGATGAGGATGCAGAAGGCAATGGAAACCACTGCATTAAAGGTACATAACGTGCATCCATAGGACTTGTAGCCTCTAACTGAAGAAGTGACATAATGATATCTCCATTGGCAAAAGGATCCGGAATAGTCCACCATTCGGATCTCCGGGAGGGGACTGCCAAAAAGGAAGGAGACAATGAGAAAATGATTGAATAACCAACGAAAGGATAATGTTCTACGAGTCGGGGCGTGGAACTTCAGAAGCTTGAACATGGTGGCACGCTAGAAAATTTGAAAAGGGAAATGCAGAGGCTCAGTCTAGATGTAGTAGGGGTCAGTGAACTGAAATGGAAAGAAGACAAGGATTTCTGGTCAGATGAGTATAGGGTAATATCAACAGCAGCAGAAAATGGAATAGTATTTGTCATGAATAGGAAGGTAGGACCAAGAGTGGGTTACTGTGAACAGCTCAGTAATAGGGTTGCTCTCTTCAGAATGGACTGCAAATCAACGCCGACAAAGATAGTTGAGATATACATGCCAATGTCGCAAGCTGAAGAGTCAGGATAAAATCTAATATTCGTGGAAACTGGAATACAGTTACAGGGGACGGACTGGAAGAAGTAGTTACAGAAGAATATGGGCTTGGGAAAGGGAATAAGTGAAAGACTAATTGAGTTCTGTAATTAATTTCAGCTAGTAATAGAGAGGAGGAGGTATACTTGGAACAGGCCGCGTGATGCGGGTAGATTTCAGTCAGCTTACATCATGGTCAGACAGAGATTCCGAAATCAGATACTGGATTGTAAATAGTGCCAAGGAAGAGATAAAGACTCAGATCACAATGTAGTAGCGATGAAGAGTAGGCGGCAGATTAAGAGATTAGTCATGAAGAATCAATACGCAACGAATTTGGATACGGAAGAGCTAAGCAATGACAAAATACACTTGAAGATCTCTAAGGCTGTAGATACAGCAATATGGACTAGCTAAGTATGTAGTACAATTGAAGAGGATTGGATATCTCCAAGAAGGTAAATCAGGTACGTTGGAAACAGAAGCATTGGTACAAAGAAGGCAACTGCGGAGAAACCATGAGTAACAGAAGAAATACTTCAGTTGATCAGTGAAAGAAGGAAGTATAAAATAATTCAGGGCTATTCAGGAATTCAGAAATACAAGTCGCTGAGAAATGGAATAAAGAGAAAATTCAGGGAAGCTAAGACGAAATGGCCGCATGAAAAATGTGAAGAAACAGAAGAAGAAATGACTGTCGGAAAGAATGACACAGTATACAGTTAAGTCAAAACAACCTTCGGTGAAATTAAAAGCAAGGGTGGTAACATTAAGAGTGCAACAGGGATTCCACTGTTAAATACAGAGGAGAGAGCGGATAAGTGGAAAGTGCACACTGAAATCCCCCGTGAGGGAAGAATTGTCTGACGTGACAGGCGAAAAAACAGGAGTCAATTTAAAAGAGATAGCGCATCCAGTATTAGAATCAGAATTTAAGAGAGCTTTTGAGGACTTAAGATCAAGAAAGACAGAAAGGGTAAATATCAGTCCATAAGTATTTCTAAAATCTTGTTGAAAGTGGCGACAAACTGACTCTTCACGTTGGTATGTAGAAGGCGCGAACCTGGCGACATACCACTAACTTTCGGAAAAGTATCGTCCACACAATTCTCATGACTGCAAGAGCTGACAAGTGTGAGAATTATCGGACAATCAGTTTAACAGCTCATGCATATAATTTGCTGACTAAAATAATATACAGAATAGAAAAGTGAGTGGAGGATGTGTTAGATGACCATCAGCTTGGCTTTAGGAAAGGTAATGGCACCTGAGATTCAAGTCTGACGCAGCGGTTGATAATAGAAGTAAGACAAAAGAAAACTAAAGACACGTTCGTTCGATTAGTCGACCCGAAAAAAGGTTTCGACAATTTAAAGTGCTGCGAGATATTCTAAAGTATGAGAAATATGGGGATAAGCTATAGGGATGAAAGGTGTAATGCAATATGTTCAAGAGATAAGAGGGAATAATAAGGGTGGACGACCAAGAACGATGTGATCGGATTTAAAAGGGCGTAAGACAGGGATGCAGTTTTTCGCCCCAACGTTCACTCTGTATATCGAAGAATCAATGATGAAAATAAAAGAATATTTCAGAAGTGGAAACGAAATTCACTGGCAAGGGATGTCAATGATACAGCTCGCTGATGACATTACTATCCTGAGTGAAAGTGAAGAAGAATTACATAATCTGCTGAACGTCGTGAATAGTCTGATGAGTACAGAATATGGAACTGAGACTAAATCAGAAAAAGGCGAAAGCAATGAGAAGTAGCAGAAAAACATAACATCATGACTGATGGTCACGAAATAGATTAAGTTAAGGGATTCTACTACCTAGGCAACAAAATAACCAATGATAGACGAAGCAAAAAGGACATAAAAACCAGAATAGCTCTGGCAGAAAGGGGCGTTTCTGGCCAAGAGAAGTCTACTAGTATCAAACATAGGCCCTTATTTGAGGAAGAAATTTCTGATAATGCACATTTTGGTCCACAGTTTTGTGTGGTACTGGTACATGGACTGTGGGAAAACCAGAACAGAAGAGAATCGAAGTATTTGAGATATGGTGCTACAGACGAAGGTTGAAAACTAGGTGGACTGATAAGATAATGAATGAGCAAATTGTGAGGAGAATCGGAAAGGAAAGTAATATGTGGAAAAACCTGACAAAGGGAAGGGACAGGGCGACAGGGCATTTTCAGGACATGTTTTCCATGGTACTAGAGGGAGCTGTAGAGGGTAAAAGCTTCGTAGAACACAGAGATTCGAATACATTTAGCAAATACTGCAAGTTTTACTCTGAGATGAAGAGGTTGGCACAGGAGAGGCATTCGTAGCGGGCCACATCAAACCAATCAGAAGACTAATGACTTAAAAAAAAATTATCTAAAATCATATGTTCGACTCAGCAATTCTGATGCTTGATTATCGCGGCTTTTCGCGGATGATGCTGTAGTAAACAGAGAAGTTGCAGTATTAGAAACTTGCAGCGAAATACAGGAAGATCTGCAGCAGATAGGCACTTGGTGCAGGGAGTGGCATCTGACCCTTAACATAGACAAATGTAAGGTATTGCGAATACATAGAAAGAAGGATCCTTTGTTGTATGATTATATGATAGCGGAACAAACACTGGTAGCAGTTACTTCTGTAAAATATCTGGGAGTATGCATACGGAACGATTTGAAGTGGAATGATCATGTAAAATTAATTGTTGTTAAGGCCGGTGCCAGGTTGAGATTCATTGGGAGAGTCCTTAGAAAATGTAGTCCATCTACAAAGGAGGCGGCTTACAAAACACTCGTTCAACCTATTCTTGAGTATTGCTCATCAGTGTGGGATCCGTACCAGGTCGGGTTGACGGAGGAGACAGAGAAGATCCAAAGAAGAGTGGCGCATTTCGTCACAGGGTTATTTGGTAAGCGTGATAGCGTTACGGAGATGTTTGTCAAACTCAAGTGGCAGACTCTGCAAGAGAGGCGCTCTGTATCGCGGTGTAGCTTGCTGTCCAGGTTTCGAGAGGGTGCGTTTCTGGATGAAGTATCGAATATGTGGCTTCCCCCTACTTATACTTCCCGAGGAGATCACGAATGTAAAATTAGAGGGATTCGAGCGGGCACGGAGTCTTTCCGGCAGTCGTTCTTCTCGCGAACCATACGCGAGTGGTACAGGAAAGGGAGGTAATGACAGTGGCACGTAAAGTGCCCTTCGCCACACACCGTTGGGTGGCTTGCGGAGTATAAATGTAGAGGCAGATGTAGTACACTAAACAACCAATAGCTGGCGCTGTTAGTTTCATAGTACACCAAACAACTGATAAATGGCGCTGTTAGTTTGTTTTAACTCCTTGACACTTGTATTTTCGGAAGTCAGTGTCAGAATTCAGTGATGCAATTTTGTGTTTTACGTATGCAAAGTATCAGCTAATTACTTGGCAATGATATATGGAGTTACTGATTTCTCTTTATGTATTAAAAACTTCACGACATTGTTTCGCTTCTTTCGATAAGTTATATTTATGTTTGACTTTTTTTTTACCTCAGTGACAGAATTATTTTCAAATATTTACGTCAGTGACAGAATTGAGCTTCACGTATCTTTGCTAATACCAACTAACATTGACTTTATTTTTACTGATTTCGCTTTCTGTATTCAAAACTTATCGACATTGCTTTGCTTCTTCCGTTATGTTTCATTTGTATTCTTTAGTATGAGAAACAAATTTATTAAATTTGCTTTCATATCTTGTTCCTACCTATTACATTTTGATTTCGTTTTGTTGACGAATAAAAATACCTAGAAAGTGGTCAATTTTTTCTAATATACCAGAATGGCTAAAAAGGTTGAGGACTAAGAAGTATTATGAATCCAGCGAAGGTCCTGAGGCGAGACTGGCTGCAGTTCGACAATTACAGGCCTTAACTTGCTGTTTGGAAACTCCTTTAAATGCGACACAGGATGTAACTCTGATCTAGACCGTGATGCGTTATGTGGCCCCTAAGACCAATCACCCTACAGAGGCTTGAAGTTACTTCTCCCAAACTTCGCACGATTGAAAGGGAAAGTTTGACAGGAAATGGCGCAAGCGAGCCAGTTTTTATATCCATGTTCCACATATTCCTAATAATTTACTATTGGCTTTAAATGAGTACAATTTCCAGTTAGCTTATGGTTCAAATGGCTCTGAGCAGTATGGGACTTAACATCTATGGTCATCAGTCCCCTAGAACTTAGAACTACTTAAACCTAACTAACCTAAGGACATCACACAACACCCAGCCATCACGAGGCAGAGAAAATCCCTGACCCCGCCGGGAATCGAACCCGGGAACCCGGGCGTGGGAAGCGAGAACGCTACCGCACGACCACGAGATGCGGGCAGTTAGCTTATGTTATGCCATGATCACAGACTAAAACAAAAAGTGTTAAGGCATGGTTATAGATAAAGCACAAGACCATACGCTACGAATTGCAGACATTGACATTTGAGCCATTTGCTTTTGTATGGTGAGCTCCATGTGGCTCTTTCCCGTTTTAGTGGAGGAAATAAGCTGTTTGTTCATGTCTATAATCATACGACTTCATTGTTGTACACAAAGAATCTTTATAAATAAAAAAATACGTTACATACATACAAAGTCTCGGGAGTAGTAATTAAGAAATACCGGGGCCACCGGCTTTCTCATCTAGTTTTAAACCATTATTTATACACTCAGGTTAAGAAAAAAGAGCTCATCTTGAACGATTAGAAATGGAACGTTCATATTCACAGGACACGTAGATTAGTATGTTCTACAGAAATGATTAGCATTTCAGTCACGTCGGTTCGGCATATGACCGTTTTCCTAGTAGGCACAGGGTCAGTCGTGGGCACTGATAACTTGTTCCATGCGTGATGGCATCGAGGCGTGTAAAGCATGAATGGCGTCTTGTGGTATAGCCATCCATGCTCCACTCACCTGGTTCCATAGTTCATCTGTGGTGGCCGGCACTGGGTCACATCGTTTCACCATATCCCACGCATTTTCGATTGGTGACAAGTCTTGTGATTTGGTGGGTCAGGCCAAAAGACTGACATCCTGTGGCACCAAGAAAGCATGTGTGCGTACAGAAAAATGCAGTGCGTTGTCATGCTGAAAAATTGCGTCTGGGGTGTTGTGCGGAAAGGGTATGGCTATGCGCCGCAGGATGTCATTCACGTGAGTCATACTGAACACAGTGCCCAGGACTCGCACCAGCTCTGATTTCCACCCCACACCATAATGCCTTAAGTTGGCGCTGTATGTCTTGTGTGAATGGAGTCACTGAGATTCTGATCGCTCTGTCTGTAACGGACCAAATTGCGGCCATAATCTTCAATCAAATAGAACCCGGATTCGTCCGAAAACACTATCTGATGCCATTCCTATCCCCAGTGACGTCGTCCCATACCCCATTGCCGTCTAGCATGTTTATGCAAATTCGTCGAAGGTAGGCGGAGAAGTGGACATCTCACACGTAACCCATGCTGTAATAAACGGCGACGGGCTGTTAGTCCTTACAGTGTACGATGCGTTACACTGTTCCATGTTGTGCCAGAGCCGAGGAGGACACAGATCTGCCCTGAAAATCCATTCGGATGAGCTGTCGATCTTCTCAGGAGGTGGTGTGGGAGGTGCAACCTGACCTATCTCGTGTTCTACGGCCTTCTGCGAACCATTCTGCACACACCCGTAGCAGTGCCAACAGTGCACCTTCTTTCAAACTCACTGATTTGACGATACGGTTCGCACGTAGGTCTGCGAGGCATCCTGCACGTCTGCTCAACTCACACTGATCCCTTACCATCGGTTTATAGTGACAACGACAGCGGCAGACAAGTTTTACCAGTATATGGTTTTGTTCCGAGATATCAAAGCTGACCTTGAAGCCGCAGGCCAACATGGTTCAAATGCTAATCAATTCTGCAGAATATACTACTGTACATGTCCTCTAAATATGAGCGTTCCATCTCTAGTCGTTCAAGGTGTTCTTTTTTCTGAACATGGGTGTACAACACAATAATGTATTAATCGTGTAATTTTCAGAAACAGTTTATTCTCTTGTGTAGTCACGGATGAAGGTTTCACTTACTATACATGAATACTGTCTGTCCTTTACAATTTGGTCTTTTACGTCTTTGCTTTGTGTCTGGAACCCGCGGCCAATGACCTAATACATCAGTTTAGGAGATGTAGCTAGAACGCGTTTTCTTGGACGCTAATACTTCTTGCATAGTAGGTCTGTTTCTATAGTGGCTGAAGGCCTGTCTCTTTTTATTTGTCACTTTGTTTTCCTACTTTTAGAGTGCTTCTGATATTCTCGTTTTGAAATGCAGCAAATTATTTAATTTATTAGAAGTAACATTTACACTGTCACAGTGCGTATCCTCTCTGCAGGTGGTAGATGTATTCTAAAATGTCCATTTGCATTTAGTGGAGCATAAAACTTCGAGATCCGTCAAAATGAAATAAAAGCCTCAGAGTATTAGCAGTTAATTAAAAATTACACATCACAATAAAAGCAAAATGCAATCAGTCAAAATAATATTGAGGTCGGATGTTCATACGAATTATTGAAACTTTGTAATAAATGAATACACGTAAATACTGAAAACAATTTAACGGCGAATTATCTGCAAATCAACAGAAATATTTACTTTCACTTCATTTGATTTCACCTCTTGCACGCGCCCACAAAGCTACACAAACTCCCAATGAAGAGAGATTTACACGAACAGTATTTTGGAACCGACTTGCACATGCAACAAGTTCATCACATCAGAAGGTCGTTTATATTACGTCACAGATACATTGAATGAACAAATAAATTTCCGAATTAAATTTATCTATGTATGCAGGGTGGTCAGAAGCAATCCGTAAAACTTGTAAGATGTTGCAGTGTAAGTAGTGCTTACAAATAATTGCTAAGAAAAAAATTAGAAACGTTGCTCCGTTTCCGAGTAAATTAGCGTTGAAGCTAATCAGGCCATTGCGCGCGAGAAATCCAAAAGCCCGCCACAGATTATGTGACCTAAAGTGGCCTTTGTCTGGTTTCCTAAAGCCATACAGAGAGAGAGAAAAACAGCTGCACGTAGGTTTGCAGTGAGGATCGAACCGGAGCCAGAGGCTCAGCAGTATCAAGCACTGTCATCTACAACAGGGATTCTCGCACTGTCGGAACCCCCCACCCCCCACCCCTCCTTCCGGAAGATAAACTATTTTAAACTCACCCCCCCCCCCTTACGTTTTACTCTCTTTTCTCAGCACTGCTCATACTTGGCATGAAAATAGCCCACGATATCTGCTTACTTCTGTCCAGTTATTGGAACTATAAGCTACAACTACGATAATGGCAACAACAACAGCAATAATCAATAATCATTCGAGCACATCACAGGTAAACTTTATTTAAAATTATTGTACATTTATAGTATTCCAAGGTGGTGCTAGAATACAAATACAACTAGTTTATAAACAATCATGGCTGTGACTACAGTTATTGAAATTAAGCAAATGTCTGTACTTCGCTAAACATTACTTTTTAAATTTTTCTTTCATATTGTCACCACTGGTTGCTGTGTCACACCCCCGTGGATTGTAAAAAAACTCAAATTATTTCTGAGACTCGTTGGTAAAATTTTTGTTAGTTTTAATATTTTTAAAGACCACGATGTAAAAATAATGACAGAACGATATTCAACATTTAAATTCCGATTGAGAAATCGTTATATTCAAACTGATAATCCAAAAGATGAAATGAACAAAAGAAAAAATGCACACTGTTCAACTCAAAGAAAATTTTTTAACATTTTTGCATTTACTGTGCTGTGTGATCTTATTCATAAGGAGAAATCAGAACTAATCTCGGTGGGATCTTTAAAACATTAACTTGCGTGTTCCCTTCCAGCCGCAGCCGAGATCAATGTTTCGTCTTGATTGATGCTAGTAAGTTGACGTGACGGGGAATAACACGTCCGCTGACCTTCTTGATAAAAAGGTATATTAATTCCAAGTCTGTATCCAAAAAATTTTCAAGTGACTTAGATTTAAATTCGTTTCTAAGCATTTAATCACTTGAGAGTTCTATTTACTCCTCTTGTTCTAGTGTTGACAAGTGGTAAAACCGCTCGGTGTGGAAATTTCTTTAACTCTCAAATTGATGGTGGGTAGCCCATCTCTTTAATAACTAACCTCTAACTGTCTGAGTGCAACGTTGAATGGATAACGCCGGAATTAGGGCCTTAGTCTTAGCTCTTAAAGTGAAAAATATGCCCAAAAACTAATTCTGGCTAACGCTATCCGACTGGAGTAGTACACTGGTTATGAATTAGACTGACACTTTCTTATGTGTAGATTAAAAGCCTGTAGCTTAACGTATGTGAATTAACAGGAACAATGATTAAATGCAATATTCACATTTGTTCATAAACATATTTGTGGGGCTAACATAAATGAAAACCTATGATAGTTATGTCTGTCCAAATGTGCATGAAGATTGTGTAGAAATCAGTGTCACTTCTGTATCAATTAAATTACTTCTTGATGTATTAAAAAAATTACTTTTCACTGATGTTCAGCGATAACTCACAGTTATTTGATACTGTAACTCTGATCGGAACAATGACTTAAAGATGGTGACTAAAACCTAAATTCGATATATGCATTACCAATGCAGAGAGATGAGGCAAGCGATCACCCTGGATACCACAAGTGTGAAATCAGATTGAGCTACTCAGCGGTGGTGCGAATTACGTTCACAGTAACTAAGGCTGTGGTGTGCCGAGCTGTGCGCTGTAGACGTGCTGGCCCTCTCACGAAGACAGAGTCGTCAGCACCTTTGCGAGGCTCCCAGATGTGGCTTCCTCTACCTCTCTGCTAGGTCAAGTCGATCAGGACACCATGGCATCCTAGGCCGAGTTCACCGAGGAAACTCTCGCGTCCTACCAGACTGTGTATGTCTTGCGGCACTTACTTATGTCATTGGTATTCAAATGGTTCAAATGGCTCTAAGCACTATGGGAGTTAATATCTGAGGTCATCAGTCCCCTAGAACTTAGAACTACTCAAACCTAACCAACCTAAGGACATCACACACATCGACGCCTGAGGCAGGATTCGATCCTGCGGCCGTAGCGATCGCGGCTCCTCTCTCTCACACACTACACAGCGCTCTCTCTCGCACGCTCAAGGTCACGCGATCTACTGTGGAGCCATCTATTGAGCACCCAGAGAGTTGCCCAGAGAGCATCCCAGGGTGCCCCAGAGAGCTACAACACCAAGAAGAATCGCTTCTCGGCTTTTGGCAAGATCAATGTGTAGTATTGTTGAGAACTGCTTCAATGGTTATACACTGTACAGTCGCCAACTATGCGACAATCTTCCAAAGAAGGTGACCCACTGGCCTTAACCCATAAATGAAGATTGGAATCAGAATTTATCTTAACACGTCTACGACAAGTCAAAGACAAACTCCCATGTGGCATAATGTAGGAACCCTCACCAGAGATGATAACCTCTGATACAGGTATAGTACGGTAGGCCAAAATTTCACGAGTTTCAAAGGATTCCAAACCAGCTCTCCCTGCACTGTTACAGGCAACGACAGCAACAGTTATCCATCCATTACCCAAACTCGAAGAAGATGAAGTTTTCATTAGAGAAAAATTTAACCTCGCGCCACAAAACAATGTAGGTCCGTTTAAAAGAACAAATTGAGCAGTTTTACCTACTCCCCGTACTTCGTTCTTTTTTGCCTTCGAGGAAGATGCGGAAGCACCAAGAGTACCGTCCACATTTACAAGTGTTTTGTAGACAAGCCTAGAACCGCTCGGTCACACTGGCCGGCTCGTTCGTATTCCTTGCGCCAAAATGTGCCATCCGTCAATCGCAAACTTACGAACCAATCCGACCAAAAGTGTTCCTTCCAAAAGAGAAACCCGCTCTTCTTCATCTCCTCCCGATGGCGACATGAAACTATTCCCTACTACCAAAAAGCATTCATTTCAATGCTGCAATCTGACGTCACATATATTTTGCCAACCTCACATTCTCCCACAAATGTCCAACTGGTTTCGAGAAATTTAGAGAAGACCGCAACTAGGCTAAAGTTTCTTTCCTGTGGCTTGCACTTTCTCCCAGCGGCAGATGCTAATCTTCAAAACAAGCCAGATAAACGCTCTCCAATCCTACACATGGCCCCGTACCGCCCATCAACGGGCCTTAGCTGCAAGCAGTCATGTGTGAGGACAATGCTTTCTGTCAACTGCAGGTTCCGAGCCGACCTCACTTGCATGTATATTACACCACTCAGGCCACAGTCCTGTCCACAGGTTATTAACTTGCTTGGCCAAAGCATTTCCTGTTTCTCTGGGTCAAGTCCGCTGCTGCGCATATTAGAACGCTCCCCAGAATCATTCATAATCCATTAATAAAACTGCCACGGGTATAGTAAAGAGAGAGCACACTACTGCCAGTCACCATGTTTTATAATATCAATAATATTTTTGATATCGATTTTCCATGTTTTGAGCCACAGAACATTTTCTAATTATTGATGAAACCGGGATGCAAAATGGCTGCCGACTTTCAAAGTGGTCTGTTATGATCGCATAGAATAGATTGTGAATCCCGTCACAGTCAGATGAAGGTTCTGGAAATTTACTGTCGAAACGTTGACGTAGATTTCCGAAATTTAAGACAACGATGAAATTAGTATTACCTCCATGAAATCATTCAGACAATAATATATCTTGCTGCCTCCATCTATTGAAATTCTCTCTTAAACGCAAACACTTGCTTGATTACATTGATAATATTACTATTTTGGCCTTTAAGTGATACTTAAATCTTTTATTTTCTCAAAAACGTCAGCCAAGTAGACAAATATTGGAAGCCATTTCTAATCCAGAAACCAGGCTTCAAATGTAGGACTGCTGCTCATTGGAAAAGACGATGTTCATGTTGAGCTCCACAAAGTGACGAAGAACTTTACAACGAGAAAACTAATGTACCTCCAAATGCAACAAAAGTGAAACATGAGTAGGTCACATCTCGCGACAAAGAATGAATAGTAGCATAGTGTTTAAAGTTCGTGCTTTTACTAAATTTACCTAGCAACTACATCGTTAAACACTTTATTGTCTCCCCACTATACTACCTTAGAAGTCAATGCCTTCCTGTGTAATGCGCAATTAATGAATTTTACCGAAGGAGAAACAGAACTCACTCTTGTCACGAACCCTCTTTTTGTTCCGGTTGGTGCTGCCTCCCCATTGATGCATAAAACAACGAAAATTTTCCACGACGGATCGTTGTCAACAAAAATGGAATTCACAAGAAAGGAAACATCTTCGACTGTAGTCCTCCCTTCAGGATATTTGCAAAACAGAAAATCCTCGCGCAATTCCTTTGTGTAATGGTGATGTACACAATCAAGAAGCTTGGAGGATATCCTGTATCAGTACTGTTAACATGTTTCAGAGCTAATTTTGGTCTCACTAAAACTTGATAGCAATTAATTTTCCACGTCAGACTCTCGCCAAACCTTTCTCGTTGTATGATGTTGTACATTTTACTGGCTGCAGCAGTATGTAATTTCTCATCAATAATGTGTGGTTATTTGAATTTTGAAATTAAGTAATATACCTCTACGCATACTCTTAGGACTTTCTTAGGAGTTGATACCTATTTTTTGAGGAATCTGACATTTCCATTTAGTTGTTGCTTCTGACGCCCAAAAAGTTCCATGAGTTTACTTACATCGTCCGAACGTTTTGTCTGCAGGTATCTCTTTAGTTTTATAGGTTAAGCTAGCGTTAACGAAAATCTCTAACTCTGTGAACGTTCCTCATCATTCAAAAGAATGCTGGTAAAGTCTAATGTCAGATAATCAACTTCATATTTAATTTTGCATTTAGAACCAACGTTTCCGATAAGAACAAAGGAAGCGCGAAAGAATGTACTTTGATTAAATTCGAATCTTTTTCCTTATTAGAACTGCATATTTCTGAAGGAGAGAATACATTCAGTGAATCACTTCCATGGGATCTCTTGTTACCACTGCGAATCAGTCACGTATTCATGGGAAGTGCGGAATTTGTATCATTCTGTTTCAAATACAGTTAACTATTTCCACTGAACACGCACTAGAATTCAACTTCTTGCTCTCTCACTACCTTTGAGCTGATTCCGGAAGACTGGCAGAAGGCGGGTGGACAGTCAAAATGGCTGTGATTAAAAATATTTACTTGTAGTCAGTGTTTGTGAGGAAGTGCCGCCACAACGTCAACGGCTTGTGGTAGATGTTTGGTAAGTAGCTAACACAACGGGTGATCGCTGTCAGGGGCAGTTTGATTAAATATGACTTCTCCCCATTCCTGCTGCAGCAACTACTGATCGTTTCTTGTGAAATGAGACAGTAAATTGACAATGGTCCATCTTCGTACATGTGAAATAGTTCACTGGAATTTGCTCACTAGATGTATAGAAATATAAATATTTCATTGAAAGATGGTGCCCTCCTCCCCCCCCCCCCTCCCCCTATCCCATTGTTAATTTCTGCGTCACCCAAGGGGAGGAGGGTGGCTTCCATCTCTTTGAGGACGTCTAATCTTCTAATCTGCGCTATGAGAGCATGTGACACAAAGTATACCTGGTGGACAACTTGAATTTTTTCACGAAAAGGGCTGATTGGCTTCCTTCAGTGCTAAACAATTCGGAAACTGCGCAACGTATAGAATTTTTTTCTTAAAAGTTATTTCTCAGCAACCGTACAAGCTTTCCTGACTGTTTCCGTTCTCCACAAATAGCTGTAGTTATCAAAGAAGGACGATAACTACACGTGTGTTGTCACCCACAAAGACGCGAGTAGCAACTCACTCTACTAGTAAACGCATTCTAAATACTCAGGAGACGGAATCAACTGTCAGAGGTGTTGTTATATGCAGCTTCGCGTAGAATCTTCTCCTGCCCTCACTGGCACTCAAAAACAGGTATCCTTCCATTTATAAACGTTGCTTTGGCAGGCCTTATGATGCGAATTTGCGACGTTCGGCGTGAGGGGGTTAAAAGTAAATTTCATAAATTTCTACCTACTATAGTTGCACCACCAGGACGGATAGCGAATGATGAAATTTTTGTTGTTGTGGAAGAAGGCAGTAAGAAGAATACATGATTAAAATTCTTCGTAATTTGGAGATATTTAGGGGTAAGAAGTCCGCTGTTTGATCGAAGAGAAATAGTATGGTCCCGGTAGCGCCGGCCTTTCCCTTGGTGGGAGGACCAGAATGTGGCACACTCAGCCTCTTCACGCAAACTGTGGAGCTGATTGAGTGGAAGGCAGCTGTACGGTCTGGGAAACGGACAACAGCCCAGAGAGCAGTGTGCTGACTCCATTACCCACAGACCACATCCGAATGTCAGTTCTGGCAGAGTACGACACGGCGGCCGGTCGGCGTTGACTCACCCGACGGAGCCAGTACGTAGAGCTGGATAGGAACCGAAAGTTAGAGCAAAGAGTTGCCACTATCCGCAGCAACAACATCTCTCTCCCTTCTTGGCACTGAGTTCCACTGACTGTGGTGGATAGATTTCGATACGTCACGGTGCTACAGTTCTATGCCACAGTTCATCAGCAGTAGCAGCTTGCATGTGGTGACGTCCTGGTTCTCGGTAATACATGACCAGATGTTTTCAGTAGGTGTGAGATCTGTAAAACAGGCTGGGAAGGTCAACGGACGAACTCCCTCTTTATCAGCATAGCATGGGCTACATGCCAACTGTCTTTACGCAGTGGTAACATTGGTCCCCGTAAAATCATAGAATTTAAGTGCTGTCGGGTTTGGCTAGCACTTGGATGACTGTCCGGGTCTGCCGACCACTGTTGCCAAGAAGGATGCTCTCAGCCTTGGTGAGTCCTTTTCAGGAGGTACTTGAGTGAGAAGTAACGTCTCCGGTCACGAAAACTGACAACGACCGGGAGAGCGGTGTGCTGACCACATGCCCCTCCGGTCTGCATCCCTGACGCTTACCGGCTCAGAATAACACGGTGGTAGTTTGGTAGGGTGAGTTTCTGAGCCTCTTCGGACGGAGCATTGCCTACATGTTGTCTTAAAGCTTTTCTTTCTTGTATTCTTTCTGAGTGATCAGTCTTCTGACTGATTTGATGCGTCCGCCATCAATCCCTTTCTTGAGCAAGCTCTTCATCTCGGAGCAGCACCTCATTCTTACGTCTCAGTTTGTTGCTTTACTATTCCAATATCTGTCTCGTATCCTCTACACTCCGTCTAGTGTCCTGACACATGTCCTGCCATCCTGTCTCTTCTTCTTATGACTGTTTCATGTATGTTCCTTCCTTCGCGGAAGCTGCGGTGGACCTCTTCATTCCTTATATCAGTCCAGATAAGTTTGAAGATTCTTTTGAAGCACCACAGCTCATTAGCTTCGAGCGTCTTCTGTTCCGCTTTTCCTACACTCTCTGATTCACTGCCGTACAGTTTTGTCTCCAGATGTACATTCTCAGAAATTTCTTCCTCAAATTAAGGCGTATAAGTCATACCAGTATACATCACTTGATCTGTAGCGTCCTCCTTGTCTATGGTAGTCTGTTTTTTAAGTTCCTCCTGCTTCAGAGATTGCAGGTTATTCTGCTTCACAAGTAGAAGAATTCCTGACTTTCTCTACTTTGTGATCATCAAAAATTTTATATTTCATTCTAATTTTCATTGCGTTCGTGTCTCTTCGGCTTACTCTCAATCCATATTCTGTATTCATTAGACTGTTCATTTCGTTTAGCAGGTCTTATAATTCTTCTTCAGTGTCACCGAGGATAGCAATGTCATCGGCAAATCATGTAATCGACAACCTTTAACCCAGAATTTTAATCCTACTCCCTCAAATTTCTTTTGTTTCCGTCATCGCTTCTTCGATGTGCAGACTGAATGGCAGGGGAGAGAGACTGCATCCCTGACTTAACGAAATTGACAAACTACCTGTTGGCTTCAATCTCGGATTCTTAGGCCGATGCCCGCTGATGATTTTTCTGACGTTTTGTTAGCACGAGTGGATAGCATTGTCAAAGTTTCACCCTCCATTGCTGGTGGTTGACTAGAGCCGAGTTCTAGTCCATGTACCCGGCACGCAAATGTCCAAGGGCTTCTCCGAGGTCATTTCTGGTGCGATTCTCTTGTTAGCTGGGGCAGTAGTTTGCTGCAGCACGGAAAGCCCGGATCCGTTTATGTTGAGGCTTCTTTCTTATTGAAGCTATTCTCGTGTTGAGGTACTTCTATAGCCTCTCTGAACAAGCGGCTGTGGTAGTTCTTCTCTACAGCCAAAACTTCAGTGTTGGCGAATTTTACTACGTCGTCGGTGACACACAGCGCTTGCTCTGCCACGGCCGTTTTTCCCATCTTCCCCAACCTGGAGAGAAATCCATCTAATGTGAACCCGGTCGAGCAGAGACTGGGCGCAATCTGAGGTCAGATCTGAGCCCGTAATTTTTGGGAATTGCGTGACCTGTTGATCTGTGTACGTGTAAACTCTGTTTTTGTGTCACATCTCGTTCCCATTCTACCTCCATAGTAACATGTGTCAATTTATTAATTTCTGTCTGTTTGAAAATAGTCTCGTGAAACCACTGGAGCTATTTACGGCACAGTGTTAACACTTTTTGCATCTCTACCTTCCTGTGACGCATACCTTTTCGTCACCGTTTCCAAGGTCGAACCTTATGCCGCGCCATCGTCTGATGCTGTACAGGTGGCTCTGTTTGACGTGGCGTTGAAATCTTGGTTACACACGCACGATCTCTAAATTGCTAGCTCACCATCATTCAAATTGACGACTGTGTGGTGACACTTGCGTGATGGCAGAAGTTTTTACTCTCGTACTGACGTAAAGTTGTTTGTTTCATGGTGACAAATGTTACTGACATTGTCTGTTATCTTATGGAAATCCCTCCTTCTCGAGGACATGGGACAGCGGCTGATGAAGTACAGAAAACGAACGACCAAGTCGTGTCAGCAAAAAAAAAAAAAAAAAAAAAAAATATTCCAAACTACTAGTTCTGGCGCAACACTTACGCAATCTCCATGTGCACTACAAATCAAAAGGTAACTTTCATTCCTTGACTCATATAATGCTTGTTGTCGTGGGTTGCATACATCAGGAGCGTGTACTCTACAAAGCGTTGACACTACTGTTGGCCTAGGAATTAAAGTACTCTTTGGTTTATAGTGACCCAGAAGATGGCGCAAGTATTGCGCCGAAACTACTGGTTTGAAAGAAATTTCTTTAATCATACGACTACCATGGTTCGGTCTATTCTTTATATATGTCTGTTATCGCTGGCTTTTCGTGACCTCTAAATAAATGTAATGTCGTGCGACTAGGGCCTCCCGTCGGGTAGAGCGTTCGCCGGGTGCAAGTCTTTCGAATTGACGCCACTTCGGAGACGTGCACGTCAATAGGGATGAAATGATGGTGATTAGGACAACACAACACCCAGTCCCTGAGAGAATAAAATCTCCGAACCAGCCGGGGTCCCTTAGGATTGACATTCTGTCGCGCTGACTACTCACCTACTGGGGGCGGACATTCGTGACATCTTAAATTCCTTGACAGTAGGATCACAAAGCGATGAGGTGGTGGCCAGTAGGGGAACAGAATTACCAGAGATACAAGAGTGAAACAATACTCAGCCGCCACAGATCTGCTCACCTGAGTTGTTTTGTGATTCTGTTAGATGTGCAGTGTACAATATAGCTGGATTGTGCTATATAACATGTTCCACTCTGTCACAAAATTTTATAGACTCCGGCTTGTTATGAAAAAATGTAATTCTTCATTGTGCTCAGATGCGTGAATGGCGCTTTGTCGCCAACTGCGTCCTCTCTGACGCATGTGACTTGCCCTTTACAAACTGTCCCTTAAATAGGGGATTTTGGTGCTTCAGTAGAGAATTAGGTAACCTTTTAGTAGCGTATGTTATTCAACGATTCACCTTGCATATGCCGGCAAGTGTTACTGCGGAACTTGCGAATTAATTATCATTCGTTCTCGTAGTTTAATGCGCATAGTGCTTTACTCACCAGGTAGGAAAATAACCAAAACCTGTATTAACGATCTTTCATCCTGTACACTCGCAAGCCAAAAGGTGGAATGTAGGCAGTTTTAAGGTCGCATACGAAAATTCCACACTGTTACCCAATAGTACTTTCTTAAATACTAGGGTTGAATGAAAAGTAATGCCTCCACCTTCGTTAATGGTTTGGGTGGGGATATTTTAATAAATGAAAACCAGAAATAATCCTTATAATGTGATAATTAATTGCCAATATTCACTTTCACATAATCACCAGCAAATTGGATACATTTTGCCAACGGTGAACGACTTTTCAGAAGCCGTCACGGAAGAAGGCGACACTTTGTTTCCGCAACCACAGCCTCACAGTTCTCTCAACGTGTTTATAGAACCATAATGTTGTCCACGCAGATTGTCTTTCACTATCGGGAATAGATGGAAGTCAGATGGTGCTAAATCTGGACTGTATGGAGGAAGCCGTACGTCTCTGAAGTTCTGCTGTGGTGGCACGTGAAGTGTTTGGTTTGGCATTGTCATGCTGCAGGAAAACATTTCCCTTTTGCTTTCGGACCCTCGTTAGCCGTCGTTTCAGATTTCGCGGCGTTGTGATGCAACGGTATGAATTTATTGTTGTTCCACGATCAAGGACATCAACATGGATAACACCATCTGCGTCCCAGAACAGTGGCCACGATTTTTACAGCTGACGGCTGCGTCTTGAATTTCTTTTTCTGGGGCGAGTCTTTGTGCTGATATTCCATAGACTCATGTTTCGTCTCTGGGTCGTAGTTGTGTACCCACGTTTCGTATCCTGTCACAGTTGAATGGAGAAAGGCGTCACCTTCGTACTCGTAACGCGAGAGGAATTCCTGGAAAATTTAAAGTCTGAGCGCTTTCATTTCAGGAGTCAGCATCATGGGGACCCATCGTGCATAGATCTTCCCATAGCGAAGCAGAGCAATAATATAACCCACTCGTTCTCGTGAAATGCCGATTGCGCTTGCAACTTCTCTCTGAGTAATACGACGATCGTTCTGAATCGATCTGTCAACATTTTGCTTGTGAAACTCGGTGGCTGCTATCACAGGATGTCCAACTCTTTCTTTGTCATGCAGGTCAGATGTTCCAGCCACAACATTTTTTAACTTAATCGCCCAACGACGCACTATACTCACATAAACACAATCACCATAACCTTCTTCTATTCTCTGAATAATCTCCTTTCGGGTGACGCCTTCTGCTGTCAAGAATTCAATGACTGCACGTCTGCGTCTGCGCAGGGTTCCATACTTTACACTGTCATAACACATCTGTTCAGTGCTAAGGCTTCCCGCCAACTGGAGCTGTAGAGAAGAGGCTACAGAACAAGCCAGTACCTGCCACATTCCAACGCTGCCAACTGTTGAAGAGTTAGGAAGGTAGAGGCATTACTTTTCAGTCAACCCTCGTAATTTTGGGAGAAAGGTACAAAAATGATAAGACGAGGCAGAAATCTGACATGCTTCTTTGAGGAATGCCACGGGCGACTTTCGTCTCCACCTTTATAGATGGGCTGTGACGGCAGGAGATGCATGAAATGACAAAAATAAAATAAATAACTCATAAATCATTCATTAATGTGCCCCAATACTAACATTGTCTTCTTGAAAATCAAAATTCTTCGTGGAACTAGTAGAGAACTCTTCGGTATCAAACTCTATAAAAGCCAGTCTGACAACCTGTGTAATAACTGAAATGCTTTTGAAGTCTTGGAAGTGACTATCGAAATGAATTATCAAATCTTAAGAGATTTAACCTATTGCTATACTAGCTTAGTATCAATCCGTAAATCAAGCTATTCACCTTAGCCTATGTTTGATATACACACGAAACACATAACGGGCAAAACCTCACGCATATGCAGTCAACCGTGAAGCTGACAAAGTTGTATTCTTCAGCGACAATGGCAGTTGCGGGCGACGAACAAGAAGTAGTTGTCGTGAGGGCAGCCTGAGCTCAGTGGAGAAATCCTGGTTCTGCGAACTCCTGTATGTACCAAAATTGTCCTGGCGAGCTACTAGTAACTAGTAACTAATATAGAACATTATCGGAGATATTCTCTTGTAGAAAATATGCAATAGACACAAAATTGATGAGTAACGGTAGCCATATTTCAATTAGTGTTGTGAAAGTCACTGAACATTTCCAGAAACAACATTTTAAGCTTATCAAGCGCCATCTTAATAGACCCTCCGAAGGTATTCATCCATAAGTTTAATTAAAGAAATATTCCAAATGCGATATAGGCTCATGTAAATGTTACATTGTGTAACAGTTTTGAAGAAGGTATTTACCAGGTTATTCGGAAAGTAAGGAAAGATCGGTCATGAATTGGAAACCACTATGAAAATCCGACGAAGCCTTGCACGAATACGTTCGGCAGAGTATTTAGTGTATCAGCGACAGCGTCATGTGGCTTTTCTCATTTCTGAATGAAGATGCGTTGAAAAATATGGGTATCTGCCGGGAGATTTCACTTGATTTAACGCAACCCTGCATAACGTAATTGCTACCCATTTTCTTCAGCATGACAGCCCTCTGCCTCATTCTGCCGGGGCAATTAGGACACTCCTGCGCCGTTATCGGTGGGAGGTTGATGTTGTAGATGTTGCAGAACCTTTCTCTTGCGGGCAAGCACTTTCTCCTCCATAAGCACAATCATATCTGTGCAGAGGGTACGTTTCCCATACGCTGGAGTGAAGCCACTGTCATACCCATACCTAAGCCCGTTCTGCTGTTGGCCATCTCGTCACTTTGTCAACCCATGTCATGGATTGTTTTCTGTGGAAATAACAGTCTAAAACCGTCTTTTTCGATTTGGAGAGAGCATACGATACCTGTTGGAGGACTGGTAACCTCCATCCTCTCTATGCATGGGGCTTCCGATGCGGCATGCCCCGTTTCCTTCAGGATTTTTTAAAACACTGAGTTTTCAACGTACGTGTGTGTTGTGCCTTATCCAGGGAAACGGTGTGCATCAGGGTTTCGTCCTGAGCACTATCCTCTTTGCTATCGCCATGAACCCTATTGTGGCCTGTCTCCAGCAGGGCGTCATGGGTCCCTTTTCTTTGACGGTTGCCATCTGCAGCATTTCTCTATAGTTTTGTCTCGTTGTGGGATGTCTTCAGCGTTGGCTCGATCGTCTTTACTCGTGGAGCATCGACAATAGCTTTAGCTTTTCCCCTACCAAAACCGATTCAATGAATTTCTGAAAGCGCAATGCGTTTGTTCCACCATCTTTACATCTTGAGCTGCTGATCTTCCATTCGCTGAAACTACAAAATTCCTGTGCTCATGCTCGATAGCAAACTATCTTAATATTCCCGCGTGTCTTACCTGGCTGTCCGCTGTACGCGGTCCTTAAGTGTCCTCCGGAACCACGCTGCTGCTACGGTCGCAGGTTCCAATCGTGCCTCGGGCAAGAATGTGTGTGATGTCCTTAGGTTAGTTAGGTTTAAGTAGTTCTAAGTTCTACGGGTCTGATGACCTCAGATGTTAAGTTCCATAGTTCTCAGAGCCATTTGAACCTGCCCCTTTCCCAATGGGTGTGAACCCTCCACCGCCTGGGTTTCGTGCAGTGGCCCTTGTTCACCTTGGACTTCATTCACTTCATAAGGACATTACTTCACGCTCGCACAATCTTCGTTTCTCGACCTTCGCACGGAACTTCGGGATAGTACCTTTGTTTACACTGATGGCTCTCGGACTGACCGTTGTGTCGGATGTGTCTTTGTCATTGGCACCTACGATTTTCGGTATCGGCTTCGGGAACACTGTTCACTATTTACAGCGGAGCTCTTCACTTCAGACCACACAGTACAGCCGGCGACACAGGTTTTTCAGTTGTGTCATCTGCTCCGACTCTCTAAGCCCCCTTCAGTGCCTTTTTGTGTTGTACTCCGTCCATCCCTTAGTGCAACGGATCCTGGAAAGCAATCATTTGCTCACTCTTGATGGAGCCACCCTGATGTTTATGTGGGTCCTTGTTCACGACGGTCTGAAGGAAAACGAGGCCGCTGACACTGCTGGCAAGGCTACAGTCCTCATACCTCGGCCTGTTAGTTCTTCCATATCCTCCGATGATCTCTGTGTTGCCGTCTGGGAACAAGTGGTATCACTTTGGCATCATCACTAATCTTCACTCCACGGGAAAAATCTACAGGGAACTGAACCTCTCCCAGCGGATTGGCCGACTTCCCCTACGCTCTCCCGCCCAGAGAAGAGATCATTTTTTAGGTAGGTTGCGAATCGGGCAATGTCTTCTTTTTAGCTTTTTAGTCATCTGTTAAGTGGTCACCCCGACCACTTTGTGCTCATTGACCTCAACATTTGACGGTTCCCCATTTCCTAACGGAATTTCCTATTCTTTTTTTAAAATAAACTTACCTTCTAATTTATGTTTGCTGTCTGAGTTATCGGCCGTTGTAGCAAAAGACTCACGGGCTGTCGAAAGCGTTTTACTTTTTATCCGTACTGCCAATACGGTGTAGGAGATTTAATCCTTAGTTCGCGACCTTCGTTGTTTTTATAGCATGTTTTACGGCCATTCCACCAAGAGAAAGTTTCTGATTTTAGCCGTATTTTTTCCATCGATTCGACTTAACGGGTAGTCGCTTTTAACTCCTTTTTCGTCTTCGTGTTCTACGTTTCTGACATTGGCGCAAATGACCCTAGTTTTTTTTTTGCCCCCTAAAACAAAACAAACCTTCCAAACTATACAGCGTGCACTTGGCTCCCTCTGATTTTCCTACTGCTCAAAAGAAAAGCTGGCTATAAAGATAACATTTTGGCGGAGACATAGAGTTGCAGTCCAGCTTAGAAAATAGAAAGCACAGGCGGCTGCCTTCTATGACGTAGGTGTTGGTTGGTAAGGTTGCACAACGTAACGACAGATGGCTAAGTCGGAGCGGCGACTATGTAGAGAAGTAGTGGAAAATGAAGCTATTTGTTGCAGATAAAACTGTTTTGACTTTTAGTTGGATTTCCATTTCACGACCGATCATTCCTTACTCCCCGAAGAGTTCTCCTACATTATACTCTCACTGAGAAATGAACAACTGACCAATTAGTATTCATTTTGGATATAGTAAAATATAGAACTCTGTATTATTCAGATGATGGATGTCACTATATGCTTTGTCCAAAATATAAAAAAAATTGTATATAACGCAAGACAGAAGACTGAAAAGTCAAGAGGTCAGTTAAGCTATACGATAACTGTCTCGATTAGCAGTTATTCATACACTGTAGCAACAACAAAATGTCTCGCATGAAAAATTTTGCGTAGAACTGGGGCTCGGTATGTCAGACAACAGCGGCGTCCTCTAATATACGCTGCCATAAATCTCAGTGACAGACGGCGAGCTTCGTCAATTGAAGATGTGGTCCTCTGAGCAGAGAGCTGCTTCCAGCTGGAAACAAGCCGCTGGAAGAGCTCCAGCGGTCGAGAGCCCCTGGAGAGCTCTCCACGCTTCCACTGTTTTCTGCAGCCGCCTGACGTACACCAGCCGGAGCCTCTCGCGTCGACTGCAGGACCGCGCATACTTTGCTGGGGTGCCCTAAATTACAAAATATACACTGACTGTGTACCGAATACTCGAAGGCTCATATATTAGTTTCGTCTTTCATATATTACAATGAATAATTCGCTACTGAATGTGAACCACTGAGCTGTAATTTTTTTTCAATTGCGGAGACGGGTAAGAAAGGCAACATTCGAGGTTTGGAGGATCTTCTTTCCCTTTGTGTGCTATATCTAGGAAAGGTTAAAATTTCTTAGCGCTATACGCAGCCAGATATAGCGTTTTCCTCATTAAACGATAAAAATTACGTATTAGTTGGGGAAACATCGCTTGTAATCGCCTAATAAAATAATAATAAATAAATAAAAATGAAAGGATGTCTCAATGTCACATGTGCACCATAGCGACTTGACATGTGTTATTGAATGTTTCATTGATTAGATGTCACTAGCAAACCAACGATTCCTTAAGAAATCGACCTCGCGTACATGAAACACCTTCATTCTTCTGATTCCTTCACAAATAAGATAAGGTGTTAAATATTTGACTTTAAGCATGTAAGCGAGAAAAAAGTTAGAAAATTATTGAGATCATGTTTAAGTTTCGATAATGAGAGCACTTAGTGACTTCCAACAAGAATTGGCTGAGTGTAATCTGGGTAATTTGCATTTCGTTACTAGAAAAAGCTAGTTTTTCACGATACTCTATATGTATGACGTCACTATGCAAAACATGCTGTGAAAAGAATTAGTAATAATGGAGTAAGAAATTAGGTCACCTTTCCCAATGTGGCAGTTTTGTTGCATGAAGAGCGAAAAATGGAGTAAGCGATAATTTCCTTTTCATTCACCATTTTATCAGGGAATGTCAACGATAAAAATGTTTCGTAGGGACCTGAAATTAAGTATAAGGTCTGTTGCAACCCACTAAGTGATTTCATTCTGAAATATTGGATAAATATCTGGCGCTCCGTGAGTGATGTTGCCTCGAGACATATACATATGTCCTAAGACTTTTCTTGCTATATTAAAACTTTAACGTAAACATAACGCCGTTTAATAGGTAATTTATAACAGACGCCGAGTGCCATGAATAGGCTTAGACGTTTGGCGGTATAAACGTGTATTTGATTGTCATTCTATCACTGCTATTAAATAGATGTTAAAGTAGTGATACACACAGGGGCAGGGTGGGCAAAATAAAAGTGCCCCAGTAAATATTTAGTCTTAAGTAACTACATCGTGTTACTAAAGACTTCCCGCAAACACACTACGTAATTTACTACACTACTGGCCATTAAAATTGCTACACCACGAAGATGACGTGCTACAGACGCGAAATTTAACTCACAGGATGAAGATGGTGTGATGTGCAAATGATTAGCTTTTCAGAGCATTCACACAAGGTTGGCGCCGGTGGCGATACCTGTGACGTACTGACACGAGGAAATTTTCCACCCGATATCTCATACACAAACAACAGTTGACAGGCGTTGCCTGATGAAACGTTGTTGTGATGCCTCGTGTAAGGACGAGAAATGGGTATCATCACGTTTCCGAATTTGATAAAGGTCGGATTGTAGTCTATCGCGATTGGGATTTATCGTATCTTGACATTGTTGCTCGCGTTGGTCGAGGTCCAATGACTGTTTGCAGAATATGGAATCAGTGGGTTCAGGAGGGCAATACAGAACGCCGTGCTGGATCCCAACGGCTTCGTATCACTAGCAGTCGAGATGACAGGCATCTTATCCACATGGCTGTAACGGATCGTGCAGCCACGTCTCAATCCCTGACTCAACAGATGGGGACGTTTGCAAGACAATAACCATCTGCATGAACAGTTCGACGACGTTTGCAGCAGCATGGACTATCAGCTCGGAGACCACGGCTGCGGTTACCGTTGACGCTGCATGTCGGACAGGAGCGCCTGCGATTGTGTACTCAACGACGAACCTGGGTGCACGAATGGCAAAACGTCATTTTTTCGGATAAATCCAGGTTCTGTTTACAGCATCAAGATGGTCGCACACATGTTTGCCGACATCGCGGTGAACGCACATTGGAAGCGTGAATTCGTCATCGCCATACTGAAGTATCGCCCGGCTTGAGGGCATGGGGTGCCATTGGTTACACGTCTCCGTCACCTCTAGTTCGTATTGACGACACTTTGAGCAGTGGACGTTACATTTCAGATGTGTTACAACCCGTGTTCTACCCTTCATTCGCTCCCTGCGAAACCCTACATATCTGCAGGATAATGCACGACCGCATGTTGCAGGTCCTGTACGGGCCTTTCTGGATACAGAAAATGTTCGACTGCTGCCCTGGATAGCACATTCTCCAAATCTCTCACCAATTGAAAACGTCTGGTCAATGGTGGCATGCAACTGGCTCGTCACAGTCCGCCAGTCACTACTGTTGATGAACTGTGGTATCGTGTTGAAGCCGTATGCGCAGTTGTACAGTCATGCGCAACAGTATCCGAACGACCTGAATTGTGTTTCACCTGATTCGTATGCAACCCACATAACGCAGCTGTCTAGCAGGTCCTCTAAGCGCTCCTTGGTACAGTCGTTTGACTATTGAAAACGGTTCCAGCAAGTCACCACTAGAAAACACTACTCTGTATCGCAATAACTCAAGATGTAAAGCAATTCCACGATACTACAAGTATCAGGGAACACCTTATCACAGATAAGACTGTCCTTAAGGCTTGTAAGCTCACATTTATTACAATAAATGACATACCTGAAAAGTTACCACTCTTATTATTACGTCAGATAGGTATTGCACGTAGTAAGTTCGTCTTATTCATGATTTCCTCTCCAAAGTAACATGCCGTACTTATTGTTTAACACCAAATGAGATTAAAAATTTAACTTATTCAAGAGCAGCTAGTTGAGAATATGTATAAACTTCAAGTGACACGACGAACCGTCTCGTTCTGCATATGGATTCAAACCCGGGTCATGTAGACCAAGGAAAGATTTCGTGACTGACGGAAACTAACAGTCATTCCTGATTAGGCATACAGAGTGTGATATACCTCAATTTTAGACAGTATAAGTTAGCCAATATCAACTTTAAATCGCATAACGCAAACATTTTTAACGGACGCGAATTCCTACCCAGCATCTATTGACCCTGTTGACGAACTACGAGAGGTCTTAAATATTGCTTCTTCACAAGTAACTTTCTTGAATTGCCGTGGGGTAAAGCTTTGTGTTGGACAGGGATTAGAACCCAGAAGCTAATCTGATAGATATCGACGCACAATCAACTGTGACATATCGGATTTTCTCGCCAGTAGCTAGATGTTTTAACTGAAATGACGAGACGAAACATTAATTTTTTTCCTTCCCAAGACTCCAACCCGGCACCTATCGCTGTTATATTCTAGAGAAAACGAACGTTAAATATGGGGTTGTTACACCAGCAGCGACATGTGAGCATTTTTGAACTAGAAATAATATGACGAAGAATTCAGTGCTGACTGGGAATAGAGCTCCACACATATCGTTGTTGACTACACACAAAGAAACGTCAGCTACCGTATTTTTCTGCAGCTCAGAATAACATCTTGAACTTAGACAATGATCTCGCAAATAGTTCTGTGCCTCACTGGGACTCAAAAACGTCACATATCGTTAGTGTAGACAACGAATGGAAGTACATTAAAAATCAAAATTATTATTCACCAGCAGATAGGTATTCTCTTGCTAGACCTTGATAATACATAATGAAATCTTTAGCGCTGGGCCAGGATTCGAACCCATTCACGCGCAATATGTGGAGATGTTGAGGAATCTGCAGTTTTGAACAAACAACAAATTGTAGCAGAGCGGTATTGTCACGAAGGGATAAAATTGCGCGTTAAGCACGGTCTGAGTTGCATTCCTAGTTCAAAACCAATTTCATCGACATACAGAAGCTCAGATAAAAGATGGAATAAGTGTTCTGTGAGCCTACATAGCGTTTGTTTCGTCAATAGAAATAAATAACTAGTATAAGAAAGGTTACTGGTGATAGAATTTCCACATGTCGCCACTCCAGACCTTATTGTGCTTCAACCTAACGTCTACTTGGTAGAGTAGGAATATCATTTCTAATGTTAATTTCAGACCACAATGCCACTATATCTTCTTCACTTGGTGTAGCCAGAAGAGAATGGAATTTGTCTCTCCCTATCTAAAAATCATTGACAGAAGTTTGAATCGAACCCAGACCATAGCTATACAAACATATCATCAGTCCAATAGACCACCAAACCCTCTTCTCTGGGGCTCATTTATCTATCGTAACGCCATTGCGCCACACTGGTTGAGAATTCTGACACACAGGCTCCCTGTAGTAATTTGCAGCATGTTCAGAAAATACATTTACTTGGTTGACCGAATCACCATGAACTAGCTGCCTCAGCTACCCACTGCATGCATTCGACTTTATTTTGTAATGACCGAAATAAAATCACACAACTGCCACCTACAAAAAACTGCTAACAGTGTAGGATGCAGAAATTGAAATAGGAAGTGTTTCTTTCCACTTGAGCTACTCTATTGCGCTATTTCTTTGTTGAAATCGTCGTGCAGTGCAAATGTGGCATTTCATAAATAATGTTTTGTATTCCTAGAAACCCAAAATTTGCTTGTCAGCGGTGGGAAGAGGAGGTCCCAGCTGTGCAGCATTGTAAGTTTTTCACCATTGCACTATGAGCCGAAAGTATTTTCTTGCGATTTCCTTATCGATGTTTGATCTGACTGCTTGTAGCTCTTTCACAGAAGAGATAAAAACGGTGCAGTCACTGAGACTGAAACTGCGAACCGTAACAGACGCTTTTTCACAGGTCAGCACGGTACCACAGAGCAGTCGAAGAAGAACGCGTCTTAGCTTCCTCTTACGAGATCATTAGTGGCTAGAACTCGTAAACCGCTATTTAAAGGATGAGATTAGTTACGATTTCCACGTGCAACGACTTTCCTGCGCTGAAAACCGTAAATTTACAATCTTTTGTTACACCTCAAGCGATAATAACTCAGATTATTCAATGGAAAAGACCGGTAAAATAAAGTGAACTTTGAGGCTTAATTTCGTGTACACCAGGAAGTAACTCGTCGATCACAGAGTTGCCAAACATACCTTGCCTCGTTTCAAATCTCAGTTACAGTACCAGCAGGAAGAAGACGAACCGATGTGATCGCACAGCGGACTGGGAAGTGACCATAGCTGGTGTCTCCAAGTCGCGGCTGCCACTGCCCGGAATACGTAGTGCGTCTGATTCGCATTTCTGTGACTAGGTTTAGGGACTGGAGCGTAGTTACTAATAATACTCACAACTGACTGCAAACTAAGCATCGTAAGTCAGTAACTCTCATAGTTGCTTTTATATTTGTTTCGTAACTGTACTCAAAACGAAGAATCTCATTCACAGAATTTTGATGCCTCGCCGATAGTCGAACACAACAAACGAATAAAAAAAAAGAATGTGTGGGTGTGTGTGATAGAGCGAGAGAGACAGAGAGAGAGAGAGAGAGAGAGAGAGAGAGAGAGAGAGATAAAAATCAAAGAGCATGATAGAGAGAGAGAGAGAGAGAGAGAGCAATAAATTGTTCTAAAGAAATTGAATCATGGTATGTAAAGAAATTTTACATTAAAATGGCACGTTCCACATCAATATGAAATATCGTATTCATGATCTATGAAACAAGAATTAATCTAAAGTAATCTAATATAATCTGATCATATCATATTGATGACTAGCCATGAAGAGTCATGAATTACCGAAATTTTTGCCAATACCAGTAATCAAATCTAAACTTGATAATAGAATACGGCAAGTTTTGTGATAAACCGGGACTTCTATCAAGACCCTTTCGTCCCTGTTAACTAACCACGAAAGATGTCTGATATACCTCCATTCTGAAGTAGCAAAGTGTGCATGCATTTAAAGATGAAGTGCATGATGTGAAGTTCTATGTTGAAGATACGAACCCAAACGTAATCGGATTGTTAACTAAGTAAAATGGTTCATATGGCTCTGAGCGCTATGGGACTTAACATCTCAGGTCATCAGTCCCCTAGAACTCAGAACTACTTAAACCTAACTAACCTAAGGACATCACACACATCCATGTCCGAGGCAGGATTCGAACCTGCGACAGTAGCGGTCGCGCGGTTGCAGACTGAAGCGCCCAGAAACGCTCCGCCACAAGCAGCTGGTGTTAACTAAGTAAATTCGAATGTTACGTATCAGTTTTTCATACCAGCTTCTAGGTGTTTGAATCTAACATAAGGATACAAACTTTTGTGCCTAAGCGACAATTGAACTGCACACCTACCGTGCATCCACGAATGTAGCTTAAATATCAGTTGCTTACTCACCAACGGTAAGATGTGTGCGTGTTTCACCAGAAATAACGACACCTATTGAGGTTGTTGGCAACACATCAACAGACATTAAAAATGCACGTTAATTTGCACTAGCAGGCCGGTGTGAACATGATAGGGCTTGAAATGAAATTATGAATATTTTTGAATTGTATCAGGATTCGGACTCACATACTTACCTTTGGAGGAGACCTAGAGAGGATTGCAGTCTTGGGAAAAGGAACGAAATGACTGAACTATACTGTTCCGAGAGATTCAGATCCTCGAAAGAGCAGATACGAATTCGAATCACAGTCCAGCACCAAATATTTCAGCGTCTCTAGTTCTATCAAGTACAAGTAAAATAAGAGCCCTGTTCCTTTAAATGGCTATCGGTTCATCAAATAAAATAAAATTTTCTAATTTAAGTAAGTTTACTGGCGACTGTATTTCTGTTTACCATGACTTCCGCTATGTCATTTACCAACGTAAACCGGCTCTGCCCAGTTGGTAATGAAGGGACCTGATGTTTAATGCGGATTCTGGATTATAACGTCTTTCTCCTGAGGTTACTAGAGGTAAAGTAAATCTGTTTGCTCCTCTTAAAAGTAAATGCCTGAACCCACGCATTGCACCTGTGATAGTTCGTTCCACCAGACCATTGTGGCTACATTTCCCAGCCGCTGGAGTGTGCTGAAACGGATGCTGTGCTTAGCTTACAAAATTAGTCACCGTGGAAAAAACGCGAGTCTATTGAATGGTTAACTAGAAGCAAGCTTCTGACGCGGAGATTATGCTATTCTCATGTCAGCAGGATGTAGAGACTGTTCTAGGCATCATAGGCTCGATGTGATGCCATTTTGAAATTTTCTCAAATTCAGCAAATTTCTTAGTTCGAGAAAATCCACTGGGAAGTGTGAAGTTACCGGATAATTCGATTATTACCGTCATTATCACTATCATTTTCTTCATACAGCTGCTGGACCCACTGTACTTGAAGATCAGTTGATGCCTTTTGGTCACTATAGAAGTAGTTTCCCAAGAACAGGTTCTTCCCCTGTCTACGGAATCCTTTTGATGTTAGTATCAAACATCAGCAATTACTCGTAGATTACATTAAAACTAAAGTAATTGATGAGGACGTTACTTGATAACAAAAACGCGCTGCCTTTCTTAATTTACTCCTGCCTAGAAATGGCGATCGAGTACTGCTAAACCAAAAGGCAAGAGATCTTACTGCCTGCCGATATACGTCGCTGTCAATTCTTCCATGTGATTTGGCCGACGTGACCTGTTCCAAGTTGTGTATGACAGAATGTTTGAAAATCAATTGTTTTTCTTTGCAATAAACAGAAATATTTTCATTCTAAGCTATCTAAGTACAAAATTTTCGCAATATTAGTACAATTTTAATATTCGCTTCTATAATGTAGGAAAGTATTTCACAGTTGCAAAACCCGCATCCGCCTCACTGACCTTACACTTAGTCGCTGACCATAAATTGTAGCTCAGAGTGACAACAGATTAAGTAACATAATGCAGCGAAGACTGTTTGCCAGTGCTCTTTCTCACCGGAAAATACGCAGTTCACTCATTTGGCTCCATAAGTACACTGTAACAGTAATTTCTGTGTGTATGCAATGCATACGAATTGTAGAATTTAGTAGTGCTCTCTCTTCCACTTCTGTATACAATATGACTGACATAAACGGTCCCTTTATCGTTACAGGCCCTGGGCAGTGCAACATCATACTGACAACAGTATTTTTATTTGTTTGTTGTGCTCGACTATCGGCGAGGCACGCAAACTTCTGTGAATGAGTTTCTTAGTTTTGAGTACACTTACGAAACAAATACATAAACAACTATGAGAGTTACTGATTTATGATGCTTAGTTTGCAGTCAGTTGTGAGTATTATTAGTAACTACGCTCCAGTCCCTAAACCTAGTTACAGAAATGCGAATCAGACGCATTACGTATTCCAGGCCATGGCAGCCGCGACTTGGAGACACCAGCTATGGTCACTTCCCAGTCCGCTGTGCGATCACATCGGTTCGTCTTCTTTCTGCTGGTACTGTAACTGAGATTTGAAACGAGGCAAGGTATGTTTGGCAACTCTGTGATCGACGAGTTACTTCCTGGTGTACACGAAATTAAGCCTCAAAGTTCACTTTATTTTACCGGTCTTTTCCATTGAATAATCTGAGTTATTATCGCTTGAGGTGTAACAAAAGATTGTAAATTTACGGTTTTCAGCGCAGGAAAGTCGTTGCACGTGGAAATCGTAACTAATCTCATCCTTTAAATAGCGGTTTACGAGTTCTAGCCACTAATGATCTCGTAAGAGGAAGCTAAGACGCGTTCTTCTTCGCCTGCTCTGTGGTACCGTGCTGACCTGTGAAAAAGCGTCTGTTACGGTTCGCAGTTTCAGTCTCAGTGACTGCACCGTTTTTATCCCGTCTGCGAAAGAGCTGCAAGCAGTCAGATCAAACATCGATAAGGAAATCGCAAGAAAATACTTTCGGCTCATAGTGCAATGGTGAAAAACTTACAATGCTGCACAACTGGTAACTCCTCTTCCCACCGCTGACAAGCAAATTTTGGGTTTCTAGGAATACAAAACATTATTTATGAAATGCCACATTTGCACTGCACGACGTTTTCAACAGTGAGATAGCGCAATAGAGTAGCTCAAGTGGAAAGAAACACTTCCTATTTCAATTTCTGCATCCTACACTGTTAGCAGTTTTTTGTAGGTGGCAGTTGTGTGATTTTATTTCGGTCATTACAAAATAAAGTCGAATGCATGCAGTGGGTAGCTGAGGCAGCTAGTTCATGGTGATTCGGTCAACCAAGTAAATGTATTTTCTGAACATGCTGCAAATTACTACAGGGAGCCTGTGTGTCAGAATTCTCAACCAGTGTGGCGCAATGGCGTTACGATAGATAAATGAGCCCCAGAGAAGAGGGTTTGGTGGTCTATTGGACTGATGATATGTTTGTATAGCTATGGTCTGGGTTCGATTCAAACTTCTGTCAATGATTTTTAGATAGGGAGAGACAAATTCCATTCTCTTCTGGCTACACCAAGTGAAGAAGATATAGTGGCATTGTGGTCTGAAATTAACATTAGAAATGATATTCCTACTCTACCAAGTAGACGTTAGGTTGAAGCACAATAAGGTCTGGAGTGGCGACATGTAGAAATTCTATCACCAGTAACCTTTCTTATTCTAGTTATTTATTTCTAGTGACGAAACAAACGCTATATAGGCTCACAGAACACTTATTCCATTTTTTATCTGAGCTTCTGTATGTCGATGAAATTGGTTTTGAACTAGGAATGCAACTCAGACCGTGCTTAACGCGCAATTTTATCCCTTCGTGACAATACCGCTCTGCTACAATTTGTTGTTTGTTCAAAACTGCAGATTCCTCAACATCTCCACATATTGCGCGTGAATGGGTTCGAATCCTGGCCCAGCGCTAAAGATTTCATTATGTATTATCAAGGTCTAGCAAGAGAACACCTATCTGCTGGTGAGTAATAATTTTGATTTTTATTGTATTTTCATTCGTTGTCTACACTAACGATATGTGACGTTTTTGAGTCCCAGTGAGACACAGAACTATTTGCGAGATCATTGTCTAAGTTCAAGATGCTATTCTGAGCTGCAGAAAAATACGGTAGCTGACGTTTCTTTGTGTGTAGTCAACAACGATATGTGTGGAGCTCTATTCCCAGTCAGCACTGAATTCTTCGTCATATTATTTCTAGTTCAAAAATGCTCACATGTCGCTGCTGGTGTAACAACCCCATTATTAACGTTCGTTTTCTCTAGAATATAACAGCGATAGGTGCCGGGTTGGAGTCTTGGGAAGGAAAAAAATTAATGTTTCGTCTCGTCATTTCAGTTAAAACATCTAGCTACTGGCGAGAAAATCCGATATGTCACAGTTGATTGTGCGTCGATATCTATCAGATTATCTTCTGCGTTCGAATCCCTGTCCAACACATAGCTTTACCCCACGGCAATTCAAGTAAGTTACTTGTGAAGAAGCAATATTTAAGACCTCTCGTAGTTCGTCAACAGGGTCAAAATGTTTGCGTTATGCGATTTAAAGTTGATATTGGCTAACTTATACTGTCTAAAATTGAGGTATATCACACTCTGTATGCCTAATCAGGAATGACTGTTAGTTTCCGTCAGTCACGAAATCTTTCTTAGTCTACGTGACCCGGGTTTGGATCCATATGCAGAACGAGACGGTTCGTCGTGTCACTTGAAGTTCATACATATTCTCAACTAGCTTCTCATGAATAAGTTAAATTTTTAATCTCATTTGGTGTTAAATAATAAGTACGGTATGTTACTTTGGAGAGGAAATCATGAATAAGACGAACTTACTACGTGCAATACCTATCTGACGTAATAATAAGAGTGGTAACTTTTCAGGTATGTCATTTATTGTAATAAATGTGAGCTTACAAGCCTTAAGGACAGTCTTATCTGTGATAATGTGTTCCCTGATACTTGTAGTATCGTGGTATTACTTTACATCTTGAGTTATTGGGATACAGAGTATTGTTTTCTAGTGGTGACTTACTGGAACCATTTTCAATAGTCAAACGACTGTACCAAGGAGCGATTAGAGGACCTGCTAGACAGCTGCGTTATGTGGGTTGCATGCGAATCAGGCGAAGTGCAACTCAGTTCGTTCGGATTCTTTTGAGCATGAGTGTACCTGTACATGCCATCCAAGCTCTGTTTGACTCAATGCCCAATCGTGTCAAGGCCGCTATTACGGCCAGTGGTGGTTGTTCTGGGTACTCATTTCTCAGGATCTGTGCACCCAAATTGCGTGAAAATGTAATCGCATGTCAGTTCTAATATAATATATTTGTCCAATGAATAGCCGTTTATCATCTGCATTTCATCTTGGTGTAGCAATTTTAATGGCCAGTAGTGTAAATGATGTTTTCCTCACTATCCCCGTTAGGGTGTTCACGCCTCCACACTTCAACAACTGACCTGCTGCCTATTGTAAGATAAGTATTAAAGACTTACTTGTGCCACGCATTCTTTGTAAGTACTAATCAACTCTTTAAGTCAAATTACTTATAATAGCTTCAATTATTAGCCTGCAAATGAAGTAGATACTGATGTACATATCGGGTGTCCCAAGAGGAAAGATCAATATTCGGAAACACGACAAGAACGATCATTCGAAATAAAAATATCTACTGATCAGGGGCTGTACATTGAGGTGACAAAACTCATGGGGTATCCTCTAATATCGAGTCGGACCTGCCTTTGTCCGGCGTAGAGCAGCAACTCGATGTGCGGTGGACTCATTGAGTCGTTGTAAGTTCCCTGCAGAAATATTGAGCTCTGTTACCGCTTTAGCAGTCCATAGTTGCGAATTTTGTGCACGACTGACCCCTCGATTACGTCCCATAAATGTTCCATGTGATTCATATCGGGCGATTTGGGTAGCCAAATGAGTCTCCCGAACTGTCCATAATGTTCTTCAAACCAGTTCGAATAATTGTGGCCCGGTGACATGGCGCAATGTTCATGGGAACATGAAGAATATGAATGGCTGAAAATGACCTCCAAGTAGTCTAATACAACCATTTCCAGTCAATTATCGGTTCAGTTGAGTCAGTGGACCCAGTCCATAACATGTAAACCGGCCTACACCATTATGGAGCCACCACCAGCTTGCACAGTGCCTTGTTGACAACGTGGATCCATGGCTTTGGGTGGGGTCCGAACGACACTCGATGCCTATCATCACTTCTTTCCAACTGAAATCGGGATTCATCTAACCTGGCAGCGGCAGTTGCGGAGATAGCAAAAGCACTAACGTCGGTTTTCTGCTGTCATAGCCCATTAACGCCAAATTTCGTCCTAAATGTTACGTTATTCTTACGTCTTACACTGATTTGTGCAGTTATTTCACGCAGTGCTGGTTGTCTGTCAGCACTGAAAACTCTACGCAAACGCCCCTGCTGGTGAACGTTCAGTGAAGGCAGTCGGCCACCGTGTTGACCGCTGTGAGAGATAATACCTGAAATGTGGTATTCTCGGGATACTCTTGACAATGTGGATGTCGGAATATTGAATTCTCTATCGATTTCCGAAATGGAATGTCCCATGCGTCTATCTCTAATTACCATTCCTTCTTTGAGTATGTTTATTCCCGTCGTACGGCCACTTTTCACGTGAATCATCCGAGTACAAAGGACAGGTGCACCAATGAACTGCCCTTTTCTACCTTGTGTAAAGGATTCACCAGCCATCTGTACCTGTGCGTATCACATATGTTAAGAGCTACAGACTGCGAGCCCTTGTTCAGTAGATGTATTTCACGCTGAGTGGCGATCCATGGCGGTATCAGACAGCGCGGATTAGTGCAGCTGACGAGTCGCTGCTGGGATACAGGTTCTTCTTCCTGTTTTACTGCTCCTGTTCATACATAGCGATAGGTGAATGTCGCACGAGACTAATTTGCTAATCAGCACGTAAAGATCCGTTTTAACAACAATTTTATTTGTAATTGGAAACAGGCCGATACTTTCCGTTGATGCTTGGTGTCGCGTGAATCATGTGATGAGCAGCATTTCTTTGCTCCGACTCCATCTACACTTTGGAGAAACAAATAAATGATAATGTTATCAGAAAACTGAATGATTTATTCGAGAGAAAATGCTTCAAAAATTGTAGAAGTCCACCTCTGGTCGTTATACAACGAGCTGTTCAGCTTGGCATTGATTGAAGTTGCCCTCCTGAGGCATATCGTGCCAAATGCTGTCCAAGTGGCAAGTTAGATCATCGAAATCCCGAACTGGTGGAAAGGCTTCGCCCACAGTGCTCAAAACTATGTCAATTGTGCAGAGATCTGGCAACCTTGCTGGCCAAGCTATGTTTTGCCAAACACAGCAGTACAGATCCTCGACGTGTGCGAGCGGGCCTTATCTTGCGGAAATGTAGCCAGGCTGATTTGCTATGATGGGCAACAAAACGGGGCTTAGAATATCGTCGGCTTAACGCTCTGCAGCGGATGACAACCAAAGGGGCTCTGGTATGAAAACAAGTAGCAAACAAGGTCATAACTCCTGATGGTCATGCCGTATGGTGGACGACAGTCACGTTGGTAGCCTACCACTGTGGTTCAAATGGTTCAAATGGCTCTGAGCACTATGGGACTTAACTTCTGAGGTCATCAGTCCCCTAGAACTTCGAACTACTTAAACCCAACTAACCTAAAGACATCACACACATCCATGCCCGAGGCAGGATTCGAACCTGCGACCGTAGCGGTCGCGCGGTTCCAGACTGTAGCGCCTAGAACCGCTCGGCCACTCCGGCCGGCCTACCGCTGTGCGTGGCGTCTTCAGACACATATTCGGCCTGGAAAGTCACTGAATGGAGTAGAATTTTCTCCAGTGATGAATCCGGCTTCAAACTGAGCCCAGATGACCACCAATGTGTCCACCCACCCAGCTGTGCCAAGGCCATAGTTCGTATTGGCAATCCCTAGTCTATTTGTTTGGTACTTCATTCACTGGCTAAACCCTGGGATGTCATATGACAGGAAACCAAATTTTTATAGTGATTGCTAGTTTCCTTTCCTCATTTCATGACTTCCTTCGTTACTATATCCAAATGAGTGGTGGTACCTACCTCCAGCAAACTTCACTCAATAATACTTTATCCGTTGCGTGATCTTGTTTGTTTCAAATTTTCGTGATCTTAAGGGGAGTTTCCATTCCCTGAAGGTCATTAGGAATCAGATCTGGTACTATAATAAGGAGGTTAATCACCACCTAACACATACTCGAAGATTTGGCAGTCAGTATAGCCTTGCAATATTATTCCTCCCCGCACCGTAATACCTGGACCACCGAAACTATCGATAAAATTCCTGTGTGCTGTTTATGTTCCCGTCTTTCACCATATGAGGGTATTACACCCGGGTACACTGTAGATCATGATCGTTTTGATGGTTCATATGCTATGGTGCGGGGAGGTAGAATGTTGCATGGACGTACTGGCCTCCAAACTTTTGAACATGGTTCACACACTGGTCAACATTATTGTGTCACTCTACTCCTTCCCCATGAGTGTATTTTCAGGGAGGAATTCATTTTTATTGATGACAATACCTGGCCACATTTAACAATGTAGGTGAAGGAACTCTTGCAGGCGAAGAACTGACCTGACCGGTAACATAAATTCAATCCCATCGATGACGGGTGGGATTCATTGGTAGTACGTGCTTCAACACATCCACATGCTCCGACGACCACACAACAGTTGTCAACCGCGCTGGTGAAGGAATGGAACGCACTGTCACAACAACATGCACGGACCGAATGAAATTGTTGCTGGTAAACCTGTCAGGGTATAATGTCATGGTCTACGAAACTCTTCTTTTCCTAATGTTTCGCCCAGGGATAATTCTCGCTCTTTAAGATATCTTTGTCAGTTTCGACAAAGTGTCTTCATTCACTATGATCCCAATCAACGAAATTATGATATTTACAATAGATATTTTTCCTAGAGATTGCTCTTTCTGGGCATGGCCTCTCTTCCAGTCAGTTCCAGTGGGATGAATTTCTTGAACGACTTGACGGTGTAGCAGTGGGTAGCCCACTAGGTCCTTTAAAAGCTAATTTCTGTACGGAGAAATTAGAGAAGTCAACTTTAGTAGTCTCACTGGTATCGGTCTATCAATGACACATTTGTGATCTGCCCAGATGGTAAGAAAGATCTGGAGAAATTCTTTGGTTTTCTAAATAATTTAAAAGCAAAAACACAGTTCACCATGGAAATAGAAATCAGAACAGAATACCTTTCTTGGACGTTTTAGTTCTGAGACGGTGAAAGTTTGGAACAAAAGGTTTTTCGAAAAGTTTCGCTGACGGCCAGATATTCACATGAGAAATCTAACCATCATCGGCAACAAAAGAAAGGTGTCATCAAAAGTATTGCCATTAGAGAGAGAAGGACGTGAACGCCGGAATACCTGGACGCCGAATTTAAATATCTAAAGCTACTCGGGCAAAGAAGTGAACAGAATTCCACTACCAAATAAGGAGACCCGAAGGACAAGCATGATAAAAAACGGTGGAAGAATACAGTTTCTCTCCGTTTTATTAAAAACGAACCGATAAAACCGAAAGATTTTACAAAAAAATGACATTACACCGGTTTTTAGACCAACAAAGAAAATCTGTGAACGATAGACGCCCTCCTCTGTCAGCATGCGCCGTGTATAAAATTCCGTGTACGTGTGCTAAAGTTTATATTTGAACAACTGGCCGAGCGGTACTAGGCGGATCAGTTCGGAACCGCGCGACCGCTACGGTCACAGGTTCGAATCCTGCCTCGGGCATGGATGTGTGTGATGTCCTTAGTTTAGTTAAGTTTAAGTTGTTCTAAGTCTGGGGGACTGGTGACCTCAGATGTTAAGTCCCATAGTGTTCAAAGCCATTTGAACCATTTGGAACAACCAAAAGAAGTGTGAATACACGACTAAAGGAACACAAAAGTCTTTGCCAACGAGGAAAAACAGACAAATCGGCTGCAGCAGAGCATGGTCTTCAGTCAGGAAGCTACGAAGTGAAGTTTACTGAAACGAAAATTTTATCTACGACGACGAACTATTATCTACGGCTGTGTATAGAAGCCATTGAAATACCAGGTGATCAAAAAGTCAGTATAAATTTGAAAACTGAATAAATCACGGAATAATGTAGATAGAGAGGTACAAATTGACACACATGCTTGGAATGACATGGGGCTTTATTAGAACCAAAAAATACAAAAGGTCAAAAAATGTCCGACAGATGGCGCTTCATCTGATCAGAATAGCAATAATTAGTACAACAAAGTAAGACAAAGCAAAAATGATGTTCTTTACAGGAAATGTTCAATATGTCCACCATCATTCCTCAACAATAGCTGTAGTCGAGGAATAATGTTGTGAACAGCACTGTAAAGCATGTCCGGAGTTATGGTCAGACGTTGGCGTCGGATGTTGTCTTCCAGCATCCCTAGAGATGTCGGTCGATCACGATACACTTGCGACTTCAGGTAACCCCAAAGCCAATAATCGCACGGACTGAGGTCTGGGGACCTAGAAGGCCAAGCATGACGAAAGTGGTGGCTGAGCACACGATCATCACCAAACGACGCGCGCAAGAGATCTTTCAAGCGTCTAGAAATATTTTTTTTTTTGTTCTAATAAAACCCCATGTAATTCCAAGCATGTGTGTCAGTTTTTACCTCTCTATCTACATTATTCCGTGGTTTATTAAGTTTTCAAATTTATACTGACTTTTTGATCACCAGGTATATGAACATAGGGATACTTTAAAAAGGAAAGAATAGAGCATGAAACTTAACAACATGTGGATGGTAGCTCGGCAGCTTTTTATCTTTGACAAGATGACAATCGACAGTTAAGTTTTATCTTTGACATGTATCATCTCTGTTTATCACGTGCCCCTCTCTGACGTCCGACCAGTCAGTCGGCAAGACTCAGGAAGCAGAGCAACGCCTCTGAAGATTTCTAGTGCAGTTCTGGATAAAACTTTAGGAACAGAAGAATTTCGTGGCCCGCATCCTTATTACCCGCAAGGTTAACCAGGAGCAATTTGCTCGTTGCAGAGCATGGACTACCGTCTGTGGCGATCACACACCCTATTTAAAACCATCCCCCCCCTTTTTTTTATTTTCATGGAACCATCATAAA